>NC_090357.1:14625644-15875644 GCF_035084215.1 Heptranchias perlo | reverse complement strand
CGCAGGTTAATAAGGCCATATAAAAAAAACAAACAAAGCACTGGGGTTCATTTCTAGAGGGATGGAATTAAAAAGCAGAAAAGTAATGTTAAACTTGTACAGAATCTTGGTTAGACCACACTTGGAGTACTGTGCACAGTTCTGGTCTCCATATTATAAAAAGGATATAGAGGCACTGGAGATGGTGCAAAAAAGATTTACAAGGATGATAGCAGAACTGAGAGGTTAAACCTATCAGGAAAGATTAAACAGGCTGGAGCTCGTTTCTCTAGAAAAGAGAAGGGTGACCTGATGGAGGTCTTGAAGATTGTGAAAGGATTTGATAGGGTAGACGTAGATAAGATGCTTCCACTTGTAGAGGAGACCAAAACTAAGGGCGATAAATATAAGATAGTCACTAATAAATCCAATAGTGAGTTCAGGAGAAGCTTCTTTACCCAGAGAGTGGAACATGCTACCACAAGAAGTAGTTGAGGTGATTATCTAGCTTCCCCTAAATGCCTCTATGCTAAACGCATGAGGGAGAAAGGAACAGAAGGATATGCTGATAGGGTTAGATGAAGCTTGTGTGGAGCATAAACAATGGCATGGACCAGTTGGGCCAAATGGCCGGTTTCTTTGCTGTAAATTCTATGTGGAAGAAAAGCTTTGGGAAGCCGTCAGATACAATACTCATCCAATGAAAGCACCTGACCAAATAATACATTAGTGAGAAATTCATTGCCAGGAGCAGTCTCATAAAATGGCATCACAAGTTCAGTCTCAGCAATTATCCGAAAAAAATCTTTCTGGGCTTCTCTCCTTAGACTTAAAATATGACACCGTTCACATGACATTGCTTTACATGATGATGAATCCCACAGCACAAATCCCAACCACTGGATTCTTTACACTCAATCAATTGACCCCCTCTAGTTAAAAAAACTCAATAGAAATCAAATGTAACTCTATCCCAAACAACAACATCACAATTACATGTGTACATGTGGAGATCCCATGGTTACCATTGTCAACAAAAATCCTGTGCATAGACACATTGAGAAATTAAATGGCTGGCCAGCTGTAAACAGACCAATGACACCGCAATTGTAACAGATAAAACTTTGCTTGCAAAATAAAGGAGTAAGGTAATTATATCTATTTAATCCTATTTTCCTAACACAGTATGTGCTAACTATTGCAATATCAGCATGTTTTGTAAGATTCACGGATTGTGTGCCTGTGCCTATAATGTTGAGTATATATCTAATTCACAGTCAGCCAATTTATTACACTATATAAACAATATATGTATTTTGTGCTAAAATCATTATCGCCAGAATGTGACGTGTTGGTAATTGGTTGGGAGGTCGGAGACAGAATAGGGATAAAGGGAAGGTATTCTGATTGGTGGAATGTGACAAGTGGTGTTCCTCAGCGATAAGTACTATGACCTCAGCTTTTCACCATATATATCAATACTTGGATGAAGGAATAGAGAGTTGTATATCTAAGTTTGCAGAGGATACTAAGTTAGGAGGCACAGTAAGTTGTGTAAATGGGAGCAGGAAGTTACAAAGGGATGTAGGTTAAGTGAATGGGCAAAACTGTGGCAGATAGAGTTCAATGTGGGGAAGTATGAGGTCATCCACTTTGGATCCAAGACAGACAAATTTGAATATTTCCTTAATGGCAAGAGACTAGAAAGTGTGGAGAAAACAAGGAATTTGGCTATCCATGTACACAAATCACAAAAAGCTAATGCACAAGTGCAAAAAGGATAATTGAACGTTGGCCTTAATCTCAAGGGGGTTGGAATACAAAAGGGGAGAAAGTTATGCTTCAGTTGTATAAAGCCTTGGTCAAACCCCATCTGGAGTACTGTGTACAGTTTTGGGCACCACTCCTCAGGAAGGATATATTGGCCTTGGAGGGGGTACAGTGCAGATTCACCAGGATGATACCTGGGCTTCAAGGGATACGTTATGAAGACAGGTTTCATAAACTTGGCTTGTATTCTTTTGAATTTAGATGGTTGAGGGGTGATCTAATTGAGGTGTTTAAAATGATAAAAAGGAATAAATAGGGTAGATACAGAGAAATTATTTCCTCTGGTGGAAGAATCCAGAACAAAAGGGCATATTCTTAAAATTAGAGCTAGGTCATTTAGGAGTGGTCAGAAAACATTCTTTCGCACAAAGAGTAGTGGAAATCTAAAACTCTCCCCCCTCCCCCACCAAAAGGCTGTGGATGCTGGGTAAATTGAAACTTTTAAGACTGAGATTGACAGATTTTTCTGCAGTATGGGTATCAAGGGATATAGAGCAAGGTCGGATAAATGGATTTGAGGTATAGATCAGCCATGATCTAATTGAATGGCGGAACGGGCTCGAGGGGCTGAATCGCCTACTCCTGTTCCTACATTCCTGTGAATGAGATGGGCAAACTGCTTTATCATGTGCAAACATCCTGGAAGTTCATCTGACTGACATTTTGAAAAGACCATCTAGTCCATTCTCTCAACAGAGCACCCATCCCCATCCACTGCCATTCCATGCTTTAATTGTTGGATAGTTCATGAGGTCAAATAACCACTGGTTCCACATCCAGATAGCAAGCCTTGCTACAATGGCCTGGCTTTCCAGATTTCATGAGCTCATTTTATAATCTAGTGATATCAAGAAGTGCCAGTCTTTCCAGAAACTCGATTACTGAGTGTGAAAGCAGCAGCCATCGATTGCCCTGCACATATTTAGAGTCAGATAAAAAGGCTAGTTGAAAAATGGGAGAGATTGCCAATAAATAGAAAGGGTAGGAGTGGGATTTTCAATTAAAAAAAACGAGCAAGAGAGGTAATTTTTCCAAAGGGAACAAGACAGAATTTCTTGCTGATACAGTGAGCAAGTGTGTAAGATTAAAAAGTGCACTCAGTCCAACATATGTCAGAATTGAAAATCAAGGTAGCTGGGGAGAGGGGCAATAGCATCTCTGAGCATGCATTATGGTCCTTCACGACTACACAGGCACGGGAAAAGGGTCTGCACATGTTCAATCATATAGTCCACAAAATACATTTTTCAAGTTGGATTTAAAAAAATAAAATACATCCATTAACGAGAATGAATAGTTTTGGGGAGAAGTTAGCAACATGCTTTACACAATGTAAAATTTTATTGAATGAATGAATATAAAACCCATGAGTTTTTAAAAAAAATCTTTCACCATCACTAAAAACCTTCCAGCTTTCATCTATAGGTTTAATAATAAATATTGTGACTTGGAACAAGTCAGCAACCAGGAGTAAAAGTGGTGCAGAGTTACAGCAGGATCAGGTTATGTGGCACATTGACATTATAGAAAACAGGACATCTTCTCCAAACAGAAGAAGTTATGTTGTCACATGAGCTGAACTATGGCATCCATATTGCATCATAGTCATCAAATCATACAGACCTTACTACCAAGTTAATCAAAGTGGGAAACCAGTACTTTAGGTTGGTGTACGTTGTAGCCCAATTACTCTAAGCAGAACATTTCTAGCCTAGTTCTTCACACATCCCAAGCACAAATAATTGAACAGTTAATATTATTTAAAGGCAAGTTTTGAGGGGTTTTCAGCCTTGTGTGTCCCAAGAGGGCCTCATGTTAACTCTTGTCCACTCAACAGCTTTGTGATTCAATAGTGAATTCGAAGCTGGGGGGGTTTACTACATCAGGGATTATTTTGGCACAAGGCAAGGTTGAGAGCTAAGTCAGACCCCAGCATTCTGGAACCTAAAACACGCAGCTTCATTACTTGATCGCTGTCTGTGTTTTTTCCATTATGCGCTCTACCATTTTTCTACTGCTGCCTGCCATTTTTTCCTTACTCCTCCCATCTTCTGAGGGCATTAGTTCAACACCAGATGTTGGCTGCTCTCTGTACCTTGCCAAAGTACCATTCTTCATGTGTGAGCCTGTACTGTGAGTGTCAGCAGACTGTTTGACAATGGGGTCATCACAGTCTAGCCCTAATCTGCATGTGTTTGTCTTGACTTTGTTGCATTAACAGTGGTGTAGAACAAGGCAGGGTTCTACCAATGAGTTCAACTGTATTTTCTGAAGGTTTCATCAGATTCTCTCTTTATTCTTGATCCCAGTGCAGTAACAAAAGGTGCAAAAATACCAGGAATTTACTGTGTTTATATTTCCACAGTGTGGAAACCACTGCCATTTATTGGGTATGGGTTAATGCCACTGCACTTCTTTATAATATTCTCTTGTACCCTTTTATTAAGCAAATTTAAAACTACAGTAGCAGCAGGAACTAGAAGGTGTATTTCGAACATCAGATCGTTACCTAGCTGCTGCAGCTATAACCACAGATATATCTGGGTCCTAATTTTAAATTGCTGGCTTCTCTACCACCCAATTAATAAAAACAGGCTCCAAGGCTAAAAAAAACTTCACTTATGATAGAAAAACGAGGGAGTGGCTAATATTCAAAATGTATTTCTGTTATTCCATATGCCTTATAATGCTGGAAAACTGAAGCAATTATTTTCAGTTCTTACCATAAGCTCCCTTCTCTTGTCACTGACTCCATCTCCTTCCCTGGCCCCTTTCTCAGGCTTAACCAGATGGTGAAAAGCCTTGGCATCCTGCTCAACTCAGAGCTGAGCTTCAAACCCCACATTATATCTATCATCAACTGCTTCCTTAGTCTCTGCAATATTGCCCATCTCTGCCTCTACTCTATTGATGAAACCCTTATTCTTGCCAGTCACTTCTAGATTTGATTTATCCAATGTTCACCTTGCCAGCAACACCCACCCCGGCCCCTCACCCCCAGCTTCCATCTTTCATAAACCCCAACTTGTTCAAAGCTCGGCTGCCTGTATCCTGTCCAGCATTAAGCTCAACTCACCCATCACTCTACCCTTGTTGATCTTGGCTTCCTGTCCTCCAGTTTATTAAACCGCTTGTCTTCAAATCCTTCCAAGGCTTCACCCCTCACTGCCTCTGCAACATTCCATTCCCACCCATAAGACTCTGTTCTTTTGTGCACCCCTCACCTTTTGCCCCATCATTGGTGGCACGGTCTTCAGCTGTTGCAGTTGTAGTCACTGGAACTCTCCCTACAACTCTCCACTTCTTTCTGCAACTTCAAAAAACTGCTAAAAACCCTTCTTTTGAATCAAGCTTTCAGTTACCTCTCCTAACTTTTGCACTGTGGCTTGGCATCTATTCCTTATTCCTTTTACTTATTTCTTTTTTCATCTCCCCACCTTGGGATATTTTCTACGTTAAAACTGCTGTACAAATGCATTGTTGTTGCAGTGGTGCTAGCCAGTCACAACACTGCTCTCACTTTAGCAGTGATCTAATGCACAGTTCCACATGGTGACAATACTACATTTTCAATAGTCATTTCACGACAAAAAAGCTGTTCTTTCATCAGGTCGCATTTTAAGCTCAGCTAGGGCATAGAGTGGGTATTTTTTCAACTTCGCCATCTGACGGGTAGTCTGACCCGAGGGGATGAATGTCGGGTGGGTTTTACAACAGGAGGGCAATGCGCTCCACCAGGTTACCCCCCTCGCCACCGCCCCCCCCAAGTGGGGAAGGTGAAAATTACCCCCACCAGTCTCTGCATCAGAAATGCTTTTAACGAGCAGAGCTGATAGTACACAAATCACTAAAAGAAGCGATGCAGGCCATAAAAAAAAGGCAAACCGAGCACTGGGGTTCATTTCTAGAGGGATAGAATTGAAAAGCAGAGAAATTATGCTAGACTTGTATAGAACCTTGGTTAGACCACACTTGGAATACTGTGCAGAGTTCTGGTCTCCATATTATAAAAAGGATATAGAGGCATTGGAAAGGGTGCAAAAAAGATTCACAAGGATGATACCAGAACTGAGAGGATATACATATCAGGAAAGATTAAACAGGCTGGGGCTTTTTTCTCCAGAAAAGAGAAGGCTGAAGGGTGATCTGATCAATGTCTTTAAGATAATGAAAGGGTTTGAGAGGAGATCACAGAGCATGTCAACACAGATCTGCAAGACAGCTTCCACCCTCAGGAAATTTGCCAGTGTGCACAGCATTTAGCTACATCTAGTTAAATGGTGTGTCATGCCTGCACCCTGCACTTTCACCTCAAACAGCTACACTTTGACTTTGTGGTATTCATTTGGGAAATCTAGCCTTACTCACATGGCACCCCATATTACATGTGATACACCTTACAACTTTCATGGAAGCCTTGTAGTGCTCACCTATCTGACAATTAAGGTCTACTGATATAGCCACCAACTGCAACTTGCATGCTCATGGCCTCAGACTTGCTTTGGGAAGCAGGGTGCTCACGTGCATTGCTAAGTCAGGGCTCTTCTACTTTACTGCTATTTCAGTTTGGTGAAGTGCTGCAGAGATAGTGGGGCTGGAAACTGTTGTGAGAATTTGAGAGGGTCATGTACACCTGCAGGTTAACACCCATCATAGATTCTTATTCTTCCTGTCCCTATTCTTTCACACACTCAGGCACTTTGTCAGTCACTATCTTAGCATGCACCACAGTGCCATGCAACACCATACGGAACTCCTCCTCATCCTCCAACTCCTTGAGGACAAGAGGAATTTCCAAGGGAATGCCCTTCCTCCAAGCTTAGTGTGGTGAAACATAGTGTGAGCGTGAAATTCCATGCAATGGCAGGAGGTGAAAAAGCAAAGAAATGAAATAGATTGACAAAAAAAATGCAGTTAATTAAATGCAAAAAAAACCTCAAAATGCCAAACAAACAAAGAAAAACTGTCACTCATAAAAAAAAAACTTCAGTACACCTTTAAGAAAGCTCACTATGGGAGTTGAGGAAGTGAGACTCCAAATACACCTGCTTTTAACTTACCTAGAGTGAAAATGTCACTTCTCTGGGTAAACCACCTAAAGTGAAAGTAAAGCAGCCCCACCATTAATACTACCATCAATAACCCCTCAGCCTGCACCATCCCAGCAGTGTGGGCTCAAACACTACAACCTCCCCTCCCCCACACCACATGTGCAATGAGCACACACCATCAAATTCCCATATGACTAATTTTACTCTCTTTTTTTCCCTATTTCCATTGATTTATTATTTTAAATATTTTGTATAAACTTTAAGTGCTGATATGTTCAAGAAATACAACTTTGAGGAGCTTCCAAGCCTGGCAGTGTGAAGGAGTTGATTTAATATACTTACAGTTAAAAGGACACAATTGCTGAAATATCCTGAGATAATAATGGTGTTGACTAAGATTAATTTGCTGCCCACAGCATCAGGCTCACACTCTCCTCCCAGAGAATATTCCCAGTGTCATTGGCATTCACTGTTTAAATATAATTATTCAAAAACTGTACAGAAATAGACACAAGTTAACCTAGTTTCATTATTGTTGGCATAAGTATCAACCATTTTGCATAATACTATTAAAAGATAAAAAATAAGAGCCCAATTTGAAATTAGCTCTGCAGATCATAAACATAATAAATAACCTTTGACTTAGATATATTAAGCAGTATTCATTGCACCAGAGTTTAATTACTTTGCTCCCAGGACTGTGACCTCTAGTGTTCCATGTTGAAATTGCTACAGGTCATCTGGATCCTACATTTGAGCTATTATTTTTAACCAAGTAATTGAAGCAGAATCAATGCACTGAAAGAGTTTTGGGAGTGGGAGGAGATTCGAGAAACTGAAAAAGCTGCAATAAAGAGACTAAACAGGAACCATTCTGGAAGTTTTCAATCTATCATCACCTTTGTTCTCGCT
This sequence comes from Heptranchias perlo, assembly GCF_035084215.1. Classification (NCBI taxonomy): domain Eukaryota; kingdom Metazoa; phylum Chordata; class Chondrichthyes; order Hexanchiformes; family Hexanchidae; genus Heptranchias; species Heptranchias perlo. The sequence goes on along the minus strand of NC_090357.1, from coordinate 15,867,872 downwards.
GGCCTACATTGACTCCCAGTTTGGGAATGCCTCTATTTTAAAATTCTAATCCTTGTTTTCAAATCCCTCCATGGCCATGCCCCTTCCTATCTCTGTAAATTCCTCCAGCCCTACAACCCTCCGAGATCTCTGCGCTCCTCCAATTCTTGCCTCTTGCTCATTCCTGATTTTAATCGCTCCACCATTGGCAGCTATACCTTCAGCTGCCTGGGCCCTAAGCTCTGGAATTCCCTCCCTACACCTCTCTATCTCTTCCACCTCCTTTAAGCTGCTTCTTAAAACCTACTTCTTTGAACAAGCTTTTGGTCACCTGTCCTAATATCTCCTTATGTGGCTCGGTGTCAAATATTGATTGATAACGCTCCCTTGAAGCACCTTGAGGCGTTTTACTACTTTAAAGACGCTATATAAATGCAAGTTGTCATTGTATATAGAAAATGGAAGTGGAGACTTACCATGGAGATCGCATGGCTTTTGGGTGGGGTGCGGGGTCTATATATTGTGATGCCCAAGGCATCGCAGTTGTGTGAGACAGACTGGATGGACCAGAGGATCTTTTCATGTATGTCGAGGGATAAATATTGGCCAGGACTCCTCTACTCTTCTTTGAATAGTACCATGGGATCTTTTACATCCACCTGAGAGGGCAGGCGGGACCTCGGCTTAACTTCTCATCCGAAAGACAGCACCTCTGACTGGTACTGGACTGGAGAGTCAACCTAGATTTTTGTGCTCAAGTCTCTAGAGGGGGACTTGAAACCACAACCTGCTGATGGAAGAGAAAAGGGTGTAGGACAAATTATAAGAAAACAATCTAGTCAATAATCGTATGAAATTTTATTGGAATGCAAAAAATCTTTCTGATATTTCAACATTTACAAAGATAAACTTTCACCTCATTACTTTATATGAGTAAATATCAGTTTCTTGAAAATTCATGAAATCAAGTTTCAGTTATGTGCACAACTGTGCATAAAATATATTTGTGCATAAAATTAACAAAAAATGGAATGATGTTTGAATGTAAGAAAACCTTTCTGGGCCATAGATGAGTTAATTCCTCCAGGTGTGATTGGGTTTGTGAGGCTAAGGATTATTTGCCCAGTGGAGGCCATTTCTGTTTTTCCATGTTTTCTTCCTTCAAAGATTGAACTGTTCTGAGGCTGCATCTTTACATTTTGATGTTCACTTGGCTGAAAAACTAAGCTGGTTTTCAGACAATCAAATATCATTTTTGAAGCTGTTTTCACCTCCAACATGCAGAGCTAGAAGGATTAACAATAGCTGCATGGGATTAGATTAGCTAGAAAGAAGGTTATAGTTTTGTTAAAATTAATAAAAATAGGGGTGATTGGGGTGCATGAAGAAAGGACAGAAGACAGGTGAACAGAAGTAAAGTGTTTGCTTTCTTTTCATTCAAAATTGTGTTTTACTTTGTGATTTAGAGTTAAATTGCAAAAATAGAGTTACTCTTGACATCTGAGTAGCTTTATTCCTGTATTATTAGTGTTTTTTCAGTGTCACAGTGAGTGAACTGAAAACGTAAAACTCTTTGGTCCAGGGAGACTATGGGCCAGACTTTTCTGGCAAAAAACCAGCGAGTTTAATGTGGACGCCATTATTACTGTATAAATCGTCCGGCAATTTGTGGCGAGGAAGAGCCACAAATTGCTGGATGATTTGCATCGCTCCGCTGTCAGCCTCGTGTAAATGGTAGCTTGCCCTCAACTTTCCTGTGAGTGTCAAGAAATTGCTGCTCTCGCGCGTTAATTACCAATTAAACTCGCCGCAAAAACTTAGGGCTGGTACTTAACAGTGTAAGGACCTTTTAATTACGAGATTTACGTACCTGCAATGCCACGCAACCTCTCCAGCTCAGAAAGGAAACAACTGTCACTGTGGAGTCTCATTCCTGCAGGCCGTAAATTGTTCTTAGATATTTTTTAAATTCAAAATTTTAAGTTTTAAAATTTTTTTCTTACTTTTCCTTTCTGACTCTTTCTTTCTCTCTCTTAATCCAATCTTTCTTTCCCTCTCTTTATTTCTCTTTCTGTACCTGATTTGACTCTAATTCACCCTATTTCCTTTTCCGTCGTTCCGCTGATTCTTTCTCAATCCTTAAATCTCATTGCTTAAAGTGATAGACTGTTGGACCCATTGTTCACCAAGGTTCAAGATGCCCCGTCATCAGCTCACACTTCCAGCAATTTGCGGTGCAAAAGATTTTCAAGCTGAAGGGTGAGGGGAGAAAAGTCTAACTACTGGGACATCTCACGAGATGCCCCAGTCCAGCAAATTCTGGGCTTATGATTTCTCAGAACCTTCTCCTCTGAGATGGAGCAACTCTGAGGAGCAGCAACAGTGATCTGTGGTGACATGAAAGAACATTTTTGTTGGTTGAAAGAAATAAAGTCCTTAGATTTATTTAGCACTAACCATATCCTCAAGATGTTACAAAGCACTTCAGAAACTATTGAATTACTTTTAGATTGTTGTTGTTGTTATATAGTTGATTTTCAATATTTTACTGTAGGCCTCTTCCAAAAACAAAGAAAGAATAATTAACTTATGTACAGCACAATAAACAATTAAAGACCAATTATTCTTGCGGGATCGTCAGGTTTGAGCCAACTTGGTAGGATGTACGCATATAGTATGGCACTAAATTTAACAAGTAGACACTTTACCATAATCAGAATAGGATGTGTTCACTATGTAGTCACCAGGAAATAGATAAAACAAGGCCACTGTTTGAAATAAATTATGGAGTAAATCACTAACAGTATATTAAACCATTCAGCAATCAATATTTGGCCATAAAAAGATCTTGGGTAGCTATGCTACCATGCTTCTTCATTCTTGGCTGTGTTATATTGTGTATAAAATTGGAACAAACCATAACAGTAGAGAGTGTGTTGATTTTCTTAACCATGATTGTCTGTCCCTGGTCATTAAATGCGGTTGTTTTACATCAAGAAATGCATCTTTCAATTTGATGTATTGTTTCACAAAAATAAACAATTCAGTGAACCAAAGTTTATGTTTGAGCATTGTCGTATTAGCCATTTTAAACAGGAGATCTCCATGTGATGGCAGATTGTAAGCTGCTCTGCAGGGGTCTTTTCAACACGTTGAAGGCCAACGCCCATCATAAACCTGACGAGGAAATTCTGAGATTTGGGATGATAGCTGCTGAAAGGAGTTATTTGGAGGCCAGCTATGAGACCAATCGGGTCACTTTCAACTTTGCCGCTGGGTGGTAACTTGGCAGAGCAGATCACCCGCCCATTGTACCCACGATCCCACAAAGATGAAAAGTGCCTCCCTTGTGATTATATATCCAGGATTCAGTGCCTTTAATGATTAGGCTGCAGGGAGGCAGGCAGCTGCTGAAGCTCAAACACTCTAACTGGTGGTACCATCATTTGAATGTGGTATTGTGTGTGTCCTATGTGCAGTCACAGAGCGGACGCAGTACACTCACGTGTCTAATGGCACATTGTGCTGCGCACCATGCCATTCATAAAGAGTTCCTGGTACCTACCAATCTACCTCATGAGGGAATATATCTGTGTTTGTCAGTAGTCCAATGATCAGCGAGTGACTGCCCTTCTTTTTTGAGGTGGGAGGGTGCGGTGAGGTGCAGTCTCATTGTGATTGCAGGCGGCTCCAAAATTCCGTGTCTGGTAACAGAAATTGGAACTGAGTACTGCACTCCAATGTCAGCCTAGATTAAATGCTTAAATCCCGGAGTAGGGCTCGAACCCACACTGAAGCCACCAACCTGACTCAGGTGAGAATGCTATCACTAAGTCAAACTGAGGGAATACCAGGTGACGCAGGTTGGAGCACCTTGTGGAAGATGTACAAATGATGTATTTTTATACAGGATTAATTTATTGTCAAGTAGGACATTTTGTGTGAACACGCCGTGAATGACCGCAGGCTTAAGAATTGTAAAAATAAAACACCATTTTTCTCCACAGCATCAGGATTTTGCTGCAACAATGTACAGTGTGCCATAAACCTACATTTACAAAGGTCACCTGCTTCAGTTCCTCTTAACAACAAATTTAAGGTAACATTTTTTCAAATTGGCTGAACTTACAGCCGATGGAAAGTTAAGATGCACAGTATTTAGTATTGTGTCGACCTGAGGGCGTGGCCAGTTTTGTGGGCGGGGCCTGATCCGGGCGAATTGAATATTGCAGAAAACCCAAAAGCAAATGGTTCTGGACGTAACACATTTACGTTTAAAATTCCCCGATCCTTGTTGCTAGTTCAGCTGGTTGAGCTGGAATCTGAGCGCAAAACTAGCAGAAACAAACAGAAACTCTACCCCATTATGTTGTACCTGCTGAAATAAAAACTCAGTACCAGATCAGACAATCCCTTGAGGTAGCCCTATTCATACCACAAGTCAACAGTCAAGGACAGGATACTGTTGAGGATCAGTAAGGCACCAAGCTTTGGCATAAAAGAACAAATTAACATTTATATAGCACTTCATCACATCCTAAGGACATCTCAAAGCACTTCACATCTAATGAATTACTTTTGAAGTGTCGTCACTATTATGTGGGCAAACAATTGTGTCACAAGATCCTCAAAATGACAAATGAGATGAAAAACTCATTAATCTGCTGTGATTGACTCTGGAGTGTTAGAATAATGGGAGAAATCACTGCTCTTCTCCAAATAATACCATCTTTTTTTTTATACATCCACCTGAACAAGACCTTGGTATGTCCTTCTAATCCTAACGCGGGCATCTCTGACAATGCAGCATTCCCTCAGTACTGCACTGAATAATCAGCCTAGATTATGTGCTATGATCCTGGAATCGAGTTTGAACCCACAACCTATTGATTCAGAGTCAAGAGTGCTACCAACTGAGCCAAGTTAACAATTAAAGGATAAACATGCAGTATAATAGGGACATAACTGGCTTGTTTTAAAGTATCCTTTATTATGCACTCTTACGACTGGTCCTGCACATGATTTTACATCTAATAGTTATATTTAAATAATATTTTTAAAATTAAACTTTGGTTTCAAATTTAACAAATCTTGATTATGGTGCTATTCTCTTTTATGTCAAGTGAAATTCTTTCTTTTTCAATAGGTTGACCTTGTTTCCTCAGTAACAACCTTAACATTGTCTAGGAGAGTAAACTGATGATGATACTTCTTGCTGAATATGAGTTTAAATTATTTCAGAATGCACAGGATGAAGGCAGGGTTACCAAAAGAAAGTGATGATTGACTAAAGGAATTATAAACCAAAATTGAATAAATTAGATTTATAGATGGAGCCTTGCTGTATAAACTATCCAATTGGCATATTCTTTTCAGACTCATTTTCTTAGCATCTAAGATGTCGATATTTGTGGAGCAGAATATCAGGTAACTACTCCAATACCACAACAAAAGCACAGACACATCCTCTTACTGGACTAATTCTGTCTCGCACTCAGTCCCATTTGCCATTACCCTTGTCCTGTTCCCTGATCTACACTGACACCTGTCCCAAACACTTTAAATTTAAAATTCTAGTCCTTGTCTTTTAACTCTCTATGGCCTTGTCCCACCTTAACTCTTCAACCTCCTCCAGCCTTATATCACGCTGAACACTCTTTTTCTCTGACTTACTCTCCCATTACCTTACTATTGGTGGTAGGGCCTTCAGATGTCTAGAAATTCTCGAAGAAACCTTTTCACCTTCCCATCTCCTTTAAAAATCTCCTCAAAACCCATCTCTTAGTCTCTCTTTTCCTGGCTTGGTGTATGTATTCCATATGTTTAAGCTGCAAAATGCCTTGGGACAATTTTTACCTGGGGAGTTATTGACCAACTATAGTTGAGCACAATATCTAGCGAGGCTGACACTGAGGAGGTGCTGCATTCTCGGATCAGAACAGGCTCTTCGAGAGTGTTTTGTCACAGACTCAATTGACTTCTGAAGACAATCCAAATCAGACAACAGTCTCCTCTTAAAAACGGGCCTCATGGGGTCACAATCCCTGTAACAGAGGCATAAATTGTGCTGGACCTCCAGACAGCTAGAACCTACGCATCATCGACCACTGCCACTGCCAATTACTCCTCTTCACCCGTGAACTGTGACTCAGTCAGTGCTTCCTCCTCAAGCTCGCATTCTACAAACTTTGGGATGTGTGTAGCTATGCTCGTGTTTGGCAAAGGTGTTGAGAGTGAAACAAGGTGTTGTAAGGAACTGGCTTGCCTGGGAACGCTGGCTATGCTGCTGGTTCTTTTACGCCTAGAAACATAAGTAAAAATACTGGTTCCAAGAAGCACCTTCAAGCAGTCCCTGCACTTTGATATAATGTGCTGATCTCCCAACCTGATGGAAATATTCTAACCCTGTTTCAATGCACGCTGGTATCCTGACCTGACATTTTCTGGTCTTTCAGCATCTACTGACAGCAGGTTGTTTAGTTCCTTTCTGGCTTGTATCCAGGGTTCATTCAGTGCTCGCTCTGTTTGATACCTCAAGGATGATCCCCATCAGCCATATATTCCAGCCTGCGCCCTTCACATCCATGACAGTCATCCACATTTCACACGATCAGCATCTTGGACACAATTGCTTGTGTTTGCCAATAATAGTCAACAGGGATCAAACCTTCCCACACTCTTCTTCAGGTGGCCCATAAGTCGCCACAGCTCATTTCTTCTGTGCATGCACTGCCATGCTGCATTCTCCACGCTTGATGGGATGGGTTAGTCTTTGGTGGAGAGGGAAGAACCATAGGGATCGGACTGGACACTGACTGCATTAGAAACTTTTCAATTAAGCTACAAAAATATTCAAGTTAGATGTAATTTTTTTAACAGAGTTAGCTGAGGCTCCTTTATTTTTCTCGGAGTTTCTCCACGTTTTTGAGCAATGGAGTTCTCCATTGTGAGGCAGAGGCTTGCACCAATAAAAAAGATAATTTAGTACATGTCACACAGCTCTTGTACGCTCACATGCAACACAATGATAATAGGCCTGTTAGAGGCGATAAAAACACACTAAGAGTGGCGACAATAACAGATGAAGCGAGTGGAACAGTTCCTGTTGGGCCTCGGCTCATTGCCCCCACTCCAACCTTATATGGGGCTTTTAGGTGAGGCTTTTGATGGATGAAACTGCAGATTTTTCGCTGTGTAGAAGAAATTGTACCGATAGGAGTCGCTCCCTCTTGATTTCGGCATTTTAATGTGCTCCGAGTAACATCTGAAGCCAGAACTTGATTTTATTAATTTTTAAAGGATTGTAAACACCACACAATTTTCTTTCTAGCTCTGGTGCAGCCAGTTCCCTGCCTTATCCAACCACTTTAATGTCCAGCTCCCTGCCAGACTCAGTTTAGTGGTGGCCAACTTCCTACCCAACTTAACCCTGCAACCGCCACTTCCTGCACCTACCTGACCCATCCCAGCCCAGCCCAGCCCAACCCAAACCTAATCAACCCCAACAGAATCGTATATCAAGCAATGCGGAAATGTCCATTGAGGGTCCCTCAATCCACTGAAGTGCCTGCTGTGGCCATTTAAATTTTCTACCATGATCTGCATCGCCTAGCAAGGCTGAACATTTGTTGTGTGGAGGTGTTCCTAACATCCAATGTTATTGATGTAGTAAGGACGGGAAATACAGTGTATGGCATCACATGGTCAGTACCACCTCAATGGAATGCACCCACCTGTATTTGGGCAGGCGCATCTGACATTTGGGCAAGTAACACTAATCAGGGGCAAAATGGGCCTGGTTCTGTTGTTTGGGCTCCCACCTCATTTTCCATCCCATTACCAGTTGATAATTTAAAAATTGTAAAAAAGGAAAATTCTGCTGCAGTGACAAAACAATGTCCCAATCAGAAGAAAATGGCACCAACCCGTAGCTCTCAAAATAGAAGAAGGTTCCCCTAAACCACCTATCAAAGTTCACCTAAAAAGAAACATATAAAGAGAGCCAAAATTCACCGAAGGAAGACAGATAAGAAATCAAAGTAAATAGTCACAGATTTAAATCAGAAACAGTTACAGCATCATCAGAATATGACAACAAAACACATTAATCCAAAAAGGTCCTGTCTAAAAGAACTGTTGGCACCCCATTTGGGACCAGTAATCCACACACCATTCACAACATCACCAGATATCATTGTTTTATATATACACAAGTTGGAAAAACAAACATCATCACACATGAGCGATAACTCACACCAGGAGATTGTTAAACAGATAACTAAATCAGACGTATGATTGAAACCCAGTCACAAACCTAGGAACGCTGGAGGGAACATTTCAGAAGAATTTTATACACCATGCTGAGGACAGGAATCAGGTTTGGTCCAGTTTCTTGTGTACCAAGAAACTCTTTGACAACAAATGAATAATTGATGCAAATCAAGTACAGATTCTTATTCATGCTCACACACATGCTTAACATGCACTCTTTATTTTTATGTCTGTGCATTTTCAAGAGCAATGCTGCTTTACATCTAATTTGAGGTCCATCTAAAGTTCGTACCAAATTAATGCTGGCATCAATGCAATTTCAGCACTGCACTGGCAGTACAACCGCACTGTGTTTTAAAATGATGCCACTGCACCGACAGCAGTTAGATCCTTGAAAAGTGCTGCTCTGACCCTTCATTGACATTGTATCGGCTCATTACAAAAGACTGACTTGACATCACAGTGCAGAGTCTGGCCTCTGTCACAAAAGCCTGGATTTTCCATCCAACACTAAACAACTGTCAGGCAGTAACTAGGTGGCTGAATGCAGGACACTGGGGAGGTTTGTGTACCGATGCATTTTCCGGCATTGGGGCCAACGGTGGTAGAAGTGCCCAGAGTTGGACACCCCATTTTAAGACACCTTTGGGGTATGTCCGTCCTGCATGCATTTCCTGCAATGCTGGTGTACAAGATGCCCGATGTAAAGGACGCTCTTTGCAAATGGGTGTTCTAGGTTGCTGAGCAGCAGTAATTGCCCTGGAAATCATGGAAAGGACACAATATAATAACAAGGTCAGTGGATTTTAGTCATTCCTTAACTTTTTCTATTTTTTTTTGCTTCTTTTTTCTCTTAGCAGTTAGGTTCTCAGAACTTTCTTTCGAGTCTCCATGCCAATTGACATCAATTATAATTTTCTTTCCCCCCCAGTACCACTATTGGTATCAATGGAGTTCCCAATGGGAATCCCTTTATCTGACGTATCTGGAAGAGGAGGGAGCATTATGGTGAGTTGCCAGGCAGGTCAGGCTACATGAGAGATACTCTGGTCCATCTGCCAGTGCCTGCACACCGTGCTTTTGCAAATGTAGTGCTGATGAAAGCTCCCATTCACACGGAATGGCCTTAATTGGATGTGAATGCTTCACCAACTTAATGTTGGATGCTTCCTCAGCAACACCCCAATTACAGTGTGCCCTGCTTCCAGTGTCAGAAAGATGATATGCCAGCGTGATCAACGGCCAGCCTGGTCTGATTAGCCAGCAAGATGCTACCAACCATTTCTGCAGGCTTTGGCACGTCTATCTGGCAATGACTGTAGGGAATTGTCTTCTCAAGGTCTGGATCAGTAAATATGGTGCTATGCAATCTGCTGAAAGGGCATTGGTAACTCCTGTGCAGTGCAGGACTGGTATGTGCAGTTGCTCCTGTCTCTTCTCAGTGGCTCGTCCCTTCAGCCTTGACAATGGCTGGTAATAGGCTGAGATGCTGTTTAAGACGCTCCAAAAACTTTGAGAATTTCTGACCCTCTCTTGTGACACTGCTCTTTAATTGTCTCCACCCCCTTAAGTTCGATTTACACACAATTTCACCTCCCACTACCAGCTTGCTCTGTAGATGCATCTGAACTTACACCTGAAGTCATGTTTATGAACTGACCTGGGGAAATTCAGTTCAAAAAACCCACTTCCACTTCTGGAATAAAAAGCTAGTATCAGTAATAGTGACCATGAAACTACCAGAATGTCGTAAAAAAACCATCTGGTTCACTAATGTCCTTTAGGGAAGGAAACCTGCCATCTATACCCAGTCTGGCCTATATATGACTCCAGACTCACAGCAATGTGGCTGATTCTTAACTGCCCTCTGAATTGGCCTAGCAAGCCACTCAGTTGTACAATCCCGCTACAAGAAGATATACGGACTACAGCGGTTCAAGAAGGCGGCTCACCACCACCTTCTCAAGGGCAATTAGGGATGGGCAATAAATCCATCCCACATCCCATGAATGAATAAAAAAACAATTATGCATTGGAATCGGTGAATCTTTTCATCAACAACAGTTTAACCCTCAATCTCCCCTCCCCCCATCCTACCCCCCACCCCCCTTCAAGACTGGCACAATCATGTTGGTAAGTTATCCTCTGTGCGTACAGCTGGATGAAGCTGACCATACTTACTGGGTGTTCCAGATTCGAACAAAGCTCAAAGTACCATTGCAGGTACACAGCCACTTGTACCCGTGCAATGACACTCCAGAAACAAAACTGAAGTGCCATCATTATGGCAGGCTCACCCTGCAGGCATTAGAGGTGGCATAATTTAATATAGGCTGCTGAGGGTTTAACAAAAGCTCAGTGTGAGCTCGTTAATATTTTGATACATGTGCTTTTTCTGCAAGAGGTTAGGCCAGTTTCTTTTTCAACTAAGTGTGCCTATATCTACAGCTGCATTGTATAATCTTCCTTTACAGAATGTCGCACAAATGAGACATGTTCTTGGTTGAAAAAAAGAGCAAAGTAGAAGAATAAACCTAAATCTAGGTTTATGCTGCACTGGAGGCATTTTGTTGAAATCTACAGACAAGAGAATCCGTTCATATAAGACCCTGATGGATAGCAGCGAGTCCTTATTGGACTATAATCTAATGCAGGGGTTCACATGACATCAAAGATAGCAAGAGTGACAGGCAAGTGGTGTTGACGTTATCTGATTCCTCAGACTGGATTATAGACTTGAAATCACCTCCTTTCGATTATATAATGGTCTGTAATTTCCTCGCTTCTGCTCTTGCTCCACCATCATAACCTCACCAGTGGTGTGGCAGAAACCTCACTTACAAGTGTAAACAGGGTTTTCACCGTACTTCCAGCAAAGTTGCGACGGTGGATTGGGAAATTCCTCTACATTATTTTTCTTCATGTTAGCATATGTACTGTTGAAATCTAGACTCATTGCATCTTGAGCGCATTCTTTTTTGAGCCTCACCTTCTCTTCTTTTCCTTTCAACCTTATTATTAGCCGGCACTATCGATATTTGTCCGTCCCCTAGATTTCTCAATTATAAAAAGTCGTGTGAAGTTGAGAGATCTGTGCGAGCTGAGGAAGCTGTGAGAGGTGGAGAGTTTGTGTGAACTTGAGGAAGCTGTATCAGGAGAGAAAGCTGCGTGCGTAAAGGAAGCTGTATCAGGTGAGAACTCTGTGTGAGGTGAAGAGTTTGTGTAAGCTGAGGATGCTGCATCAGGAGAGAAAGCTGTGTGAGGTAAGGAGGCTGTATCAGGTTAGAAAGCTGTACGAGAATGAGGATGTTATGTGAGGTCAGGAAACTGTGGGGTGAGGAAGCTGTACACATTTCATGTCTGCAATTATTTGCCTATTTTTATGTTTCTTGTGTTGCATAAAAATTATTTTTTGCATCAATAATACAACAGTTCATAGAAGCTGTCGATGGTTTCTATTTTTGAAAGCGTGGAGCTGTCAGTGTTCTGCCTAGCAAAGTTTCTCCGATTCTTAAAGACAACATTATTCAGCCAGCCTTGGTTATGCCCGTGAGGATATTCTGGCTGCAAACAGTGGGTGCTCTGAAACTTGAAGCTCCAACATATATACAGAAATGTGTAAACTCTGTAATGTATTGTGTACTTGTCTACACTTGCACAGTAGCACTGCAAGCTTTTTTTTTATTCATTCATGGGATATAGGCATTGCTGGTAAGGCCAAGGTTTATTGACCATCCCTAATTGTCCTTGAGAAGTTGGTGGTGAGCCTCCTTCTTGAACCGCTGCAGTCCGTGTGGTGAAGGTTTTCCCAAAGTGCTGTTAGGAAGGGAGTTCCAGGATTTTGACCCAGTGACGATGAAGGAACAGCGATATATTTCCAAGTCAGAATGCTGTGTGACTTGGAGGGGAATGTGGAGTTCCCTTGCGCCTGCTGCCCTTGTTCTTCTAGGTAGAGGTTGCGGATTTGGGAGATGCTGTCGAAGATGTTCTGTTGGAGGAAGCTGGACTGTGTGTGTGTGGGGCGGGGGAGGGGGGGAGACAATATAATCTGGTTGGCATATTACACTTATCTATAGTCACATCAATGGTTAACTCAAGAGGTTGGAGTTCCACCGATGATATTAACAGTGGGATTGACGTGTAGCATGACACTAGATTCTGATGTGCATTGGTTAATGATCATTGTATCACTTCCATCTGTTGCACTGAAATCAACGCAAAGTTACTTTAGCATCTTGGACAAGTCTCAAGTCAGAATGGATTCAGGGACTTTACACTAGAAGTGTTTATAATCCAATACTACATTTATTTCCAGGTGGCAGGTATTTGTGGAGGATTACAATAGAAAGCTATCTGTAGAAAACACTGGGCGTGGTCAACATGGATTTCTTCTTAACTTCTCTCTCTACTCTTTCTTTTGTTTCTTAATCTTACCCCAATTAAAAATGCAAAACAGTAATTGGCAGGTGTTTAGGCTACCTCTTCCTCAGTCCACTCTGGATTTGAAACAGTGTTGCACTGACAGTCAACGGTGATGTTCATAGGAAGGTATCAAAGGTCTTTGTCATATTATTACTTCAGACTCAGACAGTAATAATCTGCAGTCGGATAGTACTGGCGTATCATATTGTATGAAAAGAAAATACATAATAATGTGAACAATGTCATTTTGGTAAGTTTGCAGCAGGACATATTTAGGACAAAACCATCCAAAGATAGTATAGGGCTAAATTGTATTGGATAATATATATATTTTAAAGCATATGCCAATGAAAAGATTTTAATACATGTAATGTGCTAGCAGGATAACTGGGATAAATTAGTTTTTAAGGAAGATATTTTGCATTTCCTCCCTTTTCCTTTTATTCAGGGTTACCGCTCTGAATGGCATTCAGTCATGAGGGCAGGCAGGTGATCTGCTCCCAGATTTGGCAATGCTGTTCTGGAACTGGCCAGTACGAGCTGAAGATCAGGACCATGGCGTGTTTTACCTTTTATTTCTTCTCCCACCTTGCAAGCAAGCACCTGGGGTCCATTTGTCCCCTTCCACTGGGCAGCCTCCAAGGTCAACAGTATGAAGCTTGAACTGGGGGTGTGAATTCACAGTGAACAGTTTAATGGCACATAAGTGTGCTTGCTCCTGAACTATTGCTTTTAAAGAACTGTTTTGTAATCATCATTAAATTCTAGCCTGTTGCAATGCAATGAATAGATTGAAGTTAAAAGAGGGTGTACAGGTTTCAGATTTTAAATAGTAGAAGTATGTTTAATATGTACAGCAAATTTCAATATGGCAAAACCGATGCTAACATTCCTATATGACTACGAACAAATAGATTACTTCCCCTTGGACTTCTTAAACTAAGCCCCTCCGTGTTCCCTTACTCACGGCTGTTAACTCCCAACACTACACTGCTAAGGTTTGGTCGGGACATGCAGAGGTAACTCTCCACACAGCTGTGAGTTGAATATTCTGCAGGCTGCGGTTGAAATGCTCACCCTGCTGACTTTGGCTGCCGGGTCGTGTCTTCTACGATCAAAGTCCTTGGGGCCGTACCCGTTTCTTGGGGCATGCAACTTCCTTCGGTCCTGGGTTGTAGAGAGAACGGCCTGCTCTGATCTTCTTGATGTTGTAGAGCTGTGTGGTTGGTGTCCCTTTTACATCCACTGTTCGACCCTTCCACTGTTCGACCCCCTCCTTCCTGAGGTTGCAACAGTTACACTGTTTTTGGCTGATCCAGTCAGACGGTGCAAAATGCTACAATTGGTCCCTGGAGAGAAAGCTTTGTTTGAATGTGTATTATTCTCCCGCCTCTCATCTAGCTGATATTGAAGGACAATGGGAACTGTTGACTATATGAGGTGTGAACTGTTTTCAGATGGGTTCCGTTGTCCCGACCGATTGACTTAACTATATCAACCAGGATGTGGAGATGCCGGTGATGGACTGGGGTTGACAATTGTAAACAATTTTACAACACCAAGTTATAGTCCAACAAATTTATTTTAAATTCCACAAGCTTTTGGAGGCTTCCTCCTTCCTCAGGTGAACGGTGAACGGTTTCCACACCGTTCACCTGACGAAGGAGGAAGCCTCCGAAAGCTTGTGGAATTTAAAATAAATTTGTTGGACTATAACTTGGTGTTGTAAAATTGTTTACAAATATCAACCAGGGGATTTCATTGACTCCTTAGCCAACTTGGAGCCGGTGATGATGTGAGGCACTGGGCTCGAATTTAGCAGGCCTGCGGGTTCCCAGCGGGTGGTCCTCCGGGAGCGTCGAAAACGCGAACGGCGAAATTAGTGGGTTGCCCACGCGATCGTAGCAGGCAACCCACTAATAGGAATCAATTACCTGCTCCTCCGGGGTCCACGGCGCTGGCCTGCGCGTCGGTCGGGCTGCGCATGCGCAGTACGATCTGTCAGCTGGAGGCTCTCTAGTTAAAGGGGCAGTCCTCCACTGACAGATGCTGCAACCAATAGAACAAATTGCAGCATGGAGCAGCCCAGGGGGAAGGCTGCTCCCAGTTTAATGATGCCTCACCCCAGGTATCATCAGATGGGGTGAGGAGGAGGGGGAGGACACAGATCTTCCCCCCGGCGGGCGGGAGGAAGCGGCCTGCCTCTGCCACCAAGAAGGCCTGGCTCGAGGTGGCAGAGGGGGTCACCTGCGCCACCAACATATGGCCCACCTGCATACAGTGCAGGAGGCGCTGCAATGACCGCAGTAGGTCCGCCACAGTGAGAACACGAAGTCTTTCCCCTACACTCCGTCTGCCACAACACTGCCCCCACCCCAAATCTCCTTCGGCACCGCCAACACTATTCTGTCACATCACCCTTCATGCCCACTCACACCCCATCCTCATCTTACCTCCACCTACTCACCTCGCCAGTACTCATCCTGCCACTAACACGCGACCCAATCCTCATACAATCTCATGGCTCCATCCCATACTCACCCTCTCGTGCATCTCCCTCACGGCCAGCCTCACTCAACCTGCCACCACCTGTGCTGCAGCCACAGGGCATGCATCACATATGTGCAGTAGGCAGGGCAAGGCAAACGTCTCATCAGCATGAAGGGGGTGCACAAGGGTGTCTGAGGGTTTGTCATGGGTGTTACCCATATTGAATTTCAGAGCAACAAACAGCACACATTATATTGACACCACCACTGCCATGTCTCCGCGAATCCTGTCCGTTGTGTCCAATAATGCCCGCTCCTGGGTATCACTATGAGGACCCACCACTGATGCCACCCATCGTGTTACTGCAGAGTAGGTGCAGGTGTATTTGCAGGGCTCGTCCGCACAGACGACTGAGAGACATCGGCGGTGTAGCCGGCTGCACCCTGGAAGGATGCGGAGGAGAAGGTGTGGAGGGCAGTGGTGACTTTGCCAGCGACAGGTAAGCAGTTGGTGCTGGGGCCAGCCAGGAGCAGTTCGGCATGAAAGAGGCTGCAGATCTCCACGACTACATGTCGAGCGAATCTGCGCCTCCCTGTGCACTGCTGCTCGGAGAGGTCCGGGGAGCTGCGCCTCGGTCTGTGGACCCTGTGGCGAGGGTAGTGCCCTCTGCGACGCGTCTCTCTCTGCGGTAGCCCTCCCTCCTGCTGTGCAGGTGGGCGTGCAACAACACCGTGTTGGGGGGATCCACGTCTCTGCGGCGGACGGCGTGGACTGCGAGGCTGCTGGTGCTGGTCATGCTCTTCGTCCTCCGAGGGTGTCCACACACCACCCAACTGGCAGGTGTTGGTCTGAGGGGTTGTGCAGGGTAGGTATGTGGTTCCTCGGACTGGGGCTGCGGTTTCGTGTCGGTCTGTCCTCTGGCTTGGCGGGGGGTGGTGGGGGGCAGGGGTTGCCCTATGTGATGCGGTGGCCTCCTGCGTGGGTGAGGGCTCTCCCCCGTGGAGCGCACCTTGGCACCTGCCACAGGCTGCTGGCTGCAACACACCTGGTTTGAAAGGTACTGTTTCCCCCAGTGTGTGAAACTGACTGCGTTGAACCTAAAATCCCACACTTCCTCTTTTGACAGCTGCTTCAGCTCATTAACTGACCACAACGAGCAAGTTAAGTACACTCAAGTGGAACCCCGCTGGCTTTAATTGCCTGGGGGATTCCCACCAGCGGGGCTTGCGCGCGCAGCCCCGCACGTCAGCGCGGTACCTGGAAGTGGCCGGGATTTCGTCGCGATCCGGTCACGTGACCGGAGATCGGGATTTTCGGGGCCACCCCGCTGGTAACCCGCCGGAAACCCGACCCTAAAATCGAGCCCACTGTCTCTGTTGGGTGGGGTGAGTTTTAGTTCAAAAGCTTGTCTGGGAACTGTGTTTTAAACAGGGTCCTTTTCGCAGCCATTTTCCCAAAACTGGGGTTTTCCCCAGGGGAATAAAATCTTGGATTAAAAATGATAATCCTACATGGGATAGCTTCTTAAGAAGTGACATACTGAAAAGTTCCCTTATTTTGGCTGGGGAAAATACATAGAATTTGATACCCATTGCATTCTTATAATGGAAGAATTCCACAGACTGAGTTTGCCACTTGTATCGCTGAATTACCAGGAGCCACTTATTGTTTCCACGGCCCCTAAAAGACATGTACTGCATTAGTACATTAGCTTTAATGTCAAACCTTGCTGAAGATCATGCTGGGAAGAAATACTCTTGACCAGGGTGTGGATTAACGCACGGGCCTCTGGGCCCCATGTCCGGGGGCCTCGGCCAAATACGGGACCCCCAGGAAATCTCACTGCAATGCAGAAAAACTGCATACAACCGCTGGATCAAAATATTCTAGCATTTAAAAATACCGTCAGAAGGGGTGAGGCAGATTTGTTACAATATAAATCCTGACATTTGTCATTGCAGTTTGCGTTTGTATTTGAATGGATCGGGGAGTGGGAGATGCAGAGGGGCCCGGAATGTTCCTGCCCATGACGTTGGTTCTCTGATGTTTGATTAATGAAAAATTAAATGAAACTTCATTGCCCATTCATCATATTTGCACCATCTCTGGGGCTCAGGACAAGAGAGTGAGAAAGGAGGAGGAAATTGATGATATGCATCAGAATATTACAATATAAATGCAGAACTTCCAGTAATAACATTATCAAACTATTTTACTAACATTGTTATTCTACATACATCCAAAAGACAGAAAAAGTTACCATGTATAAAGATATTTCTGAGTGTACTTAAACACATTAGTTTATTTTACTGCATATCCCAGCTGAAGTTTACATTTCCTTATTTATTGCAGCAGAGCTGACCTTGGATGCTTTGCTAATAAATTTAAAGACAACAGTGCATTTATATGCTTCAGTGCAGGGCAACAGGCACATTAGCTGTCAGGGCAGGTCAGCTGGTATTTAGTAGGAAAGCTGAGAGAATGTTACTTCTGTAGACTGTGGCATTTGGAGCGTATGAGCAAACAGATGCAGTCCTTCCTCCAGATCTGAGTCATATAGTGGGCAGATGCTCTTATCTGCTAGGATGACACAGAGGAATGTGACACATCTTCTGTCCATCTATAATTGGTCTACAATATCCATTGTATGGAATAGGAACATAGAAACAGGAATAGGCCATTCAGCCCCTCAAGCCTGTTCCACCATTCAATGAGATCATGGCTCACCCATGTATCCTAACTCCATTTACCCACCTTGGCTCCATATCTGCATGGCCTCTCCCAAGAAATAACTGGGATACCCATGGATTCCACTGCCCTGCTGTGCACCCACATCCGAGAGGGGTTCATCTCATTGCAGGGCAGTTTGCAGGAAGTGGCAGCTGTAGGAGCATTTGCAAATCTTGCCCTGCTTCATGAAAGATCTGGGCACGTCTGTCAACTCGATGTGGAAGTGCTGAATGAAGGACTACAGGTCTTTGGGGACCATATGGAGAAGTTAATGTCAACTCGAAAGCAAAGGAAACAGGGTAGCATCTCGGAGAGACTAAAAAATATTCAGTTGACTTTCTCCCAGGGATTTAAGGATCTTTCCAACCACATACCCGCTCCATCACCAAGACCGCCTACTTCCACCTCCGTAACATCGCCCATCTCCGCCCCTGCCTCAGTTCATCTGCTGCTGAAACCCTCATCCGTGCCTTTGTTACCTTTAGACCTGACAATTCCAACCCTCTCCTGGCTGGCCTCCCATCTTCCACCCTCCATAAACTTGAGCTCATCCAAAACTCTGCTGCCCATATCCTAACTCGCACCAAGTCCCGTTCACCCATCACCCCTGTGCTCATTGACCTACATGGCCATGTCCTCGCCCTTCCCTATCTCTGTAACCTCCTGCAGCCCTACAACCCTCCACGATCTCTGCGCTCCTCCAATTCTTGCCTCTTGCACAT
The DNA here is from genome assembly GCF_035084215.1 of Heptranchias perlo. Lineage (NCBI taxonomy): Eukaryota > Metazoa > Chordata > Chondrichthyes > Hexanchiformes > Hexanchidae > Heptranchias > Heptranchias perlo. The sequence continues at coordinate 15,849,258 of NC_090357.1, read as the reverse complement.
CTCCGCTTTTAATCGCTCAACCATAGGCGGCCGTGCCTTCAGCTGCCTAGGCCATAAGCTCTGGAATTCTCTCTCTAAGTCTCTCCACCTGTTTACCCCTCTCTCCTCCTTTAAGAGACTCCTTAAAACCTATCTCTTTGGCCAAGCTTTTGGTCACCTGTCCTAATATCTCCTTATGTGGCTCAGTGTCAACTTTTGTTTGATAATGCTCCTTTGAAGCTCCTGGGGATGTTATACTATGTTAAAGACGCTATATAAATGCAAGTTGTCGTAGTTGTTTCTGATTCAATGAGATGTGTTCTCCCATTCATCGATAGCAATCAGAATCCTCTTCCCGGTACCACTGGAGGAGCTGGTGTACATTCTCAGCGGCTTCTTCCCCTCATGGCAGCAGCACAATGGAGCATTCAAGCTGCTCCCACTGAAGCCTTCATCTTTGCAGAACCAGAATACCAAGGGGCCCATGACAAATGATCAGTCTGCCTCGTGCCCATCCCAAGATTTCGAGCCCCCGAGAGAGGGGCCACTGCTGAAAGATCTGTCAAGTTGATGTGGAAGTACTGAATGAAGGACTATAGGTCTTTGGGGACCATCTGGAGAAGTTAATGTCAACTCAAAAGCAAAGGAAACAGGGCAGAATCTTGGAGAGACTAAAGGATATTCGGTTGACTCTCTCCCAGGGATTTAAGGATCTTTCTGATTGAATGAGATCTGTTCTCCCATCCCAAAAAGCTCCTAATATTTTGCACCAGCCATCTATATCTCAGACCCCAGGTGACATATAAATGAAATGTTGGAAAAGGGCAGAGAAAAACAGGTGCAGCCACAAGGGAAGTGTACGGTGTTAAAACCAAATGATGTTTTTGTAAATAGTTGTAATAAACCACTGGAATATTTGATGTAAAGTCTTCTTGGTATTTGGTTCTCTTGTATGACAATGGGGAACAGGTAACCTGTTGATGTTAAGGCTCAGCGTTAGGATGCAATGGATAGCTGTGAGAAGCAAGGATTTTACATAGACCATGGAGAGTTTGGTGAGAGGAAGCAGATGTTTGATGGGCTGAGGCTACCAAATAAGAATGTTCTATTCATCTGTAAAGGTGTGCTGAATGAGTTTGTCTCTCAGCTGTCTAGCAGTCTTTGCCATTGAACTCATTTCCTGCTCTTCATGGGATCTGCATATCTACTATCACTCTTTTCTTGATTGCAAATTTGTGAAGCACATGACATTTTGCCTTGTCTTCATGTGTGGTTCACTGTAACGGTCCTCATAGGTAGTCCTATGAAGTGGTGTTATGATCCATGGGAGTAGTATCCCTTGCCACTCAGCAGCCATCCTGGCCCTTGCCTCTGCAGTTTCAAACACAGCTGAGATATTGGACTGACAAAGTATAAAGGTATCATGACAGCTCCAAGCGTGTTGTGATTTCATGTGCAACAAACTGTGCTTGTCACTGCATTTTTAGGGAATGGAAGCCTTTTCTGTTCAGATAATATGGGGGGTTACGTTTGGGACATGTAATGCCACATAGGCGCAATCAATAGTCTCGACAACCTGAGAAACCCGGTAATTCGGAAAAATTTGATAGCCCTTTCAGTCATCTGTGTGGGCGGGTAGTCAATCTGTATAAATTAAGCTGCCCTGGCAAAGAGGGCACTGGTGACTTGCCTTATAGAGCAGCATACAGCAAATTGGCTGATCTGGCAAAAATCTACCCGACTGTATTTTCAGACATCAGTTCTAAAAGACAAAGAGCCTGGGAAGGAATGTGTTAACCAGCTTGGTACAAGAAGATGGTAAGCAAACTACCTTGACTTTAGAGCTGAGCCCAGTCATGATTTGAATCTCATTGAATCCAGAGCAGTACAAATTTGCCTGGTCGAGTAAGTCATTCTATTCCCAACATAGATCAGTGCATATTTTGGTCACCGCACAGAAGACAAATCATTGGCTATGACACAGATTCACTGATGAAGCTGTTATTGCAGCTAAATCCCACAATTTCATACAAAATATTAAATTATCCTTTTACTTCTCAACAGTCCTTATGAAAAATCAATAAAAACTAAATTTAAAAATGAATACTTCTTTGTTTCTTGAATGGAAAATTGTGGGGAATATGTTTCTGAGGAAGATTGGATATTAATCCTTTGAAGACTATGGCAGCATTTTTCCACCAAAATTTTTTTAAAAACAAGGTTACCCTTTTTTATTCTCTTTTGCCTTGACAGATATTTTGAATTGTACTGAGAGAATGAATTCCTGGCCTGTCCCCAGGCCTTTGCTCTTGAAACAGTCATTAGGAGATACCTGGGAGTGGAACGGCTTGATTCACCTTTTGATTTCCTTCCCTCAGTAGTGCCTCAGCTTTCCTCACCTTCTCAGGCCAAGACCTCGGACTTGCCTTGTGGTAATGCACTCTGTGATGGAGCATGTGACTGCATTGACTAATATTTTGAAATCAATTTAGGTATTCCATAATTTCCATTTGCTATGGGCATCCAAGGTTGCTTGTAGGATGTGTTACTCCTGATTTAAAGTGACGGAGGAAGATAAAGTCCAGGTTTGAAAGGATGCTTTGTATTTCTATAAGGTTTTTATGAAATATTGCTCCTGGCCCACTGAGTTTGTGAAAAGGTTTAGTGCCATTGGTTCTGACACTGCCGAATAGATAGATCCCAGAATGTGTGATAAGGGTTTCTCTGTGCCAAGCAGGTGAGATTATATTTAAACAGGATTGCATACACTTGCCATCACCCTCTGAACTGCATATAGAGGCAGGTGGACTGACCTGGACAAGACCGAGGAGCAGTGTCTGTATAGATTAGTCAGGGAGGCTCTAATAGTGGTGTGCAGCTTGCTGCAAGGACACCTTCTAGTGGCAGGCAAGATTACCAGTTTCCTCAACATTTTTGTCTCTGCTTTCTTCCTGGCCAGAATCGGCCTCCTTTGTCATGTCAACCAGTATGATGCCTGCAGCAATTAGATCTATATTCCTGCTGAGTATCAATAGGAGCATGACACAGTTGTCCAATGTCAGTACAGTGCCATATTTCTCAAAGTACAGGGCACCCATGATGCTGGTCAGCAGGTTCCCTCTTCTCTTTTGGGGCCAGCTCTGGCTCCTCCTCATCTGTGCCTTCTCACACATTCAGCACGACCTCCTCAAGCTCATTAACTGCATCCTCCAGGGTATGTGTGTCTGTGCTGCTGCTTGCAAGGGGACACAGGGTATGTGAGGTGCTGTCCTGTCCTGGCCCTCTGAGTGCTGTTAGGCTGGTGTTCCCAGCCTAGAGTGACAGGAAAGTGTCCAATGTTACAATGTTGTCTCCAAGGTATATCTTCCAACACAGCTCCCATTACAGGATACTATGTGTTTGTGTGGTTGTGTATATGCCTGTGTGGGAGTGAGTGAGAGGGACCAAGACATTAAAACTGGAAGGTAATAGGCTATAGCTTAGAGGAGGCCTGAGGCAACAGCATTTTTTTTACTCCTTCATGCTCTTATAGGCTAGGCTACAAGTTATTTTTTTTAATTTGTTCATGGGATGTGGGCGTCGCTGGCAAGGACGGCATTTATTGCCCATCCCTAATTGCCCTTGAGAAGGTGGTGGTGAGCCGCCTTCTTGAACCGCTGCAGCCGTGTGGTGAAGGTTCTCCCACAGTGCTGTTAGGAAGGGAGTTCCAGGATTTTGACCCAGCGACAATGAAGGAATGGCGATATATTTCCAAGTCGGGATGGTGTGTGACTTGGAGGGGAACGTGCAGGTGGTGTTGTTCCCATGTGCCTGCTGCTCTTGTCCTTCTAGGTGGTAGAGGTCGCAGGTTTGGGAGGTGCTGTCGAAGAAGCCTTGGCGAGTTGCTGCAGTGCATCCTGTGGATGGTGCACACTGCAGCCACAGTGCGCCGGTGGTGAAGGGATTGAATGTTTAGGGTGGTGGAAGGGGTACCAATCAAGCGGGCTGCTTTATCCTGGATGGTGTCGAGCTTCTTGAGTGTTGTTGGAGCTGCACTCATTCAGGCAAGTGGAGAGTATTCCATCACACTCCTGACTTGTGCCTTGTAGATGGTGGAAAGGCTTTGGGGAGTCAGGAGGTGAGTCACTTGCCGCAGAATACCTAGCCTCTGACCTGCTCTTGTAGCCACAGTATTTATATGGCTGGTCCAGTTAAGTTTCTGGTCAATGGTGACCCCCAGGATGTTGATGGTGGGGGATTCGCCGATGGTAATGCTGTTGAATGTCAAGGGGAGGTGGTTACACTCTATCTTGTTGGAGATGATCATTGCCTGGCACTTGTCTGGCGCGAATGTTACTTGCCACTTATCAGCCCAAGCCTGGATGTTGTCCAGGTCTTGCTGCATGCGGGCTCGGACTGCTTCATTATTTGAGGGGTTGCGAATGGAACTGAACACTGTGCAGTCATCAGCGAACATCCTCATTTCTGACCTTATGATGGAGGGAAGATCATTGATGGAGCAGCTGAAGATGGTTGGGCCTAGGACACTGCCCTGAGGAACTCCTGTAGCAATGCCCTGGGGCTGAGATGATTGGCCTCCAACAACCACTGCCATCTTCCTTTGTGCTAGGTATGACTCCAGCCACTGGAGAGTTTTCCCCCTGATTCCCATTGATTTCAATTTTACTAGGGATTCTTGGTGCCACACTCGGTCAAATGCTGCCTTGATGTCAAGGGCAGTCACTGTCACCTCACATCTGGAATTCAGCTCTTTTGTCCATGTTTGGACCAAGGCTGTAATGAGGCCTGGTGCTGAGTGTTCCTGGCGGAACCCAAACTGAGCATCGGTGAGCAGGTTATTGGTGAGAAAGTGTTGCTTGATAGCATTGTCGACGACACCTTCCATCACTTTGCTGATGATTGAGAGTAGACTGATGGGGCGGTAATTGGCCGGATTGGATTTGTCCTGCTTTTTGTGGACAGGACATACCTGGGCAATTTTCCACATTGTCGGGTAGATGCCAGTGTTGTAGCTGTACTGGAACAGCTTGGCTAGAGGCGCAGCTATTTCTCTAGCACAAGTCTTCAGCACTACAGCTGGGATGTTGTCGGGGCCCATAGCCTTTGCTGTATCCAGTGCACTCAGCCGTTTCTTGATATCACGTGGAGTGAATCAAATTAGCTGAAGACTGTCTTCTGTGATGGTGGGGATATCGGGAGGAGGCTGAGATGGATCATCCAGTCGGCACTTCTGGCTGAAGATGGTTACAAATGCTTCAGCCTTGTCTTTTGCACTCACGTGCTGGACTCCGCCATCATTGAGGATGGGGATGTTTACAGAGCCTCCTCCTCCCGTTAGTTGTTTAATTGTCCACCACCATTCACGACTGGATGTGGCAGGACTGCAGAGCTTTGATCTGATCTGTTGGGGTTGTGGAATCGCTTAGCTCTGTCTATGGCATGTTGCTTCCGCTGTTTAGCACGCATGTAGTCCTGAGTTGTAGCTTCATCAGGTTGGCACCTCATTTTTAGATACGCCTGGTACTGCTCCTGGCATGCTCTTCTACACTCCTCATTGAACCAGGGTTGATCCCCTAGCTTGTTGGGAATGGTAGAGTGAGGAATATGCCGGGCCATGAGGTTACAGATTGTGCTGGAATACAATTCTGCTGCTGCTGATGGCCCACAGCGCCTCATGGATGCCCAGTTTTGAGCTGCTAGATCGGTTCTGAATCTATCCCATTTAGCACAGTGGTAGTACCACACAACATGTTGGATGGTGTCCTCAGTGCGAAGACGGGACTTCGTCTCCACGAGGACTGTGCGGTGGTCACTCCTACCAATACTATCATGGACAGATGCATTTGGGACAGGTAGATTGGTGAGGACGAGGTCAAGTAAGTTTTTCCCTCGTGTTGGTTTGCTCACCACCTGCTGTAGGCCCAGTCTGGCAGGAACGTCCTTCAGGACTTGGTCAGCTCGGTCAGTCGTGGTGCTACCGAGCCACTCTTGGTGATGGGCATTGAAGTCCCGCACCCAGAGTACATTTTGTGCCCTTGCTACCCTCAGTGCTTCCTCCAAGTGGTGTTCAACATGGAGGAGGACTGATTCATCAGCTGAGGGAGGGCGGTAGGTGGTAATCAGCAGGAGGCCAGAAATGCTATTGACTGGATCTCGAGCAAGCCAGCCAGCCAGCAGCATTCAAGGAGCTGCAGTTGGCTTTAAAGGGGATACCAGACGCCAAAGAAACCCTTTGGAGCTGAAACAAGTGGCTGTAAGGAGAGATGTGGGCAAATCTACCCCATTCGTTAATGACTCCTTGGAGGTTCTGCTGCAGGAACATAGGGACATTAGGTACAGGAGTAGGCCAAACAGCTCCATGAACCTGCTCTGCAATTCAGTTCGATCATGGCTGACATGCACCTCAACTCCACCTTTGCTCCATATCCTTTAATGCCCTTACCTAACAGAAATCAATTGATCTCAGTCTTGAAAGTTCCAATTGTCCTAGCATCCATGGCCTTTTAGGGGGAAAGATTTCTACTGCTCTTTGCGTGGAAAAAATTTCCTGATTTTACTCTTGGTGGCCTAGCTCTAATTTTAAGATTAAATCCCCCTTGTTCTTGATTCCCCCACAAATGCAGTCAGTCATGGTCATACCTTGCACAGAGCAGTTCAAAGTTCAGCTCACAGAGTACTGCCAGCAGAAACACCATGCTAACTCTATTGCAAATAGGATTTGTGAGCACAGTGGCACTGTTTGTGTCATCAGGTAGTTGCTATCAGCTTCCTAAATGTCTTCTCCTTATTGTCCTAGACTGTGCACAACCACAGAGAGAGGACCAGAACAGGCGGAGGACCAGCCATATTAAAACAGCTCACTGAATATGACGATTGTCCTTGCCCTTTTCGACTGAGAATCCATGAAAAGGATTGGCAAGGGTGAGTAAGCAAGCATGGTTTCACCACCCAGCTAGCCTCAGATGAGACCAAGTGGCAGCATATACCTTGGGATTCACAGCATGTTGCATCAAGCACTCACTCTGGCCACAATGCCACCACAGATTCAATCCTACATGGGATGGAAAAGCAGCGCCTAGGTTTCCTTCTACAATGTGGCTTCATTAAAATCCAGGCACGTTTTCACTATGAGGAAGGAAAATTCCGAGGGCAAGACGTCCTTTAGACACTGTTTGGAAAATTGGATATATACTTGAAAAGGAAATATTTGCAGGGTTGTGGAGAAAGGGTAGGAGAGTGGGACTAATTGGATAGCTCTTTCACAGAGCCAGCGCAGGCAAAATGGACCAAATGGCCTCCTTCTGTGCTGTATCATCCTATGATTTGTTAATAAAGACTACTCTTATATATCTCCTAGTGACTGGTTACAGCACTGCTTGGCAGGAGGTCACATCCCATCCTCTCAATTTGGATAATGTTATATATTTAATACTTCAAAATGTTGAAGTTTGTAACATTTTTGAATTGTATCTCTAATGAAATTTACATCGGCTGGTCTCATAGAGATTTACCTTCAGACCTGAGGAGGTATAACTAATTAAACTAGATGGCAGATGACTCAAAGAGACGGTAGAGATGATTTCCAGTCAACAATGGTTACTGGGGTAGGGGCTGTTAATATGTCTTAGATACTATTGACATAAAACTGCTTTGTCCTCGTCAAGAAATAATTCTTGTTACAACTCGTAACTATAGTGATAGGATTTTGAAAACGACCTTGCTGGCAATTCCTTTTGGTAGAACGAGTCAGAGGGGAGAGGATACTTTGGCTCAGAGCTTCCGCTAGATTGTGCTGGGTTTTTTCCAGCGCAATCTGGCCAAATCAGCCCAAAACTTCGCGGAATTTTGATCTACGCCAGGAGTAATTTGCACCTAGCATAATTCTTTTGCGCTGGCTAAAAAAAAAATTAGCGCTTAAACTGGCCCTACCCACAAAACTGGCCACCCCACTCTCCCCCCCGCAACCCCGCTCAAAATAATAAGGATGTGAGTTTCTGTCGATTGTGCCCGCCTGTGGCCGTTCGAGGAGGGTTTTTTAAAATTAAGCTCATTTTCTTAGGTGCAAAGGCACCAGTAGGCATGATTTAAACATTTTTAAATAGTAAAAAATATAAATTTACGAAGAAACTGATGTGTACACCAATGAAAGTAAGAAATAGTTCAGTATAGCTTTTTGAGTCATTTTCATTATCTGAACTTGTGATGTGGAGATGCCGGTGATGGACTGGGGTGGACAAATGTAAGGAGTCTGACAACACCAGGTTATAGTCCAACAGCTTTATTTGAAATCACAAGCTTTCGGAGCTTTCCTCCTTCGTCAGGTGAGTGTAGGAGTGTGGGAGGATTCCTTTATTGCATCCATAAAGGAACCCTCCTACACTCACCTGATGAAGGAGGAAAGCTCCGAAAGCTTGTGATTTCAAATAAAGCTGTTGGACTATAACCTGGTGTTGTGTGACTCCTTACATTTATCTGAACTTGGTAAGGGCAGAGGGAAGGTGAGGACAACAGTGAAGCATGTGATGGCAGCCCACCCTAGATAGAGGCAATCCACACCGGTCATGTGTGATGTGGAGTGGCTTAAAGAAATGGGGAGAAAATGTAAAACTAACTCTTAAAGGAATCAGCAAAAGTCTTAAATTACTTATTAAAAGTTTTATATAATTAGAGTAAATTGAGAAGCAAATACTTCCAACACAATCCAATCAGAATTATGCCTGGAATGTTATAGGAGCAATCAAGTTAGCAAAAGTTGGTAGATGATTAATAAAAGTTGGTGTTGAAGAGTCCTTGTCATTGGTGAAAGTTGGTTAAACTTTAAAAAAAACTCCACTGAGTCACTGATCCATACATTATGATTGGCTTAAACAGAAGGTGAAGCAAATGTGTCAGGTACTCCCACAGTGCATTTATTAGCACTTTCTGCAAATCTTACAACTCATTACTACCTTTGTAGGTAGCCACCTTCACACTATGACACACGTTAGAATTACTTTGTTGAAGCAGAAGGTGTTACTGCCTGTAAACTACAGCTACAGTAAATGTATTAACGAGCCCACTATACTTCATAGTTCATTATGGCTATTTTGTTAAGTCCTGCAATATCCCAAATTACACAGATCACATACACCTACAAAGCCTTAATCATCATTTGCTGCACACCATCTTATCCAACACTGATTCAAATGATGCTGGTGTGCTGCCAACTTTGTACTGTGAAAAAAATAAGTTAATCTTTCAAATGAGGTGTGAGTTCTGGCCACTACAGGAAAAATATTATTGCCCTGAAGAGGGTGTAGAATTGAGGTGATACCAGGTCTCAGGAATAGTTGTGGAATGTTTAAGGAAGTTGGGCTTGTTCTCATCAGTGAGGAGAAATGGATGGTCACATTAACAAAAGATTGAAGATTGAGAGACTTAAATTAAAAATTGGAAGTAAATGGGATTTCAGGCAGCAATACTTCAGATGAAAGAGAGTAGAAATATGAAATCATTGAATCATAGAAAGGTTACAGCACAAAAGGAGGCCATTTGGCCCATCAAGTCTGTGCCGGCTCTACGCAAGTCCCACTCCCCTGCTTTATCCCCGTAGCCCTACAATTTTTTTCCTTTCAAGTACTTTTCCAGTTTCCTTTTGAAGGCCATGATTGAATCTGCCTCTACCACCCCCTCAGGCAGTGCATTCCAGATCCTAACCATTCGCTGTGTAAAAAAGATTTTCCTCATGTCACCTTTGGTTCTTTTGCCAATCATCTTAAATCTATGTTCTCTGGTTCTTGACCCTTCCACCAATAGGGACAGTTTCTCTCTATCTACTCTGTCTAGACCCTTCATGATTTTGAATACCTCTATCAAATCTCTTCGCAACCTTCTCTGTTCCAAGGAGAACAACCCCAGCTTCTCCGGTCTACCCATTGTAACTAAAGTCCCTCATCCCTGGAATCATTCTAGTAAATCTCTTCTGCCCTCTCTCTAAGGTCATCACATCTTTCCTAAAGTGTGGTGCCCAGAACTGGACACAATACTCCAATTGTGGCCGAACCAGTTTTTTATAAAGGTTCATCATGACTTCCATACTTTTATACTCTATGCCTCTATTTATAAAGCCCAGGATCCCGAATCCTTTTTCATCCGCTTTCTCAACCTGCCCTGCCCACTTTCAACGGTTTGTGCACAAATACCCCCAGATTTCTCTGTTCCTGTACCCCTTTTAGAGTTATACCCTCCAGTTTATATTGCCTCTCCTCATTCTTCCTACCAAAATGTATCACTTTGCATTTTTCTGCATTAAATTTCATCTGCCACGTGTCCGCCCATGCCTGTCTATATCCTCTTGAAGTCTATCACTAGCCTCCTCACTGTTTACTACCCTTCCAAACTTTGTGTCATCTGCAAATTTTGAAATTGCGCCCTGTACACCCAAGTCCAAGTCATTAATATATATCAAGAAAAGAAGTGGTCCCAGCACAGACCCGTGGGGAACACCACTGTACACCTCCCTCCAGACCGAAAAACAACCTTTCACCACTACTCTCTGTTTCCTGTCACTTAGAAATTTTTTGTATCCTGTTGCTACTGCCCCCTTTATTCCATGGGCCGCAATCTTGATGATAAGCTTACCATGCGGCACATTATCAAACGCCTTTTGAAAGTCCATATACTCCACATCAACTGCATTGCTCTCATCTACCCTCTCTGTTACCTCATCAAAAAACTCCATCAGGTTAGTTAAACACGATTTAACAAACCCGTGCTGGCTTTCCCTAATAAATCCACACTCGTCCAAGTGACTGTTAATTCTGTCCCGGATTATCATTTCTAAAAGTTTCCCCACCACTGAGGTTAAACTGACTGGCATTTAGTTGCTGGGTTTATCCTTCCACCCTTTTTTGAACAAGTGTGTAACATTTGCAATTCTCCAGTCCTCTGGAACCATCCCCGTATCTACGGATGTTTGCAAGATTAAGGCCAGTACCTCGACAATTTTCACCCTGACTTCCCTCCACAGCCGAGATGCATCCCATCTGGACTGGCGTAACTTATCTACTTTAAGACAGCTAGCCTTTCTAGTACTTCTTCTTTATCAATTTTTAGCCCATTCAGTATCGCAACTATATCTTCCTTTACTGAGACTCTGACAGCATCTTCTTCCTTGGTAAAGACAGTTGCAAAGTACTCATTTAGTACCTCGGCCATCCCCTCTGCCTCCATGAGTAGATCTCCTTTATAGTCCCTAATCGGCCCCACCCCTCCTCTTACTACCCGTTTACTGTTTACATTCCTGTAGAAGACTTTTGGATTCCCTTTTATGGCGGCCAACATAAATGGGAATCCAAAAATCTCATACTCTCTCTTTGCCCCTTTTATTCCCTTGTTCACTTCCCCTCTGAACTTTCTATATTCTGCCTGATTCTCACTTGAGTTATCAACGTGACATCTGTCATACGCCCCTCCTAAATTAGGATAGAAAGCATTGAAACAAATAGTTCAAATGATTTCAGGAGAAACGAAAGAATAGATTTTCCACGTCTATATCCATGATGATGTCAGCACATATTAAGTAAAATGGGCTTATATTCTCTGGTGTTTAGAAGAATGAGAGCCTAACATCTGTGGTGGGTAAAATTTTGGAGTCTATTATTAAGGAGACAGTAATGGAACATTTAGATAAACATAATTTAAAAGGACAAAGTCAGCATGGCTTTATGAAGGGGAAGTCATGTCTGACAAATTTGCTTGAGAACTTTGAGGACATAACGTACAGGGTGGATAAAGGGGAACCAGTGGACGTAGTGTATTTAGACTTCCAGAAGGCATTCGATAAGGTGCCACATAAAAGATTATTGCTCAAGATAAAGAATCACTGGATTGAGGGTAATATTCTGGCATGGGTGGAGGATTGGTTATCTAACAGGAAGCAGAGAGTTGAGATAAATGGTTCATTCTCAGACTGGCAACCAGTAGCCAGTGGTGTTCCGCAGGGGTTGGTGCTGGGTCCCCAACTCTTTACAATCTATATTAACGATTTGGAGGAGGGGACCGAGTGTAACATATCAAAGTTTGCAGATGATACAAAGATGGGAGGGAAAGTAGAGAGTGAGGAGGACATGAAAAACCTACAAGGGGATATAGACAGGCTGGGTGAGTGGGCGGAGATTTGGCAGATGCAATACAATATTGGAAAATGTGAGGTGATGCACTTTGGCAGGAAAAATCAGAGAGCGAGTTATTATCTTAATGGCGAGAAACTGGAAAGTACTGCAGTACAAAGGGATCTGGGGGTCCTAGTGCAAGAAAATCAAAAAGTTAGTATGCAGGTGCAGCAGGTGATCAAGAAGGCCAACGGAATGTTGACTTTTATTGCTAGGGGGATAGAATATAAAAACAGGGAGGTATTGCTGCAGTTATATAAGGTATTGGTGAGACCGCACCTGGAATACTGCATACAGTTTTGGTGTCCATACTTAAGAAAAGACATACTTGCTCTCGAGGCAGTACAAAGAAGGTTCACTCGGCTAATCCCGGGGATGAGGGGGTGGACATATGAGGAGAGGTTGAGTAGATTGGGACTCTACTCATTGGAGTTCAGAAGAATGAGAGGCGATCTTATTGAAACATATAAGATTGTGAAGGGGCTTGATCGGGTGGATGCGGTAAGGATGTTCCCAAGGATGGGTGAAACTAGAACTAGGGGGCATAGTCTTAGAATAAGGGGCTGCTCTTTCAAAACTGAGATGAGGAGAAACTTCTTCATTCAGAGGGTAGTAGGTCTGTGGAATTTGCTGCCCCAGGAAGCTGTGGAAGCTACATCATTAAATAAATTTAAAACAGAAATAGACAGTTTCCTAGAAGTAAAGGGAATTAGGGGTTACGGGGAGCAGGCAGGAAATTGGACATGAAGCTGAGTTCGGATCGGTCAAGGCCCTGTGGGTGGCGGAGCGGGCCCAGGGGCTGAGTGGCCGGGTCCTGCTCCTACTTCTTGTGTTCTTTAGATTTGAGGTTAGGATCAGATCAGCCATGATCTTATTGAATGGCGGAGCAGGCTCGAGGGGCTGATTGGCCTACTCCTGCTTCTATTTTTTATGTTCTTATTTCATTGAAACGTATACAATTCTTAGAGGGCTTGACAGGGTAGATGCTGAGAGGCTGTTTCCCCTGGCTGGAGAGTCTAGAACTAGGGGTCATAGTCTCAAGATAAGGGGTCAGCCATTTAGGACTGAGATGAGGGGGAATTTCCTCACTCAGTGGGTTGTGAATTTTTGGAATTCTCTACCCCAGAGGGCTGTGGATGCTCAGTCGTTGAGTATATTCAAGACTGAGATTGATAGATTTTTGGACACTAAGGGAATCAAGGGCTATGGGGATAAGGCGGGAAAGTGGAGGAATATGGCCTACTCCTGCTCCTATTTCTTATGTTCTTATGTGTCGGACAATCGCATGAAGTGGGCCAATCATTTCTCACTTCACGCTGGCAGTGGGCAAAGTACCTCCTGATGGGGCCAGACTTGGAAAATCTACCCTTACATTTGTTTCTGGAGAGAAGAAGGAAAAGGTGCAACTGGGGTCGACCAAAATGCAATTAGCTTGTTAGGTCAAATGGCTTGTTCCTAAATTTTCCCATGTTTTCTATGTTGCGAATCAACAAGAAAGTAGCACAGGTTCATGTAGCAGACTTGGTCAGGGTTGTGTTTATCTAGGAAATGGCAGAAATGGCAATGGACTTGTACTTTTGTGTAAAAAACAATAATAAGAGTTTACTAATAAACCAGTTTTTCCTCAGCTAATAAGTATCCTGGTCTATGCCTTTAAAAAAATTCAATATAAATTAGACTAGAAAAATACTTCCCGTATTACACATGTCATCCAGTGATATAAAATTCCGCAAACTGTGAGTTAATGAAGGAAATTTTGAAAAAAGTATCGGCATCTGGATCCTATTTAAAAATGATTAACTTCAAAATCTTCTTGTTTTATTCTGTTAATTTCTTGATATTGTTTTATAATCATGACAACTGGCTGGGAGAAGCTTGACAGGATGAAGGAGCTGAATTAAAACATGCAGTTTAAATGACGAAGTGTCTTATTCTTAAATTGGTGGTAATTTTACCACCTAATTACCATCAAAACAGAAAAATCAGATTCTAGGTACTAAGGGTACTTTTAGCAGTGCTGATGCCATGCCACATGTTACAATATAGGATACTGCCAATAAAATGGAACCACCAATTCAGCCAGTTATTAGGTGAGCTCAGATAGCTGAGATAACCATACCATATTCCAATATTTCAAAGCCTTATGACATCAGTGCTGCATGTCCCAGTTTAGCCAGATTTTAATGAAAGTGAAAGCATTGTTTGTCGCCTTTGCAAAATGTCCTTTATTAACTGTAGCTGCATTGTGCTGGATGAGTGGGAGAGAAATTGGTGAACACAAAGGAACAGAAGGTCAAAAAGAAGGTCGCACCCATACAATAGACTGTATATGCATGAATCTTCTGAGGTTAAAAAAAATATTTTCCCGAGGAGCATTCTGTCAAGAAGTTTAGGCTGACTAGAAAGTCATTTCTGAGGCATGTCATAATAGTTGTTCCAGATAGGGAGGAATACTCAGTGACTCCATCTGTAAAAGTCATTATAATAAATATATTTTGATCACAGGCAACAGATAAGATCTTCAATAGTATTGGTCAGGAGCCCATATATATTTGTATTCATGGACTGTTCGAGAAAGCTAGCAAGTTTATTCATTTCCCTAAGAGCACAAAATAACACAGTTCCAGTCATTAAAAAATCTAAACCATTTCTGGCTTTCCTGAAGTGTTGGGTGTTGTTAACTGTCCTCACATGGAGATACAGATCTGTTGGTTAAAACTGTGTTGTTCACCAGATTAAAATTAGTGTTAAGCATGGTCTAAAAATTCCAGCTATGGACTTGGCCCGTTCATCACAAATACATTTTATTTACCTTTGTTAAACTTAGAGAAACTTTGGAAAAAGTGGCCAGAAAAACCAACCAGAGATTTCAATAAATGTGAGGTTGAAGTTAAACGGGGAAAATATTTTCGTAAAGGGGGTTAGAAAAGCATATTTAAAAAAAATATTTGTTCATGGGATGTGGGCGTCGCTGGCGAGGCCGGCATTTATTGCCCATCCCTAATTGCCCTTGAGAAGGTGGTGGTGAGCCGCCATCTAGAACTGCTGCAGCTGTGTGGTGAAGGTTCTCCCACTGTGCTGTTAGGAAGGGAGTTCCAGGATTTTGACCCAGCGACAATGAAGGAATGGCAATATATTTCCAAGCCGGGATGGTGTGTGACTTGGAGGGGAACGTGCAGATGGTGTTGTTCCCATGTACCTGCTGCTCTTGTCCTTCTAGGTGGTAGAGGTCGCGGGTTTGGTAGGTGCTGTCGAAGAAGCCTTGGCAAGTTGCTGCAGTGCATCCTGTGGATGGTACACACTGCAGCCACTGTGCGTCGGTGGTGAAGGGAGTGAATGTTTACGGTGGTGGATGGGGTGCCAATCAAGTGGGCTGCTTTGTCCTGGATGGTGTCGAGCTTCTTGAGTGTTGTTGGAGCTGCAGTCATCCAGGCAAGTGGAGAGTATTCCATCACACTCCTAACTTGTGCCTTGTAGATGGTGGAAAGGTTTTGGGGAGTCAAGAGGTGAGTCACTCGTCGCAGAATACCCAGCCTCTGACCTGCTCTTGTAGCCACAGTATTTATATGGCTGGTCCAGTTAAGTTTCTGGTCAATGGTGAACCCCAGGATGTTGATGGTTGGGGATTTGGCGATGGTAATGCCGTTGAATGTCAAGGGAGGTGGTTAGACTCTCTCTTGTTGGAGATGGTCATTGCTTGGCACTTGTCTGGCGCAAATGTTACTTGCCACTTATCAGCCCAAGCCTAGATGTTGTCCAGGTCTTGCAGTATGCGGGCTCGGACTGCTTCATTATCTGAGGGGTTGTGAATGGAACTGAACAGTGAAGTATCAGAAAAGGCCATTTGGCCCATTGAAATTCATCCCTTTGGTATTCTAACTCTCCCACTATTGCATCCATTATGTTCAAAGTCATGTCATGTAGAATCCTTAAAGCCATCAGAGAAAAGAAACTTTCCTTCCAAAGGCTCTGAGCTAAAGTGAAACTGGTCCCAGAAATGGACGAACCATGTGTTAACCCACTGGGCAGTTTAATCCCCAATCCAATTTACTTCTCCTGCAGTCTATTCTTTTAAAAGCATAACGTGGGCAATTTTTGTTAATTGGGTAGTTCTGTAATCCAGTCACATAGTGCACTTAAGCAGAGGTTAATGTGATGTTTAAAGGTCTGCAGTTCTAATAAACAAATTGTTCAAAATTTAAACTAGTCAGTTTAGCACCTCATTGTTTAGTGTTTATTGGAGTGTTCTCTGTAATTATCACACTCTAAACTCACTAGGCAGCTCCAGCATATCTCTGTAAATGTTATGCAGCGGTTTTTCCAACAAAGTGAATTCTTTACATTTTCCTGACTTATTGGGCTTGATTTTAAAAGTAAATAACGGGTGGGTTGGGGGCGGGGGGACATTGAGAATTTCAGACCAACCCCTAACCCGCCTCCAACCCGCTCATTCCGTTTTCACGGGGGTGGGACGAGGGGCGGGCGGCCAACCCGCTCCTAGGAGGTGGGTCGGGCCTTAAAACCTTTCAAGGAGGCTTCAGGCCTCCATTTTTCACTAATTCCCGATTTCAACCCTGGAGGACCGGAATTCCCCAGCCTTCTGTTTTATGCCCCGTGAAAGAAGGCGAGAAGGCCCGAGACTGCAGGTAAGTGCCTAGAAAGGCTCAGCTTGTGGCCCCGGAGGAGCAGGAGTGCTTTCCCCAGGCCCAACAAACCTACTTGCATCGACTCCACCCCCCCCCAACCAATCGCCGACCCCCGACCCCGATCCCGATACCCCGACCCCGATCCTCCGACCCCGACCCCGATCCCGATCCTCCGAACCCAACCCCAATCCCAATCCTCCGACCCCGACCCTGATCCTCCGACACCAACCTTCCGATCCCGACCCTGACCCCAATCCTCTGACCCCGACCCCAATCCCGATCCTCCGACCCCGACCCCAATCCCGATCCTCCGACCCCGACCCCAATCCCGATCCTCTGACCCCGACCCCAATCCCGATCCTCTGACCCCGACCCCAATCCCGATCCTCCGACCCCGACCCCAATCCCGATCCTCCGACCCCGATCCTCCGACCCCAACCCTCCGACCCCAACCTTCCAAGCCCGACCCCGACCCTCTGATCATGATCCTCCCACTCTCCGACCCCGACCCCGATCCTCCGATCCTGACCCCGATCCTCCCACTCCGACCGTCCCCCTCAATGATCGCGGACCCTCGCGATGACCCCTGATCCTGCCTTCCCCCGTGACTGACCCCCTGATCCCATCCTCCATGACTTGCGACCCCGTGCCCACCTATGCCCACCTGTGCCCATCTATACCCACCTGTGCCCCTTGCCCACCCATGCCCACCCCCATCCATACAAACAAAACTTACCTGCAGACTTACCTGAAGACGTCCTCTCCCTGGCTGATCTCCCGACCGACTGAGACCAGCCTGTCAATCAGCCGGTTTAAAATTGAGCCCATTATTTTACTCTCAATTAGTTGCCCCATGCCACCTACCCTTTCCTGATCATAGGCAGTGTCTTGCATCCAGATTTCTGCCACTCTCACTGACCACTAGTAGAGGTGGGCTCTCCTTCTCTCTGTATCTGCCTTAGGAAACCCAATTGTGGGCACAGAGCTGTATACTAACTCCTTGTGGCACAGTACATTAAAGTACCATCTGCTGAATCATTGGACTCAGTACAGCTGCACTTTTTAAAATATATATATTCATCTTTAGTGCAGATATGCATATTCTTGAAAGAAATGCACCAATCATGTTGCATCAAGTCATAAGTGATTCTGCTGCAGTGCGATGATATCTCAACAATTCTGCTTATCAGGGCTGCAAATGTACCAAATCTTCCCATGGATCATCTGCAACTTCTATTTGTATACAACAAGATAATACTAAAAAAAAAATCATATAAGGAGATAAACTATCCTAGCATCAACATGCCTGAAGTATAGTGGATTTATTTCTGTTTTAGATATCTGTGTTTACTTTATTCATTTGGACTTTTTCTGCCTGATTCAACCTTGGCCAAGCCAGGTTCCCCATGTGCCCCCAGTAGGCGTATATAATGGCTGTCACATCTTCTATTCTAATTTCCTCTCTCCACAGGACTCAACATTAGCATGTTTAATGCCTCTCATGCCCTGAGATAGCCCTGCCTCCCAATAGAATTATTCAAATCTCTCTCATTGTGACAGCAAGACCAGAAGATAGTAACATTATGGGCACACACTGGGTATTCAGGGTGGGATCACTCAGAAGCTTATTCAATCACATTGGGTGAGCAGATAGAGGCATAGAAATGGCCTACCCTACCAACAAGGGCATTAGGGATGGGCAATAAACGCTGGCCTCGCCAGCGACGCCCACATCCCATGAACGAATAAAAAAAAATGGAAGTCAAACACTGGATTTCTGCCAATGCAAATTGGGTGCCTGGGCTATACAGGTTAAATCATGTTTGTGAGTAGCATTAATTTTAATTTCTTGGTGCCACATTGCAGGACCCTTTCACTAACCTGCATCTACTGGTTATGAAAGAGAGGGTTAGCCAAACGTATTTCACTGAGAACATCTGAAAGCTACCAGAAAGGATAATTATCCATTCTGACTGAGCTGGTTTAAAACCAAAGTCTTAACGATGAAAGAAAGAAAAACAAAAGAAAGAACTTGCATTTATATAGCACCTTTCACATCCCAAAACGCTTTGCAGCCAATGAAGTATTTTGAAGTGTAGTCACTGTTTTAATGTAGGGATGAAAAGGTAGTATTCCAGTCCACTGTGCCACCCAAATACCTTGAACTCTTTCCTTCCTATTTTAATTTATTATTATTATCCCATTGTCTCCTTGTTGCCTTTAACTGGAAGGACAGCAAGATGGCCATGGGCATTGGGCTCTTCCTGATTTCAGATGCCAAGCCCTATCATTTTTACTGAAGTGTAGTTGTGTTCACAGTTAGATTTCCCTTTCCACTTGAGCTGGAATACAGTGCACAATGAAGATTCATGCATCAAGCAGTTCAACAGGGTGATAATTTTCGTGTTAAATGCTAGTACAAGACCACATCCATATTGAGTGGTTTCTTTGTGTTATTTGCACAGCACATCCCCTCAATTAGAGGCATTTTAGAGTGTCTAGACAACATTTTCTGCTGAATATAACTGGTAGGTACATAAGGAAGCTCCATAATTGCTGAGTTTTTGATAGATGTTTGATTTTGTGTGTGGATTGACTTGGCCATTTTGCAGTCAGATCAGTTTGCTCAATAAACATTCAATATGCTCAATGCCCAATTGTTATGTCAAGTCTTTTGCAATAATAACTAATCAAAAAATACAAACTGGTGAATGCAATGTTCTCCACATGAATGTAATGACCAGACTAAGCATACATTTTACTGCAGTTAACTCTGATGCACAACTCTAGATAAACAAATTCCAAGTGGATTCAGACTCAAGTATAGAATTCCAATGTATCACTCTTATTGAATTGAATTCCTAATCCAAGCATTACATTTCCATAAAAAAATCTGATGTAAGCATAAAATATCACCCAATTATCCAGTTTTTAATAGACAGCAGTCTGCATGTAGTCAATCCGCTGTCAAATTAAACCTAGAACAACAGCATGTTTTTGAAGTCCAATCAGTTTTGTGGAAAATGATGTTTTTGTTGAACAAAATTCTGTCAGTTTTGTTTAGATTAAACTGCTGATGAATCTTTAATGGGCTATGGCATAAAGATTTACAAATTGGTTATCTTCACCCATTTCTCTTTCTCCAATCTTCCCCCTTCTCCTTCTCTGCTGAAAAGGTTTTCACTCTCTCACTGGGGTAAAGATCCACAGGCACTGGTCACCCTCTGGTACTTTGCCCAAATTGTCATTACTTATGGTTGAGCCTTGACAGTGATTACCAGGAGGCTACTTAACTGTGGAGAACATTGCAGCTGAGCCCAATCTTATCCTCACGCATTGTTGTACATGATTTCCCTTTCCCTACTGTAGGGAAGTTGTGGGCAGTGTCACACCCTTATAGCTATCCTGTTCATGATCAGCTAACTCAACGTAGACCAGGGATCAAACTTGTCATTTTCCTAGTCTGTATGGCTATTGAGATAGCTTCGTTTGCCTGGGATTTATAGAAATCCTAATCCACGTGTGACCATTCCACTTAAACATTCAAGTCTACTCCAGTTTAGTGTATAAAATTTGATAACCAGTGCAGGTCGTGATTAATTTGAACCCACAACCTCTTGACTCAGAGATGAGAGAGCTACCACTGAGCAAAAGGTGACACCTATAATTTACCATTATATGGCTCAGTTTATTTTTTGCCCATTGTAGCAACTGAGGGACTGGGCTATAGGAAGATGGGGGCTGATTTTCACAGCCTCCAGCCAGCGGGAACGAGGTGACAGTGCACCACCTACTCCCGGTATGGCTGTGACCATTTCCTCCAGGGTTTCAGCAGAACAGCCCAGGAGCTCACCTGTTTCAGGTGGGAGCCTACTTTCAATGTGTAAATCGGTGTCCCATGCAAGTTGTAGGACCCTAATGCAATTTTGAGGGACCAAGAGGGGGAGTGCGCTCCACGCACTCTCCACCCAATGGTACCAGGCATTGAACGGCCAAACCAGCTGTCCTTAAGGGGACTGCTGCAGGCCAATCCAAAACCAGGGTAGTTTCTGGGGGGTTTTTTGATAGAGATTTTTGTGGGACCATGGGGGAGAGTGAATGCTGCTCCTGACTACACACAATCATCCAGGCCTGTCCCTCCTCGCGATTGCCTCTTCCCCAAAGGAGAACATTTCCAGCTCGACTCCACTGTGGAGCTACCGTACCCCCCCCGGTATCCAGTGCTTACACAGGCCTTCACTTAACAATCCATCTTTCCCTTGTTTATCTCTTCTGCTTGCAATAATGTTGGCCTCAACATGTGGTTGGACTAATTTAATGTTGCAGCGTTTAAAGGCCATTTGTAATGTTCATTGTTGTCAAGAGTTGTGCCTGTGGCAATATTGGCATGGCCGCATTGAAATGACAGAAACGCATGATGGCAGGAGGAGAGTGACATTTAGCCTCTTTTGTATTCTTGGACATAATTGAACTCTATCCTGCATGGCAGTGAAACTTACTGTAAGGGATTGCTGAGCACTGACAAAAACATTTGAAAACTGATCTGACATCTGTAGGCAGGATTTTATTCATGGCCGAAGATGTCCCTGGTGGTCCAGCCCTTCTGTCATTTTTAATACGTTTCTCTCGTTTCGGGGTCAGAGATGCTGCCTTGAGACTGCACTGAGAAATGCTCTTGCTGCGAGTGCATCCTCCTGTGACATTCAAAGCGTTGCCATCTTAGTCACATGGAATTTCACACTTCAGCCCCTGTTGTGCTAAATTCCGCACACTTGTGACTGGTGGAATGAAGCTGTAAAGCATGCACAGGCTGCAATTGCAATGAGGTGCTCTGTTAGGAGGGGGGAAAAGCTGCTTTTATAAATCAAGCCCAAAGTGAGAGCACTTACAGGATAATTGAATCTGCTGTATAAAACATGGTTTTAAGACATGTCCTTCACACGTTTTCACATGCCAGTTTCTGTGACCCAGTTTAACAAATATATAAAAAGGCAGTCATTTACTGCTGGTTTCTTCTGACCTCCAATTGACCACAGGATCTGCCTAAGATCAATTAGCCTCTAACTGACCTCAGGAAAGCACAGCGATATTGGCCTTTAAGGCATACATCAGGAAACACACAGCTGAAACTCAGCAGCAGAATATTATATTCTGTATTACATGGCCTAAAATCTGTCCTTATAAAGAAAGACTTGAAAGACTTGCATTTATATAGCACCTTTCACAACCTCAGGACATCCCAAAATGCTTTGCGGCCAATGGAGTGCTTTTGAAGTACAGTCACTGTTACAATGCAGGGACATGCACATAGCAGATATTTTGCGCAGAGCAAGGGCCTACAAACAGCAATGAGATAATGACCAGATAATCTGTTTTAGGGATGTTGGTTGAGGGATAAATATTTACCAGGACACCAGGGAGAACTGTTCTTCTTCAAAATTGTGCCACGTGCTCTTTTACGTCCACCCGAGAGTGCAGATGGGGCCTCGTTTTAATGTCTCAAGCAAAAGATGGCATTTCTGACAGTGCAACACTACCTATTTTTGTTCGTTTATGGGATGTCGGCTTCGCTGGCGAGGCCAGCATTTATTGCCCATCCCTAATTGCCCTTGAGAAGGTGGTGGTGAGCCGCCTTCTTGAACCGCTGCAGTCCGTGTGGTGAAGGTTCTCTCACAGTGCTGTTAGGAAGGGAGTTCCAGGATTTTGACCCAGCGACGATGAAGGAACGGCGATATATTTCCAAGTCGGGATGGTGTGTGACTTGGAGGGGAACGTGCAGGTGGTGTTGTTCTAGGGGTAGAGGTCGCGGGTTTGGGAGGTGCTGTTGAAGAAGCCTTGGCGAGTTGCTGCAGTGCATCCTGTGGATGGTACATACTGCAGCCACAGTGCATCGCTGGTGAAGGGAGTGAATGTTTAGGGTGGTGGATGGGGTGCCAATCAAGAGGGCTGCTTTGTCCTGGATGATGTCGCGCTTCTTGAGTGTTGTTGGAGCTGCACTCATCCAGGCAAGTGGAGAGTATTTCATCACACTCCTGACTTGTGCCTTGTAGATGGTGGAAAGGCTTTGGGGAGTCAGGAGGTGAGTCACTCGCCGCAGAATACCCAGCCTCTGACCTGCTCTTGTAGCCACAGTATTTATGTGGCTGGTCCAGTTAAGTTTCTGGTCAATGGTGACCCCCAGGATGTTGATGATGGGGAATCGGCGATGGTAATGCCGTTGAATGTCAAGGGGAGGTGGTTAGACTCTCTCTTGTTGGAGATGGTCATTGCCTGGCACTTGTCTGGCGTGAATGTTAATTGCCACTTATGAGCCCAAGCCTGGATGTTGTCCAGGTCTTGCTGCATGCGGGCTCGGACTGCTTCATTATCCGAGGGGTTGCGAATACTGCACTGGTGCGCCAGCCTAGATTTTGTGCTCAAGTCTCTGGAGTGGGACTTGAACCCAGAACCTTCTGACTCAGAGGCATCAGTGCTACCACTGAGCCATGGCTGATACCTCATATCCTCCAACTTACCATGAGGAATGCCATTAGTGGTATATTATTGTTATCTGAAAAAGAAAACAACTTTACTGGTTTAAAGATGAACAAAATGTTTGTCAGGTATACTGATCAACGTTGTGTTGAGGAATTCACTGTCAGATTGTAAGGTTTTTTCCATCATTGAGAGAGTACTATTGCTTCTCTTTTATGTCCTGCATTGTAGGACAGAAGATATCATTACATTTTTGCAGCCTTGTGCTCTATGGCTATCCTTTAAAACCTTGCTGAGGTCCTCAATGCCTCAATGCATAACTAGACTGTGTGTTGACCACAGAGATCATGAAGATCCTAGATTCAGTCCTTGGTCTGTGCTGTGTTCAGTGGAGACACTGGGATAGAGAGAGAAAAAAATAAGTTTGGGCTCCATCTCTTGATCACTTCTATTGATTTCTGCTGGAAAAGTCAATGTGTATGATAGGTGAACATAGTATCGACGTCATGGTGTGCTGGAACACAGTATTAATGGCTACTGGGTGATGTATTGGACAGATGTTGGCAGGGAAGAGAAAAAAAATTCATAACATTTTTCCTTGTTCTGGCGAAGAGTTAAGCCCAAAATGTTAAACTATCTTTTTCAGATGCTTATAGACCAGTTATGTGCTTTCAGCATTTTCTTTTTTCCTTCAGATTTCCAGCATTTGCACTTTTATCTGTACTTTGTGAACTTGGATTCCAGCACTTTGTGGAGCCTGTTGTACTGATTGATAATCCTCTTTCTGTTTTTCAATAATCTGCTTTTGTTTAGCCTGCTACGTACAACATTCCATCTGAACTTTGTAACGAGTGGGGGTCAAGATCTGCCCTGAAACAGCTAGGCTTTGTGAGGCCCTGAGGACCTCTGATGTATCTGTCGAATACGAAGAATTGAATTGTTTCTTGGGCTCCATCTATCCAGCATTTTACAACAATCATTGCTTTTCAAGTATCTGGGGAGTTTGTAAGAGATGCTGGGATTTCTTTTTAAAAAACAGGCCCCTCTGGAAGATGCAAGTTAAAAAAAACTGCAGTCAGGAAGGTTTAATGTCACTTTCTAGGTTTTATTCTGTAACTGAGATTGATAACGGTTATATTTCACCTATGTGAGATGTTAGGTAATTTTGAACAAAAATTCAACTTCAGATTTTTAAGAATTCTACTTTTACTAATAGTTAAAACAAAACTTCATTTTTTATCATTGAAATAGATATGAATTCCTTTAATTATGGGAACTCGGTGCACCAGTGCTGAGAAAGTCAAAGATAGAACTCTCTTTTCATCACATTTGAAGTGTATTTCTTCAGTATTGAATTACATTCTCAGTGATTTACATCCAGTACTGGAAATGGAATTAGTTACAACAGTACAATCACACTGGGGACTCCGTGAGGAAGGAGCAGCCATTTTGTTATTGAATGCTTCAGCGGCTTCGATGATAGCTTGTTCAGTTGACAACATTACATTAAATATGATATAGTGGAAATTAAAATGGAGCATTCAAGGTAGTGCAATAACTATAGTGCTGGAGTATTAAACTTCTACTTGGAGATTCAAGATCATTGGGCTGCACTGACAGTCCTATTGGAGCTTATCTTAGGGGGTAGATTTCAACAGTTCTGTCACTATCGTCTGTGAAGGGAGAAACTGGTTTTGTGTGTGTGTGTGTGTGTGTGTGTGTGCACGTGGCGTTTGCGTGTGCGTGTGCATGTGGGATGGTGGGATCCTGTAACTGGGTGCCAGAAGAACAATTGACGATGTCCATGGAGATACTCAGCTGCTGGAATGTCCAACCACCTTGACTGAGAAAGCATAACAATTGAAAAGACGCAAGATATCACTAGATGTCATTATATTTGGGCTTATGAGATTTCAGGATTTTTCTTGTTATGTGTCAAAGTTTCCATTGAAATGTGACAAAATTTGTGATTTCCTTCATGTTTTCTGCAAACCTGCAACACAAAATGAGGCATGTCATATACACATCAATGTTAAAAGCGCTTTTGTAGTGCTGGCGAAGTCTGTTAAAATATGTGAAAGAATTCAGTGCCATTTCTAATAAACTTAAAACAGCATCCCCTTGGAATATTTTGACAAACAACAACACGTAAAGACAAATGGCATTCCTCCCCTGTTATATGAATGGAGCAGCACTGGCCACAAATCAATTTTTAGTACGACTGCTGCAGCAATTGTGTTGAATATTATTGTAATTTGTTACTTAGGTATCACCTAGAAGGGGAATTCAGTGGGAATGTGTGTAATCATTTAAAAGTTGCTCTGAATGGGATTTGGTGGTATAACCCTGGTGGACCACCAGCTGCATTGGACCAGGAAATTAAGGTTAAGATAGCTTATTTAAAGTTGCAAAATAAATTCACCCTTAAAAATCCCAGAAAAATTATACCTCATTTAGATAAAAAGTGAAATAAAGTGAACCATGAGGGGTAATTTTAATTCCACCCCCCACCCCGCCCCCGCCCCCACGATGGGAGGGAGAGGGTCGTGGTGGGGGTTGGGGTTAAATCGACAAATATACAAAACCCCACGCCAACCCACTGCTAACACGCCTACTTCCACTTTACCCGTGGCGGGCATGGGGGCATCTGAGTAACCCACTCTGGAGAGGCGGGTCCATCATTATAATATGTTTAATGAGGCTCCGTTCCTGAGAGTTTGGCAGCCATTTGAATTTAATGGCTGCAGGCCGGGTTTCCCAGGTCTTGGGAAACCCAGCAGCTGAAGGGTGGCGAGAACCGCCGGATCCAGCAGGTAAGTGCTTTTCCAGCACTGCTTGTGGGCCAGGAGAAGCAGGGGTGCTTCTACCCGGCCCCTCAAGCAAATCTTTTGCCGCGGTCGGCCGAACACCCCCTTCCCCCCCCACTGTTTCCCAGTCTGGCCTCCCTCCTGATTGCCGGTCTGATTTCCCCGCCCCGGCAATTCCCCGATGTTTCCAAGTCCCCCCTCCCTCCCGATTGCCTGTCCGACTCCACCCCCACCAACAGCAAAAGAATGACAATTCATTTTATGACCTAGCTCATTTGCAATGGACATTTGTTGTTCTTTACTGTTTACAAATTACAGTAAACAGTACAAGCACTTTCCCTGTCTCATACTATCCCTTCCCAAGGTGAGACCACAGATGTACATGCCTCTGTCTTCTACTGCCACGTGCTTCTGTGAGGTGTCCAAGAGTACGTCAAACATTTGACAAGGTTACCACCAGAATGATAGCTTCACCTGTCGTCACCCTGGCCAGTTCTTGTGTGCTACATTCCATAGCTGCTTAGTCTGTGGAAAAAGTCTGCGAGCTAAATAACCAATGAAACCACACCTCTACTGTAATACTTAACCCAAAGATTCACTTGCTATCTACCAAGGATGTCAGTTCTGGCTTTGCACCTGTGAAATGCGTCAATCATTTATTTTTTTTTCATTGCATTCAATCTAATGTTGAAGCTCAGAGTTTTACTTGTGACATTGTTACAGCGGGCATTGGGGTCTGAATCTGCAGCTGTGTCATTGCTGGAACGGACACTAAGCCTGATTGAGTGCTTAAAGCTGTAACATTGTTCTAATGGCCACTGTACCTGATGGCGTGATTCAGTGCTGTGGTGCATTCCTGTAATTGCCACTGAATCCAACAGAGATGCTCGAAGCTACATTTGTGGCATTACTGTAATGGGGACTGAAATCTGATGGAGAAGCTTGGAGATATGGTTGTACGATAGCTGTATTGGGTATTGTCTTGCTGGAGGGACCCAGAGCTGTAGCTGTGCATTGCTGTGAGGCACTGACTTGGAGCTACAGCTGAGCATCCCTGTAATAGGTACTGGACCTGACACTGCACTTAACTACTAAAGCTAAAGCAAAACACTGCGGATGCTGGAATTTTGAAATAAAAACAGAAAATGCTGGAAATACTCAGCAAGTCACGCAGCATTTTTTTTATTCGTTCACGGGATGTGGGCGTCGCTGGCGAGGCCAGCATTTATTGCCCATCCCTAATTGCCCTTGAGAAGGTGGTGGTGAGCCGCCTTCTTGAACCGCTGCAGTCCGTGTGGTGACGGTTCTCCCACAGTGCTGTTAGGAAGGGAGTTCCAGGATTTTGACCCAGCGACAATGAAGGAACGGCGATATATTTCCAAGTCGGGATGGTGTGTGACTTGGAGGGGAACGTGCAGGTGGTGTTGTTCCCATGTACCTGCTGCTCTTGTCCTTCTAGGTGGTAGAGGTCGCGGGTTTGGGAGGTGCTGTCGAAGAAGCCTTAGCGAGTTGCTGCAGTGCATCCTGTGGATGGTGCACACTGCAGCCACAGTGCGCCGGTGGTGGAGGGAGTGAATGTTTAGGGTGGTGGATGGGGTGCCAATCAAGCGGGCTGCTTTATCTTGGATGGTGTCGAGCTTCTTGAGTGTTGTTGGAGCTGCACTCATCCAGGCAAGTGGAGAGTATTCCATCACACTCCTGACTTGTTCCTTGTAGATGGTGGAAAGGCTTTGGGGAGTCGGAGGTGAGTCACTCACCGCAGAATACCCAGCCTCTGACCTGCTCTCGTAGCCACAGTATTTATATGGCTGGTCCAGTTAAGTTTCTGGTCAATGGTGACCCCCAGGATGTAGATGGTGGGGGATTCGGCGATGGTAATGCCGTTGAATGTCAAGGGGAGGTGGTTAGCCTCTCTCTTGTTGGAGATGGTCATTGCCTGGCACTTATCTGGCGCGAATGTTACTTGCCACTTATGAGCCCAAGCCTGGATGTTGTCCAGGTCTTGCTGCATGCGGGCTCGGACTGCTTCATTATTTGAGGGGTTGCGAATGGAACTGAACACTGTGCAGTCATCAGCGAACATCCCCATTTCTGACCTTATGATGGAGGGAAGGTCATTGATGAAGCAGCTGAAGATGGTTGGGCCTAGAACACTGCCCTGAGGAACTCCTGCAGCAATGTCCTGGGGCTGAGATGATTGGCCTCCAACAACCACTACCATCTTCCTTTGTGCTAGGTATGACTCCAGCCACTGGAGAGTTTTCCCCCTGATTCCCATTGATTTCAATTTTACTAGGGCTCCTTGGTGCCACACTCGGTCAAATGCTGCCTTGATGTCAAGGGCAGTCACTCTCACCTCACCTCTGGAATTCAGCTCTTTTGTCCATGTTTGGACCAGGGCTGTAATGAGGTCTGGAGCCGAGTGGTCCTGGCGGAACCCAAACTGAGCATCGGTGAGCAGGTTATTGGTGAGTAAGTGCCGCTTGATAGCACTGTCGACGACACCTTCCATCACTTTGCTGATGATTGAGAGTAGACTGATGGGGCGGTAATTGGCCGGATTGGATTTGTCCTGCTTTTTGTGGACAGGACATACCTGGGCAATTTTCCACATTGTCGGGTAGATGCCAGTGTTGTAGCTGTACTGGAACAGCTTGGCTAGAGGCGCAGCTAGTTCTGGAGCACAAGTCTTCAGCACTACAGCTGGGATGTTGTCGGGGCCCATAGCCTTTTCTGTATCCAGTGCACTCAGCCGTTTCTTGATATCACGTGGAGTGAATCGAATTGGCCGAAGACTGGCTTCCGTGATGGTGGGGATATCGGGAGGAGGCTGAGATGGATCATCCACTCGGCACTTCTGGCTGAAGATGGTTGCAAATGCTTCAGCCTTGTCTTTGTGGAGAAAGTAACAGATTTAACGTTTCAGGTCGATGACCTTTCGTCGGAGCTGGAGGAAGTTGAAGATTAAACAGTTCTTAAGCAAGTACACAGCAGGGAAAGGGGGGTGTGGAAGGGGAGTGGAGGAAAGAACAAAAGGAAAGGTCTCTGATAGAGTGGAGGGCAGGAGTGATTAAATAACAAAAGGGATGATGGTGCAAGGCAAGGAAGGTGGTAATGGGACAAGTAAAGAAACAAAACATGAGTCTAGAGGAGCTGTAAATGGCAACATCAGAACCATTAGCAGCACCTGCTGAAGTGCCGCAACCAATATCTACTATAATACAAACCAATATCTACTATAATACAAACCAATATCTACTATAATACAAACCAATATCTACTATAATACAAAGCAATATCTACTATGATAGCCGCATGTTGGATAAAAACATTAATATTCTTGAATATAACAGCCCTTTGAGATTCAGTCAGGTGTTTAATCAGAGATGGGGGCACAGGTTTCTTATGAAAAATGAAAATGTCTGTCCACGTAGGAATTCTGCACTCAGTAAACATCTTAATTAACATGAAAGCCACACAAGCCTGCCATTCAGTTCATTTGTACCACTGCCGTTGTTTCTGTCCACACTGGTCACTGACTCAAATGTATTTAATATTGCATTTATACCCAGTGTTGGCTACTACTCACTACTGTAGAAAGTGGCCCTGTAATGCAGGGCAGGTTATAGAGCAAGTGGATCCACTTTTCTTACTTCACTTTCCTTTTTGCCCCCATCAGTGTCAAAATGATATTGTCATGATCCAAGTCCCAATGCATAGACTTCCACCAAGGATCGTTCGATAGTGTGCTGGAGCAGGAACCCTGGTTGATTTTCACCTTCCTAACCCAGGGCGCTGAGGGTAATTGTTGCACCTCTACTGCTACCTGAGCCGATAACAAATAAATTCACACAGACCAGGAACCCTCCTGTTCTGTATTTCTCAACCACTCAATAATGTAACTAGCTGAGCCATCAAGGGACCTCCTCGGCCAAATCTGCTATAACCCTGCCAGCATTTTCCTCAGTGATTGGGTGGACTCTCCAGAGGTCAACAATGGCCAAACCTTTTCACTGGCTTGTATCGAGGCAAGCTGGGGGGCTTTGGCTGCTCTGACCACCCAAAGATGTTGCTACCCCTGTTGCCAATAACAAGCCATTTATGATGCTACCTATTTTTGGTTTTGAATCTGCCTCCAATAGCTCAGGTTCTGCTTCATTTATAGTCACATCTTTCTGCCGACATCACCATCAGATATAATTATGCTGTTAAACTAAATGTACATTGTGAGCCCTGAGCAGCAACTGGACGCTATGAAATTTAAATGTGCAAGATTTCATTTTTAAACACAAATGAAATCTATTCAAAAATTCAAACCAAAAAAAAATGCAGCCAGTGTGACAAACAGAATTCTCCACACGAAATAGGGATGTTATTCCCAATTACAAGGCTAACTGTAAATGATCTTAATTCAGGAAATAAAATTCTATTTTACGAGCAGGTCCTCAGTATTAGCAATTTCTCCCACTTTCCAAGTGTGGTCATAATAAAAATACTAAATGCAGAATAAAAATAATTATTAATGGAAAGTGATAAGAAAAAGTCAATTATTTTAAGGATATCAATCATTATAAATGACTACCGTAAAACTGCATTTGTTACTCAGTTTCCTTAATTAAATCAGTATCGTTCATCTTTAATTGGTATAGTTTATATCCAAATTTATTCCAATACTGTGTTTCAAGGGGAACCTGATATGTGTGGATTTTATCAGATCAAGTTTAGTGACACGGTAATGTAATAGCACATACAGAATGATAACTTGCAAATTATTATTTTTCTGAAGATGTTTTGTGCTTATCAAGGCAAAGGATTTAGTTCTGGGGATTGGTCATATTCTCACTTTTGTTTGTACCCAGATTGTGAGCTATGCATTCCCATTTTCAGGTGAAGTGGGAGTTATGTGACTCTGCTCTGCCCAGTGATGGTCAGAATGCTATTCACTCTGAACCAAGGCAAAAATGTGTTTGCACTGCACTTTGTAACATTAATGTAAGTCACAATGTTCCCCATGGGAATTATTCTCCTTCCACTCTCTTCCTTTAGCTGGGGAAGAAGCTATAGACTTTCAATTGCTGGTATTCTGTTCAGGAAAGTCTGTTTTTTTTTTGGCCACTATGATCCTGCCATTTAGCATTGTACCTGTGAGATTTCACTGTTTGTCTGTGATGAAGAAAATCAAGCTGCAACCACTTCTACTTAGTTTCACCACTTAATTATATAGAATCATCGAATGGTACAGCACCAGAAGGAGGCCATTTAGCCCATCATGTCTGTGCCAGCTCTTTGAAAGAGCGATCCAATTAGTCAGTCCCCTGCTCTTTCCCCTGCAATTTTTTCTTTTTCAAGTATATATCCAATTCCCTTTGTAAGTTACTATTGAATTTGCTTCCACCACCCTTTCAAGAAAGTGCATTCCAGATCATAACAACTCGTTACGTAAAAAATAAGTCTCCTCATCGGCCCTCTGATTCTTTTGCCAATTATTTGTGCATCTGTGCTGGAGCCTGTTTCAAGTAAATGATGGTAGCTACTGAGCTGTGTGGTGCTCTTCAGTTGTGACAAGTGGTCCAAAGGGTTTTCTTTGCTCTGTAGCTGAGCACATGGTACGTTGGGAGTGCATAAACATACTTATCTGTTCGGGTCCTGTATTGTCATTACATCATTACATGCACTATTATGGACTTGTACACAACCAGTGCCAATGGTAGAAAGAAAGAAAGACTTGCATTTACATAATACCCTTAATGATCTCAGGACGTCCCAAAGCACGCTACAGCCAATGAAGTACTTTTGAAGTCACTATTATAATATAGGAAACACAGCAGCCAATTTGCATACAGCTAGGCCCCACAAACAGCAATATGATAATAACCAGATAATCTGTTTTTATGCATGTAATAAACAAGTCAAGTTTAATTAATTAGCCTTTCAAAATAGTGTTTTGCACTTTGGAAGCACGTGTCAGGAATTCAGGTATGAAGACCAGTGTATCTCTCATGACTTTTTGTCATGTGAAACTTCTCTGCCCAAAATTTGCCGTAAATCACAAATCACAGGATGAACGATTAACATGGTACATATCACTAGTTATGTGCCTCGCTGCTTCCCACAGTCCTGGCGTTTCCAGACTTCCAGGCACTCCCTCCCAAATAAATCAAATATAGCTTCCTAATATAGAGTCAAACATTTCATGTCTGGAGGGTGCACTGTTCAATGTTTTAGTCTTATATTACGTGCAAGTTTTATCTTTAAACTTAGAGCAGTGGGAATTGAGATACGGTTATTCAGCCAACAGAAATTCCTTTCTGCAGTAAATTCTCTTTTCCATCATGACATGTATAATGTAATTTTCATAACCCTGTTATCTTCATGTTTAATAGTTTACCTGCTACCTCCTTGCTCACACTGTTTTTTTGCATATGCATGTAAGTTCTGTGCTCCTACTTCACAGTAATATTCCTTCTTTACCTTATGCTCTTCTTTACATCATGCACCTTCTCCCAGACCTCCTGCCAGATCCTCCAAATGGCTAAGACAGCACTGACCTTCTATATGACATATTGCAAACTTTGTGTCCTTCTCTAAATTCAAGATGGCTGTCCTCCCTGGAACTCCATCACTGTGTTTAGCAGGCCTTGCGAGGACTAAATTTGCTTTTTCCCTGTTGCTGTTCAGGCAATTACACATTCCACAGCTGGATTGGTGAACCTTTCAACATTTGTACTAGTTAAGTGGCTTACTGGCTGCTTGAGAAGAATTAAAAGATTATTACTGCAGGTGCCTCTTGATTCACTGATACCTTTTTGTTGCCAGTAACTAAATTGTGTTCTTACAAATTGAATGTTTAAAAGCAGTGCAGTCTTGCAATTTTGTAAGCATTTTGTAAGATAAACATGCTTTTTTCCTGATTTTAAGTAAAACAAAATGCTAAATGTAAGGATCCCTGCCCAATTTGAGAAGAAAAGGAAAGACTAGCCTTCACCAGTAGCTGCCACCATTTAGATCTTCCAACAAGCTTTCATTCTGTAGTGGCCATCATCTTCAAAATTGTTTCTTTTCCTTCTTACACTCTTCCAAGTCAACAGAGTCTCAACGGGACTCATTCCAACACCACATGGATTGTTTGGAGTGTTTGATGAATTGTCTGTTTACTATTATCTATGTTTGTGTCATCTGTGGTTTGTGAAGTATTCTTTTCTAAAATAACCCATAAGAAGACACTGGGTTGCCTCAGTTTATTTTACATATGTAAATGAGGGACCTAACATGTTTTAGGTCCCCTTTGCTAAATTCTATGTCGCAGAGTAGAGCAGGAGCCGCACCTGCTCCGCTTGGGATTCTTAAATTGTCTCAGTGAGAATGAAGAAAAAAATACACAAACCATCCTGATCCAAAACAGAATGTACTTTGTGTCACAGATCTCAAATTAGTTTTTCGCTCTGTGACTCAATAGAAAGCCAAAAAAAAATGTAAAATACTTTATTGTTTCAAATTAAAACTTGGCTGCTGTACAGAATCAATCTGTGCTATTACTACTTCGCTTCTGCAGAGCAGCTGCACTCTAAAATTGTCTTCTTGCTTCATGACTCAGTGCTGAGGTACTTTCTGTTATCGACTGAGAAAGTTTATCAATTTCTTTCTCCATCCCTGAGAAAGGATTTTCAAAATGGCACTCAATGTGTTGGGGGGACATGATTTTGTTGTCTCCAGCGGTGTGAAAATGATGGATTGTGGTATTAGTTTTGAATAATCCATGAGGATTCTATGGTCTCTAACTCTCTCTCTCTATCTGGGGGTGAAAATTGGACCTTGTTGCGCATGTTTTACAGGCATAAATTGAGTGCATCAAGGGACAATTTTGGGGACCAATGTCCCGCGCCCAAAGGATGCCTGAAAGACGACCGACCCGGTATTGGGTCAAGCGAGTTTTCAGGTGTCCCTGGTGGCTGCCTAAAACAGGCTTTAGGCTCCATATATATGTAAATGAGGGACCTTACATCTGTTTAAGGTCCCCTCTGCTAAATTCTATATCGCAGAGTAGAACAGGAGTTGGGCCTGCTCTGCTTGGGATTCTTAAGTGGTCGCTAGGTGACTGCTGCTATAAACTAAGTTTTTAAAAAAAAATTAAATTTATCCAGGAGGAGCAGGAGTGCTCTGTCAAGCCCACAGTACCCTGATCAGCCTCTATCCCCCGCCCCCCCCACCCCACTGCCGCTCCACAACCCTCCCCCAAAACCTACCCTCGAGCTGCTGCCATTGAGGCAAATGGACCGAGAATAATTTCTTCAAATGGGCGAGCTGCCTGTGGAGGCACGAGAGGCATCCAATTAACAGGAATGAGGCCTGAGGCCCAATTTTGGGTTTGCGTTGGGCCTCCCAGTTCGGGCGCACAAATCTTTGCAGGTGTAGCTTTAATTGTGCCCCTTCATCATTGCCTTATACACACCACAAAAAAAATGTATTTTCATACAGATCACCAACCCAAACCTGTGTACATTCAATAGTGCAACCTTGGCCAGAAGTACCAGGACTGCTGCTCCTTGGACGTTGCGTGTGTCTGTAGCATATTGAGCTGACTGCACACCGTAATGCAACCGTAGCTGATTTGAATACATTTATGATGCACTTGCCGCATAATGCTCTGGAAATACCAAGGGGTGGCTTACCTAGCAGCAGCTCTTAAAGGACAGCTGGTTGTCTTTAAACCTGTTGTGCTCCTGAAGAACAGAAAAAGCAGCTGCAACAAATGCATGCTTTAGGACATTTCCGTACAATTAAGCAGCTTTGGAGGTGCTGCTGGAGGATGGAGCTGGGGGCCTTCTTGCAGTGAAGAGCAGTGCCAAAACAGCCTGGATGGAGATGGATGAAAGAGCAAATGCCGTCTCACCTGTGCATTGGGAGCAGTGGAAGAAACTTGATGATCTCAAGAAGGTTGACAAGGTACGTGTGCTCAGGAGTTGCTATCCTAGAAGTGGTTCCCAGATCTGGCTGCAGGACACGGCAAAGTTCTGACACAGCCTCCTTGGGAAATAGCAGTCTCTGCATGCAGGTTTCTTGGGACATGTCCAGGAACAATTGCCTTGACCTGTATACATGAGCGGAAGTATGAGACTAGGTTCTACTAGCTGGCCTAAGATGGAAAAACACCTGGCTTGCATGAATCCTCTGATGTTCCTCCTCTTCCTGCAGAAAGAGAGGAATGACCAGCAGGATACCAAAAACTCCATTATGGGCAGCACTCAATGAGTTACCCGGGACAACAGTCACATATAGCTGATGGGGTACAGCTTTAAGAATCTCTGAGTAATGTTCAGTTTTGGAACACAGCGAAAGAGAAAAGAAACACTGAAATTGGTACAAATAGATTGGCAACAATTACAATAAATATAAGGCCAGTTTAAGAGCGTTGGCACAAAATGCCTCTCTTGAAGTATCAGTTTTAAATGGGCATTGTGTGCCTGGAGTTTGGACTGTATTATGAGGCTATGTCTTCATTATGATTTTTTTGGGGCCCAGATGAGGCCAGCAGATAATATATAGCAGACTCTCAGTGCCACATGTGCCTCCCCAGGCCTCTGAATCCAATAACATAAGGCGCCAATATCCAATGCACAGCAGCCCTAAATGTGCCAAACATATTATTGGCCCCTCTATGACCTATACCGGACTGTGTGCCGTGGTTTGGACACCCTTGCATTACAGGATTGCCAAACTCCTTGCAAGGTCTAACACTTGGAGGTGTCCCCAGCTACATCTGAGTCAGAGATCTCAAATCAGTTTTTAGCTCTGTGACTTCAAAGAAAGCCAAAAAAAAGCTAGAATACTTTTTTCTAAATTAGAACTTGGCTGCCATACAGAATCAACCAGTCCTATTACTAACTCACGTCTGCAGAGCAGCCTCACTCTAAAATTGTCTTCTTGCTTCATGACTCAGTGTTGAGGTACTTTCTATTACAGACTGAGAAAGTTTACCAATTTCTTTCACCATTCCTGAGAAAGGGTTTTAAAATTGGCGCTCAATGTGCTGGGGGCTCCTGATTTTGATGTCTCCGGCAGTATGGAAAATATGGATTTTGGTATGAGTTTTGATTAATCAATGAGGATTCTTTGGTCTCCAACTCTCTCCCTTAATCTGGGGTAGAAATTGGACCTCGTTGCATCCATTTTACAAGCTTAAAACAGGTGCAATGAGCGACAAATTCGGGGACAAATATCCTGCACCCAAAGGATGTCTGGAAGAAGTCCGACCTGATATTGTGCCAGGCGACTTTTCAGATGTCCCTGGCGGCTGCCTAAAACAGGCGTTAGGCTCCTTACATATGTAAATGAGGGGCCTAACATCTGTTTGAACCACCTCTGCTAAATTCTATATCGCAGAGCAGGAGCTGGGCCTGAGATTCTTAAGCGGTCGCTAGGCGACTGCCACAAAAAGTATTAGTTTTAAATAGGCATTGCTTGTCTGGAGTCCTATTTTATTGGGTGCAGGGACCTTAACCACTTAAAGTCCTAGCAGAATGCTTGTCATTCAATGGAAGGATTGCATGACTGTTTGAAATGGCCTCCCGTTATCCCAGTGCGGTGACGCCCTGAACCACAAACAGAAAAAGAGATTATAAGCATCTTAGCTGTGGATGGAAGAATGGAGAGCGGTTTATTGATGCCTGGGACTGTAAACTGCATGGCTATTTGTATGATTTATATCAGCCTCAGTACCTTGCTGACAGTTTTACAGAGCAACACCTTGCTATCCTGACATTTAAAATTTTATGTTAACTTCCACATCAGCCACATTCTCTTACATCGTTGCAGTGCACAACATGATGGCTGGCAATAAATTTCAGCTGTGTTTTTTAAATTATTGTTTCAGATTTTTCGTGACACTCAGAATAATTCAAGTAATTGCCTGTTACGAGGTACAATAAATCATGGATTTTGACTCAATTAACGCCTCCGCTAAGGGCATCCTTATTTTCTGGTGGAAGATTTGATAGCTATGGGAGCTGGAATAATGTCAGCCACATTTTATTAAGCTCTTCTTTGTTAAGGCAATTACGAATGCCGAGTATTGCTGACTGAAATCATGTGGATAGAATATCTTTTAAAATTCATTGTCATCTCTTGTTATTAAACCTGAATCGGATATTACTTTCAGGTTCCAACATATCCATCCAGCACAATATTTCTGTGCTGTGAAGGAAGTGCAAAGGAAAACAGACCATCACCAAAGTGGAAGTGGAGTCAAAATTGATGGCAGATGCTTTGGATTTTCACATTCAGATCCTCAAACACATGGGGCCAGAATTTGCTGGCAAAATGACGTTGAGTTTAAGGCGTACACCATTATTAGTGTGTAAATCGTACAGCAATTTGTGGCAAGGAAGCGATACCCCCTGAGTTGCAAATTGCCACAAGTTGCTGGATGATTAGCCTCGCAAAAATGGCAGCTCACCCTCAACCTCCCTGTGAGTTTCAAGAAATTGCTGCATTTGCGAGTTAATTATGAATTAAAGTCACCAACGAAAGTTAGGACTGATACTTAACAGCATAAGGACCCTTTTTAAGACAAGGTTTATGTTCCTGCAATACCAGTCAATCTCTCCAGCCCAGAAAGGGTACAACTGAAACTGTGGATTCTCATTCCTGCAGGTAGTAAATTGTTCTTAGGGATTTTTTAAACTTTAAATTTTTTTCTTACTTTTCCTTTCTGTCTCTTTTTTCTCTCTCCTTGGAATCCAATCTTTTCTTTCCCTCTCTTTGTTTCTCTTTCAGCACCTGATTTGACTCTAATTCAACCTATTTACTCCTCCGTTGTTCCTCTGTTTCTCAATCCTTAAATCTCATTGATTAAGGAGATAGACTGTTGGTCCCATCGCTCAGCAAGGTTCCAGATGCCCTCGCCGCCTCAGTATCAGCTCGCACTTCCAGCAATTTGCGGCACAAAACATTTTCGAGCAGAAGGTTTAGGGAAAAAGTCTAAGTAACGGGGCACATTACTCCGGCAAATTCTGGGCTATGGATATTTGATGCAATCATTCTGTAGTATATATGCTTACCCAACATAATACAAATAATGTATACATAACAAAGCTGTATTATGAGGAATGCATATACAAATGAGATAGCTCAATGATTTTTCATCTTTAGGACTTGGGCTCAAATCTAGCACAGATTGGTGAAATGAAAGTTTTATTCTGATGTCTGTAGCAGCCAGAAGTGAAATATGTTTTAACAAACTCTATACAATTATTAGTGAGCAAAAGACAATTAAACATAATGATCCATCATTTGGTTTAAAATTGCCATTAAATTGGCAGTCTTGATCAGAGTCCACAAACTGACATGTGATAAGAAAATGTCATGTTGGTGACACTGGGTGTTACTGTGAGGTTAGAGTTGCATCAGCTTATTGGGGCAGAGTAGAGGGAGTTTTACTCTGCAACAAGCCCATGCTTCTTCTGACTGGAAGTGTTTGATAGCGACATCATTCACTTTAATGAGTACAGGTATTCAAGAAAAAAATCATCGTATTGACCTTATATTATGATGTCACACTGTCCTGAAACCTCTGTTTAGCAAAAGCAGCTTGTTGGCACTGCTGTGTGGTGTAAATTGAATGATTTTTTCCCCTGAAACATAAAGAGAAACTTGTAAACGCTACTTTCCCTCATTAATTATGTTAAGACTTCGCAGCGTTTCAGTTAATTTATTATGTTCTCTTCAAATTGGAGTAGTTGCAACAATGGGATATTAGTTACACACTCAGTAACTAGCACATATAAAATTGCCCTTGAAATTGCTGTGTAGTGATAGGGTTTTGTAATGGATGAGATGCCTCATTACTTTCTCTTTCTGCTTTTATCCTCCCTGTCTCCTCGAGCTGCACAACATCTGCAGCTAAGAGGACATCTGCTTCCATATCTCTACCAATGCTGCTGTTTGGCCAATCATTAGATGGTGTGCAACACAAGTGACTTTCTCTCTATTTTTCACTCTACCTGTGAGGAAATGTCTGGTCTCCACTCAATTCCTCTCCACAATAATGTGGTTGGGATAAAAAAAAATCTCACCAGAATTGCAGGTATAAAGCATCATTCTATGATTCTCTAGTGAAGCACGTTCCAGTATAATTACCGATTCATACGATTAATCGGATTCAATCAAGCCAGGGCTGGTGCCATTCAAACTTTCCAGAGAACTTTTAGTAGCTACTACTTTGTGGAATAGCTACTTACAATTTGTCAGTCTTTCCACATTTGCATTTGCATTATAATAGTAGTGTTGGAGGATGGAGCCTCACTCTGCTTCACTTCAGAGTCATGATGTGGAGATGCCGGTGATGGACTGGGGTGGACAAATGTAAGGAGTCGCACAACACCAGGTTATAGTCCGACAGCTTTATTTGAAATCACAAGCTTTCGGAGCTTTGCTCCTTCGTCAGGTGACGAAGGAGCAAAGCTCCGAAAGCTTGTGATTTCAAATAAAGCTGTCGGACTATAACCTGGTGTTGTGTGACTCCTTACTTCAGAGTCAGTTTGAGCCTTCACACCGGATCTATACTCCAAGTTTAGTGACAGTGTGAAGTGGTTTTCAGCTTTGCGTGAATGCTAAACTTGTGGAGACTGAATGCACTGCAAAAGGGAAACTTCTATTGCCACCAAGAAGTTTAATGTGCTTTGTGTATTGGAGCTGGCATTCTTTACCACTCTGCCATGAATAACGTCAGCTCATAGTTTGCTGGTGGGGTGCTCTGTCGAAGAATTGCTACCTACAAATTTTTCCTCGAGTTAACAAGCCCCCTCATTTGCTTCTTCGTTGAGACTTCCAGAGATAAAGTGTTTAATTCTTAAGCTGTGATCGCTTGTCGTTCTCGATACTCCCTCTGACCAACCTCAACAAGATTGTTTCAGTTCTATTCTTACTTTGCTGGAATATGGGTGTGAGATGCACTTATCAATGCCATTTACTTTGAATGAAGGCATGTTCAAATGATGTATTGCTTTATACCTCTTTGCTGAAATGTAATTTGTATTGCTTTCTCTGGTTTGTATTAGTGTCTAGTATGGAGTGGCATGGTGGAAATAGAACAGATTACCATCCTTCTGAATGGCAGATGGTGTGTGGAAAGCTAAACAAAGAAAACTGCAATTGAATGTCCGAAAGTGTGTTTTGTTCTAAACAATTTGAAGATGTACTTCATAAATCTCAATATTAGTGATTCAATATTAGGGATAAATGTCAAAGCCCAAAAGAAAAGTGAAAAGAACCTGAATTGGGCCTATTCTGATTAATTTACGGAACTAAGAATTTGCCCAATTTGGACAATTTTCGAATCACGTGCACTGATCTCTTTAAGAAAAGAGATTTATTTCGCTCCCATGGAGAGACCAAACATCCCTTTACACACTGTCAGTGCCATTGTTAGTGTCATGCTAAAAGCTTTGCCTAAAAGCTTTCCTCTATCATGCATCAACTGGCAAACATCCATGGCAGCAGCTATAGTAACAGAGGCAGATCTGGTTGTTCAGTGCGTTTTTTTTACATTAATGGTATCCAGGCTATGCCTTGGCAGTCTAATGCTGGTAATGTTTTAGAATCCCTGATGAATGGGAGAAAGATGTTCCTTTGCTTGCTGGTTTAGCCTGAATATTTGAACTTCAGATTCCATCCAACCTAATCCAAAGACAGAATTCATCCAATTGCCTGTCCTTATTCAGCAAACATCAATGTCTAAGCCTCAATTTCCTATTAACCTTTGGGGACTGCAGTGGTGGTCATATATTCAAATCAAGATTTGAATCTTTTATGTTGATTCAGAAGGTGTACAGTGGTACTGCATTCAGCTGTAATTCAATGCAAACAACTCGATTCATTTCCAGATTTTTTTGCAGATGTTCTTTGACAGCAGTTCTGACAGCATATTTTGAGTGCTGCAAAGGACATATTTTCTTAGAAGGTTA
Source organism: Heptranchias perlo (assembly GCF_035084215.1). Classification (NCBI taxonomy): domain Eukaryota; kingdom Metazoa; phylum Chordata; class Chondrichthyes; order Hexanchiformes; family Hexanchidae; genus Heptranchias; species Heptranchias perlo. Next base: position 15,808,240 of record NC_090357.1, on the reverse strand, counting down.
AATACTTTTGCATTGACAAAGTTTTTTTGCCTTTAATTCTTATTCTCTCATAGCAACTACTGTTCTACTGAAATGTAACATTTTTTTTACGGCTTCTGCCAAGCCATTTATCAAACTGCAACTAGGCCTGTGTTCTCTCTAATGCTTCATACTGTTATTAGATTATCACTGCTCTGTTGTTCTTATATTACAATGCCTGGTATTGATCTATTCTAAATATACAAAAGCCATCTGTTGAATCTAGAGAGTTGACTAGTCGTTAATTTCCAACGGTGACAAGAAAAATGGCCAGCTAGGTACTACAGGTTGGCATGATCAATTGATCAACGGAATTCAATTACACAAAGGCTGGTGCTCATCACACTCTCTAAGGGACTTTTAATAGCTAAAACTTTATAGAATATTTGCTTCCAATTTTGCCAGTCTTTAAAACACTGCAACTGTAGGGTTAGTGCATACTGGTTTTGATTCATATGGCGCATAAGTTATAGTGTAAATGTCACCTGAAACCAAAGTCTGGAAGGAACTTGACACCAGAGTGGTGAAGTGAGGCTCTCTGGAAGAGGGAATCTCACTCCTCTTCATTTGGAGTCAGTTTGGGTCTTCACACCCGATTTATACTCCCAAGTGTTAGTGTGAAGCGGCTTTGGCTTCACGTGGATTCTAAACTTGTGGGGCTGGGTTTTCTGTCAAGCTGATTCTCATAAGTGGGCGGCTACATCTACCTGATGAAAGTATGCGCCACTGACACGTTTTATGGAGTCAGATAAATTGCACGTTGATTGGCCAACCCCTATTCTCCTATTGGAGATATGGCAGATATTGGTCAGAAATGCTGGGGCGGGGAGGGGGGGATGGGAATTGATGACTGCAGGCAGAAGACTAACAGCGGCCAGATGAGCCAGATGGTGATAATGGCCAGCCAAAAGAGGTGAGGAAGAAGGACTGCCAATTTTGCTGAGAGTGAGCTGGAGGAGAAGGAGGAAGTGTTTGTTTGGAGGAAGGGGAACTGGGCAATTTCATTGGTGGCAGCAGCAAAGTGGAAGGAGGTGGCACTGGCCGTAAGTGCCACCTCCTCCAACTGCAGATGGCACTTTAGTGATGTAAGAAACGTAATGACCTGATGAGGATTGGCAAGGCAAGTCGCAACAGCTGTCAGGAGACATTTGGGCACCATTGTAAGCATAATAGCTGGCGCATTAGCATAGAACAAGAGAAAGTTGTAAGACTGTCTTCACGATATTCACACATGCTTTGGCACCTTACCTCTACACAGCACTATGTATGCCCTTAGTCTCACTGGAATGTCTACAAACTGTATGTGCATACAGCATGATAGTGGTCACTGCATGAAACACCCAAATGATTCTTGTTACCGCAATATCAGCATGCCCATCACAGTCAATGCCTGCTTACAATGTCTGCCTTACCCGTTAGAAGTGTACCCACAATGCAAGAGAAAGGAAGGCTACAAGGGGCAGGCTTTCAATCCCCCCCAATCCTCATGAGAGGAAGAAAGTGAGATCCTGGGCAGACCTGTGTTGGTGATTGGGAAGTGGGAGGCCTGAGGCAACAGAAGGTTAGTCATCCTATACTGAGGGTTTAACATCTCATCCAAAGGATGGCACCTCAGTCGGTGCAGCAATCTTCACTAATACACTGCATTATCAGTCTAGATTACATGCTCAAACCTCTGGAATGGGGCTTGAAGGGTGAGAGTGCTACCTCTGAGCTAAGGCTGACACTTTTTTACCAATTTGTAAAATTGATGGCACCATGATGAAAACATAGACCAGAACTGAAAAAAAGTGACCGCCCCCTCCCCTGCTCCGAACATGACTGCTTTCACCTATGCTTGTGGCCCGGGCTCATGCTCCTATACCATAAAAAAGTGTCCAATGTTTTAACGTCTCAAAAAAAATGAAACGGTTACAGTCCTCAACTCCCCCAAGCAGCTGGCAGAGAACTGGAACTGCTTCATCTGAGGAGTGGAGGTTGCCCTTTGCTCAGATTTGAATATACACTCATCACAATAAGTAGGCACTGAGCTGCACTGATACCATTCTAATGGTGGTGCAGCGACACTGTTGTGATTACTGAATCAGTGATTATAATTAAACTTGTTCTACTAAAGTGGCAATGCTACAGTAATCATTGCTCTTAAAAACAGGACTAAGTACTTTTCAACCAGAAATGAGATACCACACAAAAAAAAAATTAAGTTTGCCAGCAGCTCGACTGTTGAACAGTGAAGTTGTTAATTTGATATTTAAGAAGGTTGATGTTTTATACTTCAATTCCAAGGGGGGGGCTTTTTTGGTTAATGTTCTTGTAAATATTATACAGTGACTCAAACTCATCTCATCTGAAACAAATCATCCAAAGTATTCACTATAGGTGATAATTATTTATTGAGTAATTGCGCCTTCTGCCTACCCACATGCTTGTGCTGACTAATGCTCACTTTCAAGAGATTTCTTCAGAAACTAAAACTGAAGAGAATGTTGAGTGGTAAAACTCATTTCTTAAACTTTGAACTGCCAATAATGTGTACAGTCAGAGGTCTACAGGGGGTGTGTGGCTCTCAGATACATTTTTTTTTGTGTGGATATGTTCTAACAAACACTTAAACCTCAACAATCTGATAAATAAATACATTCGTCTCACAACGAGGGAAACTTTTCACTTCTGAATTACACATTTTTTACTGGCTCTTCTTGTCAAAATGCCCAAGATTTCAAAAAGTAAAATTCAGACTTGGTTTTGATTTAGATGCTTCAGTCAGAACCACACTCTTACAGACGCTACAGAATGTGATCGCTCAAAGAGAGAAAGAAAAGTCTTTGAAAAACATCCATAAAAACATTCATAAAAACAGAGACTTGGGAGGTAAAATCCAAGCTCGGCAAGGAGCAAAATGGACAGTGCTGGATTTCAATGGGAAGGAAAATCAAGCAGGGTATGTAATGGGCAGCTGATCTGCCACTGCCCATTTTGTTCCCCCACCAAAATTGAATTCTATTCCCTTGGTCTGTCAATAGCTCAGCACGTAATTGCACCACAAAGGAAAAAGGGATAAGAATTCCCCTGTTCACTATGTATTGCAGCATCGTAAATGTTCATGTTTGGTATTTCCAGTTAAATCCTAAACACTGTAAGTAATGACCAAAGGAATCCTTCTCCCCTCACATGTTACTCAGTCGTGCAGACCAGGAAGGTCCCAGGTTTGATCTCTGGTCTGTGCTTCATTAGCTGACTTCGGCTGAGTGGCAGTGGTCGTGCTACAGTTGGCTTCAGCTCTACTGGTAGAAAAATCAGATTTCTGCTCTTGACTACTGTTTAATAACCTCTATTGTGTGTGGGTATCTGGTGAAGATAGGATTAGAGTCAGTCATGAACATGCTCCACAATCAAATAACCGTCTAATATGCATTACCCAAGCTCACACATGAAGAGCTGACACTTGGGTGAGATACTGGAACTATACCTCTTCATTTGACAGAAGAGAGTGGACTTTGTCCTTTGCTCAGATAGGAATATATACTCATCATAATAAGTAGGCCACTGAGATGCACTGATATCATTCTATTGATGGCATAGGTGTACTGTTGTGATTACTGAAATTAAACTTGTTCGATTAAAACCACCACTACAGCAATCATTATTCTTGTAAATTGCTTGAGAATCTGGGAAGATTGAAGAAGATTTGTACACATAAAGGATAGTGGAAATCTGGAACTGTCTTCCCCCAAAAAGCTGTTGAGGCTAGGTCAATTGAAAATGTCAAAATTGAGATTGATATATTTTGTTAGGTAAAGGTATTAAGGGTTATGGAACCAAGGTGGGTAGATGGAGTTAAGATACAGATTAGCCATGATCTAATTGAATGGTGGAACAGGCTCGAGGGGCTGAATGGCCTACGCCTGTTCATATGTTCCTGTAGTGGTCTGCAACACTGCAGGATCTCTATGTGTGTGGCCAGTATGCAAAGACCACAGACAGGAGTGGACACATGGTCAGTGTGTCTAAGAACAAGTAAATATTTAAACTGCTGTCAAATTGTCAATAAATGTTCAGTTGAACAGAGAAAAAAGGAGCATGGGAATATGTCAGAAGGAAAACCAAAGGATAAAAATCCTAAATTGACTTAGATTTCTACTACTGCTGAACATGCTTTCATTAAAATCTTCACATTGGAAGTATATGTATTTAAATTCTATTTAGTTAACTGTTCAGCAGATGGAACGACCTTTGATAAGCTGCTGAATCCATTTCAGAGTGGAGGGCACGTCTTGGTCTAAAGGGTAAATGAATGGTGTTGTGCTGGAAAGGACAAACATTGGTGCCATTTACCATAGATACATATTAGCAGCCTGAGCTGAACAACACTCACTGCCACAGTAATTCTTGTGTGAGCAACTTGGGTGCTTGACTGCTGTAATTACTCACTTCTATTTTGCACAGTATGCAACAAGCAAATGTTGAATATTTTTGAAACGCTCTGCTTTTTTTTGGGTGCTTTGTCTGATAATCATCAGTTTTCTTTGTTCTCTGCAACAAACAAATACTGGAGCTGTGCCTTGGGTAATCTTCCCTCCAGTCCAATCCTTTCCTCTGAAGGTTAGTGTCCCTCAGGTAGTGGTCTATAATAAATCACTTATATTAAAAGTATCAATTGGTACCAAGGAAACTTGCAATGTCATCAAAATGTCTGCACCATTCTGCAGCACTACACTCAACACCCACTTACTTCATTATTTTGAAACCGGACACTCTGCCTTTCCTTGGTTCAGGTGAACTAAGCTTGATATCCTGTGGTGATAGGACATAAATGGTTGATTTCCATCTGCATTTGGGGTCAAGGTTACCCTTTTGCCAAAGTTTAGGTAAACTGCAAGACATAGTCATCATGACCGGTTAGTTTAATACAACACATGGCACCGTATGGCCAACTTATTTTTTCCATTCTGCAACACCTGACGCCACAGATTACAAATTCAGATTTATGGTACTGTGTTAAACGTGCAGAAGGTCAATTTTCCTGACCTTTGCCCCAAGGAACATCCATCTCTCAGTGCAAAGGTCAGGAAAAAGGGGTTGTTGCCCCTTTCACGTTGATCACAGATTTCCAGGACATCTTGGGCTGGGGCAGAGCTGCAATGGCATGCAAATCGCTCAGAGCCAGGTGTTTCTGACCTCCTGCTTCTCCTTCTTGGACTTGCATCCATGAAGTACCCAGATACAGTGGCATCCCAAAATGCTGTCACTAGCTTGTGCCAGGAACCTCAATCAAGCCCAAGGGTCTGACAGGGCCTGGCAGCAAAGAGGAACCCAAAGTAAGTTTTTATTTACCAATTAGCAGAACTTTGGGCCTTGAGGCCTTCACACCGCTGGTCTCACGCAGCAGCTTAAAGGCGCCAAGGCCGGTGGCTGGCAACATAGCTGCAGGCCTTAGAGGCCCACAGCATGGTCTGTGCAGGAAATACCAGCACTCCTGGGCTGAGCTAGCTCAGCACACCGCAGAAAATGAGCAGGAGGAGGTTACAGAGATAGGGAGGGATGAGGCCATGAAGGGATTTGAACATGAGGATGAGAATTTTAAATTTGAGGCATTCGGGGACTGGGAGCCAAAGTAAGTCAGTGAACACAGGGGTGATGGGTGAACAGAACTTGGTGCGAGTTAGGATACGGGCAGCAGAGTTTCGGATGAGCTCAAAATTATGGATTATATAATATTAAAAGTCTTGTGCTTACCATGCATTTCCTGAAACACTTTCTGTCATCTTTTTTACATCACACTTTTCTGTCACAATTTAAAAGTAAATAGCTGGTAATCAGAACTGAACAGGTAGGAACCTGTCTGGCAGGAAACGGGCGTTGGGCAGTTAAAATGAGGGCAGCGACTTACCCCCTCTGATTCCGCTGCCTTCTCGCTGTGTCCCGATGTTAACGTGTTCTTTTGAGCAGGCGATTGGGACACCCCTAGGAAGGCAGCGGTGCCCTCCTTTAAATATGCAGATTGGGTCCCGATGATGTAATCGGGACCCGATCTGCAATTTTAGTTGGACGCCTGAGCGGGGGAGCAGTGACGGCTTCCCCTTCAAGCCAGACCTGCCGGGAGATAAGTCGTGGCACAGAAGAGGCCCTGGTGCTCTGAGGAGAGAGTCCCTTTTCAGCACTGAATGCCGCAGACCCCAAGAAGAACAGCCAGAGGGAGCGGTAGGAAGGAGTCACCAGTACCAATGCCTCCTCCACTAGATTGCACACTTGAAGCAGTGCAGGGCAAAGTTTAATGATTTTACCATGCTCGCAGGAGAGGAGAACCCATCATAACATTCCATCACTGCTTTGTACTAAGCATGTATTATTCTTAGTTACCAGCCTCGAAATCAAAAGCAAAATACTGCAGATGCTGGAAATCTGAAATAAAAACCGAAAATGCTGGAAATACTCAGCAAGTCAGGCAGCATCTGTGGAGAAAGAAATAAAGTTAACGTTTCTGGTCGATGACCTTTCGTCTGACTTGTTAAGTATTTCCATCATTTTCTGTTTTATTACCAGCCTCTAACATTGTCTTAAATTAATTTCAAACCTTACCATGAATGCCCATGATACAGCAGGATGCCCTTTACACCCAAAGTGTTTTTACCACTCACATCCTTACATATATTCAGCGCAAAAGAATTCTTTCATTGAATGTAACTATATCTGTTACACGTATGTGTCATCACAGCAACTGCAGGCTGATACTTGGGTATCACTGATTAACAATGAGAACCTCTCACTTCTTTTACTCTTCTTGCTGGTGAAGAAAGCCCAATACAACCACGAGAGAGCCTAAAAGTTACAAGCACTTTCCATTCAGCAAAGTCCTCTCTCTAAATAGTAATTAAACTCTGCTGACCTGAAGCTGTATTTATTTAACAACAATTAGACTTTGTGACCTTAAGGAGCACAGTTCTACCTTAGCAGAAGAATAATATTCCTGTCCTTATAAAACAGCATGTCAGTTTACTGTAAATGACACCATGGCAGATCCATCAATTATGAAATAGATATACTTAGTATTTTGAGGGGGAAGTTTCCTCTTACCACATTCCCAATTGTGGGTTGTCACATCTCTCTGCTCCCAGTCTGGCAATAAACAATGATCATGGGGGTTCTAACTCATATAAATAAAAAACTTTTACTAGTTGCATTTCATTAGCTGTCAATGACAATGAACTTCACCTTTTGTAGTTCAGTGCAATGATGTAGGTTCTATTCAGAACCAATTTAAGGGGAAGCTAGATAAACACATGAGGGAGAAAGGAATAAAAACTTATGCTGATAGGGTTAGATGAAGAGGGGTGGGAGGAGGCTTGTGTGGAGCATAAACACTGGCACAGACCAATTGGGCCGAATGGCCTATTTCTATGCTGTTCTATTTCTGTTTCTATTCTATGTAATTCGATGTAAAAACTCTATTCATGTTGAGGATTATTATCAATCTGATAGTTTTGACTGGCTGTGTCACTTTGGCTAACAAAATGTAATCAGTTAAATTTATTTGCTTTGCTCCTGCAAATTTCAACCAAAGCCTCCTTTGCTTCAATGTTCTTGCCATCACATTTGTCTTTGTAATATGTATTGTTACTGCTGGCTCACGCATTAAAAATGTCATTGCCCTAATCTGCAGATTTCCTGGTTTACATAGTCCCATCAGGAGCCAGTCACAAGTGGACTCCATGTTAATACTTCATGTGTATGTGGTGGAATTAACACTTTAACTCAATTCATGTGGAGAGACCATTCCACAAAGTACAGATTTCAATCTTTAAAGTTGTTTTAAATACAATTACGCCAAGAAGAAGAGCCTTCTCACTATTATACTAAAAAGTTTCTACTGTAATGTAAGAAAATTGCATTGTAAAAATTTTGGATCGTGCTGTTCCTGTTTTACAATTGTAAAATGGATGCCCAAGGATCTAATATTACGGGCAGGGTGCGCGCCAGAAGTGCGCCGCCTGCCATATTGGTAAAGGCTCCTTCATAGGCATCCAGAATGTGTTCCTAAAACAGGCCCTTAGCATATACAAATAGGGGGCCTAATATCTCATCAGGCGCATGCATCGTGTGCTGTACTGAGATCGTGCCCCAATTCGGACGTGTTCCAACTTCTAGGACTTCCTTTCTTATATACCTTTTAAAATTATATAAATATATATATTATTTTATTTGTTCTCAGGATATGAGCATCACTAGCATTAATTTCCCATCCCTTGTTGCCCTGAGAAGGTGGTGGTGGGCCTTCTATCTTTGTAGCAGTTTGGTACGACTGACTGGCATGCTAGGCCACTTCAGAGAGTGAAGAGTCAACTATGTTAGTTTGGGACTGGAGTTACATATAGGCCAGATCAGGTAAAGATGGCAGGTTTCCTTCCTTAAACAACATCAATGAACCAGTTAGATTTTTACAATAATCCGACAGCTGCATGGTCACTTTTACTGACATCAGCTTTTATTTTCCAGATTTTTTTTAACTGAATTCAAATTCTCAAACTGCTATGGTGAGATTTGAACTCACATTCTCTGGATTACGAGTCCAGTAACATAACCAGTACTCTACCGTGCCCATGTAAATATATCATAGATAAAATCAATTAAATAGAAATATTATGCTTTATCTTTCAGAGAAAGGTTTCCATATGAAATGAAAATTAAACAGGATAAGCCTCCATTTGCAGTGTCCCTCTGAAAATACAAATTCATAATTTAATGTATAAATCAACGTATATGTTACTTTATTTTTATGATCCCAACGGTGGCACCAAAAAGTAATATCAAAGACACAAGGTAGATTTCTTGGTTATTCCTATCACTCATGACAGAGGGAGTCCAGTTGCTGAATGATTAACTGTTGGCTATTTAGTTGGCTCACTGTGACAGTTCTGTCTAAGGATCACTTTAACTATATCTCAGTGCCAGTTTGCAGTAGGCTGACTATAGGAAGTACAGCAGCAGTGATAATCAGAATGAAAGTTATCCAATAGTTGGTGTGGTTGGAGCCACTAAATCTCATTCGGAAATTTAACAGTTGCCAGAGGTTGGGTTCAGGTTCATTCTGGATTGCCACAAGAACCCATTTGTATTAATGCACAAATTCACATTTGCTATGAATCTGTGGTTGAGAAGCAGCAACTGGTCAGGTATAAATGATGCTGAGTTATTTACTTTAACTGGGTTTCAGAGTGAAACTCCCGCCACTCAATCTTGCAGTTGTCTTCAGCTGTGAAGTAGATTAGCATCAAGCTTGTCGAAACACATCTTTGGGACGAGATGATGTGATGGCTGAAGCTTCATGCTCCTTTATCTTTAGGTAACAGGTAGACTTGCAATGGAATCTCCCGGTGATTTCAACTGCAAGTCAAGACTTACCAAATGTATTGAATGGGTAATTGAACATATCCCCATGCATGAACTGGAACAGGCCAACACTGCGCATCAAACCTGGGAATCACATGCAGTTCAGGTCGTCCCGGATCTATAGTATTAATTGGAACTTATTTGAGAGAAAATAAGTCAACTCAACCATGGAACAGTAAAGATATTTGCTTCACATTCTTGTGGGTATGAGTGCAAATTTAAGTACCACTTGATAGTCAACACTGCTAGCCACTCAAGAGGATCAGTTACGATCCAATAACAGACATTGTTCATTTTGTTTATGGTAAGTTTACCTCTTATAATCTTACCATAGAATGGCTTCAGCAACGGTGCTGTAAGGAATCTTTCTTTTGCATATCTCCCTTGGAAGACTTCCCTGAAGCCAAAAGGAGTCGTATGGTTTTTCTGCTGTGTCTACATAATGAACATAAAGTTGTTCCATTAACAATATCTGAACAATTGTAAACAATTTTACAACACCAAGTTATAGTCCAGCAATTTTATTTTAAATTCACAAGCTTTCTCCGCTCCGGGGAAGTACTGGACGACAAAGGGTACTCTGTCGGTTGCGTCCCGTGTTAGTCTCCTGAGGAGGTCTATGCGATTTTTTGCTGTGGCCCGTCGGAACTGTCGATCGATGAGTCGAGCGTCATATCCCGTTCTTACTAGGGCGTCTTTCAGCGTCTGTAGGTGTCCATCGCGTTCCTCCTCGTGGGTTCATGTCACGCTACACGTTACCCCACCAGCGAACAAATGTTATCTGTTTTTAATATAACGGGTCAGTTGCTGTCTTTTCTATGTTTCTACCTCTCTATCTCTGTTTTTTTTTGTTTGTTGTTTTTTTTTTGGTGATTTGTATATTCTGTGAGACCTGGCAGATAACACCTGTCTGTCTGCACACTGATTGCCTTGGCAACGGGCAGTTGAAAAAACTGTCTGTAATCACCAAGCATTGTTCTGTGAATTATAAATGCGATTTCATTTCGAGGATTTCATTTTCACATCGTTCACCTGACGAAGGAGGAAGCCTCCGAAAGCTTGTGAATTTAAAATAAAATTGCTGGACTATAACTTGGTGTTGTAAAATTGTTTACAATTGTCAACCCCAGTCCATCACCGGCATCTCCACATCATCAATATCTGAACAGGCAGACTATGTAGATGATCTGCACAGTCACAAAGCAAACCATAAGAAAAACATTATGGGGCAGCTATTTTCTTATGATGTATACCTGAATCAAGCACTGGTCATTATGTGTTACTTCCCTGTATATTACAATTGGGTTTACCACAAGTAGATTGGAAAATTGTGCAGAGTTTTATGACTTTGGATCTCTGCCCACTTTCTGTCAAGTGTGCAAGGAATAGCGGAATTAATATTGCCTGACTGAATCAGGAGGAAGCTTTATTTAAATTTTAATTTGAATGCGGCACACTAATTCCCGACAATCCGCTGTGCAGGATGTCCATTCATAATCATACCCATATGAAACAGGCATCCAGGATAGGTAGAGAATGATCAGTATATGGAAGATAAGGGAAAGGATACAGTAATGTTCAGATAAGTATATTTCAACCATTTCTTAACTGCTTTTCGTCTTTTTGTTTTCTACTGGTACTTGGGTTACCATGAAAACTTTGTGCCAATTGTTCTAATTTTGTTTTGCCCTGGGTGCTATTACTGGCACTAATGGGTTTCACAGTGGAATCCCCCAAGCGGAGGCGTTTGGAAGAAGAGGAGAACCTACGGGGGGGACGACAGGAGGCCAGGCTCACAAAATGTGCCCGTTGCCCATTCGTTGTTAACTGTACACCCGCATCTCCTGACAGAGGTGAACCTATCTCATTTTGGCAGATAATTATTGCATGTGGAGGGTTCTGATCCTAAAGAGAGCTGTGACAGCAGAACGCATGGCACCACTAAGATATGTGATTGCCTGACTAACCATTCTTCCTGGGAAACACATAAATTATAGTATGTCATGCTTCACTCATGAAACATGCATATGAGGGTGATCAACAGCCAACATAGCCTCATTAGCCTAACCAGCCAAGATGCCACCAGTTATGCCTGCAGACATTGGCACATCGACCTGACAATGACCATGCAAAATTATCTCCACAGGGCCTGGGACATCAATAAGCCAGATGTGCCATCTGCTTAAAGGACACCTGCAGCTACAATGCAGCATAGTCTTGGTGTGGCCAGTGGCCAGTGGCCGTCTACAGCCTGAAACTATGCTAATGTTATCGCAGAACACTGTCTGCAAACAGCACACTTCCATTTGAGTCGGTCTAAAACCTGCGTCAAAGTACTCCGGCATAAATTACACCCAAATCAGAAAATCTAAACTACTGTGTCTTGAAACAGACATTGAAACTTTTCAATTACATTATTTATGCATGTTACTAAAAATGATTTGCATTGATCCCATTTTGTTTTATGGATACTGACATAGCAATCAGTACATGCTTTTTACAATTGTGTGCACAATGGGTGTGAACCAATATCATTAGCATTTATTCCAATTTGATTTGACGTAAACTGTAGGAACAATGAAGAGGCAGTTCTGCAACATTTCCAATTTTAGGGCTATTTTTCCTATCTGATTGTAAACTGTGAGCTGTATTTCTTCATGATGTGGAGATGCCGGTGATGGACTGGGGTTGACAATTGTAAACAATTTTACAACACCAAGTTATAGTCCAGCAATTTTATTTTAAATTCACAAGCTTTCGGAGGCTTCCTCCTTCGTCAGGTGAACGATGTGAAAATGAAATCCTCGAAATGAAATCGCATTTATAATTCACAGAACAATGCTTGGTGATTACAGACAGTTTTTTCAACTGCCCGTTGCCAAGGCAATCAGTGTGCAGACAGACAGGTGTTACCTGCAAGGTCTCACAGAATATTTCTTCACAAAGCTCTCCTGAGAAGCCTTTTTCTATGATGTTTGTCAATGTGACATGTCTTGCAGGCCTTGAGTTGACTTGTGTTTTTTCTGCATCTGTCCTGTCCCTCACTGTTATTTCTCCCCTGTCCACAATTGAGGAAGTATTCTCCCCCTCAAAGACCGCTCATGATAACTGTCACTGTTGTGTTATGTTCTGACTTAAACTATGTGCAAAGATTGCAAGAATAGACTCGTATTTGTACTCAGTATTTAAGGAGACTGCATCTTCATGTTTGCCAAACCTTTAACATTTACAATACAATAACATAAATCACTGACTGAATAATTTACACATAGGTCTTTGTGATTAAAAGTGACATTGGTGTTTTCGACTCTCTTCCTTCCCCAAGCAAAATAGGCTTGCCAAACAGTTTGAAATGAATCAGTGTTTAAACACACCATCACTACAACAGGGACCTGGAATGTAATCTTATTTTATGTGCTGTGTGAGCTGCGACGAAGCTGGGGGTGGGGGGAGGGGGGGTGGAGTGGAACAATTTTCTCATTTTTTTAATATCCAGTCATAGCACAACACCTTCAATGTGACTTTCCCATTTCTTTAACTCTGTCCTTGTGTAGTTTTGGAACGAGAGTGCCTATTCTGGGACACTTCACTGCTGTGGTTCCGTCTTCATTGTGGGTCCCCAAAATAATTACACTTAGAAACCTGAACACCCATCAAGGTGAAGAGATTGCCATCCCACATAAATTGACCACAGGCTCCATTTAGGCAGTGTCACCAAGTTTTAGCAGATTGAATGGGCTTATCTATATCTGAGGGAAGCACTAGATAATTTAATCACGTAGAGCTGAAGAGATTCTAACTTAACACGGCTACAGATCACAATACATAAGGTTCCTTTTTAACTGCTAATTGGAACATTCCTCATAAATCATTATAGGGAATCATTCTTGGTTTATTTATATACTGCACATGGAAGATAGGGCAAATTTGTTATTGAATCACCAGTATGACAGCTGGATGACACTAGACAAACATTGTGGTTCTTTATGATAGCCTCTTTCAACAGTGCTGCCAATCACTGTACATAAAACAGCAATTTAATGAGTGATGTGATTGTGAGTCTAAGAAATGAAAAACGTTATGTTATTATTTTCAAATTAAAGTGAGACTCTTGCTGAGCAGAGCACTTAAAATTCAAATTCAAAATACTTAGCTGGTTAAAATTTAATAAACGATAAGACCTAAAATTATTGTTTGGACGAATTTTACATTCCTTCATTTCAATTCTAAACAATAAATACAATAAAAACAATTCCTCATCTCTAATCTATCTCTAAGGCTGCAAATGGCTGCAGCTTTTCCCCTTAATTAGTCTGGCATCATGATCCCCCGGAAGACCAGTTACATGCAGATTGGAGATGAGTTTATGGGTTTTGCAAGCATTCCATCTGAAAGTCTTCATAATCTAGGTACTTGCAAAGTTGAAACCAGATACCAGCCGCGACTCAGGCCACAAAGAACACATTTGAAATACACCTTAGTCAGTATATCGTCAAAGGACAGGACCCCAAAAAGTCCAGGACGCACCTCATGTTGGCATAAGAGCTGGGTTCTACCTGTGCTGAACCACCACCGCTGACCCCACCAAAGTTTGCGGAATCAGGGCCAGGTCCCTTCGTTTGACTGGCATTGGCAGATGCATACCATTGTTTCCACGCCAGAAAGTCTGCTGGATGGACCAAGGAGGAGTTTGCTGCTTTCCGTGTTCCCCTTGGCAAGGGGATTGCATGAAAAAAAAAGTGAGTCCTCTTCAGGACTCTCCCTGTAGCCATTTAGTACCTCACCAAAGTGGCCATTTTTCATATGTGACCTTTGATATTGAATGTCAGTTGGCTATTTGGCCACAGACAAATAGTGTAGTTGAGGCCAATCCTGTCTTCAACCCATATCCACACTTTTCAGCAGAGAGGTTACTGGATAGCAGTTGGGAGTGGGAACCCTGGTTGACATTTTTGTAATTTGCTTAAATTCTTGTTTTTGTAAAATACCTTGAAACAGTCCAGTCCAGGAAAATTTCAGCGTTAAAATTTAGTTCAGCACACACGGCCTTTGTAGCGTATAAAAATAAAATGACACTTTTGTAAAGTTTTGGTCATTTAGATGGAATCAGGAAGGAAAGAATAGTGCTGGCAATCTACATGAAGATGAACATACCAGATTTATCTGAGACACTTAATTTAATTTGTCTGCTATAAACTACCTCTAGCACTCTAACCATAAAAAATGTATAGTTTAATAACACTGCAGAAACATTTCTATAAATAATGAAAGCATTAATATAAAAAATACCATCATTCCATCACACAATTAGCTACTAATATTTCAGGAAATCTGTAATTGAAGAAAAAACATTAGTTTAATAAATGAGTTCTGATGAAGGATCTATGCCCAAAACTTTGACTTTTCTCCTTTCCAGTTGCTGATGGACTTGTGTGTTGTCAGCATTTTCATTTAATAAATGTTTGACAACATCACATCACATGTGTTATTAAAACAGATGCTGCTTATGAAACATTTAAAGGTGATCTTTAATGTTGGGGAAAGTATCAGAAATGAAATTGTCAGAATTCAAACTTTTCCCAACACTATTTATTTGTGCTCATAACAGGTAGTTTCTGTAGGTGGGCCTGTGCCTTCTATGATTCAAAATGTATAATGCATTGCATGGAGGGAATGGGTTTAGCAAGCCGCGGGACCAGCAGCTATCCTTTTACAGAAATATTTATCATCGAAAATTGTATTGGATGCCTACCCTGCATTTCTGAGCATTATTGATAATCAGGAAAACACCATGCTAGCAAACTGGCTAAATGACCATTCATATTTATCATAAGAAAGAAATTGACACAGAAGCAAAAGGAAGACAGCATAGCAATGATTAATATACACACTACTTGAAACTAATGACATGTTCCTGAATATCAAAATTCTTTGTCAAAATCTTTAAGCTGGTGGCATTGTGGCAGAGCCTTCAACTATCTTGTCCCCGCACTCTGGAATTGTCTCTCCAAACCCATCTACTTTACTCCATTTCGCCACACCTTCAAGGGCCTCCTTGAGATTTACCTCTTCAACACTGTCTTCAGCCATGCCCCTAAGCTCTTTCCTACTCCTGCTCAGGTGAAATACTTTAGGATATTTTGCTATGTATATAGATCGGCACTATATAAATGTAAATTGTCATTCTTTTAGCCCACACTCCCTATGTAATTCCATATGACAGATAGGAGATAACAAAGTCCCACATCCTCGGTTTCTGATCATACGTCTCTACCAGCTGGTAGCAAATGCAGAAAACATGACATAGATTGTCTCTTGTACAACTTTTTCTCTCTGCCCTTCGGGAATTGTCTCCCTCAGATTGTTTTGTTGCGATGACATGCCAGCAGAGAGAGAAATTTCAAGGAAAAGCCATGTGGTGGAATTCTGTGGCTCACTGTAGTCATCCATCAAGTGTTGCCCCAGCACTCTGCCTGTTTGATTTATCTGAAGAATAATGACAACATGGCAGAAAGTAGGTTATAATGGAACTTTACCTCTACTCTGCAATGTAACAGTGTTCTCTGTTGTTTGCTCCCAATAGAAGTCACAAAAGAAGATGAGGAAAAATTTCTTCACTCAGAGGATTATGAATCTTTGGAATTCTCTACCCCAGAGGGCTGTGGATGCTCAGTCGTTGAGTATATTCAAGACTGAGATTGAGAGATTTTTGGACTCTAAGGGAATCATGGGATATGGGGATCGGGCAGGAAAGTGGAGTTGAGGCTGAAAATCAGCTGTGATTTTATTGAATGGAGCAGGCTCGAGGAGCCGTATGACCTACTCCAATTTCTTATGTTCTTAGAAGCACTGTGTTTCTACAAACTCTTGGGGGCAATTTTAATATATAGAATATATGAGTTGGGCAGTGGGCAAGGCGTCAACCCTGCCTGCCCGATGTCAACGAGAAGCCTGATCAACTCTTGTGGTCAGGCCTCCTTTGCGTTCAATTGGCAAGCTTCCATTGGTGCTCCTTATAGGCAGCTCGATGAATGGGAAGGCGGAAAATCCAACAAGGGAGGTACCACTTAAAGGGAGATTGCAGCCTGTAAATTGAAGCAGCAGGCTGCATGATGTCACCAGGGCCCCCTGATTCTCTGATGCAGCCATGGAGGTGCTTGTGAAGCACAGAGGAACAGGAAGGAAGTTCTCTTCCCCACAACGGGTAATGGGTATCCTGTCAAATTAGCCAGTAGCAATGGAGAGACATGGCTGAGCAGGTCAATGGTAGCACCATTGGACCAAGGACCTGGCTGCAGTGCAGGAAGAAATTTAACAACCTTACCAGTACTGCCAAGGTAAGACTCCCCATCACATTTCTCTTACGCTTTGTACAGCCCTGCACCACTCTACTTTTGTCCCAGCACTATCAATCCTTCGCTCCTCTGCTTTCTATTCCTATCCTCTAATCACAACGTGCCACTTCATTATGCCTTCTTCTGCTTGCACCCACATACTCAACGCCTGCTGCTGTCCTCACAACTACTTCTCCCTCTTGTCTACACTTGTTGCTTATCCTCCCAGCATGCACACTATGCCAAGCTGCATCATAAATCTTCAAGACCCTTTAATGGGACGCACAGTAACCCACTGCCATGCTTCGTGTAGGAGAAGCAGACACACAGTCAAAAGGAGACTTCAAGAACAGGAGGACGAAGTCGCACTAGACTACAAATTCTAACAACAAAGGAATGGATGGTCATCAACATCATTGGCAGAGAGAAGATGTACAGCATTGGAGATGGCAAGGCTGGAGGTCACACACAACATAGATTCATAGAATCATAGAAAAGTTACAGCGTGGAAGGAGGCCATTCCACC
Organism: Heptranchias perlo; assembly: GCF_035084215.1. Classification (NCBI taxonomy): domain Eukaryota; kingdom Metazoa; phylum Chordata; class Chondrichthyes; order Hexanchiformes; family Hexanchidae; genus Heptranchias; species Heptranchias perlo. Next base: position 15,790,975 of record NC_090357.1, on the reverse strand, counting down.
AATCGAGTCCGTGCCGGCTCTATGCACGAACAATCCAGCTAGTCCCACTCCCCCATCCTTTCCCCATAACCCTGCACATTTTTTCATTTCAAGTACTTATCCAATTCCCTTTTGAAGGCCATGATTGAATCTGCCTCCACCATCCCCTCGGACAGTGCATTCCAGATCCCAACCACTCGCTGCGTAAAAAAGTTTTTCCTCATATCACCCTGGTTCTTGATCCTTTCGCCAATGAGAACAGTTTCTCTCTATCTACTCTGTCTAGACCCTGCATGATCAAATCCTTTATCAAATCTCCTTGCAACCTTTCCTGTTCCAAGAAGAACAATCAAAACTTCTCCAGTCTATCCACATAACTAAAGTCCCTCATTCCCTGGAATCATTCTAGTAAATCTCCTCTGCACCCTCTCTCGGGCCTTCACATCCTTCCTAAAGTGTGGTGCCCAGAACTAGACACAATACTCCAGTTGTGGTCGAACCAGTGTTTTATAAAGGTTCATCATGACTTCCTTGCTTTTGTGCTCTATGCCTCTATTTATAAAGCCCAGGACCCCGAATGCTTTTTTAACCGCTTTCTCAACCTGCCCTGGCACCTTCAATGATTTGTGCACATATACCCCCAGATCTCTCTATTCCTGTACCCCTTTTAGAATTGTGCCATCTAGTTTATAATGCCTCGCCTCATTTTTCTTACCAAAATGCATCACCTCGCATTTTTCCGCATTAAACTTCATCCGCCACGTGTCCGCCCATGCCACCAGTGTGTCTATATCCTCTTGAAGTCTATCACTATCCTCTTCACTGTTGTCAGGAATCTTACAACACCAGGTTATAGTCCAACAGTTTTATTTGAAAATTACAAGCTTTCGGAGGCTTTCTCCTTCGTCAGGTGAAGTATGGGATTCCTTAAATGTTACCGCATTTATAGTCAGAGAACAATGCCTCGTGATTACAGATAATCTTTCCAACTGCCCGTTGTCAAGGCAATCAAAGTGTTCAGACAGAGCAACATTACATACAGGACCACCAAATACACAAACGGCCAGAACAAAAGACAGAGAGAAAGAGAGAGAGAAACATCCAAAAGGAAGAGAAAGAGAGAGAATGACCCGTTGTATTAAAAACAGATAACTTTTTTTCGCTGGTGGGGTTACGTGTAGCATGACATGAACCCAAGATCCCGGTTGAGGCCGTCCTCATGGGTGCGGAACTTGGCTATCAATTTCTGCTCGACGATTTTGCGTTGTCGTGAGCTCGAAGGCCGCCTTGGAGAACGCTTAATGTCCTTGACTGCTAAAGTGTTCCCCGACTGGGAGGGAACCCTCCTGTCTGGCGATTGTTGCGCGGTGTCCGTTCATCCGTTGTCGCAGTGTCTGCATGGTCTCGCCAATGTACCATGCTCCGGGGCATCCTTTCCTGCAACGTGTGAGGTAGATAACGTTGGCCGAGTCACAGGAGTATGAACCATGTACCTGGTGGGTGGTGTCCTCTCGTGTGATGGTGGTATCTGTGTCGATGATCTGGCATGTCTTGCAGAGGTTGCCGTGGCAGGGTTGTGTGGTGTCGTGGAAGCTGTTCTCCTGAAAGCTGGGTAATTGGTTGCGAACGATGGTCTGTTTGAGGTTGGGTGGCTGTTTGAAGGCGAGTAGTGGAGGTGTGGGGATGGCCTTAACTGTTAAGGGTGTTTGAGCATCTTTCCTTCTTTTTCTTGTTCCACTCAACTCTCTCTGTCACACACACAGGCACACAAGCACCAACGCACACATGCGTGACAATCTGGTACTGCATTGCACTGCCGTTTTCCTGGGTCCTCAGATGACTCGGGTCCTGAAGCTGAACTGCACAGACAGAGGAGGTGAACCCTCCTGAAGATGCAATGTTACTCGCTCTTACCTTTCTAAACATCAGCAGAGACATCGAAACTCTGGGAGGTATAGATAGTGAGTTAGAAGGGTCTGCACTGGCTGATTCACTGAGCACGAGTACATGCAGGTGCAGGCGGAAAGGATAGCCCAGGAAACAGCCCACTCCACGGAGGACAAGCTCACATCTTAGCTCTGTTGAAGAGGACAGAGACACAGAGTTTAGGAGCTCAGCTTTCTGTGCATTAGCAATTGCTGAATGTATGGGACTTCCTGAATTAATTGTTAGAATCTGTGTTGAAAAAGCAATGCCAGGAGAAAAGTGAATTGTCTGCTATTGAAAAGTGGCCCTGACAGCTTCATAATAGAGGAACCTGAGGTCACTTCTGAACAAACAATGATTGTTGATAGAAAATCATCAACTTGGCCCAAGTCGATCTATAATCTGTCCAGAATTTGCTGTTTAGCCCTACGTAATGACATTTCTGAGACTGTCTGTTGTGGTCTCACACATTCTCTGGCACAGGTCTATGCACTAAGGGATGTAATAACACTTAATGCAGTTGCTGCAAAAGTCAAAGCCCCCAAGTACTGATTTTGGGAGAATAATAAAATTAGAGTTGAGCTGGCCCAACTGGCAGGTCAGACGGTGGGCCAGGCTAAATTTTGTGACAGGAGTCCTACCCCCTATTTTGAACAGGTTACTGGTAGAGGAAGCGCTTGCATCAAGAGCTTGGCCTGTTGCACAGTTGGCATAAAATCTTTCAAGACAGCAGCTCTGTAAGAGCACGCCACTGTTACACAGTTACACTTTTGCATTACAAGTGAGGAAGGATGTAACTCAAAAGCACAAGAAGCAAGGATTCATGGTGATGATCTTTCACAGGATTGCGAGAATACAATTGAATGTAATAAATGAGATACCCTTAAGAGCTGAGCGAGGTTCCTTCAATAAGAAACACAAACTTTAATTTCACAGAATTATATGCAGTATGCCATCTGTCTGCAGATGATCTGTACATGCATTATTTTTATTTTTGACTCCTATGAATTATTATTGAACCATTAACAAAAATATAGTTTAGTCTGATAGAATAAAACATTTTATTTTTGTATTCATTTACAAAAATGATCAACAAAAACTGTAGAATGAATTACACAATATTATAATATTCAGCTGCAGGGGAAAACAAGTGATCCATTTGCAGAAATCTTTATGAACAGACATGTTCTCAACCTTGCAGTAATATCACAGTTATGTCTGTTTCCTTGCTACAGTGCTGACTCTAAAATTTATGACCATTAATTAATTGGTACTCAATCAGGATCAATTTGATATTATCCAATTTAGGGTTGCATGCCAAAGTTGTCCCAATTCAGAGCCTTTCAGTTCATAATCAATCCCAGCCCCCACACCCCACAAATCCTTTAAATAGTCAAACTTTGGAAGTATGAAAGATCGGTGACTGGTTTCTCAAAGCTTTCACTTTTTGCTATGGTTATTCTACAATGCATTCAGACTGTAACTTTTGTACTCATTGAAGGTGTGTCCATCAAAGTCTCCCTAGTCCCTCAATATCCTGCTGCCGTCACAGAGCAGTACTATGTCATTGTGCTATATATGAGAGGACATCTTTAATGTCTTACGCTTGGTTTATCTGAGGAGCAGTGTGGTATTCTCAGCAATTCTGATGCCAATACCTAGTGTATCAAAGCTTCCCTACATGTGTCTGCATGGCACTATAGGAACATAGCAATGTACAATTCTCAATTAGAATCAGAGTTTTGTCCCTTGCAGAGATTTAGAGGGTCCAAATCAGATCATGAAATTTATTGATACATAATATTTACGCATTATACCTGTGAGGTACCTGTGATATACTTAAGAATGGGATGAATGCTATGTGACATATTCTCCACTATCACAAACTCTAAGTCCCACCTTCTTTCATTGTCCATAATGGAATAGTATTAGGCTGCCTTGAAAGCTCTTTAATATTCTGAATGATGGTACTGAATATGTCCACACGTATGGGTGCGGTAGTGCCAGTGAGAATAGTTTGAGTGGATTAAGATAAAATTGCCCCAAACCACTTTTGTCCCTGGTATGAAAATTGCTGACTTTGCCAGTAACACAATCCAATAACTTGGCACTGGAAAGTCAGTAGCTGTAGGCTCCATCTTGTCTAACCTCCAAATAACAGCACTGCCTTTTAATAGGAGCCCAGGAACAAAGACATTGCTGTTTCAGCCAAGCTGAATTTATTAGCTCTTTAATTCCCCTTGTAAATTTTCTTGTCCTTGGAGTTTTTTTGGCAGAATTCACAAAAGGCACAGCTAATGGGGAGGCACTGGCCATGACAAGCTATTACAAAAAAAATGTTCCTTTAGTTGCTGAAGGTTTCAAATGCAGGACTTTGCAGCAATTGAAAATTTAATTAAAGCATTTGTGTCAAAACTCATAGCTTGGTGTAGGTGAAAATAATTCCCAAACCCACAGACCAGAAACACCACAATAATGTTTAGAGAAATGTTTATTCTTGTTTGCAATACAAACCCTACTGACACTGGGTAGAGAAGAGCCCAGGATAGATTAAAGAGTGGCAGAAGGCTAAAGTCACATGGCAAAAGAACAAAAATCTCTTAAAGGAGCAGCTATCCTGAATATGTTTGCCCCATGTGTTTGCGTGAATTACCCATATATGGAAGATTGAAGAATATATTGAAGAATTAATATTTTTTTCTTCAAAGTCTAAGAAGGTTGTAATTGATATTACATGCCCGCCTTATCTCATACACATCCTTATTTCTTAATAATTCAATACGGCCAATTACCGCCCCATCAGTCTACCCTCAATCATCAGCAAAGTGATGGAAGGTGTCGTCGACAGTGCTATCAAGCGGCACTTACTCACCAATAACCTGCTCACCGATGCTCAGTTTGGGTTCCGCCAGGACCACTCGGCTCCAGACCTCATTACAGCCTTGGTCCAAACATGGACAAAAGAGCTGAATTCCAGAGGTGAGGTGAGAGTGACTGCCCTTGACATCAAGGCAGCATTTGACCGAGTATGGCACGATGGAGCCCTAGTAAAATTGAAGTCAATGGGAATCAGGGGGAAAACTCTCCAGTGGCTGGAGTCATACCTAGCACAAAGGAAGATGGCAGTGGTTGTTGGAGGCCAATCAGCTCAGCCCCAGGATATTGCTGCAGGAGTTCCTCAGGGCAGTGTCCTAGGCCAAACCATCTTCAGCTGCTTCATCAATAACCTTCCCTCCATCATAAGGTCAGAAATGGGGATGTTCGCTGATGATTGCACAATGTTCAGTTCCATTCTCAACCCCTCAGATAATGAAGCAGTCCGATCCCGCATGCAGCAAGACCTGGACAACATCCAGGCTTGGACTGATATGTGGCAAGTAACATTCACGCCAGACAAGTGCCAGACAATGACCATCTCCAACAAGAGAGAGTCTAACCACCTCTCCTTGACATTCAACGGCATTACCATCGCCAAATCCCCCACCATCAACATCCTGGGGGTCACCATTGACCAGAAACTTAACTGGACCAGCCATATAAATACTGTGGCTACAAGAGCAGGTCAGAGACTGGGTATTCTGTGGCGAGTCACTTACCTCCTGACTCCCCAAAGCCTTTCCACCATCTACAAGGCACAAGTCAGGAGTGTGATGGAATACTCTCCACTTGCCTGGATGAGTGCAGCTCCAACAACACTCAAGAAGCTCAACACCATCCAGGACAAAGCAGCCCACTTGATTGGCACCCCATCCACCACACTAAACATTCACTCCCTTCACCACTGGCGCACTGTGGCTGCAGTGTGTACCATCCACAGGATGCACTGCAGCAACTCGCCAAGGCTTCTTCGACAGCACCTCCCAAACCCGCGACCTCTACCACCTAGAAGGACAAGAGCAGCAGGCACCTGGGAACAACACCTCCTGTACGTTCTCCTCCAAGTCACACACCATCCCGACTTGGAAATATATCGCCGTTCCTTCATCGTCACTGGGTCAAAATCCTGGAACTCCCTTCCTAACAGCACTGTGGGAGAACCTTCACCACATGGACTGCAGCGGTTCAAGAAGGCGGCTCACCACCACCTTCTCAAGGGCAATTAGGGATGGGCAATAAATGCTGGCCTTGCCAGCGAGGCCCACATCCCATTAACGAATAAAAGAAAATACATGCCTCCATACATGCCCAGCTTTTCACTCTCCTATTCTATACACTAATTTATAACCCACTTGCCAAATTTGAAACCTGGGATTCCTAAGGATGTAATTTTGTCAATGACAAAATAGAAAACAAACATGACGCACCCGATGAGCTATTAACTGGGATGAATGTTGGAAATTTTTTTAAGCCAACTTTGGAATATGTGATTTTTGCTTTGTAAGATAAATAGAGATTAAGCGTCTCCTCAGATTTCTCTTGTGCCCAGTCTTTCCATTCAGCTCTTCACTTTTATTAACATCTGTCACATTTGAAGGTTCAGATCCATATAGAAGATGTCTGCAGAATTGCTACTGCCTTTAACAGCCATATGGACAAAACCCATAAATATTGTGTGTGGGTATTAGCTCTCTCCCTTAATCTTTCAGCAGACCCCTGAAATATCAAAACAAATTATACATATTGTTTCTGGTGTATTTTTCTTCTTTTTTGAATAGGTTTGCAAGAGTCAACCTTGTGATTAATGATATGACTTCCGACTATTCGGAAAACCCGTGCCATAATGACTGATCAAAAAGTCGATAGTATTTTAACAAGTATAGTAAATGCAAATAGGAAGACAGGGTTCCTACAAACCATATAAATATTTAAACAGGGAAAGATAGATCTAGTCCAAGCCAGCTAATGGACACTGTTATTGGCAACATTTGGACAAAAAGAACACTTGCTCAAAAAAAATTCCATCCCTAAATATTATAAAGTGAAAATACTATTGGGTTATGAAACCAGGCTAGGCTAGGATTGCTGCATTTTTAGGAGGAAGTGCTGTAACTGGCCTACTGCTAGATTCGCAGATATAAGTGCTTTAAACAAGAGCAGTGGTCAGAGGTAAAAGAAATGTGAATGTTTGAAATCTGAAATAAAAGCAGAAAACCCAAGTAATGCACAGCATGTCAGTCAGCATCTGAAGGAGAAAGACAGGTTAATATTTCAGGTGGGGACCATTTATCAAAACTGGGCAGAAATCACAATAGTCAAGGTTGCTTATTCAAGCACTGTAACCCTTTATAATGAGTGCTAATTTGTTTTTTAATACACAAATGTAATATAGTTAATATGATTGAATTGATTGTGAATAATTTCCTGGTATTACAGTGTAACTGACTCAGCCCAGGCAAGTTTTACACACTCTCATTACCCAAAGTGAACTGACTGTTGGAGATGATGTTTGTTCTCGGGTACTATTGCAACACAATGTGGCATATCCCACTCAATAAACATACTGTATTATTGGTCAAATGACAAATGTAATTTCATAGATAGCAATGCTTTTCTGCAGAAAGGGGGGCCATTTACTAGAATCTCACAATCCAGTCTGTCAAACAGCACTCACAGAGTGAAGAATTATCACTTTATGTAACAATGAGATTTCTGTGATTGAGCGAAATGTAACTGAAGCTATCTCTCAAATTGCACTGTATGGAGAAAACATTATCACAGCACTACAAGCACATAACACATACGGTTAATGTTTTGACAGCATTACAGCTGAGTAATGGTTACAATACCTCAGCAAGCCAAAACCTCAGGCTACCTGTGTGACCTTAGTGCTATTATAGGACGTAAAAATGTTCTCATTTCCCCACCCTGGGTTATTTATCTGATTCTGTGCAGCAATCTTTTCATTTTCTAAGATACAGTAGTGCCTCATTGCAACATTTCCTTTAGGAACCATGAGAAAATATATTAATATAGTGTAAGGAGCTCCAGTTTAGTAATATGAAATAAGTAATTTACCCAGAGTAAATATCACCTATGATGGAAGTTAGGGACCTTTCAGGGAGTTCCAATGGTATGCATTATCTGCAAGGTCAAAGTACATCCAACAATGTTCTAGGTTATTCGGTCCCGAAAAGGGTTGAACATGACTGAACTGATGAAGATAAAAGTCATGCTGCTTGGTGATAAAATAGTTTCTTTTGTACCTCTGTGTAGGTTTAGGTTCCACACTAGTTATCAATTAATTAATAAATTGGGATTAGCTGATAATTGGCTAATTTGTATCTTTATTCACTATCTGTTTTCTGTACTATCTGTAACTATTTCCAGTGTTTATCAATCACAGAGCAAGGTTAGCATTACTCTTGAGGGGAGGGGGTGGGGGTTAATAGCACCATTTATGAGGGGAATAGACTTCTTAAATTCCATCATCTTAGAATTTAATTGTCCAAAGATTTATTTTGGCTCAATGTATGGCATAACATTAGACCCACACAGTAGATCATGTTCATCAGCATATTAAAAAGAGAACACAGTTAAATTATCTTGACTCATATTTCCCCTTAAATCTCCTTGAAAGAGAAATTCCAGACAAAAGTACAGGAAACAGTGTAACGAAAATGTGAATATTTTGTCTATGGTTTCTGTGCTGGAGGGGTTGAAATCCTTGTCTTTTTATCAGGCATTGATGGACAATCCCTGCAAGCAAATAAAGTTCTATAGGGTAATTGTCTCCAATCAATGTCTTGGGAATGGATAGTATCTTCTCTGATTGTATTTATTTTTAACAAACTTTGAAGGGGAAAGGCCAAAGAGCAGCCAAACTCATTAATAGCTCAACTCATTAATAGTTAAGCAGTCAATAGTGACAGTGAATTACTAACATCGAAAGGAAATACTGAACTTAAATCAAAGTTTATAACAAAAGGTTTATAGAAAAGTCAATACATTGCAATATATTTCAATAGATTGTTGACCATTAAAAGTGAAGCACCAGTTATCAATATGGAGCTCTGTGTTTGACCTCAGCCACGTTTCTTTGTTTTCTTATTAGGAATTTTACTGAATTTGAAATTTACTGAAAATAGAAGGACCTATGCCTGCCCCAATCACATATTGATTATTGCTTAGCAGTCAAAAATACTAAGACTTTAGGTTTAGAGGCGTCAAACTTTGGATCCTGTGAATCCAAATGTAAAGCTCAAATAAAAAGATCAGTGGGAAGGCTGTCCATGTATCACCTGGGATTGAATTTATACTATTACTAAACCACCAGAGATTGCGGACATACCTCGCACTAAAGCACCAGAGATTGGAGATATACCTAGCACTAAACCCCAGACATTGGAGATATACCTAGCACTAAACCCCCCAGAGACTGGAAATATACCTAGCACTAAACCCCCAGAGACTGGAGATATACCTAGCTCTAAACCCCCAGAGATTGGAGATATACCTAGCTCTAAACTCCCAGAGATTGGAGATATACCTAGCTCTAAACCCCCAGAGATTGGAGATATACCTAGCACTAATTCACCAGAGATTGGAGATATACCTAGCTCTAAACCCCCAGAGATTGGAGATATACCTAGCTCTAAACCCCCAGAGATTGGAGATATACCTAGCTCTAAACCCCCAGAGATTGGAGATATACCTAGCACTAATTCACCAGAGATTGGAGATATACCTAGCTCTAAACCCCCAGAGATTGGAGATATACCTAGCTCTAAACCCCCAGAGATTGGAGATATACCTAGCTCTAAACCCCCAGAGATTGGAAATATACCTAGCAATAAACCACCACGGATTGGATGCATATCCCACTACGATTACTGCAGCCATTTTGCATCCTCACATGGAGATAAAACATGAGGAATTGGGCACATGCTATCATTGGACCACCATGGAAGATAGATAGACAGGAAACTGAATGTCTGCCCAAAAAGCCACAATGGTAATCTGTTTACTACTGAACTACAAATAGCTTATAAAAACAGGGCACTTACTTTTCTGTAGTCTCTCTTAGCTTATGCAGCAGCACAGCTGTTAGAGAGATGGGAACTTCTTCCGTGACAAAGAAAGCAACATTGCACATGGACAGAAGTTTTAAAGGTGCGGATACATCCAAACTGGGATAATTTGGATTTTCTTGAATATCCAATTTTAGTCCATTTCAGAGGATTTCAGTGCTTGGCACTAACACTGATCCAATTTTAATCATATATTTCTCACACTGTTCTACATTTCCAAAATCTGTGGCAAGGGCTGCAAATGTACATAACTTTTGGTGACATCACTTTGACATCAACTTTACAATAAAAGTCGGATGCCGCAATGAAACAGTAAATGTGGTATTAGAAATTGCTCATAATTATCCTCGTGCCTTGTGCGGATATGTGGTTAGAGACAGCGTTATTGTGATGGATTTGGGTTAATTTTGTTATTGGACATGTTTTTGAGCTTTATTTCCTCACCTGGGAGAAATATAGCTTCACAAATTGATTCATCTGTGGGTAAAGAGGCACTAATTACATTTATACTGCCAACACGCTAATTACATTTCTGCTGCTAACAATTCTATAATTGCAAAAACATTTCAGTTTGACTTCAAAGCCTGACATCAGTTGGACTGCACACTTTCTGATGATTGAGCATGTGCGAAGGCTCTCACTGAATCCTGGGAGTAGTAGTTTTCTGATCAGAAATGTTCCAGACTGACTGACCTCTAAATCCTACTTCTTTACACTTCTTGCTTTCCAAAAAACCCCAATAGATTGTAGTTGAAGAAACACTCACATTCTGCCACGATGATGAATCGCAGTATTTTATATGCATGTTAGGTGAACAGAATTCTTAAATTCACGTGTTGTAAAGAACAGCTGTTATCAGAAAACATTGTGTTGGTAAGTGATATCATCTCTTTGTCTGCAGGCTCCAGCTATCATTTTAAATTGGTCATATGTATACGCAGTTCTAATTGATATAATTAATAATAATCTCTTCCTATTGTTAGTTCTTCCTTTGATTTATTGGTAAGATATTCAATAAGATATTAATTCCTATTTTACTGCACTTGCATGTTTTTGTAAAATATTTTTAAAAAATCAGTTGAAATTCATAACCAAATCATGCAGACATACCAAGCTAGAAATTTAATTCATACATATTTATAAATGACACTATAACATATTGAATTTATCCAGCTGCCATTCTCCAATCTATGTGAATTTGTTTTCAGTGTAAAGTGCTTACCCTTAAGTGTTTCATTTCTTTCTCATCTCCAGTCTTGTTAAGGGAATCCTCTGTTGAGCAGCTCCTCAGGAGAACCTGCAGGAGTTGGGTTTTGAACAAGGAATAGGGTGCACTGAGATCAGATAGGAGTTCCTCACTGAGTGTGCCAGCTTACGAGCATTGATTTTGACATGACCAGTCTGTTTGCAGACCAGTCGGGAGCTGTTTTTTTCACTTTCTGAACCATTCGCAGCTGAGCTTTTGCTATAAATGCAGTGCACAGCAGGGATTACGTTAAAAACAAAAGGGCAGTGCCAGACCAGTCTGTTACCAGCTCAACTATGTGGTAACCATTGCCAGCCAGTGCATCCTCTCTGGCATAGAATAGCGTATGGTGAGGGTAGACTTCAAGAGGTTGGAAAAATAGCTTGGGGGAGGGGAATAACAGAAAAATATATAAAACATTTCATAGTATCATCGTAGGTACAGCACAGGGGGAGGCCATTTGGCCCAGCCTGCCTGTGCCGGCTCTTTAAAAGAGCTATCCCATTAGTCCCATTCCCCTGTTCTTTCTCCGTAGCCCTGTAAGTTTTTCCCCTTCAAGTATTTATCTAATTCACTTTTGAATTTCTGTCCTATATTGTCAAAAACAAATCTCCACTGGTCTTTTCTTATGTACTAAATGAGTACTTTGCATCTTTCTTTACCAAGGAAGAGGATGCTGCCAGAGTCTTAGTAAAGGAAGATGCAGTTGAGATACTGGATGGGCTAAAAATTGATAAAGAGGAGGTACCAGAAAGGCTAGCTGTACTTAAAGTAGATAAGTCACCCGGTCCGGTTGGGATGCACCCTAGGTTGCTGAGGGAAATAAGGGTGGAAATTGCGGAGGTGCTGGTTATAATCTTCCAAACATCCATAGTTATGGGGGTAGTGCCAGAGGACTGGAGAATTGCAAATGTTAAACCCTTGTTCAAAAAAGGGTGTAAGGATAAACCCAGCAACTAAATGCCAGTCAGTTTAACCGCGGTGGTGGGGAAACTTTTAGAAATGATAATCCGGGACAGAATTAGTAGTCTCTTGGACAAGTGTGGATTGATTAAGGAAAGCCAGCACAGGTTTGTTAAAGGTAAATCATGTTTAACTAACTTGATAGAGTTTTTTGATGAGGTAACAGAGAGGATGGGTGAGGGCAATGCAGTTGACGTGGTGTAAATGGATTTTCAAAAGGCGTTTGATAAAGTGCCGCATAATAGGCTTGTCATCAAGATTGTGGCCCATGGAATAAAGGGGACTATAGCAGCATGGATACAGAATTGGCTAAGTAACAGGAAACAGAGAGTAGCGGAGAACGGTTGTTTTTCGGACTGGAGGGAGGTGTACAGTGGTGTTCCCCAGGGGTCAGTACTAAGACCACTGCTTTTCTTGATATATATTAATGACTTAGACTCAGGTGTACGGGGCACAATTTCAAAATTTGCAGATGAAACAAAACTTGGAAGCGTAGTGAACAGTGAGGAGGATAGTGATAGACTTCAAGAGGATATAGACAGGCTGGTGGCATGGGTGGACATGTGGCAGATGAAATTTATCACAGAAAAATGCAAAGTGATACATTTCGGTAGGAAGAATGAGGAGAGGCAATATAAACTAAAGGGCACAATTCTAAAAGAGGTACAGGAACAAAGAGATTTGAGGGTATATGTACACAAATCGTTAAAGGTGGCAGGGCAGGTTGAGAAAGCATTTAAAAAAGCATACGGGATCCTGGGCATTATAAATAGAGCACAAAAGCAAAGAAGTCATGATGAATGTTTATAAAACACTGGTTCGGCCACAGCTGGAGTATTGTGTCCAATTCTGGGCACTGCACTTTAGGAAAGATGTGAAGGCCTTAGAGAGAGTGCAGAAGAGATTTACTAAAATGATTCCAGGGATAAGGGACTTTGGTTACGTGGATAGACTGGAGCAACTTGGATTGTTCTCCTTGGAACAGAAAAGTTTGAGAGGAGATTTGATAGAGGTATTCAAAATTATGAAGGGTCTAGTCAGAGTAGATAGAGAGAAACTGTTCCCATTGGCAGAAGGGTCAAGAACCAGAGAACATAGATTTAAAGTGATTGGCAAAAGAACCAGAGGTGACATGAGAAAAAACCTTTTTTTACACAGCGAGTGGTTATGATCTGGAATGCACTGCCAGAGGGGGTGGTGGAGGCAGATTCAATCATGGCCTTCAAAAGGGAACTGGATAAGTACTTGAAAAGGGAAAAATTTGCAGGGCTACGGGGATAGGGCGGGGGAGTGGGACGAGCCAGATTGCTCTCGCACAGAGCTGGCACGGACTCGATGGGCCGAATGGCCTCCTTCCGTGCTGTAACCTTTCTACCTTTCTACAATTCCGCATTAAAATTTGACCTTGAAACACAGCCTTGGATTTCACCTCATTCATCTTAGTGACAGAAATCCAAATTCTAATACGTACAAACTTAAAAAGCCAATATGCTTGAATACTGTGGCACAGTGTTGCAGCGGAATTTCAATTTCTATAATTTAAAGCAAGTCTTGCATTTATATAGCACCTTTCACAACCTCAGGACGTCCCAAAGTGCTTCACAACCAATGAAGTACTTTTGAAGTGTAGTCGCTGTTGTAACGTAGAAAATGCAGCAGCCAGTTTGCACTCAGCAAACAGCAATGAAACGATATTCAGTTTTAGGTGTTGTTTGAAGGATTAATATTGGCCAGGACACAACTCCCCTGCTCTCTTTCGAATAGTGCCATGACAATCTTTTACGTCAACGTGAGAGGGCAGACAGGACCTCAGTTTAACATCTCAACCGAAAGACAGCACCTCTAACTATGCAGTGAGCCCTTAGTACTGTACTGGAGTGTCAGCCTGGATTATGCACTCAAGTCTCTGGAGTGGGGTGTGAACTCACAATCTTGTGACTCAGAGACGAGAGTGCTGTCCATTGTGCCAAGGTTGATACGTAGTTACAACTTATGTAAATACTACTATCTATACTTAACCTTTAGAGGTTCAATACAGAATGAGAGAAAAGAATGAGAGTAAAAAATGTAGGTTAATTTTAATTCCTAGAACTTAACTTTTTAAAATTCTAGCAATAACCCACCAATAATAACTTCCCTTTATTAGATTGAACACTTGTTAGGAATATTTGCCTTACAGGGATTTCCATTAATAGTTTATAATGAATAATGATTATTTACACTATTTGGTGATGCTGCATTTATCGTGTTAGATAATGTTGTTTACATAAAACATGAGAAAAGCAATTACAAGAAGAGAATAAATACTTGCTGATTTAAAATTTTAGCTCATACATATCGGGCCCCTGCAGTCAGACTGGTTATTTGTGATCTTTTAATCTGCTTAATGCCTCAGAAATTGCTCCTTTAAAAAGGTACAGGTTATCAGACACTCAACTTGTTCCCTCAACCGGGATCTTGGGTTCATGTCACGCTACACGTAACCCCACCAGCGGAAAAAAAAAGTTATCTGTTTTTAATACAACTGGACATTCTCTCTCTCTCTCTGCCTTTCGGGTCTCTTTCTCTCTCTGTCTTTGTAATCTGACCCATTGTGTATTCAGTATACTGGGATGTAATGTTTTCCATGGCTAACCTGTCTGAACACCAACGACACCTTTGATTGCTGTGATCGTCTCCCAGCCTAATTTAGAACCCCTCACTCACCTGACGAAGGAGGTAAGCTCCGAAAGCTTGTGATTTTCAAATAAAACTGTTGGACTATAACCTGGTGTTGTAAGATTCCTTACATTTGTCCACCCCAGTCCATCACTGGCATGTCCACATCATGGCTTTTAATCTTGGAGGAGGAGGGACTTGAGCACAAAATCTAGACTGATGCTCCAGTGCAGCACTGAGGGAGCACTGCACTGTCAGAGGTGGTGTATTTTGGATGAGACGTTAAACCAACGTCCCGTCTGACCTCACAGGTGGACATAAAAGATCCCATGGCACTATTTCGAAGAAGAACAGAGGAGTTCTCCCTAGTGTCCTGGCCAATATTTATCCCTCAATCAACACCAGTAAAACAAATGATCAAGTCATTATCACATTGCTGTTTCTAGGACCTTGCTGTGCACAAGATGGCTGCCGCACTTCCTACATTACAATAGTGACTACACTTCTAAAGTACTTCATTGGCACTTTGGGACATGCTGAGGTTGTGAAAGGCGCTACATAAATGTAAGTTTTTCTTTTAAATTGTGTTCATTGAGGTAATTGGCATCATTGCTGGGGAATGGAATACTGTTGCCAATTTTGTCACTGAGGGTCACCATCAAATACTTCCAGATTGGGTACAGCATAGTCAGCTAAAGTAAAGCTCTCTTTGGTCTATCACTCCTTTCTCTCAATCTAAACTGTTGGTTCCAAAGTGTCATATTCTTCTGAATTCGGGTGAGATGTTAAACCAAGGCCTTGTCTTTCCTCTCAGTTGGACGTCAAAGATCAGGTGGGACTATTTTGAAAGAAGAGCAGGGACGTTCTCCCCAGTATCCCAGCCAACATTCATCCTTCAACCAACACCACTAAAAAATAACACATCATCTGTTCATTTATTGCATAGCGGGCCATTGCTGGGCACAAATTGGCTGTCACATTTCCTACATTACAACAGTGGCTACAATTCAATAGTACTTCATTGGCTGTGAGATGCTTTGGGGCCTTCTGAGGTCATGAAAGGCATTATATAAATGCAAGATCTTCTTCTCTTCTGAAAGTTAAGTATGGGCAATTCAATGTAACCCAAATTCAGCTGCAAAGCTGTGTCACAGTCTGTGTTCAAGCACATTAGCTTTTCAAGGATGTTGTGTTCCAACATCCTGAGAACTCCCTCTTTACGGCAGAGGTTTGATTTTTTTGCCCTTGCGTGCAAACCATTTGGCCTCTCTGAGTGACATTGTTAAATATTTTACACTCTTCTATACCATATGCTCACACCCACTAGGAGCTGGGTGAAGAAAATGAAGTGCCCCCATTTTAACCCCAGTGCCCAATGAGAACGGGGAGTGTGGGGGAGGGTAAAATCCTTGCAGAGACCTCATCCGATCATTGCTGGCTTCACGCCATGAGTCATTTTAACAGGCGTGTTCTGGCCAGTCTAAGGCAGATGAGGTGTAAGCAAAGGATTAATCAGACCAATTTGAAGTCTGCTAGGGTAATACTGCGATTGATTTTTCTTCATATTGTAGTAATGTTAGACTTTAGCTTTTGTTTGTTAAGTGGTATGAAGTATGATTCAATTTTAAAGTAGTCACCACTGAAGTTTTGAACTGAGACTAACCATATGGTCGGTTTCAATATGAGGTAATCACCTCCTCATCTACTTAATGAAGGAACTTAATTAAAAACATGCCATTGCATACCAGTTCTTAAGTTTCAGGGAGCTGTCGTCACTGATAATGGCTGCAAGGACAACAGTTAGTCCTGCAAAAGAGAAACATCTGGGTAAATATTATCTTTGTAATTGGGGTTTCTGTAGAATGGGATAATTAGCTGGTATTGTATGGTACAGAATCAAAGGCAGACTTATAATTAAAGATTTTATTTGATGGAATAACAATTAGATATCACAAGAGCAAAATTATTGATAAGATAACAAAGTAAGGAAGTTATCACGATTTTATTCGCCCAATGGAAAAATAACTCAATAATTAAGGAAACTAGCTTATTAACTTAGGTTATTGGAACAAGTTCAATTAAATTCTCCTTATATTGCATTGTATTTTAACTTTGCATAATCATGTAATGCAGAAATGTGTGATTTGTCACATAGTCGGGGTGAGAGAATCGTATTAAAAGTGGCAGTCTGTAATGGGTATTTGGATTCGTAAGGCCTGATACTGAGCTCAGAACTATAATATATTTGAGACCCCAATCCAACTATCAGGTGTGGTTGTAAGTATTATCTTTTAAGTGTGCATTTAAGTACTATTGCATGTACTGCATGCTTAATAAATCTATGAACACTGACCTTAATGTTTAAGAACCATATTGATTTTTGAGAAGTAGATAGAACATCTAATCATAAATTTTTAAAAATCCTCTAATTGAGAGCCTTATTGAAATTCAAAAGGCTGGGTTTGATGTTATCATTCAGATCCAACTCAGAATTTGAGTACTAGAGGTAAGAATCAACTGAAGCTGAGATACTTTTGGTTTTAGTGACATTAAGTCAGAACAGTTTTACAGATAAAGATGCTTACAACCTTCTCCGGGAGTACAACTCGAAACTCAGAGTGATCAATTCGTCTGCTTTGGGAGATTAATGGTTTAATTCATCTTTGACATCTTCTTTGAACTGTTTCTTCTTCTGTCTCCTAGCAATCACTATAAAATGGCTGGTTTTATATCCTCTTGGAGTGCAAAACAGCTTGCTAATATGTATGACAGTTTCTCACAGTTTCCAAGGTCCAGCCTGGCAGCTGTCTTATCTTTAATCTTGTCCTTACTCCCCCGAAGGTACAGCAAATCTCTTGAACACAGCAGTTAGTACCAACCCTTCTGTCTTCAACAGTTTGAAGCAATAATAATATCCATCAGACCTTTCGAACTTGGTCAACTTCCCATCATGCCTTCTGATTTCGATCAAGTTTAACAATTCTGTGTTCTTTCCTTTGTTGTTAACCAAATTTTACTCTTTCAGCAAGTGATACAGGGTTTCTACTCCATCCTTTTAGTATTCCTTAACAGCTGGTATTAAAGGTTCATATTGAAAAGTCCAATATCCTTCAGCGTGACTATATTTTAATGCTGGACAGCCACGTTTCCACTCGGTGATAGCCTCACTTGGAGCACTGGGCGTGAAAGAGCAACAGGCCCAGAATAGGGCCGAAAAGGTAAGTAATTTTTTTTACAATGTTTTCCTTGTGGACCAGGAGGAGCAAGAATGCTCTTCCGGGCCCCCACAAAGAAAACTAGGGCCCCGTCCATCCCTCCCATGCCACGATCGCCTACCCCCCACCCACAACTTGCCTGACTGCCAGGGATGTTCCAGCAAGTCCCCAAATGTGGCCTGCTGCCGTACTCACCCAACCTCTGCCCACCGGCCTGATGTCATTGATGCAGAGTTCTGGCAGGAGACGGGCCTAGTATATTTAAATGGGACTCGAGCCTGGCCCCATGCTCACCTTTTGCCCCCAGTTAAAAATCGGGGCTAAGAAGAACACTAAATTGCATTCATATAACATCTGTAATGTAGAAAAATCTCCTAAGGCACTTCACAGAGGTGAAATTAAAAAATGGATGCCAAACCAAAGAAGGAGATATTAGGAGAACATTATACTCATGCTTGTGCACCTCCTTGAAATATTCATTATATACAAAGCACATAGGATAAAAGTTGATTAACTTCTATATGATACTGTTCTAGCTTGTGTGTGTCTCACTGGTAGCTCCTGTATTTATATGCTGTAAACTTGCCACAGCAGAGGAGGTGATATTTACGACCAAGACAAGTTACCTGAGATGCCACAAAACTGATGATTCCTGCATCACCCACACAACTTGTTCTGGTCTTAAATATCAGCTCCTCTGCTGTGGCTTGTTTACAGTACCTAAATAAATGGTGTGATCTCCTGTACAAGTTGTGTATGTTCTTCTATAGTTGGCTTTCAGTTTCTACTGGGCATGCACACACCAACCTGCATGAAACATTGGCGAAGATGGACTGAAGACATAACTGATAGCAAATGTCATTCACTTTGGTGGTAACTTACTAACCTGTCATTTCAGTTGTTGCGTACTAAATAAAACACATCTATGATAATTAGGCTTTGCATAGCTGATATTATCTTTCAGAATGTTAGGACATACAGCCCTCAGGAGGGAATCGATATTTGCAAAGCCCCCCTGCACTCACACAGAAAGGTTTGGAAACTACTTCTTTACAATGGCAATTCGTAGCGCTTTCTCCACAGTGCTGGCTGTTTCAATTTCATCTCCACAGTCAAGACTGGATGAATTGACTGGTAAGATTTTGCAGCAGTAGCTTGCTCCTTATCAGACTCTTCTAGCTGTCGATCTTTTTTTTAATGCATTTAATATTTTCATAAAGTGCTGGTTGGGTTATGAGGCCCCTCTCTCTACTGTCTACCATTGGTTTTGTAAGTGTTATGCATTGGGCCTGCTACGCTAAACCTTTCTTCACTCCCCCCCACTCTGACAATTCAGAGCAGCTTCCCAACTCAGTTTGCAAGAGGACTGACAGTGAGTGAGCACACCTAAACAAGGCAAAAGAATTTGATGACTGCCTTAGTCTGATCAGGGGCAAGTTTGCCTGAATTTGGTGGCCAGTGATCCATTTGTCCCCATTTGCAGTTACTGACAGAGAGTGGAGCATATTCTCCAGTCACGTGAGACGGATTTTATTTTTCTTTGTTTCGCTCAGCTAGCACATCGAAGATTCCCATCATGGTGAGCTTTAGATAGTTCACTGATCTCTGAAAACATTCAGCTTTAGAACTGAGATGAATGAAAACATATATTTATTTAAAATCAAAGTATCTGAATTTTGATGAAAAGTTATGGCTGGAACTTTAACACATCTTTCTCTTTCAGCGGGTTTGCATCTCAGCATTTTCTGTGAGCTGAGCCATTGTGAAAACATCTTAATTAAAAATATACTCTCAAGAGCAACGGAGGTACATTATACTCTCATTTAAAACAAAAATTAAAGAAATAACATGTACAGCTGTTCTGAATATATCAATTCATACTGACTGGATTCGTGTAGTTAGTGAATGCTAAACTGTACTGTTTAAATCAAACAATGAAGATTAGTATTTGCATAGATGAGAACGAGTTATTAATCTTCCACTTAAAATAATGTAAATGATTTAAAAATAAACTACACATTTAGAGTGTGCTCACTTAACACACAGACACCTACAGAAACACAAAGGAGGGGTGAATATTTAGGACGCTAAATTGGGACGTGTACCACCCATTGTTTCGGCGCTGCACGGCCTCTCCAACATCCAAGATGGCGTCTTGGCCGTGCACGCACGTTTCCAGTGTGACGTGCGCCGGACGCCATCTTGGTATAAGAGTTAGCGCATGGACAAATACCAAACGCCGGAACCATGTAAAGTAAGGAGAAAATGGATACAATCAGTGTATAACGCTGATTTAAAGTGATAGACACCATTTTGGCACTTAACACTCAACTCAACACACAGTCTTAACCCCGACCATTTGAACGTGTCTTAGAGTGCCTGAAGGACCTCCCCCACCAGCACTATTTAAAGGGACCATGCAGGATTTACAGGTTAGTGGCTGGATTATTGCTTCTGGCTGCAGAGACATTTGTAACTGTTTTTGGAGGTCTCCTATACTTGAATACTAGGACTAGGGGGCATAGCCTAACATTTAGAGCCAGGACTTGCAGGAGTGAAGTTGGGAAACGCTTCTACACACAAAGGGTGGGAGAAGTTTGGAACGCTCTTCTGCAGAGAGCAGTTGATGCTAGCTCAATTGTGAATTCTAAATCTGAGATTGATAGATTTCTGTGAACCAAGAGTATTAAGGGATATGGGATTAAGGCGAGTATATGGAGTTAGGTCACAGGTCCACCATGATCTCATTGAATGGCGGAACAGGCTCGAGGGTTTAAATGCCACTGCCACTTGCTGCCTCCTGATATGCACCACCTTCTCTTGCAAGAAAGCGGGACGTGTGTCTGGGTGATGTGCCTGTCATGGTTGAATAGCTGCCAGTGTGTGTGGCCTGTGAGTTGTGGGTGGGCGGCTTGCAACAGTGGTAATGTGTAAGGGTGAGAGGAAGCATCTGATTGGAAGAGTTTGTTGGTATGTGGGTGATGGGGGGTGTAGTGCGTGGTGCAGTTGGTAGGAGATGCCACTTGACAGTTGACCTCGCTCACCTTGACCACTCGTGTCAAAGCATTGAACTTCTTTCTGCACTGTACCCATGTTTGTGATGCTGTGCACCTGGCATTGACTTTGTACCCCGCTGACTCCCACTGCCTTTTGGGTACATGTTTGGAGGGCCTCTTGCAGCCCCCCCCCACCCCGCCCCCCTCTCCCTGCAGATATAGGATGTCCCTCCTCCTGTCCATCTCTTGCATCAAAGCCACTAGTGCATCAGCAGAGATCCTTGGTGCACGCACTCTTGTAGGCCTGATACAAACTCAAATCGGCAGATTGGTGAGGTCTGGTGTGCAAATTGGAGGATGTGGGATTTAGTAGTGTGCAACCTTTATTCAATGTTTTAACATAACTCACCAGTTTGTAAACATAGGGAGGGGAGCTGCTTCTGTGTTTTGCATGTGTGACATCTGATCTCCATTCAGACTCCGTGCAGACAGCAAACTGTTATTTTCAGCAAATAACAGGTACCAGCTACCTTTAAGAGATTTTTAAGAGATAATCTGCCTTTAAGAGATTGGAGCTCCCCCTGCTGGTTGAAAGTGCAAATTGCACTGAATCCTCGTTCAACGCAAATTTGGAACGCTGCTTGCAGGTAAGTCCTCAGGCCTGATGGAAGTCTCGTCCTGCCTGCGCAGGAGCCATTGGGCGCAGGGTAATAGCAGATCGCGCTACCCCCGCCCAATAATAGGCCCTATCCAATTTTTTTTTTCCCCCCCCCTTCGTCTTTAAGAGCTAAACACTGATGACCACTCATGCTGTAGAATCATTCCCAGCTCTACAACACGGTGCGGTTGCCTGTGTTCCAAATCCACCTCATTTGTACAGCAGGGGTGGATTTTTGGAAATCGGCATCTACACCTGCTCATGTGCATGAATTACTAGACTGCCACTCAAATTTTACTGACCTTATCAAGAAGCTTCCCCAATAAAGAAAATAGAACTTGTATTTATATAGTGTCCTTCATGACCTCAGGACGCACTAAAGCGCTTTGCAGCCAATGAAGTACTTTTGCAGTACAGTCACTGTTGTAATGTAGGAAACGCGGCAGCCAATTTGCACACAGTGAGGTCCCACAAACAGCAATGAAATAAATGACCAGATAGTCTGTTTTTAGTGATGTTGGTTGAGAGATAAATATTGGCCAGGACTCCGGGGAGAACTCCCCTGCTTTTCTTTGAATAGTGCCATGGGATCTATTATGTCCACTTGAGAGGGCAGACGTGGCTTCGGTTTAACGTCTCATCCAAAAGATGGAATGTCGGAATGTTGTACAAGCCAGTAATGTGGAAACTGCAGACTAAGAGCTCAGCCTGTCTGCAAACAGAACAAAATAGTGGCCCAGCAGCAAGTACTACTGATGATGGCCATTTACCTTTGGTGTAGCTGCTGTTATCTGGTTTTAGTTCACCACCTCCAGAGGAATCAACGTCACATAATTTATATTACCACACTTCAGGGCTACCTGTTGAGGCAGTGCTGCATTATAAACGGGATGTAAAATGGGAAATGTACCAGAATGTGACATTCACTTGACATAGAAATTTTGCAAAAACCAGACTTTCAGTGGCAATAGCCAGTAGTGTGGTGGCCATGCAGTCTGTTGTAATTTTCACCAACATTTTGTTTCTGAATACTTTGAAAGATGCTGTTCATAAACATCATTCATGCGACACTATATTGGATACCCCTAAACTGATCCTGTTAAACTTCAACCTTGTTTTAGGGACATAAGAAAGCAGAGAACAAGAAAACATGCAACATCTAACATCAACTGTATTCCACTCATTCAATCGCCTGATGGAAAGTTCTTCACAGATTCCTCCCTGGTCTTTTTGCAAGACTGCACAACCCTTTAAATAGGTATGTTATTCCTGTGTACTGAACACGTAAATTCAGAAAGTCAGGGAAAGGTAGCTGTGTGGGAAGCATTTGCAAGATAGAGTCTTTGCGCTCTTATGTGTTCTATGTGTTTAATTACTTTCTTTTTAAAGTAAACCCTAATGTTGGGCTACTCCAGACAGCCATAAAGAGAGGAGTTTCAGTCAAATGAAAGGGTTGCAAACCTGCTCTGATAATGTCCAGCAGGTGGTTATACATGGACTGCATACACGAACAAGAACCGACTTCCGTGCAGTTGGTCATTATATATAGCTGTAAGGAATCTTACAACACCAGGTTATAGTCCAACAATTTTATTTTAAAATAAAATTGTTGGACTATAACCTGGTGTTGTAAGATTCCTTACATTTGTCCACCCCAGTCCATCACCAGCATCTCCACATCATTATATATAGCAATTGGGAACTCTTATGATCCTTTTAATGCACTCCCTGACATGTTTTTGTTATCAAACACAGCAAAGCTTGGTAGGGATTGCATTAAGAAGAAAACTACTACTAATCAGTTAGTTAAAAATAAAAGAACAGCAAGGAAATCGGTGCTGCCAAAAGAGGCCCGTGTTTAAATAACGTATAGAGGACATAAAAGGATAATAACTATACAGTTAAAATAAATTTCCTTCCAATTACATACTGCCTTAGATTGGCATGAGTTTAAAAAAATCTGATTTTTACAACACTTTGGGAATAATCCCAGTTGTGTTCTTGCCTACTGTTGTATATAGATGACTAATAATAAAAATAAGTAATGTGATATCTCCGATTAGCACTTTTTGCCTCAGTGACTCAGAAGTGGTAGAGCGGTCTTGGCATTTATCAGTTTAGACAACCTTCTTACAAAGCAGGATTTCTACAAGTTAATGATATCAATCTTAATTTTTTTGTTGTTGATTAGTGCTAAATCATTCCTGTGCGCCGCGGCTATTACTCTTCCATTGATATGTTTATTATCCTCCTGTGCTTAAAATCCCAATACTGGCAGTAAAGAACTGAAATATCTGTTCTAACAGCAGCTATTTCTTTTCTATTTGATAAGTGATTTGATTATGTGATGATAGGGAGATGAAAGTTCATTGGCACTCCACAGACATTCCAATCTAGCATTCCACTCACACTTCATATTGGCCCAGGTACTCCCCTGAATGTTATATTGTATCTATGATTTAAAGGCAAAATGCTTCATCTGAATTGCTATTTTTTTAATTATTGAGCAGCCTCGGTGAAAGGCCAAGGTTCCATTGTGTAGAACACTGCCAAGGTTGAAGAGTAGTAGAGATGAATCATCAGAGAGTAGTTAAGTGACATCAAGCTTGGGTTTTAAAAGCCCACAGATTGTGGGAAGACGGGATGAGTGTGGGAGAAGGGCAGTTCCACAGTTTGAGATCCTAGGAAGGAATGAGTTAGAGTAGGAGATAGCACGATGAACCTTGATTTCAATACAGTAAATTTCAAGGGAAAATGAAGAATATCGAGGCATACTTGGAGTTGAAGAGGAATAAGAACTTTAAAAGAGCAATGATCACACAATATCAATAAAATAGAGAAAGACAGAATGCCTGTCAGGACATGGCCTAAAATGTTATAAATGTTGGTTTACTCTTGAGTGACAGCAAGTTGGGAGTACTGTGCCCATATCTCTCTACATCATTCATTTGTGTTGTCAATGGACTTGATAACACAAATAAAAAAGGGAATGGTGGATTAACACAATCTGCAGAATTACTGCTAACTAGCAATTTGGAAGCTTAAAACACAGGAACAAGGTTGAAGTGGGAAGCAGCAACAGATGCATAGGAAACCTTTCTAAGAATTAGGATTGTGCCATGAGTCAAATAAATGCATGATTCACTAAATCAATATTTACTGGAATTCTAGAGGGAACAGCTGTGAAGAAAAGTGCAGTTCGATTAATAATTTTGAGGGATTAGAGTTGGAACGACCAAACACAAGGTCAAAATTAACTCAACAACAACAACAACTTGGATTTACATTGCGCTTTTAATGTAGACAAAAGTTCCAAGGCATTTCACAGAGGCATAATCAGACATAAATGGACACCATGCCAATGAAGAAGATATTAGGCGAGGTGATGGAAGTGAAGGAGACATATGCGACTGAAGGCACAGTTGCCAATGGCGGGCAAAGGCAGGGGAGGATGCATAAGGAGCCAAAGTCAGAGGAACGAAGAGTTGTAGAGAATGGTGAGGCCATGAATGGAATTAAACATAAGGATGAGAATTTTAAATTGGAAGCACTGGGGGACCGGGAACCAATGTAGATCAGCAAGGACGGAAACAGATAGGTGAGCGGGACCTGGTGTGGGATAGGATATGGGCAGCAGAGGTTTGGATGAGCTGAAGTTTACAGAGGGTGGAGGCTGGGAGGCCAGTCAGGAGAGAATTGGAAGAGTCAAGTCTAGAGGTGACAAAGGCATGGATGAAGATTTCAGTGATAGATGGGCTGAGACAGGGGCAGAGGCAGGTAATGTTACAGAGGTGGAAGTAGGCAGTATTTGTGATGGAGAATATGTGCGGTGGGAAGCTCAGCTCAAAGTTGAATAGATTGCAGCCTGGTTTAGCCTGAAACAATGGCCAGGGAGGAGGATTGGTAAGGGTATGGAATTTGTGATGGGGGCAAAAGACGATGGCTTCAGTCTTCCCAATGTTTATCTGGAAGAAATTGCGGCTAACCACAACTGGACAACGGACAAGATTTCTGACAACACAGAGGCAATGGAAGGAGATGAAAGAGATGGCAGAAAGATAGAGCTAAGTGTCATTATCGTACACAAGGAAGCTGAGCCCATATCTGTGGATAATGTCACCAAGGGGAGCATGTAGATAGAATCATATAAAGTTTACAGCAAGAAGGTGGCCATTCGGCCCATCGAGTCCGCGCCGGCTCTATGCAAGAGCAATCTAGCTAGTCCCACTCCCCCTCCCTTTCCCCGTAGCCCTGCAAATTTTTTACATTCAAGTTCTTATCCAGTTCACTTTTGAAGGCCATGATTGAATCTGCCTCCACCACCCACTCTGGCAGTGCATTTCAGATCATAACCACTCGCTGTGTAAAAAAGATTTTCCTCATGTCACCTTTGGTCCTTTTGCCAATCACCTTAAATCTATGACCTCTGGTGCTTGACCCTTCCGCTAATGGGAACAGTTTCTCTCTATCTATTCTGTCTAAACCCTTCATGATTTTGAATACCTCTATCAAATCTCCTTGCAACCGTCTCTGTTCCAAGGAGAACAACCCCAGCTTCTCCAGTCTATCCACGTAACTAAAGTCCCTCATCCCTGGACTCATTCTAGTAAATCTCTTCTGCACCCTCTCTAAGGCCTTCACATCTTTCCTGAAGTGCGACACAGATGAGGAAGAGAAGGGGGACAAGGATAGATCCTTGGGGGACTCCAGAGGTAATGAAGCAGGGGTGTGAAGAGAAGCCATTGCTGCACTAGTTGGAGGTGGGGGTGAATCAGTAGAAGGCCAGGGAGCTCCAGGGCGAGAGCAGGAGGCCCACCAGGATCCATTATGACCCCAGGCAGTGTGTCTATTGAACTACCCTGAACTCACTAAAGGTACAACGTGTGAAGAGGCTGTAACTCACCAAGGCAGCCAGAGAGCAACTTTAGCATTGTGCTGCCATTAGCAGTAAAAGCGACAATGGCATTCAACATTTTGCCACAAGCTCCTGTGAGGTAATTGTAGCAGACGTGGCAAGGATCAATCAGTTTACATTTCAGTGCTGCAGTGCTCAGGTCACCGATGCCATGTTTCAACATGTTGAATATGTTAAAATTAGCACCAAAACACAGCAACAAGAGAGGCTGAGGCTTTATTGAAAGTTGTGGCTGTGACAAATATAAAATCTGTCCTGTTTCTTGCCACAGGAATCTTTATAGTATAGTTTTTATTGAGACTTGTGGAATAAACACTTTAAATGAATTACTGCAAATTTATTTTCTCTATGTTGGAAAGAAATCCACATTCACGTGACTGCTTGGAAATGTCATGGGGATCAGTATGCCTTTTGTTAGGGGTGGTGCCTGCAAGGAATCACCTCAACTGTTTTGTTTATGCAATCACCTATGGCTCATGGCGGTATGTTACAGTTTTGGATACCACAAACCCATACTGTTATTCCTAATGGCTGGCTATCTGAACCCACTTTGTTCTGCAAACAAAAAGCTAGCTAGGTGCCATTGTATCTTATGAGTGACAAGTGATCATCTCAAGTGCCTGCGAAATCTGTACTTAAATAATCTGCGGGTTAAAATTCCACTTCTGTGCCCCCAGCGTACATTGGAAGTGCATGTTGTAAAATTGCACACCCAGCAGCCTATGATTTTACGTCCATTAATTTAAATAAATTAAAGTGATAAAGTACATTATTGGACTGTTGGTGAAGCAAGAGTGTTGATCTGCTTTATACTGCTGCGACTGGACAACGGAGCTATTGTTGAGGTGAACAAGTCTCAGTTAAGCATCGTGGCACAATTAATACCATTAATTTAAAAGACTGACAGTACAGTTCACAGTGTAGATTATCCTGTATTCTGCTAGAGAGAAATTTTGCGTCATGATGGTGCCAGTCATATGATGCTGTGGATATTAGTTCACTATTGTTACCTTAACCTCCTTCAAGCTCCAGCGGCCATATTGAATGCAGCCGCTACACAAAAAAAACGAAAAACAACTTTTTAAATATATTACAAAGAATAACAAATGTCCAGCAGTGAGTCAAGAGCAGTAATTCAGTCTCAAGGTTCTGCTGCTGTTCGTAAACTGCTTAAGCTTAGCTCTCATGGTTTATGATATCATCAGAATCGCTCAATTGAATTATTGCCTTGTAACTTGCTGCCAGCCATCTATTATCCTCTATATAATTTCACTCCTGGTTGGGTTTTACAGATGGCATCTCAGTATAACATTGAACCATTACATAGCGTGAATTACAGAATTTATATAAAAATCAATGTAACACGACAACAAAGAAATGCTGATTTAATAACAAGCTGGGTATCAACAGATTATAATGAGAGCTGCGTGGTATTGCCCTGGTCACTCATATTGCGGCCATAGTGTCAGAAATGCATTATATCTACATGTTTAACAGGGAATTGTTGCATTAGAAAACCATAATTTGCTTTAGGGAGAAGTAAGGTGGGCATTATGTTTGTTACAGTAACTTCATTCACAATTGAGATTGCAAATAAATGAAAAACATAGAAAGTATCTCCATCAAAACTCACCAGAAATCAAATATTACAAAGAATAACAATTCATTTTAACATTTTTTCTGTCTGTTTCTGTTGATATTTTTCAAATACTTTTGTTTAAGCATTGAGGGCTGGTGACATTATTGGACTCATTTGTAGCTATTACTGAACCCAAGAGTGCAATAAACAAATGGGGGGGTGGGGGGAGATTTTGACCAGTCTGCGCGGCGGTCAGGAAGTCTGATCCACTGGTAATATAACTTGAAAATTCAAGCATACCCAGCCCACGGTTTTCTGACCACATATAAAATTACCCTGATCGTGTTCAGTTTTAGGAAGGATATGTTGGAGGGAGGCCAGCGATGATTCACCGGAAAGAAATCTAGAATGAGGGGATAGATATTCCTTTGGAAAGTAAGGGTTAAGAGATAAGCAGGGATTGGCGGGGGTGGGAGAGTGGTGGAGGGGCGATTGCGGGGACTCCTGCTCCTCCTGGATCCATAGGAACACATTAATTTTCAGTACCTGTTGGTGGCTGACACTGTGGTCCGGGAATCGTGGGCAGTGCCCGTCTGAATTTCCAATTTATGCCGCTGGTAGGCGAGGCTCTCCACCAGCCGGGCAGACTCATAAAATTACTGTAAACATATCCAGATAACATTACCCCGTTATAAATAAACTGATCCTGCTGCACGCAAAATGGGTGCCATGTGTGCCTGCATAACAAATGCAGTTCAAAGCAATTCATTGAATGTGAATTGCTTCAGAGACACATGGTAAGGATCCATTTAAGTTTTTATTCTAAAGATAAGTGGTCTCTTTTTTGCAAGGTGTGAATAAAATTTAAATTTGTTCACCATGTCTTCACCAAAATAAAATTCAGTCTTGCAGAGCTCAAAAAACGATTAACCGGTCTCAAGGCTCAGTCAGAGATATTTGAACTGAAGCTAAGTAAATGGTTCTAACCTCGGACAATGAATGAGAACCCAGGATGAGAATTTGGACTTGCAGGAGAATTAAAAAACATTCCAGTTTGCAGTAAATGAATGCAGCAAGTAAAACAATTGGGTATAGGAAGAGCAGTAGAGGTGACCAAATCTCAAATAGAATAAAAGACACTGGGCAAACTTGGTTGGTGAAAAAGGAAACATAAACAGTAAATGGACACCTCAATAAAAGCTTCACTGTGCATAGAGTTACAGATAAATGACTAAACTGTCATTGCTTTACGAGAGTTCAGTAAAAGATTGTTTCTTCAGCACAGAGGGATATAAACCCCTAATCAGTAAATCATAGAAAGGATGTCTGTGGGACTGAGAGGGGAGAATAGATAAATAACATAACAGCTTGAGGAAGCATCCAATGCAAATGATTCAGAATTGATGGCAGAATTGTTAGAGGAAGCAACATTGTATCCTCTCCTAATAGAGGGCAAAGAAGGAAAAAGTCACAAGACAAGATGGATGGATCATTTCAGTGACTGAAAGGTCAAGATTCTGGGGGTGAAATGCATCTTGGGTGTTATCGCAAAACGGGCAGTGGTGTAAAACAGGTGATAGTTGCTGGGATTGCTCCGCTGTGGCCTAAACAATGTCCGCCACCAACAGGTACTGAAAATTAATGTGTTCCTGTGGATCCAGGAGAAGCAGAAGACCCCACAATCGCCCCTCCACCACCACCACCACCACCTCCACCTCCACCTCCCCCGCCAACCCCTGTTTATCTCTTAACCCTTACTTTCCAAAGAAATATCTATCCCTTCATTCTGGGACCTTTCCAGTGAATCATCGCCGGCCTCCCTCCAGCATAACCTTCCTAAAACTGAACACGATCAAGGTAATTTTATATGTCCATGCTGAGGCTCCCCACTGGCACTGTGGACTTGTAAAATTATCTTTAATATTCCAAACGAGTCCTGACCAGTGCTCTATATAACCGCAGTATTACTTCCTTGCTTTTGTACTGTATATCTCTTGTTATGAAGGTCAGCAACCCATTAGTCTTTGCATGCTACATTTTAATGACATATTCATCTAGACTCCTAAATTCCTTTGTTCATCTGCTTTGTCCACCCCAGCGCTTCCCTTTTTAGATTGTATTGCCATCTGCCATTTTTATATCCAAAGTATACTACCTCACACTTTGTTACATTGATCACCATCTGCATCAATTTGCCCACTTGCTTCATCTATCTACATCCTTTTACAATTTTTCACTATCTTTTTACTGCTAGTTTAGTGTTATCTGCAAACTTGGATATACTCCCCCTCTGTTCCCAAATCTAGGTCATTTATATATAATAAAGACAGAAAATGCTGGTAACACTCATCAGGTCAGGCAGCATCTGTGGAGAGAGAAACATAGTTAACAGTTCAGGTTGCTGACCTATCAGAACTTTCTGCTAAAATGTCACCCGTGGCTCAGTTGGTAGTACTCTCATCTCTGAGTCAGAAGATTGTAGGTTCAAGTCCCACTCCAGCAACTTGAGTACAAAATCTAGGCTGATGCTCTAGTACACTACTGAGAGAGTGCTGCACTGTCAGAGGTGCTGTCTTTCCCGTGAGATGTTAATCTGAGGCCCTGTCTGCCCTCTCAGGTAGATGTAAAAGATCTTCATGTGAAAGCTGGTAGTCAGGGATATTCTCAAATAAAGGTGACTTGGATGATATGTTCTGATGCACCATATGAATAATAAAAGATTTTTTTGCTTCACCAGCAGCATCTGGAAAGGAAGTGACATAAAGACATAGCATACATTTTAAAGAAGGAAGTGAGAAACTAATCCTGGAACTAACTAAGATTTCTTCTGTGCACTAAATGCAGCAAAACTGTAAATGCATTTAGAATTCTGCTACCCCTAGCACATAGATGAAATCTTCCCTCTTAGCGCAGACCTGATGGGCCTTGGAATAAAAGGTGGAAATCGGCCCTGTTAGAAGAGGGTTGACTATGGCCTTCTGGAGTGTTCCAGGCCAGGGTCATAGTATGGAACATCCCTGTTGGTCCCGCTTACACTATCTTCTTTGACCTGGACACTGGTATCTTATTTTAGATAATCAAGCAAGTCACAGCCTGTATTACATGGGGCTGCCAGACCATCTTGTAGCACTGTTTGTCTAAAAGAATCAAATTTTTAGTATTGTAAACATAACATATTACTTCCAAGTATTGCAATTGAAAAGGAACTACCTAAATGTTAAAGATTTGCTTTACAATATTTACATTGTATGAATTTACTTACTCCTATATCATGTACATGGTACAACTGTATTTATTCCTCCATTGCATGGTGCAATTTATTTACTGCCTGCATTGCGCAGATATACTGACCCTGTACAAATAGTTGTGATTCCATTATACCCACACCATTGCACGGTTCAAATTTACTTCTAACCACACGATCTAAATTGTACAAATGTCCTTCCTCATGACATTTTCTAAATAGTGCAAGTTTATTTAGTCTTATACTAGACAGAATTGAGAATTTCCCCATCCGAGTAAATCCACCATATTAATTCCCTTCATGACTTTAACAGCTTGGATCATATCTCCAACCCTTCATCTTTTTTATCAAAGATCAAAAATTTAGGTTCCTTAGCCTCTCCTCACAGTTTAGCAATCTGCAGCCTGGAAAAATCTCCATTGTCCTTTTGAATCCCTTTCGGTTGGCAGTATATTTATTGTGTAAGTGCAGTGGAAAAACCAAACATAAAACAAAATGACTAGAATTGCAGTTCCACCTCGGCTTCATGGTACATTTATCAAACTATAATTTGCCCCCAGCTGGCACATGTTGTGCTTCCGAGAGAAGCAGCAGAAATTGTGGATATATTGGATTCAGTTCATGAAATTACTAATCAGATACCTGGTGTGGCCAACTCCACAGCGGAAAGCAGATAAAGCAAATTTCCTCTGATTAATATCTACATTGGATAGGAAAAAGATTAGTCCTTAGAGCACTTGCTTTCAAAATCTGCACAAGCTTCCCATTATACAACGTTAGCAAATTGATTTTAATGCGCTTTTACTGCTTAAATTTTATAGTGGTAGAGAAATGTAGTGAACCATCATAGATCAATTATTTCCAGTATTTCTCTTAGTTCCACTAATTAAGATTTTCTCGGTTATATTTTAGTTATGATGCAAAATGCTACAAATAATTCTCAAAATATTAATCATACTGCTCCAGCCTTAGAACCTCACCCACTGTGACCTTAATATTGAACCTGTCACAACCAGATAATATGCATCCTGTCAACATTAATTACGAACTCGGTGACAGATTTGAGTAATGATGCCACAGCATTGTGTGTTGATTGTTCATGTTTTTCCTCAGCGTTAAGTGGGATATTAGCAAATAAGAATTGGAAAGAAATGATTATTTATTAATCTGTAATGTCTGCATCGGATTACACATTGTGTTGATAAATCATCTCTAGGCAATCATTGTAAGAAAAAAAATATTATAACAATTGTACAACTAATTGCTGAATATATCAACTGATTGCCAAATCAATTATCTCTATGCATGTGATTTCCAATTAATGAAGCAATATTGTACTCTAAGGAAAATAATTATGCTTGTGTGAAGTTTCAATAGTTTAATTCAGCACACCAGAGCCACAAATCAAATATCCTTTACTCTCAGTATCTGTCAATTGTCAATTTTTAAAGTTACACTTCTTTTCAATAAAACAATTTGTCTGGGTACCTTACCCTTGTGATTTTCTTCCTTTGTGGTCAATTGCATGTTGCAGTTGAGAAGGCTGCGTAAATAGTTAACTTTTCAGACCACTACCAATCCCATACTTGGATTTTAGAAAGAACTTTTTCACCCAGAGGGTGGTTGGAGTCTGGAACTCACTGTCTGAAAGGGTTGTGAAGGCAGGAACCCTCACAACATTCAAGAAGCATTTGGATGAGCACTTGAAATGCCATAGCATACAAGGCTACGGACCAAATGCTGGAATATGGGATTAGAGTAGACAGGGCTGATGGCCGGCGCGGACACGATGGGCCGAAGGGCCTCTATCCGTGCTGTATAACTCTATGACTCTATGACTCTATGACGTAAGTAGATGAAATTGTTGGTAACTAGACAAGTATGATTTTGTACTGTTATACACACCTACCTAAGATGGAGGTCACTGAACTTTGAATTAAACTATTAAACTTTACGCCTACAGCACTGGCCACTTTAATTAGGTCATGCTTGTGTGAACTAACCACCAACTAGATTAGAACTGCTGTACGAAAATACAGAATTAAAAACAGACTCATGGTCAGCAGATTTACATGATTGAACAGCAATTAACTGTAGGAAAAACATGCTGTGTGATAACAGGAATAAGAAATTGTTAACTGAACTGCAGATATATGATTGCTTGTTAGTTAGGAATTCATCTCATTAACTGAACTATAGATTAGATATATGTTTGCTCATTAGTTTCTCTTTATATGGAATTGTTTTACTTCTTTCAGTACAATCATGTAATGGGTAAACATGCCAGTAGTCACGTACATCTGAGATTTTTAGGGTTTAAAAAGAGAAACTTGAGTAAACCCTGGAAACATGCAAGATAGAATTGGTCCAGGTTAGCAAAACTGTTGGTGTCTCCCAGATTGGTAATGTATGATCTGTTTATGTCTATCAAATAAAGCTTAAGCAGAGACTTTTGGTGATGGAATGTCTCATTGCAGAGTCTTGAGCCTAAACTACAAACTAAACTGTAAAAAGAATTAAAATCTTCAAATCCAAATGGTCTAACAATGATCATCTGAAGGCAGACAAGAGTGGCCTGGTGAAAGATTCCATCTGATCTTTCCCCCCTGAGCAGGAAGCTACCTGGCATCAACTCAGCATAGTAGTGATGTGGAGATGCCGGTGATGGACTGGGGTTGACAATTGTAAACAATTTTACAACACCAAGTTATAGTCCAGCAATTTTATTTTAAATTCACAAGCTTTCGGAGGCTACCTCCTTCCTCCGAAAGCTTGTGAATTTAAAATAAAATTGCTGGACTATAACTTGGTGTTGTAAAATTGTTTACAATCAGCATAGTAGAGCTGAGATGGGGAATTGAACAAAGTGGAAAATCCAACCTCTATGGACTGCCATGTGGCCCATCATTGTGCTACCATGACACCTCATCTCAGTACACTGATCATACCTATTTATTGTGCATCTTTTTTAAGGACCTCAAGTCTCTTTCCCAGGATTGTAAATGGAGATGTGTACAATGATCTCATCATAGATGAATGACATTGTTGTATTAACAATTGCCTCTAATCCAACATAGTTTGACAATAAAATTTGAAGATAAGAGGGGTAAAACGAACTGCACATCGGTATCTCAAACTTACACCAGTAACTAACTCGGTGGGGTTCTTAATGTGGTCCATTTTAGGGTATGCCCCAAAATGTTTAATATGCTGATGATTGTCAATTAACCAGTGACCATCCATACACACACACCATATTCAGATTCTTCAGCATTTCAGGTTGGATGCACATCACATAACCTGAGTTTTTCTCACTGTTAATTGTGGTTCTTGGTGACAGTTTATGATCTAATGAATTTCCTTCTAACCTTACTTGTCACCTAGTTCATCACCCAAAACCTTAGATGACCAGAGGGTAAAGTGGTGTTTTCCCTCCAGACTTCTATATTTTGCCCATTTTAACACCTAAACTTTTAAACTAATTGAATTAATGAGGATTAATTTACATTTGTTTTAATATTCAAACTTATTAGGTATAAACCAGATGACAAATGTAAACAAAGAGAAAAAAAATTAGGTTTGTTTATTGCCTAAAGTTTTTTGGTGTTGAATGTGATTTTTTTAAAAACTGTTTACCAAAAGTGTATTTAATAAACTAGTTGATAGGTAAAGATAATGAAAATGGTTATGTTATGCCTGCACCTGGTTTATTGTCCAAAGTGCAGTGTTAAAGTGGATTCTTCCTTTCCTTTTATATGCCACCTAGTTTGTTAACTTAATATTTTAGGCAGCAGTGTAGGTGTTGAATTGAAGTGAACTTAAATCAAACAAAATGTGGAGTGGCTACAATGGATCTTACCCAATATATGTGTGACACTGGATGATTTTATTTATTAATGTATTTTCAAGATTATTTTACTTATACATTTTTGTTAGATTAAATTTCTGTCATACTTCTAAAAAAAACTTGTATAGCTTTAAAATCTCTGATGCTGCACTTTAATTTGTTTAACATTTCTAGGCCCCCAACATTTTGCTCACAGAATCAACCAGGAACCAGCTTGATTTGCTTTATTTTGACATTGGTAATGATAAAAAATGTGTGTAAAGTTATATGTAGTGTTACAATTTACATAAGAACATAAGAAATAGGAGCAGGAGTAGGCCAATTGGCCCCTCGAGCCTGCTTCGCCATTCAGTAAGATCATGGCTGATCTGATCCTAACCTCAAATCTAAATTCATGTCCAATTTCCTGCCCGCTCCCCGTAACCCCTAATTCCCTTTACTTCTAGGAAACTGTCTATTTCTGTTTAAAATGTATTTAATGATGTAGCTTCCACAGCTTCCTGGGGCAGCAAATTCCACAGACCTACTACCCTCTGAGTGAAGAAGTTTCTCCTCTTCTCAGTTTTGAAAGAGCAGCCCCTTATTCTAAGATTATGCCCCCTAGTTCTAGTTTCACCCATCCTTGGGAACATCCTTACCGCATCCACCTGATCAAGCCCCTTCACAATCTTATATGTTTCAATAAGATCGCCTCTCATTCTTCTGAACTCCAATGAGTAGAGTCCCAATCTACTCAACCTCTCCTCGTATGTCCACCCCCTCATCCCCGGGATTAACCGAGTGAACCTTCTTTGTACTGCCTCGAGAGCAAGTATGTCTTTTCTTAAGTATGGACACCAAAACTGTATGCAGTATTCCAGGTGTGGTCTCACCAATACCTTATATAACTGCAGCAATACCTCCCTGTTTTTATATTCTATCCCCCGAGCAATGAAAGCCAACATTCCGTTGCCTTCTTGATCACCTGCTGCACCTGCATACTAACTTTTTGATTTTCTTGCACTAGGACCCCCAAATCCCTTTGTACTGCAGTACTTTCCAGTTTCTCGCCATTAAGATAATAACTTGCTCTCTGATTTTTCCTGCCAAAGTGCATCACCTCACATTTTCCAATATTGTATTTCATCTGCCAAATCTCCGCTCACTCACCCAGCCTGTCTATGTCCCCTTGTAGGTTTTTTATGTCCTCCTCACTCTCTACTTTCCCTCCCATCTTTGTATCATCTGCAAACTTTGATATGTTACACTCGGTCCCCTCCTCCAAATCGTTAATATAGATTGTAAAGAGTTGGGGACCCAGCACCGACCCCTGCGGAACACCACTGGCTACTGGTTGCCAGTCCGAGAATGAACCATTTATCCCAACTCTCTGCTTCCTGTTAGATAACCAATCCTCCACCCATGCCAGAATATTACCCCCAATCCAGTGATTCTTTATCTTGAGCAATAATCTTTTATGTGGCACCTTGTCGAATGCCTTCTGGAAGTCTAAATACACTACATCCACTGGTTCCCCTTTATCCACCCTGTACGTTATTTCTTACCAACATGTTGAGTTTCCAGTTAATGGAGAAGTATATTGTACTCAATTGCCCCATAATCCTAAAGGTAGATCTGTATTTCACTTATGGCCTCATGAACTTCCACCCAAGGTGTTATGAGCAGATTTGGTGGATTATAGGCAGATTTTTCCATTCATGAAACTAGTGAGTGAAACTACACAACATAAAGACCAAAGTGAGAAAAGGCCATTTAGCCTGCACCATCCATAGTTCATGTGTGATCATTCTATCATGTACCTCTCCACCATCACTACCACCATCGCCTGCTGATCCCCACCTTTAAGGAACACTAATTTTCTTCTCCTATGTCCCCTGAAAGAGCAAACAGTGCTATTAAAACCTCAATTCCCCCTTCTCAACAGGTTTCAATCTCATTCGTCTTTAAAAGTATCAATTGACCCAGAATGAATGCCTTTCTTTGGGAGTTTATTCCATGTCTACTACTTGTGAGAAACAAAATTTCACAGTCAGTGAATTTTGTGTCCTCTAGGCCTATGCTTATTGTCCAACTTAATGATTTCATAGATGCAGAAGTCCTGTACAAAATGTCTGGCCAGTACAAACCAGTGACAAGAGATGACTGGAAGTGTATACATATCTACATTTAGTGTAAATAAGAGTTTGAAGCAAGCAGAATGTAATTTTCCTTTAAAGCCAACTTCATAGTAGACGATACATGAGCCCTTTCTGCTGAAAGAAGTGAATTCAGGCAACTTTACAGGGATATCGTAGACACCAGAGCCTCAACAACACAGTACATCTCATCCTCTTAGACCCATAACTAACATTAACACTATGAAAAGGAATATATCAGAACATTTATTCTGGCACAGATATCTAAGTTTAAGTAGTTTGCATTGGCCAAGAGAAAATTGCCTTGTTCTGCAGAAATTGTATGACTGCTAGAAACAATCAGATTTAGGACTGTCGGGACTTCAGAGTGAAGACAGGAAGATATTTGCAGCAACAGTAACAAATGTAAAGATGTCATTATAAGAAGGAGTTCAGCTGAATCAATATTCAGAGTGGTGAATGATGCTTATCAGAAAACGTCAGATATATTGAAAGCTGACTCAATAAGGCTTACTGGTTGCAAAGTACGATAACAGCTTCGCAATACCTTACTAAGACATCAGAATTCATACACCATGAAGGGATTCCAATATAGAAGCATTGCCATGTGTAACAGTTGTGACAGCAGAAGAAACCTCAGTTGCGGTGACAGAATGTCTCAAAGATGATTTAAAGTGTAAATTTCCAGAAAGTTCCAAACTGTGGAATCAATATTATTATATTTTGGTTAATTATTTTAAAAACGGTTTTATAATAAATATGTTTTGCGACAAATAAATCTATATTTTTGTAACTTGATTCAACCCTTATTCTGAAAAGAGAACAAAGGAGACAATTTTGCCTTTGCAGTCATTGAACCATCAATAAAGTGTTTGGAGGGCTGGTATTGATTCAATATGGTAGCATCAATTGGAGGTAATCATTTGTGCTGTTTAAGAAGTGGTGGGGGGGGCCAGCTAACCGAGGAGATGGATGAGTTACAAACATATGCGCACATAAAAAGGGCAAGAAAAAGCCCCTCATCCTATCCACTGGATGGTTCCAACTGGTGCACCACCTCCCTAACAGCCATTGATGCCAAGAAGGCAAAAATGGAGAAACAATCTGTGGCTAATTTCCAGAAAAGGTTTGGTAAATTCCTCTGACTTCATAAGGCAATGAAGAAAACTCCTGGAGATCATGGCTACCATGACACTTCACTAGCCAAACTTAACTAACTCCTGATATTCTCCAGTGCCCTCCTCCCTCAAGCACTTGCCAAGTTCTTTCTTAACAGACTGCTGCTTACTTTTACTTATCGCATCCATCATTTCCAGAGTGGAACAACTTTCCCAGAGAAGAAATACTTTGTGGCATCTAACCTGACTCTATTTATTAGGCATGTCCTCTGGTTCTACTATCACTATCCATTTTCTATATCTTATCCAAATCTATTAAATCTAATTTGGCTTTGTTTTTAAAAACCTCAAATGAGTCTGCATTTCTCCAAAGTGAATAGTTTTAAGTCCCTGAGCCTATCCTCACAACTAAGGCAACTTTGTTTAACTATCACCCCTGTTGCCTTCCTCTGCAACTTACCTAGAGCCTCAATATCTAACACCAGATGTGAGGGCCAAACCTGGACACAATACTTCAAGTGGGAACATAACTAATAATACTTTCAAAAACTCC
The DNA here is from genome assembly GCF_035084215.1 of Heptranchias perlo. NCBI lineage: Eukaryota > Metazoa > Chordata > Chondrichthyes > Hexanchiformes > Hexanchidae > Heptranchias > Heptranchias perlo. Next base: position 15,751,976 of record NC_090357.1, on the reverse strand, counting down.
ATTGGCTTTCCGTATAGCTACCTCACATTGTTGTGAGCCTGTAGTGACTGGGAAATGAGTATCTGCAAGTCTCTTTCTTCTCTGTTAGTTTCACAGGGCATCCATTCATGGAATGGACATGCTTCGAGTTGCCTGGCCTCGTGTGCATAACACAGCACTTCTCCACATTTAATGGCATCTGCCATTTGAGAGCCCAGTCATGTTAATCATGCTAACCTTCTGCTTATTGCCAATCCTTGCACACATTTTTGTATCATCTGCAAATTTAATAACAGTATTACCAATACCCTTTTCAAGATTATTAACAAAAATAATGAACAGTGACAAACTTCTGCAGAACTCTATTCATCACCAAACCCCAATTTAAACCTATTCCATTATAATCCAATTTCTGTTTATGTAATACTAAATAACGCTCAGTTCATTCTATTTCCCCAATAATGTCACAATCTAATTTTTTTCTAATAGCTGTCTAAGCGGAGCTTTATCAAAGTCTTTCTGGAAATCTAAGCAGGCAATATCCACAGGACTTCATCTGCTGTTTTAGTCACTTCCACAAATAATTGAGTCATTGGCCCATGTCCCATTATTTTCTTTAATGTTAGGAACACCAACAGGACACAATCTCTGCTATGCTCACTGTCATTTTGTTTTATAACAGAAAACATGAATGTCTGGTGCTTACTTGTTATGTGCTCAAAGCATCTAATGTCCCACCAACACCAACTCTAGCAAAGGTGTTGTTTTTGTTGCCATTCTATTTAAATATATAAAAATGCCAGTTAGAACTGGAGACGAATATATTTTCACTCCCAATGTATGGGTAACCAAGTTGGATACTAATACTGTGTTGGGAAAAATGTTTTCCGTGTGTCTTGAGCTTCTAACCAAAAATTACATGGAAAAAAATTGGATTGTGTTTTGAGTCAATTGACATTGGCTGAGGGAAATTTTGAATCATTTATTGAAAACGGTCAAATCTTTTATGAAACCTGAAGAAATTATTCTCATTCTCATGAAATTACTGCCATGAAACTAGTGCAGAATGTGTACTGGGTGCCGCAGAATGTGTCAGAGTTGCAGAATAACTTCCTGAAAGATATTATTTTTGCCTTTTACTCCTAACAAAAGCAGCTAGCTTCTCACCTTAATTACTCAATAATTCCTTCTAATAAAGGACAAAGTAATGTAAAAAAACTCATCTAGCCAAACAACTCAATATTCTGGCTAAAGATTATAAAGGAAACCCTCAAACAATAGGAAGAGGGAATTTAAATAAATAACAGGAGGCCTATTTTAGATGGGCTTACACGGGTGACACTTGGTTCCCTGCATGTCACAATCATTCTTCAAGCACTCTCCTCCTGGGACCATGCCACTAACATGTTTGGTTTATCCACCTAACTGAAATTAATTCCAGGTAATTAAACCTGTATTTTCCAGGAAGGATCTATGATACTGTGAATCCCTTGTGATGCCCACCAGTTGTGAAAGACTTTAAGACACATTTTCATACTCGATGGCTACCTGGACACTCACCAGCTCTGAACGTGGATAAGCAGGAGGAGAGACTGCTCCCGGTGATCTTACAGATTCCAGGACAAGAACAGAAGGCTAGGTAGGAATAGTAATGAGCGAGGGACAAGTAGCCAGTTTGAGGTAATCAAATCTCAATTAAATAAATCTCATAATTTGAATTCCACCAATAAATAATGCAGACAAGCAATAAAAACCAAACCTTATTTCACCATACTAAATAAATGATCATATTAATCATTATTAAAAACAGAATCTGTGGGGTCAGATCTGAGGCTGAATCTGGAAAGTTCTCAGTTCACTAACTATCTCAAAATACCTTTGGATTTTAGTTCAGTGAGTTGTGGAGTTTAGTGTGGGACAGTAATAATGCTTATTGTTTGGGGTTGTTGTAATGGTGATAGTCCCAGGATGAATATAACAGTACCAACACCAAAGTATTTGATGGGCCAGTGAATTGTGAATCGTGCAGAAGGAAAGAATAAAGCTGAAAAATGAGGATGTCCCATGGGTGATTATCTCTCCAGGACTCGCCATCCGAGGGGTGGTAGAAAAAGAATGATTACTGGCGCAAGGTATTGAAAGGCCACTGTTCGCCCTGGAACTGTAATGGAGCCTGAATCTTGTTTGAGGAAAGGGTTGGTTGAGAGGAGAAAAATAGCAAACAAAATGGAAGAAGAAAAATAAATGTTATAAAAATACACTTTCAGGAGTGTGTAAAGCAACATTTTCCCCAGTCCAAGCTAAAACCTTCCTCTGAGAAAGTTCTGACTGGAATGGGATTGATAGTCAGATAAATGTTAAATGCTCATATGTCACATATTTTTGTAGCACTGAATGCAACTTTGAAGGTTAATATCTTTTCACCTCATCATTTGGATTACATATAGAGCATCCAGATTTATTTACACTGATGCCCATTACATTGGCCATTAAACATTCCTTGCTATCTAGTATTCCGTTCAATTGATGTTATGCAAAACCAATAGCTGGAAATGTCTTTTCCAAAGACACACAATAATGGCTTATGAAAGGTTAATTAGCCTGTGGTGGGTTCTTAAATGCTGGAGCTCGGCAGGAGAAAAGAGAAGCTGACAACCAAAGAAGGAGAAAATCGAGACAGCTGAAGAAATGTGGTGCATATATTCTTAGTAAAACAATTCCCTTCAGGCCGTCACTTCCACAAACAATGCTGACTTGAGGGAATCTCTGTGAAAGTGAGACTGCTTTACACACCACAAGCCCTCTCATGCACTGCATTCCTAGGCTGCTGGCTCATGGGAAAGCCACCTGATTGATCAAGCTGATACATTAACAGATTGGCCACATCATCCAGGAAGTGCAATTGGATCGATCCCAGTGTTATGCTGACAGGAAAGGTACATTTGGAACAAATGTGCAGCATATTAAGAGCTTGTGGAAGGGACTGGAGTAGAGTGCAGTACAAAAATATCTCAGCACTTAGCTTTATCATGCACAAGCCTTTATGGTAAAAAAATACTGTGCTTGAAAAAGACCTGTAACATATTCTATTTCTGATCAAAAACACTGGTTTGAGCTCAGTCAACAGTGAACACAATATGCTGTACATTTGATTAGTTTTGCTTGTCACCTGAGGGGGATGTGCAGGAATAGGTGACCTTTCTGTCCATGCCTGCTTAATTATTCACAGATAATGATTTTGTTCGGTAACAATCTAAAAAAAAATGTCCAACTCGGGTCTAGCCAGTTGGGTATGAACTTTGTGTCTGGGGAGGATCTGAGTGCAGTGCAGTCTTTGAAACCACCACAAAAATGTAAGGAACATTACAGAGATTTAATTATCCAATCCCATGAGGTAACGCTCCAGAATTTTGAATGTTGTACTATTCTGGGTCAGGAAAGTCACCCGGCTGCTTCGATTTTGAATCCGTTTAAATTACAGCCGTGCTTCTCTCATTTCCAATAATTACTAATTTTAACCAAAATTCCCCAAGCAAAAAGGGCCAACATTTCAGTATTTTTTCTGAAGGCGGCATTTTGCCTCATTTGGATTCAAACTGCAGGAGATCTTTCAGCACTTCTGAGTTTAACAGCTCCTCTGAAAAGAGTTGATTTCAAATTGTATAAGTCTATTTGAATTTGAATGCCTTAAAAGCCAAGTGGGTAGGATAGCTTACTGAGAGGAAAGGTCATCAGAACTATTGCCTGCTCCTGAATTTATCAATCAGAAACATGTGAAGTACTAACTTAGCAAAAACAGTTCTGAACATTGCACTCTTTAATTTTCTAAAAATATTTTTTGCCTTATAGATACTGAGTAGGAATCTAGTCACGTGTTGTCACAACAATCAAGAACAGGTTTCAAACATATAATTTATTTCTTTTTGCCTCAGCTATATTTCAGTAATCGCCTCCCTTAGGCTGATGTTATTCATAGTTTTACGTATAAATATGGTTGAGTACTTACAGCTAAACTTCTTTTATTAAAATATCGGGCTTGCCATCAGAAAAGTAATTAGCTGCAGTGTGGTGGTAACTATATTTTATCTGGTAAGCACAACCCACCCACACAGCGCACAATCTTGGCTTCAGCGTTTAAACCATTAAATCACTGTAAGAGGTCTAACCAACAACAGATCAGGGAAATCATTCTTGGAAAAGTATTAAAAACATTTTTCTTAATATGCATTTACAGTGGTATCTAGATCATTATGACATTATGATACAATAGCTGGGACTACTTAAAGATGGGTTAATATTACATTAATGACATGATTGCCAGTAGATTTTCCAATATGGGTCCAGTTTGCACACAATTTTCCGTGGTCAACTCATTGTCATAATTATGCTTAGTTCCAGGTTTAGACTTAAATATGTGTAGAGGACATACTAGTGGAGGGAGCAAATAAAAATCCTTGCAGTCTTAGGAAAAGCTCAAAAGGCATTTCATCCCATTGACAGCTTTGACTCAGACTGCAGAGGGAGAGGTAAACATTAAATAAACGGAAATCCGAGCTGACAGGCAAGTGACAGAGCAGCCCAGTGCCAGACCCCCTGTTTGATGACAGTTGGAGAGGAGGTGGTGCTGCATTAGGTGATTGTGAGGAAGTGGCCTTCTGTGCCTTTTCATGGCACCATCCCCGTAGGTTGGCATTGCAGAATTCCTAAAAGGTGGCGGAGGCTGGATTGTGGCCTCAGCTGCCAACATTTTCATTGCTGCAAGGACACCTGCAGCTACAATGCAGCATAGTGACGCACAGGCAGACAGCACAGCTCTGTATCTGGTTCCCGATTGACCAGAGTCTGTCATTCCCATGGTCATTGACAGGTAGATGTCTCAGGGCCTGCAAATACAGCTTCTTTCAATCAGACTATGCTGGCTGTTCGTGCTGTATGCTACTGTGACATCCTTCATGCAATACCACTTAAATCTTCACCTGCTATGCTCAGGGTGATTGCAAAGAACCATTATGGTTAGCCAGGCCTTCAGATATAATTTTTGTACCAGTTGATCTGCTGTGACAGCTTCCTTTGGGAATTGGAACCTCTGCAAACACTAATCCTCTGCCAATGCGGGCTGTGTGGCCTTTATCTGATGTGAGTGTGAGGGTACCAGCATGTGGGCATATGACACCTCTGCCAGCATCCTTCCCTTGGTCCTCTTCTTCCTGCAGAATGATCAGATGCAAGGCGATTTCCAGTGGGAAACCATTGGTGGCAGATAGGGAGCTGTATTGGGGGAGGGGGGGGGAGCAGTAGATCCATTGCCACAATTGTTCCTCAAAACCTAAGGGGCAGCTAAAAAAAAAATTAAGAAAATGGTTCAGAAATAGTTTTAAAACTTTTGAAGGAATTTTCTTATGACGCCATTTAAATTAACTTAATGAAATCGAATTCCTTAGCAACTCTGGATGCCCAACCAGAAATATTACTGAGAGTCCTGCATGCTTGAACTTTGCTTGAACCCCCTCGGCTTTGCCATATCAGCTACATGCTGGCCCTTGGTGCCATCATCCAAAGACATGGGGTCAGCTTCCACATGTACACTGTTGACATCCAGCTCTACTTTTTGCCACCTCTCTCGACCCCTCTCTCCTACTCTCGATTCTCCCTTTATGCTTTTGCCTCAGTAAATCCTCCCTTCCACTTGAATGAAGTATCAACAAGCTGCATATTTCTCCATAGGTTCAGTCTTTAGCTCACAGGATCCATTCTTGCTGCAAAACTGTAAGGAACAAGAAAAATCTTATTCATTCATTCTATGCAGTATTTTGCATAATATTTGGACAACATACATTTTCCTTTATTTCCAAAACGGAAGCTAGCATTGCATCAAAGTGAGCTGACTAGACAGGAGAGTAGGTGTTCTATAATTAACAACAATGACTGGATGACATTGTCAGTGGTAAATCCCAAAGGATGTATATTTTGGGAAATAAGCAAAGCTGTCCTGGCTTCACTTCAGAAACTGAAACTCAGAAAATGTGAGTTCAAATCACAAATGAAAATCATCACATCCCAGATCTCATGGGACTGCAATAAAGCATTTAATGACCCTCTCCCCCTCCACATGATCTACAGCATGCATTTTTCCAATTAGAAAATTATTTCAATGTTGCAAATAGCTTTCAAATTCAGCAACAACAAGAAACTACCACCTACTTTTTTTAAATTCGTTCATGGGATGTGGGCGTCGCTGGCGAGGCCGGCATTTATTGCCCATCCCTAATTGCCCTTGAGAAGGTGGCGGTGAGCCACCTTCTTGAACCGCTGCAGTCCGTGTGGTGACGGTTCTCCCACTGTGCTGTTAGGAAGGGAGTTCCAGGATTTTGACCCAGCGACGATGAAGGAATGCGATATATTTCCAAGTCGGGATGGTGTGTGACTTGAAGGGGAACGTGCAGGTGGGTGTTGTTTCCGTGTGCCTGCTGCTCTTGTCCTTCTAGGTGGTAGAGGTCGCGGGTTTGGGAGGTGCTGTCGAAGAAGCCTTGGCGAGTTGCTGCAGTGCATCCTGTGGATGGTACACACTGCAGCCACTGTGCGCCGGTGGTGGAGGGAGTGAATGTTTAGGGTGGTGGATGGGGTGCCATAATAAGAATAAAACCGGACGGACCACCGGCATCGGACCACTAGGCACCGGACACGACAACGGCAAACCAAGCCCAGTCGACCTGCAAAGTCCTCCTCACTAACATCTGGGGACGTGCCAAAATTGGGAGAGCTTTCCCACAGACTAGTCAAGCAACAGCCTGACATAGCCATACTCACAGAATCATACCTTTCAGCCAATGTCCCAGACTCATCCATCACCATCCCTGGGTATGTCCTGTCCCACCGGCAGGACAGACCCACCAGAGGTGGCGATACAGTGATATACAGTCAGGAGGGAGTGGCCCTGGGAGTCCTCAACATTGACTCTGGACCCCATGAAATCTCATGGCATCAGGTCAAACATGGGCAAGGAAACCTCCTGCTGATTACCACCTACTGTCCTCCCTCAGCTGATGAATCAGTCCTCCTCCATGTTGAGCACCACTTGGAGGAAGCACTGAGGGTAGCAAGGGCACAAAATGTACTCTGGGTGGGGGACTTCAATGTCCATCACCAAGAGTGGCTCGGTAGCACCACTACTGACCGAGCTGGCCGAGTCCTGAAGGACATAGCTGCCAGACTGGGCCTGCAACAGGTGGTGAGCGAACCAACACGAGGGAAAAACTTACTTGACCTCGTCCTCACCAATCTACCTGTCACAAATGCATCTGTCCATGACAGTATTGGTAGGAGTGACCACCGCACGGTCCTCGTGGAGACAAAGTCCCGTCTTCGCATTGAGGACACCATCCAACGTGTTGTGTGGCACTACCACCGTGCTAAATGGGATAGATTCAGAACAGATCGAGCAGCTCAAAACTGGGCATTCATGAGGCACTATGGGCCATCAGCAGCAGCAGAATTGTATTCCAGCACAATCTGTAACCTCATGGCCCGGCATATTCCTCACTCTACCATTACCAACAACCCTGGTTCAATGAGGAGTGTAGAAGAGCATGCCAGGAGCAGCACCAGGCGTACCTAAAAATGAGGTGCCAACCTGGTGAAGCTACAACTCAGTACTACATGCATGCTAAACAGCGGAAGCAACATGCTATAGACAGAGCTAAGCGATTCCACAAACAACGGATCAGACCAAAGCTCTGCAGTCCTGCCACATCCAGTCGTGAATGGTGGTGGACAATTAAACAACTAACGGGAGGAGGAGGCTCTGCAAACATCCCCATCCTCAAAGATGGGGGAGTCCAGCACGTGAGTGCAAAAGACAAGGCTGAAGCGTTTGCAACCATCTTCAGCCAGAAGTGCCGAGTGGATGATCCATCTCGGCCTCCTCCCGATATCCCCACCATCACAGAAGACAGTCTTCAGCCAATTCGATTCACTCCACGTGATATCAAGAAACGGCTGAGTGCACTGGATACAGCAAAGACTATGGGCAACATCCCAGCTGTCGTGCTGAAGACTTGTACTCCAGAACTAGCTGCCCCTCTAGCCAAGCTGTTCCAGTACAGCTACAACACTGGCATCTACCCGACAATGTGGAAAATTGCCCAGGTATGTCCTGTCCACAAAAAGCAGGACAAATCCAATCTGGCCAATTACCGCCCTATCAGTCTACTCTCAATCATCAGCAAAGTGATGGAGGGTGTCGTCAACAGTGCTATCAAGCGGCACTTACTCACCAATAAACTACCACCTACTATACCAAATCCAAGAAAAATGCTTATACCGACATTAAAATATGCCAAATGCATAATAACCAATTTTTAAAAATGTCTGCAGAGTATTTTTCCCACCTAAAGACAGTTATTTTTGAGTTGCTGCTGAGGATCTCCCAGGTTATCGCAATGGTTCTTCACAAAGATTCAAGTTCACAAGATATTGCAAATTATTACAGTTGTCTCTGGCTACATTTTGTTGGTATGACAAGCAATAAGCAAATTTTAACAAAACAGGCAGAGTGGAGAAAAGGTCAAACATGAGGCTATTTTAAAAGGCTCCATCTAAGCAGTGTCATTTTAAGGTATGTTAGATTCAACCTGGCCTAAGTTTGGGTAAAGAAAGATAGTTCGGTGGGGGTTTATTGAGACAAAGTGACTGTATTCTTTGAAATAATAGGGCTGAATCATCAATGATGCACAGACAAAGCAGGCCCTCATCACAGCTCACTAAATTGGACGATTAGACCCGAACATGGCAAGGCGCCAAATTCAGTCAGATGCAAATTCTTGTACACCTTGCACAGAGCATGTGGGAGCCTCATTACTTTCGGAAGTCATATTAAATTGGTTCCGTGACAAAATCAGTGATCCTTTACACTTGTTCACTTATTCAGCTCTGCTCATCTTTATAAAACACGCATCGCTGAAAGTTCGAGCACTGACCTTTAACAGTGATTCTTAAAGGTGTGATTGACAGTTTAGTGTTGCACTTAAAGTTCTGTTTTTTAATTTTGTTTTTCACGTAACTATATCTGCATTATCCTTGCTGCACGACTTGCTGCTGGTGTTTACAGCTGTATTATTGCATTGCAAGACACCTTTTTCCCACAGCACTGTTGCTGATGGGATGCTGCTTCCTTAGCAGCAACCAGTGTTCAGCAGAGAAATTCCATTAGGAATCCAATGACAGTGCCTGATTTAGACGAGGAAGAGGAGATCATGCAGAGAGAGGAAAGGCAGGTTGCATTGCATTTCATATACCAAGCACCCACTTGGCCTTATCCCATCTTCAGAGTTAGGCACACCTATCTGCCAACTGTCTACAAATTATGCTGTCTCCTGAAACCCAACCTCCAGACAAGTTCTACCACAGCGACAGTCCTGTCCGTAACTATGAAGGTTACCACGGCACTACATTTTTATACAACAAGATCCTTCCAAACCACCACTGGTGACATTTGCCATGTCGGTCTTCAGTGCATGAAACAAGTGGCAGGAGCTATGTATGGAAGGGGTAACACTTTTCTCATGGATTCATTTTGAACCAGTCCACTACGTTACCATTGTTTGAAGGATCAGGCAGACTAGGTGGCTGACTGGTGGGGGACTGAAGATATTTACAACCCTGGCGAACGATCATGATAAGAAATTCCCATACTGAGGCAGAATGCAGATACAGCAAATCTCATGCCTCTACCCTAATTATCAATACTGCCTTTACCATCACACATGTCTAACAAACAAATTATCACTACTGTTACTACCTTGCTACCTGATTTCCCCAAAATGGATGTATCTGAGCTGATGCCCACGTGCTCAGGAGTGTATGATGGATGTTCATGAATTGGTCCAACTTCCTGATTGTGGCATGCATACAATGGACATCTACTTCATTTGAGGTGTCAAACTGCTGGACAGCTTTAGCTTGGCACTCTTCCCTGAGAATTTCTTTCTCATCTGCCTCCCAAGACCTATGGACATTGGAGACAGCATTCACCCTATTCATCATCTCCGACCATGATTTCTGCACATTGTGGCACAGAGGGTGCCTCCAGCCCCAAATATGGCTACTCTCCTCTGCTGCACCACTTTCAGCAGAACATCCAAGCTATAATCATCGAAGAGGCAAGTTCCACCATGTTCCCCGCTGATCTCACATCGTTGGTCTTCAATGCAGCCAAAGGAACCAACTATTTTCAAATAGAACAGCGGCTCTTTAAGAGCTGCTATTATCAGAATTCCTCACCTCTTCCATTCATTGCACTCCTTACAGTCATGGAAAATGCATAAGGAACACATTCAAATAATTATAATGCACTGAGCATGCTGAATCTGGTGAGGTCAGCTCCCCTCTCTAGTTCCACAACGGATTGCAAGAGCATAGTGTTACCAGCTCCACTTTACCAGCATTAATGATTCAGCCTTAATATTTAATTGTCAGTAAACTTAGATATTTTGAAAAGCCCGAGTGATAGAACAAATAGGACTGGGACTGAATGCTTTTCATTATGTGACTTGATTTCAAAATTTCTGAACTTGAATCATCTGAATCCAAAGCAGATCAGTTTCTAATCACTGAAATTTCGTCCTTAAAATGCATGTGTTGCCATCGTCGGTACTGGTACAAGGATAAAAAGAAAATGGCATCCTGCTGTTCATAGGGTGCAGTCCAGTCTGTACACAAATGGCACCTATGCTGAAAATAAGGCTTGTAAGTTTCACCCACATAAAAAAAAAATACAAAAAGGGATTTTGTGAAAATCACTATTAAACTACCTGAATGATAGCTCAGAATGATGACATATGCAGCTATCCTTTTTTTACACAAGAGTATGTGCCCAGCCCAATGAGCCATTTCCAATTGTACGATACACTTTGGATTTAAAAAGAATCAATATTGCTGACTGTAATGTAAGATTGTGGGACTGCATGCTTCTTTTCTAACTAACTTAATACGAGGTCTAGAGGAATTGTGCACAATATTGATGACACAAGGCACAAAACTGCTTACCTTGGGATTTGTTTCATTTTTATTTAAATTTATTTACCTTAGCTAGTTCACTTAATATTGTGTAGGACCCAGGAGAAAATGCAACGGGAGCATTAAGAGAATCAATTTGTATCTCTATAATAGATAATACCATAGATAATACATTAAGAAAGAAAAAAATGTATAACTTATGAATCAAAAAAGGATATGATTTATGGCAGATATATTCCAAATACATAAGACACAATCACAGTTAAACCAAACTGAAACATAATGTTAGACTGGAACTATTAACACTAAAGTGAAGATGAGTGTTAAATGAAGACAAAAGACACCTAATGAATGTAAAACAGATAAAAAGATGATTCTATCATAATTCTAACTTGAACTCTGTAACCTTGTGATTTTTCCACTGCTGTATTCTTTGTTCCAGGATAGACAGTGACTCAGCATAATTCAACACCAATAAGAATGTTTTGTAAAAAAAATACAAGCAGATATACTAGGCAAAAATGTGAAATTAAAACTGCTGTATAAATGGTTATAAAAACTGCAGAAGGAAATCTATTTGACTGTTGGAAGTCATCTTTAGCCACTTTTGGGAATCACTTGACAGCCTTTCTCAGCCATACCGAGAACAATTTCTCTTGTCCTTAACTGGAATGGTTCGAAGCGATGTGGATGTATGACTGTTTTTCTATCAATTTAAGGGCCCCATAAGGCTCTATTCGCCAAGAAAAATTTGTACTGATCTCGTAGTTCAACCCATTGATTTTCATTTATCGTGGGTTTTTTTGTAAGAATATTTTGAGAAAATTAATAATATTATACTCCATGAAGTTATGATGATTTCTGACAATATAACTGTTCTTTCTCCAGTGCATGTGTGACTGTGTGATTGGACAGTCCATAAGGGTTTCTAACATCATGGTGGTTGTTGATTCCACCATTGTTTTGGTAAAAAGTCAGTTAGTATTTTCAAAACTGTTCAAAAAGACGATACAGGTATTATACTGGTTTCCATGATTGTCATTAGTTCTGAATTTTTAAATATTACAACTTAATTCACTTTTTGTATGCTCTCTAAAATTGTTCATTCTTACTTCTATCCTCATTGCCTCATTTATATCACCCTCTGCTAACCTAGCAATTACAACTGGATTTCCAGCTGGAAGCAGATTATCAGAATATGAAAGCAGTATGTAAGAGTAAAGAAGTTAATATAGAAATTATTAAGTAAATTTATTAGATTAAGCCAAGAAACTGGATTAAAGAAAATCATGCGGTTATTCAAACAGGGAGATTCTCCCTTCCATTTTCTTTGACCATTTTAAATATTAAAATCACTTTCAGTTAGTTGAGGTACTGAAATGATTTTAATACTCATGCATTTCTGTGCTAATAAATCACCTTTCTGGGTCTCCATATGTAATAATGCTTTTGTTCAGCAGGAACTAATTTTTGGGCATAAAATATACTTCAAATCTTTTTACTAGTAAGTTGCTTTTTATGTTTAATGGATTAATGGCAGGTGTTAGACATTAGTGCACAAGTAGAATAAATGAATATTAAGGAGCAGCACAGTGCATTGAGTGCAAGAGTGATTCTGCAGATCGTTTACATCATTAAACATGTGTGCAATTAAAGTCTACTTGAATCAGGTTTTAATTCTTGACTGTTGTAAGAGATGCTCAGTCACAAATCTACCTTTTTTAACTCCTTATGTTTGTTATTGACCCTCCCTCTATCCAATTATCAGCCTCTTCTCTATAGTCTGATTTTGAAGCTATTCCCTATCATCCAGTACAATCTATAGCATGGAACTTCTTATTGTCGCAATGATAATCTACACAATAGGCATATTTCGTGGGATACAATAGGTTTGCTCCCCTGATGGAACACCAGCAACAGTGAAACCTTTCCATGAAGAAAGCCAAAATTGAATGCCTTTGAAGGCTAGGATTTGAAATTTAAGTTGGCATCCATTGCTTTAGCACCACAGCTATAAAGCCACACAATGCCCAATGCTCCATTTTCATTGTAAAGAAACGGAAGGCAGAAGTTAGTGCAGCAGATTGTGAGGACTTCACTAATATATCACAGAGGCATGGGATACAAGAGCAGCTGCTGAAACAGAGTCACAACCAGTACAAATGAAGGTTCCAGTTGCAGGCATTGTTTCCATGACACCAGAAATTTCATAATACATAATCCTTTACTACTTCATTTATTTTAATACTATAAATTTCACAAGTGTAACAGAGTTGCAGGATGATTGGTCAGGAACTTGTCAGCTCTGTTTCAATTCATTACGGGTATTGTCATTTATCTCTATAAGTCTAAGTAACTCCAAATAGTTCTTATTCTCCACGCACTTTCATTTCTTTAATTTAAAAAAAACTTTAATATACAACATCTCATATACAATTCATGAAACGTTAATGGCCAAGAAGTTCCATTTTTTTCATTTTAACCCTTCTGGTAGTATAATCTGTACCTTGACCAAATACCTTCAGAAAGTCCATGCAGCATTTTCTTCCTGGTCTCCTATTTCCAACATTTTTGAGCATAATTGGAAGACTGCAAAAAATTAGATAAGCTGACTGAACTGAAATCATGTACTTGCTCTTTTTGGGTAAATAGTTTATCCTACTTTCTCCCCACACCGCTAAATCCCTTATATTCATACTATATACTTGAAAAGGAGAAATTTGCAAGGTTATGGGGAAAGAGCAGGGGGGTGGAACTAATTGGATAGCTCTTTCAAAGAGCTGGCACAGACATGATGGGCCGAATGGCCTCCTTATGTGATGTATGATTCTATTCTACCCAGGTGGGAAAAAGGGACAATTTAGCCCACAGACATTACTAGTGCTCTCAGTACTGTTCCACAGTCAGCCCACCAGATGGCCACTTAAGCAATGCAGGGAGTGTTCTGTCCCAGAATGGTTTCTATCCATTTCCCAAACAAAACCAGCTGAAAATCAGCAAACCAGTCTTAAAAGGAAAAAAGACTATAAGGGGCAGAAAGTGGACCTCATGGTGCCCATTTTACATGTGTAAAATGGGCACAACGAGGCCCAATTTCAGGACCAATGTCCTGCGTCCCAATGATACCTAAAAAACGTATGACCCAAAAATTGGGTGGGCCCATTATTCAGATGTTCCTGGAGGCTGTCGAAAATGGGCATTAGGCCCATTACATATGTAAATGAGGGAACCAATGCCTGTTTTAGGTCCCCTCTCCAAAATTGATCAGCGATGAGCAAGTGTTGGGATCGTTCTCTGCGCCCATTTGGTGCCCAAAAATTAGCCTAAATGAATTTTTAGGCCTCAATGTCAGTTGAGGCTGAAAATTCACCTCAAACAGTCTCCACTGAGAGCCGGGTCTAGTTATCTAACCAATACATTTGTTGTATTTGATATTATGCTGTGTCAGCCTTAGCTCAGTGGTAGCACTCTCGCCTCCACGTCAGAAAGTTGTGGGTTCAAGTTCTACTTCTGAGACTTGAGTACAAAATCTAGGCTGATACTCCAGTGCAGTATTGATGTGGAGATGCCGGTGATGGACTGGGGTTGACAATTGTAAACAATTTTACAGCACCAAGTTATAGTCCAGCAATTTTATTTTAAATTCACAAGCTTTCGGAGGCTTCCTCCTTCCTCAGGTGAACGTTTGTTGGAAATGAAATCCTCGAAATGAAATCGCATTTATAATTCACAGAACAATGCTTGGTGATTACAGACAATTTTTTCAACTGCCCGTTGCCAAGGCAATCAGTGTGCAGACAGACAGGTGTTACCTGCCAGGTCTCCGAATATACAAATCATCAAAAAAAAACAGAGATAGAGAGGTAGAAACATAGAAAAGACAGCAACTGACCCGTTATATTAAAAACAGATAACATTTGTTCGCTGGTGGGGTAACGTGTAGCGTGACATGAACCCAAGATCCCGGTTGAGGCCGTCCTCATGGGTGCGGAACTTGGCTATCAATTTCTGTTCGACGATTTTGCGTTGTCGTGTGTCTCGAAGGCCGCCTTGGAGTACGCTTACCCGAAGGTCGGTGGCTGAATGTCCTTGACTGCTGAAGTGTTCCCCGACTGGGAGGGAACCCTCCTGTCTGGCGATTGTTGCGCGGTGTCCGTTCATCCGTTGTCGCAGCGTCTGCATGGTATTGACAGAGTGCTGCACTGTCAGAGGTGCTGTCTTTTGGATGAGACGTTAAACCGAGGCTCCATCTGCCCTCTCAAGTGGATATAAAAGATCTCACAGTACTATTCAAATATCCCATAACCAACAGCACTAAAACAGATTATATGGTCATTATCACATTGCTGTTAGTGGGACCTTGCTGTGTGCAAATTGGCTGCTGTGTTTCCTACATTAAAACAGTGACAGGACTTCAAAAGTACTTAATTGGTTAGAAAACACCTTCAGACATCCTGAGGTCATGTAAGGTGCTATATAAATGCAAGTCTTTCTTTTTTCAACATAAAATAAAATATGAATATTACAAAAACCTTAAAAAACTTGACACGTAGAGAGAAAAAGAAAAACATTAAACTTTTATGTTTAATTCATAAATATGTGCACCAGTGTGACATAATTTAAAGGAAATTCATGGGAAACAACTGGTGTTCAATAAAAAATAGCTCTATTCTATTTCTTTATTTTACATTGCAACTAGTTTATTCATGAATACAATCCTCCTACAAGTGTTCTGAACTGACGCTCTGGTGCTGTGGAAGAAATTCTCAGTTTCAGATGGATACCATTCCTTTTCTGTTGTGTATTCGAGGAAGGATAATAGCATTATAATCAATGTGTGATCTGTGAAATTCCCTACTATAGGAAAATACACTGCAAACTTTGTGATATAACAGGTTGCCCACAAACAAAACCCTCTGGTGCATATTATGTGTTGTGTTATGGAGAAATATGACTGTTTAATTCACACCATCATGAATTCCTCTTTATGAGTCTATTCTGGCAAAGCTATCAACATCCCTGCAAATTGTAGTCTGTAGCCTAACTATTTAACTGCCCAGAGATCTCATTTAGTAACCCCTGACCTCCCAATATTTATTAAGCTGTTCTTGGCTTTTGAAAATAATAAACATCACAAGAATGAATTAACCAAATTACATGGAGCTAATCAATGGGCACAGAGAGCTCAGGAACAGTCAGAAGTTGAGGCTTTGCCTTTCTGTCTAGCTAAGAAAGAAAGCTGCAGAGATCTGGTAAAGAAGTCAGACAGAGACAGTAAGAGTTAGCCCTTAAGTTTAATACCGGCTAGCTTCAGAGTAATTGTTAGTCAGAAAAATATTGTACTTTCTTTTTATAGAATCATAGAATCATAGAAGTTACAACATGGAAACAGGCCCTTCGGCCCAACATGTCCATGTCCCAATTTCCTGCACTTGGCCCATATCCCTCTATACCCATCTTACCCATGTAACTGTCCAAATGCTTTTTAAAAGACAAAATTGTACCTGCCTCTACTACTGCCTCTGGCAGCTCGTTCCAGACACTCACCACCCTTTGAGTGAAAAAATTGCCCCTCTGGACCCTTTTGTATCTCTCCCCTCTCACCTTAAATCTATGCCCCCTCGTTATAGACTCCCCTACCTTTGGGAAAAGATTTTGACTATCTACCTTATCTATGCCCCTCATTATTTTATAGACTTCTATAAGATCACCCCTTAACCTCCTACTCTCCAGGGAAAAAAGTCCCAGTCTGTCTAACCTCTCCCTATAAGTCAAACCATCAAGTCCCGGTAGCATCCTAGTAAATCTTTTCTGCACTCTTTCTAGTTTAATAATATCCTTTCTATAATAGGGTGACCAGAACTGTACACAGTATTCCAAGTGTGGCCTCACCAATGCCCTGTACAACTTCAACAAGACATCCCAACTCCTGCATTCAATGTTTTGACCAATGAAACCAAGCATGCCGAATGCCTTCTTCACCACCCTGTCCACCTGTGACTCCACTTTCAAGGAGCTATGAATCTGTACTCCTAGATCTCTTTGTTCTATAACTCTCCCCAACGCCCTACCATTAAAGGAGTAGGTCCTGGCCCGATTCGATCTACCAAAATGCATCACCTCACATTTATCTAAATTAAACTCCATCTGCCATTCATCAGCCCACTGGCCCAATTTATCAAGATCCCGTTGCAATCCTAGATAACCTTCTTCACTGTCCACAATGCCACCAATCTTGGTGTCATCTGCAAACTTACTAACCATGCCTCCTAAATTCTCATCCAAATCATTAATATAAATAACAAATAACAAATAACAGCGGACCCAGCACCGATCCCTGAGGCACACCGCTGGACACAGGCATCCAGTTTGAAAAACAACCATCTACAACCACCCTCTGTCTTCTGTCGTCAAGCCAATTTTGTATCCAATTGGCTACCTCACCTTGGATCCCGTGAGATTTATCCTTATGTAACAACCTACCATGCGGTACCTTGTCAAAGGCTTTGCTGAAGTCCATGTAGACCACGTCTACTGCACAGCCCTCATCTATCTTCTTGGTTACCCCTTCAAAAAACTCAATCAAATTCGTGAGACATGATTTTCCTCTCACAAAACTATGCTGACTGTTCCTAATTAGTCCCTGCCTCTCCAAATGCCTGTAGATCCTGTCCCTCAGAATACCCTCTAACAACTTACCCACTACAGATGTCAGGCTCACCAGTCTGTAGTTCCCAGGCTTTTCCCTGCCACCCTTCTTAAACAAAGGCACAACATTTGCTACCCTCCAATCTTCAGGCACCTCACCTGTAGCTGTCGATGATTCAAATATCTCTGCTAGGGGACCCGCAATTTCCTCCCTAACCTCCCATAACATCCTGGGATACATTTCATCAGGTCCCGGAGATTTATCTACCTTGATGCGTGTTAAGACTTCCAGCACCTCCCTCTCTGTAATATGTACACTCCTCAAGACATCACTATTTATTTCCCCAAGTTCCCCAACATCCATGCCTTTCTCAACCGTAAATACCGATGTGAAATATTCATTCAGGATCTCACCCATCTCTTATGGTTCTGCACATAGATGACCTTGTTGATCCTTAAGAGGCCCTACTCTCTCCCTAGTTACTCTTTTGCCCTTTATGTATTTGTGGAAGCTCTTTGGATTCTCCTTTGCCTTATCTGCCAAAGCAATCTCATGTCCCCTTTTTGCCCTCCTGATTTCTCTCTTAACTCTACTCCGGCAATCTCTATACTCTTCAAGGGATCCACTTGATCCCAGCTGCCTATGCATGTCATATGCCTCCTTCTTCTTTTTGACTAGGGCCTCAATCTCCCGAGTCATCCAAGGTTCCCTACTTCTACCAGCCTTGCCCTTCACTTTATAAGGAATGTGCTTACCCTGAACCCTGGTTAACACACTTTTGAAAGCCTCCCACTTACCAGACGTCCCTTTGCCTGCCAACAGACTCTCCCAATCAACTTCTGAAAGTTCCTGTCTAATACCATCAAAATTGGCCTTTCCCCAATTTAGAATTTTAACTTTTGGGCCAGACCTATCCTTCTCCATAGCTATCTTAAAACTAATGGAATTATGATCACTGGTCCCAAAGTGATCCCTCACTAACACTTCTGTCACCTGCCCTTCCTTATTTCCCAAGAGGAGGTCAAGTTTTGCCCCCTCTCTAGTCGGGCCATCCACATACTGAATGAGAAATTCCTCCTGAATACACTCAACAAATTTCTCTCCATCCAAGCCCCTAATGCTATGGCTGTCCCAGTCAATGTTGGGAAAGTTAAAGTCCCCTACTATTACCACCCTATTTTTCTTTAATTAGTGACTGGCAGAGAAAAAGGCAGCAATTCCCTCATCTACCACTGATTGTGGACAAGTTTGCTGATCATGAGGTCCTCAGTCATCAGCACCTCTTTGATATCACCTGTATGGCCACAGGCAGTTATGCTTAGTTCTACTTGATCTTGCCACTGAGCCATTTGCAGTTACTGGAAAGGATGTTGAAAGTGACAACTAGTTTTCCAGCATCTAAAAAAAACAGAAAACAACAAAAATTGATGGGTCTCTACCTGAAACCTACCCATTTTCTTGTCTTTCATATGCTCAGACTTGTTATGCATTGCCAGCATTTTCTGTTTTAACAACATAATGAGATATTTTCAGAAGCTTCTGAAATATATATATATATGTAGGTATAGAAAATAAGAGTCCCTTGGATTTTATGTCTTGTAAAATGGATTGCACAGTTCACTGTTCACCTTGCTTTGCCTCATTTAGTTTATTCTGTCTGGCAGCAGTCATTACTGTTAGCAATTATAGTTGCCTATCAGAGAATCGGTATTCCTCATGTTTACTAAAAACTATCAGTCTACATTGGGGGCATTTAACATTCAGAATCCATTCTTCGTTCAATTTTCATGATGAAGAATAGCAACGTGTGGTCTAAATCATGATATCATAAACTTTCCATCTCTGCTTTTTATGGCTAGAATCAATATTGTGTATCTATTTATCACCCCTGCCCTCTGAGTGCCCCCTGCCTCTTAAACACAAGATTCATGAGGTTTTACTTAGCTTTGATCTCAACTGAGATTTACACAAATCTATTCTCATCATTACAATGAATGAGGACCAATGAATCAGTGGCAGCTGCCATTTGTTTTTAAAATGATCTCTTCCATTGATCTGTTGCTGATCAATCCCATCCTATGAATTAAGAGTTTTTTTAAAACTATATTTTTATATTTATCATTTAACTTTTTTTAAAAGCTATTTTCATTTTCTCCCCATTTCTGTGTCATCCATTCAGCTCCTTCACCATAAAGGGTAGGAGTATACAGGTATTTGACTTCTCCACAATTACTGTTTGTGTTCTTCCATGTTAACTGATTAGCAATAGACTTTGTAGAAGAGAGGTCAAATTTCTGATTTTTTTCCTCCTTTGCTCCAAACCTGAAATAGTCCACTATCAGGAAGTTCTATATTTAGCAGCTCAGCCAATAACTGGTGAAGCCTGTTGGTAGAGCAGAATTTCATTACAGCTGGGATTTGAATTTTAAGCCCTCTGAATGTCAACCCAGCATTCTGCTAGTGGAGATATCAGGCTGTCCTCATATTCAGTTGTAACTGAACTGGGATAATTTCCATGGAGCTAATAATTCCTGGGCCTTAGGAATTGTGAGTTGGAACACTTCCCCCTTTAAATTCAACCCATACTGAGACATAGGATACTCTCCTCCTTCTGCTGGCTAAGAATCTTAAAAGGAAATAAATCTCAACAATTCCAATTCAATTTATATTGGAAAAAAAATCCATGTGACAAATACATCTTCAAACTTGATACTAATTTGTGGGGATAAGTGTCAAGTCTGAGTCCAAAGTAATCCAGATTTAACTAGTTGAGATAATTCAAGAAAATTTGACAACCAATCGTTCTAAAAAGATGAAGTGCATTGTTTGCAGTGGCTTGATCTGCTACTTCTTGACATCTCTAAGTATGCACAGCTGCTGGTTATTGTCAGCTGGGAGTTACCAGAGAGGCAGATACCTTTGCTTTTTTGCTAAATATTTTTCAACTACCATTCAACTCAAGCCACCTCTGTTGTGCAGTATTACAATTTTATTTTACAAACTGACAATCCTTATATCAATTTTGCCTAATGAATTCACAGTTACTAAGAGTTCTGGCTGAAGAAGTTCAACATTTTTTTTAAAGTAGCAGAACTTGTGCAACTGATTGCCCGATGATCCATTGCATAGGCTTTCTGAACCTTCCATTTTTTAAAGCTGCCTTCCACGACCCAAAGCAATGCTGAAAGCCAAGCATCCCTTGCACCCAGGATTGCTGATGGGAAAATTATAGTACTAAATGGATGAGCTTTGAAAGTCCAAATGGCCTTTGCTTGCCCTGGAATTTTCTTATGTTCTTCACTATTGTTATTTGAAACTATAGGTGTACTATTTTTATTGCTATATGTATAAGCTTGAACAATACACCTTGTCTGGTTAAAACAGTACTATAAAGGTTACTCCTGAAGGATGATATTTCTGTTTCGTTGTCAGTGTTTTTTCTACTGGAATAAATACCCTTCATATCATAAATATCCATTGCTTCTGTGTCTATACATTTTAAATCTTACATTGTGAAGACTCCATTGCAGAGTCAGTTCAAAATAAACTTAAAAATCACCATGGATCTAGTGTATGTGAGACCATCTTTGCTGTTCATAAATCAGCAGTAAGGACCTCATTTACATATGTGTTTGTCGACAGAAGTCAAGCAAGACAGCACAGGCAGATATTTTTCCAATGATGTGTCTTGCAAGATATTTATACACCATTTACTTTACAGAACTGCCTCATATGTCAACAGCACTGTCATTGCCAATACTGTTAATGAAACATACCAACTCAAGTGCCATCAAAGACACCTGAGCTCACTTTGGCAGGAGATTTCCTCCAACTACTGGCAGCATATATATGAGTGGCAGGTGGCCATAAATAGGTCGGTCTACCATTTTGAGTTGAACAATAAGCAGGCTGACCTCTCAGCTCCTGTTCAGCAATGTGCTTTTGGCATCGCTAGCCTTTGATGGCACTGGAGTCACTTTGTTTACTTTACAGCGTTGTCTGTGATGGTGCTCTTGACACCTGAGGCAGCTCTACAACGTCACTGGAGCATAAATATTTTGCAAGATAGCCTGACAACAGTACATGGAAATGTCCCAGCCAGACCAGTAAAATCACAACTTTAAATGAACTATACTTACCAGAGATTCACACAGTTGCTTAATGTGTGTGCTTGTTACTTGTGGTACACTGCATATGAATCTCTCATGCGCAGTTATCCATTGTTACTGAATCTGACTTGCAGTATAAAAGGGGGTAGATTTGAGAATGAAGGAATCCTGTAATATAAATGGGCTATTACTCTACTATGTTTGTATACAAGGCACAAAGAAATCACGTGATTGGCAATGCACTGGTGTTATTGTGA
This sequence comes from Heptranchias perlo, assembly GCF_035084215.1. Lineage (NCBI taxonomy): Eukaryota > Metazoa > Chordata > Chondrichthyes > Hexanchiformes > Hexanchidae > Heptranchias > Heptranchias perlo. The sequence continues at coordinate 15,729,969 of NC_090357.1, read as the reverse complement.
TAGTTGTCACTACTGTATTGCTACAAATAATTTTTCACTGTTTTAATACAAAGGTGAAAATTGTAAAGCTGCATTGCACAGCTTGTGCTATAACTGGAAAATGTCCTTCCCCAGTTGTCAATATGACTGATTTACATTGGAGCGTTCAAAGCAGCCAATTCCTGGCTGTTTTTGGATCTCCCCAATATTCTGTGTTTGACTCCATTTTACTGTGACTTCTTATATTCTAACAAGCTTACATTAAAGGACACTGCTCCCACGTATGGAAGGTGACAGACCGTGTGATTTCATGTGTGTATCAACACCGTCAACTGAATCTACAGAGATCTTTGAAATTTTGGAAGCCTTTAACAGTACAATTTTGTTATATATAATTCTCCCAAAATACTGCTATTCCAGAGATCAGGATAGACTTGCAGCTTTTGTTCTAACTCAGTTTTTTTACAAACTGGAATTTCTTACTTTCAAACTGACATGCCAAGGCTTTAAAATTATAAATGAATATTATTTTTGTTAAACATTTCTGTTTTTCCCAAAGTGTCTGAGGCTTTTGAATGGCTAAACCTGTAACAAATACATTACTTTTTCAAGTTTTTGACATATTTTCAGAGGAATAAGTAATATACTGTCACGAATAAGAAAAGTTTAATTAAGCCTGACATCATAAATCAATCTTTACTTGAAAAAAATCCAGCATTTTCAATATGAAGTGAATTTTTCCAACCTACCATTAAAGTTCACATTCTGAACATTATGATAATACATTTCTGAACTTTGCAATTACTGTAATTTAATTCTTCCAGAGAAATTAGATTGAGGACATTACTTCAAGTGACATCTCTTCCATTCTCCTCTCCTCTCATCCCTTTTACATCTGACATACACTGCAGCAATTTAAGTCACAGGAGCAGTTGTCTACTGTTGTGAGACACAAACAATCTTCGACAGATTTCTACATAATAACTGATAAGTGATGGTATGAGGGTACTAGTAGGTCAATCTGACTGACAACTTATTTTGATCGAATCCATCATAATCTTTCTCAACTCTGTATCATATTTCCACACGGTTGAGAAAGGTAGCATACAGAGAAATTGGATGTTGCAATGGGTTAGAACACTTTCCTTTTCGCCGCAAGGACTCGTGTTTAATCCAGCCCAAACTAATAGAATTAAAGCCTTCCCTCTTTTTGTCTGCTATACTGGACAAATTGAATTTAGTCAATTTTAACTCCATTTACAATAGACACATGCCCCCACCACAAAACTGCATCTAACTCACCATTAATTACACTACATTGGCTGACTCAGAGGTTCATACGAGAAAGAAAGAAATATTTATATAATACCTTTCCTTGACCTCAGGATGTCCCAAAGTGTTTCACAGCAAATGAAGTACTTCTGAAATGTAGTCACCGTTGTAACGTAGGGAACTGTGGCAACCAAACTGCACGCAGGTCCCACAAACAGCAATGAATTAAATGACTTGATAATCTGACAGATGGCCTGTGTGAGAAATTGAACATTGTCACAAGTGCATCAGGGATTATTCTTCTGAAACTGAGGGTTAAGGTATGTTCTTGTCCAAAATTTGTTTGTATCCTGTCCCCACTATGTCCTGTATGCCAATCATACCAATCTTAGCTGATTCACACTGGCTGCCCATCCTTTAATGCATTGAATTTAAAATTCTCAACCACGACCTTGTGCCACCCTATGTCTGCAGTCACCTCAAGATCTATATCCTTTCCTGAATGCTCCGGTCCTCTAACTCTGGCCTCTTGTGCATTTTTCTGCCTCACTATTGGTGGCAGAACCTTCAGCTGGCTCAGTCCCACTGACCTCAATGCCTTCTCTAAAATCCTCCACCTCTCCACTCTCTCTCCACCTTTTAAAACCTTCTTAAAGCTCATCTCTTCAACCAAGCTTTCGAGACAGTAATCTAACCCCGTCTCTTGCATCCTGACCTCGAGTCCATTTCCTTACACCTATATGTGAAGCATCTTGGGACGTTTGTTTATGTAAAAGGTGTTAAATAAATGTAAGTTGTTGTTTTATTGCTGCTGCTGCAAAATCAGAAATGATGTGTATCATCAACACGAATGGTTACTTGAAAATTTCAGTACCCCGATTTTAACCTGGAATGTAGGGCCAGCGGAGCCCAGCAGCAGGCTCACCCTGACTCGCCAGCATGAAGCCCGGGCCATTTTAATTTCCAGACCTCATTAACATAGTTTAGGCCCAACTCCCATCCAAACCTAGTGCGAATGACATGGAGCCAGCAGGCGGGAGTGGGGTGAGCGCAGCAGGAGGCCGCTACCAGGGACCCGTGGGAATGGTCCTTGGCAGTCAGGTAAGTGGTTGAGCTTGTGGTAGGCGGTCCCGGTCGGTAGAGAGTGGGTGAGGAAGCCCGGGGTAGGGGGGCCCTAGGTTTCCTCAGGTGACTCCTGCTCCTCCGGCCCCACAAGGGAATCTTTTTTAAAAAAATTTAAAATGTACCTTCCCGGCCCTCATCTAGGCCTGCTCGGTGTCTATGCCGAGGTCTGCATTGGCCCCCAAACCCTCAACTGCCCATTAAATTGGTGTCAGGGTCTGAATAATGTCTTTGGACCCTGGCCTTTGAGTATTGATGAGGGCCTCACATGCTGCCCCAAATGCGCCTGTAGAAATGGTACCTGGTGTAAGTCCAGAGGGAAGGACACTGCCTCTATTTTAACTTCCCGCATGCCTCGTTCTCGTCAGACACAAGAGGTCACAATCGGGCCTAAAGTGTTTATAACAGCAGTGGATGTGGTAGCTATGTAACTGGTAATTGTCTCTGGAATATTTCCACTATGATTGTTCACGGTTATCAAATCTGAAACATTAAATACTTGCACATTAGGTTGAGGCTTTAACAATTGCATCAAGGAGAAAGGCAAGGCGGGGCTGCTGAGACTGCCTCAAAATATTGGGAAAATTCAACACAACTTACAATATGAGCTGCCAAACCAGAGAAAAATGCTACATTGTTACTGAAATCACCCCAGGCAATGGAAGGAAATAGGATACCGAACCTTTATTTTTTTCATTACTTTTGCAATCATGCTTCAATTCTTTTACAGCTAACAACCTCTGTCACTTACTGCATTTTGAACCATGTGCTCACATTTTCAGTTCTACTTTTAGTTGTACTTTGATTTACTAAAATTACTTTGGCTGCATACAGGACAAAGCAGAAATAGAGAAAGTACTGCTGAATTTTCCCACAGTTTTAACAAAGGGAAACAGCATCTGTGGAGATAATGTGATAATTACTGTACCTTCAAACAGGAACCAAATGGTGCTTGTTTCACATCAGGGAACTTAAGTAACTCTACATCCTTTCTTCAACTAATGACACATACTCACATTAAAAAGTGTCTGGGAATATGTTTTATTAACCCATAGATTGACACCAGGTCCAAAAGAATTCCATTCTTACTTTTTAAAGTTCACACACCATGGGGGGGGGGGGGGGGGGAATTTGATGGGGCCCATTTTAGGGCGCGGGTAGCGTGATCCGCTGTTACCCCTCGCTTGATGGCCCCTATGCAGGCAGCACGTGAATTTCGAGCTACCTGCTACTTACCATGATATCTCCATGCAGCCAGTGCTACCTGCACTGCTGAGAGGCTGCACGGAGAATGAGGAAGCCCGAAATGGGGCATGCTCAGCACACGTCATCGGTAGCCTGCACCTCTGCACATTTTAAATGGGACATGCACAGTCCACTAGGAGGAGGGAAAGATGGCCGCAAGGATGGCAGGACCGGCGCGTGAGAGGGCCCCACGCTTCTCAGATGATGCACTGGAGGCCCTGGTGGAAGGGGGTGGATGAAAGGAGGCCTAACATGTGCCCACAGGATGGCAGGAAACCCTCTAGACTGCAGCTCTGCAGGCATTGGCAGGCTGTGGCCCAGGAAGTGAACGCCAGGAGCATGGCACCACACACGTGGGTGCAGTGCCAAAAGAAGTTCAATGATTTGATACGAGTGGTCAAGGTGAGTGAATGCAAATGTCAAGTGGCACATTCTACCAACTGCACCACTGCTCCAAGCATCACACCCCTTGTCACTCACCCACCAACAAACACTGCCCATCCATACACAATGCTGCACTTGGCATGCTGCATCTCACCTGCACATAGTGTCACGCTTGCAGGCCACACAACCACCACTCACAGGTCACACACACTGACAGCTATTCAACCATGACAGGCACATCACCCACACACCTTGCAGGATGCTCAATGACACACTGTCCTCTGTCTTGCAGGAGAAGGTGGCGCGTAACAGCCGGCAGCAGGAGAGACCTGAGGGTGGACGGGGACACTTACATGTCCTCACCGCCCCTTGAGGAGACAGTGCTTTGGATCATTGGGTGGGCCATCGCTGCATCTGTGACCACATGCTAGACAGGAGGTCCCGATGAAGGGAATCTCTGCATATCTTATGCTCCTTCTTGTTTCCCACATCTCCCTTCTCTCATAATCTTTTCTGACTCACGTGCTGCAGATGCTGTCGGCATGCTCATCTTACTTGCTCATCTCCCCGCTCCACAACTCAACCTGTTTCCCTTTGTCTTTGCAGATACCCAAGAACATGTGGTGGTACCGTCCGAGGAGGAGGAGGAGGGGGACACTGAAGTCGCACTGTCACTCGATCTGACACTCGCTTCCACCAGCACAGAGACTGATGCTGCGCGCTGTTTAGAGGCTAGTTTAAAGGAGGGATCTGCACTTGGTGAGACACCGGGCACAAGTGCGCAGGTGCTGGGATGGGGGGGGACGGATACCACAGGTACCAGCTCGCTGGAGGGTGAGGTCGCTCACTAGTTCTGCTGCAGAGGAGTCAGATGAGGACTTTGATGGGCCAGGTTACAGAAGACAGCTGATGGGGCACTGGAAAGCCTGCCAGAAAGCTTGCGCACAATGACAAGGGGCATGGAAGAGTCCAGCTCCAACTTGGCACAGGGCTTTGCGCAGGGCTTGGAGCCCATCCTTTCCAACATGGAATGGGTGGTCACCTCCATCAGCACACCTGTAGAACCCACCATGATGCAGCGTCTGATGACTGATGTGGCTTCCGTTGCAGCACAAACCGATGTCATCAAAGGTCTGCAAGCTACAGTTGCAGCTTAGACTGCGGCAATGGAAGCTCAGACTGCTGCTATGGAAGCTCAGACAGCAGCAATGGAAGCTCAGACTGCGGCAATGGAAGCTCAGACTGCGGCAATGGAAGCTCAGACAGCAGCAATGGAAGCTCAGACTGCGGCAATGGAAGCTCAGACTGCGGCAATGGAAGCTCAGACTGCGGCAATGGAAGCTCAGACTGCTGCTACGGAAGCTCAGACTGCGGCAACGGAAGCTCAGACTGCTGCTATGGAAGCTCAGACTGCGTCAATGGAAGCTCAGACTGCTGCTATGGATCCATGTCAGTCTATTGTATTTTCACTTTAAAACTGCTGCCTGGCCTGTTGTCTATTTCCAGCGTTTCAATCTTTGGGATTTTAATTGTCTAAATAAAGGTCTTTGGGGTCAGTTTTTAGCCAATCAAAATTCAACTTTTGCTTGCTGATCCTACTTTCAAAGTGGGTGGGGGAAAGAGGAAGAAGTATGGTGAAGAATATTTTAACTTTTTGTTTTTCAAAGAAATAAAGTTTCCAATAGATAGATTAGGTTAGATAGTGAAGAAAAGGGGTAAATAAAATGATAACAATTACATTCTCAAAATAATACCAATAAAACAGAGAATGGAGAGAAGAATGGGAAAGATAAGGAAACAAGGCAGACAGAATTAATATTTTTACTTTTATTTAAAAATGTTTCCAACAACAGACATTTGAGTATCTTTATTTCTGTCATCGGGAAGAAAGAATCGCATTCATCTAGTACCTTGTCTTATCTCTCATGAATGTCCTAAAGTGCTTCACATAAACTGTTTCTATGTAGGCAAATAGAAAAACATAAGAAAACATGGAATGAGAAAAGGCCATTCAACCAACCAAGCACGTTCCTTCCATAGGTTTTGTTCAAAACTACCAGATCATTTGCTCTACCCATTTACTTTCTCCCTCAATTGAAATTTCTGCATAAATAGTCCCTATTCCTCCAAGCTAATCAAGCAAAACTCTCAAATATTCAAACGCCCTCACATCTCCACTATTCAGCCCTGGCATGCTGCCCTCCCCAGTATTTTTCCAACCGTAACTCCAATGAAAGAGGAGCATTATTTCCCAATCAGAGTTCAATAATCTTGCTCTTTACCTGATCCTCTAACCTCCAATTCCATTCACAATCAGATTCAAATTTTTCTTGGTGTTAAGTGTTAAGTGACAGTTTCGTATGGAATAAAAACAGAAAACACTGGAAACACACAGCAGGTCAGGCAGCATCTGTAAAGAGAAAAGACAGATTATGATGTTTTGTGTGCGCACCCTTCATCAAAAATACAGACCAAATCTATCACAAAGCATGGAATGGATCTATCAAAGAGCATTGAGTAGATCTGTCACAAAACATGGAACGGATTGTATAACTATACCATAGTATGAGCTAGAAATTATTGTCACCAATGGGTTGATGCCTCAGTTAAAATTGTGAATGGAGGAATATCATTTAAATGCAGCAATCATTTGTTTGGTATTATTGCCCAGTAATTTTTAGCTTTAAGTTGCGTTAAGTTTTCTTGAAATTTGTTTTTACATTTTTAGATGAAGCAACCTGTAAAACACTACAATAAATACCTAAAAGCAAGATATATTGCCAAATTCGTAAAGGGAATTAGGGGTTAGTAAAGGGAATTAGGGGCTACGGGGAGCGGGCAGGAAATTGGATATGAATTTAGATTTAAGGTTAGGATCAGATCAACCATGATCTTATTAAATGACGGAGCAGGCTCGAAGGGCCGATTGGCCTACTCCTGCTCCTATGTTCTTATGTTCTTATTTCTTTTGGGACATTCATAGTATGAAGGTTTGCACCACACAGCCATGTGTACAATGTTCTAGTTCAATTACAGATACCAGTTTACTCAACCCAGGAAAATACCCTACATAAACTGCATATTTAAATTAAATGTTAAACACAGCCTTTGAAAGGATTTATATTAAAATATCTTGAATGGTGAGGTGTGAATTGACTATAATCACTGGGTTATTTCAAGTACTTTCAGTGTGAAATATAATTTGCTTTTATTAAATGCTAAATAAATAATCAATAGCATTTACTCTGATAACAATGAAAATGAGGATGTTGGATGGTACAACTTCTGAAACAGTGTCCTTTACATTCTAAAACCTCGGTTTGAGTCCCACTCAGAGGCAGGTAATTAATGACCTTTTATCGATGGCTGTTCAAACTCATAAGCAAAGCAAATGTTGGCAATGTAACTGCAGACCCCAGTGAATCTGATTCGACAGCAAAAGACCATCCCTTAGCTCAGCAGTTTCATCTCTAACAGGTTCAGTCTGAATGCATTAAGAATAAGAAGTTACCTAACTTGCTACAACAAAGAGCATCGAATGAGACCTGTGAGCAACTTAGAGAAATCATTGACCTCTTCAAAAAAGCTCTTCCTTTCAGCTAGGTTTGGACCATGCAGTGAATTACATAAAAGTATAAGGCATTTATGAAGCAAAGGGAGAGACAAATTCTGCGGGGGGGTGGGGGCAAGGAATCTAGGGAATCAGAGCTACTGTGTGTGGCGGTTTAGAAATAATCTGAAAATCCCCAAAGGGCAAGATTAGGAGTTTAGGAAATGTATTGTTCCCAGCCCTAAATATAACTGCAATTCCTGCACTTTAGTCTGATGGCAGTGCTGAAACCCAATGCTAAATGGTAGCTCAAATATGGAAATGTCTACTGTAGACTGCTCACCACCATTCTTTCCTCCTCCAATAGGGAAGACTCGACAGTTTAGATTTAGAGCTTTAGTCAGAAACAGTGGGCGCTAAATTGGGCCATGTAGCACCGTAACAGCAAGTAAGATGGCGTCTTAAGATGGCTGCAGACACACGTTTCCAGCGCGACGTGCGCCGAACGCCATCTTGGTATAAGAGGTAGCGCATGCGCAAATACCAAACGTGGAAGCATGTAAAGTAAGGAGAAAATGGATACAGTCAGTGGGCAAAGCTGATTTAAAGTGATAGACACCATTTTGGCACTTAATACTCAACTCAACGCACAGTCTTAACCATGACCATCTGAACGTGTCTTAGAGTACCTGGAGGACCCCCATGAGCGCTATTTAAAGGGACCATGCAGGACTTACAGGTTAGTGGCTGGATTATTGCTTCTGACCGCCAATACATTTGTAACTGTTTTTGGAGGTCTCCTATACTTGAATACTAGGACATGGAGACATAGCCTAACATTTAGAGCCAGGTCTTGCAGGAGTGAAGTTAGGAAACGCTTCTACACGCAAAGGGTGGGAGAAGTTTGGAACACTCTTCTGCAAACGGCAGTTGATGCTAGCTCAATTATGAATTCTAAATCTGAGATTGATAGATTTCTGTGAACCAAGGGTATTAAGGGATATGGAGCTAAGGCGGGTATATGGAGTTAGGTCACAGGTCCAGCATGATCTCATTGAACGGCGGAACAGGCTCAAGGGGCTAAATGCCACTGCAACTTGCTGCCTCCTGTTATGTGCCACCTTCTTCTGCAAGAAAGTGGGACATGTGTCTGGGAGATGTGCCTGTCATGGTTGAATAGCTGCTGGTGTGTGGCCTGTGAGTTGTGGGTGGGTGGCTTTCAACAGTGGTAATGTGTAAGGGTGAGAGGAAGCATCTGATTGGAAGAATTGAGTACTTATGGAAAGAGTTTGTTGGTATGTGGGTGATGGGGGGTGTAGTGCATGGAGCAGTGGATGCGGCTTGTGGTGCAGTTGGTAGGAGACGCCACTTGACAGTTGACCTCACTCACCTTGACCACTCATATCAAAGCATCGAACTTCTTCCTGCACTGAATCCATGTTAGTGGTGCTGTGCATCTGGCATTGACTTTGCCCCCCACTGCCTCCCACTGCCTTTTGGCCATATGTCTGGAGGGCCTCTTGCCCCCCTCCCCCCAACCTCTGCAGATATAGGATGTCCCTCCTTCTGTCCACCTTGTGCACCAAGGCCTCTAGTGCATCAGCAGAGAACCTTGGTGCCCACACTCTTGCAGGCCTGGTACCAACTCAGATTGGCAGTTTGGTGAGGTCTGGCTTGGAGATTGGAGGATGTGGGCTTTAGTGGTGCGCAACCTTTATTCAATGTTTTAACATAACTCATCAGTGTGTAAACATAGGGATGGGACCTGCATCTGTGTTTTTCGTGTGTGATGTCTGATCTCTGTTCAGACTCTGTGCAGACAGCAGACTGTTATTTTTAGCAAATAACAGGTACAGGCTACCTTTGAGTGATTTGAAGAAACATCTTCCCTTTAAGAGATTGGGGCTCCCTCTGCTGGTGGAAAGTGCGAATTGCATTGAATCGAGGTGCAAGGTCTGGATTTCAATGCAGCTTGACCGTGCGTACTGAGGCCGGATGAAGTTCTCGTCCTGCATGCGCAGGGGCCATTGGGCGCAGGTTAACAGCGGATCACGCTAACTACGCCCAATAATAGGCCCTAGTGAATATTTTCCCCTCAGTATCTTTCCTACTTTGACTGAATGTTTGAAGGCTTGATTTTGTGAGAAGAGTCCTCAAGATTGATTGAGGGAAAAAAGCATGAACTGCCTCACTATGCAGAAAATCTATAGCTAAATGAACATCTAGAGTCAGTTTGGTACTGATGCCCAGTTTGGTACTGATGTTGAAATTGTTGAAAAGTCTACAGCTCTCGCTCTCTCTTTGTCTCATTTGAGTTGAAGGAGATTTCATTGGGATGAGAAAAAAACAAAAATTTGGGAAATTATAAATGATTTATTGTGTTACAGATATATCATGTTTACTTGAAACAGTTAGAAATTCTATCATGGTGTAAAGATGAAAAGAAACATGACTAAAGGCTATTTTGTAGCAGGAATCTGTAAATAAATAATTATACCAGGGCAACTCAGAGTCTTAGAAGCACAATGGATATGAAGTCTGCCTTTTCACTTGTGAAACCTGTATTAGAATCCAGGCCAGAACAAAGGAACAAAAGTTTCCTAATTTTGAAGCTGGTAAGATTCCTTGGTGAAATGAATGTGGGCAGTCTCAACCCAATTCCAAGTTTATACAAATACATAATACAAAAGTGTCCATAAATCAGCACGAATTGTACATTATGGGGCCAATTTTCAGCAGGCCAATTTGGCGTTAATGACGCAGTAACAGCTTCAAAATGGGGTCGCTAGACTTATCGCCCTGTTAATACTGACACTCCAGCTACCACCATTTTTAAAGGGGTCTTTCCATGGTCGGCCAGAGCGCCTGCCTGTATCAGGTGGTTGGCCTCTTGATAACATAAATCGGGATCTTATGACATAGTTAGGACCCCAATTGTAATTTTCAGGGTCACCTGGGTAAAGCTGGTCATGTTCTGCTCATTTGTCTGACGTTGAGCAACCTAACTGACAGACCTTTAAAGGGCCGCTGCTGGCCACTCTTAAAACAACCCAAAAAAAATGTTGTATTACGTTTTTGTGGAGCCAGGAGGAGCAGGAGTGCTCTTTCTGGCTGCACAAAAGTATCGTGGATCGCTGTTAGCCTGGGCTGGTCCCATTTCATGTTCACCTCCCTGCCCAGAACCTGCCTGCGGAATGGCGCTGGCCCAGAGCTGATGTGCTGCAGTGGGAAGATCTGTCAACAGTGACAATTGGCCCCCGTTCTCATAATAAATTTTTAAAAATCGCAATGGTGCAACATAGGTACTTTTCTATGACTGGGTCAACTTGGAGCTTTGGAGAAAAGTAAAGTGAGTTTTAAACAGCATCTGATCTGTGCCTGCTTAAAGCTGACATTTGGTACAAAAACTGATTCATTATCCTACCTCTGACTCTCTCAGATTAGTTATTGTTTGATGGAACTGTGGAAAATGGTGAATTTGTATTACACAAGTCATTTTTTAGAGGAAAGGAAAGGGGAGATTGATTTTTTACTGGCATCCCAGGCAGCACATAACCCAACTAATCAGATCACACAAAGTGACTTCTGCATCATCTACCTCTCTGGCACGGCAGGCAACCAGGTGAGGTGCAAAAAGTGGAAGATATTCATTCGATCTTCACATTCATCTCTATCTTTTGTCAAATTTGCCCCACTCTTGTCCAGAAGACATGCTGGGGTTTGATTCCACAGGGAATAGTCACCATCTGATACCTTGTCCCTGTGGCCATACTTCATCAGTGAGCTCTGATACCATTAGGAAGCTATTCAACTTTAGGGTGTCAAGAGTGGATCACGATCCATCAGGAGGAACTTGACAGTGATCTAAAGTGAGAATGGTAGGTGATTGTTTCCTCTGTGTAGCCCAGGGGTGCTCAGGCCAAGTGAATCATACAAACTGGCTGTGATCAGCCAACTCAGCAATGACAAGCCTGATGACCCAGATTTTCCTGGGGATTTGCACCATTGTAATGGTGTAACTGGCAATAGAGACCGTTGAACATCGCAAAGGAAGGAGGAAATTATGGAATAAGTGACTTATGACTATCCTCCATTATGCCACTCCATTGGACTTGCGCCATTATAATGGTGCATTTACAGCATCAGGACCCTTGAACGGTGCAAAAGAAAGAGAAAATATGGGGTAAGTGACTTACGCCATTAATTATGCCACTCTATATTTTCCTGAGACTTTTGTGCCCCTCTGCCGTTACTGTCGCCGAAAATAGTTGGAAAGTAATTATCATAGCTCCGCCCCCATTAAAATCGACGGTGATCGCGATTTTCCTGCATTTAAGCCAGTTTTCACACCGCTGCCACATAGACTTAAAAATAATGATGTTGGTGGCCTGGCAGCGGTGTGATTTATTGTTCCAGGATCGGGTTTAAACTCCCAGTTGTTAAAAATGTATTACTGATGCAGAGATTAAACAACTAGGATCTTTGAGTTTTTAGTTCCTGCACCTGGGATTTTCAATTTTAATATTGCTATGCCATACGTCCGGAGCCCATTCAATTCATGAGATCATTGTCAGAATTTAAATGACCTGTTTTCTCCTTCTGTTTTCCCACAGCGTTCAATCTCACTAAAGCAACAAATATATCTTTTCTAATGACTCTAATTTTCTTATTAATCGCTATTATTTCAATCAGTTATGAGTAAATTGATGTGCATAAACCACAAAAACATTTCAAGTCCATCCACTCAGAGGAAAGTCATCAAGTTATTGTGTCAATTTTTGCTGCTTTGCGATCTTCAGTCTCATTCAAATCGAAATAATGATCAGATCTTTTCAATATGTTAAAAATTCAAGGTTAGCTTGCTTAGCTCATTTTATGCCCTCGTAATCCCCGAAAATAAAAGTCAAGAATCATTTTATTCATAAATTACTGATAATTTATAAGGTAGCGACTTGGAATGGCCTGAATTCCTACATCAGACAAAGCAGTGAGACTGACAAAAATCTCGAAACTCGAAAAGGGATACTATGACTTAAAATAATTGTGGATTAAAGTTTATTTAAGAAGTTAGACGTCCAAATTCATTGAACCCTCCCACAATTCAAGATGGTGAATGCACCATCACTTCAGCTCCTGTGCCTCATTCGCCACTGTGCTCGCTAATTAGAAAACCAGCAACATTTGCAGCAAGTTAGCAACGGCACAATCGGTGCGCTGGACGGCGAGATTTACGGTGTACATCGCCAATCTCGTCGCTGCAGGAAAGTCTGGGCTGATACCTCCTTAGGCTATATCCAGTGCCTGAAACCCCCTGATTCTGTACCTATCTGGGGAGCTGTCATCTCTCACTTTGCTGAACACAAAAATCTTTTGTAAAAAGATGACAAAATCTTTTTCTAAAAAATATTTTTTTTTTACAAAAATGTTTTTGTAAAATACAAACATTTTTGTTACAGTTTTCAAAAATGTTTTTGAAATCCTGTATATAATACCAGGAGCTTAAATTCATAATTTAAAGTTTGTAAATATTTCATCATTTTCATTTATATGTGAAAGTTTCATACTGGTAAATAAAATGTACCTCTGGGCAAGATGCCATCTCATTGATCAAAAGAGTCATTTGGTAGTTATTTCGTGTAAAATCCCAGAGATTTTTGATATATTTGTTCGAAAAGACTGATAAATGTGCTATTAATAATTTAATTTAAATTAATTAAAATGTTATATCCTAAGACTTTAACATATTGATGACTTTTCTGGTTTTGCCCTTGTAATTTTGAAACATGTCCAGGTTCTTCAAGATTTATGGTGATATCTGCGACACCTGTGGCTCTCTCAGCTCGCACAATAATGGCGAATGGCCTGAGAAAAAAGACCCAAATTGCAGTTTTATTAATTACAGAACATAATTAACTCATTTGTTTAATTTCCTTTTCATCACACCAGCCACACAAGAATAAGGAAGACTGGGCAAATACTTGAAAGCAATAAAAAATGCATTTCAGTCTTCAGGCATAATTGAACTGGGAGTGCAGAGGGCATGAGATGATAAATGGGCAAAAAGATTCAATGTAACAGGGAATAGATGAATATATTGTGGCATTTTTGTCTATCTAGGCAAAATGCTGTTTATTTTAAAAACATAAAATCATTATCTTCCACATATGTATTTATGCATATATAGAAGTAACCACGGTCTGCAGATAGCAATTCAGCACATTGAAAGGACAAAATCCTCCTCCCGTATTATATTTGTCAATAAGGTGAAAAACTACCAGCAATTGTTTTTCGTTCGTGGCCTGCTGATCTCTGAAATTACAATGAGTCGTTTGCACATTGTTCTTTAGATCTCAGACTTCCCCTTGGCATCTCCTCCTGTGGTGGAAATAACAAACTGATAACTGCTGCACCTTTGAATTACCTTACATTACAGCTCTGTGAGCACAAACAAACTCTATTTATGAAAGACATCAGAATAAATGATTTCAGTTCCATTTATGTGCCCTCACACAAAATGCGATGCTATTTCTTCTGTGACCTTAGCTTTGAAGAACAAAGGCAAATTGCTAATATATGTGGCAAATTTATGAAATCCTTAGCTAGAAAATACTCAAATGATTAATACATAAGATCATAACAAACTATGGAACTAGAGAACATAATTTACCCTGTCATAGCTGCTCCCAACACTCACCATGCACAATTTGAATACCCTACAAATCTCTCAATATACATGGGAGGATCCTGAAGCATTAAGCTGCCCTAACCCCCAAATTCAGAGGCAAACTTCCTCGCTGTGTTCCTCCATAGACCTGAATGGAGCATTGCATTTCAGAAGATTGCCTTCATCGGGGGATTGGTCAAGCACAGGTAATCTGGCATTCAACTTTCAACCAACACAACCTAAAAACAGATTGACTGGTCATCTGTCTTCTGACTGTTTGTGGAATATTCCCAGCATAGAATGGTGCAAAGTAATCCACTGTGCAAAGTGCTTTGAGAAGTTTTGATGCAAACAGGAATTAGAATCATACAGCACAGACGGAGGCCATTCAGTCCAGCATGCGTGTGCCAGCTCTTTGAAAGAGCTATCCAATTAGTCCCACTCCCCTGTTCTTTCCCCATAGCCCTGCAATTTTTTCGTTTTCAAGTATATATCCAATTCCCTTTTGAAAGTTATTATTGAATCTGCTTTCACCACCTTTTTAGGCAGCGCATTCCAGATCATAACAACTCGCTGTGTAAAAAAAAATTCTCCTCATCTCCCCTCTAGTTGTTTTGCCAATTATCTTAAATTTGTGTTCTCTGGTTACTGACCCTCCAGCCAGTGGAAATAATTTCTCCTTATTTACTTTATCAAAACCCTTCATAATTTTGAACACAACTGAAATCCATCATCCCTGGTATCATTCTAGTAAATCTCCTCTGCACCCTCTCCAAAGCCAATTCTATAAATGCAAGTATATAATTAGTAATCAATCGTTTGTGGCACTGCACATGGAGAATCAAGACTTCAGTGCAGTCTTCAGGTGAAGTGGGATAAACTGCAGGGTATAATTGGACCAGGGGGCGCAGATGAAATGTTGAAGTCATACATTCTGTCCTTGTTTTATATTTCCATTACAAATTCCTGTGTCCACGTTTAAAATGGAAACTGCCTTTGTAACTTTGTTATGCTGTAATCACATCCTTCTGCTTATAGTGCGCAGATGAGACATTAAACCAAGGTCCCATCTGTCCTCTCAGATGGATGCAAAAGATCCCATGACATTATTTGAAGAAGAGCCGAGTGTTTTCCTGGTGTCCTGGCCAACATTTACCCCTGAACTAATATCACTAAAATTATTTGGTGATTTATCTCATTGCTGTTTGTGGGTTCTTGCCATGTGCAAATTGGCTGCTGTATTTCCCTGCATTATAACATATGACTACACTTCCTGTGTAATTCATTGGCTGGGGTGGGCTTTGCGACATCTTGAAGTCATGAATGGTGGTATATAAATGCAAGTTCTTTCTTTTCTTCAACACAGACAGTTTTAATTATAAATTTGGAGACAGAAATTTATAATGCGAAGAGTAGACAGGAAGTGCACGCAGACATGAGATTTTTAATATGAAAATAGATTACGGGATACAAATTGGAACTGATTACACTCACAACCAGGCCCAATTTGAGGGACCAATGTCCTGCGCCCCAAGGACACCTGAAAAACGTCTGACCCGACTTTAGGTCGGGCCATTTTTCAGGCAACTCTAAAACAGATATTTGGTCCATTAAATATCAAAATGAATGGCCTAATGCCAGTGCTCGCTAAAATGCAGCAGTGATGAGCGGGCCTGTCCCACTCAGGATTCCTCAGGGGCCGCTGTGGCCACCAACTAAAAGTTTTTTTTAAATGCACAATTTTCCAAAAAGCTTCCTGTGGATCCAGGAGGAGCAGGAGTGCTCCCCTGACTTCAAAGTTGTCATGGTCGCACACCCCACCATTGCCTGCTCCAACCCCCCCCTTCTGAGACTTACCTTTGGGCCGCTGCCAGCTAGACAAGTGGCCCGACATTCATGCTCCTCAAATACGTGAGCTGCCTGTGGAAGCGTGACAGGCATCGGCAGCTCGCACATAAAATGTTAATAAGGCCCGATGCCCAATTTTGGACTGGCCTCGGGCCTCTTGGTTGGAGTATACCAAGTGCAGGCCCAGACGAATTTGTACTCCTACATGTAAATACAATAAGTATTGTAAGAAACAGTTGCACCAGACTTTTCTATGTGCCACGGATGATGATAAAAAGCAGAGTCCTGGAAAATAAAAGGGATGGCAAAATCTCATAACTTTATTCCAATAACTTGCACAATGTGCCTTCAATTATTGAGCATGGGAACAGACAAACCAAAGTAAAAGTTAAGCAAAGAATGTTGGATAACCCAAACACACAGCCCAACAGCGAAGGGGTAAATCACTCATCATTCAAACGTCGTCTCCTATTCAGATTTATTTTTCACACTGTGGTGGCAGAAGCAGATTCAATAGTAACTTTCAAAAGGGAATTGGATAAATACTTGAAGGGGAAAAAATTGCAGGGCTATAGGGAAAAAGCAGGGGAGTGGGACTAATTGGATAGCTCTTTCAAAGAGCCAGCACAGGCACAATGGCCTCCTTCTGTGCTGTATCATTCTATGATTCTATGACTGTGCTTTATGTTTCCCTTTAGAGATTCACCAGTCTTCACATGCTTGGTAAAACCAAAAGATACAAAGTAACACTGAAATTATTTTTACCTCAAACAAAGAATTGTATTATAACAATTCTCAATGCTTATAGGTTTTGGCTTTTTAAAATCTATTTTCATCACCAACCCGGCAGCTTAGGAATAGCCTGTCACTTTAGGTCTGTGTGCATTGCAGATAACCTAAATTTCAACATTTTCAATAAATAAAGCCTTTCAGAATTTCTTAACTTTTCTCATCCATCAACAAATCTTTTTCTGCCTTAAAGCCTTTGTGCCATGCATTGCAAATTCAGTCTATAGGACTAATTAATGTAGTGTGTGGCATAAATTTTATTACACCTGACTTTCAGGCAATTGTGCAAACATGTTAAGATTATGATGAATATATGAATGAGTAAACTATTTTCTGTTGAATGCAATAAAGAATCCCATTTTTAGTGAAGATGATTGTCAACCCGACTCAGTGATAGCATGTTCACCTCTGAGTCAGACGGTTGTGTTTTCAAGCCCCACTGTATCTGCTCAAGTCTCTAGAGTGAGACTTCAACCCATAACCTTTAGACTCAGAGGAGAGAGTGCTACCACTGAACAAAGCTGACACTGTCTCAAAATCAGCTACTCCATTGGAGTTCTGTTGATTTGTGACAATTTAATATTACTTTTGATAGCAATGACAGGTAACTGGAAAAAAAGGATGCATCAAGTGAGAAAATACAATGACCCTGAAATTCTTTGGGTCGCGATCCTAGCGGAGATGCCAGAGTCACACCCGACAGTGCCCTCCATGTTGACCCTGCCAGAGTTTACGGAGTCAGTGGGAAGGCACATCATTTATTCAGGATAGGTGGGTACTTTGGGCATGTCTCTGGCGCCTGCCTGTCCGTGACTGGCGGAAGCTCTGGTACCCGCTCACACTTTGGGGTGCCCAGGACACCCCTCCCCCCCCTACAATCACACCCACTATCCCTTTTGGCCCCCTGGCCTCATTTGAAGGTGGGAGACTGATAGGGGGGCAATTTTAACCTAATCCACCTGTCAGGAAACTGATGAGATGGTTTTACACCCAGCCTGATTTTAATCTCCATTGCAGCCTGGCGAGTTAGGTTAAAATTACCCTCATAGAGTCTGCAAGGAATTTTGGGACAACGTGATTTGGCACATAGTATGAGCTGTGAGTTTGAATGGATTATTTCCATGATCCTGCACTCCCAGTGTGGGGAGGATGAGGGTTAGAATGTTGTAGTAACCAAATCTGATTCACATTCCCTTTGAGTGAGAGATCCCACTGGAAGCACAGGATTGCAGAGTTACCCCCATCATGTAGGATGGGCATCAGTCAAAGGACAGTGATAGGGAAAATAAAGAGATAAGAAGGAAGATTCTACAGCGCGAGCTGCCAGAATCAGCCATTTTTATTTGTGCT
This sequence comes from Heptranchias perlo, assembly GCF_035084215.1. NCBI lineage: Eukaryota > Metazoa > Chordata > Chondrichthyes > Hexanchiformes > Hexanchidae > Heptranchias > Heptranchias perlo. The sequence continues at coordinate 15,711,766 of NC_090357.1, read as the reverse complement.
AAAGTACAAAAAGGAATTGCACTCTGCTGAAATGTCAATAATCCTACTTATTGGGGGGTGATTTTAAACCCCAAGAACGGGTGGGTTGGGGGCGGGTAGGAGTTGAAAATGGTTGTTTTTCGGGTCGTAACCGCAACCCGGCTTTATTTCCTGGTTTAACGTCAGCGTGTAAAAGTACAGGCTTCCCACTGGGAATGCAAAGTCTGAAAATTTTGCGGTTGCGAGCCAAAAATACAATTGTTTTCAACTCCCACCCACCCCCAAACCACCCGTTCTTGGGGTTTAAAATCACCCCCATTGTAACAACAGAGGTCTGTGCACCCGGTGTCTCTCATCCATTCTGCTTCAGTGCTTTATGCTTTAATTTAGGTTGTAATTGGAAAGGATGTATTTGTTACAAGTTAAGTACATATTAGCAACACAAGTCTGCTTTCTGTTAAATAATGCAGCTTTATAGAGACCAATGGGAAGGGACACCAGCCCTAAAGCAAGCTGCATATTTAAGGTGTATGTATTGTCGACGTCTTCTCTTCTACTCTTTAACCCATCTGGTGACCCGCACTTTGTGCCCTAGCCCCCTCACAACATAAAATTCCACTGCAGTGACTTGATGAATGGGAATGATGAGCTGTGAGGAGTACACGTGGTTTGTGAGGGCATCCCTCAGGCATTCGACACAAAATGTCAGTTTCCAGGCTGCCTGGAACCAAAGAGCCTACAATACAATGGGCACCGGGGCAGACATTAGCCAATGTGTTGACATTTCTCTTTGTAATAATTAAGATTATAGGAGGTGTGAATAGAATACAATGGGGCCTAAATTCCTTAGCGCTTTAAACTGGGAGTGATTCCGGCGGCGCACAGCAATGGCACGCAAAAACGTAGAGGCCCGAGGACCGAAGTAAATTCATCCTCTGGCCTTATCAAAATAAATCAGGTGAGTTACGGGTGCCCATGAGGACCCCCGCGCAGCTTGCCTGTCAGGGCCATATGAATTTTTTCCCGCGCCGAGGCCCAGAGGTGAGTCTGGGGCGGAGGCGATTAGAAGGGCAAAGCTGGGCTGGTAGCGGCCCGTAATTTATTTGTGGAGCCAGGAGGAGCGCTCCTGCTCTTTCTGACTACACAAAATACTAAATATTTTCCAAGTTTTTGGGCCTCGTTAGACCGCTTCAGACCCGAAAATACCATTCGGAACTTGCGCATGGCAAACTCTGACTAGGACAAACAAATCTAGCAATCTGAGTCTGAAATGAACACAGGCAGCTTTATTTCAATATTGAAATGAGGCCTGTGCTCATTTCAGGCAGCCACCAGGACCGCCTTAAAAAGGCCCCGACCAATTTAGCAGTGGCCTGAACACCCGTGTAGATCGGGCGCAGGCCTCTGCACTGCTAAATTGGTTATCGTTGTGCCTGTTTTATGCCCATAAAATGGATGCAACAGTCTTCAATTTAGACCACACTGCCTTTTAAGTGGACATTTCAAAGACTGTATTGTTAAAAATCTAGTGTCAGTGTGACTGTCCCCTTCCACCAATCAGCCCGTAGAACCAGAGACCACATTTAACCAATCATATCTCAAAAATTAAGTATCAGCTTGGGTTCCTGTTTCATAGAAACGACAATAAGAGAAAGTGGGGGTAATTTTGGTTTTGGGTGATAATGTAAAATGAGCAATATCGATTCAACTGTCGGTTATATATCTCTCCCAATTTTCAACGATATATAACGAGTGGCTGAAGTGTGTGAGAACCATAAGGAGAGAGCAACAATGAACAAATGAGAAAGAGGAAGATAAAAAGACTGAAAGAGAAAGGTAGAAAAAGGGAAACAGAAAGAATAAGAGAGTGGAAGATGATCACAGAGACAGCTACTGGAAGAAATACTGTTTTAAAACTTTTATCTGAAAGCAATGCCTTGGGAGGTTAACTAGCCTCATATATAAAAACAATTCAATTTCATACTTAACAGAGATGCACATGTAAAAATTTCTTTCCCTGTCTCAGAATTAGAAATAGTATCTGATATACGACCAATCAATCATTCTTTGAATTTCTTATCAGTTTCAAAATTGCTTCATTCATGTATTATTCATGCCATTAATAAATCTAGTTGTTAAATAAAATTATCTCTGGTTACTACTCTTAATTAAAAATATTTTCATTCAACTGAAGGCCAAAGATTCAGTCAAAGTCAATATTAATCAAATTGAAAATTAAATTGCATTATCAAGGCTTTTTTACCAGGAGTTCATATAAACATATTGATTCATTTTTCCAGTATGAATTTCTAAATAATTATTTTAGGACTGTTCCTGAGAGTCCTACTAAAATCTCTTTATTAACTTTAAAAATTCTATGTGGAAGGAATACAGGAGTTAAAGATAAATTTGCCCGATAATATTTTTATCGATGATTAAAGTTTTAGATTTTTATTATTCCCAAAAATTAAAGTCTTTAATCATTGGCTGAAATCTTAATTAATTTAGAATTTTTGATCCATTTATTTTCTAACTGCCGCCAATTTTATACGGTCAGCTGCAGTTCAGCTCATTGGAATGAATGGAATCAATTAATAATTACACTGTTTTGGGAGTGTGCTGTGCATGAAGTTATTATTAATTACAACCTTAAATATTCCACAGCCCTTTTAGTGAAGCAATGATGTATATTTTTTAAAATCAGAACCTCTTAAATAAAAATGTTTATGATTCCTCCTCAATAAAAATATTATAGGGGGATTTCACCTTTAACTCTTGCATTACCTTTAAACTTCCCAGTTCCAGTGATTTATATGATAACCTTTCCTCAATTTTCTTTCCTTTTCTTTCCTCCTCTCTTGGAAGTGCTGAGTCATCTTGGGTATAGTTCCATTGGTACTGGTTTGTCATTAATACTTTCCCCAACTGAACATTCATCAATTGTGATCCTAGATCCTGGTGCATTTTTCAGCAGGAGTTCTTGGGTAGTGATAAGGAATGGGAGCCCTTGTCTATTTTTCCCTGGTCCATCGATGTTGAAGCCAGTTATAAGAGACCTTACTATCATCTATCGCTGAGGTCAGCTAATTTAACAAAGACTAGGGATTGAATCTTGACCCTTCCTGGCCAGTGCATATATATGGTCAACAATAAGGACAGGATTAGGCTTATAGGGGGAAAAATTGGATAAGGGCCCTTTTTGGGCGCAGGTAGCGTGATGTGCTATTACCCCGCGCCCAATGATCCCTGCGCAGGCAGGACGCAAGCTTCGGCAGGCCCGAGGACTCACCTGCAATCAGAGTTCCATTCCGGGCCTTGCTTGTGGAATCAATGCAATTCACACTTTCCACCGCCAGGGGGTGCTCAATCTCTTAAAGGGAGGATGTTTCTTAGAAATATCTTAAAGGTAGCTGGTACCTGTTATTTGCTGAGAATAACAGTCCACTATCTGCACGGAGTCTGAATGGAGATCAGACATCGCACACGTAAAACACAAATGCAGGTCCCATCCCTATGTTTAAGTACTGATGAGTTATGTTAAACCATTGAATAAAGGTTGCGCACTACTAAATCCCACATCCTCCAATCTGCACGCCAGACCTCACCAATCTGCCGATTTGAGTTGGTACCAGGCCTGCGAAAGTGCATGCGCTAAGGTTCTCTGCTAATGCACTAGAGACCTTGGTGCAAGAGATGGACAGAAGGAGGGACGTTCTATATCCACAGAGTTGGGAGGGTGGGGGGAGGGGGGTGTCAAGTGGCCTCCAGAGGTATATCCAAAAGGCAGTGGGAGGCAACGGGGGATGAAGTCAATGCCAGGTGCAGAGCATCATGAACATGGATGCAGTGCAGGAAGAAGTTCAATGTTTTGATATGAGTGGTCAAGACGAGTGAGGTCAACTGTGAAGTGGCGTCTCCTACCAACTGCACCACGCACTACACCCCTCATCACCCTCATACCAACAGACTCTTTCTATCAGTACTCAACTCTTCCAACCAGATGCTTCCTCTAACCCTTACACATTACCACTGTTTCAAGCTGCCCACCCACAACTTACAGGCCACACACACTAGCTATTCAACCATGACAGGCACATCACCCAGACATACATCCCGCTTTCTTGCAGGAGAAGGTGACGCATATCAGGAGGCAGCAAGTGGCAGTGGCATTTAGCCCCTTGAGCCTGTTCCACCATTCAATGAGATCATGGTTGACCTGTGACCGAACTCCATATACCCGCCTTAGCCCCATATCCCTTAATACCCTTGGTTCACAGAAATCTATCAATCTCAGATTTAACATTTCACAAGTGAGCTAGCTTTTCTTAGGTAAGGAGACCAAAATTGTACACAATACTCCAGGTGCGGTCTTACCAAGGCCCTATATAATTGCAGTAAGACATCTTTACTCCTGTACTCAAATACTCTTGTAATAAAGGCCAACATACCATTTGCCTTCCTAATTGCTTGCTGCACCTGCATGTTAGCTTTCAGTGACTAATGTACAAGGACACCCAGGTCCCTTTGAACATCAACATTTCCCAATCTCTCACCATTTAAAAAATACTCTGCATTTCTGTTTTTCCTACCAAAGTGGATAACTTCACATTTTTCCACATTATATTCCATCTGCCATGTTCTTGCCCACTCACTTAGCCTGTCTATATCCCCCTGAAGCCTCTTTGCATCTTCCTCACAACTCATATTCCCACCTAGTTTTGTGTCATCAGCAAACTTGGAAATATTACATTTGGTCCCCTCATCCAAATCATTGATATAGATTATGAATAGCTGGGGCCCAAGCACCAATCCCTGCGGTACCCCACTGGTCACAGTCTGCCAACCTGAAAAAGACCCATTTATTCCTACTCTCTTTTCTGTCTGTTAATCAATTCTCAATCCATGCCAGTATATTGCCCTAATTCCATGTGCTCTAACTTTGTTCACCAACCTCCTGTGTGGGACCTTTTCGAAAGCCTTCTGAAAATCCAAATACACCACATACACTGGTTCCCCCTTATCTATTCTACTGGTTACATCCTCAAAGAACTCCAATAGGTTTGTCAAACATGATTTCCCTTTCATAAATCCATGTTGACTCTGCCAAATCCTATTATTATTTTCTAAGTGTCCTGTTATCACATCCTTTATAATGGGTTCTAGCATTTTCCCCACTACTGATGTCAGGCTAACAGATCTGTAGTTCCCTGTTTTCTCTCCCTTCTTTCTTAAATAGTGGGGTTACATTTGCTACCCTCCAATCTGCAGGAACCATTCCAGAATCTATAGAATTTTGGAAGATGACAACCAATGCATCCATTATCTCTATAGCCACCTCTTTCAAAACCTTGGGATGTAGATCATCAGGTCCTTGGGATTTATTGACTTTCAGTCCCATTAATTTTTCTAGTACTTTTTTTTACTAATACTAATTTCTTTCAGTTCCTCATTCTCGCCAGACCCTTGGTTCTCTAGTATTTCTGGGAGGCTTTTTGTGTCTTCTTCCGTGAAGACAGGCACAAAGTATTTGTTTAATTTCTCTGCCATTTCCTTATTCCTCATTATAAATTCTCCTGACTCTGTCTGTAAGGGACCCACATTTGCCTTCACCAGTCTTTTCCTTTTTACATACCTATAGAAGCTTTTACTGTCCATTTTTATGTTTCTAGCTAGATTACTCTCATATGCTATTTTCCCTTTCTTTATCAATTTCTTGGTCCTCCTTTGCTGAATTCTAAAATGCTCCCAATCCTCAGGCTTACTGCTTTTTCTGGCAACCTTATATGCCTCTTCCTTTGGTTTAATACTATCTTTAATTTCTCTTGTTAACCAGGGTTGGACCACTCTTCCTGTTGGGTTTTTGTGCCTTAAAGGAATATATATTTGTTGCAAATTATGTATTAATTCTTTAAATGCTAGCCATTGCGTGTCCACTGTCATACCTTTTAATGTAGTTCCTCAATCAACTACTGCTAACTTAAGCCTCATACCTTCATAGTTTCCTTTGTTTAGATTTAAGACCCTAGTTTTGGATTTAACTACATCACTTTCAAACTTAATGAAGAATTCTATCATATTATGGTCACTCTTCTCTAAGGGTTCCTTTACAACAAGGTTATTAATTAACCTTTTCTCATCGCACAATACTTGATCTAAAATAATCTGTTCCCTAGTTGGTTCCTCAACATACTGATCTAGAAAACCATCTCGTATACATTCTCGGAATTCGTCCTCCACAGTATTAGTGCTAATTTGGTTTGCCCAATATCTTTAATTTCTCTTGTTAATGGATTAAAGTCCCCCATGATTACTGTATTACCCTTGTTACATGCACTTCTAATTTCCTGCTTTATACCGTGCCCTACATTACCACTACCGTTTGGTGGCCTATTAACAACTCCCACCAATGTTTTCTGCTCCTTGCTGACTCTTAGCTCCACCCAAACTGATTCTACATCTTGATTTTCTGAGCCAAGATCCTTTCTCACTATTGCACTGATCTCATCCTTTATTAACAGCGCTACCCCACCTCCTTTTCCTTTCTGCCTGTCCTTCCTAAACTTCGAATATCCTTGAATATTCAATTCCCCGCCTTGGTCACCCTGCAGCCACGTCTCTGTAATGGCAATTAGATCATACCCATTTAATTCTATTAGTGCCATCAATTCATCTACCTTGTTGCGAATGCTGCGTTCATTCAGATAAAGTGCCTTTAATTTTGCCTTTTTAACATTTTTTCCTATTTTAACCTTATTTGCTGCTGGCCTTTGTTTCCGCTTCCTTCCAGTTTCACTTACTACTATTCTGCCTTCCACTTCCAGCTTTGTTACTCTCCCTTCTGAATCTGCTCTCAGGTTCCATCACCCTGCCAAGTTAGTTTAAACCCTCCCTAACAACACTAGCAAATCTCCCCGCAAGGATATTGGTCCCGGCCCTGTTGAGGTGCAAACTGCCCGGCTTGTCCAGGTCCCACCTCCCCCAGAACCAGTCCCAATGCCCCAGAAATCTAAAGCTCTCCCTCCTGCACCATCTCTCCAGCTATGCATTCATCTGCTCTATCCTCCTATTTCTATACTCACTAGCGTGTGGCACTGGGAGTAATCCGGAGATTATTACCCTTGAGGTCCTGCTTGTTAATTTCTTTCCCAACTCCCTAAACTCTGCCTGCAGGACCTCATCCCTCTTTCTACCTATGTTGTTGGTACCGATATGGACCACGACCTCTGGCTGTTCACCCTCCACCCCCACAAGAATGTTCTGCAGCCGCTTAGTGACATTCTTGACCCTGGCACCAGGGAGGCAACACACCATCCTGGAATCACGTCTGCGACCGCAGAAACGCCTGTTTGCTCCCCTAACTATGGAATTCCTTATCACTATTGCTCTCCTGACCTTTCTCCTCCCCCCTGTACAGTTGGGCCACCCATGGTGCTATGGTCTTGGCTCTTCCTGCACTCCGCAGAGGAACTCTCCCTCAGAGGACTTCTGCACCACCTGCCTGCTCCTCCTTGTCTGTCTGGTGGTCACCCAGTCTCTCTCTGCCTGCATTCTCCTAAGCTGCGGGGTGACCACCTCCTGAAATGTGCTATCCACGAAACTGTCAGTCTCGTGGATGCCTGGCAGTGACGCCAGCTGCTGCTCATGGTCCGAAATCCGGAGCTCGAGCTCCTCCAGCTAACGACACTTCCTGCACCTGTGGTTGTCCAGGACACGGGAAGCGTCCTGGAGTTCCCACACGGCACAGGATGTGCATTCCACGGGTGTGGACTGTCCTGCCATGCCTCGATTTATTGGATTAACTAAACTTAACTGGAAATAAACTAAAGACTTAAACAAAAAGACACTCACTGGTAAAAGAATACCAATCAGCTCCTTTCCTTGTGCTGACATCACTCTTGATTTTCTTACTTCGCTTCTTGAAGCCCCGAACTCTTTATCTCTGATCCTACGTTCCGCTCTCTCCTCCTTTTATCTCTGATCCCGCGTTCCGCTCTCTCTCCTCCTTTTATCTCTGATCCCGCGTTCCGCTCTCTCTCCTCCTTTTATCTCTGATCCCGCGTTCCGCTCTCTCTCCTCCTTTTATCTCCGATCCCACGTTCCGCTCTCTCCTCCTTTTATCTCCGATCCCGCGTTCCGCTCTCTCTCCTCCTTTTATCGCTGATCCCGCGTTCCGCTCTCTCCTCCTTTTATCTCCGATCCCACGTTCCGCTCTCTCCTCCTTTTATCTCCGATCCCACGTTCCGCTCTCTCTCCTCCTTTTATCTCCGATCCCACGTTCCGCTCTCTCTCCTCCTTTTATCTCCGATCCCACGTTCCGCTCTCTCTCCTCCTTTTATCTCCGATCCCACGTTCCGCTCTCTCTCCTCCTTTTATCGCTGATCCTGCGTTCCGCTCTCTCTCCTCCTTTTATCGCTGATCCCGTGTTCCACTCTCTCTCCTCCTTTTATCGCTGATCCTGCGTTCCGCTCTCTCTCCTCCTTTTATCGCTGATCCCGTGTTCCACTCTCTCTCCTCCTTTTATCGCTGATCCCACGTTCCGCTCTCTCTCTCCTTTTATCGCTGATCCCGTGTTCCACTCTCTCTCCTCCTTTTATCGCTGATCCCGTGTTCCACTCTCTCTCCTCCTTTTATCTCCGATCCCGTGTTCCACTCTCTCTCCTCCTTTTATCGCTGATCCCGTGTTCCACTCTCTCTCCTCCTTTTATCGCTGATCCCGTGTTCCACTCTCTCTCCTCCTTTTATCGCTGATCCCGTGTTCCGCTCTCTCTCCTCCTTTTATCGCTGATCCCGTGTTCCGCTCTCTCTCCTCCTTTTATCGTTGATCCCGCGTTCCACTCTCTCTCCTCCTTTTATCGCTGATCCCGCGTTCCACTCTCTCTCCTCCTTTTATCGCTGATCCTGCGTTCCGCTCTCTCTCCTTTTATCGCTGATCCCGCGTTCCGCTCTCTCCTCCTTTTATCGCTGATCCCGCGTTCCACTCTCTCTCCTCCTTTTATCGCTGATCCCGCGTTCCGCTCTCTCCTCCTTTTATCTCCGATCCCGCGTTCCGTTTTCTCTCCTCCTTTTATCTCTGATCCCACGTTCCGCTCTCTCCTCCCTTTATCGCTGATCCCGCGTTCCGCTCTCTCCTCCTTTTATCTCCGATCCCGCGTTCCGTTTTCTCTCCTCCTTTTATCTCTGATCCCGCGTTCCGCTCTCTCTCCTCCTTTTATCTCCGATCCCGCGTTCCGCTCTCTCCTCCTTTTATCTCCGATCCCGCGTTCCGTTTTCTCTCCTCCTTTTATCTCTGATCCCGCGTTCCGCTCTCTCTCCTCCTTTTATCTCCGATCCCGCGTTCCGCTCTCTCCTCCTTTTATCTCCGATCCCGCGTTCCGCTCTCTCTCCTCCTTTTATCTCCGATCCCGCGTTCCGCTCTCTCCTCCTTTTATCTCCGATCCCGCGTTCCGCTCTCTCTCCTCCTTTTATCGCTGATCCCGCGTTCCGCTCTCTCTCCTCCTTTTATCTCCGATCCCGCGTTCCGCTCTCTCTCCTCCTTTTATCTCCGATCCCGCGTTCCGCTCTCTCTCCTCCTTTTATCTCTGATCCCGCGTTCCGCTCTCTCTCCTTCTTTTATTTCTAATCCCGCATTCCGATCTCTCTCCTCCTTTTATCGCTGATCCCGCGCTCTGCTCTCTCTCTCTCTCCTCTCTCGCTCCTCCTTTTATTGCTGGTCCCGAGCTCCATCCCTGGTATCCCTTATTTGTTCTTCTTCATCCTCTTCCATTATTTCCAGTGGGAGGCGAGCATTAAAACTGATCCCATGTCTTGCAATTGTGTTTCAGGAGAAAGAAATAACGGTGCAGTTTTAAGACAGCGATTCCCACAGCCAGGAACCTGGCTGGACTTTAATTTCCATCAGGATTAGTGAATTGCACATGTGGTTTGGGAAGCCAGGAAAATCATAAGCTCTCCCATTAACAACTATTTTGCTTTGCATCCAGGCTTGGGCTCATAAGTGGCAAGTAACATTCGCGCCAGATAAGTGCCAGGCAATGACCATCTCCAACAAGAGAAAGTCTAACCACCTCCCCTTGACATTCAACGGCATTACCATCGCCGAATCCCCCACCATCAACATCCTGGGGGTCACCATTGACCAGAAACTGAACTGGACCAGCCATATAAATACTGTGGCTACGAGAGCAGGTCAGAGGCTGGGTGTTCTGCGGCGAGTGACTCACCTCCTGACTCCCCAAAGCCTTTCCACCATCTACAAGGCACAAGTCAGGAGTGTGATGGAATACTCTCCACTTGCCTGGATGAGTGCAGCTCCAACAACACTCAAGAAGCTCGACACCATCCAAGATAAAGCAGCCCGCTTGATTGGCACCCCATCCACCACCCTAAACATTCACTCCCTTCACCACCGGCGCACTGTGGCTGCAGTGTGTACCATCCACAGGATGCACTGCAGCAACTCGCCAAGGCTTCTTCGACAGCACCTCCCAAACCCGCGACCTCTACCACCTAGAAGGACAAGAGCAGCAGGCACATGGGTACAACACCACCTGCACGTTCCCCTCCAAGTCACACACCATCCCGACTTGGAAATATATCGCCGTTCCTTCATCGTCGCTGGGTCAAAATCCTGGAACTCCCTTCCTAACAGCACTGTGGGAGAACCGTCACCACACGGACTGCAGCGGTTCAAGAAGGCGGCTCACCACCACCTTCTCGAGGGAAATTAGGGATGGGCAATAAATGCTGGCCTCGCCAGCGACGCCCACATCCCGTGAACGAATAAAAAAAAAGAGAGAAAGCTGACCACCATAGACAACCAGATCAGGAATTTAACACAAAGCACAGAGACAACCAGAATTTCCAGGTTGGTAGTTTTTTCTTCCACTCCTCAATGTCCAATTGTAATTCTAATGCGTTTCCTCAAAAATCTCGAACTGAAAAATAGATTAGCCTGCGAATGACTAAGGCATTATATTTTAAAGTCTATTTTGCAGTGTTTGTTTATCTTTAGAGCTGTCACTCAACTATGGAATATACCAACAGCATAGGATGCACTCTGACAGTAGCCTACACACTGGGCGACTCTGATTGGTGATAAGACCGCATATGTGACAATCAAGGAGATGAGACGGAGTAGCTTTTCCAATGAGCAGCATCTCTATTACCATGGTAACTACCAGGCTGCTGGGCTACCAATGCTGAGCTCTAAACACAAGGGAAATGTTGGTATGAAATGAAGGCTGGTAAGGTAAATTTTAAGTGAGGTTTACACTACCACAATAATTATGTGCCCTTCACACTAGGGGGCTGTCAATAGGGTCTCCAGGGGATGGTCTGGGCAGCCCCTGCAAAAGAGGTGCCCTCCTAAAGGCCCCTCAAACTCATGCCTGGTCAGTGCTGGAAGGCATGATCCCAGTGTACCGGCCAGGATCGCATCCCAAAAATGTTTAGCCCCATTGTTCTTCTGTTGAGTACTATAATGAATATGTTATGGATAGAAAGGGGAATGTGACAGTTTACTTATCCTTAATCAGGGCTAACCACTACACATTACAGTGACAATGCTGATGGTAGATGGTCCTGATTGCAGTGTAATCTCCTTTATCTGTCATCCATTTTTATCTGCTGTCTAATTACAGAACTATTCAAGCCAATACATTTTTTATTTAGTGAGGCCTCATTCTTCTACTCTAATTTGCGAATAAATCAGTTTTGATAACTCTTAATTTTCTTGGTACATCAACAAACAGAGCAACATCAAACACATCACTATGTACTATTTCCTTCAATTTATTGTGTGTCCGACCATTTATATACAGCACAGAATCCAGTTGTATTCATATATCTATAACATATTAAAAGTTTTGCCTTTATGTGCACTCCTAGTTGTGTAACACTTGCTGTAACACTATCACATATGAGTCAAAAGTGAGTAAATCAGTTAGAACACTGCCAATGCCAACTAAGATTTATGAAAAAAAACAATCTGAAATGAAAAGTCAGGAGAACTTGCCCATAAATAAAAAAACAATAAAAAATGAACCAATAAAATCATTCAAAATGTTTTCGTCAAAAATGTTTTTTGCCATTTTTTTCTTAGTAATTTAAAGTTTGAAATAAGGTTTTAAACAGAATAAAAACTTCAAAAGATTACATATTTCTCAATAACATGATTAAATGTATCCACCCAATCTTTTAGCACCTTACTTACAGTTTTTACTTGAAGCCCTCTGTCTCTTCCAAAGGCCTGGGGTTGGATTTGGTTCAATTTGAGTGAACAGTCGGGCAAGGGAGATGGAGTAAATGCCAAGATAGCAGAGCTTCCGACGAGGGCCAAAACAGTGGCTCTGGTCTTCCTGATGTTCAACCGAAGGAAGTTCTGCTTCATCTATAACATAATATCAGACAGGCAGTCTGACAGCACAGATGTGATTGTGAGATCAAAGGAAGTGCTGGACAGGAAGAGTTCAGTGTTATCAGCTTCATATGGAAGCTGAGACCAATGATTGATGTTCCTGATGGATAGCCTGTAGATGAGAAAGAGGATGGGGTCAAGGATGGAACCTTGGAATGCTCTGGAGGTAACTGTGTGGGGACAGGAGGAGAGGCCAGAGGCCAAGCACAGCAGGGTTTTGGACCATTTTCCCTTCCTTAACTTTTCCATTTAACACTTGCACGCACATACGTACATTGCACCTAAGGGGCTACATTACACTGTCATTACCCTTGCCATTGCATCCTAATCCTTGTCCCTCTGTCCTTTTTCAAGATCCTTCATGACTTGGGCCCTGCAGCAGCTCACACGGATAGTGGGGTCCACCTTTCTGAAGATACTCTCTCACTCGCTCAAACCTTACCAAGCACCAGATAGAGACCAGCACCCTGTATGGTATAAAAAGTGAGTTAAAGAAGTCTGCACAGGATGGTTCATACAGCACTAGTGAGCAGGAGCAGGATCAAGTGGAAAGGACAGCCCAGGAAAGCGGTCGCCGGAGGGCAGGCTCACAACCTAGCTTTGCTGAAGAGGACAGAGATGCCAAAATTTGCAATGGGTGGGCCTCCAGAGGTAAGTCATCGATTTCTTTTTTACTATTTTCATCTGTCTAGCGTCCTGTTCAGGCCAAAATAACAGGGTGATAGGCAGATGAAAATCGGCCCCATTGTGTTTTACAGGGTATAACACTCTTGTCCTTATATGACAACATATTACCTGACTTACCTTGAGCAACATCACAGAGATCCACTAGTGATATAATAATCTTCATGGATTTATCCATAAAATGAAGGCTATCATCTTTTAACCTCAAAGTAATCAGTAACTGATTTATGGGGGAGGAATTTTAACCCCCAAGAACGGGTGGGTTGGAGTCAGGAGGGAAGTAAAAATGTCCGTTTTTGTGATCGCGACCGCAACCCAGCTCCAACGCGCCCACTTCCGGGTTTCAAGTGGGCACGTTTGAATGCGCGCGCGCAGCCGAATAGCGGATGTTGCGTTCCCAATTAATGCCAGTGGGCGTGTCGTTAAAGGGGCAATTAACTTCGTTGAAATTGTTAAGGTAGGTTTTTTATTATTTAATGTTACTCACCTTTAAATTTAACGCCTCAAGGACAACTTTCCCGGGGCTCATGAATCTTGGCAGGTGAAAGGAGGCGAGAAGGTCCAGTTCATTGGTTCAGTGTCTCGTATGGCTTGTGGGCCAGAAGGAGCAAGAGTGTTTCCTCCAGGCACAACAAGCTTACCTGCTGCGATCGACCGACCGCAATCCCCCCCCACTCGTCAGAGAACCCCCCCCCTCCTGATGTCCGACCCCTTTCCAACCTCTGACTCTTCTCCTAACCTCCGATATCCAACTCTCCTGATGACTCCCGAGCTCCGACTGTTCTGATGACTCCCGACATCTGACTCTTCTGATGACTCCTGACCTCCAACTCTTCTAATGACTCCTGACCTCCGACTATTCTGATGACTCCCGACCTCCGATTCTCCTGATTATTCCCGACCTCCGACTCTTCTGATGACTCCCGACCTCTGACTCTTCTGATGACTCCCGACCTCCGACTCTCCTGCTGAGCTCCGACTCTTCTGATAAGCTCCGACTCTTCTGCCAACCCAATCTCCTCCTGACTTGCAATCTTCTCCCACCTCCTCACCACCCCCCCCATGTCCTCCACGGCCCACAATCGCTCCCTCCCTCCTCTCTGATCCCCGTCCTTCCCACCTGACAGCCAGCCAGCCTGTCAATCTGGCTGACTGTCGCACAGGAAACCCAGAAGCAAAAATAATTGAGTTGCAATCGCAGATTCTGATGCACTCACTTCACTTCTGGGTTTCCCACGCGAAAATCTACCCACCCGCTCTCTTCCTGGTGCCAGGTCAAAATCATGCCCATGATATCAGTAGCAGGCTGAAGCAGTAGTTATTGGATCATTTTTAATCGTGTCTGAGATACAGATCGCATTCTCATACAAAGGGATAATGTCCTCACAGTTAAATATTTACAGAAGAAATATTTTGCTCGTTTCTGTTGCAGGGATTTAAACAAAGAACTGAAAATAGTGTCTGAATCCTTTAGTAACTTGGAAGGTTGAGTACATATAATTACTAAATGACATGTAGTGCAATGTTTAATTTGCAGGCAAAAGGCATCCTCAGTCTGAGAACAGTCTGTTTGCATAACACACTTTCTTTAATATTACTGTGTTTAACATAACCTTCTTGAACCCTAAACCATACTAGGTATCTGAGGCTTTGTTGCCACAACCTCCATGCTTATAAATCTGTGTTTATACTATTCAAGTGGAGATGATTTTACTTTGCCTCTCTCCACTCAATGTCTGCGTTCCGTTACAAATGTACAGTGATCATCTGCAATACTACGCAAACTTCTGTGTGTTAAATTTATAGCTCTTTCAGGGTTACCAGCAATCCCATTCTTTGTAGAATAGTCCTGCTGTTTGGAAGTGTTCATCTCTCCTCCTTCTAATAACTATTGTGTTTTTTTAATCCTTTTAATTAAAAGCGCACAAAATACCTCCACCACACCATGCAACCATACCATTTTTGTGGTTTCATAACCCCAATTCAACAACTGCATTTTATGCATTGATTATTATTCCAATCAGAAGCTTTCAAAAGATGACTATGAAATGTGTATCGCAAGTTTTTAAGTCCTTCACAGAATCACAGAATGTTCCAGCATAGAAACAGAACATACCGCCATTCAAGTCTGCACCTGTTTTTCTCTCTGCAGGAGCTGCCTAGTCTATCCCATGCTCTTGCGTTTTCCTCTTTTTTAAGTAATTATCTAATTCCCTTTCAAAAGCATTTATGGACTTTACTTCAACAACGATTTGTGGCAGAGAATGCAACATTCTACACCCACTAATCACCTACTAATTTTGTGACTATCTTAAATTTGTGCCCTCGTGTTACTGTCTCATTGGCCACTAGAAACAATCTATCACTATTTACCTAATCATAAACCTTCATGATCTTGAAGTCCTCGATCAGATCACCTTCAACTTCTCAGCTTTAGTGAAGAAACCCTAACTTTCAAAATCTATGTTCAAAGTTAATTCCTGGTAACATCCGAATGAATCTATTCCATTGCTTTTATATCATTCCTCTAATTGGATGCTCAAAACTATATGCGCTACTCCAACTGTGGCTAATTAAGGTCTTGAACAAGTTCAATATGACCTCCCTGGTTTTGTATTCTGTGTACTTTGATACAAAACCAAGGATTCGGAATTTCACTGCCACCTTTAATGACCTGTGTCTCTGCATATCAAGATCCTGTTACTACATTTAGAATCTTATCATTTACATTGTAAATCCCCATTATTAGTTCCAAAATGTATGACACACATCTGCCTATCTTGCAAGCCTATCTATGGCCACCTTCCCAACTTGATGACATCAGCAAATTTTGATATTGTTCCCTCAGTTTCCAAGTCTGAATAATTTAAGTAAATGATAAATAAGAGTGGTCCCAACACCTCTATGAATCATCACTTACCATGTCTTTCCATTCTGAGAATTATACCCACACACACCTACCCTTTAGTACCATTTGTCTTTGAATAATAAGTTCCATTAACTGTTCTGCACCCAACTCCAATGGTCCTGGAATTTCAATTTTCACCTCCTCTGTGCAAACTGAGGCAAATGTGTAGAGTTTCCACTTGTTTCCGCTAGTTTTGCGCCCAGATTCTAGCGTAATCGGCCGAACCAGTGCAAAAGATCGTGGAATTTTAAATGTAAGTGAGTTACGCTCAGAACCACTTACTTCAGAGTTTTCCATTATCTTTTATGCTGGTTTAAGATTCAATTCGCCTGGATCAGGCCTCGGCCACAAAACTGGTCACGCCCCCAAGTCAACATTGCGAGATTCCGCTGATTGCGCTGGTTTGGGTAGACTCTTCCAATTGCGCTCGTTGTCTTAGGCGCACAAGCACTAGTAGGCACGTTTTAAAAGTGTTCACATATCAAAAAATATTTAATTTGCTAAGAAACTGACTAGTGTACACCAATGAAACTAATGAGTGGCTCAAGATAGTTTTTTTGTCATTTTCAGTGATATAAAGTCAGGTCACTCACAGGTGGAGGACTGGACCACTCTTATCAAAAGTGCTTATTTTTTTGTGATAAAGCCATTTTCAGCTGTATTAATAAAATTGCACCAGGTAACCACTCTTAAATACATCAATTAATATTTTTTAATGCAAAGAAAAAATAAATGATTATGTTCTATTACGTTGCCCGATTGCACTGGTTCATGGAAGATTTTGGGCTCAATTTTGAAATGGTGGCGGGTTAGCAGCATGTGGCAAACCTGAAGAAAAAAAACTTACTTTTTCCGACGCGATCGCGATTTAATTGATGGTGATCAAAGTTCTTTCCGGGTTTCGGGCCCGGCAGTCAGCCTGATTAACAGGCTGGCTGCCGACAGGAGCTGCAATGCCGAGGGGAGGGAAAGAGAAAGAGAGAGAGCAAGACATCATCTGGAGCTGGAACAGAAGATCGGGGGGCGGGGGGGGAGAGTGGAAGATCAGGGTGGGGGAGAGGGGAAGATCGAGGGAGAGGGGGAGATCGGGGGAGAGGGGGAGATCGGAGAGGGACATCAGGGGGGAAGAAGGGGAGATCGGAGAGGGAGACATCGGACATCGGAGCAGGGTGGAAAGGTAGGTTTATTTTGTTTTTTAACTTTGTGCAATGGTTTTTTCTTTAATTTTTTTAAATTTTTGCCTGATCCGGCCCTTCAGACGTGAATCGGAAGCCGTGGGAAAGTCACCCAGTTAAGTTTAAAATCGTTTCAACTATCTACGACATCAGAAATAAAGTACCTTAAGTACCTCAGTGAGGTACATTTGCTTCTTTAACTATCATCCCGCCGGCTTTAATTGCCGGTGGGACTTCCGGATTTGTGAAGCGCGCGCTCACACAGGCGCGTCAGTGGGGAACCCGGAAGTCAGCGGGTTGAAGCCGGCTTCCAAACTCGCTCGGGATTTTCGCAGCCCCCTCCCGCCCCCAACGCACCCTCAATTTGATTTTAAAATTGAGCCCTTTATGTTTGTGATTATGCAAATACATTTTAGCGGAAACTTGAACTGTCATCTGACCAGCACAATTTTAGGTGCATTTTGGGCGCACTTTTCCGATAGCACCCAAAGCGGAAACTCTACCCCAAAGTGTTTATTTAGTTTTTCTGTAATTCCATCGCTCTCCATTACAAGGTTTACTCATTCATGTCTTAGCAGTGCTACCCTTACCTTGACTATACTCTTATTACTAATGTGGCTATAGAAAGCCTTTTAATTGCCATATATGCTCTGTGCTAATTTTCTCTCATACTCCCACTCAGCCTTTCTAATCTCCCTTTTTGTAGCTTTCTGACAAAGAATAAATATATTTGTCCTGACATTTTTTTTATTATACAACCTCTAAGTACTAAACGCTTCTTTTTTTGTTTTAAATTTGATCTAATATCCTTATTCATTATAAAACCCAGCCTAAGATACACTCCCCTTTTCTTACTGGAATGTATTTTATTTGTACCATTCCATCTTCAGTTTAAATATTTTTCATTAACGATCTATGGATCGATTTGCCAATTTTTCCTTGCACTCAATCTGGGCAAGACTCCTACTTTACTCACTATTATTTGCTTTTTTTTCAGTCTTTGACCTTTCTTTTTCCTTTTCTAGTCTTACACTATATCTAATTATTGCTTCCCAAATGTCCCTTACTTTTGCATCACCTACATGGTCTGCCTCATTACCCAGAACCTAGTCAAGTAATGCTCCCTTCCATGCTCGAGTAGCAACATATTGAGGTATATTTTCATCTTCACATCTGGCAGTGTGGATCAGCTGCGCATTATAGAACCCACCCAATTTTCATTCCATTGAAATCAATGGCTTCTATAACCTGACAGGCGATCGATTCCACCAGATTACCACCCAAGCAGTGAAGACAAAAATTTACCCCATTGATTGAGAAAACAGTCATAAACATACTGCACATACTGCCTGCTTTTTTGCACCACAAACATTTTCCCTATCCCAGTCTATTTTTGAATAATTAAAATCTCCTGCAATTATAACTCTACTGTTAATACGCACCTCTAATTTGTCAACAAATTTTATCCTTGATTTCTGTTCTACTGTTTCCACAGTCTATAATATACTCCCGCTAGTGTCACCATACCTTAGCTGAATGCAACGAGGTTCTGTTTTGACCACTTCTCTATTTCCCTTTCTATCCCTCCAGAAAATTTTAAACCCAGGAATATCTAATTGCCAACCAGGACCTAGGTGCAGTCATGTTTCAATTACTACTATTACATCATTATTTTCTATTTTAATGAATGATTCTAAATCCCCAATTTTGTTTTTATATTCCTTGCCTTAATATAGGTACATTTTGCACATATATACAAACC
Organism: Heptranchias perlo; assembly: GCF_035084215.1. NCBI lineage: Eukaryota > Metazoa > Chordata > Chondrichthyes > Hexanchiformes > Hexanchidae > Heptranchias > Heptranchias perlo. The sequence continues at coordinate 15,692,843 of NC_090357.1, read as the reverse complement.
TTTCCCACTTAAATCTGTTGAAATGAGCATGTGGAAAGGGAAGCCAACTCTTCAGTGGTGTTCCCAGCTGTATTTAGTTGCATGGAGGTGACAGACTAAAAGAAGCAAATTAGTAAAAACCTGTGGGGGAAAAGAAACATGACAAAGCTTAATTTCAATTTTTGTGTTTTTAAAGGCTTCCTTGAAATAATTATAAATTTGGAGGACAGAGTAGTTTTCAAAGCAAACAGTTAAATATTCACAGTCACAGAATACATTTTAGTTATTTTTTATAGTATAATTTTGGCGTTCTACATATGCCAGCTCAAAACCGTGATGCTTGTAATTACACCATCAGTAACAGCAAAATGCAACATGAAAGTAGGTCATGGAGCAAATCACCTCCTTAAGGACTCAGTTAGGAAGACATTTGAAACGACCAGTTTCTTTGTGAACCTGATCAGAAGGTGCATGCATTATGGGAGCTACTGTATTCACTGATTTGTAGCCCATAGTCCATTCCTGGGCTGCCGGCAGGAAAAGACTCAGTGCTGCTTAAAGACATTTTTTGGATGGCATTTGATCACTTGGTTTCCCATCAATGGTGCAACTTGTCAACTAAGGTCACCTCCATGACAGCTGTAGTGCTGAAGACTTGTGCTCCAGAACTAGCCGCGCCTCTAGCCAAGCTGTTCCAGTACAGCTACAACACTGGCATCTACCCAACAATGTGGAAAATTGCCCAGGTATGTCCTGTCCACAAAAAGCAGGACAAATCCAATCTGGCCAATTACCGCCCCATCAGTCTACTCTCAATCATCAGCAAAGTGATGGAAGGTGTCGTTGACAGTGCTATCAAGCGGCACTTACTCACCAATAACCTGCTCACCGATGCTCAGTTTGGGTTCCGCCAGGACCACTCGGCTCCAGACCTCATTACAGCCTTGGTCCAAACATGGACAAAAGAGCTGAATTCCAGAGGTGAGGTGAGAGTGACTGCCCTTGACATCAAGGCAGCATTTAACTGAGTATGGCACCAAGGAGCCCTAGTAAAATTGAAGTCAATGGGAATCGGGGGAAAACTTTCCAGTGGCTGGAGTCATACCTAGCACAAAGGAAGATGGTAGTGGTTGTTGGAGGCCAATCATCTCAGCCCCAGGACATTGCTGCAGGAGTGCCTCAGGGCAGTGTCCTAGGCCCAACCATCTTCAGCTGCTTCATCAATGACCTTCCCTCCATCATAAGGTCACAAATAGGGATGTTTGCTGATGATTGCACAATGTTCAATTCCATTTGCAACCCCTCAGATAATGAAGAAGTCCATGCCCGCAGCAAGATCTGGACAACATCCAGGCTTGGGCTGATAAGTGGCAAGTAACATTCGCGCCAGACAAGTGCCAGGCAATGACCATCTCCAACAAGAGAGAGTCTAAGCACCTCCCCTTGACATTCAACGGCAATACCATCGCTGAATCCCCCACCATCAACATCCTGGGGGTCACCAGAAACTTAACTGAACCAACCATATAAAAAGTGCGGCTACAAGAGCAGGTCAGAGGCTGGGTATTCTGCGTCGAGTGACTCACCTCCTGACTCCCCAAAGCCTTTCCACCATCTACAAGTCACAAGTCAGGAGTGTGATGGAATACTCTCCACTTGCCTGGATGAGTGCAGCTCCAACAACACTCAATAAGCTCGACACCATCCAGGACAAAGCAGCCCGCTTGATTGGCACCCCATCCCCCACTCCCTTCACCGCCAGCGCACTGTGGCTGCAGTGTGTACCATCCACAGGATGCACTGCAGCAACTCGCCTAGTCTTCTTTGACAGCACCTCCCAAACCCGCGACCTCTACCACCTAGAAGGACGAGAGCAGCAGGCAAATGGGAACAACACCACCTGCACGTTCCCCTCCAAGTCACACACCATCCTGACTTGGAAATATATTGCCGTTCCTTCATCGTCACTGGGTCAAAATCCTGGAACTCCCTCCTTAACAGCACTGTGGGAGAACCTTCACCACACGGACTGCAGCGGTTCAAGAAGACGGCTCACCACCACCTTCTCAAGGGCAATTAGGGATGGGCAATAAATGCTAGCCTTGCCAGGGACGCCCACATCCCATGAACAAATTTTAAAAAACCACCTCTGACATTACTGGAGCCTTCATCAAGAAATTATCATGTATCAAAATGTTATGGAACACAAAAGGCTTCATCCCATTTGCAAACTGTCCCATTCATCCATCCAACTGCCAAGGAGCTGATGAAGTCCTCATGTGGCCCAAGCCCAACACAGGTGCTACAACTGTCTTACAATTAACATCAATGAAATGGAACATGGTTTTACAAATGATTCATCTTATTTTTTGCCAGTTTCAATATGTTGATTGCAGTCCACTGCACTGATAATAAGTGCGGCTACTTTTTCTACATGTGGTAGTAGGTCTCCCATGGTGCTTCTCATGGGTAGTCGCTTACCTGCACCACAGTTTCCGATGCTTCCCACAGACCCACAGCATCCTAAACATGACAATGGTTTTCCTCACTGTGACAAAACAAATTCACTGAACCATCTGATGGGCACTGAGAGCAGGAGGTCCCATGTGGAATGGTGCAGACTGTCTGGAAGGAGGTCAGAGAGGCAGTCAGTACAACTCCACAACCCCAAGGACTGCTGCAAAATGCAGGAAGAGATTCAATGACCTCACAAAGGTGGACGAGGTAAGTTCAGGCTCTGGTGCACAACATACATCCTCTACCACTCAGAGAGCTTCACGCAGCTCTTTACCTCTCATAATCTTTTTCTCTCAGCATCTGAGTGGTGGGGAAACACTCTTCTGCTAAGGGCAATCTGTCCAAACACTCAAGCACCTCCTTACTCAAAACCATTCTCTCAACTCACTTTGCCTACCACAAAGATAATACTAGTCTTCAACGACACTTCTTTTAAAGGGAAAGGCGCCATCACCTCTCATTATCATGCATGCATGACATCAAATGCAACAATGACACTCACAGACACTCCATGACACTCACAGACCTGTAACATTGTCTTCACTCCCTACAAAGGTAAGAAAGGAATTCAAGCAGCATCAGAAGGACAACCAAGGAGGACTATCATCATTGAAAACCCTGAGTCTACAGGAAGAGGTGATGTTGAATATAATATGTAGATGTACAGGAGAACCTGTAGGAGTGGGTGGGTTGCTGGCGAGCTGGAAAGCAAAGGGTAAAGACTGTGCAAGGCTCTTCATATCAAGTTTCAGCTTCTTGTGCTTTCTGAAAGTATTGAAATGCTCTTACACTCTCCTGCTATTCCTTCAAGAGCAAATATCACTCTGTGCACAGCTAATCAAGCTCTTCTATCTTTCACATCATAGGAGGTGTCTTGGAGTAAGTGGCCAGCCACTCCGATGACCACCCGGGCACTTCCAGATCAATAGCTGCTGCTAACTCCATCCTGGAATCTTATCTGCACAACCACCAGCAAAGGGACGTACACTCAATTAAAAAGCAGTCACTGAACACTCCAAGAATGAGGACCTGGGAGTGGAAAAGGCAGAGTGCTGGTCCTGCACAGAGGGCAGAGAAATGACCACCTTTGGATAAAGAGCCTAGGGATCCAGGTTCAGGGGCCCAGTCTTCAAAAGAACAAGGATTTCTTTTTAATAGAGCCATAGAGTACAAAAGCAAAGAAGTTATACTAAACCATTATAAATCACTGGTTAGGTTTCATCTGGAGTACTATGGCCTTGGAGAGGGTGCAGAGGAGATTTACTAGAATGGTACCTGGGATGAGGGACCTCAGTTTGTGGAGAGATGAGAGGAGATGGTATTGTTCTCCTTGGAGCAGAAAAGTTTAAGGGGAGTTTTAATTGAGGTGTTGAAAATTATGCAGGGTTTCGATACAGTAGATAAGGAGAAACTGTTTCCACTGGTTTAAGATGTAAGACACAGATTTAAGATCATTTGCAAAAAGAACCAAGGGGGAGATGAGGAGAATTTATTTTATGCAATGAGTTGTTATGATTTGGAATGCACTGCCTGAAAGGGTGGTGGAAGCAGATTCAATGGTAGCTTTCAATAGGGAATTGGATATATATTTGAAAAGGAAAAATTTGCAGGGCTATAGGGAAAGAGAAGGGGAGTGGGACTAATTGGATTGCTCGTTCAAAGAGCCGGCACAGGCATGATGGGCCGAATGGCCTCCTTCTGTGCTGTAAGATTCTATGATTCTATATGATTCTATGATTTGAAAGCATCGATCTCATGTGCAGGTGGTAGAGATATGGTTGAAATGATCGATAACCAAATCTGCAACACATTGCAGGAAACTTCTCATGGCCTGCAAAATACTCTGGAGACTGTTACAGCTGGGAAAATTATTGCATCAGCGAGAGGCCAGGAAGAGCATCTAAGGACATTGGTGGCTTCCGGAGGGGAAACCACCAATGCTTTACCAGATACTTGTCACATGGTTTCCAAGACCTCTTTGGGACTATTAGGTTGGTGATGACACCAACCAGTGGCATCTCTGAGGCAGTAATTCAGAGGAGAATTCAGATCAATATTTCTAATCAAAAGCAAAATACTGAAATAAAAATGATAGGGTAGAAGCTGAGAGGATGTTACTCCTCATGGGGGAGTCTAAAACTAGGGGGCACAGTCTCAGAAAAAGGGGTCGCCCATTTAAGACGGAAATGAGGAGGAATTTCTTCTCCCAGAGGGTCGTGAATCTTTGGAATTCTTTACCCCAAAAAGCTGTGGAGGCTGAGTCATTGAATACATTCGAGGCTGAGTTAGACAAATTTTTGATCAGCAAGGGAGTCAAAGGATATGGGGAAAAGGCGGGAAAGTGGAATTGAGGTAAAAATCAAATCAGCCATGATCTCATTGAATGGAGGAGCAGGCATGAGGGGCCGAATGGCTTACTCCTGCTCCTATCTCTGATGGTTCCATTCTGCTAAACTGTTGTGTTGATCTCTCTACTATGGTTGAATTTGTGTTATCAAAACTGTATGAACAGTGGTAAACTATATTTTTAAAAACACATTATTTAGGGTTTTTCTTAATACAGAACGACATGAATAACAATGAAATTAGTTCTTATGGTAGCAAGAAGAATAAGTGGGCAACATGACTAAAAACTCACACAAAATGAGTTATCAAAAGTACCTGCATTGTATGGATAAAGCCTCTTATTGGATGATAACAAGCCATCTACAGAAGGGGGACTAAAGAAGCCAGCATAACAACCATTAGGCTTGTCCCAGGTCCGTACTGGTCTGTTTACAGGGGCGGTAAAAATCACTCCTGCCTCCTGATTGCAAACTTTTTGAACAATAGAAAGATCAACTCTTGCAAGGAGGCTAAACTTTCCTATTAGTGCAAGTACAAAAATAGCACGCTTCAAAATAAATGTGTGTAGTCTGCACTTGTTAATTTGAAATTACTTCATTCAAATTAATGGATAATTTGAATTGAGTTTCAAAGAGTGGCTGTGTCATTTTAATGCAATTGTTTATTTAAATTACTGGATAGTTAAAATTTGTTTTTGACAAGAAGCAACTTTACATCAAGTGTACAATCACTATCTGAACTGTGCATGCAAAAAATTTCAGAAAACCCACTGACGCATTCTGTTAATTGTAACTGTGATTCTTTGATCAATAACCTTTTGGTCACAAGTCAGTTTTCTTTGATAATGAAAATCAAATTAACATTTAGGCACACAATTCATCAGTCAGATCATTTCCACAGACTCTATCGAGAAATAAGAATGACATTTTCCTTACTGTTTTCCAGCAGTGGTCCAGGATGTATGCAAGGAACATGATGAAATTTATCCTCCTGCCCACCTTTTTAGTAGAAACACAATGGCCCAGAATTTGCTGAAAAAATAATGGCGTGTGAACGAATTTTTCAGTCTTTCATTTAACTCTAAGCTTTCATTTTATAGTTGGATTTTGCACTGAATTTGCAGCACTACTGGAATAAATTGTTGTAAGAAAAGGGAATCAATGACTAGCAGTAGAGTGGCATTGGTGGCAAGCTGGACTCCAGTCTGCCCTGTTGGACAGAGACGTTGTATGGCATTAGGATATTTTACAGTGCATCTTAAAGAAGACAGTGCACAGAAATAAAGGAGAATTTGCAAAAATAAAGAAGCCACCAAACATAAGCACAGAGAGTTTAGAACAATCAAATGTAAGCAGCTAATTGTTAAATCCAAGGAGACCATTTAGTTAGTAGGGTGTTTATTATTCAATGCAACATATCATCCTAACTTTATTACAGTGCTCTTTATGATAGCACTAGAATCATTAAATCATATAAATTACAATACAGAATGGGGACATTCAGCCCATCAAGCTTCTGCTAGTGTTAAACCGTCAACTGAAGCTATCTACTCTAATCCTATTTCCCTGCCCTTTCTCCACATCCTTTTACATTTTCTCTTTTAATGAAGAATAAAAACTACCCACACACATGCCAGCAAGGTGCATAATGACATACATTATCTGCTTGTTCCGGGGCTGGTGTGTGCACAGAATTTTTTGGACACTTTTTTTCACTTTAATTCTACACTCTCAAAGTCAAAACAACAGCCCAGATATGTGCGAGGAAAATCTTTGTGGATAGGATGAGCTAGCTGTGCAAAGGCACGAAGCAGCCTGGGTGACGGTAACCCTGTATTTGCACGATAGCAGGTTTCGCAGTGGAGTGTTCCAGGGTTTATTGCAGTGGGAAGTCACATTTAGTAAATTCAGTTTTGATTACACTGTACTTCTTCTCTCAATTGGGAGTTAAACCACCTTTGTTGCTGATTCAACTCCTGTTTACAATTATAAATTTAATATAAGATGAATCCCTGCTAAGAACTATTTTTAGTCGCTGGAGTTGGTAATATCAAGGGTTGTTTGTACGGATGAATTAATTCTGTACACTGCTACTAGTCTACTAGATGGAGTTAATGAAACATACAGAACAATTGAAAATCTCTTAAGTGATACTGTTCTCAAAATATATAAAAAATATATTAGCCTATTGTTGGATCGTTAGTTATCAAAACACTTCAGTTACGGGACAGTAATGACACAACTATTTTTTAAAAAGACAAAAAAAGAGAATGAGACAGAGCACCAAAATTGCCTTTATTCTGTACCTTCTTTCCATTTTGCTGGACTTGTCATTTTTTATTAGTTCGAGGTGGGCAAACCAGCCCTTGAGTCAATTTTTGTTTCAAGAGAAATTTCAATTGACTCCAGAGGCCAAGACTGAATTGATCCCAAAACACTAAAGTATGACTTTTGGACACAAATTGCGTTCTAGCCTAGGGTCAGTGCTGGGAGCTCACACAGATCTTCCTGACACGATTTCCTTTCTTTGTGAAACAAACAATGGCCATAATGTTGATACAAAGCAAATATCTAATTGCACGTACCATGAATCATCAGTCAATTCTTGCCTGCAGTGGATTTGTCAGCCATACATGAGAAAACATTTTCAGGCTAATCAACAAATACTTCTAATTTCAAACTGGTTGCACAATGCATTTTGAAGCTAATTTTAGTGCATCTTTTTTTTATTTTGAAGACTTCCAAAGAAATGTATCACTCAAAGAACAAGATAAAAGAAAGTCCGCACCCAATCTACACAGCTACCTGAAAATATTCCTCTCTGAACTGCAAAGACCTTTCAGGTAATTTGTATTCAACCTTGCACTGGCACAATATGATACAGGTTTGAAGAAAATGCACACTGGATGTTATTAATCTAAATAAAGGTTCCCCTGCTAATGACTTAACATAGTAGCACAAAATAGCTGCTGAATCTAATAGCAGTGTTTCATCAGGTCTGAGGGCGGGTTAGGTCATAACCTACTTGACTTTGCCAAATAGGTTACTTCTGATGTCATCGTACTACAGGTAAAGATCTCTGATCTTCGCATGCAGAGTATGATGCACAGTTGGCAGATCCCAATTTACACTTCTGGCTGTCGAGCCTTTTCTGCCAGTGACGAAGGACCTGTGTGCAAACATACGTGCACAGAATTCTGCTCCCCAATCTCTGGATAACATGTTATGTTAGAGGTTAACACGTGGCTATCTCAAAGCATTATCAACATTCAAATTTCATTTTAAGAAATTCCCAAGCGGACCACTGAATCGGAACTTTTAAAGCTGGGCTTCTCCCCAGCTGGAGTTAAACATATGCAGGTGGTCCCATACCTCTTGCGTCAGTGCATTTGAGATTCCAATTGCTGTTGTGATTCCTACATTATACTGCTGCTTTTGCAATGATTCAAAGACATAGCAGCTTTGCTTCAACACGAAAGCAGTAGATTGTATAACAATACGGTTAAATGTATCATAGGGTAGAGTTTCCGCTTTGGGCGTAATTAGCAAATTAGGCACAAATTGCGCTTGAAATTGCATGGGTTAGGTTTCAGTTCACGTTTCTGCCAAAATGTATTTGCATAATCACAAACATAAAATCTTCCATGAACCAGCACAATCGATCAGTGTAATACAAGAAGGAGAAGAAGAAGAAGAAGAAATTGCATTTTTATAGTGCCTTTAATGTACTAAAACGTCCTAAGGCGCTTCACAAGAGCGTTATCAAACAAAATTTGACACCGAGCCACATAAGGAGGTATCAGGACGGGTGACGGTAGGTTTTAAGGAGCGTCTTAAAGGAGGAGAGAGAAGTAGAGAGGTGGAGAGGTTTAGGGAAGGAATTCCACAGCTCAGGGCCTGGGCAGTTGAAGGCGTGGCTGCCAATGGTGGAGCGATTAAAATCGGGGATGTGCAAGAGGCAAGAATTGGAGGAGCACAGAGATCTCAGAGGGTTGTAGGGCTGTAGGAGGTTTCAGTGAAAGGGAGGGGCGAAGTCATGGAGGGAATTGAAAACAAGGTTGAGAATTTTAAAATCGAGGCTTTCCTGGGCTGGGAGCCAATATAGGTCAGCAAGCACAGGGATGATGGGTGAACGGAACTTGGTGCAAGTTAGGATATGGGCAGCAGAGTTTTGGATGAGCACAAGTTTATGGAGGGTGGAAGATGGGAGGCCAACCACGAGACCATTGGAATAGTCCAGTCTGGAAGTAACAAAGGCATGGATGAGGGTTTCAGCAGCAGATGAGCTGAGGCAGGGGCGAAGATGGGCGATGTTATGGAGGTGGAAGTAGGTGGTCTTGGTGATGGAGCGGATATATGGTCGGAAGCTCATCCCAGGGTCAAATAGGACGCTGAGGTTGCGAACGGTTTGGTTCAGCCTCAGACTGTGGCCAGGGAGAGGGATGGCGTTGGTGGCTGGGGAATGGACTGGTCTTCCCAATACTTAGTTGGAGGAAATATTTGCTCATCCAATACTGGATGTCAGACAAGCAATGTGATAGAATGTAATCGTTTACTTTTTTTCTTTGCATTAAAAAATATTCATTGATGTATTTGAGAGTGGTAACCTGGTGCAGTTTTATTAATACAGCTGAACATGGGGTTATCACAAAAAATAAGCATTTTTAATAAGAGTGACCAGTCCTCCACCTGTAAGTAACCTGATTTTAAATCACTGAAAATGACAAAAAACTATACTGAACCATTTATTAGTTTCATTGGTGTACACTAGTCAATTTCTTGGTAAAATAAATATTTTTTAATATGTAAAAATGATTAAAACATGCCTACTAGTGCCTGTGCGCCTAAGAAAACGAGCTTAATTTGAAAACTCTCCTTGAATGGCCGCAAACGGGCGCAATTGGCAGAAACTCACCATCCTCGTTATTTTGATCTGGAGTGCGTGGCCAGTTTTCTGGGTGGAGCTGGCTTCGGGCACAATGATTTTTGAACCAGCGCAAAAGATCGCGGAAACTCGGTTTACATTTGACGTAACTTAAGCTTGATTTTCCGCATTCTTTTGTGCTGGTTCGGGCAGATTGCGCTGATAAAACCAGCGCAATCTAGGGGAAACTCTGCCCCCATGTATTTAATTTCTCTGTGTCTGTTGACAAACAGCACAGCACATCACATCCTGATTCATGATACAATAACACAAATGGTGCTTGTAAAGATGGTAGTAGGTGGAAGTTCATCTTGATTTTACAGTAAATACCATTTTGAATGAACTCGATAGCAGCATCTTCAACTTGAAATATTTTGAGGCTCCTGTTACTGAATAATTTCAAAGGGTGTTTATCGCAGAGCTGCAGTGAACTCAATCTGTCGGCTGATCTTTGCAATGATTAAGGATGCTGCCATATCAGCAAAAAGGACCTGATGTGCTATTGCTATTATCGTCAAGCATCCCCTTACTTCTAAGAAAGCAGATCTAGCTTTAAGATGAGTGTTTGATGAATTCTGATGAAATCACAGGAAACTTATGACCACATAATGCAGTGATGTAGTTTTCTTTGAAGGAGGTTACTGAATAATGAGTTTCCATTCATTAATACTGTATTGTTTGTTTAACCAGCAAATGGCTCCTTAATCTAGCTGTAGGTCCTAAATAATAAAGTAACAACGCAGGGACCTAATGTAACATTATGTTAAAAGTATAGTACCAGCCAAGCAAAAGGTAACACATATCAAACATATATCACCTGAGTGTGGATAATAGGAATGAGTAACCATGGAAACTATCTCAATGGATCAAAACTCAAATATTTTGCAAATTTGAATGTTTGGAATTTTTTGGTTTCAAAATGACCACTTTCTTTACACAAAAAAATGACTGTTTCTACACTTCTGTCTAGGTACAAATGTATTTTTACAATTGTGTGAAAAGTTTAGGCACGTCTCTATTTCAGGGGCTGGTGATCTCTCACTCCCCTCTCTCTGGTCACTTGCTCCTTTCCGCAAGTTCCTGGTCACCCACTCCCTTCTCATGCTTCAGGTTTCCTACTTCCTGTCTCTGTACAGTAGTACGAGTGTGTGAAGCAGTCAGTGCACATTTAAATTTACAGCTCTCCGGGGGTCGAAGTGACTGATGGGTCACCTTATTCGTGGGTCACCTGATATGCAGGACTTGTGGAAAGTAGTCTTTTTTTTTTGGTCCACTTTCCCTGGCTGTGCTGAGGCTCTGTGCTGTCAGAATCCCCTTGTTGCACAACCTATCCATCCAATCCTCCAAGTTTACTGCAAAGGTACTGACATGGGGAATCTAAATTCCTTGGTAGTGCGGTGGGGAAGAAGGGTGGATCTGAATTCCCTGGTGGTGAGCTGGGGAGTTGAGTCAGAGACTCACAGTTTAGTAATGCTGTCCCTATTTGTATTGCTGATTCCTTTTCAGATTTCAGATTGGATCCATTGGCAATTTTTATGAGGAAAGAAAGAAAAAAGGAAGACTTGCATTTACATAGCACCTTTCACATCCTCAAGACATCCCAGAGCACTTCACAGCCAATGAAGTACTTTTGAAGTGTAGCCACTGTTGTAATGTAGGAAATGCGAAAGCCAAATGTGCACAGCAAGGTCTCACAAACAGCAATGTGCTAATGACCAGTTAATCTGTTTTAGTGATGTTGGTTAAGGGATAAATATTGGCCAGGACACCAGGGAGAACTCCCCTGCTCTTCTTCAAAATATTGCCATGGGGTCTTTTACGTCCACCTGAAAGGACAGACGGGGCCTCTATTTAACATCTCATCCAAAAGTCGGTACATCTGACAGTGCAACATTTCCTCGGTACTGCACTGGAGTGTCAGCCTAGATTTTGTGCTCTAGTCTCTGGAGTGGGAAGAGCAAGAGGATTGGAGGCATGCCAAACAGGTAAGCTTGTACCTTGGAAGAGAAATTAGAACCTGTCCTTACATATTTAGCCATCTTTACAGAGCCAGACAATTGTACTTAGGCATTTCAGAAGACACCTGCATCCAGAGACCACAATTGCTCAAGGAAGTGATGATTGAACTTAGCATATTCTTGCAGCCAGACCTGCAAACCACTTCAGTGATATGGACAAATCTTTCAGTGGCTGTTAAGATAATTCTTCTAAGCAACAGCAGCAGATATCTGCCAAATCTCCCAACCTGCATAGTTGCATCATTGCAGGTGACAGATACCTTGTTTGCCTTGGCCATTCAATTAATCTATTTCCCTGTGGAAGTGCAAGACAGCTCTGCACTTTTACTGTCTAATTTGATTCTGTAAAATGCAGGTCACTATTGATGGCACATACATAACCATATGGGCCCCATCCCCAAAAAGACCCCTGCATGAACAGAAAGGGGTTCCACCCCATGAATTATCAGCTGGTCTGTGACCAATCATACAGAAAAATCCATGTAATGCCTGTTACCTGGCAGTTGCCATGATTTATTCACTTTACACTAAACCTTGCTACCACCAGTATTTGAAAGGGCAGGATGATTGGATATTTCACTGCTGATGGACCAGAGCAAATCCTTTGTAGCTATCACTACTTACCCAATTAAGAAACCCAAAGAAAAGACCTGTTGCTGCAGGCCAAATTGTCCAAATTATTGTTGCCTGCTTCACCTTACACAATTGTGCCCTACAAAGGAGCCATGCTATGCTGCAGGCTGCAGAAGACAGGCAACATCAACTAGATGACCCTAACCAATAGCCAGAAGACATGTTTGCCCAACCAATTGGGCAATCAGCAAGTGTATTAAGGCAGGTTCTAATAGATAATGCTTTCAATTAAGTGCAGGAGGCAGCCAATGTACAAATCATATGCATGAGTGCTGAATTACTTATTCAAATAAAACATCCCGTCCATTGCTCAAAATCATTATATCAGAACCCATGATCCCTAGTGTAGGAGGATTGTGAAGCAAGGCTAGAAAAACATAGACTCTTCAACCTTGAAAGAAGGCAAAAATGGGTGCAGTAGAAGTGAACAAAATACTACACAGAATAGAAAGGTAAGTCCAGAGCCATATTTTAAGTTGAACAACAACTGCAAGATAAGGGCACTTAGGTGCAAACTGGTAAAAGTATATTTGAGATTAATATCTAGAAGCAATTCTTAATGCATAAAGTTATCAATACCTGGAATGGCCTTCTCAGTAGGGTTATGGAGGCAAAAATTCATTCAAGAGACAGTTATATGTTGGGATGGGGTGGCAGTAAGTTAGTATGGAAGGATGAGCTACTTAGGCTGAGTGGCTCCCTAATCTATATTTATTTCTGTGCCTCATCCATGTTCCCAGGTGCACAGAAATTAAGGTCTTCATGAGCGAATTTGTTCCTCTATGTCTATCCTTATAACTCCCAATTACATTCTAAGATATTTATACAGTTCCTTCTTAAAGCAGTTATCTAACATATGTAATACAAAAAAATATTAGCTCCTCCACTACCAAAACACTCTGCTTCATTCTCAAAAAATAACTCTTTCATTATCATACCAATTTCAACCACTAGCTTCTCCATCTCATGTCTGACCCATTGAAAATAGTATCACCTGCATCGCTATAAAAGTCTATTCTGCTCTCAAATATTGGTTCTTTCATAACCAGCAGAGCTTATGCTGGCCTCAAAAACTGCCTTGGTGGCTATAAAATGTACCCAGTTGAAAATATTCTTACATCATACATATAGAAACTAATCCTGAACTACAGCTGAACATTTATAAAATGTACCAAAAAACGTACAAAAGATTTTTACTGTAACATGTCATTCACAACTCGTGCAGTCATGGCGATGGCTGATGAGCTTGGCTATTCCTTAAGTTCTCAGTGAAACTGCAGCCAAGCAGAAACAATGTTCTCAAATTAATTATTATCTGGCACCAATTTTACGATCTTGCTTTATACAACAGAAGGTTAGAAGGCATCTGAGATGAAATGTCACAATGTGTGATAAGCAAAGCTCTTCTATGTTTCGGTAGATTGTTAGAGTGACATAGAGGCTGAGAGCTTTACGAGGGCTACAACAGGTAAAAATTGGAAAAGTGTTGCGTTCTCCATCATTTACATTTTCTTTATCAGCCCCTCAAATACTTCCATATTCACCCTATTTCCCATATTATATCCACCCAGTCTGTTGTTTATATACCTATAAGTACCTAGTGCCTGATCCCATATTCAACTAACTTTACTTTGCCAACAGTTTCTCCCTACAATGGAGGCTGAGTGGCTGAAACATTAAGATAACATTCTGTTGTATAGTGTGTAATCTTTAACTATTTATATTATCACAGTCACAACACAGCAACTGATAAGCGCGTATGAAGATTGTAAATAGGAAAAAAAGTAGTGTTCGCATTGCTTCAGACCAACCCTGGCCAGTTAAGAAAGGTGGCTCATTAATCAAGGTGACTGGAAGGATGTTTTCATTACATTTCTCTTACAGGAAAAACAAGAATAGGTTGAAATTGATGCCAAGGATGTATGGACACAAGAGCATCACAATGTTCAGCAGGTTAAAACGGTTATAAAAAACTGATGATGGGAATTATGGATCAGGATATTGTATGTTGCAAAGGGCAAGAAAATCATTCAATACAGCTCAACAACTGAGAATAGCAATCACAAACCAAATAATCTTCTATCTCACTGAATCTGATTTGTCAAATAGTGACATTGAAGTGTTGATGCGGCCTCAGACAAGCTATATTTATTACTTGGAGGGAAGAAAGATACAAGGTTTGATGAAAGAGCAAGATAATCTCTGCCTGCAGGCCACTGTCTCATATTCTTACCTCCTGATCGGTAGATGTGAGCAGAATATAAAATATGCCTCAACTAAGTTGGAAATGTAGATAACCTTACTGACTAATCAGTGCCTTAGATGTACAATATTCTTAACTAATATATTACTGAGAGTGTGTGTGTGTATGTTTAGCATTAATTTGAGCATGCTGCTAATTGTTTTAGTATGAAGATAAACAGAGGTTTGCAAATTGGTCCTTTTAGCACCCATTTTCCAGATGGAAAACAGAAGAAAAAATGACCAATTTCGCAGGATTATGCCCTGCGCCCAAAGTACGTCCGAAAAACATCCAACACCATATTAGCCTTGATCAATTTTCAGATGTCTGGGCAAGCCGCCTAAAACAGGCTTCGGCCTCTTGCCTATGCTAAGGGCCTAACGCCTGTCTTATTACTCCTCTGAGAAATTGAGCTGCCCCTAATGGAGCAGGAGCCAGGCCACGTCTGTTCAGATTTTCCCAGATGCCGCTTAGCAACTGTCCGCCACCAAAAAGGTTACATTTTTTTTTTACTTTGATGTGGAGCCAGGAGGAGCAGGAGTGTTCCTTTCAGCTCCACAACACTCCTGAGGTTATTTCCAACAGCAAAGTTTATAACTTGTAACATTTAATATTTCTATGTGTTTTGGTTCCATCACCCCTGTGCTCGTTGACCTACATTGGGTCCTGGTCCAGGAACACCTCGATTTTAAAATTCTCATCCTTGTTTTCAAATCTCTCCATGGCCTCGCCCCTCTCTACCTCTGTTACCTCATCCAGCCCTACAACCCTCCGAGATCTTTGCGCTCCTCCAATTCTTGCCTCTTGTGCATTCCCAATTTTAATTGCTCCACCATTGGCAGCCGTGCCTTCAGCTGCCTTGGCCCTAAGCTCTGGAACTCCTTTCCTAAAACTCTCCGCCTCGCTACCTCTCTCTCCTCCTTTAAGATGCTCCTTAAAACCTATCTCTTTGACCAAGCTTTTGGCCACATGTCCTAATACCTCCTTACGTGGCTCGGTGTCCAATTTTGTTTGATAATCGCTCTGTGAAGCGCCTTGGGACATTTTAATTACGTTAAAGGTTATAAATGCAAGTTGTTGTTTTTGTTGTTGTTGTTGTTCTGATAGCTGATTCAGATTGGAGTTATTGATGAGTATTGAGCTGTTCACAAGACCCCAAGTTAAATACAAATTAAGTAGGCCATCTTAGCTCAACCATCCAGAGAAACCTTCAAACCTCCAACAATATCCACTTTATCTGAAATGATTCTAATGTTTTTGCCTCCAATACCCTACCCAGAAGTCCATTCCAAGTTTTGAGCACTCTTTGCATGATGAACAACTTCCTGAAATCGGTTCTAAATTTTCTTTTATATCAATTTGAACCATTATCTCCCCATACTGTCACAGGGTGGATCAAGTTATTTTTTATTGACTTATTCAGAAAAAACATACAATGCCTTCTTCAAGATAAGGATACGAACAAATATATCCATTTATACCACAGAGGTCCCATGCACCATGGAGAGGAGCTATAGCAGCTGTTTAGGAAGACTTTCTGCAAATCAGTAGATGATCAATAAGAAAAATCAATGGAGTCATAATTTGGTCCATGCTACTTTTTTCATTTAGAAGACCAAGTTTGATCCTAAAATTTCTCAAAAAAGTTTTATTTTATTGTCCATACTGATTGAACAAGGACTGATTACAGTCAAAAATCATCAATTTTCTTACAAAAATATTTTTATTAAGGTACAAATTATTGTTGATGATATTTGTGAACAAATGCTTAACACATTTGTATGCCTGCTGTTTTAATGAGACGTTAACTTGTTTATTTTAAACATATTATTGCCTGTGCCTGAGAATAGACTGGCAGCTAACATGAAAGGGAATCCAAAAGTCTTCTATAGGCATATAAATAGTAAACAGGAAGTAAGAGGAGGGGTAGGACCAATTAGGGACCAAAAAGGAGATCTACGCATGGAGGCAGAGGGCATGACTGAGGTACTTAATTAATACTTTGCATCTGTCTTTACCAAGGAAGAAGATGCTGTCAAAGTCACACTAAAAGAGGAGGTAGTTGAAATACAGGATGGGGTGAAAATTGATAGAGGAGAGGTACTAGAAAGGCTGGCTATGCTTAAAGTAGATAAACCACCCGGTCCGGGTGGGATGCATCCTCGGTTGCTGAGGTAAGTAAAGTTGGAAATTGCAGAGGTGCTGGTCATAATCTTCCAATCCTCTATAGATACGGGGATGGTGCCAGAGGACTGGAGAATTGCAAATGTTATACCCTTGTTCAGAAAAGGGTGTAAGGATAAACTCGGCCACTACAGGCCAGTCAGTTTAACCTTGGTGGTGGGGAAGCTTTTAGAAACGATAATCCGGGACAAAATTAATAGTCACTTGGACAAGTGTGGATTAATAAAGGAAAGTCAGCAAGGATTTGTTAAAGGCAAACCGCGTTTAACTAACTTGATTGAGTTTTTTGATGACGTAGCAGAAAGGGTTGATGAGGGCAATGTGGCTGATGTTGTGTATATGGACTTTCAAAAGGCCTTTGATAAAGTGCCACATAATAGACTTGTCAGCAAAATTGAAGCCCATGGAATAAAAGGGGCAGTGGCAGCATCGTTACTGGCTAAGACAACGTTGGCCGAGTCACAGGAGTATGAACCATGTACCTGGTTGTCTACCTCATACGTTGCAGGAAAGGATGCCCCGGAGCATGGTACATCGGCGAGACCATGCAGACGCTGCGACAACGGATGAACGGACACCGCACAACAATTGCCAGACAGGAGGGTTCCCTCCCAGTCGGGGAACACTTCAGCAGTCAAGGACATTCAGCCACCGACCTTCGGGTAAGCGTACTCCAAGGCGGCCTTCGAGACACACGACAACGCAAAATCGTCGAGCAGAAATTGATAGCCAAGTTCCGCACCCATGAGGACGGCCTCAACCGGGATCTTGAGTTCATGTCACGCTACATGTAACCCCACCAGTGAAAAAAAAGTTATCTGTTTTTAATACAACTGATCATTCTCTCTCTCTCTCTCTCTCTCTCTGCCTTTCGGGTGTCTCTCTCTCTCTCTCTCTCTCTTTCTGTCTTTGTGTTCTGACCGCTTGTGTATTCAGTAGTCTTGGATGTAATGTTTCTTTGTCTGAACACCATTCACTCCTTTGATTGCTGTGACTATCTCTCTGCCGAGGTGTGATAACGGGCAGTTGGAAAGATTATCTGTAATCACCAGGCATTGTTCTCTGACTATATATGCTGTGCCTTTATGGAACCCTACACTCACCTGACGAAGGAGGAAAGCTCCGAAAGCTTGTGATTTCAAATAAAGCTGTTGGACTATAACCTGGTGTTGTCAGACTCCTTACATTTATAAATAGAGGCATAGAGAACAAAAGCAAGGAAGTCATGTTGAACCTTTATAAAACACTGGTTTGGCCACAACTGGAATATTGTGTCCAATTCTGGGCACCGCACTTTAGGAAGGATGTGAAGGCCTTAGAGAGGGTGCAGAAAGGATTTACTAGAATGGTTCCAGGGATGAGGGACTTCAGTTACATGGATAGACTGGAGAAGCTGGGTTTGTTCTCTTTAGAGCAGAGAAGGTTAAGAGGAGATTTGATAGAGGTGTTCAAAATCATGACAAGTTTCGATAAAGTAAATAAAGAGAAATTATTCCCATTGACAGAAGGGTCGAGAACCAGAGGACACAGATTTAAGGTGATTAGCAAAAAACCAAAGGCGAAGTGAGGAAAAACTTTTTTACACAGCGAGTAATTATGATCTGGAATGCGCTGCCTGAAAGGGTGATGTTTGCAGGTTCAATCGTGGCTTTCAAAAAGGAATTAGATAAATATTTGAAGAGAAAAAATTTGCAGGGCTA
The DNA here is from genome assembly GCF_035084215.1 of Heptranchias perlo. Taxonomy (NCBI): domain Eukaryota; kingdom Metazoa; phylum Chordata; class Chondrichthyes; order Hexanchiformes; family Hexanchidae; genus Heptranchias; species Heptranchias perlo. Next base: position 15,674,301 of record NC_090357.1, on the reverse strand, counting down.
CGGGGAAAGAGCAGGGGAATGGAACTAACTGGATTGCTCTTATAAAGAGCCACCACTGGCTTGATGGGCTGAATGGTCTCCTTCTGTGCTGTAACAATTCTATGATTCTATGTGTTAAAATAGTGGACAGAGGAACGTCAAAGCAATGTGTAAAATGTACCTCTGCAATTATTGCTGTGACCAAACAGGAACTTCTTAGCTTAAAAATAGATTCTTTTAAGAAAGATGCCACCCTCAAAATACTTATCCTCAAAGTACTTCTGCAGCTGCCTGTGGGGATAATAGCTTTGAATCCTTTAGCTCTCCATGAAGTACTTAAAAATAAAGTTGATTATTAACTGATATATACAGCTGGAGAAACAGTCACTAAGTACACCAAAGTGCTAGAAACGCGGGGCTATTAGTTGATGATATAATCAAATCAGGATAACTCTAACACAGCCTCCATGGGGGTAATTTTAACCCCAGAAGTCCCGTCTCCACTTAAAGCCGGCGGACCGATATTTAAAGGGCCAATTCAGGTGGTTGAAACACTTTAGGTACTTAACTTTTTGTGGATTCTGTAACAGAAATGGATTCAACTACTCCTGAACATGTCCCCCGTGGCTTCTGAAACATACCATTGAAACGGAGGCAAGTTGCAGCCGAAGCTCATTTGGCACTTTAAACCAATGATTGACACATCTCAATAAATGGTGAGGAATTGCAGCTGGACACTCAGTTCTCTCAGACAAATGTTTAGCTGGGAGTTCTTTGAGTTTAGACTAAGATTTCTGTGTTGATACTGAAAATTTTTGTGTTCAGACAAATTTACCTACATTTTGGAGCCCCTCAAACTGACGAGATCAGGATGGGGAGGGCGCAATGGATGTATTCCACAGTACATCTGAGGAGGAGGCACATCACCATCCGCGGCAGGCATGTCGTGCAGCTCTGGGATCTGAGGTTGCACAAGATAGAGGTGCACCACAGGGAGGGGAGAAGAGCAGAAAGTGGACCAATGAAGGGGCCGAGGTTGCAGGAGGCACTACCCACATGAAAGGATCTACAGGAGATTCCCGGACCTCTCTGAGCAGCAGTGCCTATGCTGGCTGAGATTGAGTCGGCAGGTGGTTGCAGGCATCTGCAGCCTCCTTCAGGAAGAGCTGCTCCCGGATGGACCTGGTGGCCATGCCCGTCACAGTTAAAGTCACCACTGCCCTCAATGTTTTCACCTCCGAATTCTTCCAGGGGGCCACTGGTGAAATCACCAGGGTTATCTCAGTCGTCTGCACATGTATATATGACAGGTGATGGATGGCTTGTTTGCCAGGACATCCGACCAAGTCAACTTCCCCCGCAACATCATCAGCCAGACTGAGAGGGCAGTGGGTTTCAACTCTGGCTGGCTTCCCACGGGTGCAGGGTGCAATTAATTGCAAACACGTAGCAATCCAAGGACCTCATGAGCCAGGACTGTTCATAAACCGACAGCTCCATCAATGCACAGCTGACGTGCGATCACCAGAAGAGATTTCTGCAGCTGCCATGATTCATTCATTTTGCGCGAGTCCAACATCCCAGACCTCTTCCACACATAAGTCAGACTTACGGGTTGGCTCCTTGGAGAGAAGGGATACCCCCTGCGTGGCTCATGACACCTGTGATAAACCCCGCCAACGAGGCACAGCAGCGGTACAACCAGAGCTGCATCACCACCAGGTCAGTCATTGAACAAGTCATAGGAATGTTGAAGATGAACTTCTGGTACCTGGATAGATCTGGGGGAGCCCTTCACTACTCGCCAGCGAGGGTGTGCAGAATAATCATTGTGTGCTGCATCCTGCACTACATAACGCAGAAGAGAGGATTACAGGTGGAGGAAGTTAAATGCGCTCATCAAGCATCCTCATCTCCGGCAATATTGAGGAAGGGGGGAAGGAGGAGGAGGAGGAAAATGAAGATGGGGAACCCATCGCCAGAGCAGTGGTGCACATCGCTGCCCATGATGCCAGGGGTTCCCTCACCTCTAATAAGTTCCCATAATGAGATGTGCAAATTGGAGACTTTGAAATACGCAGGCCACTTGGAACAACCACCGCCAACCCCACCTTCCCGCCCTCCCATTGAACAAAACAATCCTTCATCCACACATGCACCCATTGCACACATGCCCAATGGGTGGCATCATGTCTTGGCATTCACGATGAAGCACTTGAAAGGGCGAATTCAGAAAAGGGACTCAATAATGGCCAAGACACGGCAGTGGTGGTGATAATGATTAAATGTAATATGCCATAACAACATGACAGCTCGTCAAACATCCTTGCGCATACACTTGGTGAATTACTATTGCTTAAGCCTTTTTCTTTCGATCGCTCTTACATGGTGCATCCCCTGTGGCTTCAGCAGAGGCAGTGGCAGGTTGCTCAGCTACCTGCCCTGACTGCTCTCGGCCTACAACCTCTGGGTTTTGGAGCCCGTGAGGGCCCCGCCAAAGACTGCTCCACTTGCACCTGTTCAGGGGCAGACTCGACCGTCGGGAGAGGGGGTAGCATTGCGGGTACTGATTGAGGAGAGGGCAATGGGTGAGACACAGGAGCACTTCGAGTGGAGTCCCCACTTCCATGTCCCCTTTCGTCATCATTCCGCTCCTGGGCCGGTGCTATATCACTCCCCCCACTCTGCTGGTCATGAGGCTGGCACGCAGATGGGCCACGTTGTAAGGCCACAGCTAAAGTATATGTCTGCCTGATTAAGGAGGCAGATATATTGGCATCCTGAGTCTGCAAGGCCGTTGTCATGTCCTGCATGGACTAATTTGAGAACCATGCTTGAAGCTCAATGGAGGTTACCATTCTTTCCATCGCAGACATTCCCACACTTAGCTGCGCCACCAATCCAGCAGCGATGGAATTGTTCTCCTCCATCCTCTCCGCTATTGTGGAGAGTGTGCATGGCACGTTTTCCAGTACCTCACAAAGGTGCAGCTGCACCTCTATCATTCTCATTTTCAATGATGGCCCCCGGGGTTTAGCATCTGTGTCCAGCTGAGCAGAGCTTGGAGAGGAGTGCGCCCCCCCCCACCCCCCCCCCCCCCGACGCAGACAGCTTCCCCCGCCACCAGCGTCTGCTCGTGCACACTTGTGAGCGGTGAATTACCAGGTGACAACCCAACTAATTGTCTAACAGGACCCACCGAAGTGCCAGTATCTGCGCTGGTGCGTGGCTGCACATCATGTGACAGTGCACCCTCAGAAGGAATGAGATTCTCTGAGGAATCGTTCTCTTCCATCACGGTTCCTTCCTCTTGAAGGCGTGAAGGCCGTGGAAGAAAATAGAAGCCGATATTAATTATTCCATGGAAAAGTGACAATCTTTCCACTGATCATACTGAGGTCTGGAACAATCATTGATAAAATCATCATGTGTGTGAAAGATGTTAAAGTTCTGACACCAGCCATCTGCGGGTTGCCAGTCTCCCCATCTCTGACAGATAGGCATGCAACGATATGACTTACTCCCATGGCCTCCTCCTCTGCATCTGTCAGCTGGACTACTTGTGGTGGTCCACCTCCAGTCCTCCTCCTGCCCCTTGCATTTTGCCCTCTCTTTTCCTACAAGGGGAGAAAGAACAGAGCTGTGAGTGACTGAAGGTGAACTATTCACCCGATGGATGAATTGCTTTGATTGAGGCTGATAATGAAACAGATGCCTCAAAGGGTGACTACCAGACAGATGCATCACATCAAGATTGGGGTGAGTGACAGTGGTGGGTGCATAACTGGGGAGGTGAGGACGTGTATAGAAAGTGAAGGATGGTTGATACTGAAACTTAAGTGGGAGTGAAGAGTGATGTGATGGAATAGGTTTGCCAACACAGAGTGAGAGGGGGGGTGTTGCATTTCACAGGATGTGGGTGAATCAGCAAATATACTGACATTTCTTAACCTGGTTCGGTCATTAAACCGCTTTCCGCATAGCATCCAAGACCTGGGCACTGTGCTCCTGCAGCCACGCCTTCTTGGTGGCAGAACCAGGTTTCTTCCTCCCATCGCTTGGGTAAATTACCTCTCAACATTGATTTCAATAACTTCAGATCATAACCATTGCTCCCATTTTTTTGGACAGCAAGTGCTGGTAATGGTTCTGATGTTATCATTTACAGCTCCTCTAGACCCATCTTTTGTTTCTTTACTTGTCCCATTACCACCCTCCTTGCCTTGCACCATTATCCCTTTTGTCATGTAATCACTCCTGCCCTCCACCCTATCAGAGATCTTCTCTTTTGTTCCTTCCTCCCCTCCCCTTCCTCCCCTCCACCTTTCCCTAGTTCTTTACTTGCTTAAAAAATGTTTAATCTTCAACTTCTTTCACTTCTGACGCAGGGACATCGACCTGAAACGTTAACTCTGTTTCTTTCTCCACAGATGCTGCCTGACTTGCTAAGTATTTCCAGCATTTTCTGTTTTTATTTCAGATTTCCAGCATCCACAGTATTTTGCTTTTAAAGTACCTCCCTCCTGGTTCTCATTGCATCCAGCAGTACTTCCAGTGAAGCATCAGTAAACCTGGCTGCTGATTTTGCCCTCCTTGAATCCATTCCTGCATTTCCTCCTTTCTCCTCCAAAATCCATTTTTGCATTGGACCTTTAAATAGTGGGCTTCAGATCGCTTCATGCGGCTGTGCAGTACGCTTGCTGTGCAGCTTGGAGATGCAAAACCCAGAGGTAAAATTAAGTGCCTTCAATTTAGTTGCAATCGCAGATTCTGACACGCTCACTTTACCTCCGGGTTTCCCACGCGATTATCTACCCACCCGTTGAGTTCCCGGCTCTAGATAAAAATCATGCCCCATGTATCAGACACCACAGATGGCCATTGGCCAGCTTTTGTATATGTGTTATGGAGCTTGCCGTCCATGGTCAAGTACTTTAGTGTCATAGGCACTTTTCTCAAATGCTTTATGGAGATAAGAACTGGACACCTTGGACATATTCGGCCTCAGTACTGAACGACTTTTCATCCTCATTGATTTTAATATCCATCTCAGGTGCCTTTGTACACTATCCTCTTATTTCACTGCCTCCTGTCCTCCCTAAACCTTTCCCTCCGTGTAAACATTCCAACCCATATTCACAGACACCCCTTCAACCTTACCATCTCCCACGGCCTCTCTACTGTGATGGTATCAATCACTGACAAGGCAATCTCCAACCACTTTCTTGTATCCCTCACCACATACATCCACTATCCTCTTCTAACCCTACTTCCTTTTGCATATGTTCTTGGGAAAAACTCTCCCTCAGGTCATTTACAACTGCAATTTCAAACTCTCAATTGCCTAGCCTTTGGCCTTCCATTCTCCATGACACTTCTGCAATTGTGGATTTGTTCAATCACTCACCACAACCTTTGATGCTCTTGTCCTCAGCAAACCATTACTTTCTCCCATTTCAGTCGTTCCCCTTGGTGTGGCCCCCATCTCTGCTCCCTCAAATCCAAAGGACACAACTTCCCTCCCTGGCCCCCATGTTAGCTGATATTTTAACGGTTCCCTCTCCTCGGGTATTGTCCCCCTCCCCTTCAAATCTGCTGTCATCACTCCACTCCTCAAAAAACCCACCCTTGATCTCTCTATCCTTGCAAACTACCGTCCTAACTCCAACCTCCCTTTCCTCTCCAAAGTCCTTGAACGTGTTGTCGCCTTCGAAATCTGTGCCCATCTTTACTGCAACTCCATGTTTGAATCCCTCCCATCAGGTTTCCACCCTGCCACAGCACTGAAACAGCCCTTATCAAAGTCACAAATTACATCCTACATGACTGTGACGATGGTAAACTATCCCTCCTTATCCATCGCGACCTGTCTGCAGCCTTTGACACGGTTGACCACACCATCCTCCTCCAACACCTCTCCTCCGTTGTCCAGCTGGTGGGACTGCGCTCGCCTGGTTCCATTCTTATCTATCCAGTCGTAGCCAGAGAATCACCTGCAATGGCTTCTCTTCCCACTCCTGCACTGTTACCTCTGGAGTCCCCCGAGGGTCTATCATTGGCCCCCTCCTATTTCTCATCTACATGTTGCCCTTCGGTGACATCATCCGAAAACAGGTCAGATTCCACATGTACACTGACAACACCCAGCTCTATCTCACCACCACCTCTCTCGACCCCTTCACCATCTCTTATTTGTCACATTGCTTGTCCGACATCCAGTACTTGATAAGCAAAGATTTCCTCCAACTAAATATTGGGAAGACCAAAGCCATTGTCTTTGGTCCACGTCACACATTCCATTCCCTAGTCACCGACTCCGTCCCTCTCCCTGGCCACTGTCTGAGGCTCAACCAGACTATTCACAACCTTGGCGTCCTGTTTGACCCTGAGATGAGCTTCCGACCACATATCCGCTCTATCACCATGACCGCCTACTTCCACCTCTATAACATCACCCGTCTCCATCCCTGCCTCAGCTCATCTGCTGCTGAAACCCTCATCATTGCCTTTGTTACCTTTAGTCACGACTATTCCAATGCTCTCCTGACTTGCCTCCCATCTTCCACCCTCCATAAACTTGAGCTCATCCAAAACTCTGCTGCCCGTATCCTAATTCACACCAAGTTCTGTTCACTCATCACCCCTGTGCTCACTGGCTACATTGGCTCCTGGTCCGGGAATGCCTCGATTTTAAAATTCTCATCCTTGTTTTCAAATCCCTCCATGGCCTCACCCCTCCTTATATCTGTAACCTGCTCCAGCCCTACAACCCTCCGAGATCTCTGTGCTCCTCCAATTCTTGCCTTTTGCACATCCCCGATTTTAATCGCTCCACCATTGGCGGCCCTGCCAAATCTCATCTCAGCAGCCCCCCCGCCTGCCCTAGCCCTGAACCCACATCTCTCTCTATCTTCAAATCTATTACCCCATAACTCCTATCTGAGTTCATCTTGTACATGAAACCCAGCTCCCTTTCCCTTGATTCGATTCCCACTAAACTGGTAATGACCCACCTTCCCTTCCTGGCCCCCATGTTAGCTGACCTTGTAAATGGTTCCCTCTCCTCAGCTACTGTCTCCCTCACTTTCAAAACTGCTATCATCACATCCCTCGTCAAAAAAACACATCCTTGACCCCTCTATACTTGCAAACTACTGCCCCATCTCCAATATCCCATTCCTCTCCAAAGTACTTGAACACGTTGTTACCTCCCAAACCCATATCCATTTTTCTAACGCCCCTGTTTGAATCTCTCCAATTATGTCTCCACCTCTACCACACATTGAAACGGCCCTAATCAAAGTCACAAATGCCATCATCTGTGATTGTGACCAGGTTGCATTATCTCTCTTCATTTTCATCAACCTCTCTACAGCCTTTGGAACGGCTGACCAAACCATCCTCCTCCAATGTCTCTCCTTCACTGTCCAACTCATTGGGAGGGTTCTCCCTTGATTCCACTCTTACCTATCCAATCATAGAATCACAGAATCATAGACTGGTTACAGCACAGAAGGAAGTCATTCGGCTCATCGAGTTAGTCTCATTCCCCTGCTCTTTTTCCGTAACCCTGCAAATTTTTCCCTTTGAGTATTTATCCAATTCCTTTTTGAAAGCCACGACTGAATCTGCTTCCTCCTCCCTTTTGGGCAGCGCATTCCAGATCATAACTACTCGCTGCGTAAAAAAGTTTTTCCTCGTTGCCATTGGTTCTTTTGCCAATCTCCTTAAATCTGTGCCCTCTGGTTCTTGATCCTTCCACCAATGGGAACAGTTTCTCTTTATTTACTTTAGCTAAACCCTTCATGATCTTGAACACTTCTCCTAGTCTGTGGAATTTGCTGCCCCAGGAAGCTGTGGAAGCTACATCATTAAATAAATTTAAAACAGAAATAGACAGTTTCCTAGAAGTAAAGGGAATTAGGGGTTACGGGGAGCGGGCAGGAAATTGGACATGAATTTAGATTTGAGGTTAGGATCAGATCAGCCATGATCTTATTGAATGGCGGAGCAGGCTCGAGGGGCCGATTGGCCTACTCCTGCTCCTATTTCTTATGTTCTTATTAAATCTCTTAACCCGTCTCTGCTCCAAGGAAAGCAACCCCAGCTTCTCCCGTCTATCCATGTAACTGAAGTCCCTCATCCCTGGAACCATTCTAGTAAATCTTTTCTGCATCCTCTCTAAGGCCTTCACATCCTTCCTAAAGTAGAGTCCCCAGAATTGGACACAGTACTCCAGCTGTTACCTTTAGTCTCGACTAAACTAGTGGCTGAACTAGTGTTCTACAAAGGTTCAACATAACTTCCTTGCTTTTGTTCTCTATGCCTCAATTTTGAAGCCCAGGATCCCGTATGCCTTTTTAACTGCTTTCTCAACCTGTCCTGCCACCTTCAAGGATTTGTGCAGATATACCCACAGGTCTCTCTGTTCCTGCACCCCCTTTAGAATTGTGCCATTTAGTTTATATTGCCTCTCCTCATTCTTCCTGCCAAAATGTATCACTTCACACTCCTCTGCGATAAATTTCATCTGCCATGTGTCCGCCCATTCCACCAGCTTGTCTATGTCCTTTTGAAGTCTATTACTATCGTCTTCACTGTTTACTACACTTCCAAGTTTTGTGTCATTTGCAAATTTTGAAATTGTGCCCTGGACACCCAAGTCCAAGTCATTAATATATATCAAAAAAAGCAGTGGTCCTAGTACCAAACCCTGGGGAATATCACTGTATACCTTCCTCCAGTCAAAAAAACAACCGTTCACCACTACTCTCTGTTTCCTGTCACTTAGCCAATTTTGGATCGATGCTGCCACTGCCCCTTTTATTCCATGGGCTTCAATTTTGCTGACAAGCCTATTATGTGACACTTTATCAAACCCCTTTTGAAAGTCCATATTCACAACATCAACCACATTGCTCTCATCGACTCTCTCTGTTGCCTCATTAAAAAACTCAATCAAGTTAGTTAAACACAATTTGCCTTTAACAAATCCATGCTGCCTTTCCTTTATTAATCCACACTTGTCCAAGTGACTATCAACTTTGTCCCAGATTATTGTTTCTAAAAGCTTCTCCACACCGAGGTTAAACTGACTGGCCTGTAGTTGATGGGTTTATCTTTACACCTTTTTTGAACAAGGGTACAAACATTTGCAATTCTCCAGTCCTCTGGTACCGCCCCCATATCTAAGGAGGATTGGAAGATTAGGGCCAACACCTCTGCAATTTCCACCCTTACTTCCCTCAGCATCTGAGGATGCATCCCATCCGCACCGGGTGACTTATCTATTTTAAGCATAGCCAGCCTTTCTAGTACCTCTCCTCTATTAATTTTCACCCCATCCTGTATTTCAACTACCTCCTCTTTTAATGTGACTTTGACAGCGTCTTCTTCCTTGGTAAAGACAGATACAAAGTACTCATTTAGTACCTCAGCTATGCCCTCTGCCTCCATGCATAGATCTCCTTTTTGGTTCCTAATCAGCCTCACCCCTCCTCTTACTACCTGTTTACTGTTTATTTGCCTATAGAAGACTTTTGGATTCCCTTTTATGTTAGCCAGTCTATTCTCATGCTCTCTCTTTGTCCTTATTTCATTTTTCAATTCCCCTCTGAACTTTCTATATTCAGCCTGGTTCTCACTTGAATTATCAACCTGACATCTGTCATACACCCTCTTTTTCTGCTTCATCTTACTCTCTGTCTCTTTTGTCATCCAGGGAGCTCTGGTTTTGGTTGCCCTACCTTTCCCCTCGTAGGAATGTACCTAGACTGTACCCAAACCATCTCCTCTTTAAAGACTGCCCATTATTTGATTACAGTTTTGCCTGCCAATCTTTGATTCCAATTTACTCTGGCCAGATCCGTTCTCAACCCACTGAAATTGGCCCTCTTCCAATTAAGTATTTTTACTCTAGATTACTCCTTATCCTTTTCCATAACTAATCTAAACCTTAAGAGACTATGATCGCTGTTTCCTAAATGTTCCCCCACTGACATTTGCTTCACTTGACCCATTCATTCCCCAGAACTAGATCCAGCAATGCCTCCTTCCTCATTGGGCTGGAAATATACTGATCAACAAAGTTCTCCTGAACACACTTCATAAATTCTTCCCCCTCTTTGCCCTTTACACTGTTACTATCCCAGTCTATATTAGGATAGCTGAAGTCCCCATTATCACTACTCTATAGTTCTTGCACCTCTTTGTAATTTCCCTGCAAATTTGCTCCTCTATATCCTTCCCACTAATTGGTGGCCTATAGAATGCACCCAGCAGTGTTATGACACCTCTATTGTTTCTTAACTCTAACCAAATAGAGCATAACCAAAGCATCTCCAGCAATGGCTTCCCTTTCTGCTTCCACACCATTACCTCTGGAGTCCCCCAAGCATCTGTCCTTGGCTCCTTCCTTTTCCCCATCTACTTGCTGCCTCCTTGCAATATCATCTGCAGACATGGGGTGAGCTTCCACAAGTACTCTGACAAACCCCAGCTCCACCTCTCCTCATCTCTCTTTATCACTCCACTGCCTTTGTGTTGTCTGACTGCTTGTCCGACATCCAGTTAAACACTGGGAAGACAGAAGCCATTGTCTTTAGCCACCACCACAAACTCCAACCTCTCCCAGCTATTTTCTCAGGCTAAACCAAACTTTTTGAAACCTCAGTATCCTATTCAATCCTGATCTGAATTTCCAACCCCACATGCTCTCCATCACAAAGACCGTCTACATCCACCTCTTTAATATCTCCCACTTCTGCCCTGCCCAAGCATATCTGCTGATGAAAACCATGTCCATGCTGTATCATCTCCAGACTCGACTATTCCAATTCTCTCCTGGCCAGCCTCCCATCTCCATAAACTTCAGCTCATCCAAAACTCTGCTGCCAGTATCCTATCCTGCATTCCTAGTCACCCATCATCCCTGTGTTCGCTGACTTACTTTTGATCCTGGTCTGCCAACGCCTCATATTTACAATTATCATACTTGTGTTTAAATCCCTTCATGGCCTCACCTCTCCCTTCTCTGTAACCTCCTCCAGCCCTACAACCCTCCCAAAACTCTCCATTCTTCTGATTTTGACTTCTTGTGCATCTCCCCCTCCCTTCTCCCCACCATTTTTTTTTTATTCATTCATGGGATGTGGGCATCGCTAGCAAGGCCAGCATTTATTGTCCATCCCTAATTGCCCTTGAGAATGTGGTGGGGAGCCGCCTTCTTGAACTGCTGCAGTCCGTGTGGTGAAGGTTCTCCCACATTGCTGTTAGGTAGGGAGTTCCAGGATTTTGACCCAATGATGATGAAGAAACGTCGATATATTTCCAAGTTAGGATGGTGGTGTTCCCATGCGCCTGCTGCCCTTGTCCTTCTAGGTGGTAGAGGTCGCGGGTTTGGGAGGTGCTGTCGAAGTAGACTTGGCCATAGACAGTCATGTCTTCTTTGGTCTAGGCCGCACATTCTTTAATTCTGTCCTTAAACCCCCTTGCCTCTCCAACTCCCTCGCCTCTTTTAACACCCTCCTTGAAACCTACCTCTTTGACCAAGCTTCTCGTCTCTACTCCTAATATCCTTCTTTGGCTCAGCATTCATTTTTTCCTTGCACTTCTGTGAAGCACCATGGGAAATTTTCCGAAAATAAAGGTGTCATATAAATGCAGGTTGTTGTTGTATGCTGGTTTGTTACAATTTTGACCTTTCCACAATTGATGTGGAGGCAAAACTCAACTCATGGGTAAGACACCTACATAATTCCAAGAAAGACTGTAACTAGTGGAGATTGGGTGGTGGTTGTCCTTCTGAAGACCAGTTATCCTTTTTTTTCTAGAAAAGATGTGCACACAAAGCTAACTAAACAAACTTAACTGACTGGTTTGTCTACTTAACCCTTTCATGAAGTGGTTCAAATCTGCTCTGTTATTTGAACTGACTTCCAACAACTTGCTCTATCTGTGCATGAATATGTCTGTTCAAAAGAGACCAGTGTGGCTCATATTAATCATCTTCTGAAGTGCACAGTGGAAATCCGGCATATAAATCAAAATACAATAAACAGGTCTATTAGAACCATGGAATTTTTCAGCACAGAAGGAGGCAATTTTCCGCATTGCGTCTGTGCTGGTTCTGTGTTGAAGCAATCCAAAACTAATGCCACTGTCCTGCTTTCTCCCCACATCCCTTCCTCTGCTTCAAATGTTAATATAATTTGCCAAGGGAACACTATCACAGATTTCTTTGTGTATAAGGTTTTGCCTCAATCTCAGGAAGCACAGACACACTTATGGAAGCTGGCTTTTGTGTTGGGCACAAGAAAAAAGTTTAGGAAAATCTGAATTTTATCACTGCCAATAGTAATCTCTTTGAAATTTCCTGCACAGAATTCTTGGTATAAAACAAGAAGCAGGACTTTAAGGCAATATTTTCTAACCTAATTTTTTTCCAAATATCCAATGTAAACTGTCATCTCAGTACATGCAAGTTGTTTTGCTGCTGTCATTTAATTGCTATATGAAGACACTGTATTAAGTATTCAGAATGAATGAAGGAATCAGCTATGATGTTTTTCAAATTTTTACTCAAAACTAATATTGTGCACTTAAAAATAGTGATGAATACTAAATTAGCCCAAGTCTAGGTGCAGAATTTAATGCACCACCAACATCAAGGACACAAGCATCAGACAAAAAATCGATTATTCAATTTCTGTAGCCCAGAAATTCTAACTCCGAACATTATTTACTAGGATTGCAACATCTGATTATAACAGTACTGTCCATATACTGAGCATATATCACATAAAAACACTAGAATAAATTTTAGAAGTAAATAATCATGCTCATCTCTCTATGACTGGAACTAGCATCCATAAATATAAGATCACCTCATGAAATAGAGACAAGGCCTTTTGTACTAATTTTTCTTTTTTTAACATCAATAAATGGAAAGTTACAGATTAGAACTAATGAATGATATAAAAATGTACTTGTGGATAGAGTAGGGTAAATTCAACACTTATGCATTCCCAGTGAGGAGCTGTATTTGAAGGAAGCATGGTTAGAGAATCGGGGCGACAGTCTTGCAGGCATATCTCTGACTCATGTTTCCTTCAAGCAGGGCTCTCTGCTGGTAGTGCAGGAATACTGAATTTATCCTAATAAGGCTTCAAAAACAATGAAACTAGTTACAAAAATAGATTGTTTATTAGCAGGTGTGGGATTCAAAACCCATTGAACAAAAGACATTTGAAGGAAAGGATTAACTGTGTCCCTTTTAAACAAAGACATTTGAAAACCTGCAAACACAGTAATGTAGTAAACTGAGTTCTCGCAAATCCTGTTTTCCCTCAGTGACGTTGATGGCATTGGAGAAGTATGAGTTTCAGGATCAAAGACATTGTACTCCTGATAGATATCAAGATTATTAAATAAATAAGCTAGATGGATAATATTGAGCTTAAAGGGTTATCAGGCTTTTAAACACATCAGTTTTTGGAAACACAAGCTTTTCAACACAGTAGGGGGTAATGTAAGAGAAGGCAAGAAGAGCATATGTCAAAGGCTTCGGATCGGTGTGAAAAGGCTTGAGCCTCTCATTCCTATCTGGTAACCTGTTCAAAGGTCTGGGATTTGTAAAACATCAAATAGTATTGCAACCAGTGAATGGTCAAATGGTATAAGGAATGATTTGAAACCACTGAAGCAATCAAAATTGGAGACATCAGGACTGTTAAGAATGTCTGGGTGTAGAAACGTAAGGGGGCTATCGCTACATGAAAGGCCATAAACAGAGACAGTAAAGGGGCCTTTTACAACCCATCTTTCGAGCACATGGTGTTTTCTACATTAAAGGGTCTCTAGTCACATGATCAAAGCCAAAACTGTCAATCACTGGGGTATGTTAATAATTGAGGCATAGCCACAGGGAACGAATGGACAAAAAGAATGACATTCCCCAATTCTACATCCTGTCGGTAAAAACAATATAAAAAGAAGACTTTGAGAGAAGAACAGCCTCTTCACCACACTGCAGACAAACATCATGCAAGAAGATGAGGAGGACCTCGTGGATTGAAGAGCTGATCACTTTCAGGCCTCGATGAGCAAAATCCTTGGTTTAAAGGTTGTATATGTTTTAATGATTTGCCTGATGTGTGTGTGAATTGTTAAGTCATTACATAATAACGTTGTGAATTATTGAGTGTATAATGGGATTTTATAGAGGAAAGTCATATGTATGATTTGATTTTGCTTCATGAATGCTCGTGTGAAATATACCATCATTAAATAATTACTTTTGATTAACGAAACTACCATGAGTGAGGGTGACTTTCTTTGCTTGACTATTCGTCCAATTCCAAGAATCACAGGAAATAAGAATCACCCTACACAGGGTATTGTGAACACCTGTCAAACTGATTTTGTTATTTAAGATTTGTCTTGTCAGGGTTTCCCTCAAAGCAGCTCCATGACTTGCTGATGAAAGATATAATGCTTGGTTCTGAAAAAATCACTGTGTGTTTATACTTAATCTCCTTTTATGGTTTTTCACTACAGCAGACAGCAAGGATAACATTGTGGTGCGAGGAGCCAGATTGCTAGTTTGTACTTGTCGGTGCATTAGAATGAAGGGCAATTGAAAAGCTTGATGTATCTCCAAAGAGAGGGAGGAAACTCAGAGAACAGTAACTATACTTCTCGATGGCAGGCTCAAGAGGAAAATGACATCTGTTTGGGAATCCTGTTGGATTGGGGAACGTGATCTTTTCTACATCAAAAAGTCTCTAGTCACATGATCAAAACCTAAACTGTCAATCATTGGGGTATGTTAATGATTGAGGCTGATATGGGAAGTACAAAGAAAGGGAGAAAAGTATTTAAAATTAATTTAAAAATTGAGGGGTGGGGGCAGAAGAAAATATGACAGGCAGCATCAACTGGAGAAAGAGCAACTATGTAAGAATATAAGTATGGATTGAAAGAAAAGCCATTGAGCCCATCCAGCCTATTACCTCCGCGGACCATGTATATTTTGCCCTATCATAAATTCTACTCAGCCCACTCCCACTCCTAAGAGAGCAATCAGCTACAGCTAAGCCTCCAAGAAGGTTAGGGTTTGGGAAACCTTTTCTCAATCCCCAAAAGTATTCCAGCAAAATTCAAGAATCTGAATCCAATTTTCCAACAACCTTACAAGTCTGAATAGTTACACACTACGGGTAACTCATCCTACATCAAACGCTTGTAAGAAAATCCATTAAGCCTGCTCCATTCCGAGTCCATGTATGATTATTCTATCATGGCGTTCCATCCCACATCGCCTGTTGATCCTCTACCTCCTTCACCTACCTCACCTGAAAAAAGTGAAGCCTTGTTAAATATCTTCAAAGCCCTCAAAACACATATCAATCCAGTTTTTCTTTGATTCTGAAACAACTACATTCTCTGGGATTTTGTTTCACATCTCCACTATCTGTGGGGGGAGGGGGGGTTCTATTCTCTAACCTTGCTTAAGGCTTGTGAATGTTGAAGTTGTGTCCTCCACTCCTGTGCTCGTTATCCAGGATAAATAACTTGTTTCCTCTCACTTAATCTTTTCCTTTTATTATTTTGAAGACCTGTATCATGTCTCCTCTGAGTCATTTCTCCGACAAAAATATGTTGAATGATTTGAGCCTTTCTTTGTAACTTAATCCACCAAAGCCTGGGATAATCTTGCTCATTCTTCTCTGAACCCTTTCTAATGCATCTATATCCTTTCTGAGGTAGGGTGACTAAAACTGCATGTTATACACCAGAAAAGCAATTCTATTATTCTTGTTTAAAGCAATCACAGTCATTAATCCTTTAATAGATCAGCTGGAGCACTAACTGAGAAGGTGTGCTTATAATGCAGCAATTCTAGTCTACACTTTCTTTAACCCAGTAGTTTGCTCATTAGAATGTGTCAAAAATTAATCTGTACTGTAGAAGATAATCTGTTTAAATGAATTTTCTAATTAACAGAATTCCAATTAAGAGAACTTGTTAAGTTACATGCATTGTAGAAAGCATGACAATTTGATTTATTATTATCCTTATATAATAAAAGTGGGTTCTGTAAGTACCAGGGGTATACTCATATTATCCAATCTGAGGGATTTTAGTATGCTGTGCTACAAAAACATCCAATAGCTCATAACTCTGAATGCAATAAGAAATTTAATGAATTCACTTACAATTTGTACCTTATTGTTTTTCTTCACTTAAGTGTATACTTGATGTCACTGTAATCAGGGTGTGCTGGCACTATGCACTTGAGAGGAAAAACACTGCTTCCAATGCTGCTCTCACCAGCTGTAAATGTCTTGTGAAGCCACTCCAGCTCTGTGTAAGAACCCTGACAAAAGAGATGCTATCTGCAAGGCATGATAAATCAAATGCTCAGTGACTAAATTCGGCTCTTTTAAGATTTATTTTAAATTAATATACTGGCAAGAGGTCTCTCAATAACAGAAGTTCAAGATAACTGATAAGGGATCAGTACTGCCACTGACCTTCATCATCTTCATTCACTACAAATTTAGGATTGTAATTACATCTAGTCAAGCATGCAGTCACCTCTACACTGGAGTATCTGCAGCTTGTTGAACACCAGCAAGTTTTGCATGCAAGAAGTAGCTTTTAAATTCTGGGCTTTTTAAAATGTATTTCCTGTTCTTCACAGTAACATATATTTAGTAATTCAAGAGGAGGAAAAACTTCTAAAATAGCCAGGATTTTCCTCACCAGTGCGATCACTGGTGGAGGTTTGGTGAGGTGTGATTTCCACCTGCCTGATGAACTCGACGCTGATGAATTTTCCAGGATCAGTTCAGTTTTGATATTTTGGGGGTGCTTTCGGCAGTATTGCCGCCTGTGTTTAAGAGCTTGCCACTGGGGATGGGGAAGTGGCAAATGGCTGCCACTGCAGCCTCTCACTGCCTGCAGCAGCTTAAAGGAGCAGGCAGCATCCATAAAGGGAACCATCAAGCTGCCTTCAGTCTTCTTCATAAACTCCTGTTGTATCAATAGAAAAAATCTTGATTGCCTCTCTGTTTTTAAAGTGCCAATTAACATTAATTTCCACATGTTGTAGCTACTAGCAACGCTGAATGGTTTTACTTAGTTAACGACAAAAAATGGGACATATGCCTCTTTTAAAAAGGCTGCACGTAGTTTGGCAGGTGCTTCTAGTGCCCAGTGGAAGTGATGATAGAAGATCAGGATGGCCAAATAAATGGGCAAGGATCTGGCATCATGGGTCCCCTTCCCATTTTCTGCTCCAGCCTGTCACAGCACTGCCCGAAAATGAGTGAAGAATTAGAGGTATATCCTACTTAGAGCTATATCTAATAGCAAAGCAGAGCTTCTTTTGGCTGAATAGTGCTGAGGGGAACCACTTAACCTTTCTACCTACCAGAGGAAGCTGTATGAAATCTAGTGGACTTTGGGAAATGGCTTAATGGTTCTAAGAAATTGCTGGAAAACCTTGTGCAAGGAACTAAGTTGCAAGTCAGATCCAGCCTAGGGGAGTTCGAAATTCTTTCTCACAGATTGGCCTCCTGTATCTTTTTCTCCATTAGTGACAAAAATCACAGGAAAGCACAGATTTCATAAAAAGTGATTCATAAAGACCCTTTAACAATTCTCAAGGGGTAATAATTCTCAGAGCAATGCCAAACACAGAAAAATTGTGTGTTGCTACTTTCTCTTGATCATCCGACACTTTATTCACAATCATCTTTTTCACCGATATTGGCAAACGCAGGCGTGTCGGGCCCCTAACAGCTTAAAATAAATGGTGCCTGTGAGTGCAACGTTTGCATATAGTTACATTTCTGCTGGAGGAAACCTCAGTTGTATATTAATATATATCAGTATATATACTAATATATACCTTCGGCTCCGAAATCACCATCTTCTTTAGTGCTTTTTGTCCACATTATACCAGCTCCATCATGCTCAGTGTGCCCACTGCGTAATGAAGGGAAAATCAAAAGTAAGGACTGTTTAAAAACATGTTCTTATAATATTCGTAAACCACCTCAGCTGTTGTGGTTCATGCTGCCACAACTATTAGATTCAATTACAGACCATAGCCATCTAGTATCCTCTTTCATGTTTGTTTCTTTGTGTAAATTATCCAACGTAGCACCAGAATTAAGATTCTATTCCTCTCTTTCAGCTATGATTGTGAAAGTGGGGCATTTTGACAAATGTTTTTTTCTTCTTTGTCAGCCTTGGTTGGAGAAAAGCTGCAGGTAATATCCATTAAGCAAAGCACTTCCCTTGAAGTTTGAGAAGCAAAGATCATCAAAATGTCCTGAAACACTGAAATACTGTGAGATATAGTCTCTTTACATTTCATGTAATTGTCATAAAATAAATTGTTTTTATTTAAATATTTTAGGGTTTAATGAATGCTCTCCTGAGTGTTGAGATAGCCTGACCTGTGAAAGTCATTGCCAGCACTGAATAGCTTATCACTAATTGGCACATAAATGGCTTAGGTTGAAGAAAAACTATACCACCATCATCATTAATAACGTGTATATAATTCCCCTCTTGTTTTCTTTAGAAAGATAAACCTATCTTTCCCTCAACTTCTCTACCTCCTCGGCCCATGGTAGAAATAAAGCATAATTTATTTGGTACTAATATTGTATGCAAAGTAATCACACTGTGGCTTGTGACTGCCACCTAGAATAATATGTGACCCCACATTATCAATTCTACCTGTGTTCTGGGATAATTAGGGCATTTTATCTCCATCCTGATCTATGCCAAGTCTGTCATCAGTCACTGCAAAAGAAAATATAAAAACCCTTTGCAGAGTGGATGTGGTAATAAAACTTGATGAGATAGTCCCTGCGCTCAACGTTTCTCTCCCCTCTCATGAAAATTAAAGCCCCTGTCCATGAAATGGCAATTTAACTCATCTATATTATATTTCTATTGCATGACAAATTATAAAACCTGGTGCAGCAAATTATTGCTGGTTTTTAATTCCAAATAAACAGTAATTGTTATACAAAGTCAGAACAGCCTAATTGTTGTCTTAATTTGGATCCCATAGCACTATTCATAAGCCTTCTGTAATTAGTTACATTCAAAATACAGTTGTCATAACATAAGAGAATAGTGCACTTAAACATATATCCCATTTTGTAAATCTCCATCTACACAAATTTTTATACAATTCTGTTAATTACATACTGCAAGTGTATCTTAATTATAATTATAAATAGACTGAAAAATTGTTCTGAATTTTAAAGTACTTTTTATATTCAACTGAGGTAAATTTATAGACTATGGAGCTGTGATTTTTTAAATTTAAAAATGCATACACGTCCTTGGTAAATGTCCTACGCATACCTGACTGAGTAGTTTCCAATTGGTTTATTTGAAACCTGGGGAGTGGGTGCCTCCACAAGTTTCTTTTCAGTTGTTAGCTGGAATTGATTGGTTAAGCAGACTGAGTGCAGGGGTTGAGTGGAAAATCAGGTGGCCAAAGGCAAGCAATGGAAATGCGCCAGGTGCACATCGCCTGGTATTTTGCAACCAGCAACTGCTAGAGTGTGTGAGTGTTATTAGACCTTTCAAAATTATGTAAATAAAGTTAGGGCCTACCTGCCCTGCCTCTTCTAGTAGTTAGCACACTCATCATTGTGCACTTGTGTAATCCTGGTGAAATTGCAACCCAACTTTCTGGTCTGCAGCACCAGTGTTCTCCATTGCAAGTGACAGGTAAGTAGCCTCTTTTTTTGCTGTTTATTGATATCCTTCTGTATTTTTCATTGTTTTTTAATCCAGTTCTGATCAATCCTGATTTTGGTTTATATTATGGTATCTGCACCTACTGTCCTGGGAGCTGACCTCTTCCTAGAACCGGCCCCCTCTGCATGGGCGTTCGAAAACAAGGAGAAGTTCCATAGGAATGATCAGAGGGAGATCTGCCTGTACACAAAGTATGTTTCACAGGCCCACAGTTTACCCAGTTAAGCAGGTCCACAGTCACTGCCAGTGTCTTCACCATCTACTCCTGATAAGTCTTTAAGTTACAATTATGCCTTCGAAGTGCCTTTTTGTTGTATAAGCAGGGAAATAGGCTTGAAATGCTAGAAATTACAGGAGCACATGGACAGTGATAGATATACCTAAAAGTTGCATGTCAACTTGTGTGTCAGAAAGTGACTGTACATTATATCCCAAGGTTGTTTTACAAAGATGAGGTATAATGGCCTTGGAAGATGTAAATCTGACAAGATTTTCAATTATACATTGCATCTTAAACATGTGCCCTACTGAGGTATGGGTATGCATGAGATGCAATGAAAGATCTGTATGAGGCCTTGGCTGGGAGAGCATTAAATGTGGAACAAGTTGATGGGGAGCACTTTGTGGTCTCAGGTCATCTAGTTGATACATGGTACTGATGGGTAGTCATTCCTTGCTAGATTCCATTTATTGTGCTGTCTTCTCATGTATCTGTTCCCATGTCCTGGAGGTAGTATACAAAACTTTCAGCCTTGTTATCTTCTGCTGCCAAGAATGGTGCACTATTGTCCTCTGGGGAGCATACCTCAAAGTGTCAAATAGGGCAACCCTTCTTGCACCCATCTCATGCAGTTGCATGTTCATTTGGCCATCTATCAAGCAGAGTCGGGTGCTGTACCACTCCATCACTTGTTCACAGAACGGGATCTAAATTGGGCTGCATAGTACCCGTTGTGAAGGCGCTACGAGGACTCCTAAGGACCCAAAATGGCATCCGGAATGCGCATGCACACTTCAAGCATGGCGTGTGCATGCGCCTCAAGGCTTTTGCAGATTGAAACATTTATTTTAAATCATATGGGACACACTTCAATTGTTTTAACTTTCTCCTCATGATCTCACTTACTAATTCATAAAACTAGACCTCAGCATGATCATCCAGACTTAAAAAGATCGGTGGAAAAAAGTTGATAAGGCCTATTATTGGGCGGGGGTAGTGCGATCCGCTATTAGACCGTGCCTGATGGCCCCTACGCAGGTAGCATGTGAATTTCAAGCTGCCTGCTACTTACCATAATAGCTCCGTGCAGCTTCTCAACAGCGCGGGTAGCGCTGGCTGCACGAATGAGAAAGCCCGAAATGGGCGTGCTCAGCACATGTCATCGGCAGCCTGCACCTCTTAAAGGTGCAGGTGCACATTTTAAATGGGACATGCAAAGTCCACTTGGAGGAGGGAAAGATGGCCAGAAGGATGGCAGGACCGGCACGAGAGCGGGCCCCATGCTTCTCCGATGATGCACTGGAGGCCCTGGTGGAGGGGGTGGATGAAAGGAGGGCCAACATGTACCTGCAGGGTGGCAGGAGATGCTCCAGACTCCAGCTGTGCAAGCATTGGGAGGCTGTGGCCCAGGAAGTCAATGCTAGGAGCATTGCACCATGCACGTGGGTGCAGTGCCGAAAAAAGTTCAATGATTTGACACGAGTGGTCAATGTGAGTGATTGCAAGTGTCAAGTGGCACATTCTACCAATTGCTCCACTGCTCCATGCATCACCCACCCACCCCCCGCCCCGCCCCAGTCACCCACCCATCAACAAACCCATACGCAATGCTGCACTCGGCATGCTGCATCTCACCCGCACATATTACCACACTTGCAGGCCACACAACCACCACTCACAGGTCACACACACTGACAGCTATTCGACTATGACAGGCACATCACCCACACACCTTGCAGGATACTTACTGACACATTGTCCTCCGTCTTGCAGGAGAATGTGGCGCATAACAGCCAGCAGCAGGGGAGACCTGAGGGAGGACAGGCACGCCTACACGTCCTCACCCCCTTGGAGGAGACTGTGCTTCAGATCATTGGCCTGGCCATCGCTGCAGCCGTGACCACATACCGCACCGGAGGTCCCGATGAAGGAGGTCTCTGCATATCTAATGCACCTTCTCATTTCCCACGTCTCCCTCCTCCCACAATCTTTTCTGACTCACGTGCTGCAGATGCTATATGCACGCATGTCTTACTTGCTCCTCTCCCCACTCAACGACTCAACCTGTTTCCCGTTGTCATTGCAGATACCCAAGAACACGTGGCAGCACCGTCCGAGGAGGAGGAGGAGGTGTGGGATATTGAAGGCACACTGTCACTTGATCTGACACTTGCATCCACCAGCTCAGAGACTGACACTGCAAGTCCTTTACAGGCTAGGTTAGAGGAGGGATCTGGATGTGGTGAGACACCAGGCACAACCGGGGCGGAGGCAATGGATACCACAGGTGCCAGCTCGCCGGAGAGCGAGGTCGCTCACTAGTTCTGCTGCAGAGGAGTCAGATGAGGACTTCGATGGGCCGGGCTACAGAAGACGGCTGATGGGCGTACACCACCAAATGCTTGAGTTATTGGAAAGCCTGCCAGAAAACCTGCGCACAATGACAAGGGGCTTGGAGGAGTCCAGCTCCAACTTGGCACAGGGCTTTGCGCAGAACTTGGAGCCCATCCTTTTGAACAAGGAACTGGTGGTCACCTACATCAGCACATCTGTGGAATCCACCATGACGCAGTGCCTGGTGGCCGATATCGCGGCTTCCATTGCAGCACAAACTGATGTCATCAAAGGTCTGCAAGCTACAGTTGCTGCTCAGACTGCGGCAATGGAAGCTCAGACTGCGGCAATGGAAGCTCAGACTGCGGCAATGGAAGCTCAGACTGCTGCTATCATGGCTGTGGGGACCACTGTGGAACAGGCTTCCTGGGCATCACAGCACTCGAACAATCCGTTCTCCAACTGATCAGGATTGCTGAGGCGCCGCCCCGGGAGAGTGACAGTGACACCGGAGAGTGATGGCAGTCGGACCTGTTGTCCTCTCTCCGGACGACAGCATTCCTGCTCCCACCCCTGCCACTCCGCCAGTGCCCTTGTTGTTGCCTATCGGCCAGCCAGACCAGACTGCTGCAGCCCAGCCTGAGATGGTGGAGTCTGAAGCCGGGCCCTCTTGGCCCAGAGCTGCTCGAGGTCGTCCTCCAAGGCCATCTGCACGCTCCTCCATTGAAGGCCAGCAGCCTCCCACCACCCATGCTCCAGTCACTAGGGATGCACCTCGTAGGAACACTAGGATAGGTAAAGGCACACGAACAACAGGCACTAATACAATGCACAGGGGTGAATAGTTCTGTTCTATTTCCATGATTTGATTTGTTAATTGATAAATGTGACTTTAAATTTCCATTTGGTGGTGGTTTTTATTTGTGTAATGAGCTGAAGGGGAAGCCAATGTGTAATCAGATGGAGGGCTATTTGATGCTCATGTGGGAGCGGACAGGTGGGGAGTGTAGGACTGTTGGTGAGTTGGGGGATGTAGTTGACATTATTGATAGTGAGCAGGGATCAGGCGAGCACGTAGAGCCCTTGCAGACAAAGCGTGTGTTCCCTGTTGCACCCTTGCATCTTCCTCCACTTCCTCCTCCTCCTCAGCCTCTTCCTCCTCCTCCTCCTCCACCTCTGGCTCAGGGTCTTCTCTGATCATCGGTGGCAAGGACTGGTCCCTCGTGATGGAGAGGCCGTGCATCATGCAGAATACCACCACGAATCTTCCCACCCGCTCAGTGGAGTACTGGAGGGCTTCTCCAGAATGGTCCAGGCAGCAGAAGCATTGTTTCAGGAGGCCTATGGTGTGCTCCACGATATTATGTGTGGCAGCATGGCTCTCATTGTAGGTCTGCTGTGCATGTGTGTGTGGGTTCCTGACCAGAGTCATGAGCCACGGCGTGAGGGGATAGCCCATGTTGCCCAGTAGCCAGCCTTTGACTTGCCGAGCCGGGTGAAAGATAGCTGGCACGTTGGACAGAGGCAAACGAAGGCGTCGTGACTGCTCTCAGGGCAGCAGGCATCGGCCTCCATGATTCGATGCGTGTGGTTGCACACCAGCTGCACGTTCATGGAGTGTAAGCCCTTTCAGTTAACAAAGGCGGCCGAGTTGATATGAAGGACACGGAGGGCAATGTGTGTGGAGGCAACGGCACCCTGCACCATGGGGAAGCCAGCAATGTGAGTGAACCCCCGTGCTCGCTCATTCCACTAGTCTCTGTCAAGAGGGAAGGTGATGAACCTGTTTCTCATCTCATACAATGCATCTGCGACTCCTTTATGCAGCAGTGCACAGCAAATTGCGAGATGTTGCATACATCACCAGCAGAGGCCTGAAATGATCCTGAGTCGTAGAAGTTCAGTGCCACGGTTACCTTCACAGCCACAGGCAATGCTGTCCTTGCCCTGCTCTGAGGCTGCAGTTGTGGCAGCACCAGTTGAAAGATCTCTGTCATGGCCTCCTTGGTGAACCTCAGCCATCGGATGCAATGTTGCTCGCTAATGTTGAGGTAAGAGAATTAGCCCCGGAAGGCCCTCATTGGATACGGCCTCCTGCTCAGTGCCCTGCGCCTCCTCATCCTCCCTCTCCTCGCAGCTTAACCTGCGGTGTGTGGCCTCTCTGCATGCTCCCAGTCGTGCTCAATGCCCAGTGAGAGCCCTAGTAGACCACCCATGGTTGCCAGAAATGTTGTTCAACCACGGTTGTAACTTTCCGAAGTGTAAGGCAGCACCTGCCAAACCACTCTCAAATGTACTGTAGCAACTCTCAGCAAGTATGGGGAGCTTCAAAAAACATTTCTTATCCCACCAGAAGCAATAATCCAGCAACTAACCTGCAACACCTGCATGGTCCCTTTAAATACCATTGGTGGGGGGTCCTCCAAGCCATCTAAGACATGTTCAGGTGTGCGTGCTTAAGACTGTGCGTTGAGTTGAGTGTTAAGTCCCAAAATGGTGTCTATCACTTTAAATCAGCTTTGCACACTGATTGTACCCATTTTCCCCCTACTTTACATGCTGCTGGCGTTCGGTGTTTGCACATGCGCAAATACCTATACCAAGATGGCGTCCGGCGCACGTCACGGGAAACGTGCGTGCGCAGCCAAGACGCCATCTCGGCACTTAGGAAGGTTGCGTAGCACCGAAACAACGGGCGCTACCCGGCCCAATTTTTAGTCCATCATGTTTTGAATTTTAGCTTTCAACTTTATTGTTTTTTTAACTTCATGATTAGTCGTGTTCAACATAAACATCTTAGCCTAGAAATTGCTATGGGCAATATTAGTGGGCGATACTTCACATGCTCATATGACATTGCTCTGCCTACTACATTAATAGTGGCGTTAATCCATTTAAAATATATGAAATAAATGGGTTAAACCTTCATTAAAAGAGCAAAGGAATGTCATGTTAATGTGTTAAGCGTTGGGCTGCTAATATCGCCAGGTGTAATTTCTAGGCTCATACTTGACAATACAATCAAATTGTCCGATGATGTGTTTTTTGTTCTCTTATTAAGTAGACCTTCTTTACATAAATGTCTTTGTAAGCTACATAACATGACAACGGAACTATTTAAAGGGCTGAGCTACAAATACAAAGCAGTCCAAATTGGGTTTAAATATAGATACTTGGAAAAATCTGAATGTTCTCAATTCAAACCACTTAGAAACACTGCGTCTTTACATGAGAATAGTAACATTTTCTGAGTTTGTGCCGAGTTTTTGATCCACTTTACTACATAGAATCATAGAATGGTTACGGAACGGAAGGAAGTCATTTGGCCCGTCGAGTCCATGCCGGCTCTCTGCAAGAGCAATCCAGCTAGTCCCACTCCCCCGGCCTTTCCCCGTAGCACTCCAAATTTTTTCTCCTCAATTACTTATCCAATTCCCTTTTGAAAGCCATGATTGAATCTGCCTCCACCACCCCCTCAGGCAGTGCATTCCAGATCTTAACCACTCGCTGTGTAAAAAGTTTTTCCTCACATCGCCTTTGGTTCTTTTGCCAATCACCTTAAATCTATGTCCTCTGGTTCTTGACCCTTCCGCCAATGGGAACAGTTTCTCTCTATCTAGACCCGTCATGATTTAGAATACCTCTATCAAATCTCCTCGCAACCGTCTCTGTTCCAAGGAGAACAAACCCAGCTTCTCCAGTCTATCGACGTAACTAAAGTCCCTCATCCCTGGAATCATTCCAGTAAATCTTTTCTGCACCCTCTCTAAGGCCTTCACATCTTTCCTAAAGTGCGGTGCCCAGAACTGGACACAATATTCCAGTTGTGGCCGAACCAGTGTTTTGTACAGATTCATCATGACTTCTATACTTTTGTACTCGATGCCTCTATTTATAAAGCCCAGGATCCCGTTTGCTTTTTTAGCCGCTTACTCAATGTGCCCTACCACCTCCAACGATTTGTGTACATGTGCCCCCAGATCGCTCTGTTCTTGTACCCCTTTTAAAATTGTACCCTTTAGTTTATATTGCCTCTCCTCGTTCTTCCTAACAAAATGTATCAATTCGCACTTTTCTGCATTAAATTTCACCTGCCAAGTGTCTGCCCATTCCACCAGCTTGTCTATGCCCTCTCAAAATCTATCACTATCCTCCTCACTGTTCAGTACACTTCCGAGTTTTGTGTCATCTGCAAATTTTGAAATTGTGCCCTGTACACCCAAGTCCAAGTCATTAATATATATCAAGAAAAACAGCGGTCCTAGAACCGACCCCTGGGAACACCACATATACCTCCCTCCAGTCTAAAAAACAACCGTTCACCATTGCTCTCTGTTTCCTGTCACTTCGCCAATTTCGTATCCATGCTGCCACTGTCCCTTTTATTCCATGGGCTTCAATTTTGATGACAAGCCTATTATGCAGCACTTTATCAAATGCCTTTTGGAAGTCCGTATACACATCATCAACCGTATTTCTCTCATCGACCCTCTCTGCTACCTCATCAAAAAACTCAATCAAGTTAGTTAAACACAATTTACCTTTAACAAATCCATGTTGGCTTTCCTTAATTTAATCCACACTTGTCCAAGTGACGATTAACTTTGTCCCGGATTATCGTTTCTAAAAGTTTGAACAAGGGTGTAAAATTTGCAATTCTCCAGTCCTCTGGCACCACCCCCATATCTAAGGAGGATTGGAAGATTATGGCCAACACCTCTGCAATTTCCACCCTTACTGCCCTCAGCAACCTAGGATGCATCCCATCTGCACCGGATGACTTATCTACTTTAAGTACAGCTAGCCTTCCTCATACCTCCTGTTTATCAATTTTTAGCCCATCCAGTATCTCATCTACTTCCTCTTTTAATGTGACTTTGGCAGCATCTTCCTCCTTGGTAAAAACAGATACAAAGTACTCATTTAGTATCTCAGCCATGCCCTCTGTCTCCATGCATAGATCTCCTTTTTGGTCCCTAATCGGCCCCATCCCTCCTCTTACTACCTGTTTACTGTTTATATGTCTATAGAAGACTTTTGGCTTCCCTTCTATGTTAGCTGCCAGTCTATTCTCATACTCTCTCTTTGTCCTTCTTATCTCCTTTTTCAATTCCTGTCTGTACAGTCTATATTCAGCCTGGTTCTCACTTGAATTATCAACCTGACATCTGTCATACACCCTCTTTTTCTGCTTCATCTTACTCTCTATCTCTTACGTCATCCAGGGAGCTCTGGTTTTGGTTGCCCTACCTTTCCCCTTGTGGGAACGTATCTAGACTATACCTGCACCATCACTTCTTTAAAGGCCGCCCATTGTTCAATTTCAGTTTTGCCTGCCAATCTTTGATTCCAATTTACCCAGGCCAGATCCGTTCTCATCCCACTGAAATATTAGGATAGTTGAAGTCCCCCATTATCACTACTCTATGGCTCTTGCACCTCTCTGTAATTTCCCTACAAATTTGCTCCTCTATATCTTTCCCACTAGTTGGTGGCCTATAGAATACACCCAGTAGTGTAATGGCACCTCTATTGTTTCTTAACTCTAACCAAATAGATTTGGTTGCTATCTGTTGTTATGTTTGAAAACTGCAAAAAAAGTGGATCAGAAGCTTTTTCAAACATTTTAATACAACAGATATTTAAATTGTACTATTAATGTTCTGTGTGTTAAAAAGATACAGAATTGTACAGCCAGGACAAAATCCACAAAACTTTCACATTTCAGTTTCCTACTAGAATAGTTATTGGTGACAGTCATCAACAAAGTTCAAACTTATTTCACAAGTCATTGCTGCTTTGATCAGAAAGATATGTAACTTTATCACCTTCCCAACATTGCCGTCACAGCAGCAGAGAACTGAAAAGGAACATTTTGTCGTTGATGATTTCCCTAGTATCTTGCATTCCATTAACTTTATCCATCTTTTTACCTGACAAGAATTCATACTCAAGAATTTTAAAGAAAGGCTTCAATTCTATTAATGTGCAAATGTATGTAATACTGTAATATCATCACTGATGTGTGCCAGACATACGTGTGCTTATGATACCCAGTTCTATCTCTCCGTCACATCCTCAACTCCATGCGCACCACCATGCTGTCTGTTTGTCCAACGTCAAGACATGAGTAAGGGTACGTGTGTATAATCTCATGTATATGCATTTTTGAGGGTAGAAATGCTAGCCTTGGGAACATGTTGGATTGAAAAAACAAGACGAGCCACACAGGGGACAAATTACATTCAATGCTGAAGTAGACAACTGCAAAGAAAGATAACAATTGCAGCCTAGGGGGAAATAAGGAACAACTACGTGAATCCAATAACAAATGGAAAAAGGTTAAAACCCGTGTTTTGTTTTAAAAATGTTTCCAATTTGCCCTTGAATCAATGTTTTAGAAAATAAGTAACTTTAGTCATGTACAAAAAAATACATCAAAATAAATCAGCCTTCAAAAAAAATATAGTTTTACATCTAGGTTTTAGGAAGTTAAAAGGGAGATCAGTTCTTCTGGCAAAGCACCGTCATTGTCCATCTCCCTATTTTGAGCATTTGGATACTTAATTTGGAGCATACTGAATAAACTAGACCATCTATTAGGAATAATAGTGTGGCTGTAAGATAGAAAATTCTGTCATGTCTGAAGGCTGCCAAATATTAGTGGCCTTTTTATCCTCCTTCATTCTCTGCTAAACCTTCTCTGACCTCCACTATCAATTCTGTAACTTCCATATCACATTCACCACTCAATGTGTAACCTCCTTCAGTCTTTTTACTCTAGTTCCCTTCAACTGTATTCTCTTCTAATGCCTTTCTTTCCTCATTATCCTAACCTTTCAAAGGGCTGATCCAAATTCCCAAATTCTCCCAGTCATACATACACTTGTGATATGTATATATTGTAGCTTCAGCTGCTCCCCCTCAAAGGCGTCCATTTAACCACTTTTACTGCCCCATCAAATTGGTTGTGATGATAAAATGAAACCATGAGAACAATCCAGCAGATGAGAGGAGTGACTTCATGGAAGCCCTGGCTTCCCTGTAAATCAGTTGGTGATTCTCCGATGATTGTATTTATGGTATTTATAGTAATGTGGATTGTAAAATGAAAAGATATCAAGCTATATATAATAATCATGAATTTTGTTGAAAAAGTTCAAATGATTTGTCTTTGCTTCACAAATTTTTGCAACAAGAAAGTCACTAATTAAGACGTGCTCCTGCTGAAAAGTATAGTTGGGCTGCTATCCTCAGTCATTTTTTTTTGGCATCAAAATCTGTAGGCCCCAGCCTTGCAACCACTTTTTATAGTGCTTGGTTAATTTTGGTAGACTTTACTTTTAAATCAATTTTAAATTCACACCCAAATATATGTTTCCTTTGCATGTCCCTATTGTGGACATTCATTGTTGTTTTCTAAATCTCCATTGAATTAACAAAACAGACAGGGGTCCTGGGAGATAGACAATATTATGTTGATCTGACCCTTGAACTAAGGGTCACTTGGCCTTTTCAATGTGAGGTGTTCTTGCTTCATCGGTTGTAGAATCATAGAATCATAGAATCGTTATAGCACAGAAGGAGGCCATTCGGCCTATCAAGCCTGTGCCAGCTCTTTGTAAGAGCAATCCCGTTAGTCCCTTTCCCCCGCTATTTCCCCGTAGCCCTGCAAATGTTTTCCCTTCAAATACTTATCCAATTCATTTTTGAAAGCCATGATTGAATCTGCATCCACCACCCTTTCAGCATTCCAGATCATAACTACTCGTTGCGTAAAAAAGCTTTTCCTCATGTCGCCTTTGGTCCTTTTGTGAATCACCTTAAATCTGTGTCGTCTGGTTCTCGACCCTTCTGCCAATGGGAATAATTTCTCTTTATTTACTTTATCTAAACCAGTCATGATTTTGAACACTTCTATCAAATCTCCTCTCAACCATCTCTGCGCTAAGGAGAACAATCCCAGCTTCTCCAGTCTATCCACGTAACTGAAGTCCCTCATCCCTGGAACCATTCCAGTAAATCTCTTCTGTACCCTCTCTAAGACCGTCACATCCTTCCGAAAGTGCGGTGCTCAGAATTGGACATGATACTTCAGTTGTGGCCAAACCAGTGTTTTATGAAGGTTTAAGATAACTTCCTTGCTTTTGTACTCTATGCCTCTATTTATAAAGCCCAGGATCCCGTTTGCTTTTTTAACTGCTTTCTCAACCTCTCCTGCCACCTTCAAAGATTTGTGCACATTTACCCCCAGGTCTCTCAGTTCCTGCACCCCCTTTAGAATTGTACCATTTAGTTTTATTACCTCTCCTCGTTCTTCCTGCCAAAATGTATCACTTTGCACTTCTGTGCATTAAATTCCATCTGCCATGTGTCTGCTCATTCCACCAGCCTGTCTATTACCTCCTGATGTCTATTACTATCCTCCTCATTGTTTACTACACTCCCAAGTTTTGTGTCATCTGCAAATTTTGAAATTATGCCCTGTACACCCAAGTCCAAGTCATTAATAAATATCGTAAAAGCAGTGGTCCCAGTACCGACCCCTGGGGAACACCACTATATACCTTCCTCCAGTCCGATAAACAACCGTTCACCACTACTCTCTGTTTCCTGTCACTCAGCCAATTTCGTGTCCATGCTGCCACTGCCCCTTTTATTTCATTGGCTTCAATTTTGCTGACAAGCCTATTATGTATCACTTTATCAAACGTCTTTTGAAAATCCATATACAAAACATCAACCGCATTGCCCTCATCAATCCTCTCTGTTATCTCATCAAAAAACTCAATCAAGTTAGTTAAACACGATTTGCCTTTAACAAATCCATGCTGGCTTTGCTTAATTAATCCACACGTGTCCAAGTGACTATTAATTTTGTCATACGACCATAAGAGACAGGAGCAGGAGTAGGCCATTCGGCCCCTCTAACCTGCTGCGCCATTTAATGAGATCATGGCTGATCTCATTTTTACCTCAACTCCACTTTCCCGCCCTTTCCCTATAGCCTTCGACTCCCTTGCTGATAAAAAATTTGTCTAACTCAGCCTTGATTGTATTCAATGACTCAGCCTCCACAGCTTTTTGGGGTAAAGAATTCCAAAGATTCACGACCCTCTGGGAGAAGAAATTCCTCCTCATTTCCATCTTAAACAGGCGACCCCTTTTTCTGAGACTATGCCCCCTAGTTTTAGATTCCCCCATGAGGGGTAACATCCTCTCAGCATCTACCCTATTGTGTCCCCTCAGAATCTTGTATGTTTCAATAAGATCTCCTCTCATTCTTCTAAACTCCAATGAGTATAGACCCAACCTGTTCAATCTTTCCTCATAAGCCAACCCTTCCATACCCGGAATCAACCGAGTTAACCTTCTCTGAACTGCCTCCAATACAAGTATGTCCTTCCTTAAATAAGGGCACCAGAACTGTACGCAGTACTCCAGGTGTGGTCTCACCAGGACCCTGTACAGTTGTAGCATGACTTCCCTGCCTTTATACTCCATCCCCCTAGAAATAAAGGCCAATATTCCATTTGCCTTCCAGATTACCTGCTGCACCAATATGTTGACTTTTGTGTTTCATGTACGAGGGCACCCAGATCCCTCTGTAACGCAGCATTTTGTAATATTTCTCCATTCAAATAATATTTTGCTTTTTTAGTTTTCGTGCCAAAGTGGATGACTTCACATTTTCCCACATTATATTCTGTTGGCCAGGGGCTGCAGTAACCTGAGACGTCTAAGCTATATGCATATGATCTAACAGCGTGAATAAAGTGAATTGAGAGTTGAGAGAATTGACTCTTCTCCTCTGTGTACTAAGCCAGTAACCGTAACCGGTGACCTCCGGTCAACAATTCCATCTGCCAAATTTTTGCCCATTCGCTTAACCTATCAATATCCCTTTGCAGACACTTTGGGCCCCAGTGAAATCGGGGTGCTCCGCACGGAATTGCAGGCTAATTGGATCCACTTACCTGTGCTTCCGTGTTTCGCGCTGGAAAGCTGCGCAGCGGGCGGACTGCACATGTGCAGCATAAGCTGTCAGCTCGAGGCGCCCTATTTAAAGGGGCAGTCTTCCACTGACTGATGCTGCAGGAAATAGGAAAAATTACAGCACAGGGGGAAGGTTGCTCCCAGGTTTAATGATGCCTCACTCCAGGTATTATTGGATGGGGTGAGGAGGAGGGGGAGGACAGAGATCTTCCCCCCTGGCGGGCGGGAGGAAGCGGCCTGCCTCTGGCACCAAGAAGGCCTGGCTCGAGGTGGCAGAGGAGATCACCTGCACCACCAACATATCGCGCATCTGCATACAGTGCAGGAGGTGCTTCAATGACCTAAGTAGGTCAGCCAAAGTGAGTACACTTACTCATTCCCCTACACTCCGTCTGCCACATCACCACCCCCACCCCACATTTCCTTCTGCACTGCCAACACTACTCTATCACATCACTCCTCACACCCACTCAAAGCTCATCTTCATCTTACCTGCACTTACTCACCTCGCCAGTACTCATCCCACCACTACCACTCAACCCAATCCTCATACAATCTCATGGCTCTATCTCATACTCACCCTCTCATGCATCTCTTTCATGGTCAGCCTCACTCAACCTGCCACTACCTGTGCTGCAGCCACAGGGCATGCATCACATATGTGCAGTAGGAAGTGTAAGGCAAACGCGTCGTGAGCATGAAGGGGATGCATAAGGGTGTTTGAGGGTTTGTCATGGTTTTTACCTATACTTAATTTCTGATCAACTCACATAGCATATTATATTGTCACCACTACTGCCACGTCTTTGCGAATCTTGTCTGGTTTGTGCAATAATGCCCTTTCCTGAGGATTACAATGAAGACCCACACCTGATGCCACCCATTGTGTCACTGCAGAGTGGATGTAGATGTATTTGCAGGGCTCCTTTGTGCAGACGACTGAGAGACATTGGCGATGTCCCCGGTGGCACCCTGGAATGATGCGGAGGAGAAGTTGTTGTGGGCAGTGGTGACTTTGACAACGACAGGTAAGAAGATGGTGCTCGAGCCAGCCGGGAGCAGCTCGGCATGAAGGAGGCTGCAGATGTCCACGACTACATGTCGAATGACTCTGAGCCTCCGTGTGCACTGCTGCTCAGAGAGGTCCAGGAAGCTGAGCCTCGGTCTGTAGACCCTGTGGCGAGGGTAGTGCCTTCTGCGATGCATCACTCTCTGCCGTTGCCCTCCCTCCTGCTGTGCAGGTGGATGTGTCACAGCACTGTGTTTTGGGGCTCCACGTGTCAGAGGTGGATGGCGTGGCTGGCGAGGCTGGTGATGCTGTTCGTCCTCCGAGGAGGTCATGACTGCAGCTACGGCGGCCCCCATCCGGAAGATGTACATTTGAGGGGGTCCGCAAGGTAGGTAAATGTGTCTGGACACCGGGGTAAGTGTGCAAGTTGGTGAATTTTATTGTTAGGAGGAGGGTGGTGGAGGCCAAACTTTATCCAAAGTGACAGAATGGCCTCCTGCAATGAGTGAGGGTCTCCCCCACACCTGTCAAATGCATCTTTGCAGCTGCCACAGGCTGATGGCTGCAACACGTCCATTTGAACTGGGAGTGTTTCCCCCAGTACGGGAAACAGTCCCATTTGTTTGCAAAATCCCACCCCTCCTAAAATGTCATGTTAATCAGGTCTCTAAATGACCTGAAGTACCTTAATGATTAGTTTAAGTGGCATCCCGCCGGCTTTAATTGCCGGCGGGAGTCCCACATGCGGGGGCTGCGCGCGCATGTCAGCGCGTCACTGGGGAACCCGGAAGTGGGCGGGTTGGAGCCGGGTTCCAGGCCCGCCCCAGGAATCCCCGATTTTCCCAGCACCCCCCGCCACGAAAGCACCCGCTCGGTGGTGCGAAAATCGAGCCCTTTGTGTCCTCATCGCAACTTGCTTTTCCACCTATCTTTGTGTCATCAGCAAATTTGGCCACAAGACACTCTGTTCCTTCATCCAAGCCATTGATATATATTATAAATAGTTGAGGCCCCAGCACCGATCCCTGCGGCACCCCACTAGTTACAGATTGCCATTTTGAAAATGACCCTTTTATTCCGACTCTTTGTTTTCTGTTAGTTAGCCAATCCTCTATCCATGCCAGTATATTACCCCCAACACCATGAGCTCTTACCTTGTGCAGTAATCTTTTATTTGGCACCTTATCGAATGCCTTTTGGAAATCCAAATATACTGCATCCATTGGCACCCTGCCCGTTACTTCCTCAAAGAACTCTAATAAATTTGTCAGACATGATTTCCCCTTCATAAAACCATGTTGACTCTCCTTGATTGTATTCTGAGTCTCCAAATGTCCTGCTACTACTTCCTTAATAATGGATTCTAGCATTTTCCCAATGACAGATGTTAGGCTAACTTGTCTATAGTTACCTGCTTTCTATCTCATTCCCTTCTTGAATAGGGGTGTTACGTTTGCAGTTTTCCAATCCGCTGGGACCTTTCCAGAATCTAGTGAATTCTGGAAGATTACAACCAATGCATCCACTATCTCTGTAGCCACTTCCTTTAAGACCCTCGGATGCAAGCCATCAGATCCAGGGGACTTGTTAGCCTTTAGACCCTTTAATTTACCGAGTACTTTTTCTCTAGTGATAGTGATTGTTTTTAGTTCCTCCCTTCCCTTTGCATCTTGATTTTCTACTATTATTGGTATGTTATTAGTGTCTTCTACTGTGAAGACAGATACAAAATATCTGTTCAATTCCTCTGCCATTTCCTTGTTTACCATTATTATTTCCCCAGTCTCATCCTCTAAGGGACCAATGTTTACTTTAGCTACCCTCTTCCTTTTTATATACTTGTCGAAGCTTTTATTGTCAGTTTTTATATTTCTTGCTAGTTAACCCTCATAATTTATTTTCTCCCTCTTTATTATTCTTTTAGTCATCCTTTGCTGGTTTTTAAAGTTTTCCCAATCTTCGGGCTTACCAGTAATCTTTGCCATGTTGTATGCTTTTTCTTTTAACCTGATACCATCCTTGACTTCCTTAGTTAGCCATGGTTGATTCACCCTTTATGTGGAGTCTTTCCTCCCCATAGGGATATATTTTTGTTGTGAGTCATAAAATATCTTTTTAAATGTTTGCCACTGCTTATCTACCATCATACCATCTAATCTGTTTACCCAGTCCACTTTAGCTAATTCCGCCCTCATTCCTTTATAATTGCCCTTATTTAAATTTAATACAATAGTTTCAGACCCAAGATCCTCGCTCTCAAACTGGATGTGAAATTCTATCATGTTATGATCACTGCTTCCCAAGGGATCCTTTACTTTGAGATCATTAATTAATCCTGTTTTGTTATCCATTACCAGATCCAAAATGGCCTATTCCCTGGTTGGTCCCCCAACGTAATGGTCTAAGAAACAGTCCCTAATGCACTCTTTGAACTCCTCCTCAGGGCTATTTTGCCAATTTGATTTGTCAATCTATGTGAAAGTTAAAATTGCCCATGATTATTGCATTACCTTTTTTACAAGCCCCCTTTATTTCCTGATTTATATTTTGACCTACAGTGTAGCTACTGTTAGGGGGCCTATATACTACTCCCACCAGTGATTTCCTTCCCTTGCTATTTCTTACCTCCACCCAAATTGATTCGACATCTTAATCTTCTGAGCCAAGATCATTTCTCACTAATATACCAATTTCATCCTTTATTAACAGAGCTACCCCACCACCTTTACCTTTTTTCCTATCCTTCCGAAATGTTAAATAACCCTAAATATTTAGCTCCCACCCTTGGTCACCTTGCAACCACATCTCTGTAATGGCCACGAGATCATTTGTTTCTATTTGTGCCGTCAATTCATCTATCCTATTACGAATGATGCGTACATTCAGATAAAGAACCTTTAATTTTGTCTTTTTACCATTCTTTCCTACCCTGGCCCCATTTGCTAGTGCACTCTTATGTTTGTATGCTGTGTCCCTTCCTGACACACTCTGATTATCATTATCCCCATGACTTTCCTGTACTACTTTCTTGTCTTTTCTCTTTATCAATCTAAATTTCGCCCCACCTGAGCCCTCCCCCCCTCTATTTAGTTTAAAGCCTTCTCTACCACCCGAGTTATTCGGTTTGCCAGAACACTGGTCCCAGCATGGTTCAGCCCATCCCAACGGAACAGCTCCCTCTTTCCCTAGTACTGGTGCCAGTGCCCCATGAATCGAAACCCACTTCTCCCACACCAATCTTTGAGCCACGCATTCACCTCTCTAATCTGATTTACCCTGTGCCAATTTGTTCGTGGCTCAGGTAATAATCCGGAGATTATCACCTTTGTGGTTCTGCTTTTTAATTTTATTATCAGATTATCATTTCTAAAAGCTTCCCCGCCACCGAACGTATAGAAATTGTACTTTTCTAAACCTACAAAGGAAATCTTTTAAAAGAGACAGAATGCCATTTTGTTGCCTACTCTAAACTATAATTGTACATTATTCAAATTCAGAACCATGCAATAGTACAGTGTCTATGTAAGGTACTTGCTATATATAATACTCGACTGTTAATAAGGAACGTTATGGAAGTTCTGACTGATTGGGGTCTATTTTGACTTTTGGGCAGCCAAGTGGCCCCTGTG
This sequence comes from Heptranchias perlo, assembly GCF_035084215.1. Classification (NCBI taxonomy): domain Eukaryota; kingdom Metazoa; phylum Chordata; class Chondrichthyes; order Hexanchiformes; family Hexanchidae; genus Heptranchias; species Heptranchias perlo. The sequence continues at coordinate 15,637,337 of NC_090357.1, read as the reverse complement.
ATTGTGAGGCTCTGGCCTCATTTACATTGGCCAGGCAAGCTGCAGGGCACCAAACAGGCATCCCGGTGCAGCTCGCCAGATTCGGCAAAGGAAGACGAGCTGGAGCTCCCACCTGGAAGGTAAGTCACGTGGTGGGGAGAGGGGGGGTTAGTGGGGGTGGTCGCAATCGTGGAGGACGGGGGTCTGGAGTGGCAGTGGCTCGTATTATTATTGTGGGCCCTGGGGTTGGACATCAGCTCCTCCGAAGACCACAAAAGTAATTCAAGAATTACCTTTGGCGAGCCTCTTCTCTTCCACCGCCCGTGGAACTGGTCGAAATCTAAGCTGCACAGGGCAGGCTCCGACCAGTTTCTACCCAAAATGGCAATCAGGGTCCTATTAACGTCATATGATCCCGAGTTCCGTATTAAATGGGGCCAATCGCCTAAATCAGACGGGCGCTTTGGACACCCAGAGGTAGTTCCTTTTTAAAGTGGTGCTGGCCACATCTGCGCTGTTAACGGGGCGATAAGGCTACGGGCCTCATATTGGAGCCGTTATCACTCCATTATCGGCAGGCAAAGGGAGTGAAAATCGACCACATTCAGTTTTGTTGAAAAATTCAAGTTTCTGCTGGTGGCTGGGTTGCTCTATTGTCATTCATGAGTGAGCGTAAATGAGAAAAATTCTCAGCTTTTTAATTGAAAATTGGATTGCATGATGAACAGAACATACAGTATAGATAATTCTGGAAGCTGATAGTAAAATAATGGCCCAGAAATTGCTAGAAAAATAATGACGAATTAACGGTGCTCGGCATTATTAGCTTGTAAAATATCCAGCAATTTGTGGCGAAGAAGAGATATGCTATGAGTTCCGGTTCTCCACAAATTGTTGGACGATTCGCGCCGCTCTGCCGTAAACCTCGACAAAACCAAAAAAATTGCAACCTCGCCGTGAGCCTCTCCATTGAAATTAATTGCGTGTCATGAAATTGCTGGATTTATGCTGTTAATGCCAATTAATCTCGCTGCAGCCATTCCTAAGGGCGTGTAATTCATGATGTAAGGACCCTGTTAATGACGTGATTTATGGTCCTGACATGATACTCAACCTTGGAGGCCCAGAAAGGGAACAATGAAACTGTGGAGTCTCACTCCAGCAGGTAGGGAATTGTTCCTATAGGTTTTTAAAACTTTTTTATCTGTCTTGGCAGTACTTTTTTTTTATTCGTTCATGGGATGTGGGCGTTGCTGGTGAGGCCAGCATTTATTGCCCATCCCTAATTACCCTTGAGAAGGTGGTGGTGAGCCGCCTTCTTGAACCGCTGCAGTCCGTGTGGTGAAGGTTCTCCCACAGTGCTGTTAGGAAGGGAGTTCCAGGATTTTGACCCAGCGACGATGAAGGAACGGCGATATATTTCCAAGTCGGAATGGTGTGTGACTTGGAGGGGAACGTGCAGGTGGTGTTGTTCCCATGTACCTGCTGCTCTTGTCCTCCTAGGTGGTAGAGGTCGCGGGTTTGGGAGGTGCTGTCGAAGAAGCCTTGGCGAGTTGCTGCAGTGCATCCTGTGGATGGTACACACAGCAGCCACAGTGCGCCGGTAGTGGAGGGAGTGAATGTTTAGGGTGGTGGATGGGGTGCCAATCAAGCAGGCTGCTTTGTCCTGGATGGTGTCGAGCTTCTTGAGAGTTGTTGGAGCTGCACTCATCCAAGCAAGTGGAGAGTATTCCATCGCACTCCTGACTTGTGCCTTGTAGATGGTGGAAAGGCTTTGGGGAGTCAGGAGGTGAGTCATGCGCCGCAGAATACCCAGCCTCTGACATGCTCTTGTAGCCACAGTATTTACATGGCTGGTCCCGTTAAGTTTCTGGTCAATGGTGACCCCCAGGATGATGATGGTGGGGGATTCGGCGATGGTAATGCCATTGAACGTCATGGGGAGGTGGTTAGATTCTCTCTTATTGGAGATGGTCATTGCCTGGCACTTGTCTGGCGCGAATGTTACTTGCCACTTATCAGCCCAAGCCTGGATGTTGTCCAGGTCTTGTTGCATGCGGGCTCGGACTGCCAGTCTTGCCATCCACGGTCCTGTTAGTGTTGTACGCCAATCATTTTCAGGATGCAAAGCTGTTTCGATACTCAGAAATGCAAATTAGATAGATTTCTTTCAGAAAATAATTTTCGAATACAGTGAGACATGACGTGGTAAGTGTAGCAATGCTTGGGAGGAAAAAGGTGACTTAGGATTTATGGTTTCCAAAGCTCTCCACCAGTGGGGCTTTCCTCGTGTAATTTCTGGTCAGTTGTAGACTAATTGATAGAGATTGATTGCTATGATGAGTCAACAACTCCATTATCATTGCGACGACCAGGATGGTAGAAGGCCAACTGGATGGACCTTGGTCTTTCTTCATCTAGCAATTCCAATGTACCAATGAAAGCTGTTCCGGTGCTCCTGACCACGATAAACGGGGCCGCTGATTCTATACTTCATGGGTCAGGAACGTTTGTACATTTCTCACACCTACCCTGCCATTCACTCATTATTTTCTCAAGGACGAATATAGCAATTTCCACACAACTGGGTTACAATGTCCTCTTCTTCTGCTTGTTCTTTTAAATTTTTTTCTTACTTTTCTTTTTTTCTCTCTCTTAATCCACTCTCTTTCTTTCTCTCTTTTCATTTCTCTTTCTATATCTAATTTGATTCTAATTCGCCCTGTTTCCTTCTTCATCGTTCACTCTGTTTCTTTCTGTATCCTTTTCTTTCATTGGTTGAGGAGATAGACCATTGGGCACGACATTCATGAGGTCCCAGATGTGACAATGACATCGCTGCGCGTCAGCAATTCGCATTTCCACCAATTTGCGGGGCAAATATAGTATGATCTGAAGGGTGAGGTAAAAAGCCACGAGATGTGAATTTCCAGAAATTTCTAGCCTAACATTTACATGCTGAGTAGATTGAACTTTTAAAGAGGTTGTATCTGAAACTATTTCTGCACTTTTATCTTTGCTGTGTCTTTATAATTTGATTTAATCTACCAAAAGGCATCTAAACCAAAAAGCCATCAAATCTCTCCCTTGAGTACAGCTCATTTATGTTTCCAATACTAATGCCTGATTTATCATCATGTGTAATTGCTCTTGGTAGTAACAGTTGATTCTTACTAAGCGAATAATCTGTTTGCCAGAAAAAATTGTTTGCAGATTTATCCCCAATTTTTACTCACACAAAATTCGTATTGAACTGTAGGTGATTTCAAAGAATCACCATCGTGTTCTTCCAATAGTCTGGGGGATGCTGCGTGGTGTAGTGCTAAAGCATATAGGTCGGAAGGTCCCATGTTTGAGCTCTGGTCTGTGCTGAGTTAACTGATCTCAGCCAGGAAGCAGTTAAGATGCTATAATTGGCCTCAGTTGGGCTAGGGAGTGGTACAAAAATCAGCCATAAGTTGGTGTTCTTGATTACTATCCAGTGACCCTCACTGGAAAGTACACAGATGACACTCAATTTCTAGGAGCATACATGACCAATGCCATTTATCAAGAGAGCTGCCAACACCCTTGGGAGCACACCTCAGCAACTGTCAGTAGCTTCAGAAGAGAGGTGAGAAAATTGGAAAAAAAACCAAAAGACTCATCATCCTCTTTAAGGAAAATGTTTCATTGGTTAGCATGCTTTTTATCAAACTGAGTGAAGGTTGATGATACTGTATTTTAAGGGAGCAAAGTCTGTCTTCATTAAAAAGAATAGAGGAGAGGAAACATGATCCAAACATTTTTTAAACCGAGAGGAATCAGTGCTTACGTGATTTGTCTTGAAGCATGAATAGAACCAAGGAAACCTTGGACTAAATGTAACTTAAAGAGTAAGTGCTTTACACAAATATAATGGTGCTATTGGACCACCTGGAAAAAATCGTTTTGCTTAGAAATGCAATAAATCCTTCTTATTATCACGCCCTATTTTCCAATCAAATCTGACATTCTAGCAAGCCACAATATCAAGCAGAATTATAAAACATTCGCTTAACGTCGGTGATAGGAATGATAATGGAATCACTACTCAAAGATGTAATAGAGAAACATCCAGAAACCGAAAATATAATAAAGAATAGTCAGCACGGATTTCAAAAGGGAAGGTCGTGTTTGACCAACCTTTTTGAATTCTTTGAAGAAGTAACAGAAAGTGTAGACAAAGGTAATGCAGTAGATGTAATTTATTTGGATTTTCAAAAGGCCTTCGATAAGGTACCGCATAGTAAACTCATGACTAAGGTCAGTGCATGTGGAGTCAGGGGACGAGTAGCAGAATGGATAGCAAGCTGGCTACAAAACAGAGAATAAGGGTTAAAGGTAGTTACTCAGACTGGCAAAAGGTTGGAAGTGGTGTTCCACAAGGATCGGTGCTGGGACCATGTTGTTCACCATTTACATAAATGATTTTGGACTTGGGAATCGGAAGAACAATTTCAAAATTTCGCAGATGACACCAAATCTAGTCTAGTTAATACTGAGGAGGATTACAACAAAATACAAGAAGACAATAATAAACTTGCAGAATAGGGGTGGAATTGGCAAATGAATTTCAGTATAGGTAAGTGTGAGGTGGTACATTTTAGTAGGAAGAATAGGGAGGCCACATACTCTTGGAAAATAAGAGTCTAAATTGGGTACAGGAGCAGAGGGATCCAGGGGTACAGATACACAAATCACTAAAAATAGCGACACAGGTTGATAAGGCCAATAAAAAAGCAAACCAAGCACTGGGGTTCATTTATAGACGCATAGAATTGAAAAGCAGGGAAGTTATGTTGTATAGAATCTTGGTTAGACCACATTTGGAGTACTGTGGATAGTTGTGGTCGCCATATTATAAAAAGGATATAAAGGCACCGGAGAAGGTGCAATAAAGATTTACTGGGATGATACCAGAACTGAGAGGTTATAGCTGTCAGGAAAGATTGAACAGGCTGGGGCTCTTTTCTCTAGAAAAGAGAAGACTGAGGGGTGACCTGAAAGAGGTTTTTAAGATTATGCAAGGGTTTGATAGAGTAGATGTAGAGATGATGTTTCCTTTTGCGGGGAAGACCAGAACTAGGGGTCATAAATATGAGATAGTCACTAATAAATCCAATAGGAAATTCAGGAGAAACATCTTTACCCAGACAGTGGTTAGAATGTGGAACTCGCTACCACAAGGAGTAGTTAAGGTGACAAGCATAGATGCATTTAAGGGGAAGCTAGATAAACGCATGAGGGAGAAAGGAATAGAAGGACATGTTGCTAGGGTTAGATGAAGAAGGGTTGGAGGAGGCTCGTGTGGAGCATACACACTAGCATGGACCTGATGGGCCGAATGGCCTGTTTCTGTGCTGTACGTTCTATATAATTCTATGTAATTCTGTGCGAAATGGTAAAAACATATGAAAAAAAATAAAGAAAACCAATAAAACTCCGACCCTGAAAGTCGTCATTGTTTTTGGCATTTGTGGGGTGCAGAATTGGCATAATATAAGTTAGTGACCTGCAAAATTGGGGAGGAAGCTAGTTTTCCATGCCAAAATCAACGCACCTGAATTTCCGATTGTGGTTTGGGCCTCTCTGCAATCTGCCGGTCGTGTCCTCACAGAGCTTATTTCATTTATGTAAGTGAGGGTCAGCGGGGTAGATCAGAGGCACGTACTGCCAATAAGTTGAGAAAAATCTTTTAGTGTGTGTGTTTTTAGTGTGTGTGTTTTTTTTTGCTTTAATCTCCATGAATAACAAAGAGCGTCATAAATGCACATTCTCCTTTAATACAACAAACTCCAAAGTGATCATAAGCCTTTCTTCATGCCATGAATCTCCTGGATGTCTTAATCCTATTCTAGTGCTTTTCTTTGGTGCAACCTGAGGGCCAGTATCATGACAGGTGTTTGGCTGCATTTATGGTACAAAAGGCTCAGGGGACTGGGGTGGCCCTACAGTAATTTGTTCAATTCAGAACGAAACTGAACTTGGACCTAAATAGAATCAAAGTGTACTGTGTAAGTTAATCTTGAAATTAAAATCTAAAACTGTATACCTCAGTATCTCATGATCCTAATTTAGTTCAGGGTAACATAATGTAAATGTGATATCAATTTGGGGTTAAGTTAGAAAGCTGCATTGCAGGTTGGATAAAATTTTGAATCCAAGAGGAGATACCAGATAAGGAAGAATAAGGAGTGAAAGAATGGCTGCAATATAAAGACTTAGCCATTCCTTAACAAACTGAGAAAGGCAGTTTGTTTAAATTTCAGGTGCTGTAACTACAAGGACAATGACCTAATGTGAACTGGGATGAACAGATACCAGGAAAGAGCTTTGTGTTTTAAAAACCTGTTATAATCAATAAATTTTAAAACATTTAAAAAGAGATCCTTCACCAGTTGGCAAGTTACCCAATTTACCCAATTTTACTTTTTATTCACTAAAGATTGAGTTGAACATCAACGAGAGGAAATATTTTGAAATAGACAAGCAACTAATCATGATGGCAGGTAAAGAAAGCAACAGCCCACAAAGGATCGGTAGGAATTTTAAAAAGTACGAACAGGTAAAGGATTGAGAATTGCAGTATAAAATCCCCTTATGTAACTTGCAAGCTGGAACATTGCTTTGCTTTTTGACCTTAGCAAGTTGGTTTTGAATTTGTTCTCGGCTTAGTGCAGAGTGCAGATTTTTTTTAACCCTGATTTTATAAAGGTCTGATAGTAGCAAACTTCAATATATGAACTGAAAACATTCTTGAATTTAATCTCCTTAAAAACAGTTTAACCCATAACTCAAACCCAGAGGTTGAACTCAAAGATTATCAAGGACTTGTCTAAGCTAGAAAATATTTCTGAGAAATTATAAGGATAATTTTTTTTTAAAAAGGGTTATGTTCCAGCTTACAATCTAAGAATTTTGATTTCTATATGGTCAATAAAATCAATGTACCAATAAATCATCCCCTGGTGTCCTTAGGGATTCTGACTTTGACATGAAACCGCACAAGCCAAACTAAAACATCTAAATTAATTTTCCTAACAGTATTCCTGATCTATAAATAGACTATAGTAAGAAATAGCTGAGCTATAACTCAGTTTTACAGTGTAAGGATCGCCAGCTGCCTCATGCCTTATGTGAAGAGTGAGCAACGACTGATTTCCAATAAATGAAACTGCTGAATTCCACAGTTCTGCATCCAGACTGTACTTCAACAGAAAACATACTCAGGCCGCTTTACTATTCCTCAATTAAATCCTTAGTTTGATCAGTGACATATACACATAAGACATGGTTGTGCTAATTTAATAGGGATGTGCAAGCTGATTCTTGCACTGTCAGGCCTAAAGTCCCTTTGGAAAGTTTCCTGGTTGAATTCAGATGCAGTTACAATTAAGCCATTACTGCTATATCTTCTGACATTTCAACTTACCATTCGTAATGAATTAAAGCATCCATGCAGATGTATTTTAAATAATTAAAATGAACGACATTAATGAGCAGACACTTGGGGCTCAATTTTAAAACGGAGCCAGGAAGGGGGCAGGGAGTCAAATTGAGATCGGGAAACTCATTAGTACAGGTTTCCCAGATGTCCTTATGATTTTGACATAAGAACGTTTTTTTTTTGTCGGTTTCCCGTCCGACTGACTGGCAGGGAGAGGACATCTTCAGGTAAGTCTGCAGGTAACTTTTTGTTTGTATGGGGGGGCATGGTTGGGCACGGGGGCATGAGTGGGCAAGGGGCATGGGTGGGCAAGGGCTAGCATGGGTGGGCACGGGTGGGCAAAGGTTGGCACAGGGTCACGAGTCATTGGGGGTGGGATTGGGGGTCAGTCACGGGGGGTGTCGGGATCGGGGGTCATTGTGGAGGTCCGCGATCGTTGAGGGGGAGGGTTGGGGATCAGAGGATCGGAGTGGGGGCGGGAGGATCGGGGTCAGGGGGTGGGAGGGGGAGGATCGGGGTCGGGGGTTGGGGTCAGGGGTCAGAGGGGGAGGAATCTGGTCGGGCGTCAGGGTCGGAGGTCGGGGGATTGGGGTCTGGGGTCGGATCGGGGTCGGGGTTGAGGAGGTCCATGATCGGGGGTCGGGGGTCCGCAATCGTGAGATCAGGGGTCCGCGATCGAGAGTCCACGATTGAGTGTCGTGGGTCCATGATCGTTGGGGGGTCGGTGCAACTAGGCTTGTTGGGCCTGGGGGAAGCCCTCCTCCTCCTCCTCCAGGCCCACAAGCTGTGCCTTTCTAAGCACCTAGCTGTTAGTCTCTGGCCTTCTCGCCTCCTTTCACGAGGCATAAAACAGAAGGCCCGGAAATCCCGGCCTTCCCGGGGTTGAAATCAGGAATTGGAAAAAACTGGAGGCCTGAAGCCACCTTGAAAGGTTTTCAGGCTCGACCCACCTCCTGGGAGCAGGTTGGTCGCCCACCCCTCATCCCACCCCGGCGAAAACCAGAAATGGGCAGGTTGGAGGCGGGTTGGGGGCGGGTCTGAAATGATGGCAATTTTCAATGCCCCCCGCCCTCAACCCACCCATTTTTTACTTTGAAAATTGAGCCCATGATCTTTGCAAATATAAGGCTTGTGCTGGTAGCATAAGATCGCAGACAAAACACAGAAATCTAATTTCTGTGAAATGGAATTTTACGTTTGATGACATATTACAAGAAAACATATTCTTTGGCATGAAACTATGTTACTGATGCAGAATAAAATTCCTTGTATTCTTCCCAACAAAGTGGCTCAGCCCAACCTCAAAAGAGCAACCCTACTTACCAGTGTAACATTTTCCACACCAGCTATTCCATGGCCATTCTCTGTGAGATAAATTGCAATTAGTGTCATATAAGAGGCCATTTCATCTTCAGCTGCTTCATCAATGACCTTTCCTTCCTCATAAGGTCAGAAATGGGGACGTTTGCTGATGATTGAACAGAGTTCAGTTCCATTTGCAACCCCTCAGATAATGAAGCAGTCCGAGCCTGCATGCAGCAAGACCTGGACAACATCCAGGCTTGGGCTTATAAGTGGCAAGTAACATTCGCACCAGACAAGTGCCAGGCAATGACCATCTCCAACAAGAGAGAGTCTAACCACCTCCCCTTGATATTCAATGGCATTACCATCGCCGAATCCCCCACCATCAACATCCTGGGGGTCACCATTGACCAGAAACTTAACTGGACCAGCTATATAAATACTGTGGCCACAAGAGCAGGTCAGAGGCTGGGTATTCTGTGGCGAGTGACTCACCTCCTGACTCCCCAAAGCCTTTCCACCAACCAAAAGGCACAAGTCAGGAGTGTGATGGAATACTCTCCACTTGCCTGGATGACTGCAGCTCCAACAACACTCAAGAAGGTCGACACCATCCAGGACAAAGCAGCCCGCTTGATTGGCACCCCATCCACCACCCTAAACATTCACTCCCTTCACCACCAGCGCACAGTGGCTGCAGTGTGTACCATCCAGAGGATGCACTGCAGCAACTCGCCAAGGCTTCTTCAACAGCACCTCCCAAACCCGCGACCTCTACCACCTAGAAGGAAAAGGGCAGCAGGTGCATGGGAACAACACCACCTGCACGTTCCCCTCCAAGTCACACACCATCCCGACTTGGAAATATATTGCCGTTCCTTCATCGTCGCTGGGTCAAAATCCTGGAACTCCCTAACAGCACTGTGGGAGAACCTTCACCACACGGACTGCAGCGGTTCAAGAAGGCAGCTCACCACCACCTTCTCAAGGACAATTAGGGATGGGCAATAAATGCCAGCCTCGCCAGCGATGCCCACATCCCATGAACAAATTTTTTTAAAATCCCATAGACCCATGCCCACTAGGAACTGGGTTGACATTCATAGAATCATAGAAAGGTTACAACATGGAAGGAGGCCATTTGGCTCATTGAATCCGTGCCATATTACATTATCCAAATTTATTTCACATTGAACCCTTACCTCCAACAGTTAGAGGAGATTTTCATCCTAGCATTCTGACATGGATTCAACTGTGGACCAAGGGGTAAAAGACCAGTCTACTGATTAGCTACACCACCCAATCCCCCTTCTGCAACAGCCTTGTTGTAGATATACCAGACTAAAAAAGCAAAACTATTGAAAATATCATTAAAATTTAATATGGAATGAATTGAAAGCAATTAAATCAATTCCAATGCGGTCTGCATCTGTGATGTAAATGGAGTTCTCGAACACTGTGAATTTACCACTGAAACAAAACAAGACTGGCATATTACTGTATACTGTGAGAGTGACAGAATATGAGTCCACCCCAACCTGTTCAGCTGCTAAACCTGACACTGGGAACAGCTGTCATCAAATATGGAAAAAAAGCTCCGATTGTTTCCATGCCATGGAGTAGTAAGACAATGGGTTTGTGCCTGCAATTACCCATAAAGGATAAAGATTACTCTGGGTGGTGTGGTGAGTTAGGCCCTGGACTTTCACCTCTCGAACCTGGATTCAAACCCAACCCAAACTAATAACATGAAATAGCTCATTGACAAATGGTTGTTCTACCACAGTTACACCACATCACACCATAAAGAGGCACTTTAAAGCATTAGTCACATAATTTGCTTTGCTAGATATATGGAATACCAGTTTATTTTGTAGGTTAAATATTAAACAGTTCATTAAAAACATATGTATTCATTTTTGCTGTAATTACATTAAAAAATTATCCATTTGAAGCCATTTGCAATTTAGAATATGACCAAGGAGCCAGAAATATCTCATCCAAAAAATCAGATGGTAAAGTGCTTGTTTCATTTTACTGAACCATGCTTGTTGCTTTCATTCACAGTTAATATTAATTTATGGTAGGTGACATCATAGAATTTTAAGTAACTTTGCAATCCTCACATTTTCCCTCCCACTGACTACTCAATCCTTTCTATATGCAAGTTTTTGTCAACAAATAAATAACATCAAAACACAAATTAAATATTAATTGTTTTATATGCAGAAGAATGCATTATAAAGATGGAACACTGCAATGCCAAATGACTGCAAGAATGACATATTGAAACTAATGAACTCTCTTGGGGGACACAATTCATGTAAACCTTCTCTCGTGAAATGAGAAGATGCGTGTAGAACTATTACTGGGCCCTTTATGGCTGTAAGCAATAAACACAGGTGGAAGTTAGACATGTCTCCTGAAAGTCATTTTGTATTCATTAATCAATTTGATAACATGACTCCTTCTGCTTAACAAATGAAAGCCAATTATTATTGCATGTTTAGCAATTTTTCCCCTTTAAATTGAAAAACCTAAGTGCAGGAGCAGCACCAAGATTGGCAAGAGTGGGAGAGAAGATGAGGCAAATAAAGAAGTAGTGATTTGGTGTCACCAAGCTAGGTTTTCAAAAACTTGTAAATCTGGTACGTGAAGACAAAGGTCTGTGAGCTGTAAGGGGCCTATAACCTCATTTTCCATTGTGCTTATAATTTGTATGATGTTGGGTTTGCCTATTTGAATTCTGCAGCCTGGCAATTTGGAAAGGTCCGTCCTCAGCATTGCTCCCTCATCATTAGATTTAGAAATTATTGACTAATTAAGAACAGTGCTGAGAACAGGCCTTTCCAAACTGTCAGGATTGCAGAATTGAAACAGGTGAACCCAACTGAATACAAATTTAGTTAGCCAATATCAGAGAAAGCACATCTAAAAGAGTCAGGCCAGAGGATATCAGGCAGAGCACCTTGAGGAAAGCAAGGACAGGGCACACTGGAGAGAACACAGCAGGCAGAACACCTCCCAGAGTGTGAGGACAGAGCACATCAAGGAGCCTGTAACATGGAGAGCAGGGGCAACGAGATTAGAGCTCATTAATTAAAGCACGATGGGGAGAGGGCAGATGACATGGGGCAAAATGGGGAGAGTGAGAACAGCAAGAGTAGAATACATTGGCCAGAGTGGGGGCAGCGAGGACAGTGCACATTTGGCAGAGCAGGGCAGTAAGGCATCACATTGAATTTAGGGTATGAAAAGCTTCGATATGATCTTCAGAAGATTAGTAAATAGCTATAAAAATGTAAAACTGTTCATTAACTGCATTGAGTTAGGAAATGAGAGAAAACGGAACATAGTTTCAAATAAATTAAATGAAAGACATCTGACCAAAATCACTATTGGAAAGATAACAGGCAAATTGAGTGGCTGAACATTACAATAAATTTTCCAGGATTTTTTAACCAAAATCTTCAAAATTCACATCCTCATTAATTACTAGAAACATTACTGCAGCTGCTTTAATGGTGCATTTTATTCCTGCATAAACTTCAAAGTTGATAAAAATGCCACACATGAAAATATTTTTATTGAAATTTGCTGGTTATAGCTGAAGGCTTCAATAATGTCATAGAATTAACCAAATTTTTGCTACATGGTATCAGTACAAATAATTGCAGTTATGCTTCTAATTTAATCCACTGCAAATCAAATATATTATACTAAACAGCACTAAAACATATTTAAAAGTTATTGATAAATTTGTGCAAATATATTTTAAAATATGATTTTAATGAAAATTGGAAAGCAGCTGTCAGTTTAGAAAATTATGTAACACATAAAAAGGAATTGTTCATTGATATAATTCATATATTTGATATATAAATATACTCAAAAAAGCAGATTAATCTCACAAGTCACTGAAAAATTCTGCTAGTAAAATGATGAGAGAAGACAAAGAGCACTAAATAACATTAAACACTTGTAGAGTTTTTAAAATCAATTTTCTAATAGGCCAGTAATTTCCTCACTTCACTGGAAGTGCGGAGGGAACCCTGATTGACAAACTACCTGTCAATGCTCGTTGAAGTTTGGCAGCTCCCTGTTCCAATTCCAATGACCAGCCATGAAAATGGTTCAGACCTTTCACTAGTTCCATCAGGCGGGCGATACAATGGCTCCGTCCACTGCCCACCCGATGTGTGCTATAATTGAAAATCGGCCCCACCATGTGCTGGCGTAAATCATGTTAAAACACATCAATTTACAACTTGCACGTAACATAATCAAACAAAATGATGCTCAACTCATCTGTGCCATTTTTTAAAATTTGTTTTCGAGATACGGGCAATGTTGGTGGTGCACTTATTGCCCCTCCATGGATGCCTGAGAAGGTAGTGGTGAGAAAGTACTGGTGGACCTACTTCTATAACAATTGTTTCTACAACTGGGTGGCTTGCTGGGCCATTGGGAGTGGCTAGGCTTTTATCCACAGAAAAAAATTGAGAGCCAGTCATCCAATGACATTCTGAAAGCTTCCTATTGTTGGATGAAGTGGCAGACTTTGTGGAGTACTTCACTTGCCACCCTATTGAGCTGTAAATGGTGTGTGGCTTCACGGAACCCAAGAAGATTGGACAGCTGAAATCCGTTGCCTGCAGTTCATGTGTCATGTGCAAACTCCAGGACGCTTCATGTGTCCTGGATAACCACGTGTGCAGGAATTGCCTCATGCTCCTCGAGCTCGAGCTCAGGGTTTCTGAACTCGAGGAGCGACTGGAGTCACTGCACGGCATACGGGTGGCTGAGAATTTCCTGGATTGCAAGAGGCAGGAGGTGGTCACTCCATTGCCACAGAGAACTCAGGAGGATAATATGTGGGTGACCATCTGGCAGGGTAGGGAGAAGAAACAGGTAGTGCGGGAATCCTCCAGGAGTGTGGCGCTCACAAACCGATTTTCAGTGCTGAATACCGATGAGAGTGACAACACTTCGAAGGAATGCAGTCCAGAGCAAATCCATGGCACCATGGGGCAAAGGACTGCACAGGGGGACACAGCAAAGTGCAGAAATGCAATGGTCATAGGGGATTCAATAGTCAGAAAGATAGACATGCGTTTCTGCAACCACCGACTTGAACCTCGCATGGTGTGTTGCCTCCCTGGTGCCAGGGTAAAGGATATCATGGAACGGGTACAGGACATTCTGCGGGGGAAGGGGAACAGCCAAAAGTCATTGTTGGAATCAATGTTAAAACCAAGGATATAGGAAGGAAAAGTGTTGAGGTCTTGCAGTCAGAGTTTCAGGAGCAAGGGAGGAAGTTAAAGAGCAGGACCTCAAAGGTGATTATCTCTGGATTACTCCCAGTGCCACGTGTTAGTGACTATAGGAGCAATAAGATAAGGCAGGTTAATGCGTGGCTGGAGAAATGGTGCAGGGAGGGAGGGCTTCAGATTCCTGGGGCATTGGGACCAGTTCTGGGGCAGAAAAGACCTTTACAAGATGGGTGGGTTGCACCTCAACAGGGCTGGGACCAATGTCCTTTCGGGGAGGTTTACTAGTGCTGTGGGGGAGGGTTTAAACTAATTTGGCAATAGGAGGGGCACCAGGATGAAGCATTTGAGAGGAGGAATATGGTGTGCAGAGGACTGAAAGAGACAAACAGCATTAAAATAAAGAGTAGTTCAGAAATAGGAGGAATCAGACAGAGGGGAAATGTGAGGCAGACTAGGATTGGATTGAAACGCATGGGCATAAATGCACAGAGTGTGGTAAATAAGGTTGGTCAGCTGCAGACACAAATTGCCACATGGGATTATGATATGGTGGAAATAACGGAGATCTGGCTCAAACAAGGGGAGTATTGGCAACTTAATATTCCTGGCTACAAGGTATTCGCGTGAACAGATGGGATGCATCCTAGGTTGCCGAGGGAAGTAAGGGTGGAGGTAGCAAAGCCTCTGGCCACAATCTTCCAATTTTCCTTAAGTATGGGTGTGGTGCCAAAGGACTGGAGGATTGCAAACGTTACACCCCTGTTCAAAAAACGGGAGAGGGATAAACCCGGCGACTACAGGCCAGTCAGCCTAATGTCGGTGGTGGGGAAACTTTTAGAGACAATTATCCAAAACAAAATTAATTGTCACTTGGAAAAATATGGGTTAATGAATGACAGCCATCTTTGATGAAGTAATGGAGAGGGTTGATGAAGGTAGTGCGGTTGATGTTGTGCATATGGACTTTCAAAAGGCGTTTGACAAAGTACCACATAATAGACTTGTTAGCAAAATTGAAGCCCATGGGATTAAAGGGGCAGTGGCAGCATGGATACAAAATTGGCTAAGAGACAGAAAGCAGAGAGTAGTGGTGAATGATTGTTTTTCAGACTGGAGGGAGGTATGGAGTGGTGTCTCCCATTGGTTGGTATTAGAACTACTGCTCTTTTTGATGTATATTAACGACCTGAACTTGGATATACAGGGCATAATTTCACAGTTTGCAGATGACACGAAACTCAGAAATGTAGTAAACAGTGAGGAGGATAGTAACTGACTTCAGGAGGACACAGGCAGACTGCTGAAATGGGCAGACACATGGCAGATGCAATATAACGCAGAGAAGTGTGAAGTGATGCATTTTGGTTGGAACAATGCGGAGAGGCAATATAAACTAAATGGTACAATTTTAAAGAGGGTACAGAGAGACCTGGAGGTGAATATACACAAATATTTGAAGGTGGCAGAACAAGTTGAGAAGGCTGTTAAAAAGCATACAGGATCCTTGGCTTTATAAACAGAGTACATAAGCATGGAAGTTATGCATTATAAATCACTGGCTAGGCTTCAGCTGGAGT
Source organism: Heptranchias perlo (assembly GCF_035084215.1). Classification (NCBI taxonomy): domain Eukaryota; kingdom Metazoa; phylum Chordata; class Chondrichthyes; order Hexanchiformes; family Hexanchidae; genus Heptranchias; species Heptranchias perlo. The sequence continues at coordinate 15,621,735 of NC_090357.1, read as the reverse complement.
ATTGTGTCCAATTCTGGACACCACACTTTAGGATGGATGTCAAAGCCTTAGAGATGGTGCAGAGGCGATTTACTAGAATGGTACCAGGGATGCGGGACTTTGGTTAGGAGGAGAGACGAGAGAAACTGGGGTTGTTCTCCTTACAGCAGAGAAGGTTAAGGGGAGATTCAACGGCGGTGTTCAAAATCACAAAGGGTTTTGATAGAGTAGATAAGGAGAAACAGTTTCCAGTGGCTGGAGGACACAGATTTAAGGTAATTGGCAAAAGAACCAGAGGAGAGATGAGGAGAAGTTTTTTTATGCAGTGAGTTGTTATGATCTGGAATGCACTGCCTGAAAGGGTGGTGGAAGCAGATTCAATAATAACTTTCAATGGGTAATTGGATAAATATTTGATGGGGAAAAATTTGCAGGGCTATGGGGAAAAGGGCAGGGGAATGGGATTAATTGGATAGCTCTTTCAAAGAGCCAGCAAAGGCACGATGGGCTGAATGGTCTCCTTCTGATTATAAATACTATCCTATTTTGGAGACCTAGCGCTCATCTTTAGCCAAAACTGCAGAGCTTTCTGCCTTGTTGACAGGTATAGCCAGACAGTGAACTCAGTCAGTTCAAACCTCCGAGCACTATCACTTCTCAGGTCACTGATCCATTTCCTTTGTATGCTTTTCAAGATCTGATGTTTGCACTTAAATTTAATCCTTTTTGACTGATACCATTGGAGGATTCTGTATGGAATTGCTGCTTCTCAGCAGGATTGCATGTTTCTAAGTTACGCCTACAGTAAATTCAACATCTCAATCACTCTTTTATTGAGATATGTTGTTGTACAGGTTGGAACAAAATGCTTGCTCAGCAGCACAGATCTATATTTAGGTTTGCATAATTGCTTTCCTGTGATGTCCAAGTAACACAATTTCAAATCTCTGTGGAATTCTGTCCATAATGTGCATTTTAAGCTGAAGATCTTCTCTTTCTATTTAACTCTGAGTGCTTGATAGTGCAACTTTCCTAATATGCATATGAGCCTGAATCTTTCATGGACCCTGGTGAAGGAGCGGGCAGTGCAGCTGGATGGGACTTCCGCCCACTGCTTTGTCTTCCCCATGACTACATCTCAAACCGTGGGGATAGGTTCATGTAAATATTTGGGGTGGGTACTCCGTGCCTGTGCAGTCAAAATAGAGGTGTCTACCCCGCTTTGCTCCAGAAACCCGAAGAGGTAGGGTGCCTTCCTGAGTTGGAGAGTCCTGAGCCTTTATCGAGCTGAAGAGGAACTGACAAAAATTCCCTAAGGCTACACAGGAAGGGGAGAGGCAGTATATAAAAAAAATAACGGATCCCTCTGGGTACAATTACCTTTTGTCCTACACTTACCTGGGGCCACTAAGAGGACCAAAATGGAACCCATACCCAATGTTCCCTCTAATTTTTTTCAGCCATGTGCGGAATGAATTTGGGTTTGTGCATCGATATAAAGGCTGTGTGAACCATCATAAAAAAAATCACAACTTTGAATAGAACGTCTTTTCAGAAAACATTATTCAAGGTATATAACAAACAGAAAAAATATACATAATAATGGATAATTGTAACAATTTGATGTTATATTGGCTGATAAATTTATATAATTTATGAAATGGATTTCTTAAGTTGCACTAGGATTGAGCAGATCAGTCTCGTTATATTTTATTAAAAATTATCTGATGGGAACTATTCCGATCAGCTTTTTGTTGAATTAGCTTAATGACTCTGATTCAAACAGATTGCGTACAATCAGAATTTTTAAATTGAGTCAGAAATACAAAACAGCTGTTAAATCAGTCAGTGTGAATTTGGGGAAAGGGAACAATTTAATTAAAGCTCCCCTCCCCCTCCCCCCCCCCCCCACCCGCCCCCCCACCGCACCACCATTGAATCCTCAGCAGGGTTTTAAAAATTATTGCATTACAATTATACATCTTGCAGGTCTCACTAGTTTTGGCCTCTATGTAACGCAGGGAGCAGTTTGGTCATGAAGAACCTGAACTGAGGGAGGCAACGGACAAAGATAAAAAGAGACAACCCTTGGGGAAACAGAGGGCTTTTGGATAGCAGTTGTATAAAACAATTTAAATCAACTTCATTGTTTTGATTACAAAGTGCCAATGTAATTGGAAAGTGTATTTTAGCACAATTGTAGAAGGATCTTTAATAACAGTATTACACAAGATCTGTGTCAGAATTACTTAATTTGTAAATATGAAATATGGAAATTGATAAATAATTATTATGATATGCCAGGGTAATTTGGGTTCATTTGTAGTTTACTTCAGAAGCTAACATTGAACAGGATGGTGACAAAAACTGTTAATTGCACTAATCGTAGGCTCCTTCCAATGTTATTTGCGACCAATGCCTTAAAATATGGTTTGTCTTTAGACTAAAGTAACAGTTCTCCACAATTTGCACTGGAGATGAAAAGCTTTCATTTAATTGAATGCATCTCCTCACTAAATCTTTATCGAATCCTCGTGTGATGAAGTTTTCTGATTGGAAACTCAAATCAGTTATGAAGAGATGGAAATGTGTGTGTATATATATATATATATATAAAAGCTTTTACACTATTTGTCCAATGAATGAATATATATATAAATATATGAAAATTTACACTATTTATCCAATATATACATAAATAAATATATATATATATATATAAACTTATACACTTTTTGTCAAATTAAATTATATTTTTATATCATATATATAAACTTTTACACTATTTCTTCTATATATACATAAACCTTTATACTATTTCTTTAATATAATTTATATATACATACATTTACACTATTTGTTCAATGCATATATGTATATGATATCCATCCATCGGACAGTATACTATTTGTGGAGACTGGTCTCCGAGCAGCTGTACCACTGACCCGCTCTGGACATCAACATCTTCAGTACAATGCTCCCATCCAACATAACTTTAACTCCCACCCTTGCTGCAAAGTGATTGGTAGCTGACATCACCTCAGCAGCGTCTCGACCAGAGAGCACTGGTTTGGCGCGCGGATGGAATGGTGATGTGCGCGGCACATAACAAACTGCTGCTCAGCCGCGCACATGCGCAGCTTAGAGGCAACGGTGCCCATACCTGCTCTCAGCAGATGTGGGAACCGCCGGGTTTAATAGTGGTGAATTCCTGGAGAAGTCCCAGACATGCTGCTGCCAGGATGTTGGGAGCCCACGCAGAAGAAGAGTCCACCTTCCCTAGGCCGGGATTGTTATCATAACTTAAATGGACTGGAGACCAGATGGATCCAGGGTCTGTCCCAAATTGAAATTCACCACCTTCCCGCAACTACACAGGAATGCCACCCCAGGGTGCTGAATTTCTACCCTATGTTCTTTTTCTAACCTAAAATGTTTCAGTCTTAACAGGGTTGTTGGAACGCAGATCTGGGAGTTTTTGTGTGTAGTTATGAGGAACTTACCACGGAGAGAACATAACAAACATAAGAAATAGGAGCAGGAGTAGGTCATACGGTCCCTTGAGCCTGCTCTGCTACTCAATTAGATTGTTGTAAACAATTTTACAACACCAAGTTATAGTCCAACAAATTTATTTTAAATTCCACAAGCTTTCGGAGGCTTCCTCCTTCCTCAGGTGAACGGTGTGGAAATGAAATTTTCAAATCCTTCGCATTTGAAAATCACAGAACAATGTCTGGTGATTACTGCCCGTTGCCAAGGCAATCACAGTGAGCAGACAGAAAGGTGTCACCTAAAAAGGCCACCGAATATACAAACCCCCCCAAAAAAAAAGAGAGAGAGAGAGAGAAGGAAGACAGTCAATGACCCGTTATATTAAAAACAGATAACATTTGTTCGCTGGTGGGGTTACGTGTAGTGTGACATGAACCCAAGATCCCGGTTGAGGCCGTCCTCATGGGTGCGGAACTTGGCTATCAATTTCTGCTCGACGATTTTGCGTTGTCGTGTGTCTCGAAGGCGGCCTTGGAGTATGCTTACCCGAAGGTCGGTGGCTGAATGTCCATGACTGCTGAAGTGTTCCCCGACAGGGAGAGAACCCTCCTGATTGGCAATTGTTGCGCGGTGTCCGTTCATCCGTTGTCGCAGCGTCTGCATGGTCTCGCCAATGTACCATGCTCTGGGGCATCCTTTCCTGCAACGTATGAGGTAGACAACGTTGGCCGAGTCACAGGAGTATGAACCGTGCACCTGGTGGGTGGTGTCCTCTCGTGTGATGGTGGTATCTGTGTTGATGATCTGGCATGTCTTGCAGAGGTTACCGTGGCAGGGTTGTGTGGTGTCGTGGACGCTGTTCTCCTGAAGGCTGGGTAATTTGCTGCGAACGATGGTTTGTTTGAGGTTGGGTGGCTGTTTAAAGGCGAGTAGTGGAGGTGTGGGGATGGCCATAGCGAGGTGTTCGTCATCATTGATGACATGTTGAAGGCTGCGGAGAACATGGCGTAGTTTCTCCGCTCCGGGGAAGTACTGGACGATGAAGGGTACTCTGTTGGTTGCGTCCCGTGTTAGTCTTCTGAGGAGGTCTACGCGATTTTTCGCTGTGGCCCGTCGGAACTGTCGATCGATGAGTCGAGCATCATATCCCGTTCTTACTAGGGCGTCTTTCAGCGTCTGTAGGTGTCCATCGCGTTCCTCCTCGTCTGAGCAGACCCGGTGTATTAGCAGGGCCTGTCCATAGGGGATGGCCTCTTTGACGTGGTTAGGGTGGAAGCTGGAAAAGTGGAGCATCGTGAGGTTGTCCGTGGGCTTGCGGTAGAGTGAGGTGCTGAGGTGCCCGTCTTTGATGGAGATTCGTGTGTCCAAGAAAGAAACTGATTCTGAAGAGTAGTCCATGGTGAGCTTGATGGTGGGATGGAACTTGTTGATGTTGTCGTGTAGTCTCTTCAGTGATTCCTCACCGTGGGTCCATAGAAAGAAAATGTCGTCGATGTATCTGGTGTATAGTGTTGGTTGGGGGTCCTGTGCAGTGAAGAAGTCCTGCTCGAACTTGTGCATGAAAATGTTGGCATATTGGGGTGCGAATTTGGTCGCCATGGCTGTTCCGTGTGTTTGGGTAAAGAACTGGTTATTGAAGGTGAAGACATTGTGATCCAGGATGAAGCGGATGAGTTGTAGGATGGCGTCTGGAGATTGGCTGTTGTTGGTGTTGAGTATTGATGCTGTCGCAGCGATGCCGTCATCGTGGGGGATACTGGTGTAGAGTGCCGAGATGTCCATCGTGGTGAGAAGTGTTCCTGGTTCAACAGGTCCGTGGGTACTGAGTTTTTGTAGAAAGTCTGTAGTGTCGCGACAGAAGCTGGGGGTTCCCTGCACGATGGGTTTCAGGATGCCCTCGATGTATCCAGAGAGGTTCTCACACAGGGTTCCGTTGCCTGATACGATAGGACGTCCGGGTGTGTTGGCTTTGTGTATCTTTGGGAGGCAGTAGAAGTCGCCCACGCGGGGAGTACGTGGGATGAGAGTGCGTAGGATGTTTTGAAGGTCTGGATCGAAGGTCTTGATCAGTTTGTTGAGCTGATGGGTGTATTCTTTGGTCGGGTCTGTGGGTAACCGTCTGTAGTGTTCCTGGTTGTCCAGTTGTCGGTATGCTTCTTTGCAATAGTCCGTTCTGTTCTGTATGACGATGGCTCCTCCTTTGTCCGCTGGTTTGATGACGATGTTGCGGTTGGTCTTGAGAGCTTTGATGGCGTTGCGTTGTGCTTGGGTGACATTCTGGACTGTCTTCCGAGTGCGGCTGATGAATCTGGCATAGACGCATTTCCTGACAGCTTGAGCATACATGTCAAGCTGAGGGCAGCGACCCTCTGGAGGAGTCCAGTGAGACTCTTTCCTCTTCGGTTGCTGTACCGCGGATCCCTCTGCCTGCTGTTCCGGATCGTTGATTGTCTCATTGGGTTCGCTGCTGAAATCTTGGGGTTTGTGGTAGAATTCCTGGAGCCTCATTCTCCTGATGAATTCCTCTGTGTCTGCCGCGAGACTAGTGGGGTCCATTTTGGTAGTGGGGCAGAAATTGAGCCCTCGGCTGAGAACTGAGAATTAGATTGTGACTGATCTTCAGCCTCAACTTCACTTTCCCGCCCGATCCCCATATCCGTTGATTCCTTTACAATCCAAAAATCTATCGATCTCAGCCTTGAATATACTCAACGACTGAGCATCCACAGCCCTTTGTCGTCGACAATTCCAAAGATTCACAACCCTCTGAGGGAAGAAATTCCTCCTCATTTCAGTGCTAAATGCTCAATCCCTTATCCTTGGACTATACCCCCTAGTTCTAGACTCTCCAGCCAGGGGAAACAGCCTCTCAGCATCTACCCTGTGAAACCCTCCAAGAATTTTATACGATTAAATGAGATCACATCTCACTCTTCTAAACTCCAGAGAGTATAGGCCCATCCTACTCAATCTCTCCTCATAGGACAACCCTCTCATCTCAGGGATCAATCTAGTGAACCTTCATTGCACCGCCTCTAATGTGAGTATATCCTTCCTTAGGTAAGGAGACCAAAATTGTACACAGTACTCCAGGTATGGTCTCACCCACACCCTGTACAACTGTAGCAAGACTTACTCTTGTACTCCAACCCCCTTGCAATAAAGGCCAATATACCATTTGCCTTCCTAATTGCTTGTTGTACCTGCATGTTAACTTTCTGTGTTTCGTGTACAAGGACACCCAAATCTCTCTGAAGACCAACATTTAATAGTTTCTCACCATTTAAAAAATATTCTGTTTTTCTATTCTTCCTTCCAAAGTGAATAACCTCACATTTCCCCACATTATACTCCATCTGCCACCTTCTTGACCACTCACTTAACCTGTCTATCCCTTTGCAGACTCTTTGTGTCCTCCTCATAGCTTACTTTCCCACCTAGCTTTGTATTGTCAGCAAACTTGGATACATTACACTTGGTCCCTTCATCTAAGTCATTGATATAGATTGTAAATAGCTGAGGCCCAAGCACTGATCCTTGTGGCACCCCATTAGTTACAGCCTGCCAACCTGAAAATGACCTGTTTGTTCCTACACTCTGTTTCCTGTCCATTAACCAATCCTCCATCCATGCGAATATATTACCCCCAACCCCAGCCCCATGAGCCCTTATCTTGTGTAACAACCTTTTGTGTGGCACCTTATCAAATGCCTTTTGAAAATCCAAATGTACGACATCCACTGGATTCCCTTTGTCTATCCTGCTAGTCACATCTTCAAAAAACTCTAATAGATTTGTCAAACACGATTTTCCTTTCATAAAACCATGTTGACTCTGCCTAATCATATTATGATTTTCTAAGTGCCCAGTTAGCACTTCCTTAATAATAGATTCCAGCATTTTCCTGACTACTGATGTCAGGCTAATTGGCCTGTAATTCCGTGTTTTCTCTCTCCCTCCTTTCTTAAATAGTGGTGTTACATTTGCTATCTTCCAATCCGCAGGGACCGTTCTAGAATCTCTGGAATTTTGGAAGATCACAACCAATGCATCCACTATCTTTGCAGCCACTTCTTTTAGAACTTAGGATGTAGGTCATCAGGTCCAGGGGATTTGTTGGCTTTTAGTCTCATTAATTTCTCCAGTACTTTTTCTTTACAAATATTTATTACTTTAAGTTTCTCACTCGCATTGATCTTTGGTCCCCCACTATTTCTGGTAAGTTTTTCAGTGTCCTCTACTGTGAAGATAGAGAGGAATAGAGAGAGGGAAGCAAGTGTGTGGTGTGTGTAGTGAGAAGGGAGTCCTGAGAGAAATTGGTGATTCTGCAAAGGCTAGCAAGTGAGAGGAGAATGCTGCTAGTGACTGGTGTGGAATGATCAAAGGAAAGGTGAGTGTGTCTTTGTAATGAGAATGAGAAGTGGTGTAGTGTGACCTTATGCTGGGTGGTGAAGGAAATCATGGAAGGAAGGGAGAGTGCTGGGGGAAGAGAGTGAAGGTCTGCTGCCATGTGCTCCAGGGAGAGAGGGATAAATGAAAAGCAGCACTCACCCTTGCTATTCTAGTGAGGTAACTGAAGCGCTTCCTACACTGTATCCAGGTCCTCGGGATGATATTCCGGGAACTGATGACCTATGAAATCTCTTTCCATGCCTGGTGGACAGTGTACTTACCTCTTTCACAAGCAGCTCCAGGTAGGTTTCTGAGAACCTGAGGGCTTTCCGGTGGCTTAGTTCTCAGAAGATTCTTCTTCCAGCACCTTGGAAATGAAAGAAGCCACAAAGGAATGCAATCTTGCTTTAAGAAGTCCATATCTACTTTCAGTAGACCTTTGGCTGACCCACTGAAAATTGAATCTTGGATGTGGGCAGGTTTCTGGTTGGGTCAGCCAATTCAGTGTGAAACCCGCTGGTGAGGTTATAATGAGTTCTGGGAGTTAAAATACTTCGGGTCTGTTTTTGGCTGCAGCGACTGAGTTTTAAACTGAAACCAAAACTTACCTGCCGAAAACTGACAGGGGTTAAAAATGGGACCATAGTTTATTCAGGCAGATAACACCTCTTTCACCACCCTCATAATATCAACTTTGGCACCTTCAGTGTTTTAAGGGGCCAATTTTCCTGATCTTTGCCCCCAGAGAAAGCCCATTTCCCAGACACAACGGTCGGGAAAAACATTTCCCCCTGGATTTCTAGGGTTTCCCCAGGGGGCAAGGACAGAGCTGGGCCTCCAAGCCAAATATAGCCATGTAAGTGAGGTGGGGAGGGGGAGGGGGGCGGAGGGTGAGGGGATATTCCCTGGCTTCCTGCCTCAATTTCCTTTATATTTGCCTGTTAGACAAGGGCAGCAGGCACATGGGAACAACACCACCTGCACGTTCCCCTCCAAGTCACACACCATCCTGACTTGGAAATATATCGCCGTTCCTTCATTGTCGCTGGGTCAAAATCCTGGAACTCCCTTCCTAACAGCACTGTGGGAGAACCATCACCACACGGACTGCAGCGGTTCAAGAAGGCGGCTCACCACCACCTTCTCGAGGGCAATTAGGGATGGGCAATAAATGCCGGCCTTGCCAGCGACGCCCACATCCCGTGAACGAATAAAAAAAAAAAAATCAGATGGCAACCGAAGAAACTGGATGTTGGTGCTGGGACCAGGACCCCAGCACACCAGGGGCAGCCTCAAGATACCTGCAGTAACTGTATTTATTTAAAACACTTATCTGCAGCAGCGCTTAAACTTCTTCCACCCCTTTGCCAGTGCTAGGCTCTGCCAAGGAGCAGGGTAACCCATGTTAATGGCATGGGGCAGGAAATACCAGTGCTCCAGTTCTGGGGGCAGGAAAATTTAGTTCAATCTAATTGGCATCAGAAATGGTCAATACCAGGCTGTACGTAAGAGCTGGGAGTCTAGACATTCCACTATTGCAGAATTGGAGCACACCTTTGGCATGACAGGACTTTTATGCAGCACAAAACTTCACCCTGACACACTCCAGAGACTTGAGTACATAATCTAGGCCAATTTTCTGCCCTCAGGGTTATTTAAATAAGTCTGACGGGCTCCCCAGCCTCTGCTGGGGAGTTTGCATGGAAGAGTATGTTGGAGATTGGTTGTGGCAGGCCTTCAAGGCTTACTGCAGCATAGCTTGGCCAGTTCAGTCAAAGTTATTTTTTTAATTTAAATCTTTAAAATCTGAGCCCAAGCCTGTGCAATCCATCACTCTGCGATCAATAGTATAGACTTTCCAGGTTTTCAATTATGGGCGCACGTATTGCACATCATCTTGCATTTCCAGTGGGAAATGAGAGGACTATAAAAATGGGCAGGCACCTGACAGAATGGGTCCCCAACCTATTTCCCACACCTACCAGCCTGGAGCAAGACAGTAAATCCTTGCCAGTATTCCAAGAGCTGAATTTTAATGTGTCATTGGCTGGAAGGAAATGTTTACCTCCCAGATATTTATCTCGGTACAACATAAGCATCAGGTGAGATTTTTTTTATATTCGTTAATGGAATATGGGCATCGCTGGCAAAGCCAGCATTTATTGCCCATCCCTAATTGCCCTTGAGAAGGTGGTGGTGAGCCGCTTTCTTGAACCACTGCAGTCTGTGTGGTGAAGGCTCTTCCACAGTGCTGTTAGGTAGAGAGTTCCAGGATATTGACCCAGTGACAATGAAGGAACGGCGATATATTTCCAAGTTGGGATGGTGTGTGACTTGGAGGGGAACGTGCAGGTGGTGTTGTTCCCATGTGCCTGCTGCCCTTGTCCTTCTAGGTGGTAGAGATCGCGGGTTTGGGAGGTGCTGTCGAAGAAGCATTGGCAAGTTGCTGCATTGCATCCTGTAGATGGTACACACTGCAGCCACGGTGTGACCGTGGTGAAGGGAGTGAATGTTTAGGGTGGTGGATGGGGTACCAATCAAGTGGCTGCTTTGTCCTGGATGGTGTCGAGCTTCTTGAGTGTTGTTGGAGCTGCACTCATCCAGGCAAGTGGAGAGTATTCCATCACACTCCTGACTTGTGCCTTGTAGATGATGGAAAGGCTTTGGGGAGCAGGAGGTGAGTCACTCGCCACAGAATATCCAGCCTCTGACCTGCTGTTGTAGCCACAGTATTTATGAGGCTGGTCCAGTTAAGTTTCTGGTCAATGGTGACCCCCAGGATGTTGATGGTGGGGGATTCAGCGATGGTAATACTGTTGAATGTCAAGGGGAGGTGGTTTGACTCTCTCTTGTTGGAGATGGTCATTGCCTGGCCCTTGTCTGGCGCAAATGTTTACAGCCTATCTCCTGGGTTTTGATCAGAATCAAAGATTCTACTCATTAACAGCAATCATTTGTGCTGTGACTTTATTCTAAAAGTTGTTCTTTAACATTTCAATCCCAATGTGATGATTTAATCTTGTAGTCACTTACTTTGATCTTTGGTATTGAACAACAGTGGATCTCTCAAAATGTCTCCTGAATTGACCACTGTCAAAATGGCATTTAACCCTATTAATAATGGTGTTTAAAATTGCCTAATTGAATGTATTCATCAACTGGGACAGGTTAAAATTCTGAAATCATGTTGTGAAATAAAATAAAAAATAAAAAATGCCTGATAGTTGCATAGAATTACATAGAATCTACAGCACAGAAACAGGCCATTCAGCCCAACAAGTCCATGCCGGTATTTATGCTCCACACGAGCCTCCACCCTCCCTATTTCATCTAACTCTATCAGCATATCCTTCTATTCCTTTCTCCATCTTGTGTTTATCTAGCTTCCCCTTAAATGCATCTATGCTAGTCGCCTTAACTGCTCCTTGCGGTAATGAGTTCCACATTCCAACCACTCTCTGGGTAAAGAAGTTTCTCCTGAATTCCCTATTGGATTTATTAGTGTCTATCTTATATTTATAGCCCCTAGTTCTGGTCTCCCCCGCAAGTGGAAACATCTTCTCTGCGTCTACCCTATCAAACTCTTTCAATCTTAAAGACCTCCATCAGCTCACCCCTCAGTCTTCTCTTTTCTAGAGAAAAGTGCCCCAGCCTGTTCATTCTTTCCTGATAGGTATAAACTCTCAGTTATGGTATCATCCTAAATAAATCTTTTTGCACCTTCTCCAAAGCCTCCATATCCTTTTTATAATTAGGAGACCAGAACTGTTCAGAGTACTCCAAATGTGGTCTAACCAAGTTTCTATACAAGTTTAACATAACTTCTCTGCTTTTCAATTCTATCCCTCTAGAAAGGAACCCTCGTGCTTGATTTGCTTTTTTTATGGCCTAATTAACCTGCATTGCTATTTTTAGTGATTTATGTATCCGTACCTCCAGATCCCTTTGCTCCTGTACCTCATTTAGACTCTTATTGTCCAAGCAGTATGTGGCCCCCTTACTCTTCCCACCAAAGTTTAATACCTCACACTTATCTAAATTGAAATTCATTTGGCAATTACATGCCCATTTTGCAAGTTTATTAATGCCTTCCAGTATTTTGTCGCAGTCCTCCTCAGTATTAACTCTATCCCCCAATTTGGTGTCGTCTGCAAATTTTGAAATTGTTCTTCCGATTCCCGAGTCCAAAGGGTTTATGTAAATGGTGAAAAACAGTGATCCCAGCACCGATCCTTGAGGAACACCACTTCCCATCTTTTGCCAGTCTGAGTAAATACCTTTAACCCCTATTCTCTGTTTTCTGTTTTGTAGCCAGCTTGCTATCCATTCTGGTACTTGTCTCCTGACTCCACATGCTCTGACCTTAGTCATGAGTCTACTATGTGGTACCTTGTCGAAGGCCTTTTGAAAATTCAAATATATTACATCTACTGCATTATTCTTGTCTACACTCTGTTACTTTTCAAAGAATTGAAAAAGGTTGGTGAAGCATGACTTTCCCTTTTGAAATCCGTGCTGACTATTCTTTATGATATTTTCGGTTTCTAGATGTTTTTCTATCACATCTTTGAGGAAGGATTCCATTATCTTTCCCACCACCAGCATTAAGCTAATTGGTCTATAGTTCCCTGGACTGGTTCTATCTCCCTTCTTAAATACAGGAATCACATTAGCTGTCCACCAGTCGTCTGGCAGTATTCCCTTTTCTCATGAATTTTTATATATATGTAATAGTGCCTTTGCTATCTCTTCCCTAACTTCTTTTAATATGCGTGGATGCAATCCATCCGCACCAAGGGTTTTATCTTCTCTAAGTTTCATTAGTTTATCAAATATCTCCCCCCTTTCCATCTTAAATGTCTTTATATCATTTTTGATATCTTCTTCTAATGTCATGCCCACCATGTTAGTCTCCCTGGTAAATACTGAAGCAAAGTAATTATTCAATATTTCTGCCATTTCACTGCCATTACCTGTGAGTTTATTATGTGTATCCCTTAGTGATCCAATCCCTATCCTGATTTTTCTTTTGTTATTTATGCGTCTGTAGAATACTTTGCTATTTCTTTTCATATTCCTTGATAATTTAATTTCGTAGTTTCTCTTTGCCTTCCTAATTGTTTTTTAAATTTCTTTCCAACCTCTTCATATTCCCTTTTGTCATCCTATCCTTTATTGTCCATGTACTTAGTGTATGACTTTATCTTTAGTTTCAATTTTGCCCTTATTTCTTTATTCATCCACAGTGTATCAATACTGGCTTTTTAAAAAATTTGTTCATGGGACGTGGGCATCGCTGGCAAGGCCAGCATTTATTGCCCATCCCTAATTGCCCTTGAGAAGGGGATGTTGAGCCACCTTCTTGAACCGCTGCAGTCCGTGTGGTGGAGGTTCTCCTACTGTGCTGTTAGGAAGGGAGTTCAAGGATTTTGACCCAGCGACGATGAAGGAACAACGATGTATTTCGAAGTCGGGATGGTGTATGACTTGGAGGGGAACATGCAGGTAGTGTTGTTCCCATGTGCCAGCTGCCCTTGTCCTCCTAGGTGGTAGAGGTCGCAGGTTTGGGAGGTGCTGTCGAAGAAGCCTTGGCTAGTTGCTGCAGTGCATCCTGTGGATGGTGCACAATGCAGCCACAGTGCACCGGTGGTGGAGGGAGTGAATGTTTAGGGTGGTGGATGGGGTGCCAATCAAGCGGGCTGCTTTGTCCTGGATGGTGTCGAGCTTCTTGAGTGTTGTTGGAGCTGCACTCATCCAGGCAAGTAGAGTGTATTCCATCACACACCTGACTTGTGCCTTGTAGATGGTGGAAAGGCTTTGGGGAGTCAGGAGGTGAGTCACTCGCCACAGAATACCCAGCCTCTGACCTGCTCTTGTAGCCACAGTATTTATGTGGCTGGTCCAGTTAAGTTTCTGGTCAATGGTGACCCCCCAGGATGTTGATGGAGGGGGATTCGGCAATGGTAATGCCGTTGAATGTCAAGGGGAGGTGGTTAGACTCCATCTTGTTGGAGATAGTCATTGCCTGGCACTTGGCTGGCATGATTGTTACTTGCCACTCATGAGCCCAAGCCTGGATGTTGTCCAGGTCTTGCTGCATGCGGGCTCGGACTGCTTCATTACCTGAAGTGTTGCGAATGGAACTGAACACTGTGCAATCATCAGCGAACATCCCCATTTCTGACCTTATGATGGAGGGAAGGCCATTGATGAAGCAGCTGAAGATGATTGGGCCTAGGACACTGCCCTGAGGAACTCCTGCAGCAATGTCCTGGGGCTGAGATGATTGGCCTCCAACAATCACTACCATCTTCCTTTGTGCAGGTATGACTCCAACCACTGGAGAGTTTTCCCCCTGATTCCCATTGACTTCAATTTTATTGGGCTCCTTGGTGCCATCTTCGGTCAAATGCTGCCTTGATGTCAATGGCAGTCACTCTCACCTCACCTCTGGAATTCAGCTCTTTTGTCCATGTTTGGACCAAGGCTGTAATGACGTCTGGAGCCGAGTGGTTCTGGTGGAACCCAAACTGAGCATCGGTGAACAGGTAATTGATGAGTAAGTGCCGCTTGATAGCACTGTCGACGACACCTTCCACTTTGCTGATGATTGAGAGTAGACTGATGGGGCGGTAATTGGCCGGATTGGATTTGTCCTGCTTTTTGTGGACAGGACATACGTGGGCAATTTTCCACATTATCGGGTAGATGCCAGTGTTGTAGCTGTACTGGAACAGCTTGGCTAGATGTGCGACAAGTTCTGGAGCACAAGTCTTCAGCACTACAGCTGGGATGTTGTCGGGGCCCATAGCTTTTGCTGTATCCAGTGCACTCAGCCGTTTCTTGATATCACGTGGAGTGAATTGAATTGGCTAAAGACTGGCTTCTGTGATGGTGGGGATATCGGGAGGAAGCCGAGATGGATCATCCACTCGGCACTTCTGGCTGAAGATGGTTGCAAACGCTTCATCCTTGTCTTTTGCACTCACGTGCTGGACTCCGCCATCATTGAGAATGGGGATGTTTACAGAGCCTCCTCCTCCTGTTAGTTGTTTTATTGTCCACCACCATTCACGACTGGATGTGGCAGGACTGCAGAGCTTCGATCTAATTTGTTGGCTGTGGAATCGCTTAGCTCTGTCTATAGCATGTTGCTTCTGCTGTTTCGCATGCATGTGGTCCTGAGTTGTAGCTTCACCAGGTTGGCACCTCATTTTTAGGTACGCCTGGTGCTGCTCCTGGCATGCTCGTCTACACTCCTCATTGAACAAGGCTTGTTGGTAATGGTAGAGTGAGGAATATGCCGGGCCATGAGGTTACATATTGTGCTGGAATACAATTCTGCTGCTGCTGATGGCCCACAGCACTTCATGGATGCCCAGTTTTGAGCTGCTAAATCTGTTCTGAATCTATCCCATTTAGCATAGTGGTAGTGCCACACAAGACGTTGAATGATATCCTCAGTGCCAAGACGGGTCTTCGTCTCCGCGAGGACTGTGCGGTGGTCACTCCTACCAATACTGTCATGGACAGATGCATCTGCGACAGGTAGATTGGTGAGGACGAGGTCAAGTAGGTTTTTCCCTTGTGTTGGTTTGCTCACCACCTGCCACAGGCCCAGTCTGGCAGCTATGTCCTTCAGGACTCGGCCAGCTCGGTCGGTCGTGGTGCTACCGAGCCACTCTTGGTGATGGACATTGAAGTCCCCCACCCAGAATACATTCTGTGCCCTTGCTACCCTCAGCGCTTGCTGCAGCCACAATAATTAATACCTAATCAGGAACCTACTTACAGCTGATTGTCTATTAACTATTCAGTGCCACTGAGTTCAACACTGACTTACGGCTTTTTAAAGTTCGTAAACTAAGTTTAATCTAAGTTAAATTTCAATTTGATAAGAATAAAACACATTTGCTACTTACCAGTGAATAGTCTTTGCTAAAATCTAGTTAGAGTATTAGAGGTTAAAGCCCACAAATTTCTGACAGTAAAAGTGCATCGAGAGAGAGTAGAGAGCTTCAGTTGAAGAGCAATCACTGGTTCAGGCACAATAACCTGAATGGCCTCCTTCTATTCTGTAATTTCTATAATTTTAGGATCTCACATTTTTGGAACATAACCCCTCAAGGTTCACTGTTCTTTTGTTTTTGTGAACCCACATTTACAAGCTATGGGGATTGATTCCAATACCCCCCTCACAGGGTAATGGAAAAGGATAAAGAAGAACAAAGAAAGGATACCAGAGATATCAGATAAAGAAGTAAATTGCATTTATATAGTGCCTTTTATGACCTCAGGGTGTCTCAAACCACTTCACAGCCAATGAATACTTTTGAAGTGTAGCCACTTTTCTAATGTCTGGAAATATGGCAGGCAATTTTGAACACAGCAAGGTCCCACAAAACAGCAACAAGATAAATGACCAGATAATCTATTTTAGTGATGATGGTTGAGGATTAAATATTAGCCAGGACACTGGGAGAATGTCTTTGCTTTTCTTCAAATAATGTCATAGGTTCTTTTACATTCACCTGAAAGGGCAGATTGGACCTCGATTTAACATCTCATCCAAAAGACAGCACCACCAATAGTGCAGCGCTCACTCAGTACAGCCTAGTGTCAGCCTAGATTATGTGCTCAAGTCTCTGGAGTTGGTCTTGAACCCACAACCTTCTGACTCAGGGGTACAAGTGTTACCATTGAGCCAAAGCTGACTGGTCATACCCAATGTTATGCCACCAACCATATATACAGGCCCAAGTACAGCTATATTACAATGACCAAAGAGAACTGCATCTGCAGGCTTCAGTTCAGCAAGGTGGTCGTTACAGAGTTGCCATCTGCTTCAAGGAGACCTGTCATTAATACTACCATTGGCTGAAGGTGGACCTCAATGTTTATGGCTCCAGCGCCTTCCAGGTAAATGTAG
This sequence comes from Heptranchias perlo, assembly GCF_035084215.1. Lineage (NCBI taxonomy): Eukaryota > Metazoa > Chordata > Chondrichthyes > Hexanchiformes > Hexanchidae > Heptranchias > Heptranchias perlo. The sequence continues at coordinate 15,604,940 of NC_090357.1, read as the reverse complement.
GTAGCAGCTGTATCAGTTAATTTGGTGGCCACAGATGTATGACTGATGTAATGTATAGCAGGGCTAACATCTTTAATTCTATTCTCACTGAACCCAGCAGCATAATAGAGCTGCCCAATTTCACCACAATATATGGGTGGGGGGTAATTGATGGCACCCATGTGGCAATACAGATTCCCAAGAATAATGGCTGACATGAACAGAAAGGGGTTCTAGTCCCTCAATGTGCAGCTGGTCTAACACTATATGCAGGTTAATGTCCACTTTCCATGTAGCAATCATGATGCCTTCATTTTAGGTACAATCATCTGTCCCAGGCTCATTTGAAGGTGAAGGCAAAGTGGAAGGATGGCTCCTCAGAGACCAATGTCATCTTATTCAACTTTGGTTAATGATACTGTACATCAAGCACAAACAAAAGCAGGGCACAGATACAACAAGATCCATGCAGTTACCACTGGATCATTAAATTACATACCACTGGATCATTAAATAGCATACCACTGGATCATTAAATAGCATACCATTGGCATCTTGAGGCAGTACTTCAAATATCTCAGCAGATTAGGGGGCGCCTTATAGTACAGCCCCAACTCTTTCAGGGCCCTCAACATAATTATTGTATGTTACATGCTCCACAACTTTGCAATACAAAAAGGGGGTAGAGGAAGAGGCCAACCTGCCATCAAAACCATAGCAGGACGTGGAAATGATCGAGAAGATGTCTCTGCAAAAACACCAGGACAGCAAAGAAGATGAGTGTGTCGGGTGCTCATCAAAATGATGTTTAACTAAGTGTGTGAGCTGTCCCTTGAGGCACCCTGCTGTCTACATGGCACCAACAAAATGGCTCCAGGCACCTTCTGCAACAAAATCTTCTGCACTTTCTCAACTAATATCAATGTCCATCCTTAGCTGTGCTGCTGCCTTATTCTTTACTATAAGAAAGAAACCCTCTGAATAATATAGTGCAACCAGCACCCAATAAAGATCGCTGTTCTTCGGGGCCTGTAAAACATAAGTCAAACAGTACTTGCACTGCAGTATGCTGTGTGTGACAGTTTTGTGGTTGTGCGTGTACTGTGTGTGGAGAGAGCGAGAGAGAAAGAGCGAGCGAGAGAGAGAGACAATGACTAGGGGGACAGTACTAGTTTGAACTTGGTTGAGGCCTTCACCCTCCCCCTACTCCCTCTCTGCTCTCATTGCCAAGCCAAGCCTCTTCAAAGAGGGTCAAGTGCTTGAAATTTTTACACGCTCTTCTAGTTCAGCAGACTAGTCTTGGGATTTTGCAAGCTTAAATAGCACATTCAGCAACAAAAGTACCAACCGTGCAGCCCATCCTGTGTGTCAGTAAATGTGCGAGTATATGCAGCTAGGTTGCATTGGAAGGATTTGGTGTGTGAAGCACTTTTAGAGTTTTAGTGTGGAACAGTTTCAGTTGTAAGTTGCCACTAGTGTTTGCTGCAATATGGGCGTTCATTCAAGGGGCTGCATAGTTGTATAAATATTTTCAGCGAGACAACAGTAAAAGATTGACAGATTATGAGCAAGTATACTTGAGGCAGCTGCTTGATATAGGTATAGGATGCTGTTGCATAGCCTTACGGTAGAAGCTTTCTCAAGTCTGTCATCTTCTTGTGTATTTGAAGCCACGTGCTCTGAGTATTGGTGACAGCATTCACCTGGTCAGATATCTGCTGTCCAGCTTGTTACACCAGTCTTTTCTGTGGAGGATGCCCTTCAGTGCCAAATAGGACAACCTTCCTTTTGCTCACTTCATCCAGCATGAACTCTAGAAGTGAATCAGCAAATTTGACTGTCCTGGGGTGAGAAGCCTGTATTATGCAGGAAGTTTGCAAACTCAAAACCCCTTCCCTTATTGGAGGTGAGAATGCAATCATTTGAATGGCTGCTGAAGCCCTTTAAATTACTGTCAAATGTAAACCTTGTGTGAGCGGTCGCTCACCGAAGATCAAGAGGGGCCTTAAACAATCTGGTAGAACTGATTTCCGCTGGATTTCTGTACCCCTACCATCCTGGTACTGCCCAAATTGAGATAAAAATTATCCTTCCATTTCTCTATATTCTTAATTGTAACCATTTCACAAGTTAAGCTGCAGCACCATCTATGGCTCATAATGCAAAACAAAGACTAAATTCAAGCCTTGAAGTCACCCTGGGATGAGCCTCCTTGAACAGCCTCTGAGTTAGTGCTATCAGTTATGTTAATGCTGACTGACTGGCCAGTATTTTGTTCTGCCATATTACATAGTCTTTAAAATTATAATTAAAAGCAATAGTTCTTTAAAATCACAAACGCCAATCACAGCTGTCAGTATTTATGAAACTCTTAATCTCTGTAACGTACTTTATGGACTTAATTCATGGCATAGAACTTGTAAAATGGTGATGCTCCAGTCCCAAAGAGGACTTAGGTCTCTGACCTTTAAGTCAAGTCGACTCTTGTATGAGCAAACACCTAACTTACACATACACACAGCCTTTTTTTAAAATACAGGAATGGAAACACAGACTTTTACTGTCCAGTTTTCATTCCTCAAAGTTATTGGCTGGCTGGCCCCCAAACTGTTCCAAAAGAGGAAAGAAAAGTTAACCTAAAAAAACTTGCAATAAATCGAATGAGCCTGAGTCAGACCTGCATGAGCTGTTAATTTTACCAACATGCTGCAAGCCCACAGAGCTTTCTAAATACATACTCATAAACCTGTTGAAATTACCTTGAGTGACTCTGAGTCAGGTAAGTGCTCATTGAGGATCATAGTTACTTCTGCCTCATCTTGCAGCTGCCAATTTTTCTCGCAGCCACAGTAGCAGTATAACTGAACTCTGAAGATACTGCATACTATCTATTTTACAGGTTCTATGCCATGAACGAAGTCCACAAGGTAAGTTGCAGAGATTAACAACAGCAAGTAATTTGGAAGGCAAATGGTATGTTAGTCTTTATTGCAAGTGGATTGGAGCATAAGAGTAAGGAGGTCTTGCTGCAATTATATAGGGCTCTGGTGAGACCACATTTGGAGTACTGTGTACAGTTTTGGTCTCCTTACCGAAGGAAGGATACACTTGCCTTGGAGGGGGTGCAACGAAGGTTCATTAGATTGATTACTGGGATGAGAGGGTTGTCCAATGAGGAGAGAATGAATAGAATGGGCCAGATTCTCTGGAGTTTAGAAGAATGAGAGGTGATCTCATTGAAATGTATAAAATTCGTAGAGGGCATGTCAGAGTAGATGCTGATAGGATGTTTCCCCTCCCTGGCTAGAGAGTCTAAAACTAGGGGTCATAGTCTCAAGATAAGGGGTCGGCCATTTAGGACCAAGATAAGGAAAACTTTCTTCACTCAGAGGGTTGTGAATCTTTGGAATTCTCTACCCCAGAGGGCTGTGGATGATCTGTCGTAGATTATATTCAAGACTGAGATCGATAGATTTTTGGACACTAAGGGAATCAAGGGATATGGGGATAGGGCGGAAAAGTGGAGTTGAAGTAGAAGATCAGCCATGACCTTATTGAATGGTGGAGCAGGCTCGAGGGGCCGTATGGCCTACTCCTGCTCCTATTTCTTACATTCTATCTATAAATATATTTTAAAAAGGGTATCCAGCAGACTTGTACCTGACACCCCAGACATCACACTTTGTTACAGATGCAAAACAACTTTAAAATGCTGGGTGCCTATCCAATAAACAATTGAACTCTAATTGATCAAAGTCAATCTTTATTTAACTATTAGACTTTCTGAATTTAAAGGAACACAGATCCACCTCAGCAGATTAATATGTTGTACATTTTATGGTATAACACTCCTTTCCTGGACCTGATGGCCTACATCCTAGAGTTATAAAAGAGGAGGCTGCAGAGATAGGGGATGCATTGGTTTTGATCTTCCAGAATTCCCTAGATTCTAGAATGGTCCCCTTGAACTGGAATTTGGCAAATGTAACCACGCTATTCAAGACAGGAGGGAAGAGAGAAAACAGGGAACTATAGGCCAGTCAGCCTGACATCAGTAGTAGGGATAATGCTAGAGTTTATTATTAAGGGCGTAGTAACAGGGCACTTAGAAAATCATAATATTATTAGGCAGAGTCAACATGGTTTATCAAAGGGAGATTGTGTTTGATCAATCTATTGGAGTTTTTTGGGGGTGTAAGTAGCAGGATAGATAAAAGGGAACCAGTGGATGTAGCATATTTGGATTTTCAAAAGGCATTTGATAAAGTGCCACACAAGAGTTTGTTAGAAAGATTAGGGCTCATAGGATTGGGGGTAATATATTAGCATGGATTGAGGATTGGTTAACGGACAGAAAACGGAGAGTAGGAATAAACGGGTCATTTTCGGGTTGGCAGGTTGTAACTAGTGGGGTGCCGCAGGGATCGGTGTTTGGGCCTCAGCTATTTACAATCTATATCAATGACTTAGATGAAGGGACCGAGAGTAGTGTATCCAAGTTTGCTGACAATACAAAGCTAGGTGGGGAAGTAAGCTGTGAGGAGGACGCAAAGAATCTGCAAAGGGATATAGACAGGTTAAGTGAGTGGGCAAGAAGGTGGCAGATGGAGTATAAGATGAGGAAATGTGAGGATATTCACTTTGGTAGGAAGAATAGAAAAACAGAATATTTTTTAAATGGTGAGAAACTATTAAATGTTGGTGTTCAGAGGGATTTGGGTGTCTTTGTACTTGAAACACAGAAAGTTAGCATGCAGGTACAGCAAGCAATTAGGAAGGCAAATGGTATGTTGGCCTTTATTACATGGGGGTTGGAGTACAATAGTAAGGAAGTCTTTCTGCAATTGTACAGGGCTTTGGTGAGACCACACCTGGAGTACTGTGTACAGTTTAGGTCTCCTTACCTAAGGAAGGATATACTTGCCTTAGAGGCAGTGCAACAAAGGTTCACTAGATTGATTCCTGGGATGGGAATGTTGTCCTATGAGGAAAGATTGAGTTGAATGGGCCTATTCTGTCTGGAATTTAGAAGAATGAAAGGTGATCTCATTGAAACATATAAGAATCCAAGAGGACTTGACTGGGTAGATGCTGAAAGGACGCTTCCCCTGGCTGGACAGTCTAGAACTAGGGGACATGGGGTCAGCCATTTAGGACTGACATGAGGAGGAATTTTTTCACTCAGAGGCTCATGGATGCTCAGTCGATGAGTATATTAAAGTCTGAGATCGATAGATTTTGGACTCTAAGGGACTCAAGGGATGTGGGGATCGGGCGGGAAAGTAGAGTTGAAGATCAGCCATAATCTTATTGAATGGCAGAGCAGGCTTGAGGGGCTGTATGGCTCCTATTTCTTATGTTCCCATGTTATGATCCTAATAAAGCAGAATATCGTCTGACAGGCAATGGCTTGTGTATGTGCAGCTATCAGTGTCACATTTGCAACTGATGGACTCAAATTTATAAAATAGAAACAAATCACAGGTAAACAGGTAGGGAACATTCCAATCAGCAAGGAGCAAGCAGGAATGAAAATCACCAATCATGAAGCTCAGAAATCTATGGCGCTGATTATCGCCCCCATTTTCAGGTGGGAATGGGGTAGTAGAACAGGGAAAATGGCAATGCTCTATTTGCCACTACACTCCGGTTGCCGATCGGCCCACTGCCATTTCCATCCTGACTTGGAAATGGGCAGCTAGAGTGCCCTTCTGTGTCAAGCAAGTGCGTCACCAAGGTATGTACATTGGAATCCGATGACATACACAGGATCCCAATGCAATTTATGTATTAATGAAAGTGTGAGGTTATGTATTTATCTAACTTCAATGGGTAAGGGAAATAATATTTAGCCCTGGAGAAATCTCTCACTAATTTCTTTCCAAATTCTTTCAGCAGTACACTTCTCCCTGACTTCCACACTTCAGCACCTCTCTGCCTCTGACTCACAATGAGCAATGCCTCAGGAGAACTATTGTGACATGAAGGGAACATAATGAAGTATTGAATATGAAAAAACTATTCAATCCACTATTTGCTTCATGGGCCATGTACAATATCCCTGTAACCCTTTACTTCTCCTGCAGAGTTGACGAATTCAAAATTACAATGTTCCATAAATGTCCTTTCTAACCCTTAAAAGTAATGAAGTGAAATTATTTATATTAATTCACACAACTCTCATATTGAGCTATGACTAGTTGTATTCCAGTGGCATGGGAACCGTTGTGTTCCATAAAGCATCTAAGCATCTATGTCTATCTATAAAACTTACAATTCTATTCTGAATCAGCTCCTTTTTAAAGAGTTATTCACCACAGTATTAATTGCTTTTGCTGAGAATATGGTCCACATATATGTAATACTCCGTTGGAAAAAAGAATCTAGTCTCACTTAAGCCTTATTAATTTTATACAGACGTCTTCTTATTCTTTCGTCACGGTCTTAATTAAATAATCTGCTTATGTCCATAAATTAATGAAATGCATGTACGGTAAAATCCTGGCTCATGTCTCCTCTCAATCTTTTCTCCAGTGAAAACACATTCTCACACATGCCACATTCTCACTTTTCTTTTATACTTTTGTGGTGTTCTGTGCTTGTTTATGCTCTTAGGCTTAGGATCTTCATTTAGGTTCCTCAATTAGACTGGTGGAATGTGATAGGAATTGTGTCATGTGTCAATGGTGCCCTTTTAAAACCAAAATATATTATCAAGAAATGGAGTGTTTATACAAGAGCAATGATGTGGCACAAGGGGGTAGAAATTCCTCTTGGGCGGGTAGTGCAAAATGAGCAGTATCGTTTTGGCCGCCCGAGATACGCCCCGTTCGCTATGCGCCCCGCCCGATATATGGCCCATCAGTTATACACCCCTCCCATTATACACCCCGCCCGTTACATGGCTCACCCGATATACGCCCCGCCCATTATACACCCCCACCCGATATACAACACGCCCGTTATACGCCCCACCTGACACATGCCCTGCCCGTTATACACCACGCATGTTATATGCCCTGCCCGATATACACATCGCCCGTTATACACCTCGCCCGTTATACACTCCGCCCGTTATACACTGTATTAATGACTGTATTAAAATAGCACACAAAGGAACTTTACATGAATATGTTAACCAGTGTGCAACCAGAAGAAATTAAACCCTGAGTTGCAATAATATCATCATGGCACCAGGTATATCTGTTGTGGCAAATTTTGATAAAAATGATGATAAAACTCCAATGAGAAAGTTCACACTGCAGTTGATATTGTTCGCTACAGTGTGAGAGTGCTGTGGAATCAAACGTGACAGGTCGCAGTTGAAATTTTGAGCGGGATATTCCAGATCAAGTGTTTCCAGAAATTCCCTCACACTGTGACTACATCCCTTTAGTCTCAGCCCACAGTTTATGAGACCATTGCAGTATTACCCAGGCTTCACTGTGCCCTGGCACTGGTACAGCTTTATTATACTCATTATTATACTCTAAATGCATATATATTCAGCAATCCAACTGTGCAGTTCTGTATTAGAAAAGACTACAATCAATCTGAAAAGAGTTGGAAGGTCTTTCTCTTAATAATATGATATTTTTTCCTTTTCTCTGACTTACAGCTTGCAGCAGATAATAGACTAAATGTTCTTTGATCTCTGTTATAACTCTTGAAAAAAAGCAGCTGCCAAATAGTGCTTTGATAAAGGGCCAACAGTTCAAATGATGATGTGGTGCTTTAAGAGTAATTGTCAGCTCATGTGCTAGCTTCTGTGCATTGCAGATTTTTGTGAACCATTAAGCCTTTCAAAAATAATAGCATATTAATATTTAAAGCTATTTCCCTCAAATTAATGATATCACAATACCTGTAAGAGTTTAAATTAAAAAAAACATAATGCTGAAGCATCAAGAATTACAGAGAGGGAGTTTCTGGACTGTAGGACACCGAGGGACCTTAGGTAGTTTCCTGCATTATCGCTGCTTACTTGCCATTAAGTCTATCACTTTCAGCCTCTGAAAACTGATCAGAAAAATGACATTTTTAGTTAAAGCTACTGACAAGCCATGCTTTGCTGAGCATGACGTGGGCCTCTTGGTGGATGATGTGATGTCCAAGTCAATCAAAATCTCTGACAATGGTTTTCTAATCTGAAGGTCTGGACAGAAGGTTTGGATGAGGTCAAATGATAGGTGAATAGAATTACAAAGTAGAGGCAAGAAGGCCACAAAATGCTTAGTGCTGTGAAGAACTCAGCTGTGCAAAAAATTGCATTCAACTACAAGGTCAGGAGAGCGAAAGGAGGATTCCAGTAGTTGAGTAAACTCATTCTTTGAATTGCTCTGTCCTGCAAGCCTAGATGGTGGGTAAAGCTAACTTGGGTCACTTCCCTATGGAATTGTGAATTGATGAGTTGCTTCCAAATGCTAAATTGCTAATCGCTACTTTCCTCTCTCCAAAAATGAAACCAACTCATCTAGAGCCTGAGGCCAGCCAGCAGAGCACACCATAACAGATATGTTCATTCACCGCAAACACCAGAGCAGAATTTGTAGTATCTGCACCCCATGACCACAAGAACACTCACCTGTTTCAGAGGATGTAGCAGTTCTGATGTCATGAGAGAATGGGAGAAACCTGTGTTGCGTTGTAGGCACTATAGACCTACTGTGCCTATGGTGAAGGAAGTGGATGGATAGAGAACAATACAAGTTTTCATTGCTTCAGCTGTTGCAGCATCAGTGGGAGTTATGCACTGCCTGTCTCCCATGACGGTATGTTGTTCTACCTTAGCAGGAGAAAAATCAACACCGTCCATCTCATTTCATTTCAAGTACATCTTCTACTGACCACTAATGGAACAGTATCACCAGCACTCAAGCAAAAATCTGTAATCTGGACAGCTGAAGAAGGATATTTGGGAGAGAAGGAAAATGGAAGAAATCTGGGGGAAATATAAATAAAAGTTGTACTTTCCCCATCAGATTTTCTTGTCTTGCTCTTCCTGTGCAGTTGTGGGAATTGCAACTTTCCCCCTTGCAATATAACTTTAATCAGAGTATTCTAATAGTTCCCCTGTGGTTTAGCGCAGTGATTTTCATTTTTTTGTGTGTGTGGGGGAACTCCCTCAACGATATTACAAAAATTTTTTTTAAAGACCGACAGAAAATGACCAGCTGGTCCATCAAGTCTGCCCCATTCAGTCCTGCTGCAAATAGGCAACAGGCCCCTCAATACTCCCACCCACTAGCAGCCTTGAAATCTCCTGAGCAGGGCAAAAAAAAAAAATCAGATAACAAAAACCCTTGGCCAATTCAGGGAAGAAAAGAATTCTGAAAAATTCCTCTTCGACTCCCGAAGGCAATCAAAAATGAGTTTCAAGAGATAACAGTCCCAACGAGGTACATTACCCACCATCCCAACTATCTTTTGTATGCAGCGACATCAGCATCTTCCAGGAACTTGTCCAGCTCCCTTTTGAACATTTGCAGCGAATCTGAACCCACTGCATGAGTTGGTCATCTATTCCAAAGGTCAATGATCCTAGATTTCTAATGTAAAAAGACCCAGCTGCCTGAGTCTATCGTGATAGTTAATGATTTTTAAACTAGGTATTAATCTAGTGGCCCACCTCTTAACCTTTTCGAGGACATCTATATCTTCCACCATGTGAGGGGACAAGAACTGGACACAGAATTCTGGACGGATCCTAACACATATTGATATATCCTGGGGACAAAGGGGCCTAAATTCCTTAGCACCCCAAACTGGGTGTGATTCTGCCAGCATTCAGCAACGGCATGTGGAACGGAGAGGCTCGAGGACATAATTACATTCGTCCTCAGGCCTCATCGGGTAAGCTTTGGGCGCCATCAAGGCGTTCTGACGCAGCTTGCCTCTCGGGGCTTTATGAAATTCGGCCCATGCCGAGGCCCAGAGATACGTCCAGAGGAGTGGCAGGCGATTGGGAGGGGGTTTAGGCGGGCTGATAATACAAAAGATTTTGAGCCCATTCTGAGCGACCTCCAGCGGTCCTTTTAAGGTTAGGCTGCTCAAGACCCGGAAACGCAAGCACCGACTATGGCAGACAAATTTAGGAATCTGGGTCTGAAATGAGCACAGGAGTAGTTTTAAATACAGCAGGACCTGCATTACTGTGGGTCCAGTTAAATGAGTACACAGTATATCATAGTACTGACGTTTATTTCTTTATGAAATAGGCTCTTTAAATTTTCCTGGCTGACGGCAGAAGATCACTTTGATGCTGAAACATTCTAGGCAATTGTTTTTTGTTGTTGTCCCATTTCCCCCATAAATGCCATTCATTTCCATTTTTCTGGCTTCAGATGAGAGGACACAGCAGTGCAACATATTGAAAGTGACTCTCATAATTTCTCGCCATTTGAACAACATGCAGTAAAATCACTCCGAGAAGTATCTCTGTGGTGCATTTATATTGCACTACAGTATACACAGACTAGAAGTACTGCATTACCATGCTATCTCAATAAAATGATGATGGGGAAAAAGGCATTTAACAAGAAGAAAGGACTTAATTAAAAATAACTGGGAAGAAATTTGCCAATTGTTCACTAGACATACACATTGCTGATTCAGCATGCTATCCCTTGAAGGGAGAGGACATGATTCCACACATTGCAGTTCCTTGGGTGGGAGGGAAGCATTAAGCAAAGACTTGGGGCTCGAATTTAGCAGGCCTGCGGGTTCCCAGCGGGTGGTCCTCCGGGAGCGTGGAAAACGCGGACGGCTAATCGTGTGCGTCCCCCACACGATCGCGGGATAATTGACCTGATTAAGCCCTGCTTCCGGGTTCTCCGCTCCCCAGCTGCGTGCCGGCCGGCTGCGCATGCGCAGTACCGTCGACGCGATGTAGGAGCTCCACTTCAAGGGGCAGTCTCCCAAAGCCCCTCCTGCTGCAATCAAGAGGTTTGAGACGATGGCTCAGCAAAGGGGAAAGGCTGCGCCCCGTTTTTCAGACCTGGCACTGCAGCTGATGCTGGAGGGCGTGAGGAGGAGGAGGGAAACGCTCTTCCCAGAAGATGGACGCAAGTTCCCTGCCGCCGCCACCAGGAAGGCATGGGCAGAGGTGGCGGCGGAGGTGAGCAGCAGGGGCAACACCCCAAGGACTTGGGAGCAGTGCCGCAAGCGCTTCAATGACCTGACTAGGTCTGGCAAGGTGAGTACACCAACGCACCCTCCCACATCCCGTCCCCACCATCACGCCAAACAGATCACAACCCCTCCTGCACAGCCACCACTGCGCTCCATCAGCAATCCTCACAGCCACTCATTCACCATCCTCGCCGTGCACGCAAGTACCCACCGTCCCTGACCCCACCCGAACACTACCACACACCCCAATCCCCATGCAATGGGATGGGCACGTGGCCCACGCATCCTCCCATCCATCCGCGCCACGCTCAACCCAACCACACCGATGCTCGATGCGTCTCACGATGCAATACGCACCCACTCACACATCTGTGTTTTGCCTTCACAGGAGAAGAGAAGCAAGAACGATCGGGAAAGGGCACGCACCGGAGGTGGGCCGCCGCAAGTGGTGGAGCTCACCGACGCCGAGGTGGAGGCGCTCGACCTCGCCCGCACGCGACATTGCCTGTCGGTGGCTGATGGCGAGTGGGTCGCTGCCGAAACGGCCGGTAAGGGAAAGCTGACACTCAACACCCATGATCGCGAGTTACCGTATCATCACCTGCCATCAGGCGCACTGTCAAGTTGGTCCACATGCCTCAAAGTGCCCTCTGTTCTCTTGCAGGTCCGTCTGTGTGTGAAGCGATCGTGGAGGGCGATTCCTCAGAGGACATGGCGGTCTCTGAGGGTGCATCGTCACATCAGAGCCAACCATCCACCAGCGCAGAGACACGCACCTCGGTGGGTCCCCCTCGCCAACTAGTTGGGGTAGCACTTGGTGAGTCACCGCGCACGAGTGAGCATGAGCAGACCCTGGTGGCAGGGGCAGCCGCGGAGGGTCCGCGACGGAGGGAGCACTCATCTCCAGGCTCTGCTCAGCTGGACAAAGATGTTGAACCCAGGGGGCCACCAGTGAAAAGGAGAGTCGTCGAGGGGCACCAGCTAATTGCTGAGGTACTGGGAGAGGTGCCGCGCGCATTGTCCACAATTGCGCAGGCGATGGAGGAGTCCAACTCCTGCATGCGGGCATTGGTGGCGCAGGCACAGGAGGGTACCGGCGACACAGTGTCGCGGGTAGGTGCGGGACTGTCTGCGGTGGAGGACAGGCTGGCCTCCCTCGAGCGTCACGCACAGCTCCAGATCGAGTCCTTGCAGGCCCTGACAACGTCTGTACGGATTCAGGGTGAGCAACATTCTGCCGCCATCAACAGGCTGACGGATACACTAGGGGTGGCCTTGCAAGGCCTCACACATGCCATCCAAACTGCCGTCCAGCAGGGTGGAAGGGGTGATGTGGGCCGAGGCCAAGAGAGGGATGATGGTGACCGGGGACATGGAAGCGGGGACGCTTCTCAAGGCGCCCCCACGTCCCACCCGTCGCCCACCTCTCAACCAGTACCCGCAATGGTGCCTCCTCTCCAGGTGGCCGAGTCTGCCCCTGCCCCGGTGCAGGAGGAGCAGTCTGTGGAGGTGCCGTCACGGGCACCGAAACCCAGGGGCCGTCCGCCAAAAGCATCTACCCGGTCAAGGCAAGAACACGAGCAACCTGCCACTACCTCTGCTGGAGCCACAGGGGTAGCACCACGTAGGGGTTCCCGGAAAAGAATTGCAAAGGCGTTATAATCACAAAGGGAATACACCAGGGTGTTTATTAATTTGTACATTTTTTTTTATATAATGTCACATTGGAGATATTAAATACTTTATTCTCACCACTCCTGCCACCTCTCGTCCATTCTTCCGCGGCCTGTGCAATAGGTGCGTTCCGTGGAGGCCATCATGACGGCGAACACCTGCTGCCACCCATTGGGCACACTGCTGTGGGTGCAGGATTACTGGCAACACTCTTCAGTGGAGGGGGCTGGTATGGCCGCTCGCATGTGCAGGTGAGGAGATGCGAGCGCCTCGCACTGTCTGACTCTAGGAGAACCTTTGACGTATGAGTGCCTCCCTGGCCCGGCGACCATCCCGGTGAGTCGTGGTTCGGCGCATGGGTCGTCCACTATCCTCTGGCGCGTCCTCCTCCTCCGCCGCCTCCTCCTCCTCCTCCTCGCCCTCGCCTTCCTCAATGTGGGTGGCGGGTGTGGATGGGGCCTCCTCCAGCGGCACCCCTCTCTGTTGGGCCATGTTGTGCAGGGCACAGCAGACAACTATGATTCGTCCCACTCTGAATGGTGTGTATTGCAGCGCTCCCCCAGAACGATCAAGGCACCTGAAGCGCATCTTGAGAAGCCCTATGGTCTGCTCAATTGTAGACCTGGTAGCAGTGTGGCTGTCATTGTACCGACGCTCCGGCTCGGTGATGGGGTTCCTCAGAGGTGTCATGAGCCACGTGTGTAGGGGATACCCCTTGTCGCCGAGGAGCCAGCCGTTGCCGGCGTTGGGTGCCTGCAGGATGGGCGGGACGGCGGACTCCCTGAGGACGAAGGCATCGTGGCAGCTGCCGGGGTATCTGGCGCACACGTGTAGGAATCTCTGGCGGTGGTCACAGATGAGCTGGGCGTTCATGGAGTGATACCCCTTCCTGTTGATGAACAGCCCTGGCTCATGCGGAGGTGCCCGTATTGCGATGTGGGTGCAGTCGATTACACCCTGCACCCGTGGGAAGCCGGCCATGGCATGGAATCCAACCGCCCTCTCCATCTGGCTGCGCTCGTCCATGGCGAAGTTGATGTAGTGCGAGGCCCTGCGGAACAACCCATCGGTGACCTGCCTTATGCACTTGTGTGCAGAGGACTGACAGACCCTGGTGATGTCCCCGGTGGCACCCTGGAAGGAACCGGATGCGAAGAAGTTGAGGGCAGTGGTGACTTTGACGGCGACAGGTAGGAAGATGCTGCTTGGTCCATCAGGGAGCAGCTCATCGTTAAGGAGGCTGCAGATGTCGGCGACTACCTGGCGATTGACTCTGAGCCGACGTATGCACTGCTCCTCGGAGAGGTCCATGAAGCTGAGCCTCGCTCTGTACACCCTGTGCGGAGGGTAGTGCCTCCTGCGACGCATCTCTCTCTGCGGTTGCCCTCCCTCCTGCTGTGCAGGTGGGTGTGCCACCGCACCGTGTTGGGGGGCCCCACGTCTCCGAGGCGGACGGCGTGGACTGCGAGGCTGCTGGGGCTGGTCATCCTGTTCGTCCTCCGACGATGTCAACGCACCACCCATCTGGCAGGTGTTGGTCTGAGGGGTTGTGCAGGGTAGGTGGGTGGTTCCTCGGACTGGGGCTGCGGTTTTGTGTCAGTCTGTCCTCTGGCTTGGCGGGGGGTGGTGGAGGGCAGGGGTTGCCCTATGTGACGCGGTGGCCTCCTGCGTGGGTGAGGGCTCTCCCCCGTGGAGCGCACCTTGGCACCTGCCACAGGCTGCTGGCTGCAACACGCCTGGTTGGAGAGGGACTGTTTCCCCCAGTGTGTGAAACTCACTGCCTTGAACCGAAAATCCCACACTTCCTCTTTTGACAGCTGCTTCAGCTCATTAACTGACCACAACGAGCAAGGTAAGTACTCTCAAGTGGAACCCCGCTGGCTTTAATTGCCTGCGGGATTCCCACCAGCGGGGCTTGCGCGCGCAGCCCCGCACGTCAGCGCGGTACCCGGAAGTGGCCGGGATTTCGTCGCGATCTGGTCACGTGACCGGATATCGGGATTTTCGGGGCCGCCCCGCTGGGAACCCGCCGGAAACACGATCCCAAAATCGAGCCCTTGGTACTTTGCTGTAGGGAGGTAGAGAAAATTGGTGAATTGCCTTCTCGCAGTCAGCTCAATAGCATTGGCAGAGGCCTGAGAGGAGAGGATGCATTGGGATCAGTTGTATTTTAGCAAAATCTTGGCAGAGGCTGGGGAAAACTTAGAATATAAAAACTGCATTCCAATATTTCACACTGCAGTGAGTATGCTGCCATACAAACATCCTTAGACAGTAAATCGTTAATGGTCATACATTTACACAATGAAGAGATAAAAATAACTCAGTAAAACACATGACTCTTTCAGTGCATACTTAAGTGACAACTTTAATTTCTTTCAAATGTACAAGACAATATGTAGCTCACATGTTAATCAAACTGTGAGAAATATTATTTTCTTGGACACTATTAGAAATTGCCAAAAGGAATTTAAAAAAGGGGAAGGTTCAGCTGAAAAAAAGGTTCACTTACATTTAAAATTATGAAATAGAAGTTTGTATAAGATTTTTTAAAATATACTTTGTAAGTTTTTTGGTTCAGGCGTACTGCGCATCTGTCATTGGTGCTGCCCATGTGTACCATACTAACACCACTGCCAATTTCATAGAAATAAACAGTTTGGCATCAGCAGCAGGACCATCTGCAAGAGGACATGTTATACCACTGATGCTGCACAACAGTTACAGTAACTATAGCTAGTGCATAGTCCACTTATCAAATTTCAAGCTTAAAGAGAACTCATGTGGTCTTATGTACTACTTTAAATGATCCTGCCAGCTATCTTATAACTTTAGAAATTGCATCAGTAGTCAGAAGTCGCTGAGGCTATCTCTGTATATAAATGTGCATGAATGGAGCTCTACTTTCCCTGATTTAAGAGGAGCATAAGCAATCACAGCTGCCCACTCACACCACTAAGTTATGTACCAACATTCTACAGGATATGAGTTAGAGACACAAAAGGTATCACTCACAACTGCTCCATTTCTGACATTAAATAGCAGCACTGAGAAAAGCAAGAGCACGCAAGACTCCCAAGCCAGGAAATTCAGTTGATGGGCGGCATCTTTCATTTCAAAAATTTCCACTGGACACACAGTCTAGACAGAGCTACTTATTATATTTGTAGAGATGACAGCACAGACTTTAAGATAATAGAAGTATTTCAGAACAGCTTCTTTTTTTAGTCCTTAGCAATCATAGGGAGCCAAATCAATTTTTTGAAATTTTTTTGTTTGCATTTTCAATATATACAAATAAACACAGCAGGGAACAACATAGTAAAATACAGATTGATCGAAAAACACAGCAAGAGAAAGAAAGGTACATTTACATAGCAGCAAGGATTCATCTTCAAAAGCCAACAGGGAGGATAATAAAAGAGACATACAACATCATGAGCCATTCATGACAGGGGCAATGTCTGGAACTGCTAAAACACAGGAAAGAACACTGTCATAAGAAATATAACAGTGAAAACTTAGGGTTTGGGCATCCTCGCTATCAAATCACCATCCCCAGTAATACAGAGACTAATTCTGTGCCATTGGGGTATAGGGGGTGGGATTGGAGCAATGCACTCCAAAACCTCGGGTATATCAGCTGTGCCAAATCACTCACTGATTCCCATCAGGGTGCAATAGAAACAAACTGAACAAAAGAGAGAAGAAAATCATCGAGTAGAGGGACCAGAGGGTTCATCAGTCCCAAGAGAGAAGACAATAACACAGATGCCCTAAATCTCCATACTCCCACTGCACCTACCCAAGGTCTCAACCAGCTGGTTCGTAATGGTCAGGGACAAAATGTTGACCCATCCTATTTCAATAGAGATATTTGATGTTGTAACTCTAGATTCAATTAAAGTTGCTGAGTGTAACCATTTTGGTGAGATTATATAATGTGAACATCACGAAACTTCAATGGGACTAGAATGTTGGTTCTTGACTTTAGACACAAATATGTTATCAATTTGAATCAAAAACGTCGAGTGAGAGAAGTCATTTGTCCTAGGTAGCATGGTGCAAGGCTGCAAACCTGAACGTGAGAACCAAATGTGACTTTTAAGCCTGAAGTGGGAAGGAAGAGAGGAAGAGCGAAAAAGACCACGCCTGCACGTCTCCTAGTGGATCAAAACAGTGACATTGATATGACCCTGGAGATGTGTTTGTGACTCTTGTGAGCTAGCTGTATGATACAATTTCTGTATATTAGTATTTAGGGATGTAAAGTTATATTTAGCATGTGGAATTTGAATCAAATTCTGGGTGGATCTGAACTAAAATAAACCTCAAAGCTCATCCATACTGTTATTTTGTCCTTCTGAATGCAATAATTCTTCTTCAAAGTTATTAACGTATTTACGTTTCTTAACTTAGTGGAGCTTTAATAAATGCACATTCCTGAAAGCACAGAAACTAATTATCTAATTTAATTGGCCTTTCTCCACTCTGTCCTTGAGTCAGCTGGAGTGACAGATGCGATAATGACCCTGGGAAAAGGGACAGGCTAAAACTGGGTGGAAATGCATGCTCAGCGGATCCACATATACAATGACCCCTGAAAGAAGGAAACAAGACTGTATTCTGCTTGAAATTATTTTTTAGAAAAATATGTTTTTATATTGCACATTATTGTCGGGACATTTGCAATGAATGTTAGTTATTCAACCAACAATAAATAAAATCATACCATTCCTTTAATAGTGTAACGTGTTTAAGAGTTAATGTTGCTGTTAAATGTTACGGCATTTGATTACGTATAGAAGTTCGATGTGTGGTTGAATATTAGTGGTAGAATAATGTACCAGTATTTTTTCTAATTTTTTTCCCAAACTTGGAAGGAAAGCAAAAGTAATTGCTACAGGCATATCTGACCACAAGATGGAGCTATAGTATTTGGTTTCTTTTTGTTAGTGGCATAAAAACAGGGCAGCCAGAGACAACTGTAATAAAAGCAGATGTTTCACATACTTGACATTGCAGGAATCGCAGGAAGATTTATAATAAAAATACTACTTACAGTTATACAGTGCCTTTCACAATGAAGCATTTCAAAGCACTTTATACAATGAATTACTTTTTTAAAGTTCAGTGACTGTTGTTATGTAGGCAGACTCAAAGAAACTATCCCAGCATACCAGTGAGCAAGTCATAATGGTCAAGCCTCAGATTTCCCATAGTCTTATAATTGCTCGAATATTGTTTATGATAGATGTCTATATTTGAGGCTGTGTTTCCTTAGGCTACTCCTAGTAATCAACACTTAATGCACAGAGAAGTTCACATCTGACAACTTCATTCTTCACACCTAACTTCGACAGAACCTCCCAAACCCGCGACCTCTACCACCTAGAAGGACAAGAGCAGCAGGCACATGGGAATAACACCACCTGCACCTTCCCCTCCAAGTCACACACCCCATCCCGACTTGGAAATATATCACCGTTCCTTCATCATCGCTGGGTCAAAATCCTGGAACTCCCTTCCTAACAGCACTGTGGGAGAACCTTCACCACACGGACTGCAGCAGTTCAAGAAGGCGGCTCACCACCACCTTTTCAAGGGCAATTAGGGATGGGCAATAAATGCTGGCCTCGCCAGCAACGCCCACATCCCATGAACGAATAAAAAAAATTTTTTAAAAACTCCCGTTCTCTCCCTGTTACCTCCCACAACCCACTTGTTCATTGAACATTTGAAGGCCTTGTCTCACTATTTCATCTATACTGTACCCCATTTAATTTGCTGGTGTATTTTGTTTTGATTAGCATACATGGTCTTTACTGGATGGTACCTAGAAGTACTCTCTTGCTTAATTTATTCACTGATTTTCAGTGGAATTTCACAGGGATTAGTCTGGAGGCTAAAATATGGTTGTGATGTTTACTTCACACCAACATTAAACTTGGCGTGTACATGCACCCTAAAAATCTTAATTTAGTTTTCCTATATCTATTCAGTATGTGAGTAATTTCAGATATGACATGTGGTAAGTGTAGCAGGCTTGGGAGGAAAAAGGTGAATTTGAACCTATGGTTCCCAAAGCTCTCAACCACTGGGGTTTCACTCATGTCATTTCTGGGTCTGTTGTAAACTAATTGATAGAGATTGATTGCTATGATTAGTCAACAACTCCATTATCATCATATTATGTGACTACCAGGACGGTAGATGGCGAACTAGATGGATCGTAGGCTTTTATCGCCTAGCAAATCCTATCTTCCTAAATGTCAGGATGAATATATTTGTTGCTTGCATTCAAAATTTTAAATATTATCAAAACCATAGATGTTTAGGTAACTACAGGAAAGCTCTCACTCAGTATAGTGTAGACTGTAGCAGTAAGCCTTAATGACGACTGAGCATAATCCATTCTGGGGACATAAGCATTTCCGTTTTTATTACCCCGAGTTGAATGAACATTGTGTCATGAATTGTGTGGTCATCAGCCCTTAAATTTTTTTTTATCGGGATGTGACCACATAAAAGTAATCCTCACATGGGTGGGGGAGATCCAAGAGCTGTAAATATGTTAAATGTAATTTTCAGCCTTTCTAAAGGTGGTATGGGACAAAAGAAATGTCTGGTACAACCCAAGCGACAGTAAAATAAATGTGAAGGTAGGAACCAGAAAGGTGACTAAGGGATGTAGCAGCATAACACCATAGGTGTTAGCCTTGGCTCAGTGGTAGCACTCTTGTCTTCTGAGTCAGAAGATTGTGGGTTCAAGTCCCACTCCAGAGAACTAAGCACATAATCCAGGCTGATACCTCAGTGCAGCACTGAGGGAGTGCTGCATTGTCAGAGGTGCCGTCTTTCGGATGAGGTGTTAAACCAAACCCCTGTCTGCCTTCTAAGGCGGACGTAAAAGATCCCATGGAACTATTTCAAAGAAGAGCAGGGGAGTTCTCCCTGTTGTCCTGGCCAATATTTATCCCTCAATCAACATCCTTAAAAAACAGATTATCTGGTCATTCTCTCATTGCTGTTTGTGGGACCTTGCTGTGCATAAATTGGCTGCCGTGTTTCCTACAGTGACTACATTTCAAAAGTTCTTCATTGGCTGTAAAGTGCTTTGGGATGCTGTGAGGTCATGAAAGGTGCTATATAAGTGTAAGTTTTCCTTTCTTTCTTTCCCACTGCATGAGGTGGCTATGAAGAGGGCATTCGAAAGCAACCTCCCCAGAGGGCAGCAGTGCATCAAGCCTGGCAGGAGGTGATGTGCTGAGTCTTTGCATTACTTGAGAACAGATGCAGAAGAGCATGGCATAATTTAAGAAAACAATCACATTACGGCTACACAATAACAACTTGCATTTATTTAGGGACTTTAACATAGAAAATTATATCAAGATGCTTTACAGAAGGGTGAAAAAAAACAATAAAAGGAATGAAGACACGCCTGTTAGTTATGTGCCCCTCTTTCTTACTGGGAGATGGTGTATAGTGGAGGTGAGCTTTCAAGAGGTAGAGATAACTTTTTTTAAAGAAATGGGGGGAATAAAATAAATAAAAAGACACTAAATTCAGAAAATGAATTGTAAAATAAGAGGTCTTTACGTACAATAATAAAAGAAAATTCACAAACACAAAGATCTCACTCGCAGAATGAACCTGATAACTCGGTCATGCCTACTGTGGGACAGTTTTTACAAAACATTGTTCGTTAGCTAGTTTTGGGATTAACTATCATTTTGACCTCTGACACCTCTTATTTACTGATGTCTCTGCTTGGTATTATTGTCTGGTGACTCCTAGCACTGCTTAAAAGAAGTTCAGTGAGAAACATGTTTCTACAGTTCAATTTTTAAACCATTCAATTGTTTTCAGCTTATAGGTCAGGCCAGGATTAGCAAGTTACTAAAAGAAATTCAGACAGAGGGAAAGAGACAGAGACAGGACGACCAAGTGGTGATTGATTGTGTGAGTGAATGACAGATCTATCAAAGAAAAAATGTGAAAATGGGTAGTCCGTGTTCTATTAATAATCGTGTGTGAAGTGATTGTACAAAGAAGAAAAAGACTTGGAGAAGCAACTGTTATGCTTAATTAGTTAGTCAGTTCTAATTTATACAATTAATTCTATATAAATATGTCATTATATACAGCATAAAAAGTATATGTATGTACACAAACATTTTTATTATTAAGACAGATGGCCAAGAAATCATACAGCACTGTCAAAGTTGAAAAAAAGTAAAATAGGAGATATATCAGGAATCAGTGATTATGTGACAGAAAGCCTTTTTTGTAAATTTGAGCTTGAGGATGTGGTCATAAGGCAAGGCAGTATTTATTACTCAACCTTAGTTGCCCTAAGAAGGTGGTGGCCTTATTCTTGCTTCATGGTATTTGTTTTTGTAACTGAGCAGCTTGTCAGGTCACTTAAGAGGACATTAAGAGCCAATCATGTAACATGGCACAGGAGTTACAAGCAGACCACACCAAGTGGCAGTGTTAGATTTCCTTCCCTGAACAACATGAGCAAACAAGTTGGGTTTTAATGACAATCCAGCAGTTTTGATAGTCAATTATTTCTGGTGACAGCATACAAGATTTATTGAACACAATTACACAACTTACCATAATGGGATTTGAACTCATGACTTCTGGGTTAATAGCCCAGTATCATAACCACCACACTACCATATCCATTGCATGTGTTTAACAGCCTGAAGATTATAGAATGAGGGGAAGAAGAGGCAGATATGGAATTACCCATTTTATGAAGTTCTGGGAAAGAATGAGTAGGTTACAGTGTGACGGATCTCGATTTCACCGCAATGGGGATATGGGGAGAAGAGTATGTAGGATGTGTATTTGGTGCTTAGAAGGAACAAGACAGAAAAGTTTTGAGGAATACTGACCATAGCAGTATTGATAAAATAGAGAAAGACACGCGAGGTTGCATTGCAAAGACAATTCGGACCAGTTTTCAGGTCTTGGACAGACTTGAACTTTATAGAGAATTAAGAGCTATTAATAGGAAAAGGCCTGTTTAGCTTGAAAGACAAAAATGCTACATGGAGTAAGTTTTAGCAATGGAAGAGATATGAAAGTTCAATTTAAGGTTAGAAGAGATAATGAGATTAAGAATGTTAAGAGATGAAATAGGACTAAAAGTGGAGCCACTGAAAAGTAAGAGGTGGTAATTGTTGGTTAGATTGCAAGAGACATGAAGAAACTGATAGTAACAAGATTTTTACAGCCTCATTGAAGCACATGGAAGAAAGCAGGATACAGTAATACATCCATTTCACTATCAGAGGGGTGGAGCCTACCACTACTGAGGGTGTCCAAGCTGAAGGAAGTTGATGAATGTGGAGTGGAATCAACCACCAGCAAAAAAAGGGAATAAGGTGAGCTAATGGATTAAGAAGGTCATTGACATGAATAAGGAACAGAGAGCACAGAACCCTGAACAACCCGTGAGTTAATGGATATGGTCAGAGAATCAGCTATCAACTACAAAGAGTGACTTGACAGAAAACTATATTGTCAGGAACACATCATTGATAGGAGTCCATATGGTGGTAATTTGTTTAGAAGTGCATAGTACCAGACTGTGTACTTCTATCATGTGGCTAGATTTGTGCTGTAGTAAGAGATTAAAGTAATTCTTAATATATCTACTGGAATACAAATGCCCAGTAAACAGCTGTGATTATTTCTCTATATATCTGTAATAATAACACTGCAGGCACCTGTAAAGGTTGTACTGTACTGTTCTCAACTGTCAATTTACTGCAGAAATCCACAAGGCATTAAAACAGCAAGGTTTCAAAAATCATTATTTATATTTGTAAAATAGTTCAGCTTCTATAGTCCGTCTTGTTCTCAGTACTACAGATGAGTACAGGAATGTTTTTATTCATCAACAGGAGAACTGTAGCATGAAGGAAAGAATTGCTGACAAGCAAGATACCTTCGGCCACAGGATCACGGCCAAAAATAGCAAGACTGAGAAATGTAATCAGATAAAACTGCAACATTCAGTATATACACTGCATAGAATAAGAGCTAGAAGGAATAGATTTCAAAGGCATAATCTGATTTGGGGGTTCATATGCCAAGGACAACCTACTCAAATTTTATTCTTACCGTTTTTAATATCATCCAAACCCACAAGTTAGATTTTTGCTTTGTAATCAAGCTTGCTAGCCATTATTTTATTTCCAAAAACACGTTTCACTTTTATATGTATTTTTCTCACCCTGTTTAGGGTGTGGTAGGCTAGTGGTTGTAGCATTGGACAAGCAACTCAGAGGATTAAATCCCACTATGGCAAGTTGGGGAATTCAATAAATCTGACCATTGTCATAAAACCCCCAATTGGTTCACGAATGTCTTCAGGGAAAGGAACCTACACGCCTACCTGATCTGGCCTACATGTGACTCCAGTCACACTCTACGTGATTGACTATTATTGCCTTTAGGGCAACCAGGGAGGGGCAATAAATACTGCTTTGCCAGCATCGCTCACATCCCAAGAAATATTAAAACAAATAATTCCCACTTCACTCACCAAAGACCTGCACTGTTCAGAGAACAGCCAGACCACACTGGTGATAAGGTTGCTCAATAACTGGTCACTAGGGGGAGACTTGAGGCCAATTGGGCTATTCTCTCTCTCCTTCTGCAATAACATGTGTAGCCTTGATCAATTAGTGCCTCCCACAAATATTAAGACCCAGTTGGTGCCATGTCACTCAGAGAGATAGAAAACAGAGCCAGGTTTGTCTAGGAGAACAGATGAAAAATTGGGAAATCATTCGCAGGCTGCTGTCGGACACTTCCCAGCAGCTGCATAATTGGCAGAAGCCTGGAAGTAGTTTGCTGACTTGCCATAATGCAAGATGCAGTGAGGTAACTACTTTAAAAAAACTGTAGGTGCATCCTGTTAAGATCTGGAATGCACTACCTGAAAGGGTGGTGGAAGCACATTCAATAGTAACTTTCAAAAGGAAATTGGATATATACCTGAAAATGAAAAATTTACCGGGCTATGGGGAAGAGCGCAGGAGTGGGACTAATTGAAAAGCTCTTTCAAAGGCCCAGCACAAGCACGATGGGCCGAATGGCCATCTTCTGAGCTGTATGATTCTATGAACTCGAGATATACCATAAAAGGCTCTGATCAGAGCAATAAGCAACAACCTGATATAAGCCTGAGGTAAACAGTCTATCAGTAGAAGCTGAAAAACTCCTTTGACCCGCTCCTTACTGCTATTTTACCTATTCTCTTCCTTATCTTTTGATATCTATTTCATTATCAGAGTGATATGCTGGGAAAAAAACCCCTGTACACCCTACCAACAACTAGGAAAGCAAAGGGTCCTTTGACCCCACCAAGATCAAAAGGGAATTCACAGACCCCTATACCTCACTGTAGAATTCCAGAACAGAAACCCTACCTCACTCTACAGACCTACATCTGTTGGAATCTGTACATAGACAATGGCGAAATTAGGATAACTTGACATGAGCAGAAAGCATTATGGGTGAATGAAAGTACAACAATGAGTTCTGTGAGAAAACAGGCTCGAGACAGACAGAAATAAGGAACTGTAACCATCTGGAACAGATAAGGTTAGAACAAGAGAAGCAAAGACAGCAATTGAGGGGGAGTTAAACACATCTCAGTTCAGCTATGCTTGTTTACTAATTTGTACAAATATGAGTGATTTGTAAGACAAGTTGAGTCCCAGCACTGCAAACTGCCATGTGAGGGGTCGTTTGTATTCCCCAAAGCGCCTTATACTTGTGAATGTATAGACATATAGCTTGCATGTCGTCTCTGTAGTGTCAAATATCAACAAACAAATTATTCCAACCCCCAAACAATGCAGTTTTCAATGCATGCACAATCATAGCAACTACCCTGTCTGTCAATATATTCATCTGTATGTGGTATGACAAAATTATACACTGACTTTACAAATTCTGAGAATTTTTTAAATGAAAAAAAACCTCACATGACATTATTAAATGACAAGGATTGATCTACCGCCCTTTGATTAACTTTACTGTAGTCTCTTAGTGAAATTCAGACTGTGCTGATTAACTTTGGAGAACATTTCCTCTGATTGCTGTGTGTTAGTGACATTACAAATATGGTGGAAAGATTTTCTGTCTTCACTATTTCTAGTAACATGGTAAGTGTTCTAAAAGAATGTGCTCATTTACTATTTCAGTAAAAATAGTGATCTTAGGAAATCTTCCCCACTGGAGAGCTAAGTTTTTCCAAATTAATAGACAGTCCATTATTACAGAATGTTGCAGATAGGTAGCTCTGGGTTTAAATACCAGCTTCCATTGACATTCATACCAAGTTTTCCTCATTGGCTTGTTACTGCATGAACTACAAAGGATAATCAGGCAGCCAAAAGATCTGAAGCACGAGTAGTATCCACAGCGATGGGTCAAATTTTCCAGTAAGTGACAATTACCTGAGTTATGAAGGCACAATTGATGAAATAAATAAAATGGTCAGCATATTAGCATATATTTCAATAATATTACTCCATTTCATTTATTTGCTCACCAGTAGCAAGATTATTGACTGAAACAACTGTAGGTTTCCTGCTGCTGAAGCTCATTTCACTAAATCTAACATCACTTTTACTATGATTCCACCACTGATGCAAAACACAGTAGTCTGTAATATGTATTGTTATATGCTTTTAAAGTGTCATTTCATAGTTTTTATTTTGCTTCATATGTTTTTCAGTCATCTTGCCAACAAGGCTCCATATTAGATTGGAGACTATGGACTGTAAATTGGTCGTGTAGTGTGCTACGTTGCCTCCTAAGGACCCAAAATGGCATCTAGAATGTGTGTTTCAAGCATGACGTGCGCTGGACGCTATCCTGGTAAAGGCGTTCACACACGTGCAGATAACGAACGCCGGCAACATGTAGAGTAAGGAGAATATGCGTTAGATCAGTGTGCAACCTTCCTTTAAAGGGACAGATATGATTTTGGAACTCAACGCTGCAGTCAACGCACTGTCTTAACCTTTCACAGCTAGAAAAGTTGTAAACAGCATAGAGGACCCCGCACCAGCGCTATTTAAAGGGATCACGCATGATTTACAGGTTAGTTGCTGGATTATTACTTCTGGCTGCTGATGCATTTGTACCTGTTTTTGGAGGTCTCCTATACTTGAATACTAGGACTAGGGGACATAGCCTAAAAATTAAAGCCAGGACTTGCGGAGAGACGTTAGGAAATGCTTCCACGCACGAAGGGTGGTAGAAGTTTGGAACGCTCTTTGACAAACGGCAGTTGATGCTAGCTCAATTGTTAATTTTAAATCTGAGATTGATAGATTTTTGTTAACCAAAGGCAGTAAGGGATATGGGAGTAAGGCGGTTATATGGGGTTAGGTCACAGATCAACCATGATCTCATTGAATGGAGGAATCGGCTCGAGGGGTTAAATGGCCTACATCTGTTCCTATCATCCTATGTTCCTGTAATAAAGTTTCAATACTCTACAGGGAGTGGGCTGGCCAGCTGAGAGGCAACAAACAGCAAGGGCACTGGCAGAGTGGCAGGGGTGGGACAGGAATGCTGTCATCCTGAGAGAGTACAGCAGGTTCATGTTCCATGGAGCCACTGATACTTGCTGCCTCCTGTTATGCGCCACCTTCTCCTGCAAGAAAGCGGGATGTCTGTCAGTGAGTCTCCTGCAGGATGTTTGGATGATGTGCCTGTCATGGTTGAATAGCTGCCAGTGTGTGTGACCTGTGAGTTGTGGGTGTGCGGCTTGCAACAGTGGTAATGTGTGAGGGTGAGAGGAAGTATCTGATTGGAAGAGTTGAGTACTGATTGAAAGAGTTTGTTGGGTGATGGGTGGTATAGTACGTGGAGCAGTGGATGCAGCTAGTGGTGCAGTTGGTAGGAGATGCCACTTGACAGTTGACCTCACTCACCTTGACCACTCGTGTCAAAGCTTTGAACTTCTTCCTGTGCTGCATCCATGTTTGTGGTGCTATGCGCCTGGCATTGACTTCGTCCCCTACTGCACTCCACTGCCTCTTGAGCGTATGTCTAGAGGGCCTCTTGCTTTCTGTGGATATAGATGCCCCTCCTTCTGTCCATCTCTTGCAACAAGGCCTCTAGTGAATCACAGGGAACCTTGGTGCACGCTCTCTCGCAGGCCTGGTTCAAGCATGAATTGGCAGATTGGTGAGGTCTGGCGTGCAGATTGGAGGATGTGGGAATTAGTGGTGCGCCACCTTTATTCAATGTTTTAACATAACTCAACAGTTTGTAAACATAGTGACGGGACCTGCATTTGTTTTATGTGTGCGACGTTTGATCTCCGTTCAGACTCCGTGTGGACCAATATCTTATATTTTGCAAATAAGAGGTGCAGGCTGCCTTTAAGAGGTGCAGGCTGCCTTTAAGAGGCGGAGGCTGCCTTTAAACGGTGCTAGCCACTCGCGCGATATTGGGGCCCCCTTGCTGGTGAGCAACCACTCAACAGTGCAGCTAGGTCTGGATGCTCGTAGATATCAGGTAAATGACCAGGCAGCACGAATCTCACGTGTTGCCTGCATCTCCATGACCGCTACAAAGCTATTGCTGGCTACAAGGTATTCAGGAAAGAAAGGAGGGTGGGGGATGGCAGTATTGATCAAAAGCTATTATAATACTGGAAAGGGATGATGTAGTTGAAGGGTCAAAGACAGAATCTATTTGGTTAGAATTAAGGAACAATAGAGAAGCTATTACACTGCTGGGTGTATAATATAGGCCACCAAATAGTGGGAAGGAGATAAAGGAGCAAATTTGCAGGAAAATTACAGAAAGATGCAAGAACTAAAGAGCAGTGATAATGGGGAACTTCAATTATCCCAATATAGACTGGGACAGTAACAATGTAAAGGGCAAAGAGGGGGAGGAATTCCTGAAATGTGTTCGAGAACTTTCTGGAACAGTGTATTTCCAGCCCAACCAGGAAGGAAACAGTGCTGGATCTACTTCTGGGGAATAAAATGGGGCAGGTGGAACATGTTTCAGTGGGAGAGCATTTGGGGAACAGTGATCATAATATCATAAGGTTTAGAATAGTTATGGAAAAGGACAAGGAAAAATTAAATGTGAATATGCTTAACTGGAGGATGGCTAATTTCAGTGAGTTAAAAAGGGATCTTGCCCAGGTGGATTGGAATCAAAAATTGGCAGGTAAAACAGTAATTGAACAATGGAAGGCTTTCAAGGAGGAGTTGGTTTGGGTACAGAGTAGACACATTCCTACGAGGGGGAAAGGAAGGGCATCCAAATCTAAAGCTGGATGACTAAAGATATAGAGATTAAAATGAAACCAAAAAAGGAGGATTATGATGAATGAACAGTTCATAATACAGTAAAGAACCAGGCTGAATACAGAAAGTACAGAGGAGATCTAAAAAAGGAAATAAGAGAGGCAAAGAGAGTATGAGAATAGATTAGTGGTTAACATAAAAGGGTACCCAAAAGTTTTATAAAAGTATAAATAGTGGAAGGGTGGGACCGATTAGGGACAAAAAAGGAGATCTTGTGGAGGTAGAGGGCATGGCTAAGGTATTAAATGAATACTTCGCATCCATCTTCATAAAGAGGATGCTGCCATTGTAGCAGTAAAGGAGGAGGTAGTAGTGATATTGGATATGATAAAAATAAAGAGAAGATACTTAAAAGATTGGCAGTACTCAAAAGTAGAAATGTCATCTAGTCCAGATGGGATGCATCCTAGGTTACTAAGGGAAGTATGGATGGAAATTGCGGAGGCTACAATCTTCCAATCCTCCTTGGATATGGGGACGGTGCTGGAAGATTTCAAATGTTACACCCCTGTTCAAAAAGGGGGAGAGGGATAAACTCGACAATTACAGGCCAGCCAGCCTAACATCGGTGGTGGGGAAACTTTTAGACACAATAATCCGGGACAAAATTAATTGGCATTTGGAAAAGTATGGGCTAATAAATGAAATTCAGCACTGATTTATTAAAGGGAAATAGTGTTTGACTAACTTGATTGAGTTCTTTGATGACATAATGGAGAGGGTTAATGAGGGTAGTGAGATTGATGTTGTGTACATGGACTTTCAAAAGGCGTTTGATAAAGTACCACATAATAGACTTGTTAGCAAAACTGAAGCCCATGGGATTAAAGGGACAGTGGTAGCATAGATGCAAAATTGGCTAAGGGGCAGAAAGCAGAGAGTAGTGGTGACTGGTTGTTTTTAAGACTGGAGGGAAGTATACAGTGGTGTTCCCCAGGGGTCAGTATTAGGACCACTGCTCTTCTTGATATATATTAATGACCTGGACTTGGGTATAGAGGGTACAATTTCAAAGTTTGCAGATGACATGAAACTCAGAAATGTAGTATACAATGTGGAGGATAGTAACAGACTTCAGGAGGATCTAGACGGACTGGTGAAATGGGCAGACGCATGGCAGATGAAATTTAATGCAGAGAAGTGAGACATTTTGGTAGGAAGAATAAGGTGAGGCAATATAAAATAAATGGTACAATTTTAAAGGGGGTGCAAGAACAGAGAGACCTGGGGGTGCACATACACAAATCTTTGAAGGTGGCAGGACAAGTTGAGAAGGCTGTTTTTTTAAAAAAAAGCATATGGGATCCTGGGCCTCATTAATCGAGGCATTGAATTCAAAAGCAAGGCAGTTATGCTAAACCTTGTATAAAACACTGGTTAGACCTCAGCTGAAGTATTGTGTTTCATTCTAGGCACCACACTTTAGGAAGGGTGCAGAGGTGATTTACTAGAATGGTGCCAGGGATGAGGGACTTCAGTTACGTGGAGAGATTGGAGAAGCTGGGGTTGTTCTCCTTAGAACAGAGAAGGTTAAGAGGAGATATGATAGGTGTTCAAAATCATGAATGGTTTTGATAGAGTAAATAAGGAGAAACTGTTTCCTGTGGCAAGAGTTGGTAACCAGAGGACACAGATTTAAGGTGATTGGCAAAAGAGTAAGAGGTGACATAAGGAAACATTTTTTAATGCAGCGAGTTGTAATGATCTGAAATGCACTGCCTGAAAGGGTGGTGGAAGCAGATTCAATAGTAACTTTCAAAAGGGAATTAGATAAATACTTTAAAGAAAAAGGTTTGCAGGACTATGGAGAAAGAACAGGGGAATGGGACTAATTCAAAAGCTCTTTCAAAGAGCAGGCACGATGTGCTGTACCTACTATGATTTGTTTGTTTCAATCTCATTCAGTACTGATGATCCAGAATGCCCTGCAAACACACAATGGGTTAGTGTACTGGACTTTTATCTCACAGCTTAGGGCTCAAATCCAACCCGTACAGATGGGTTAATGTTGGTTTGTTACTATGCAAACTTTAGGTGGAAGCATATCATGGGATACCAAACAGCCAAAAGATCTGAAGTACTAGGAATGCCTACAGAGATGGGTCAGATTATCCTGTAAGTGACTATTATCTTGAGTCCTGAAGGCACAATAGATGCAAGAGTCCTATATGAAATGAGTCTGGCCTGTCTCAATCCAGCTCCTGGTGGGCAGTGTAAAATGCCATAATTCACCATTAAATTGTCAATGTCACTGAAGCCACTGGATGGCTGGTATAATAACTGGAAATATGCCACTGTGATACAGTATGGGGGAGTCTTCTGAGACAAATTATTGAGCAGAGTTGAAGGAGCTAACTCTACTAAACCTAATGTGGGAGTACTGAAACTGGCTGCTTGTCATTCAACAGGATTAATATCCTTTATCTTGAAGACATTAAGTTACAAAAAAAACATATGACCTTGTAATGCCTCACTTCGCTGACACTGGTGACAGACAAAAGGCAAAATCTAGATCAACTCGAATGTGAAAGAAACTTTGTCATGCAAATTAGACTGAACTTGCTTCTCTTTCCATTTCTATCACAAAGTTACTCTGCTTCTCTGCTATAGATTCACTTGTCAACGTACTAAAACAAATGTAATACATACAACACATCTAAGAAGTGGCGCAACTCCACCATGTCCATTCAATAGAGACATTTTTACACCAATGCTCTGAACACTTTAATATTAGAAACACCACTCACTATACAACTCCATTTCTCAATTATGTATGTGTTGTTGATTCAAAGTTACTACTTTTGTTTTTATTTTATGATGCTATGACCAATGAATAAAGGAGTGGCGGATGTCAAAAGTTATTGCAGTGAAAGTGCCACAGGATATATTAGATGACGCAGAGAAAACGTGAGATTTTGGTTGCATTCAGTTATGTAAAATTATGTAACTTCTTCCATATATTTGAATTTTAAAGTAATATTATAACATTTTGTACTCATCCATCACCTGATAAGAAGTTGGATCATTTGCAAAAGATCGCTGCAGAGATCACATAAATTCAGACAAAATAAAAAACATATTTTAATGTATCATAAATATGAACCCTGCTATTCTAAGATATTGTCAGCAATCAAGTGGTCTATAAGTATTATACTGAAACAAATATAACCTGGTTATCAACTTGGCTCAGTTAGAAGGGTTTTTATCAAAGTCAAAAGGCTGTGGGCTCAAGTCTGAAAACTTGAGCACAGAGAGTGTACCATGATTGTCAAGGGTGATGCCTTTTGTTGGAGATGTTAAAGCATAACCTTGTCTGCTGTTCAAGTGGATGTAAAAGATCCCATTGCACTGGTTATCACAATATCTAGGCCAACATTCACCCCTTAACTATCACTATCAAAAACAGATTAACTGGTCAGCCATCTCACTTATGCTGTGTGGGACCAGGCTGCTGTACTTGTCTACATAACAATAGTGACAACACTTCAAAAGTAATTGATTGGCTATGAAGAACTTTGAGGAGTCCTGAGGACAGAAAAAATACAATGTAAATGCAAATCCCATATGTTTTATAGCCACATATTAATTCCTCAAAATTACATTCTCAACCACTGATGTGAGTCGAGAATATATGAACTTTAACCAGGTTGAAATAGGGCTGATTTTTACAGATTTATACACAACAAACCACAGACAATCGTTTTTGTATCAAGTCATGCATGGCGAAATGTCTGGGTCACATTCTTGAAGTGGATTCTTTGACACCACAGATCCATCACTGAACATCTACATTATCTTAGAGCTGTATTTTCACATTTCTTAAAATCATTTGCAAATGCACAGTAAAAGTAGGTTTCTGTATTAGTTAATTTTTTTAATACACCTCTGCAGAATACAAATAGACATTTTTAATTAAATTTACTCAATATTCTAACAGTCCTTTCATGCCATATGCTTCTTTCATCCGAGACTTTGATCACAACTGCCATGTGCAAGGACAAGCCTCATTCGCTTCATAAAAAGATGAGTAAAAGTCAGTTCTTTTTTTCACCGCTACTGGTAAGACATTCCAATTCCCATGAGGAAACTGGACTATCTGAGAACTAAAGAAACTCTATACGCATTTGGCTGGTAGCGACAAGGCTTTTGTTCTTCCTTACAAACAGCAATAAGCACATAAACTCTCCTTTGTAGTTTGAGGATTTGCCTGCGTACTGAACAGATGCCAGCATTTCTTCTGCCTGAAAAGGATGCTAATCTTTCTTCTGTCTGACATATATGCTGCCAAGTAGTCTGAATCACAGCAAATGAAACAAGTAACCATGTAGACTTTTTAATCAGAAAGATTAAGCGAGGCGTCTTTTTCTTTACAATTTATAAGTTGAGATGTTTGAGACCATTTTAAATGATATGTGCAATAAACATCTGTTTATACATTTTTTTATTTAAAAAGACTAAATCAACTAAGTATTGTTTTCAGCAATAACTTGATAATGGGAGATGCAGGACAATACTAAAAATAATGATTAAGTTTATAATATTTCAAAAATGCATACATTTCAGTCAAACTTCTTGGGTTTATTATCTCCACACTTTATTACTGCATACAAGTTAGGGATTCTATTGTTTTCAATTATGTTTTGTGTAAGAAGAGGATTCCTTAACTTTTTGCATGTGTGATGGATATACATTAAAAGTTACTTCATATGATGATTCTTGGGAACTCCCATTTTAATTACACTAACTAAATGATTAAACTAAAATAACCACTTTGTACCTGAACAAAGTCTTGCATCGATGTCATAGTGCTGATGTTCTGTCTGTTGAAATGTATTATTTTTTCAATAAGTTAACTATAAAGAACAGGCACAACATTTAGTTCAGTTACTTTATTAAGGAGCCAAACTTCATTGTACAGGATACAATCTTAACATTTGTGCAAACAACTATGCAGCGTATTAGGTGTAAATTTCTGCTAGGAGATCCTGATAACCAAATTTATTTGAAGAGGTGATCACTCTGAACATGGGCTTTATAGAATTATGGAATCATATAATGGTACAGCACAGAAGGAGGCCATTTGGCCCATCATGCCTGTGCTGTCCAATTAGTCCCACTCCCTTGCTCTTTCCCCATAGCCCTGCAAATTTTTCCCCTTCTAGTATTTATCCAATTCCTGTTTGAAAGTTACTATTGTTTCTGAATCCCTTTCCAGATCATCATCATTTGCTGCATAAAAAATCTTTATACCAGCTGGTAGGGTGGTTAGTTGTGTATGATGGGAGGATTTCTATGGGCTTTCACAACCCAAACGATGAGGGGGGGCCCACCCACAGCCACTGGACACAAGTATCCTGCTAGATGTTAACCCAGAATTCAGAGCTGTGGTCTCCACTTGCCGGCACTGTCTGGAATGGGGTTCGAACCCTGCACCTTCTGACTCAAAGGTGGGGAATGCTACCTCAAAGCAGAAGGCTTGTTCCCATATAAGGAAAAATGTTCCTTTTTGAAAATGAACTCGTTGATCTAATAATTCTAACTAATCATCTGTTCTATTATACTAAAAAGTATCTTTTCTTAAAAAAAAAGCAATTAAAATTCACGCACAGAAATTATGGGGATAATTTTTTTGAGGCTTTATTCCTGGCATAGAGCCTTGCGGTGAGCACTGGTAAGAAATTCGAGGCCACAATGTTGTAGTCCTACCTCTGCTAGCAAGATGGTGTAGGAGGCTATTGAAGACAAGGAGAGAGCGGCAAGATGAAGGCTGAGAAGTTCTGGATTAGCTGAAGTTTGTGAAGGATCTCAATGGTTTCTTTCACAATATTTAAAATGTTCTTTCCAACTTTGAGCCAAGGGCTGAGATCAGAATTTCCAATTATCCCGAGCAATTTTCCTGAATTCCCTACCGTAGGATTAGATCCCTTATCTCAATGCTCACCCATCATAACAAAAAGCTCACAGCTATAAGGTATTTTGTCCTTATCAAAAATGCAAATAACATGTGAATAACATAATTTAAATACAGATCATATATTGTGCTGAAGTATCAGTTTAGCTCAGTGGTAGCACTCTTACCTTAGAGTCAAAAAGTTGAGTTCAAGGCACTCTCCAGGACTTGAGCACATAATCTAGTCTGATACTTCAGTACTGAGTGCTGCATTGTCAGAGGTGCTAGCCTTTGGATGAGATCTTAAACTAAGGCCCGTATACCTGTTCAGGTGGATGTAAAAGATCCAATGCCACTTTTTCAAAGAGCAGGAAATTCTCCTGGTGTCCTTGCCAACATTCATCCCTTAACCAACATTACCAAAACAGATCAGCTGGTCATTAATCTTATTTCTGTTTGTGGGACTTTGCATGCAAATTGGTTATTGAGATTGCCTATGTAATAGTTCAAAAGTAATTTATTGGCTGTGAAGAACTTTGGGATGTCCTGAAGACGTGGAAGGGGCGATATGAATACAAGTTCTTTCTTTACTAAAATAATTGTGATGAAATTTCTCACATCAGTGTAGTTAATGGGTAGAGTATAAACTACTGATCTGAATTCAGCTTAGTAAGTCTAAATACTGCTGAATAAGCAGCAATAATAAGCTGAAAACAAGTCAAAATTGTCAGTTTTACCGATGCACTTTTGCTTAAGTAAATCTGTTCTCTAACGTTATTGAATCTTCATATATCCTTAGTAATAACTGTCACTGGTTTGATTTATGTACCATTACTGAGATGTACATTTTCACCACAATGATGTCACCTGACTGTCCACATTACGCCAACAAGGACTGGATGAATCAAGACCATCTGCTCTACCCTTATGTTTTGTCCCTTTTGTGTGTGGAAGGGACCTTTTATTTTAAAAAAACTTAAAGGGCAAGAGCTTATTGCATTAGTTAGAAATGATTGGTATAACCCTTTCATCAAAAGTTTAAATAAAAATATCTCTGCTTATTTTATCTACATCACTGGATTACACTTTTTCCAAAACAAGTTTTGCACAATTACTTTTTTCTACAAAATACATGTATTTTGTTTGGGAAAACAAAGTTTTATAAAACCCATTAAGGAAACTTCAATTCACTCTGCTGAAAACATATTTGCTATTAATTAACACAATGATGACTTGTTCTATATGAAGAATGAAATCTCTGCATAATATCTTCAATTCTTAAAACATGCCTACACTATTTAATGTTACAAAACTCTTACAACTGAATCAGAACCAGATCCCTTTAAAAATTAGAACCAGGCTACTGCTTTAGAGGTTGAGATGAAAGGAGGCTGTTGAATGTTCAAGAGTTACAAAAGGAAAAAAAAAGGCAAGCAATAAAGGAAATTTCTTAACCCTAAAATTGGTTGTGCTAATCAACCTTATTTGTTCATTAGATTATACTCATAGACAATCTAGCATTTTGATTCAACAACAACAACTTGCATTTATATAGCATCTTTAATCTAGGAAAATATCCCAAGGTGCTTCACAGAATTGTAATCTGACAAAAATTGACACCGTGTCAAAGAGGGAAATATTAGGAGGGGTGACTAAAACCTTGGTCAAAGAGATAGGTTTGAAGGAGGGTCTTAAAGGAGGAGTGAGAGATGGAGAGCTTTAGAAAGGTAATTCTGCACTGTTGAAGGTGCCGTCATTTGGATGCAACGTTAACCCGAGGCTCCGTCCGCCCTCTCAGGTGGACGTAAAAGATCCCATGGCACTATTTCGAAGAAGAGCAGGGAAGTTCTCCCCAGTGTCATGGCTAATATGTATCCGTCAACCAACATCACTTTTAAAAAAAACATGATCTGGTCATTATCACGTTGCTGTTTGTAGGACCTTGCTCTGTGCAAATTGGCTGCTGCGTTTCCTACATTACAATAGTACTACACTTCAAAAGTACTTAATTGGCTGTAAAGCGCTTTGGGATGTCCTAAGGTCGTGAAAGGCGCTATATAAATGTAAGCTCTTCCGTTCTTTACCTTAGGGCCTAGACGGCTGAAGGCACGGCCTCTGATGGTGGGGGCAGAATGGGGTATGTATAAGAGACCAGAGTTGGAAGAACAGAGTTCTCAGAGGGTTGTTCGGCCAGAGGAGGTTAGAGATTGGAAAAGGTGAGCCCATGGAATGATTTAAATATGAGGGTGAGAATTTTAAATTTAAGGCATTGGTGGACCAGGAGCCAATGTAGGTCAGCGAGGTGAGCGAGACTTGATGCGAGTTAGGTAAAAAGGCAGTAGAGTTTTGAATGAGCTCATGTTTATGGAGGGTGGAAGATGGGAAGCTGGCCAGGAAGGCATTGTAATAGTTGAAGCTGGAGGCAATAAATGCATAGATGAGAGTTTCAGAAGCAGATAGGTTGAGGCCGGGGCAGAGATGGGCATTATTATGGAAGAGGAAGTCGGTGATCTTTGTGATGAAGAGGCTATGGGGTCGGATGCTTAGCTTAGGATTTAATAGGATGCCAAGGTTGGGAACAGTCTGGTTCAGCCTAAGCCAGTGGCCAAGGAGGGGGACGGAATCAGTGGCGAGGGAATGGAGTTTGTGGTGGGGGTCGAAGGCAATGGCTTTGGTCTTCCCAATGTTTAATTGGAGGAAATCGTGGTTCATCCAGGACTGGATGTTAGACAAGCAGTCTGACAAGAGAGGCAGTGGAGAGGTCGAGGAAAGTGGTGGTGAGGTTGAGACGGATGTCGTCAGCGTGCATGTGGAACCTGACATCACGTATTTGGATGATATCATCCAGGGGCAGCATGTAGATAAGTAATAGGATGGGTCCAAGGATAGATCCTTGGGGGACACCAGAGGTAATGTGCATGGGTGGGAAGGGAAGCCATTGCAGGAGATTCTCTGGCTACGATTGGATAGGTCCACTCCCAACTATCCATTCACACTCAACTGAAGATTTCTTGACACATTTGAAGATATCCTTGATTGTCTGATTGCCACTACATCACCCACCACCGTACTTGCAGCTTGAGATGAAACCAGATTCATTCTGAATCTAGACCATATTGATATTCAACCATGGGGGCACGTTCCAGCAGGGGTAACTGAATAGCAATCAGATTAGCTAACTCAGCAGAGACTGGAAACTAAAACTGAAGCCTTCTGTTCTGTATGGCACAGTTACATACTGGCCTTACTAATTGTGCAATGGTTGGAGCCTCTTACTGTTTTTATGAAGCAATTCAGTACAATGAATCAGTTTGAAAGTGGTTGGCAAGCCTCTAAGATTGTGTTAAGTAAGTCATGCTGGACTGTTGTGTAAATGATTCATACTGAAGTGATAGAACTTTTTTCAAGGATATTATGTGGAACTAACACCCCTATAAATATTGTACGTTATATGCTCATACGTTATATTAATTTACTGTTACCATCGGTGTACACAATTCTTGCTACAAAGACTGAGCACAAAATAAGGAGATTGTGAATATATTTCTTTCTAAATATATATGTACTATCATCCTGTTGATGTTTTAGATAAATTTCATGACAGGAGGCAAGAACAGATGAAGAATGTTTGATTTCACTAAATATGGTTAATGTGTAGCATATAGTGTTTTGTGGCCTCCAAGGCTTGTGAGGGAATATAACTTTCAATATAAACAGAATATCTTTTATGGTTCCCCTGATCACTTAACAAATTTGTCTAGTGACAAGCTGAGTCATGTAGTCAAGATAGATTTTAGATTTTGATGCCTGGGCTATGCTGAGTTCGCTAATCTCTGCTAGGATAGTGGTGCAAACCATTGGCTTGAGTATGCCTTGATCAGAGATGGGAAAATCAGCAGGATTCCTGATTCTTGTCACTATTCAGTACCACCTGCTAGAAGTTACTGAGTGGACATTGTGATGCCCCCACAGTCAAATAGCCTACTAATACTCATTGTCTGGGCACACAAATGAAGAATGGCCACTTTGCAAGGTTACCAGCACCCATGGAACTATACCTCAGCAAATGGCCAATGCCTTCAAGAGATGAGGAGAGGAAAATAAACTGGTAGAAAATGGGTGAAACCATCATCAGAAGAGGAGACGGCATAATATGGGATGGAGTGGACAAAATAATGAGAAAAAAGCCAAATGCCTTTCTGTCCTCTGATGGCATTTATACCTCACAGGATTAAAAGAATGCATCTTATCTGCGATTATTTTTTCTATTTCCCAGATTGGTTCAGTCTTTATGGAGTGTTTTCATACAGAAGATTTCTTTGTGTTTAACTTCCAGAAATATTTGGAAGATTTTGGCATAGTTTAGTTACAATGTGGCACATAAAATGTAAAAAGTGACTTAACTTTCACATTACAGAGAATGTATTGTGATATGTAGTTGATTGAGTCTTTTCCCTCGGGAAAACTGCAGTAAGCAAATGGCAGCATATGGAATCCCTCATTGTGACTAATTTCTTCTTGTCATTTTTTCCAGTTGGCAAATTTGATGCAAGAACAAAAGGAATCCACTGTACCAAGAAATAAAGGAGCTACACATTGATTAGTAGGTTCGTTGACTTTTATCGTGCTTGAAGCTTTTGTGATCAATATTAAGGAATGCAGATGTTGTGAATACTGTACTGGCAAATCGGGAGTATTAATTATGGTGAAATTTAATTTGATGCAGCATATTGATACCGTTTTATTCAATAAACGTATTTCATACATTGGTAGCTGATGTTTTAAGCTTTAAGGAGAAGTGGGTTAAATTTTTTTTTAAACTTTCACACGATTTATCACCAACAAATCCAATATTATCCCTGTTATAATCATTTTCAGTGTGTGAAGTATCAGCAACAATAATAAGTTATATTTATGTAGTACCTTTAGCATAGAAAAATGTCCCAAAGTGATTCAGAGGCGTAATCAAAAAATGGACACTGAACCCAAGCACGAGCTATTAAGGGGGTAACCAAAATCTTGAACAAAGAGGTGGGTTGTAAGGAAGAGAGGAAGTTGGCGAGGTGGAGGAGTTTAGAGAAGGGATTCCAGATTATGGGGTCTAGACTGCAGAATGCATGGTCACCAGTGGTGAGGGGAAGGGGTAATGCACAACAGATTAAATTTCATAATAAAATAATATTTTGATAGGCCTTCCCTAGAGACTGGATTTTAAAACATGGACAACACTTCTTGTTCTGCCAGCTTTGTTTATCTTCATGTGTGATTTTATGAAAGCCAGGTTTGATTGGAGGTGGTGTTTATTGGGAAGGACAAGTGGAGTTTGTCATCTGGGCTATTGAGTTAGGCTTACTGCAAGTTAGGTGTTGTTTCTTTCCATGGGTTGTAAATGTAAAAAATGAACCATCAAAGTCTAGAGGGCATCTCCCTTAACTATTAACCTCAGAATAATTTGTTAAGGTTGGCTTATAGTTTATTTTTTTCTCTTGAACTTTAGGGCAAATATTTACCTTGTGTGTGATGCATGCTTATGGGCAGTTACATTTAACTACTAGACTGTTTGATCACAGTGGGTGATCTATTATAGTGGAATTTTCATCCCAAATGTTGGTGTTTTAAGTATTGCATACAGAACATGCAATTATTTAAAAAAAACATATGGCTAGAATTTCCTCAGGCATCACATTTATCCCATGGGGAAAGTCATGTATCCATTATGACTTAGCCTGTGGAATAAATGAAATACAGAGGATTTGCTAGGCAATACTTACATGCTTGTGAAAATGTTCTGAATTTGTTTTCTGATTTATTTGATTTGTAAGTATTTAGAGAATTTATGTAGAAGCTCTTTAGGAGGTAGTTTAACACATGAGGCATTAGGATCATAGGAACAGGAATAGGCCATTTTGCCCCTCCGGTCTGTTCTGCCATTCAATGAGATCATGGCTGATCTGTGACCTAACTCCATATACCTGCCTTAGCCCCATATCCCTTAATACCTTTAGTTAACATAAATCAACCAAGCTCAGATTCAAAATTAACAATTGAGCTAGCATCAACTGCCCTTTGCGGAAAAGAGTTCCAAACTTCTGGCACCCTTTTGCATATAGAAATGTTTCCTAACTTCACTCCTGCAAGTCCTGGCTCTAATTTTTAGGCTATGTCCCCTAGTCCTAGACTCCCCAACCAGCGGAAATGATTTCTCTCTATTGACTCTATCAGTTCCCCTTAATATCCTGAAAACTTCGATCAAATCACCCCCCAATCTTCTAAATTCCAAGGAATACAACCCTAGTTTATGTAATCGCTCCTCATAATTTAACCCTTGGAGTCCAGGTATCATTCTAGTAAATCTATGCTGCACTCCCTCCAAGGCCAATATATCCTTCCTAAGTTGCGGTGCCCAGAACTGAACACAGAACTCCAGTGTGGTCTAACCAGGGCTTTGTATAGCTGTAGCATAACTTGTACCCCCTTGTATTCTAGTCCTCTAGATATAAAGGCCAGCATACCATTGGCCTTTTTGATTATTTTCCATACCTGTCCATGACATTTTAATGATCTATGTACATCACAATTATTCTACAAGTGAGGAGGGCTTCACAACTCAGGACACTGGTGAAAAATTCATTAGTGAATCACAAAGGTCTAATTTATAAATGGCATGAGTAGAAATTCTTTCTTTGCATTCATTCATTGATATGGCAAAATACCAAGATAAGGCAGGTTGTTTCCCCACTGGAGTGGGTCTGGGGAAATGAAGACAGTGACCTTGAATGGATCTTGTACATCTCATACTCTTTGGTTTCAGGGCAACATTGTTGGAGACCTGACAGCAAGTCATTTGTTCATTCTTCCAGTTATGGATACTGCAAAGCATGGGTAAACCCAATAATGGGAAATAGAATATTGTTTAAACAGATTCACAATGATTTTGTCAGTCTCAAAAGATTACATTTGATTTAATCAGTCAGCCATCACCTTTGATACCATTAAAAAGATTACCTGGCAGAAACATCATGAAAATATAGCAACTGCTTTTAAATAGGAATTCCTTTCTTACGTACAAAGCATCCAAGATGATACAAGGTCACGTTTGCTTTCATTAAGTTCTAGTTTCCTCTATGATTAGACCTGCAAGGACATATTTTCTGTAAGGAAGATTCTAAATCGGAGATATTAGTGGACTTTAATCATAATAAGTGCACTCACATGGGAATTAGAAGTTAGAAACCTGCAGCAAAGCTCATCTTATGTCCTTTGACATTAGTCGCTGTGAGGCATGATTGATAAGTTTACACTTGTATATGATGATACTTTGCTTGATCCTGCTTTTACAGAATTAACAAGTGCCTGGTTAATTAAGCTTTTATAGGTAGATTAAGAGCTGTGCCACACCAGCAACTCATGAAAGCAAAGGTATTGGGCAAGAAGGAATATTACTTCTTACTTTGAGACTGTATTACAAAGTTGACTTTTAAATATCCATTGGCTGTATAGAAAGATATAGGATGTGGACAACACAAATATCTTCAAAAGTAAACAGAATAAAGCAGTATAACAACCTGATTTAAGCAAAAAATAAATAATGCTGGCCTAGTAACATAATAGGCAAAATGGTTATTTTAGAAAAAATCTGTTTATTTTATTGACAAATATACCGAAAACATCTGAACAGTGTCACTGGTCATTTTATACTTGTGTTAGAAACAATCCTGAAATATTCAAAGACCATTACTATTCCATTGTTTTATTTAAAAAGGTGTATTTAGTCCAACTTCAACAAAAGGCCTTTAATTATTTCTATCTTTCTTATTGCGTGGAACAAGCAACCTAGTTCATTAGTGAATTAGCTGGGCATACTCCCTGCATATAATTGTTTCTCTCAAACAGTGTCGTCATTGATACATGTAAAAAGAAAAAAACTGGAAATCAGAAATAAAATAGAATATGTTGAAAATACACTGTAGATCCGTCAGCATCTGTGAAGAAAAAAGACAAATAAATATTTTGGGCATAGAGCACCTTCTGACAAAGGGTTTACACAAGGAGGTGCTGACGGAGCTACTGTGTATTTCCAGCATTTTCTGTTATGCAATCATCTTCTCTCTCTTTCTTTCTCTCTTTTTGTTTTTCACATACTGTCTTGTCTTTAGATATTGCCTGCTATTAACAGAGTGCCCTGACTCCTTATTTGACCTTCATGTGCCATGAAGGCCTACATCAAAAAATAAACCACTCAATGACTACACATCACAGATTCATTATAAGAGTAATTAGATCATGCCTGGACCAATACCTGTCTCTGTACAAAATAGTCATTGTAAGTGCTATTATGTTAACAAGAACTAATTTACAAATACCCTCTACACCTGCAGATTTTATTAATAAGCTTCCATTTCAGGAGGGGCAGTATAAGCAAATTTGGACACTCACATCCCCATTTGTTCCTGGTCTTTTGTTACTCTGAGGTCATCCAGGGTAAGGGCTGTACCTGTTCTGAGGGATGGGCTCAGGCTGCAGGGGAATAGGAATGTAAAGCAGGAGATTTCTCCCCCCCCCCCCCCCCCCCCCCCCCGCTGCTTCCTCTGTTTGGCATTACACAAATGGCTATGCCCAGCAAAGAATTCCAACACTTCTTTTTAAAAAATGGTTTCAGAAAGAAAAGATTATTATTATAATGAGGTTTTCATGTACTGTTAATAGTAATTTCTACTATAATAACCAAATCAAGCAGAGTTGCATGTGTTAAGTTTTCCTAATTTACTCTAATCCTGAAAAACATTATTGATAAGAAATTTTGTATGAAATCATATGGAATTTCCTCAGTGCATGCAGACTATGCAAATGCAATATATGAGGATTATCCAAATTTTCCAAAGGCTATCTCCTAAAATCACTGAACACTTAGGCATCATGTGTCTTTTTTTTGGCTTTAAATACTTTATCTGTTTAGTATTTCAAGAACAGAAGCACTGTTTGAGACTCAATCCCTACATATGCTTCATTTATCGCACGTTCAGCACAGCAAATTATCATTGCATGCATACTCTACTTGTTGCTAAATGTTAGCCTAACTAAAATCTACAATGCAAATTAAGAGAAAGAAGGAAAATAGTAGACAGAGAAATCAGTCATCAACAGAACAGCCTGTCTACAGCAGTGCTGCCTATTTCTGTCAATGGAAGTTGGGTTCACATTGTATTATGGCGATAAGAACAAATATTGGGCCAGAATTTGCTGTCAAAATAATGGTGAGGCTAATGGCGCTAGCAGTTATTAATGCGCAAATGTTACAGCATCTTCAGGTGAGGGCAGAGGTTAAACGCAAAAATCCAAAAATTGCTCTCTGTCCGTTAGTTTCGCGAAAACGGTATCTCACTATCTACCTCACCACTGAAATGCATTGAATGGCGTGAAGTTGTTGTATTTTCACGGTAGATACGAACTAAATTCGCCACAGAAAGTTAAGTCGTGTCCCTTTCAGTCCAAGTCCCTTTTAACAAAGTCATAAGTGTTAATTACTGCCAGTCAACCTCCCTGACACTGAAAATTAACTCTTACAAGTATGGAGTCTCATTCTTTCTGGTTTTAATTGTTGTTGAAGATTTTAAAAATGTAAAATTTTTAATTAAAATTTTTGTTTTACTTTTTCTTTCTGTCTGTTTTCCTTTCTTGTCTCTCTTAATCCAATCTTTCTTTCTCTCTCTTTCTGTACCTGATTTGACATTGATTTCACCCACTCTAATTTATACTTCCTTCTCAGTCCTTGCGCTGGTAATTTCACAATCCTTCAATCTGATTGGTTAAGGAGATACACAGCTGCTTGCCCTGTTCACTCAGGTCCCAGATGCCCTGTTTCCCTCGCTGTGACATTATCAGCTCACACTTTCAGCAACTTGCCATGCAAAAAATTTTAAAACCTAAACGTGCAAGACACCGTTAGATGCCCTGCCACAGCAAATTATGGCCCATCACGTTTTAGACTTTTCTTGAGTTTGGTTCTTAAAATGTAGGTGACCATATTATGCATTCCAACTTGCAAGTTTTTTGATATAACATTTTCCAAAATATATAGTGAGTTCAACGTATCCTTTTTTTAACATTTTTTAAAATCCAAAACTTACTTGTTTTCAAATTTAATAACAAACCGTATTTTACAGTTGCAATGATTATTTAATCAGTTGCAGGAATCAGAACTATGGGGTCAATTTTCGGATGGCCGAGCGGGTGTGTTTGTGGCGGGGGGCTCCTAAAATTGGGGATTCCCGGAGCGGATCCGGAGCCCGGCTCCAAACCGCTCACTTCCGGGTTGCCCCGATGACGCGAATCGGTGCGCGCACAGCCCCCGCATGCGGGACTCCCACCGGCAATCTAAGCCGGCGGGATCCCACTTAAGATCATTATCTGGGTACTTGAGGTCGTTTACAGACCTCATTAGTTGGAGATTTTAGAAGGATTCGGATTTTGGACTACCCAGAGCATGTTT
The DNA here is from genome assembly GCF_035084215.1 of Heptranchias perlo. Taxonomy (NCBI): domain Eukaryota; kingdom Metazoa; phylum Chordata; class Chondrichthyes; order Hexanchiformes; family Hexanchidae; genus Heptranchias; species Heptranchias perlo. The sequence continues at coordinate 15,560,401 of NC_090357.1, read as the reverse complement.
CCCATGCTGAGGGAAACACTCCCTATTTAAACAGACGTGTTTCAGCCAGCAGCCAGTGGCAGCTGCAAAAGTCCACTTAACAGGTGCAGGGTAAACCCTCATTCATTGCAGCAGGGCACTCTGTCACCTCAGACAAAGTTTTGCCTGCCACACCGTTGTCTCCACATTCCAAATTATTAAATCATACCCTAAACTCTGCTGTCCAAACACATTTACCTACTTTGTGGACCCCCTCACACTCACACCATCAGGATTGGGGGGGGGGGTCCATTGCTGCATTCATCACTCCATTGGAGGATGAGCAACATCACCAGCCTCGCCAGGAATGCCGTCCACCTCCACCACGTGGAGCTACACAACACAGTGCTGCGCAACAGGTCCTGCACAATGTAGTCGTGCAACTACACATACACCCACTGTAGGGTGACCCAATGGGTGCCATCAAGGGTGTTCATGGAGAACCTCATGAAAGGGCATTATTGCACAAGCCAGTCAAGAATGGCCAAGACGTGTGGCAATAGTGGTGACAATATAATATGTAATGTGAATTGATCAGAAATCAAATGTAAGTAAAAACCATGACAAACTCTCAAACACCCTTGTGCATCCCCTTCATGCTCACTACACATACGTGATGCGTGCCCTGTGGCTGCAGCACAGGTAGTGGCAGGTGGGGTGAGGCTGACCATGAAAGAGATGCATGAGAGGGTGAGTATGAGACAGAGCCATGAGATTGTATGAGGATTGGGTTGAGTGGTAGTGGTGGGATGAGTACTGGCGAGGTGAGTAAGTGCAGGTAAGATGAGGATGAGCTTTGAGTGGGTGTGAGGAGTGATGTGATAGAGTAATGTTGGCAGTGCAGAAGGAGATGTGGGGTGGGGGCGGTGATGTGGCATACGGAGTGTAGGGGAATGAGTAAATGTACTCACTTCGGCTGACCTACTTAGGTCATTGAAGCGCCTCCTGCACTGTATGCAGGTGTGTGATATGTTGGTGGTGCTGGTGACCTCCTCTGCCACCTCGAGCCAAGCCTTCGTGGTGGCAGAGGCAGGCCACTTCCTCCCGTCCACCGGGGAGAAGATTTCTGTACTCCCCCTCCTCCTCACCCCATCCAGTAGGACCTGGAGCGAGGCATCATTAAACCTGGGAGCAGCCTTCCCCCTGGGCTGCTCTATGCTGTAATTTTGGCTCCTTTCTGCAGCATCAGTCAGTGAAGGACTGCCCCTTTAAATAGGGCTCCTCCAGCTGACAGCCTATGATGCGGGTGCGCAGTCCGCCTGCTGTGCAGCTTTCCAGCGCGAAACCCGGAAGCCAAGGTAAGTGGCTTCAATTTATTTACGATCGCGTGGGGAACCCACCGATTTTACTGGGCAGGTTACCCATGCACCCAGTCGACCCCCCCGCTGGCAACCCGCCTCCCTCCTAATATCAGGCCCTATGTAACTGCAGAAAGCCTGCTGTTACTTTAGAGAACAGTGTAAGGGCAATTTCTAACCACTTTGGTCAGGAGAGGATTAGAAAGGATAAAAAGTTTGCTGATTGAAAAGGTAGTAATAGATTATACATCAAATGGAATGTAAGGAGTGGGTGTTTTGGGATCTCAAGGGATCTGTACTCTATCTTAAACAATTTCAAATTATACTATTTTACTCATTGATGCGATCCTTGCCAATTATTTAAAGCCATTAACTCCAATGTTAAAAATGTAGCTCTAATACTGCAAATGGGAAAGAATAGATTAAAAGATTAAAACATTTTCTGAAAAAAAATACATATATCAAAATTCACTAATCACCTCTTATAATGCAAAATTAAAATTGGTAATCTCTGTGCATAATAAACTCCAATGTTTTAATTTTATCTCTCCAAAAATAAATTACACATTAAACACATGAAATTAGCATTCACCACAGAAATCTATTATTTTGAGAAACATACAGCTTGCTGAATTCTATTTTAGCATGTGAGCAACTTTCAAAGTATAGCCTACATGAACTAGATTAGTATTAATTTAGTAGAAAGCTGGGTATATAAAAGTAGACTGAGGTTATTTTACAGTGAAGTTATCCCATTGCTGCTCTATATGAGTCTGCAGAAAGTAGAATTAAACATGTCTCTATGCAATATCCGGTTACCAAAAAAAAACTTGCATAAAAACAGAATTACACACAAGAAGGCTGAGCACATTTCAGTGAATAAAAGAATAGTTGTTTTCACGTACAATTCATGTGCCACCTGAAAATTTCATTGACAATTTAAGATGATGAAATGTCCAATTTAACTAGGTCAGTCACAATTTTTGTGTAACGTCTCTGACCTCCTATTTTGAGGCTGCTTATTGGGCTACATTTACTGGGTTGTTAGTTGTTTGGTCATGTTACTTTAAAATTGATTTGTGACATGATTTGTTGTATAATAATTATTTAATCTAGAATTGTTCAGAATATGACACCCTTACAAATCCATCATTCTTTTAACTGTGACTTTTAACTAATACTACACATTCATAATATACGTGTGTAATTTTTTTCCAAACTTACTGCCTGCAATAGCAGCAACAAAATTAAATACTCCAGAAGGAAGAATGAGTTACATATCTATACGAATATTATACTTCACAAATCCTTCAATATTGAATATCACATAAAGGAAATAGACAAAACAAGAAACATCCATAAATATATGCTTGTATCATTTTCCATAGTTAATGAGCCAGATTTTGCTCTATCAGGGCATCTAAAGGCATCTGCCATTAGTTAGACTTGCCCCTGCACCGTTCAGCTCAAAACATTTTTGCCCATTAAGTTGCTGACAGTGCGAGCTGATCATGAGGGAGCGAGAGAAACTGGGCATCTGGGACCTGAGTGAACAGGGCAACCAAAAGTGTATCTCCTTAACCAATCAGATTGAAGGATTGAGAAATAAACAGTGGAGGGACTGAGAAGGAAGTGTAAATTAGAGAGTGTGACTCCATGTCAAATCAGATACAGAAAAAGTAAAGAGAGGGAAAGAAAGATTGGATTAAGAGATAGGACTTCAGTGTGCAGTCCAGTTTTTACCATGCTGTCTAGATATTAAATGCAAACTAGATATCAAAAGTTTGATTTTATTTTTGTGTGTTTCATGGTGTGGAGATATTACTGATTAGAAATGGGGATGTTCGCTGATGATTGCACAGTGTTCAGTTCCATTTGCAACCCCTCAGATAATGAAGCAGTCCATGCCCGCATGCAGCAAGACCTGGACAACATCCAAGCTTGGGCTGATAAATGGCAAGTAACATTCGTGCCAGACAAGTGCCAGGCAATGACCATCTCCAGCAAGAGAGAGTCTAACCACCTCCACTTGATATTCAGTGGCATTACCATCGCCGAATCCCCCACCATCAACATCCTGGGGGTCACCATTGACCAGAAACTTAATTGGACCAGCTACATAAATACTGTGGCCACAAGAGCAGGTCAGAGGCTGGGTATTCTGCGGCGAGTGACTCATCTCCTGACTCCCCAAAGCCTTTCCACCATCTACAAGGCACAAGTCAGGAGTGTGATGGAATACTCTCCACTTGCCTGGATGAGTGCAGCTCCAACAACACTCAAGAAGCCCGACACCATCCAGGACAAAGCAGCTTGCTTGATTGGCACCCCTTCCACCACCCTAAACATTCACTCCCTTCACCACCGGCGCACCGTGGCTGCAGTGTGTACCATCTACAGGATGCACTGCAGCAACTCGCCAAGGCTTCTTCGACAGCACCTCCCAAACCCATGACCTCTACCACCAAGAAGGACAAGGGCAGCAGGCATATGGGAACAATACCACCTGCCGCTCCTTCATCGTCGCTGGGTCAAAATCCTGGAACTCCCTACCTAACAGCACTATGGGAGAACATTCACCACACGGACTGCAGCGATTCAAGAAGGCGTCTCATCACCACCTTCTCAAAGGCAATTAGGGATGGGCAATAAATGCTGGCCTCGCCAGCGACGCCCACATCCCATGAACGAATAAAAAAAGATTAGGATTAATACAATTTATAATGAATTTTCATCAGCAGCAAAACAAACATGTAAAACCTGAAACTGTGATGCTACCTCCTCGCCTTGTCCTGGTCCAAGCCTTGGACTTGCAAAAAAGTAGCTACTCTGCTTCCTGCCAACCTTTACATACCTTGACTGGAGAGGGAGCACACGATGTCTGCCAGTACGCTTGAGGCTTTCCGCAACAGGTGGGCACCGCAGGGACTGGAATGCATAGTTGATGAGGATAACTGTATTCTGATTTAATTTGCATGATTGGGTGTTTATTATTTGTGTCAAAAAAAATTATGGTGACACTTTCAGTTTTTCGGGGTTCATGACACTGGGACAACCCGGTGTTATTCTACGGGTTGGCTCAAAGGCACTTACATACCTTGTTGAAGGAAAGCATCCAGCAGCCTCCATCCTCCCCTGCCCCCCGTTGCTATGGTGCCGTACCGCTGGGTAACTGCATCCTCCCCATCAAATTGTGGTCTTTACGCAGGCGCACTCAGTCCGCGAACGACTGTTTTCAAGATGGCGTCGTGCCTCTTTGGGCTTTTCATCCTCTTGGCGGAGAGTAAGTAACAGGCACTGAACAAATCTGAGAAGATTTTTTTTAAAAAAATTCACAATGTGAATGCACGTGTGCAGGTTTACTTGAAAACTGTGTTTGAGTGTAATTAGTCTTGTTATCCGCCCCCCCCCCCCCATTTTCTGTGTTTTTCACTCCCTCGAGCGTGCTGAATTTCAAACGGTTCTGCTGAGCGAGATGGATTTCTCCGCCCGCCTCACCGCTGTTAGTTTGCGCCTCAACAGGTTTTCTTGGGGTTTCCTTCTATTTCTTGGCTTAAAATATATTTAAGCGCATCAATTTTTTCATTGTTAGAGTAAAAGTGAACCGAGAAACAGCTTTCATATACATACATATATATATATATAATATATAAACTCTTGCGCTTTGATGTGGGAGTGAGGAGAAAATGGAAAGTTCTGGAACTTCATTTATACTCAATTCGCCGTTTATTTTTTTTGTCAAAATTGTACTTTTAATCTAATAATTAATGTGTAGGCGCTTTATTTTCGGAGTAAACACGAACTGGACGTTTTCCATCGCGAATGTCGCTAGTTGCTAAGTTGTCTGATTCAAATACACCTTTAGTTCTTTGTTAAGAAACTAACTTATTCCCCTGGAGTGGGTCATTAACTTTTATTAATATTGGTATTGTTAGATGTCAGACCTCGCATTGGCCGTCTCTTGCTGCGGGATCAATTTCCCACTTGATGCAATCAATCCTCGCAGATGTGCTCCGTACAGTTTCAGCATACGTGGTAGTGAAGTTTGCCTCGGCCACTTTTAACCTTTTAGAATAACAGTGACTTTTGTTTCGGACCACGTTAATAAAACTGATTAGTAAAATGCAATATGTTGGCATTTTCCGCGGCTTTTAATTGTTTTACCAGTCATTCTGGATTGTTTGGGGTTGTGGGACACTGGCCAAAATCGCATTCCTTTGACAAATGGTTGATGTAAGATATTGTGTAATTACTGTTATTGCTGATATAAGAATATGTCCGTCGACTTGAATTCGCCATGAGTGAATGAACTATTATTAAATGTAGTACAATATGAAAAACTATTTGATTAAGTAATGTAACTAATAAGATGTGTATCACATTAGATTGCCTTGGCTCCAGATGGGGGAAAAAGGTTAAACCTCACTACAGAGTGAAATGGTGTTTTTCTCTTTTTAAAAAAATGAAATAGCCATTGTACAGTGTGAATATTTTTGTAGAGGTGTATGGAGTTTATAGCACAATTCTAAAATCAACCTTTTGAATGTGCTGGGGGATTTTTATGGCTGTGATGGTCAGTTGCATTGTCTAATGAGATTATTTCTACAAACAATTATCCACTTTTTACTGTAATTTACCAGTAACATTAAGGGTGCCTTTACAGTGCAACTACTGGTCCAAGTTTGAGTTCTAACCGGGCAGAACAGTGTTTACATTGCCTGACTGCTTCCTGTCTGTCTGGAACAGCAGGCTTGACTCGGAGAGAGCTATGCAAATATCTGGATATGGACATGGGCAGAGCTCTCAACAGTTTTTAAAAAAATTAATTCCTCAAGAGAAGGGGATCCCTGCTATCTACACATTTAAATTGAGCTTAAGTGGTTTTGCAAAGTGCCCATATAGGGTGCAACCTGACCATACACTGCACTGGATTTAGACTCTATAGTGTCAAACCAAAATGGTGTGAGACTACACCGTCCAGGGAGCCCACACCCTTCCTTTGACTATCCTTTACTCTATCTGTTTAGAAAAAGACTTCCCTTTTAAGTTACTTGCTAATCTTTTCTCATACACTCTTTGCCCCTCTTATTTCCTTTTTCAGTTCTCCTGTACTTTCTGTATTCTGCTTGATTCTCTACTGTATTATGAACCTGACATTTATTATAAGCCCCCTTTTCTGTTTCATTTTAATCTCCATTTCTTTAGTCATCCAGGGAGCTTCAGCTTTGGATGCCCTTCCTTTCCACTTCATGGGAATGTGTATAGTCTGTACTCAGTACCCTGCAGAATAAATTTCTGCTTTTCTTTTCTTTTGTATTTGCTTTTAATTCTATTGATGTGCCTATTACTGCTTACATAGAAATATAGATCCATTTTATGTTTTTTTTAATTTGACATCTTGTATTTGAGTAGTAACATTAATGTTGGTTTACTGAGTGATGTTTCTCTATCCTGCTACTTGTATTTCAAAACGAATACAGAACATGACTGAGCAATGCGAACTACCACTGTTTGGGGCATTGCAGACAATTTTTCTGTCTTTGTAGGCTGTGCCATGTTTCGTGGAGTTGTTTACTCCTACGGTGGCTGGTGACGTTTCGATAGGTGAGGCACAGCTATACGTGCCAACTAAGCCAGCAAGCTACCGTGGCAACAGGCCCTTCCTGTGGACTCCCACTACTGACCTCTTAAAAGGAGGAAGGGAAAAGGAAAACTTCTGAGCAGCTTGGGGGCTGCACCCCACCCATAACTCTTATCACAGTTGCAGAAAATGAATGGCATTCCATGTTAGTGATTGTAAACAATGAATGGAGAAGAGAGGGAAGGGGAACAGTGCAATGATAGCTCAGCCTCTGCACCCTCCAATGTGGAGCTAGGACGTGAGCAGCATGCCCCACCTGGAATGCGTCACATTTACACTTTATACACTGGTGACTCTTACTTGTAGATGAGGTTGTTGGGTGGGTGAGATTGTCCTTGGGTGTGTCGATGGTGCTGCTGCTGATCGTAAGCCATGGATCTGCTCGGGGCATGCAAACCCATGCAATTGCACGGCCCGAATGCCTCCCCACTACGGTGTGCGTGCAAAATTCTAGCTTGAGACCGTGCTTCACGCCTCTGGTTCACTCTCTTAGAATGAACAAAATATTTCATATGGTGACTGTGAGTTCAGGCACTCTTAGTTGTATGAAATACTAATTTTTAGGAGTCTTTGGCACTTGTAAAATAACATTAGTCATACATTTTAAAATGAGCTCTGCTGTGGTTATTCATATAAATGCTCCAGTTTTATCAGAATCCACTCTTAGAATAATTGAAGTAATTCTGTGGATCATATAAATAACTTTCCTAAGTGAACAACATTGCCAATGTTAAATTGCCCAACAGCTAAGATTAGCCAATTGGAAATCTAAAATTCCAGAATGAAATTAGTTGAAAGTTTTTAAAGATGAGGATTCAAACAAAAAGCATAGGATTGAAAGTAGAACTTTCTAGAATCTACCTCAGCATGTACTGTATTAATTAATGGAAAAGGAAAGCTGCAGGCGAGGGATGGTGCATTCTGACCAAAGTACTCACTTAACTATCTAAAAAGTGAATATCTGCATTATTTATTTTGTATTTCTGTACCAAAGAACAAAACATCCATCCCAAAAATTGTCTCAATATTAACCAATTTAAATAAGTGAGTTTGCTTAAATTCATATCGTATTGCAATATCCAAAAGTGTTAATTTGAGATGGTTTCTGCATTTTACACCCTGGGTATCATATGGTGCCTAAAGTTGAAAACGTTTTCTATTTTGGGAGGGGGAGAACCAGGAAGGAATGGAGTTATACATTCAATAACTGCTACTTTGCTGTTTGATTTCATCACTCTATACATAGACTTCTTTGTGACAGAAAACATTCTATCTTCACAATGGGGGATGGAGGGAAATAGTGCACAGCTTCAATATTTTACCAAAGCTTGTTATATAGCTTCTTCTGAGTTCGCTCTGAACAAGTAGTCTTTGTTCGTAGTACAAGGCAGCGATCATGCTGCTAATTCCTCAACAAACCAGTTTTTTGTTTTGATCAATAACGGCCTGTAAGAAAGCACTGAACACAGAACTAGATGAGTACACCATCCACCTACTTTCAGACTTGGACGATAAAAATTCACTGTGATTGAACCAAACACTGCCTCATTTCATTAGCCAGTTTCCCCAAAAATATGAATCATCAGTTTTGGATGCCAACATATCACAAGGCTGCTTAAACTTGGAAGATTTTTTTTTAGTTACATCTAGAATATATCATGCACAATATGTAACATATATGATAATAGTTAAATATACAATTTAATGCCCAGTATAAACTTGCATTGCAGCTTGCAAAGTAGAACTTTCCAGAATCTATCTCAGGGCATGTAGTGTATTAATTGATGTAATTCATGGAAAAGGAAAGCTGCAGGTGAGAGATGATGCATTAACAGTTATTGAATGTATAACTCCATTCCTTCCTGGTTCTCCCCCTCCCAAAATAGAAAAAGTTTTCAACTTTAGGCAGGGTGTATATGATACCCAGGGTGTGAAATGCAGAAACCATCTCAAATTAACGCTTTTGGATATTGTAATACGATATGCAATTTAAGCAAACTCGCTTATTTAAAGTGGTTAATATTGAGACAATTTTTGGGATGAACATTTTGTTCTTTGGTACAGAAATACAAAATAAAAAATGCAGATATTTACTTTTTAGATAGTTAAGTGAGTACTTTGGTCAGAATGCACCATCTTTCACCTGCAGCTTTCTTTTTCCATTAATTACATCAATTAATACAGTGCATGCCCTGAGGTAGATTCTGGAAAGTTCTACTTTGCAAGCTGCAATGCAAGTTTATACTGGGCATTAATTGTATATTTAACTATTATCATATCCAATTTCTCCATCCCCTCCTGAGGGATTGCCTAACCAATATTCTTGTAACCTTTTCATGGCTGTTAAAGAAATGTTAGAACCTTTCCAGAGAGAGGACTAGTATTTGTCTCTTTCAAACTTGGACTTTATGGAGGACTAAGAGTTATTGAGGGGGAAAAAAGAAGTGTTAGGTATCAAAGAGGAAGCCCGGCTTCTTGGAGGCAGCTTTAACAATGTAGGAGCTCTACTTGAGATCAGAGGCTGTAAGGCCTTGATTGTCAATAAATGAACTAAAGCTGGAACCATCAAAATTAAGATTTGAAAATTTTTTAATTAAACTGGAAAGACATGGATGAGATTGAGGTGTAGTGATTGTGAATCCACTGAGGATCCGTGATTTAAATTAAATTGATATTGAGTGTAAGCATCAGCAAAAGATTGGATAATGTTGAATGATCACTGGAGGTTGTCATTAATGAGGAATTGAGTAGGAGAAACTGTAGCGGTCTTGGAAATTCTAGTATTGTTTTTTAAAAAAAAAGTAGTGATTTACTTGGCTTTGGTGGAGTGATGCTAACTTGTTTAGCAGTGAACCAGATCCTGCCAAAAGCACAGACTCAAAGACTAGATGCTTTTGGAACACATTGTCCATTGAGCATATTCATTTTCATCTGGCAACTAACACAGAAGTTATCAGTGTGCAGTTACAGGACTATTAATGTGGACATGGCAGGTATTCGATATGGCTTAATATCAATGTTCTGAGAAGGTAATGGAGTGGGATCTCAGCTGGGACAAGACCACATAGCAGGCCAAAATGGCGATGGTATTATATAAGAGTAATTTCCAGAAGGGTCCAATATTGACTGAAGATTGTAGCTAAGAGAGGGTTATTTATGTGTTCATGTTTATAAAGGCCCATTACCAATCATCTACACCTGCTGCACGTGCACTCAAGAAGCCTCGTCCCACAAGGGTCAGCAAAAAGGCTGTTCTGCAAAATGTCACGTGCCCATGAGTTTCTTTAAAATTTTCTGATCATGAGCTTGCCAGAAATTGGGGATATAGTGTTGCTTCACTTTGTGTTTCTGTTGCCTGCTATCCTCTTCCAGAGACTAGCAGGTAATGTGCTTCAAACCTATACCACACCACTTGTAAACTGCTGGGTGTGCAATTGTGGTATGAATCCGTCCAACTGAAAAGATCCCCGTGTTGGGAATTCTCTGGTCTGTGCTAAAATGACGCACCACTTGGGCAATTATGAATACAAACCTGCAGCTTTTCAAAGCCTGGAAATTTTGACCCTTGGAGTTGCCTTGACAAATAAGTGTTTTGGTTCAGTTCCAAAGATTGTTATTTTGTATTTGGCATTTGGAATAAATTTTGAGCTGGGGTTTCATCTAATAAACTCCCAAATCATATATATATGTACCCTTCACTTGAGCCATTCACATAAATGAAATACACCTAGAATTATTCTTAGTTTGCTTCCAAACTAAAATATACAGTAATTTGATAAGATTACTTTTAAAACAACTCCCATTATATTCAGTGTAAGTTTCTTTTGACCTTGTTTGTCATACAATTCAGCTGCAACAGGAAGATACAAATACATCCCAGCAGTTCCTGTGTAGGGTATATCCTGCCTTTGTAAGGAGTACAATGGTGAGTCTATCTCAGCCAAAAATGTGTTAATTCATGATTGACATATAAAGTCTGAGTCTACATTTTAGGATGTAAAATTGTGTAATGCTGAAGCTGTAGTCCCTTTACTTTGCATTTTCCTGATGCAACTCCTCCTGCCCAGCTTGTAAAAAATCAAGCTTGCTGAGTGTGACTGGACAGATGGGAATTTTTTTTTTCAGACCTCTGCTGGTCAAATTCACTGGCATAAAATTTATTGTGATTTGCAGCTGTGAAAAATGGTAAACTAGCTATCTGCAAGTTGCACAACTCCATGAATGTTAGTAAATGTGCTTAATTGAGTATCAACACTTCATAGATTTACAAATGTTATCTTTTTCATAATTTTATTAAAGAAGCAACTAAGGGGAACAATGACATTAGTTCAAAACAAAAATTGCACAAGCTGTAATGTGTGTATCTATTGGGAATGGAAATGAGCTTGTAATACAGGTGAAATGAATTCAGCCCATTTCTTACTGAATTTCTGGAGACATTGGCAAGTGGTACACCTATGAAGCTATTCGTAAAGAGTCAATCCAAGACAGGAAATGAACTGGTATGTTTCTATCCATAGAGTATTGAAAAGAATCAATGGGATTTAATAGTTTGAATTATGTTTAATTTATAGAAAGGAAAGAAGCATAAAATTGAATAGCTGTTTCATATTGACAATACAGAATATTTCAATTCCAACAAGCATTTTGAAAAGTTTCTTGGAACATTTAATAAATGTTCACTCATTCAGAATGTCAAACTTTGCCGTATTATTGAAGTGACAGTTGCTGCAGCTGTGATCTGGTCTCTGATAAGTTCAGTTCTTATGAAGAATGAGAATTGTACATGCTAAAATTCTAAATTTAGCTGTCTTTGTGTGGTTACATCAGTGCCTAATGCCAAGAATGAAGTGGTATTGGCATCATTCAGTAAAAAGATGTTAGAATATCACTTAATGTATTTTTTTAAAAGTTCCATCTCAGTTATGCATACCAATATCTGTAATTTCATTGACATGTCTATTGTCTATCACAAAACTTTAGTTGTGATGTCATACTCCGTATTTCCTGAACATTTGCTTTTTCTTTGGTGTTAAATGTTAAAAGTGAAAAGTCATTTTGTTAGCCTATGATGCAAAATTTGGTTGAAGAGTGGACGTCCTCATAGTTTGACTCTGCTCATCACTCATGGCTGTACACTCCTAGGGGTGGTATATTGTAGCCCTGTTTAGTACGTTGCAGAGAAAAATTCATCTTTTTCTGAATTCAGTAAGATCCCAAGCTTATTGAGCAGAAAAATGGATTAGGGTGACCTACTTCATGAAAGTATCCAAACTCTACTACATCAGAGAGATGTGCCTGGACATCAAGATCATGAATGGAAGAAATGTAATTTGTAGTCTTTAGTTGAAATAAAGGAGTTATTTTTAATTAGTACTGCAGAATTGGGTCAGCAATTCACATGGGGCTTTGTGAAAACTGAGACTCAAGATGTGTGTGATCTGGGAAGTGTACATGCTAGAAGCAAGTAGTAAAGATTGGGGTCCAATTGTGACACATGTCTTGTTGATCAGGAAGTGAGAAGGAAAGTTTCATGAACCTGGAGAGTGCAGAAATTCACAGTACAGATAAATGTGAGGGGATTATTGAGGGTGAATGTCTAGTGCTGGACTAGATAGGTGAGTCATCATAGGTCAGTGAAATAGAAGGGATAGACTGGACTTGATAGGCGAGTTATCCCAGCTCAATGAAGTGGATGGGCTAGTAGAAAGGCTAGTACTGCACTCGTTAAGTAAGCACCATAGGTCATTGAAGTGAAGGATGGTCATAGGGGAGGTACGAAGATCCATTTTAGCAGGGCCGGGGTCACCAATTTAAGGAGACATTGTTGAGAAGAATAAAGAAAATGGGGACAAGGAGTACTGAAGAAAACAGGATGAGAGTCGGTGGTGATACTTCAGAGGTTTAATGGCAGGAAGAAATCATTTAGTGGCAGTCAAGTTTTGTGGTGACATGCCAGTATCCTTAACATTGGGGAATGTAGAGCAGTGGTTCCCCCAGCCTGCATCTGATGTTTGTTTATTTCTGAGTATACTCATCTCCTTTACCAGTGTAAGCAAATGGCTGGTAAAATGGTGTCACAATAAGGATGCAAGTTAGCAAAATGTGATGTATGATTGTTTCACAACCCATTGCACCTGAAAATCATAAGATCGAGCTCTCAGCTCAACTTGGTAACGGTAAGTGACCCTGAGAGCATATAGGGAATGGAGGTTGTGGCACCTTGGTGATAGCTACCACAACATTTAAGTTCAATATGACCTGAGATTCAACGCTACCAAGGACCAAAATCCAGATATATAATTTAAGAAAGGCCAATTTCACGGGCATGAAGGAAGATCTAACACAAGTTAATTGGGGAAATGTTTGGTAAAACAGTAATTGAGAACAAATTTAACTTCAGATGAATATTGAGCATGCAAGATAAATACATAATGTGCAGACTAAAAACAAAATCATGTCCCTAAATAGATTAACAGGACAATCTAAAATGAGAAATAAAAATGAAGTTTACAGTACCTATAGGGAGAAAGTTGAATGGATTCATTGGAAAGAATACAGGAAACTTCAGAAACATGTAAGAAGGCTAGTCAGAGGACAGAAGCGGAACCTGAAAGTGAACAAAGCATTCTCTCAATAAAAAAGCATATCGGGGAAGAGGTTAGAACCTTACATTTAACTAATAGGAGTGAAATTGAGGGGAAACAGAATATTTAACACACTTAGGACTACTTCCTTGAAGATTATAGTAACACATTATCCAATGACTGAGATAATCAAAGTAAAGTTACTTTGACATCCGCATGCTAGAGATTCTGTACGGCCATAAAGAGCTCCAAAGAAACACATTCCTACGGCCAGATGGTATTTATCTGGGGTTACTATGATTTGTGAACTGCTAACAGTCATCGCTAGGAAGCCAATAAATGCTGGATGGGTCCTGCTGGATTGGAAACAAACTAACATAATCAGCTTTTTTGAATATAAATACTGACTACATTAGTCTTGCATTGATAATTAGTAAAATAATGGAATGAATCATCAAGAGCAAACTTTAGGATTATCAGTGCAATAATCTATTAAAAGCAGACACTGATTTCAGAAGGGTAATATCCACCCTGATGTTTGAGGCTGTGACATCCCAAGTGAACTGTAGGAAATCATATGACTTGAGAGGGCATGTTTTCCTTTTCAGTACCCGAGCATAAGATTTTGGCAAAGTGGAAGTGCTAATAACAATTTCAGACAAAAGCTGGTTATGATTTTCTATCCATTATTAATGGCTGGAAAATAGAGAGCAGCTTGTGCCTGAATTTGTGATGAATACTTGTGCTCCGCCAAACTTTTACGCCCAGGCGTTAAGAGCAAAATAAGCTCCCATTTACCTAGATATCCTGGAAGTCTTTGATAAAGTTCCTTATGAAAGGCTGCGACAGAAGTTGAAAACCAAAATCTGGAAGTGGCTGGAAGAAAGGAAGCAGTGGGCACTTATTAATGCAGGGATAGGGTGGAGGCAAGTATTAAGTGGAGTGCCTGAGAGATTAGTGATAACTTTTCATTTCTAATCTATATAAATGACTTGGATTCAGAAGCTTGATGCTGATTGAATCCTGGTGATGGAAGTGAGTCCCACTACAGAATACCATAGGTAGGAATGCCTGTTTTTGCAAGAATTCCTGCATCATTTCCATTATTCCAGGATTTGGGTAGGAGTCACACTGAAGGGAGAGGAGCCTGATTTTTGTCAGAAAACACGGACTGGGCGCCCAAAACTCCTGACTGTTACTGTGAAACACTGGCGGTTATCATTTATGTTGACCTCAACTCACAATCCCCATTCATGAAGTTACTGAGGAGGAGATTCTCAATTTAAAAATTGGCTCCCATTTTTTTTTACAGCATTACTTAGAGAAACAATGAGGAAGGATTGAGGGATACCAGTAAGTATTTAGATATACATGTAATGCAATTCACTACCAGCGGATGCAATTTGTACTGATCAGGTAAGACAGACAAACCTCATCTGCCCAAACCAACTGCATTAACATATGTAGAAAATTCACTGGTTTATTTAGGCACAATTATTAGCGTGCCTAGATAATGTGGTCATGCACGGCACACAGTTTAATTGATCCGGTCGCCTTAATTCCTGATTCTCTAAGCCCACCCAGCTCCCAGATTTTCCAGAAGCAGTATGATTAAATTCACAATTTTTTCGGGAGGTGGGGAGGAGAGGAGTTCTTTGTATTAGATAAGTCGCAGAACTAGATGTTTAAACCTTCCATTTCTAATCCTCCCCAATCTCCCCTCACTGATTTATGCAGTTACAGTGGCATTTGAACATAGTGGACAATCAGGTCTGCACTGATAAGTCCACTGAGTGGCTTGCACTACATCTCCCATTATAACATGTAGAATTTTTAAAGTTATGAGTACACTTTCCTTTAATGTCGAGCTTCAACTTTAACCAGGATGTTTACAGTCACAAATTAATTTAAATATCTCACCAATGAAGTATTTAGTTCCCACAGCAGCATAAAACTTAAACTAGCAGCAAAAATGCAAGTTGAGAGCATTAAAGAATACAATCTAGCCTCCAAAGGAAGACAGATGATTTTGAATATCTCATCACCAGAGGTTTGGTATGAAATAAACATTTGACTGAGCACTAAAATAAATACTGCAACAGAATTTGATTTGCCCTAAATGCACTGGATAAATTAGTAAATGTAAATTATATGTAATTATTGAACATTATCTTTGCTCCTGCTGCTTTCAGCGTGCACTTAAAATCTTCACGTGCATTCCAGATATAAAGATTATCATGGATTATAGACTTGTAGCTGTTCTGTCGCAAATCTGGAAGGTTGCCAAATGTAACCATAACACTCAAAGTAGAATGGTAGTTTCCGGGTAAGCAATTTTGCTGCCAAAATCATTAGCAGTTTGGTATAACACAATCATACTCATCATTTAGTTATGTTGTGAAATAAAATAGTCCTAAAATATATATTAGCTGCTTCAGGGAGGCCAGAATCAAACAAACTCTTGCTTTTCTAAGTAGACACTGATTATTGATACAGAATGTAGATTGCAAAATCTGAACTTGAATAAAATTGTTATATTGAAGGTTCATACCAATTCATCAAAAGATGTCTGCTTAATGAAACCTTACTGGTTTAATCTATACTGCAATATTTGCCAAATTGAATGCTTTCAGTGCGTGAATCATGGTTTTAAATGGGAAGACTTTAATTGTTAAATTCCAATAGTTTATATGTAAACATAGTTCTGTTAAATTTTGCAAACCATATGTTATATGGAAATCCAGTTGGTAATATCATCTGGAAGCTGCATTCTCTTGCAATACATTCGGAAAAGGTTGGCATTATTAGGGAATGTTGCATGTAGTTTTGCAGTATAACTTTACACAGAGGGACCCCCACTCCCAATTGCTCAGCAGGTTGTGGCAGTAATTGAGTATGCCATATAGACTAAGTTCTTGGCTTAATTACCACTCTGTGGAAGCTAGCATCAAGTTGCTCAAACGTAGGGGCTCTATAAATTGACCTCAATGCCTCCGTAATAGGGAAGGGAAAGTGGTACAGCGTCCTGCTTCTGATTCCTATCCTTTGACCCTCACTGGACATGCATGTGTGATGATTGTATGATGATGACATTGGGCTTGGCTGTGATTTTTTCCACCTCCTGGGTAAATTGGCTTGCCAGCACTCATTGTTTAAACTCAAACATGAAAGACCAATTGGGTGAAATACAAGAGTGGTGCCAATAGACTCGTACCCTAGCAAGGAATTATTGCTTTCTGGGAGGAGGAAATGTTGGGGGGAGAAAAAGGAGAAGAAAAAATTTCCAGTGTAAATTTTTATAAAGAGACTTAATATATATTTAAATATCCATCAAAGTTTCAAATACATACTAAATTCCAACATGTCAGACTTTTTCCAGGCTGTATTGTTTAAGTTTGACCTCACTGCAGTTAACCTTTCCTTTCCCCCTTTCCCTCTTTTTCCTGCAGACACCACCCCCCCCCCCCCAAATCGAGGGGGGGAAAAAAATCTGAAGTAGCTTGTCAAGTTAAAATATTTGGATTTTGATGCCGAGTCAACTAGTTACTGAGAATAGGGCTCTTGTGCTAAATATTGCAATTTTTTAATCTCAAGTTTTTAACACAATTCAGGAAAAAAACCATGAAAGTGACTGTACAGAGTATGTTATTGGCCAGTTTCCTACACATTTTGTACTGATCTATAGTATTTTTGGCTTTGCACGTTGTAGCGTGAGATAACTCTGAAGCTGGTTCATTTGAACTTATACCATCTTGTAATGCTATCTTATATCAAGTTGAAAACAGCTGATACGGGTTCTAAGAAAGAGAGAACTTGCATTAAATAGAACCTTTCACATCCTCGGGATGCATTGTAACCAACAAATTTATTTTTGAAGTGTAATCACCATTATTGGATAGGTAGATGTGGCAGCCAATTTGCATACATCAAGGTCCCACAAAGAGCAATGAGATGAATGATTCGTTAATCAGTTTTTGGTCATGTTGATTGAGGGATAAATGTTGGCCAGGACACTGGGATAACTCCGCTGCCCTTCAAATAGTGCACTGGGATCTTTTACGTCCACCTGAGCAAGCAGATGGGCCCTCAGTTTAAAGTTTATTCTAAAATACAGCACCTCCGACAATGTATTACTTCCTCAGTACTGCACTGAGGTGTCAACCTAGATTGTGTTCAGCTCCTGCAGTGGGGCTTGAACCCACAACCTGTGACACAGCTGAGTGCAACCACAGCTAAGGCTAGGACTTCGACTCTTTCATGCATGCACAGACTTTTTATCATTTTTCGTCAAAACATTGTGAATGCCCATATGCTGACACTCCTTTTGAAGGCATTGCTGGAGTTTAACTTCATGATGTCACAACAGGAGTAGTTCAGTACAAACGCAGAACAAAGTTTTTTTTTATTCGTTCACGGGATGTGGGCGTCGCTGGCAAGGCCGGGATTTATTGCCCATCCCAAATTGCCCTTGAGAAGGTGGTGGTGAGCCGCCTTCTTGAACCGCTGCAGTCCGTGTGGTGACGGTTCTCCCACAGTGCTGTTAGGAAGGGAGTTCCAGGATTTTGACCCAGCGACAATGAAGGAACGGCGATATATTTCCAAGTCGGGATGGTGTGTGACTTGGAGGGGAACGTGCAGGTGGTGTTGTTCCCATGCGCCTGCTGCCCTTGTCCTTCTAGGTGGTAGAGGTCGCGGGTTTGGGAGGTGCTGACTAAGAAGCCTTGGCGAGTTGCTGCAGTGCATCCTGTGGATGGTGCACACTGCAGCCACAGTGCGCCGGTGGTGAAGGGAGTGAATGTTTAGGGTGGTGGATGGGGTGCCAATCAAGCGGGCTGCTTTATCTTGGATGGTGTCGAGCTTCTTGAGTGTTGTTGGAGCTGCACTCATCCAGGCAAGTGGAGAGTATTCCATCACACTCCTGACTTGTGCCTTGTAGATGGTGGAAAGGCTTTGGGGAGTCAGGAGGTGAGTCACTCGCCACAGAATACCCAGCCTCTGACCTGCTCTCGTAGCCACAGTATTTATATGGCTGGTCCAGTTAAGTTTCTGGTCAATGGTGACCCCCAGGATGTTGATGAAGGGGGATTCGGCGATGGTAATGCCGTTGAATGTCAAGGGGAGGTGGTTTGACTCTCGTTGGAGATGGTCATTGCCTGGCACTTATCTGGCGCGAATGTTACTTGCCACTTATGAGCCCAAGCCTGGATGTTGTCCAGGTCTTGCTGCATGTGGGCTCGGACTGCTTCATTATCTGAGGGGTTGCGAATGGGACTGAACACTGTGCAGTCATCAGTGAACATCCCCATTTCTGACCTTATGATGGAGGGAAGGTCATTGATGAAGCAGCTGAAGATGGTTGGGCCTAGGACACTGCCCTGAGGAACTCCTGCAGCAATGCCCTGGGGCTGAGATGCTTGGCCTCCAACAACCACTACCATCTTCCTTTGTGCTAGGTATGACTCCAGCCACTGGAGAGTTTTCCCCCTGATTCCCATTGACTTCAATTTTACTAGGGCTCCTTGGTGCCACACTCGGTCAAATGCTGCCTTGATGTCAAGGGCAGTCACTCTCACCTCACCTCTGGAATTCAGCTCTTTTGTCCATGTTTGGACCAAGGCTGTAATGAGGTCTGGAGCCGAGTGGTCCTGGTGGAACCCAAACTGAGCATCGGTGAGCAGGTTATTGGTGAGTAAGTGCCGCTTGATAGCACTGTCGACGACACCTTCCATCACTTTGCTGATGATTGAGAGTAGACTGATGGGGCGGTAATTGGCCGGATTGGATTTGTCCTGCTTTTTGTGGACAGGACATACCTGGGCAATTTTCCACATTGTCGGGTGGATGCCAGTGTTGTAGCTGTACTGGAACAGCTTGGCTAGAGGCGCAGCTAGTTCTGGAGCACAAGTCTTCAGCACTACAGCTGGGATGTTGTCGGGGCCCATAGCCTTTGCTGTATCCAGTGCACTCAGCCGTTTCTTGATATCACGTGGAGTGAATCGAATTGGCCGAAGACTGGCTTCCGTGATGGTGGGGATATCGGGAGGAGGCTGAGATGGATTATCCACTCGGCACTTCTGGCTGAAGATGGTTGCAAACGCTTCAGCCTTGTCTTTTGCACTCACGTGCTGGACTCTGCCATCATTGAGAATGGGGATGTTTGCAGAGCCTCCTCCTCCCGTTAGTTGTTTAATTGTCCACCACCATTCACGACTGGATGTGGCAGGACTGCAGAGCTTTGATCTGATCCGTTGGTTGTGGAATCGCTTAGCTGTGTCTATAGCATGTTGCTTCCGCTGTTTAGCATGCATGTTGTCCTGAGTTGTAGCTTCACCAGGTTGGCACCTCATTTTTAGGTACGCCTGGTGCTGCTCCTGGCATGCTCTTCTACACTCCTCATTGAACCAGGGTTGATCCCCTGGCTTGTTGGTAATGGTAGAGTGAGGAATATGCCGGGCCATGAGGTTACAGATTGTGCTGGAATACAATTCTGCTGCTGCTGATGGCCCACAGCGCCTCATGGATGCCCAGTTTTGAGCTGCTAGATCTGTTCTGAATCTATCCCATTTAGCACGGTGGTAGTGCCACACAACACGTTGGATGGTGTCCTCAGTGCAAAGACGGGATTTCATCTCCACGAGGACTGTGCGGTGGTCACTCCTACCAATACTGTCATGGACAGATGCATTTGCGACAGGTAGATTGGTGAGGACGAGGTCAAGTAAGTTTTTCCCTCGTGTTGGTTCGCTCACCATCTGCTGTAGGCCCAGTCTGGCAGGAACGTCCTTCAGGACTCTGCCAGCTCGGTCAGTAGTGGTGCTACCGAGCCACTCTTGGTGATGGACATTGAAGTCCCCCACCCAGAGTACATTTTGTGCCCTTGCTACCCTCAGTGCTTCCTCCAAGTGGTGTTCAACATGGAGGAGGACTGATTCATCAGCTGAGGGAGGACAGTCGGTGGTAATCAGCAGGAGGTTTCCTTGCCCATGTTTGACCTGATGCCATGAGATTTCATGGGGTCCAGAGTCAATGTTGAGGACTCCCAGGGCCACTCCCTCCTGACTGTATATCACTGTACCGCCACCTCTGGTGGGTCTGTCCTGCCGGTAGGACAGGACATACCCAGGGATGGTGATGGAAGAGTCTGGGACGTTGGCTGAAAGATATGATTCTGTGAGTATGGCTATGTCAGGCTGTTGCTTGACTAGTCTGTGGGACAGCTCTCCCAATTTTGACACAAGTCCCCAGATGTTAGTAAGGAGGACCTTGCAGGGTCGACTGGGCTTGGTGTTTTGCCGTTGTCGTGTCCGGTGCCTAGTGGTCCAATGCCGGGTGGTCCGTCCGGTTTTATTCTTATTGTGACTTTTCGTAGCGAGATTTTACAACTGAGTGGCTTGCTAGGCCATTTCAGAGGGCAATTAAGAATCAACCACATTGCTGTGGGTCTGGAGTCACATATAGGCCAGACTGGGTAAGGGCGGCAGGCTTCCTTCCCTAAAGTGGGGTGCCAAAAGGAGATTTACTAGTAAGTGTACAGATCTTTCTCATTAATATATTTTAATTGTTGTGGAGTAGAATGCACAACTAGAAATTCCATTTTCCATACATTGCTGAGTTCTTGGATGTGCAGATATGGACATATACAAACATATGAAATTGACGGGCAGGAAAAGACCAGCTGGTCCGTCAAGCCTGCCCCACACCATGATGGCCAGAGCATCATGACTAAACAATTCTTCCCCCTCCCACCCACCTCTGCAGCCATGTGATCTGGGAGAGGCAAAAAAAATTAACAATAGTAATCTGCTACTACCCTCTAGGTGGGATAAAGATAATGACATCATATAATGAGAAGGGTATGTAAAAACAGTAGCAATGGGTGACTTCAATCAACCGACTATAGACTGGGAAATCTTTAATGGAAGGGGAACAACAGAATCATAACTAGTGAATGTGGTACAGATAATTTTGATTGAATGTGTCGAGGCTCCCATCTAGACTTGTTAGGATGGTCAACTTGTTGATCAGAATAGCATATTGATAGAAGTAGAGCCTTTCAAAACTATTGATTAAATTTAAGATTATCTGACAATCTAAACCAGTAAGGATAAGGACAAAAATATGTTAAAAATCCAAACATGAAAGCAATGGGAGTGAACTGAAAAAAAATTAACTGGAAAATGGAATACTGTTAAAACTATAATGTTGAGCATACAAGATTAGCATATACCGAAGAAGAATAAATATCACTTGGGCAGTCTTCAAAATGGATCAATAGGTTAAATAAAAACAAGCTATACAAACCCATAGCAGAAGAGGTGGGCTGAAGTCTGGTAGGAGTATTAAAATTTGCTGAAACAGGTTAAGTGGTTTATTAAGGTGCAAAGAGGAACAGAGAGATGAGCATAACTAAAGATGTTAAGCGGAATATTAAAAAGCTCTTTCAATATCAAGCAGTATTTAGGTGTCAGCCTTTGCTCAGTGGTGGCAAGCTTGCTCCCGAACCAGAAGGCCACGTAGTCATCATGTACAGATGTATTCTAAAAATGTACTGTATTGGAAATAGAGATTCTCATTTAAAATGTGGCAGTTAATAATCGTCAATCCTCTGATCAGCAATAATTAATACTGAACATTTTTTTGTTTTGAATGATAATTTAGTCTAAAAGTTGATCCATTTATCTTGATGCATCAGTTTTAGTGTCCCCAAAGGGCTAATTAAGCATCACAATGTCATTTATTTTAGGAAAAGTGAAGTACTTTGAATAATTGAACAATTAGATCTTAGAACTTGTTTTGTTACAGTTTCTATTAGTATGCTGATTTGGCATTGTGGTAGGCTGAAGTCAGCAGATTGAATGGGCATGACTGTCCATGCATAATATTGCAGCGTTTTGGCCCCACTGCAACTTTTGCTGCCCATTTATTCCTGTCTGACTTTTTATTATGAACGGATTATGAGATTATGGTTTGATCCTCTTACCCGTCACTTGATTAGTAATTTCTCCAATCATCACAGCTACACCAAATAAAGTGAAACGTGTTCATTTTCATAGTCTACATAACTCTTGTGACATTTTAAAGGGTCAGAGTTTTGTATATTCATCCCGATACAGCCAATTGCCTTATTCTACATTTACATCACAATGCAACCACTGTAAACATAGCAGTACGATTGCCTCTAATGATTCCACAGCTCACAGAGTAGGTGGTTTTCATGGGTACCTCTAAAGGCAGCCCAATCCTTTTCATCAACATAAACATTGTCAAAGGCATAGGCGGCCATATTTTGGCCATGGGAGAGCTAATCTGTACATATAGGCCAACAAAGTTGTTTTATATCTTCCCAATGTGACTTAAGAAGAACTGCACGATAATTTGGCCAGCAAAGCACTAGTGTTCTTTTAATATTTTTGCTGACTTTTTTATCTTCGAGATACAAAATACAGCATTCTATCACATTGCTGTATTAAATTCTCCCTGTATTTCCAGGATAGAAGAAATTCCATGCAATGGTCGTTGACAGCAGGAATAAGCCAAATCTGAGAAATTGCTTCAGGAAAAACAGCTGGCCAAATCTGTAGTAGTTGCCTGTGCCTGCTCAAGATAATTGAAGACCGCAGGATGGTTGAAGGACTAGAACTGCAGTCTTGTCCTTCATTTGACCTGTATCCTCAGTTCCCTGGCATAGTACTAGCAGCTGTCCATTAATGCTAAAATATTCTTCTAATGTAATTTTACTATGTATAAAAGTGACCTTTATAAAAGCTACTAAATGGTAAACCTACAATTCTTAAAATACGGTCCTCCCTGCATGTAGTCATGGTTCACAAAACAAATACAATATTTTCTTTAAAGATTTCTCTGCTAGGGTGCAATAAGCTTTGATTCAGCAATCAATTTCTCCCCACCCTGAGCTGTGCAAAGTGTTCATCAGTTAAGATACTGTTGTATAATTTTCCCAGAGTATTTTGATGCAGGCTTTGCTTTCAGTACCAGTTCTGTACCTCCTGTTATGTTTGAATGAAGAAAGCAATCTTTAAAAGATTAGATCACCACCATTTATTCCACAAATTATGAACCAACAGCAAAGCAGTACTGGTATTTATCAGACTCATGGACTGTCCACCATACTCTCTCCCTTCTGAAAGGTGAAAAGCATCACACTGACATTGTATCATTTAGCCTAAAATAGGAGTCAAATTTATTTATAAGACAATTATGCAGAAGTACAAGAATGTAGCAAGTTGTCAGCAACGCAGTGCTTGAAACTATCCTGATAATAGGTGAGAAATTTCAGTCGCCTTGTCAGAATCTTTTAATTGAATCTTTGAAGATAACATGGATTGTTCAGCTTCATGCCCTGCCTCCAACTGCTCTGGCCGCAAAGGTGGTTGGTGTGGTAAATGGAAATGTATTATTGGTATAGTAGAGGATTGGGCTTAGTGGACGTTTACCATGCATCTATCCCTTTTGTGTCTGATGTGGAAATTCTTCGTGGTGAAAATATTTCATTGCTGAGGGAGCGACATTACTTTTTTCATTGAGCACAAAACCAAAATGTAAACTGAATACCAATTTGGATAAATTCCAAAATCAGGTTTACTTTAGTGTCTTAATACACTTCATAATCCAGTTGTAACTTCAAAGGAACAACCTTTCTCTTTGGAAATTTGGAGCCCGTGTTCAGCATTTGCTGAAATATAAAGCAGCTCATTTTGTATATGTGTTGTGAGACTTGCCAAAGCTTTCATTTCTTAATATCTGATTTTGAATTCTATATACATTTGCTCAATACTGTATAGTAAATGTAACTATTGGCATGTTCAAACAAACAAGTGTAATTTGTGAACCAAGTATTCCACAGAGAACTTGAGTTTGAGCAGACTTGTGTAGAAACTTGGTGTTGAGAGATGGTGAGCTATGTCTGGAATTTATTTAACATGTTGCTCATGAAATTCACATACTTATCAACAGCACTGTGATAAAGGGCGGGATCTGACGACTGTGGACTGTTTATTTCTGTGGCATTGCCAGGTAAACCCAAGTCAAGACACTTGTATTTTTATATAAAGAACTTAAAATTATGCAACGGTATAGGACTTTGTTAACCCAAAGTTGTGATACAAGCATCTTCTATTTCTTTGCTTCCTTTCATTACCTCCAAACTTGCCTTTGCAAACGTCCTTGCTGACTTCCCAAGCTTTACTCAACACAACGATAAGTACTTGGATATCTCTAACATTTTTGCGCTTTGTGATGCCTCTTATACATGCTTTATATTGACGATAAAACAGTGGACACAATCAGAGGAGGAAAAGAAAAACATGAGGATTGGGGTAAAGAGTGGTTTTGAGGAGGTTTTTGAAAGCAGGGAGAGAGGTGGCATGGTGGTGGAAAATGGGTAGGTGTTAATTGTATCCATGTGATTTATATCCTTTAGTGTTAATTGTATTCTGTGGTGCGTATCATTTGGGAATGCTCTTGTATCCATTTATAAGAGAGCTTATCTAGGGTGTGGTGGTGGTAATGTGGATCTCTGAATAAAGGCTTGATGCAACTGAAGACTAGGCTCTAGGATTCTATCCTTCACCACCTGGCTATCCAGTTTGTAACAGGAGGGAGTTCTGAGGGCAGGTAGTATGAGTGTGGGAATTGGTGCAAGCAGAGTATGGACTGCAGCATTTTGGATGAGTTGAAGCTTTCGGAGAGTTTGGGCAAGGAAGTTGGCTCGGAAGTGAGTCCTTGAGGTGGTGAAGACATGGACTAGGGTTTCAGCAACAATGGGGTAGCCAGGGCTTGAGATGAACAGTATTGCAGAGATGGAACAAAGTGATGGTCTTAGTGACAGAGTGGTTTGGCGAGTAAGTTGAGCTTGGGGTTGAGCAGTTGTGCTTCTCCTGACTTAGCCTGGAGTTGCAGCTGAGAGTTTGATAGGCTCAAGATCAGAGGCACATGGGCTGTTTGCTGTGTATGTCCTGTTGGGACAGCTGCCAAGGGGTCAAGGCAAACCTTTTCCACAAACTGTGGGATGTACTTTTGCTCAGTCAACAAAATTATTCCACCTTTTCAAGAATAAGGTTACTGTTCTAGATATTTCTCACATCTCAGATTTTTGATTCTATCAGCACACTAAGTATAAACTAAATTTGCCATTCATATGTCTTGATATATAGAATAGTTGTTGTCACCTTGTACTTATGTTGTCAAAATTCCCTTGAGTTTAAGAAGGTTACGGGATGATCTAATGCAGATGTTTAAAATAATAGAGAATTGATAGGGTAGATGCAGAGAAACTCTTTCCTCTGGTGGGTGAGTCCAGAGCAAGAAGGCATAATAAAATTAGAGCTAGGCCAGAAAAGTGTATTTATCCCTCTAACACGGATAGTGCGGTGTGCTTTATGCTCTGTTACGAGGAGCATGATGAAATCAGAAAGCACTTTTTTTATTCGTTCATGGGATGTGGGCGTTGCTGGCGAGGCCAGCATTTATTGCCCATCCCTAATTGCCCTCGAGAAGGTGGTGGTGAGCCGCTGCCTTGAACCGTTGCAGTCAGTGTGGTGAAGGTTCTCCTATAATGCTGTTAGGAAGGGTGTTCCAGGATTTTGACCCAGCGACGACGAAGGAACGGCGATATATTTCCAAGTCGGGATGGTATGTGACTTGGAGGGGAACGTGCAGGTGGTGGTGTTCCCATGTGCCTGCTGCCCTTGTCCTTCTAGGTGGTAGAGGTCGCGGGTTTGGGAGGTGCTGTCGAAGAAGCCTTGGCGAATTGCTGCAGTGCATCCTGTGGATGGTACACACAGCAGCCACAGTGCACCGGTGGTGAAGGGAGTGAATGTTTAGGGTGGTGGATGGGGTGCCAATCAAGCAGGCTGCTTTGTCCTGGATTATGTCGAGCTTCTCGAGTGTTGTTGGAGCTGCAGTCATCCAGGCAAGTGGAGAGTATTCCATCGCACTCCTGACTTGTGCCTTGTAGATGGTGGAAAGGCTTTGGGGAGTCAGGAGGTGAGTCACCTGCTGCAGAATACCCAGCTTCTGACCTGCTCTTGTAGCCATAGTATTTATGTGGCTGGTCCAGTTAAGTTTCTGGTCAATGGTGACCCTCAGGATGTTGATGGTGGGGGATTCGGCGATGGTAATGCCGTTGAATGTGAAGGGGAAGTGGTTAGACTCTCTCTTGTTGGAGATGGTCATTGCCTGGCACTTGTCTGGTGCGAATGTTACTTGCCACTTATCAGCCCAAGCCTGGATGTTGTCCAGGTCTTGCTGCGTGTGAGCACGGACTGCTTCATTATCTGAGGGGTTGTGAATGGAACTGGACCCTGTGCAATCATCAGCAAACATCCCCATTTCTGACCTTATGATGGAGAGAAGGTCATTGATGAAGCAGCTGAAGATGGTTGGGCCCAGGATACTGCCCTGAGGAACAACGAATACCATCTTCCTTTGTGCTAGGTATGACTCCAGCCACTGGAGAGTTTTCCCCCTGATTCCCATTGACTTCAATTTTACTAGGGCTCCTTGGTGCCACACTCGGTCAAATGCTGCCTTGATGTCAAGGGCAGTCACTCTCCCCTCACCTCTGGAATTCAGCTCTTTTGTCCATGTTTGGACCAAGGCTGTAATGAGGTCTGGAGCCGAGTGGTCCTGGCGGAACCCAAACTGAGCATTGGTGAGCAGGTTATTGGTGAGTGAGTGCCACTTGGAAGGTGTTATCGACAGTGCTGTCATCACTTTGCTGATGATTGAGAGTAGGCTGATGAGGTGGTAATTTGCTGGATTGGATTGTCCTGCATTTTGTGGCCAGGACATACGTGGGCAATTTTCCACATTGTTGGGTAGATGCCAGTGTTGTAGCTGAACTGCAACAGTTTGGCTAGAGGCGCGGCTAGTTCTGGAGCACAAGTCTTCAGCACTACAGCTGGGATGTTGTCGGGGCCCGTAGCCCTTATTGTATCCAGTGTACTCAGCCGTTTCTTGATATCACTTGGAGTGAATTGAATTGGCTGAAGACTGGCTTCTGTGATGGTGGCGATATCGAGATGGATCATCCACTCGGCACTTCTGGCTGAAGATGGTTGCAAACGCTTCAGCCTTGTCTTTTGCACTCACGTACAGGACTCTGCCATCATTGAGGATGGGGATGTTGACAGAGCCTCCATCTCCTGTTGTTTAATTGTCCACCACCATTCACGACTGGATGTGGCAGGATTGTAGAGCTTCGATCTAATTCGTTGGTTGTGGAATCGCTTAGCTGTGTCTATAGCATGTTGCTTCCGCTGTTTAGCATGCATGTTGTCCTGAGTTGTAGCTTCACCAGGTTGGCACCTCATTTTTAGGTATGCCTGGTGCTGCTCCTGGCATGCTCTTCTACACTCCTCAATGAACCAGAGTTGATCCCCCGGCTTGTTGGTAATGGCAGAGTGAGGAATATGCCAGGCCACGAGGTTACATATTGTGTTGGAATACAATTCTGCTGCTGATGGCCCACAGCGCCTGATGGATGCCCAGTTTTGAGGTGCCAGATCTGTTCTGAATCTATTCCATTTAGCACGGTGATAGTGCCACACAACACGTTGGATGGTGTCCTCAGTGCGAAGACGGGACTTCATCTCCACGAGGACTATGCGGTGGTCACTCCTACCAATACTGTCATGGACAGATGCATCTGCGACAGGTAGATTGGTGACGGCGAGGTCAAGAAGGTTTTTCCCTCGTTGGTTTGCTCACCACCTGCCACAGGCCCAGTCTGGCAGCTATGTCCTTTAGGACTCGGCAAGCTCGGTCAATAGAGGTGCTACTGAGCCATTCTTAGTGATGGACTTTGAAGTCCCCCACCCAGAGTGCATTCACAGGGTAGTGGAATCCCCCCCCCCCCGCCCCCCATCGCCCCCAAAAAGGCTGTGAATCCTGGGTGAATTCAAATTGTCAAGACTAAAATTGATAGATTTTTGTTGGGTGGGGGTATTAATTTATGTACCTCTGCTCCATATCCCTTGAGTTGAGGTACAGATCAGCCCTAATCTAATTGAATGGTGGAACAAGCTCGAGGGGCTGAATGGCCTACTCCAGTTCCTATGGATAGACTATCAAGTTGCTACAAATTTCAGGTCAGCACAAGATATTTTCTTGTACAGCATCACTTGGGTCTCCCATAAAGAAACCATGTGTCCCTATTATCAGGAATTAACCTTTACTATACTCCAGTGAGATGTTGCCAATTGTAAAGCAACTAGCTGATTTATTTTACATATGTCAACAAATGGAATATTTACAATGAATTTTTATCTTTCATAACGCTCCTCAGAACATAAAGCACACCACACTATTCCTGTTAGAGGGCTAAATACACTTTTCTGCGTAGCAATTCTCAAATTAGTTGACACTAAATGGGAGTTCTCACCCTCTGTCTGACCTCCATTTCAGGTTTCTCTCAAAAGTTTCAGCTTTTTCCAGCCAGCCAAAAATCCAAAGGCTTGACCTCTGAACCCTCCCCCACCTCTCCATATCTGGGAATTAGCCCGTTGAGCTTCCAATCAAAGCAGCTTTCATTGTTCTAGTTGAGAGCTTCCCTAGCAGCATCTCTCTGTTGAGCTCACATGAATGAAGCCTTTCCAATATATTGCACCCAGTTTCTCTTTGGAAAGTGTTCACGATCCTCACTGCCTCAAATTGATGTGGTATGTGAGAAACAGCCTAATAGATGCTTCAACTAGCACTAATTTGTATTCTCACAAAATGTATTCTGTGGATTTAATTCCTAATGAGCCAGATTTAATTTGATAGCAACATCTTAATATAATAAATTTCCCCTAGGTTAAAAATCAGTGTGGTGAAAGGGTTTTCCTATGTGCTGCATATTTTTTTGTTATACCTATAAAAAGAAAGCATGCCAGGAAAAGACTTATTTTTAAACTAGTTGATGAACCAGGACATTGTTTAGGAGTATAGCTGTGATGCTTAATGTTGTCCTATTTGGGGATAGGGAAATAGGATACAGAATTTTAAACTTAAAATTGCTGCACCTTTCGAGAAGATGGGGATTGCCTGTTTTAATAGTACCAGGGATATGCCGAATTATGTTGTTAGCTATTCCATAATTCCCCTGGAGAAGGCTGTATCCAGTAGAAAAATCTCTCGTACAGTCAAAATATCAGGACATGTCTTTAAATCATTGGAACTTTTTAATGATTGTTAGCAAGATTAGCCATTCATGGATTGTGGCACATACTGTCTATTTGTAAGCCCCATCCTGTCCAGCATTAGACTCAGTGGAAGGTGGTAGCCATAATCTGTATTCTGGGAGTTGTAATCCATCAGGCAGTCACAGTAACACTGATATATTCTGAGAGTTGTCTACAAATGTGACTAGCAGGGAATGAAACTGATGCAGTTTGGGAGTTGGCTACTTGATTGAGTCCCTACATGAAACTAAGGTTTAACTACACAATACCATATGGGGAACTCAGCAGAACTGAAGCCCCAGACCAGAGAGAAAGGCATGCTATAAATAAGTCAGCACACGAAAGGGACGAGGTGAGCAGTTTATTATTCCCAATTTTTCAAGGAGAGCAGTAAGATCAAGTAAGTGAACATAGCAGGAGAGGTCAGAGACAGTTCTCATAGCATGGAGCTGGAAGCTAAAAATGCAGGTGGCCTTGTCTTGCAATTAGAAGTTGCCTCAAGAAGAAGGAGGCCAACTAATTTACTGGCATGTTTAACTTATTTGATTTCCCTTTACAATGAAGCTTAAAAAATTACAGATTCCAGAATGTAAAAAGGCTAATTTTCACAATAACACTGTTTCAGAATCATGGCAGCACAATTTTTCTGGCCACATTTTAGACAGTTAGTTGGTTTCTCAGTCCCTGATCTAATAGGTACACTGTACTTTTGATGTACACATTTTCCAAGAATTGTAAGGTGTAATTGACTTGAAAAATTACAGAGGGGCACTTTTTATAAGCTAAATTTGGCACCATTGTATTCCTTGTATTCTAACGGGTAGCTTTGAAAGAAAATAACTCATTTTTGAACTTGTTAGTTAAATAATTAGTGTTTTAACTTGTCCATAGATGGTTGTGTACTACATTATTAATATGGATGCTTTGTAACGGACTCTCAGAAAAAAATGAACCCCTGAATGTGTCATTACAGACTGAAGTTTGGAATTGTTCATGGACACGTGTGACCCTAAAGACATGCTTGTTATATTGAAAAATGTCAGCTGTTTAAAAAGATTGCATTGCTACATTTTGAGCCACGGCTGTCAAGGATTAAACTACAGCAGTATTGTCATCTGAAACAACTGGTTTTGTGAACATTTCATTAATATACTTATATGGTTGCTGGTATCCATGGATAATATCATTTTATTTCTAAACTTTGTGACATTAATTTGATCTTTCATAAAATGACATTTTACTTTCCTCTTGTCCCACGATTATGTAAGATGGCTAAGCATGATATGATTTAAAATGAGAGCGAAAAATACAACAAGAACATCAAAGTCCATGTGTTCAAGAATCTCAGCTGTTCAAATACATCATATTACCACAGCTTGAGACACTGATAATTAACAGCCTACTCAAGCTGTAACACCGGGATGTGTTTAAACAGCTGAGATTCTTGAATTTAACGATAGATTTTCAGGGCAACAAATAAGCTGAGGCACTGAAGAATCTACAAATAAAATTGTTATTTTGTAGCAAATTCTCAAAAATCCTGAAAAGTAGTGCATCTAGGGGTTTCAGAATTTTTAAGACATAATTTGTCCGAGTTGTTACTGATATCCAAATCCAAAGATTCCATCGGGAAATTCTGCTTTGTACTCCTTTCAATAAAGCATTATAATATTCACTGACACAACTACTCCTAAAATAAATCTCTTCAATGAGACAACATAGGACTTTGGCCTTGCCTTTATTTTGAGATTTTACAGTTTTCATTTGGAATGTTTTTGCTAATGCCAAGCCCTGATGAATAGATTTAAATGAATTACAGAAATGGGCGCAACAGGTAGCTCTTGTGCTTGCTGGATTATCGTGATTTTTCAGTCTATTTTGTGAAAATTGCCAGCGAATATCCAGAAAATGACAGGACAATAAATTTCAGGGCACAAAGGGTAGAGCCACAGTATAATTTCAAAAGGCATGTCCGGTTTTACGTAAGAACATGAAAAATAGGAACAGGAGTAGACCATACAGCTCCTCGAGCCTGCTCCACCATTCAATCAGATCATGGCTGATCTTCAAGCTCAACTCCACTTTCCTGCCCGATCCCCAAATCACTTGATTCCCCTAGAGTCCAAAAATCTATCCACCTCTACCTTGAATATACTCAAGGACTCAGCATCCACTGCTCTCTGGGGTAGAGAATTCCAAAGATTCACAACCCTGAGTGAAGAACTTCCTCCTCATCTCAGTCCTAAATGCCTGACCCCTTATTCTGTGACTATGCCCCTTAGTTCGAGACTCTGCAGCCATGGGAAACAACCTCTCAGCATCTACCCTGTCAAGCCCCCTCAGGATCTCATGTTTCAATGAGATCACGTCTCATTCTTCTAAACTCATGTAAGGAGTCGTATAACACCAGGTTAAAATCACAAGCTTTCGGAGCTTTGCTCCTTCGACGAAGGAGCAAAGCTCCGAAAGCTTGTGATTTTAAATAAAGTTGTTGGACTATAACCTGGTGTTGTACAACTCCTTACATTTGTCCATCCTAGTCCATCACTGGCATCTCCACATCATGTCTTCTAAACTCCAAAGAGTATAGGCCCATTCATAGATGAGGTGAGAGTGACTGCCCTTAACATCAAGGCAGCATTTGACCGAATGTGGCACCAAGGAGCCCTAGTAAAATTGAAGTCAATGGGAATCGGGGAAAACTCCCCAGTGGCTGGAGTCATACCTAGCACAAAGGAAAGATGGTATTGGTTGTTGGAGGCCAATCATCTCAGCCTAAGGACATTGCTGCAGGAGTTCCTCAGGGCAGTGTCCTAGGCCCAACCATCCTCAGCTGATTCATCGCTGACCTTCCCTCCATCATAAGGTCAGAAATGGGGATGTTCGCTGATGATTGCAGAGTGTTCAGTTCCATTCGCAACCCCTCAGATAATGAAGCAGTCCGTGCCCGCGTGCAGCAAGACCTGGACAACACCCAGGCTTTGGCTGATGAGTGGCAAGTAACATTCATGCCAGACAAGTGCCAGGCAATGACTGTCTCCAACAAGAGAGTGTCTAACCATCTCTCCCTGACATTCAACGGCATTACCATCTCCGAATCCCCCACCAACAACACCCTGGGGGGTCACCATTGACCGGAAACTTAACTGGACCAGCCACATAAATACTGTGACTATAAGAGCAGGTCAGAGGCTGGGTATTCTGCATCAAGTGACTCACCACCTGACTCCCCAAAGCCTTTCCACCATCTACAAGGCGCAAGTCAGGATTGTGATGGAATACTGTCCACTTGCCTGGATGAGTGCAGCTCCAACAACACTCGAAGCTCGACACCATCCAGGACAAAGCAGCCCGTTTAATTGGCACCCCATCCACCACCCTAAACATTCACTCCCTTCACTGGCGCACTGTGGCTGCAGTGTGTACCATCCATAGGATGCACAGCAGCAACTCGTCAAGGCTTCTTTGACAGCACCTCCCAAACCCGCAACCTCTACCACCTAGAAGGACAAGGGCAGCAGGCACATGGGAATACCACCACCTGCACATTCCCTTCCAAGTCACACACCATTCCGACTTGGAAATATATCGCCGTTTCTTCATCGCTGGGTCAAAACCCTGGAACTCCCTTCCTAACAGCACTGTTGGAGAATCTTCACCACACCCACTGCAGAGGTCCAAGAAGGCGGTTCACCACCACCTTCTTGAGGGCAATTAGGGATGGGCAATAAATGCTAGCCTTGCCAGCGACGCCCACATCCCATGAACGAATAATAAGAAAAATTCTACTCAACTTTTTGTCTTTTTTTGTTCTATTTGAAAACTTGGACTATTCACAAATATGTTGGATTTATTGAAATTCTTTGCTTGAACCTTTCTATTACACTACTAATGCTTTTTATTCACCTTCAAAGTTTAGTACAGTTCCCAAAAGATGCAAAAGCAATTTTGAACCTTCCTTTCCACAAAATATTATTTTGTGTTTAGTGCTTTATAAAATAACTTTTTTTGCGAGTGAGAGTTAACATTGTGGTACATTAGGAACTTCAGCAAATTTTAGACAAAAGGGCAAAGCTTATTTTTTTTCCAAGTGTTCAGTGGTGTTGCTTGTTGTCTCTACTTTTCTTGGTCATTTGTGGAAGGCACGTGCTTCAGGCAGCGCACATGGATATTAAAACCAAAAATGATATGGTATACTGGGAACTTGCATGGTATCCAAAATTGTGTTGTTGCATTCGCTTAAACTACTGCTCAAATATTATCCTAACTAGTGGATTCCTGCTCTGTTGGCCTGTAGAAAGTCAGGACAAAAAGTACTTTAGGTGGTGCTATAGGTTTAGGCACAGGGTTCAGAAGCATCTAATGGGGGAAAAAATGTGCAGCTGCTGGTATGACTGTGACAGTTAGCTTTATAACAGAATGGTGATGCTCCAATAAATGGTATATGACATAGCAAATTTAGTATATTGCTGTCCTCCAATGGCATTGCATATGGGGAGTCAAGACCAAGAGTAGGCTTCAAGTGGAAAGGAAATATGGGGATAATTAGACCAGGCTGTGCAAACGTAATTCAGTTCCCATTTTGAAGTCATACATTCTGTCCTTATTTTTACATATTTCCATTCTAATTCCTGTCCACATTTATAATGGAAACTGCCTATGCAAATTTGTCATCCTGTAATTATACCCTCCCTCTCGTGGTCATGATGTGTGTATGTGTATATATTTATTGTGTAGGCTTGAGTAGTAACTTATAATTATAACATGGAATGCCTGCTATGCGTTGGAGTAATGATAAAGCAAAGAAAGAACTTGCATTGATGTGCCTTTCACAATCTCGGATGTCTCAAAGCGCTTTACAGCCGATGAAGTACTTTTGAATTGTAGTCTTTGTTGTAATGTAGGAAACATTGTAATGTCCCGCAGAGAACAATGAAAATAAATGAGGGATAAATATTGGCCAGGGTACCGGGAGAACTCCTTTGCCCTTGGAATAGTGCTGTGGGGTCTTTTACGTTCACCTGAGAAGGCTTAACGTCTCATCTGAAAGACGGCATCTCCGACAGTACAGTGTACTCTCAGTAGTGTCCAAAAGTGCCAACTTAGATTATGTGCTGAAGTGTCTGGAGTGGGGCTTGAACCTTCTGACTCTAAGGCAAGAGTACTACCACTACCAAAGCAGTCTAACTTCACATAGATAGCAAAAAGTTTTTCAAAAATCTGATCTATACTGAGTCAGGTGCTTAAAAAAAAATCCATTTGTTAATATGAACATACTGCAAGCAATTTTTATTTTTAACTCCTGTCACAAGTTTCTAAACAAACTCTGAAGTAACTTTAGCTCTGTTTCTACTGTAGCTGCAATTTTAATATATTAGTATATTTGTGCTGATTTTGCCTTAGTTACAAATTTTCAATGTAACAAGAAAGAAAGATTTTATATTTATATTGTGCTTTTCATGTCCTCAGGACGTCTGCCTCAAAGTGCTTCACAGGTAATGAATTAATTTTGAAACATAGTTATTGTTATCTAGACTAATATAGTAGCCAATATGCACACAATAAGGTCCTGTAAACAGCAAATTACATAAATAGCCAATTAATCTGTTTTGGTGATAGTGTCCTGGCCAACATTCATCCAACCACTGAGAACTCCGTCCTCTTTGAATAGTGCCATAGGATCTTCTGCATCACTCAAATAGGCTGAAGGGGCCTTGGTTTTATATCACATCCAAAAGATAGCACGTCTGACAATGCAGCAATCCTTCGGTACTGCACTCGACTATGTGCTGAAGTTCTGGAGCACGACTTGAACTCGCAGCCTCTGACTTGGGTGGGAGTGCTACCAACTGAATTAGTGCCGATAAGCTTAACTTTTAGGAAAGTGAAATAAAGGCTGCAGCACATCACGCATTTAATACATTAAACCATTCTTGATTATCTATTGTAGTTCCAAGTTCTAACTCATTTTTGAAGAATCCGAGCTGCTGCTTTATATTTCTGAGAAACCTTTTTGGCTTAACAAAGTGAGAGTTGGAACAGATTTTTTTGATGTCAGGCACCATGGGGAAAATACATTATCCCAACCAGGAAGAAACTACAAATTTCACCACTAATATTTCCATTGACAGCCTCAGTTGCCCATCTGGGCCAGTCTGAGTGCCATTTACTGCCAATTTGTGTTAAGTTATGGATAGCTGGGCTCATGCTCACTGGGAACTGGATTTAAACTCAGCTCTCAAGTGTGAAAGAAGAGTTGTCTGACCCACCACGTTTGATTTCCCAGCAAGGGTTACATTTTTTGAAAAACTAGCTGCATAGTAAAAGCAAATTTGAAAATGGATGTGTTTTCCAGCTGTTAATTACTTTAGAGAAATTGCATTTTGTGAATCAGTTTCAGGTTGTCCACTGCAACTGGGTGAAATACATAGGGGGGAAAAATTGGATAAGGGCCATTTTTGGGCACTGGTTGCATGATGCGCTATTATCCCGTGCCCAATGACCCCTGCGTAGGCAGTACCTGAGTTTGGGCCAGCCCGAGAAATCCCCTTCAATCAGCTTTCCATTCTGGGGCTTGCACGTGAAATCAATGCAATTCGCACTTTCCATCACCAGGGAGAGCTCAATCTCTTAAAGGGAGGATGTTTCTTAGAAATCTCTTAATGGTAGCTGGTACCTGTTATTTGCTGAAAACAACAGTCTGCTGTCTGAATGGAGATCAGACATCGCATACGTAAAACAAAGATGCAGGTCCCATCCCTATGTTTACACACTGATGAGTTATGTTAAAATGTTGAATAAAGGTTGCACACTACTAAATCCCACATCCTCCAATCAGCGCACCGGACCTCACCAATCTGCCCATCTGAGTTAGTACCAGGCCTGCGAGAGTGCGTGCACCAAGGTTCTCTGCTGATGCACTAGAGACCTTGGTGCAAGAGGTGGACAGAAGGAGGGACATCCTATATCTGCCGGGGTGGGTTGGGGGAACAAGAGGCCCTCCACACATATATCCAAGAGGCAGCAGGGGACGAAGTCAATGCCAGGCGCACAGCATCATGAACATTGATGCAGTGCAGGAAGAAGTTCAATGTTTTGACATGAGTGGTCAAGGTGAGTGAGGTCACTGTCAAGTGGCGTCTCCTACCAACTGCACCGCGCACTACACCCCCCATCACCCTCATACCAAGAAACTCTTTCCATCAGTACTCAACTCTTCCAACCAGATGCTTCCTCTCACTCTTACACATTACCACTGTTTCAAGCCGCCCACCCACAACTCTCAGGCCACACACACTGGCAGCTGTTCAACCTTGACAGGCACATCACCCAGACACGTGTCCTGCTTTCTTGGAGAAGGTGGCGCATATCAGGAGGTGGCAGTGGCATTTAGCTCCTTGAGCTTGTTCCACCGTTCAATGAAATCACGGTGGACCTGTGACCTAACTCCATATATCTGCCTTAGCCCCATATCTCTTAACACCCTTAGTTCACAGAAATCTATCAATCTCAGATTTAACATTTACAAGTGAGCTAGCATCAACTGCCGTCTGCAGAACAGCGTTCCAAACGTCTCCCACCCTTTGCGTGTAGAAGCATTTCCTAACTTCACCCCTGCACGTCCTGGCTCTAAATATTAGGCTAAGTCCCCGCATCCTAGTATTCAAGTATAGGAGACCTCCAAAAACAGTTAGAAATGTCTCGACAGCCAGAAGCAATAAATCCAGCCATTAACCTGTAAATCCTGCATGGTCCCTTTTAAATAACGCTGGTGGGGGGTCCTCCCGGGCACTCTAAGACATGTTCAAATGGTCGGAGTTAAGACTGTGCATTGAGTTGAGTGTTAACATTTTGGGACTTATCACTTTAAATCAGCGTTGCAACTGAAGCCATTTTCTCCCTACTTTACATGATTCCAGCATTCGTTATCTGTGCCTGCACTAACTCCTATACCAAGATGGCATCTGGCACACGTCACGCTGGAAACGTGCGTGCACATCCAACACGCCATCTTGTATGTCGGAGAGGCCGTGTAACGCCGAAACAACGGGCGCTACACGGCCCGATATAGCGCCCACAAAGTCCTGGTATTTTTGGTTTGTTTCTCCTTTTTAGCTTGATTAGGATAACTATTAAAGCGCAGAAAAGCTAAGCTGTGTTTAATCACCAGCACAAGTTAATTTATGAAGTTTAATTTTAAAAATGTGAAAACCTTCCATGTTGACATTCTAGTTTGCTATGAATTTCAGAGAGCAGCTGTTATCCTTCAGTCTTAAACACGAGTGGAAAAACCGAATCGTTGTTCGGATATAATGAGTTTAGCTTTTTAGTCCAGACTGTTAAAAGTCGGGAACCAAAACATTTAAACAGTTTGCAATAATTGAAAACTGAATCTCTGCACATCACAACTTCCAGTACAGTGTATTAAGATAAGTAAGATTAAAATGTTCTTGTATAACTTTATGCAATTTTTATCAAACTTCAAATGCCAGTTAGTTTTTTTATAAAACTGGCTTACAAGTATATTAAACTAATGATACTTAAAATCTGACTGTATGTTTGAAAAGTTTATACATTTGTTGTACTTGCCATAAGATTTGCTCGTTATTTAACAAGGAAGGAAAGCTTGGAGTAATTTCTGTTTAAAAGAATTCACCCAGCTCTCTGCTATAAAGTGGTTTATGTGTGCCAGATCAGTCCCTTTAATGGGAATCAGCATTTTGGACTGGGCTAAAATTGAAGGAATCAGACTCTCAATACCATTCTCTGGCTGTGTCAGTAATTTTCAACACAGGTGAATGGAGGGATTTACAAAGTAAAAATGCACCCAACAAAAGATAGTAATGGCAGAGAAGGCCATTTGGTTATTGTATGTTCGTATGGAGATGAGGATAAATTTTTTTCTCTTGTGAGTCTGTGGAACTCCCTTCTCCAGAGAGCGGTGGAGGCAAGGTCATTGAATATTTTTAAGGCTGAGCTAGATAGATTCCTGATTAACAAGGGAGTCAAAGATTATAGTTGGTAGACGGGAAAGTAGGTTTGAGGTCGCAATCAGATCAGCCATGATCTTATCAAATGGCAGAGCAGGCTCGAGGGGCCAAATGGCCTACTCCTGCTCTTAATTCGTATGTTCGTATGTCATCAAAATTCATCTACCCAGAGAGATCTGGAAGTACCCCCCCCCCCCCCCCACTCCATTGTGGCATCCAATTGCTTACTAAATGCCTTCTGTTTTTGCCTTCACTATTCTATCTGAAAGTCTATTCCATATAGTAATCGCTTTCTGCGTGCAAAAAAAGTTCCTGATATCAATCCTAAATTTACTTTTTACTAATTTGAATCTGTGTCCCTTGTTCTACTCTTGCAATTTGAAGTAATATTCTGAATTTACTTTTTCTATTTTCATATCTATCTTGTACACGTCCGTATATAACGTAGCACCTACTCCATGTTTCTTCAGTTTAATAACTTCCACCATTAAAGGGTGGGTGTCCTGATTTAAGGCTACACCGCCACTCATAAATTAATAATAGCTAAAAACCCAGTCTTGCTAATAAGTGAATTTAACATAATTACATTTGTATAGATTTTAATCAGTCTTCTACTGTTTATAACATTTTTTTAAATTTTCCAGTAGATGACACACTATTCACACTGAATGCTTTATGGAGCATGAAATAATAAGTTTGGACCACTTGGAGGCCAAAACAAATTGAATTCACTACAGAACTAGTTATAAACCTGAATTTAAATGTTAAAGATGAGATTGCAGTCATTTTTTGGAAAAAATCATTTTAAGATTGATGACCCCTCTCCTGCCAGTGTTTAACTGCCATCTAAATGTATCAAATGCCAACAGTGAAAGTCAAATTCACATAACCTTATGCCTTGAATTCCAAACAGGAATTCTAATACAATGCAATGGTGAACTACTAAAGCTGCAAACCAATCTTCGTTTATTTGAAAACTATTTAAGTTGTTCTTGAATCTCAATATACAGGGTTTTAACTAGACCCATAACATAACTCAAAATGGGATGAGTTTTAGTATTTAACAACCGTGGGCCAGATTTCCTGCCCATTGACTACAAATGGACAAGTAAGGGATAAAAAACTCATCCTTCTCCCAACCCCATTTTTAATTCCAGTTTTGAAAACAGAGGCTTCACTCATTCTATGCATTCTTATTTGGTCCATCAAGCCTACTGCTTTCAAAGACCATGTACTTAACCCACTAATTTAATCACCTGTGGGGATATTCTGTTTTAATACTCCTTGATCGCAAAGTGAATTAAATCAAACTCCTGACATATCTGGTACTCAACCCTGACCTGCCGCCCCCTACAAACGTTTTACTTTTGCCCCATTAGCACAGAATTATCAGTCCCTTGGAGTATCTGATTATCTATCTCTACCTACCCTTGTAATCTGTGACCTCATTCCCAGTTATCCAGCTCTTTTTTCAGGAATAATGCATCACAGCTTCAACTGTTTTTTTGCAAGTATTCACTACTTTGGTGGGAAGAATATTTTTTATTAGCCTCATCTGAGGCTTGTTAACTATAAACCTGCGACCACCAGTTCTTATCGTATATTCAAGTAGCCTATTTACATCTATATCCTCTATGATTTGATAACTTTGCAGATAACATGTTCTCAATGACTAGAAACTTTCAGTGAATGATGAGTAAATCCAAATGCTCAGTATGGCTGCCAAATTGATCTGGTGAGAAATTAAATCAGTGTCACATGTCTTAGGATATTTTATAGCACTGTTTTTGCCCTAGTCACACTATATTTAATCATGTATTGTCAGGAAGTATCTTTAGAATTCATTTCAGTTTTGTTTTCCTCAATCATAGGCTAGGACCACGTGCCATAATTGCTTGAAGATCATCATCTACAAATTCTCGTATGGATGCAGCTTTATTGAACTTGCATTATATCCATTTTCAAGTGATTTAGAATATTACTGTACTTTTGGATTTGTAATTTAGAAAAGTAAACTATTCAGATGTATTTCAAAGTACTGTACCGGTTTCTATTGGGCTAAAAACAATTGTAACTGCAGAAAATAAGCACAGAATAAACAACCATAAAGTATGTCTACAAAAAAAGTGGTTCCAACAATAGAATCCACCTCAAAAATAACTAGAACTGAATGATAAAACAAAGAACCTTGAAACACTTATCTGTTTAAAATCTGTTTTATTAAGCTGAAGAGGGAAAAGGTATAGTAGCCATTCATTAGTAAAAGGAGTAAGAACAAGAAATGCTAGAAATGCACATCAAATTAGTCATCAGCATTTGAAAAAAAATTAAGTTAATGAGTTGGGTGGGACCCTTATCAGGCATAATCCAGCATTTGCTGTTTCTGTTTGATTTCCAGCACTTGTACATTTTTTGGTGGAAGCAATTCCTTATCCAAGGTTGCATCAGTTGCAATCAGCATGTGAATTTACACATTTTGTAAAAATATCCAGCAATAATGGAATACGTATTATTTCAAAGTAGTTACAATTAGTTAAACCAGGAAGTATGTATTATGTGGTAATGATGTAAATTGTTCATGGAATAAACTATTCAAAAGTTTCACTTCAGTTAGCTTGCTACTGATACGGAAAGATTCTTAATTTAGTTTTAGGATGTAAAATCACATTTGATTTTAAAGGGAATGCAATGAATTCTAGATTAAAACTCTCCATTTTCAGTTTTTATTAAAGTATACAAGGGGAACTATTTTCTGACATTTCTTTATTTGCCCTATACATTGTGTAAGCTTCATAGGAAAGATTTTGTTTAAATTTCCAATGCAAAACACAATTTTGAATTGGGGGGGGGAAAAGTGAAGAATTGTGTGATGTTTTCTCATGGTATTACTTGAATAGAATAATATAATCTTTTGAAATTTCATTAACTGCTGTGCGATTCTGTAACACAAGTTCTGAATTGGAAAATAGTTTCAAACTGTGTAACAGGAGTATATGTAAAAGTTGCAAATGGTGTTTGGACTCTTCCATTTTTTTCTCTCTCTCTCTTTCTTTACCCCCCCTCCTCCACATACATCTGTTGTTTTGATTTATTCACAGTCACCTCTGTGTTTAGCAACATATCCCTTTTTGTCATCCTAAATACCAGTATTTATTCAAGTTTAGTCAGCAAATAGTAATAGCTCCATTTTAAAACCAAAATCCAGTTCATCTTCTGTTAGAAAAACAGGAAGTTGGTCCTCATGGTAGCCAGTAAAGACTTCAGCTATCAATTCCGATCTCGACTGTTAATTTAAAAACATGACTGCCCCCGGTGGAATACTGTGTGTAGCTATGCCACTTTTGAGCATCATTCTGCAGCTGAAAACCCTCTTCACATTCATGAAATTTATAATGCAAACTGTTGTATGAACACTGCTTAGAATCAATATTTCTCTGACAGTGTCATTGGTGCTAAGAGTTCTGGAATGAACAGCTGGACCAAATTTTTGCTTTATGCTTCACCAGGTTCAGTTCATAATCTGTTAATCTAGAATAACAATTTACACTACTGTGTGGAATATTGAGGGCCAATTAAGAGGAAAATGCATTAACTTGGACAGACAAAAAGTCTGGCATATTTATATGTTTAATATATACCTGTCTCTCTCTGTATTTTGTTAATATGTGGGCACCCAAGACACACACTTTTGTAGCAATATAGCTCACTTAGCTTAAAAGTTGATGTTTTTGCACTCAGACATGCAACTTTCCTGAAGCCTTCTAGGTGGCAGATTTTGCATTCTTTGAATCTCCAGAACCGTGCCCTTGGTTTCCATGTAATTGTGGGTGAGAATAAATACGGCACTGCTGTAGGAGACCTCCTGAGTATAACAATATAAGTCCCATTTACTGGGTAATGGGATTTTCAGCCTCTTTCAAATAAAAACTCCAGACACAATTGCATATAGAAGTGTGTGTTTAATAACATGGTAATTGTAGTACAGGTCAACAACATAAAAACATGTAGTTCTCGCACTGTCTGTCTGTGTCTCACTCTCTTGTTTTTCTTGCTTTGTCTCCTCCTCCTCTCACTCATCACCAATTTTAATCGCTGCACCGTTGGCGGCCGTGCCTTCAGCTGCGTAGGCCCTAAGCTCTGGAATTCCCTTCCTAAACACCTCTGCTTCGCTACTTCTGTCTCCTACTTTAAGACGCTCCTTAAAACCTACTTCTTTGAATAAGCTTTTGGTCACCTGTCCTTATGTGGCTTGGTGTTAAATCTTGTTTGATGTGAAGTGCCTTGGGATGTTTTCCTACGTTAAAGGGGCTATATAAATGCAAGTTGTTATGTATTGAATTATTTTTCAAACCACAAGCCTCAGGAACTCTTTCAATAGCTCCCATACCTGAAATTAAATTGTACGTTAGTATCTAACCTGGCAAAATGCAAGGAAATAATTGATCTATTCATGAGGTCCTGTTTTACTGTTATTATACTGTTATTATTCAAAGCAAAGCACAACATCTGAAATAAAAGATGAAATTGCCTGCTAACTCTCAAGAAGTTTAGCTAAACTCGTCTTTCTCACAGGCTAAATGTAGCACAATCAATTTGACAAATTGTGTTAGTTATGCTCAGAAAAAGAAAAAATAATAGTCAAATGGTACTGTTGGGTTTTTCTTACACAGTGACTCCAGTGTATGAGTGCGTTTCCATTGTTTATTGGTCAGCTGCTGTAAAGCCATTATAGTACAGTTTCTAAGGTACATAATTAGCCGCAATGCTTTTTTAAAATATACCCAAAAACATTATTAAGTCTGGTATATCAACTGTTGGGAGATAATAGTCTGTTAGAGGGTTGTTTAAAACAAGAAGTGGTTGTAAATTGTAAGTTTTGATATTACTGTAAACACACAGGTTCCAGAACTGGGGACTTTATGTGGCATAGTAGTTTTGAGAACATGGATGCTGGTTGTGGTTTTACTGTTGTATTAGTTTTGAATTCCAGTTTTATTTTTATTGGCAGTTGGTACGCAATGTAAGATTTTGGAGTGGAATGTTTTAATTAACAGCAAGATTGGCCATTCCCTTTTGTAAACTGTGTCTCCCTCCCCCTGTCTGGTGATAGAAAATCAATTAGTATATAACAGACCCAGAAATGACACAAGAAAACCCTAGTGGTGGAGAGCTTTGGGAACCATAGGTCCAAGTCACCTTTTTCCTCCCAAACATGCTGCACTTACCATGTCATGTCTCAAATTGCTCATATACTGTAACCGAAAATGTTGTTTTCTGAAATATGAGTATCTGAGTGTCGAAATAGCTTTGCATGCTGTAAGTTATTGTCTTCCAACACCAGCAGGAGTGAGGATGGCAAGACTGGCACAAAAAACAGTGTTACTGTGAGAAAATCTGGCTATTCAAAAGTCATTTTCATCCTCTGACCACAACTTTAGATTTTACTGTTCAATACTCATGTTAAGAGACCATATTGATATTAGTATTGCCTAGTTTTAGGGTTGTTAGAGGCAACTTAGTTGCTAATATTTGTGAAAAATTGTCCATAGAAATTATATTTTGTGTTCATTTCCTGTTCAGGTTGTAAAATATGGGCAGTGACTGTAACATCATTGAATCCAACCCCTGTGGTGAACGAGTTTGACAGTAAGTACAGCTGTTTTCCCC
Organism: Heptranchias perlo; assembly: GCF_035084215.1. Lineage (NCBI taxonomy): Eukaryota > Metazoa > Chordata > Chondrichthyes > Hexanchiformes > Hexanchidae > Heptranchias > Heptranchias perlo. The sequence goes on along the minus strand of NC_090357.1, from coordinate 15,516,016 downwards.
ACCTCCAGCAAGTTCAAACAATTCATACTACACATTTTGCACTCTTGTTGTATTTCTTGCATTTGTACGTGTATGTTTTTGTGTGTCTGTCTCTCTCTCTCTCTCTCTCTCTCTCGTTGTTCATGCTCCTTCGTAAATCTGTAGACAAGTATGATTTGTAATGAGACGTTAAGACATCCCTGTCATTTAAAAAAAAATTCAAATCTTTGTCACAATGTGTTACAAAACCTAGTGTTATAATTTATTGTGAAATGTCGAGCTGTTTTTTTTCAAATAAATAATTGTTTTGCTTCAGTTAAGACTTAAACCTAACCTAGTCCATATTTTCTCTCTCCACCCGCTTTCTGTCCCCAAGATTCCCCTCTGTCTAGAACTCTTCCTCCTATAATCTGTTTTGCTGCACCAGGAAACAAATTATGGTAGATGAGATTTGAAAATTCAGTGTGGAGCATGAAGACTTGGAAGAGCAAGATAAAATGTACCTCCCAACAGATACCTTAAGGAAAAATGTTTACCATGTGAATATTTGGACAAATGATGTGTTCAACCTGTATAGTGAACCATTTTCGTATAACAATTATTTTCTGTGAATATTTTCATTTAAAGTTGGCCCAGGAAAAGCCAGAAAAAACCTGTACTTAATTTTTGAAAAGTACTTCAATGTTTTTGTGCTTATTGAATTCCTGCTCTTTTCTACTTTTTCCTAATTAATTTTTGCAAAACACATTCAGTGGCTAGAAAGTCGAAGCAATCATCCTTTAGAACACTTTTTACTAAAATGAGAATTCATATTCTCATCTGCAGATACTGGATAGTGTAATGAGTTAGATACTTTTTCCATATCTGGGACTTCGGTTCATTTGATGCGGTAGAGGTCTCTTTGGTCAGTTGGTAAAGAGTCATGTGTGAAATGAGTTTGAGCAGTCGGTCTAGTTCTTAGTGGGCATGTTCACAGCACAAATTGCCCCTAATTGGTAATCTCACTAAGGCCCCACGATGGCCTGTGTTGGAATTGGAAGAATGTCACATTGGTACAGTTGGGAGTATTCTTAAGTTGGAACTGGGGCACATTGTTGGTGCAAAGTAAGGAAACCTCTGATTTCACTGTGCTTGATTTGCAATGGTTGGTGGCAATACTGGATGCCCAAAATGGAAAGCATTCCATTCCCCAATGTTGAGATTATCTGAGATTCTTCTCCTTTTTGAAGACAAAAATTCACATTCAAGGAATCGTATGAACTTTCTGTATTTTAAAAGAAAACTTTAATAAAATCTAATCCTAAGATTTTCTTCCAGGTGTAACGTTATCCTGCATTGTCAGTTCCCATACATCTGATAATCGTATCGAATGGAAGAAATTGAACGCTGGCACGGATTTTGTATATTATGATCAACAGTTACAAGGTGTGGACCGATTTTATATAATAGGTATTTGGGGTGAATTTAAAGACTTGCACGTGCAGTCCTAATTTTTTCTTTTTTGGAGGACAGGTACACCTATGAGTGGTGAAACAAGTGCACATCCTGCCCCATAACCATCTTATTTTGTATCATATACTTTTTGTCCTGATTTATATCTCATAGAAAATTGTCATCAGTGGGCTGGTTAGACAGGTAAAATGAGGAACTAAGAGTATAATATGGGCACAGACGATCAATTGGTGCTAAGATACAAAATTTCTATAACAACTGGTATTTTTTGTCTTTTATGAATGTGCTATAATAGGATCATTCAGATCATAAAATATTTGGAAACTGCAGTTGAGCCAAAAGATTGGTGGATAGCAAATGTTATACCCCAGTTCTGGAAAGGGAAGGGATAAGCCAGTTAATCTTCATTCTGTTGTGGTATCATCATAATTTGGAATAAAATTAGTGAGCACCTGGAAAGGCATGACTATATCAGAAACAATCAGCATGCACTTGTAAAAGTAGCTCATGCTTGACAAATTTGTTTGAATTTTTTTGAGGGAATCTGTGTATAGATGAAAGGGAATGCGATATGTTGTATATGGATTTCAGAAAGCAATTGATAAGGTGCCACTCTAAGAATATTAAGACATGTGGCATTAAAGAGAATGTAGCTACATGGATATATAGATGGATATGCAATTACAAACGGGGAGAAGGTGATAAGTGGATTTTTTTTACATTGGTGAGTTGCAGATAAGAGTGTGCCTTGGACCTGTGCTGGGACTTGTCCATTTATGTTTAAATGATTTGGACATGGGCACAAAAGGAATGATGTCTAAGTTTGCTAATACAAAATTAACAGCTATTGCAAACTGTGAGGAAGAATAAAAGGGATGATGGGTTAGTGAAAGGTGCTATTCAGAAACTACCTTTCCTCTCAGTCTTTGAATGTGTTGTCACATTCAAGTCCATGTCCATGTTTCCTCCAGCTCCCTGTTTGAACCTCTCCAATCAAGTTTTTGCCCCTGCCACAGCAATGAAACAGTCCTAATAATCACAAATGACATCAAAATCTGAGACTGACTACAATGCACAACCCCTCTTCACCTTTCTCAACTTCTCTGCAGTCTTTGACATTGTCAACTACATCATCCTCCTCCATTGTCCAGCTTAGTGGGACTGCCCTCGCTTGGCTCCACTCTTACCTAGCCAATTGTAGCTAGAGCATTTCCAGCAATGGCTTCTCACTGCGGGCCCCATCACCCTCCCTTACCACTATCTTGGGTTGAACCAGAATGTTTGCAACCTCGGCATTGTATTTGACTTTGAGCTGAGTTTCTGATCCCATATCTTCTCCATCACAAAGACTGCCTATTTCCATCACCATAACATCGACCGTCTCCACCCCTGCCTCAGCACATCTGATGAGACCCTCATTCATGCCACCTCCAGGCTTGACTATTCCTGTACTCTCCTGTCCAGCCTGGTGTCCTTCATAAATTTCAGCTTATCCAAAACTATGCTGCCCATAGCCTATCTCACACCAAGTCGTGCTCAACCATCACCCTGTGCTTGCCGACCTACTTTGAGGTGTTGAGGGACCAGGAGCCAAAGGTAAAATTCTCATCCTCGTTCAAATTCCTTCATTGCCTCACCCCTCCCTATCTCTGTAACCTATTCCAGTCCTACAACAACAACTTGCATTTATATCCGATACAACCCTCCGAGAATTCTGCCATCCTCCAACTCTGACCTGTGCATCCCTCACTCCCTTCACCCGCCATTGCTGGCCGTACCTTCAGCTTTCTAGGCCAGAAACTAGAATTCTCTCGCTACGTTTCTCCACCTCCTTCCTCCTTAAAACCCATTTCTTAACTAAGCTTTTAGTCACCATTCCTAATATTTCTGCCTTTGGCTATCTTTGTCTGATTACACTTCTGTGAAGCGCCTTGGGACGGTTTGTCTTTGTTAAAGGTGATATATCAAGGCAAGTTGTTAAATTTTTTTCAGAACTGTGTTCTGTTTTTAGGAGACTTGAAAGGTCGAGCAGAGTTCAAGGGTTCGTCCATATATATACGCAACGTGACTCGTAAAGACACCGCAGTATATCGCTGCGAAGTTGTTGCAGTTCACGACGTCAAAAGTTTTGATGAAGTTTCTATTAATCTAACAGTGCAAGGTACCTTTCATAACTTGTGACTACGATAAGATTGTTTCTGTATTTTTCCATGTATTTTGATGACTTTCTTGTTTATCTGCGTCCAGATGAGAGAATTTGTCAGGAAAAACTTAGATTATCACCTCAAACCAAAATATTTTGAAAGGAGCCTTTAAAATAGCAGGTCGAATCAATGTTTCAGAAGCTGAACATTCTTCCCCACCCATTTCCCCCAAAACCAGCCCCTACTGAGTGCTTACAGAATCATCACTTGAGGGACTGCTGAGTGCTCTTATTTGACAACTTAAGTCATCTGAGTAAAATATGTAAAGTACATGTTTTACTCAGATGGCTTAAATTGTCAAATAAGAGTACACATTTGTATATAGTGTTAGTCAAAGAAAAAAGTCGCACTTAATTCAAACCTTAAGTCCTTGGGACGTCCCAAAGTACTTCACATTTAATTACTTTTGAAGTGTAGTCACTATAGGTGAACACAACAGTAAATAGTACAGTATATAAGCTTTCTGTCATCATCTGTAGCAAATGTAAGGAATCTTACAACACCAGGTTATAGTCCAACAATTTTATTTTAAAATCACAAGCTTTCAGGGATTATCTCCTTCGTCAGGTGAGTAAGTGAGTGAAAGGTTCTCAAATCGCATATCTTAGGCTGGGACACGCTCCCACCAACCAAAGGTGTCGTTGGTGTTCAGACAGGTTAGCCACAGAAAACAGTTCTGAATACACACTGGGTCAGGTTACAAAGCCACAGAGAGAGAGAATGTCCAGTTGTATTAAAAACAGATAACTTTTTTTTTCCCCTGCTTACGTGTAGCGTGACATGAACCCAAGATCCCGGTTGAGGGAAAAAAAAAGTTATCTGTTTTTAATACAACTGGACATTCTCTCTCTCTCTCTCTCTCTCTCTCTCTGCCTTTCGGGTCTCTTTCTCTGGCTTTGTAACCTGACCCATTGTGTATTCAGAACTGTTTTCTGTGGCTAACCTGTCTGAACACCAACGACACCTTTGATTGGTGTGAGTGTGTCCCAGCCTAATATAAGATATGCGATTTGAGAATCACTCACTCACGGAGATAATCTCCGAAAGCCTGTGATTGTAAAATAAAATTGTTGGACTATAACCTGGTGTTGTAAGATTCCTTACATTTGTCCACCCCAGTCCATCACCGGCATCTCCACATCATCTGTAGCAGGTGCTAAAGATGTAGTATGGTCTACTTTGTTGTCCCATAAACTCTGAATGTTACTGAAGTTTTCTCCCTAGTATGCACAACTTTACTAGCACACTGCACATATATGTAAGGTATTATATACCTAACTTATTGCATAACTTGTGTGGAACTCTTTATTAAAAAAAAATAATTTAAATTAAAAAAAGAAAAGAATATTTGTACACTTACTAATATGTGTTGGCAATCTAGTAAACTCTGCCTACATAAGCTTAGAGTTATTGTATGTGTGTGACACTTTTTTTGGGTGGTGGAATAAAACACCAGGATTTGAAATGAATTTTGATAAAATTAAGCACTCAAGAGTATGCCAGTACTTCCTTTTTGTAAGTTCTACTTCCCTGTCCAGTTTAGAATCAGCAGAGGATGGCAGTAGCCATTCCCTAAAAACATAATATTTGGAGAGTCCTGTTCACAGGTGGCTGAGATGGCAGTAGACCATGTCTCTGGGTTCTAGGTCTTGCATGACCTGTGACACCCCACTACAAATAGTCAATCAGCTATGTACAATTAGACACAAAATTTAAGTACAATGCATTATATAAATACTGGACATTAAATAACTACACATTGTTAGCTCACATAATATATCACCTTGGCTGTAGGCTTAGACCCCCTTTCCCTCCTAACCTGAATTTCTTGCTCCCTCACAGCCCCTAATTGCTCCCCCACCCAGCAGGTTACGACAGGCTTTCCTCACCTGGCTCCAGTAGCCACCTGCAGCCCATCTTGCTTTGTGACGTTGACTTTTTTTCAAAAAAAAGATAAAATACAAGTTTTGGGGGTGGAATTATATTATCACCTATAAATATGTTTCTTGTGAACTTTATTTGAAGTCCCTGCTAATTTCAATGTTGAGACACGATATCAAATATCAAACAAGCTTTATACCATCTACCATGACATATCCCTTTGTATGCTAATATATCATCATAAAAATTTTCTGTTCATTAATTTTTTTAATGTTCTATCTCATTATAGTTAGACATTTAAAGTGATTTTTGGCCAGCATTTCGTAGGGAGGAGTTTTATGATTACATATTTTTATTATACTAATAAATTGCCTGTAGCATTGCCCACAGTCAATTGATGAATGCTACATTGTAAAGTAGTTTATATGGACTTTGTTCTGTGTAAATCTGTTTAGCTCCAAGTACTGTGCATGCATATTTAATGCATTATCAGATGCACTATGGGTGATGTAAATTAGGTACTCGCTGATGAACTTCAGTGAAATCTCACTGAAAGGTATCTTGCATTATAATTTCACCCAGTAAGTATTGTGCATGAGCTGTAAACTCAATATTATACCATGCTGAACACTCTTTATTTTCCACAGTGAAACCAATTGCACCACAATGTGCTGTACCTAAATCGGTGCCAGTTGGGAAGACTGCAGTTTTGACATGTACTGAGCATGAAGGCTATCCACCATCCACATATACTTGGTACAAAAATGGTGACATTCTCCCACGTGACCCAAAATCCAGTCCAAAATTCATTAATTCTTCTTATAAAATAGACTACAGTACAGGAACTCTGGTAATCAATTGTTCAGTGTCTTTAATATATTATTACTAACCTGTAATTTGCCTATCATATAATGTCAAATGTTAAAAGTCTTTCAAGGATTATAGGGGATTGATCTTGTGGAAAAAGTGTTTGCCAAACTGTTTATTTGGAAGGGAGAAGAAACAATGCTACATTCATTTAAAGTAAAATGATGTATTTTAATGAAATCTGACCTTAAATTTTCAAGACAAATTAAAACATTGTTACCATTGACTTTTTTCCAAGACACTAGTTGCTCTTTAAAATTAAATTTAATCTTGCAGTGTAGATTCTCCTGGATTCTGCACTGTGGAATAATACTGGCATGACTAACCTCCATTTGAATGAGTTGCATACTAATACGTTAAATATCTACTTGACGTTGATCCAGCAGCAGTTCCTGTTTTTGCCTGCTAATTTGAATGTTGAGACATAACTAGGGTTGCCAACTCTGGTTGGACGTATTCCTGGAGGTTTTGTCACTTGACCTCCTGCCTCCAATCAACCCAGCCAGTTAAACAGCCTTTTCTCCCCATCTCCAATGTTTTCATAACTAATAAACAAAAATGCTCAAAGAAAATGAGAAAAACACTTTTTTTATTTTAAATGTCGCTGTTATTTTTCTCCCGGGTTGCTCGCAGCAGTGTCCAAGAATTAATGATTAATCTCTTGGAGACTCCAGAGAAATCCTCGGGGGGTTGGCAACCCTAGAGATGACGTCAAATACCAAATAAGCTTTATGCTATCGACCATGAGATTTCATTTTGAGTGTTAATATATAATATTTTCTATTCATGAATTTCTTTGTGTGTTAGTTAGACACTTAAAGAATGATTCTTCACCAACATTTCATAGGGGGGAGTTTTATGATTGCATATTTTATAATACTAATAAATTGCCTGTAGCGTTGCCCACAGTCAGTTGATGAATGCAAGTTTTTTAATTTGGAAAATGATTGAGTTGGGAGAGACACTTCAGAAACTCTACAGACCACCAGCCTGAAACTACATTGTGACCTTATAACTTGGCAAAATTGAATGGGAAATGTTGACCTAACAATTTACAATGGGAAATGTTGATAGAAAAGTGTTACTTCATATTAAGACATTTGATAAAGTTTATGGGCAGAAAGCACAGTTGCTGCACCAACTTTTCACTGCTACAATACTACAAATGCAGTAATAGCTATTTTGCAATGATTTGGAATAAAGCTACTTTCAAGAAATAGATTTTACAGCTGACATGCCCAGTTGCAGCCCCAACTCTGTCATAGAGCAGTTGATTATGGGTTCACATCAGTGATAACATCAATAGGTGAACTATCCTAGTATTATGATTGTAGTATTATGGATTGGGTGGCACTGAAAGGGGCCAAATACCTCTCCCACAGAGAGGGAGAGAACTTGGAGGGAGTTAAACAGGCTCTTTTGCATACCTCTCAGTGGTCTGTTTCATAGAAGCCTGTCATCAGTTTGCCTGCCTGCCTTCTCAGCTTGGGGGTGGTTCATGGCACAGGAAGGGGAACAAGTCGTTTCAAGAAAGAATCTTGCTCTAAAGATTAAGTTGATAAATGTGTGATTTTACTTTGCCAGCGCTTCAGTGTCACCTCAAAACTGGACATTGGAGAATATCACTGTATTGCGAAGAATAATGCTGGACATGCAAAGTGTAAACCTCAGCGGATGGAAGTCTGTAAGTTGCCCTAATCTACTTTTTGTAGTGTTCTGACCACTGGTAAGGTAGTAAGTCGTTTAGTATTTTGATCAGGCAATTACAAATGTATTTATTTTACAATTTTTGTCTAATTTTTTTTATCAACTTGGGCGTCAGCCTTGGTTCAGGGTCCCACCACTCAGAAGGTCGTAGACTCAAACCCCACTCCAGGATTTGAGCACATAATCCAGGCTGACGCTTTGATGCAGTGCAGAGGGAGTGCTGAACTGTCGGGGATGCTGCCTTTTGGAAGAGAAGTTAAACCAAAGTCCTGTCTGCCCTTTCAGGTGGACGTCAGAAGACCCCATGGCTTTATAATTTTAAAAATGCACCAAATAACTGAGTGCACAAAATCATTGAAATAATGTTTAGTAGACCAGTAAATCAATTAACATTTTCATGTATGCCAGTGGGTAGGACTGTGGCCTAACAACACTGGATGGGGTGCAAAAATGTGGACTTGCACTCAATTCTTCCATATTATTCCTATCGTATGTTAAAATTGATGAGCAGGTCACGACATTCTGTTTCAAAATACATTGAGAACAATGTCAGGCTCTGGCCACAACAAAATCCTATTACTCCTGTAGATGGCACTATGACTGGCATTTCTAATGTTAAAAGTCCTGTCCTAGTAACGTTAGCTCCGAATTGAGCAATAGAACTATTACTTTCCCCTGTGGTCAGTATGTGTGTACGTATGCAATTGCATTACAAAGCAACTGGGTAGCAATGCAAAAATGTGTTTGCCTTTAGCATAGTTTTAAGGTAAGAATGAAAGGTGTTATGAAGTGTAATGATTCTTCACAGTAAACCAATTGAAATTTCAGTGAAACGCTTCCTCACTGCAGCATAATTTATACATCACCTTTCTCTCAATACAACCTCATCAGATGTTGATGCCTGGCCCTATGAGCACAATCAAGTTCTCCTCCCCCCAACCCCCCCCCCCCTACTCTTTCCTCTCCGCCCCCCGCCCCCTTACTCCTCTTTCCTCTCCACCCCTCCTCTTTCCTCTCTGCCCCCCCCTTACTCCTCTTTCCTCTCCGCCCCCCCCCCCCTTACTCCTCTTTCCTCTCCGCCCCCCCCCCTTACTCCTCTTTCCTCTCCGCCCCCCCCCTTACTCCTCTTTCCTCTCCGCCCCCTTACTCCTCTTTCCTCTCCGCCCCCCCCCTTACTCCTCTTTCCTCTCCACCCCTCCTCTTTCCTCTCTGCCCCCCCCCTTACTCCTCTTTCCTCTCCGCCCCCCCCCCTTACTCCTCTTTCCTCTCCGCCCCCCCCCCCTTACTCCTCTTTCCTCTCCGTCCCCCCCCCTTACTCCTCTTTCCTCTCCGTCCCCCCCCCTTACTCCTCTTTCCTCTCCGTCCCCCCCCCCCTTACTCCTCTTTCCTCTCCGTCCCCCCCCCCCTTACTCCTCTTTCCTCTCCGTCCCCCCCCCTTACTCCTCTTTCCTCTCCGTCCCCCCCCCTTACTCCTCTTTCCTCTCCGTCCCCCCCCCCTTACTCCTCTTTCCTCTCCGCCCCCCCCTTACTCCTCTTTCCTCTCCGCTCCCACCCCCCTTACTCCTCTTTCCTCCCACCCCCCTTACTCCTCTTTCCTCCCACCCCCCTTACTCCTCTTTCCTCCCACCCCCCTTACTCCTCTTTCCTCCCACCCCCCTTACTCCTCTTTCCTCCCACCCCCCTTACTCCTCTTTCCTCCCACCCCCCTTACTCCTCTTTCCTCCCCCCCCCCCCCCCTTACTCCTCTTTCCTCCCCCCCCCTTACTCCTCTTTCCTCCCCCCCCCTTACTCCTCTTTCCTCTCCGCTCCCACCCCCCTTACTCCTCTTTCCTCCCACCCCCCTTACTCCTCTTTCCTCCCACCCCCCTTACTCCTCTTTCCTCCCCCCCTCCCTTACTCCTCTTTCCTCCCCCCCCCTTACTCCTCTTTCCTCCCCCCCCCTTACTCCTCTTTCCTCCCCCCCCCTTACTCCTCTTTCCTCCCCCCCCCTTACTCCTCTTTCCTCCCCCCCCCTTACTCCTCTTTCCTCCCCCCCCCTTACTCCTCTTTCCTCCCCCCCCCCTTACTCCTCTTTCCTCCCCCCCCCTTACTCCTCTTTCCTCCCCCCCCCTTACTCCTCTTTCCTCCCCCCCCCTTACTCCTCTTTCCTCCCCCCCCCTTACTCCTCTTTCCTCCCCCCCCCCCTTACTCCTCTTTCCTCCCCCCCCCCCTTACTCCTCTTTCCTCCCCCCCCCCCTTACTCCTCTTTCCTCCCCCCCCCCCCCCTTACTCCTCTTTCCTCCCCCCCCCCCCTTACTCCTCTTTCCTCCCCCCCCCCCCTTACTCCTCTTTCCTCCCCCCCCCCCCCTTACTCCTCTTTCCTCCCCCCCCCCCCTTACTCCTCTTTCCTCCCCCCCCCTTACTCCTCTTTCCTCCCCCCCCCTTACTCCTCTTTCCTCCCCCCCCCTTACTCCTCTTTCCTCCCCCCCCCCCTTACTCCTCTTTCCTCCCCCCCCCCCCTTACTCCTCTTTCCTCCCCCCCCCCCTTACTCCTCTTTCCTCCCCCCCCCCCCCCCTTACTCCTCTTTCCTCCCCCCCCCCCTTACTCCTCTTTCCTCCCCCCCCCCCTTACTCCTCTTTCCTCCCCCCCCCCCCTTACTCCTCTTTCCTCCCCCCCCCCCCCTTACTCCTCTTTCCTCCCCCCCCCCCCCTTACTCCTCTTTCCTCCCCCCCCCCCCCTTACTCCTCTTTCCTCCCCCCCCCCTTACTCCTTCTCCTCCCTCTTTCCTCCCCCCCCCTTACTCCTTCTCCTCCCTCTTTCCTCCCCCCCCCCCCCCCCTTACTCCTTCTCCTCCCTCCCACCCCCCCACCTGCGCCTCTGTGCCTTCTTTCTCCTCCTCCCCGCAGTACTCTCGCTAACTCATCACTCAGTGTCCCAGCAGATTTCCTGTGACACCCCGTACCATAGCATTTTGCCTTCAAAATTCTGTATTTTCAGATCCCTTCATGGCATCAGTCAACCCCATGTTTGTACATCCTATGCTCTTTGTTTCTTTGTTCATCCCTTCCACTGCTGCACTGTCAATTGTCGGAATATTCAGCCATTCCTGCAGAGTGGGATTCGCTTGCTAAATCTCTCCATATCCTACCTGTTTCCCCAACTTTAAAAGTTGTCGCAAAAAGCACGACTTCACTGTGCACCCCTTGATTTCTCTCCTACTTCCTCCTTTGCTATCGAGAGCTGCCCTATGAAGTACCGTACTACATCTTGCGTAAAAGGTGCTATAAAAATATGAATAATTGTTGCATAAGTATTACGTTTAACTGTTTCTAAATAAAATTCCTGATATTGTGGTTTAATTACAGTATGAATAATTTGTAATTAATATTCTCTTGTCATCCTGCAGATGACATTAATATTGCTGCGATCATTGGTGGTGTTCTTGTTGTAGTTCTTGTTCTACTGATTATAACCATTGTCATCAGGCTTGCATATAAACGAGGATACTTTGCAAGTAAGAAGTCACCTTCACTCTTTCTTTATTTTCATCCTTTTGAAGAAACCTCTGGTTCATGCAGTCAGGGGAAGGATGTTTATTGCTATAATTTTTATTGTAATCCAATGGTAAATGAGCAACAAAAATAGCTGTATGCCGTTTGAGGGACGACTAATCTAACTAACTTAATGCAGGTTGGAATGTTATGGTGATGTTAGCAGTTAGCTAATTAGAAGTAATGTGATTTATGCCTTCTAAATAAATATTCTTTCTAATGTTTCCTACTTGTGTAGTGTTAAAATATTAAAGCATCTTCTGTGCAGGCAAGCATGGTTTCAGTAGTATGCAACACCATTTTGTTCTTGTATTGTTCATGATAATGAAAAACTGTAGGAAGATAATTAGAAGTATGCATGCACCAGAGATCATTATTTACAGTATTAATCTTCTGTTTCATAATGTCACTTTGGTTGTTAACTTACTTGTTTATTGTATTGTCACAACGCAAGGTAACTTCTATTAAATACTGTTCTCTTCCTTCCTCCTTCCCCCACCCCCACCCCCAGAGAAACAACCTGAAAACAGGTGAGAGTTGCTCATTCTTGGAATCTGTTTTTAACCCATAATAAATATCTGTATACTAGAAATAGATTGGCCTCAACACCCAAGGGTATCATTTTGAGTTTTGGGATGCCAAGAACAGGACAGGAGGTGGTCATTTGGCCCATTGTGCACCACTCTTTGAAAGAGTTATCCAATTAGTCCCACTCCCCAGCCTTTTTCACATAGCCCTGCAAAATTTTCCCCTTCAACTATTTATCCAATTCCCTTTTTGAAAGTTTTATTTATCTATCTAGCTCACATTCACTTCAGCTTAATCTGTGTGATACAGCACAAAAAATTGAACTGACCGGCAATTCAGGGAAATGGCTGAGACCAAAACTATCGGACCAATTCTGTGAATGGAGTGCCAGTCACTGGGAGTTTTTTGTGTGAAATTGAGGGCACACAGCCCATGATTTTCCACTTATTAAAATTAATAAATGGAAAATCACCAGACATGTGCCAGTGATCCGCTCCCTACTGGGAATGCAGGATTCACACTTGTATCTTCTCACATCAACTTAGTTCACCTTAAAGTGGTGTACAGCTTTGAATGATGACTGGTATGAGTCGTACATGTAAGTAGGTCAGCTTCCTCAGCTTGGAAATCATGAAGGCTTCACAAAAAAACACCCTATTAATGAAATGCTACTCTATTTTAATGTACCTCTGAATATCTTTAATGTAAATATCATTAACTTTAGATTAATTCTCACGAATGGTGATTTATTTAATGCAATCTAAATTGTAGTTGAGCATATAATTAGATTATAATTTGTTTTAATTATTATTGGAGCTTAGTTATACAAGATAAAACAATAAAAAGTTTAATTTTGTTTGTTTTAGTTACAAGGCTTCCTCAAAAGCAGATGGTGTTGATTATGTCAGATCAAATCCTGTAGATGATGAGGTAAGATGAGCATTGAAATGAACAGCAAACACACAGTAATAAGAGCTGAGATTTTTTTGGTGGGGACACAAGGGGGGATGGGTGTAATGGAGCCAATACATTGTTTAGATATTTTAAAAGGATGCATCTTCTACCATAATCCTGAGATTTTGCTGATCTAGATCCCCTGGCGAGCTGTGACTTCTCATTGAATTGAACTGTATTGCAACTTTTATGTTTACTTCAGATTCAATGGTTTGATATTTTCAAAAAGTTTGAACTCCATAAAATGAGGTTCTGAGCCTCGGGCCTATGGAAGTTTCAATGTAGGACTGCATGACTAATTTTTAAGTGTAATCTGCTATATAACTTGTTCCTTCCCTCCATTACAGGGAGACTTCCGACACAAATCTTCTTTTGTTATCTGAAAGGGGAGAAGACCAGAGAAGTGAAGACGACAGAAAAATACCTCTTAAAGGAACTCAAACCAGTAGCAAATTTAAGCATTTGTTAACTTACATGGGCCACATCTGTACGGAAGTTAATGCCAGAGACTTGTAATATAAAATGAGTATTTTTGCCAAAGCTGTTGACCACTTCTGCCACTAAACAATGAAGTTTTTTTATTCTTCAATTTCTGTTTTTGATATTGCATATTGTCTCAGTGCTGGTAATGAGATCCCCTAATCTCTGCTGCTTTAATGTATGGCTAACTGTTCTAAAATCTGATACAGAAAAAAAGTTTTACATACTCACGGTGTACTGCTTCCTGGCCATTATCAATACATCAAAATTAGAACCAAATGCCCAAATGACACATCTCAAAAATGAAATACCTGTCATTGGTTCATGGTTTTGATCTATAGAAAGGATGTACTAAATCACCACAGTTGCCTGTGGGGGAATAGGTAAGCTAATATGATTGCCTTTTCTGTTGAGATCTATCCAGGTTCCATATTTATGGGAAATTACTAAACATCTTAATTTGTATAAATTTGTACAGTGTATGTTCAAAACTGTCACGTAAAAGGAAAATCAATTCATTAACCAGGAGCCCTCGGTAATTTTTTCCTCACCCTAAGATAACCAAACTGCCAAGTGATTATTCTTTAACACGAGGAAAATGGACAGAAGTTTACAGGAAGTCAATGGATAGGAAAAGTATTTTTGAAGATTCTTTCAGAGGTGTTCAGTACTTACGTTTCATGAGTTGTTGTAGTTCATGCTGTTCAAATGTTGAGTTGATAGGCAACATTACTTCATGGCTTTTTATTTTCAAACCAGCCAATTTGCTTGCTAAGACGACCTCTCCCAGCACAGCCAGGAAAGCAAAGTCATGAAATAAAACTTTAAAGAAAGGATACTCAAACCAGTATTGAATTTATTTAGTTACTGTATGTACTATTTTTCTCAATGTTTTCTCTATTTGCCTTGTTAGCAAAAGCCAAGGAGTGATATTTCTAATATGTTGCATTTATAAAGAAATATATATTTTAAATGGAATAGCTTGTTGCTGAGAAGCAGTTTACATTTTGGACAAGCAGAGGCTTTTGCCTTGCATGTTGAAAGAGGCAGTTTCTTTTATCTTTTTTTTAATTGATTAAAGGAAGGGGTTGAGACAAATACAATCAAGTACTATATTGTAAAACTATCACTGGTTGGGAAAATTACACTCTGGAATCAGTGCAAAATCAAATTGTTCTATCCTCTTGAGTTTACATTGCATCAGAGATTTATTTAGGAATTAAATTCACACTGTTCTTGATTGTCTATTGGTTGATCAGCATAGAGATTTAACTTGCATTACTTTATAAGTAAGATTGTACAATGACAAACACTAGGGGGTGGTGTGTTTTCCTGCAACACAGTCCTTTCGCATCTAGTCTGATTTTAAATTCATCTGATGGTTGTTCAATGACTTGCATTATTTTTAGGGTTATTTGGGAATGTTTTCTTTCTTTTCAAAAACTTGCCCTTTTTCTAAGGCAACACTGCCAATGTGCCCCTAACGCTGATTGCCAAGAAATGCTAATTACCTCTCGGGCAGAAACCTCCCCTCTGATTTTTGAGACTGGGGAGAAACGTTAACCATTAGTCATTACTAAATTTTTATCCAGTAGTTCTGTAAGTTCAAATGAAATCTATAAGCACAGTAAACAAAAACCTCTGCAATTAAGAAACATGCTAGTGAATCTTCTACCTGAAACACTTTCCACCGCTGACAAATAAAAGCACAAAAGTTAAGGTTTGTGTTTACTTGCTGGTATTTTTGCTATCCAAGCATTTGATTTTATTTATAGCAGGGGACATTTTTAGTCGTAGTCTATCAGACAATTCAAGAAAGTGATCTTTAACAATCCTTTTTGGGCTTTAAAGTTTGGATCATTTCTTCTTGAGCTTTGTCCGGTATTAACTTTGACCTAGGATGGGGGATTAAGCCTGAGTCTCCCAACCCAAGAGTCAAATTCAGAAATGCAACATTAAAACTTTGTTGCAGTTCATAAACAATTGCAGCAGATTCTTCCAGTTTGTCTATAAGAATGTTTCCAAATTTGTTCAATGCAAGTAAAATGGATGCTTCCAATAAATTTGACCAATCTTTCAGTTTGATTAGTAAGACTAACATTAAAAAAACTAAAGAAAAAGACTTGCATTTACATAGCGCCTTTCACAACCTCAGGACTTACCACAGCGCTTTACAACCAGCTACTTTTGAAATGTAGTCACTGTTGCAATATAGGAAATGTGGCAGCCAATTTGCGCACAGCAAGGTTCCACAAACAGCAATAAAATAAATGACCAGATGATCTGTTTTATCCCTCAACCAACACCACTAAATGTTGGCCAGGAAACAGAGCTCCCCTGCTTTTCTTCGAATGGTGCCATTGGATCTTCAACCTCCACCTGAGAGGGCAGATGGGGACTTGTTTAATGGTACCTCTGGCAATGCAGCACACCCTCAGTAATGCAGTGAAGTGTCAGCCTGGATTATGTGCTCAAGTCTCTGGAGTAGGACTTGAACCCACGACCTTCTGACTATAGAGTATTTAACACAAAATGCAGTATTATGTTAAAACAACCATAAAGTTGATCTTGTTAAATCATAAGACAATGATTGCATTTTATAGTTTAATATTTTTGAAATGATTTTTTCTGATATACTGGTCCAAGAAGAATAAGCAGGTAATTCTTACAGTTCAGTATACCAAATTTATTTACAAATATTCAATTACAAAACTCGTGTAATAACATTCAGTGATTCCTTCTTTGTAGTTATAGCTGTCATTTTATGGGCCAGTATATTTTGTAAAATGGTATGGTGTGTGTATATATTAAATGCTTTTGTATTAGGGCCATAATGCAACAGAATATTTTCTTTTATATGTGAAGTTGGTTGCCAGTGAAGGATTGAAATCACAGCTGTGGAGAGTAGGCTAACACTTTACTTTCAAGCTTCGGTGAAATGAATTACGATCTGGATCTTCATTGCAATTTAAATTTGTATGCAAGGTAGCCTGAGAACATCTGAGTTGTCCAATTTTTGTCTTGTACTCATATTTTGTAAATCTGTTAGGCTCTTTGCGCATAGAGGTTGCACTCTAAAATTCAGCCACTTCTCCGTGAAGGGAAGAAGCCTCAGATCATGCTTCAATTGATTGTGTTTTCCTTTTGTTTTAAAGAAAAAGGTGCAGCCTGTATGTGTGTGCCAATGCAAAATGTGGAGCTATCTTTACTTTTTTTTAAAAAAAACTTGTCAATTCCACTTCTGAGCAGAAAGTTAAACTTCAATCGATCCAAAATGGAAACTTGCCATTCTTTCCAAAAGTTTCAGTTTGGAGTCTATTTGCCGTATGAAGCACAGCAGGGTTACATTTCTTTTGAGTTCCTGTATCTGCTGCAGTTTGAGCTTAAAGTGCAGTGTTTCAATTTTTATTTTGAAGCATGATTTTAAATGGTCCAAAAATCCTAGAATTTGTTTTGTATATATTAATTGTTTGCTTAAATGTATACAACTAGGTTTGATGTATTAAACTCATGTCACATTAGCTAAACATATCTCTATGGAACTTATTCTAAAATTAAGTGATTAGAAATGTAGGGCATTTTGTTCTGGATTTAGTAATTTGAGAATGCAGTACTCTACAGCCATCATAATCCACTTTTTTTTTTCTGTAGGCTACACCATGTTTTCCCATTAACTGTCAACTTATTTAGGTAGCATAAAGGACATGAAAATGTTGTGATCTAGTTGTAATCTGATGGAGTGAATTGAATTAGCTGCTTTAAACTGTAGCACACAAAGTGCCTGTTAAAGAATTCTTTATCTGTTATTTTTGGTGGCAGTGGTTAATTGTTAAGACTGTCCATGAAATAATTCATTGAACACAAAAATGAACTCTTGGTTGTTCTCCATATACAGACAGCTGTCATCTAAAGGTGGACATGCACAATCCTTAATTGCCTGATCATCAATTAGCTCTGAGCTAGCACTTAAGAACTTTTGCTTTCACTTAGTCCTATATTCCTACCCTTTTCCCCCCATAGCAAATAGGGTTGCCTTAACGTGCACATTTTCTATTTGTTTTTGGTAAATTATCCTTTTGCAAAATGAGTTTTCACAATCATTAGCATCTGCTAATAATCTTGGAATGCTTTTCTTCAATTAAGTTCTTCAGCTCAATGCAAATACTTATTGAAGGAGGAATGTGATTCCATGGCAGTCATACAAGAATGCTACTCATATGGGATAAGCTCAATCTATTTATCTCTATGCAAGGGACATAGGTTTTCTTGGACATTCTACAATTGAGAAGAAACCAACAGCATTAGTTCATTTGATATGAATTGATGCATTCTTAAGTGCCTTTACTTGGAAAGAAAGTTATTAACTTCACTCCTTGATACTTAGGACCACTGTAGATCTCAAAGCTTTGAACTTTATTTCTAAGAATCCCATATTGTGCCAGTCTGTGGGAGTTGTTTCAATGGATTCTTTTAGTTTAAGGAAACTTTTAACTTCACAGTGTGCTTAAAGTAGGAGAATTGCACATTCTACTCCTGACGCATTCCCAAATCAAAATTCTGTCCCCTTTGATCCTCATGGTTTTGAACACTATATAAGTTCAAGGCAGCAAGATGATTTTACTTTAGAAAGCTGTCACATCAGCAAAAGCTCTTCTTGAGCTTCAGTGAGCTACCAAAGAAATGTTTTCCCTTTTCCCCCTGATATCAATGACATATTTATCATGGGAGCCTTTGTTAGCAAATGCAAATATGGTGCAGTCTATTTGATTTGGCTCATTCAAGCTCCTGAATTTTGCAGAAGATAGTCCACTGAACTAAAACCTTGCACAATGGGCCTGTTAACCCAAAATTTTGGAAAAAACATTTTTAAAAAATTGGCCTTGGTAGTGATCTGCTTAGCCTATCTCCTACCCTAAACATCCACCAAAAAAATTTCCCCTTTTTGCAAGCTTAGCCCCAATCAGCTGGATGTATAATTTTCTGCATTGTTTTAAGTAAACAAAAATGGCCACTGGAATGGGGACAAAGATTCATGAATTTATTTATAAGCTTTTACAAAGTATTACTGTCTTGATGTACCTCAGGCAGACAAGTGACACTCTGCTCCAAGCTGGTGTTAATTATGGCATAGAAAGTGTGAGGAAAGAATTATTAAACTAAGGAAAAAAAAAATCTTCACTCTTTGAACACAGTTCAGCTTCTATAGAATGCTTGGTCCTGCCAAACCCTTCATTACTTATCTCAGCACTTTGACAGTAATTACACTTTTGTACATCCTGTCTTGATTGATTACTTGCAAAGAGACTAAGTTGATCTGGGATATTAGCAATGTTCATTAGGTAAGAACACATTCCATACACTGGAGTCACACTGCACCTTTTGAGAATTTGGAATCATATTCCCCTTGCCTATTGTACATGCAGAAGACTAACTTAATTAACAATCTGCATTTTTGTGGACAGCCATAAAATGGGGACTTTGATTAAGAACATTAATTGCAATCTGCTTAAATGCTCTAAATTAGTATGTCCATATACAAAAGTTAAAATTGCTGCAGAAGTCAAATAACACTTGTCAATGCTCATGCAAAAATCTCAGTTACTAACTTTATAGGAACTACCAAAAATTATATCTGGACCTGTAAACTAAACCCTGAAACATTCCAGATCATTCTTGACATTTGTGGGAGGAAAGAGAAAATCAAACTGCATTTGGTATATGGATAACTCAAAAATGGTTTCAATGTTGAGTTCTGGGCTTCCTTAAGTGTATTTGGAGAACAAAGGACAAATATGGAATTGCCTAAGATTTTGAACCCATATTCACAATGTATTTCCACATTTACTTTACATAGTGTCTAAAAAACACAATTCTAAAAATGTGCATTGCAAGATGTTGTGAATACTGGACTACCCTAATTTTAAACTGATGTGCATTTGCATGTTATATTTAATTTAAACATGGAATACTGAAAATTCTTAGTTAAAATTGATACAAAACTAACAGTAAATCTTTTTAATGTGTTCAAAATTAATAAAACATTACTTTTCTTGATGCTGGTTTATGACTTCATAATTCATTGAAACAGCAGTGTGGTAAGTTGATTAGAGCTGTAGCATTACTACCCTTTAACTCTGTTCCTAAGAGGTTTGTTCTGTTTAAAAAAAAATCCAGCTGGCCACTGAGTTTAAGAAGAAATCTATAATTAGGCAAGAGTCTTACAGATATTCATTAAACTTAAGATAGCACTAATTTAGCAGGTCCCACAATTCCTTTCATATATTATCTTAAAGAAAAGTCATTCCTTAAATCAGTGAAATAGAAATGCAATCAAGTCTACCTCTGCAATCATGCTGATGGCCTTCTGCATTTAGCTGAATATTTACTCAAGATCTGTTTTTTTTTCTCCTTTCATCAGTCGTTCCCACTATTAATTGCAGAAAATGAAAGGGGAAATGTTTACTGTAGCTAGGTGCAACTTTATCCCAGTCATCCAAACCAGAATTGAGATCTCCCACCCCACTCCTTGACACACATGGATTTTCCTCCTGTAATTTCCCAAAACAGCCATTCTTCATGTATGAACTTGAACATTGTGTTGATGGGTCATTTAGTCATGGTAGGGGAGCATCAGATTACAGCCCAATCTCATCTTCACCCAACATCAACCTACATGCACTTTACAGGAGTGGTCACTGAAGAGTGAACAGGAATGCAGGCAGATTCCCTTGCAGCTAATTGGTAAGGCCATATGTCATAAGGACTGTCTTATTCAGGTCGAGAAACCAGCTGTTGTCAACCCACCAGTAATTTCACTGAATCTCTTTCGGGTTCTAATAGAAAATTGTCCGTAGAAATTCAACTTCAAAGTAAGTTTCAGTGTAGAGTGCTTGAAATTTATATCACACTGGCTCTGCAACCAACTATATTGTATTTTTATAGTAGCTAGTTCCAGACACTCTTCAGTGTCCACACAGCACCACCATGTGGTTTTAGATACTGGTCAGTTACTTTACTATTCTTGCAAGATGCTGCTTGTGTTGGGGAGGTGGGGATGATTAAACATAAGTTAACACTGTTTAAGAAGTGATACAAGGAAGTCACACATTGAGAATAATGAACAATGAAATCAAAGCAAGAGCAGTTTGTCATCAACCCTGAATAGTTACTGCTTGTAGCACAGGTATGAATCTTTGTACATATTACAAACTGAAGGATTTCTTCCTAGGTGTTAATGGCAAACAGCAACAGACTCATGATTGTAGTTTTGAGAAGTAGTGAAATTGTGATTTAGCAATTAACATGTCTTGTAAATGAATTGCAAGAGGAAATTTAAAAAGTTACTCAGCTGTTTAGACTTATTCATTTGGGATACTTGACATACTACAACAGGTTGCTCATTCATTTCAATTTTTTTTCCCATCCTATGACATAGATCTGTTAGTAAAAGTAAGTTTACAAAAGCACATCAACAGATTCAATGGATTGCTCGAGCCTACTTTTAAAACCCAGTTTGAGCGTATGGCCAAACCACACAAGGGGCTTCCTGGAGGGGCTTTTACCTGTTTGACTTTAGTACACAGTCAAAGCAGGACCCAACTCTGCCACTTTTCCATCAATGCAAGTCAAAAGCCCTTTGCATCAACACAAAAGTTGTCATATAAATACAGCCTAAAATATGGCCCAACAATCTCTCTGTGGTAAGACAACCACATCTGTTGTTGTACTTCAGCTCATTTTTGGTTCCCTTTCATATCATGCAGCAGCCTCAACTAAAGAATCCAATAGGTGCTGAGTAGTAGGTATCTAAGCCAGAAAAGCACTTAGTAGTCGAGTACACAGCAGGATGACATCAGTGGCATGGTTGCTTGATACAATTGTGACTTTCCACAGGGCTGAGAAATTAGTGACAGTAACTAGCAAATGTTTACAGTATTCTGTACATTTTTTGGGGGGCAGGCAGAGAACTGAAGTACTTTACCTTTTAAGCAATTCTTAGCAAGCAAGGTAGAAGAAAGCACACATTCTCAAAGCACTCATAACTCCAATACAAATTGTAAAATTCTGCTTCAGTTGGAAGGCATTAGGGGGCATTTCCTCTCAGATCTTGTTCTGCCTTGGGTTTGGTTCCTTTTCTTGGTAGCTGGTGACTCTACATTCCACTGCCGTGGGTGAGGAGCCCTAGGTGAACAGATGTACTATTAAGAAACCTTTTCACCAAGTCTGACACAAAAACAAGCAGCAATGTCAAACTAAGACAGTTTTAAGTCCATCTGTGACCTCATTTCTTTTTTGCAAATACCAAAGCATTGTTCAAATCTGCTAAATATCTGGAAACCTTCAAATTCATTTTTTGTAACCTGACCCTTAACATTTTTGTGGCTTAAGATTTATTTAATAAAACTTGTATCTTAGATGTCCTTATTTGACCAATACAGTAGAAGGCATGTTTGAATGGCTCACAAGTTAACTACGGATGAGGAAGGTCATCCGGCACATAATTTGTCCCTCCAGAAGCACCAGAGTTAGTCCCCACCTCCTCCCCGCTTTGCAGCATCTAATTGTTTTTTGCCTCTACTATATCCAGGATGCTGTTGGTAATTGGTTGGAAGGTAGGAGACAGAAAGTAGGGAATATTCTAATTGGCAGGTGATAACTCGTGTTACCCATGGATCTGTGCTGGTGCCTCAGTTTTTCACCATATATATTAATGACTTGGATGAAGGAAGAGTGGTTGCAGATGACACTACATTGGGAGGACCAATAAGTTGTGTAGATTGTACCAGGAAGTTACAAAGGAACACAGCTTAAGTGAGCAAAACTGTGGCAGATGGAGTTCAATGTGGGGAAGTGAGGTCATTCACTTTGGATCTAAAAGACAAAATCAGAATTATTTTTTCATAAAATGGCGAGCGTCGGAATTGTGGAGGAGCAAAGGGTTTGGATTTCCGGGTACACATGACTAAAATCTAGTGTACAGGTACAAAAAGTAATTTAAAAAGCTAATGGAATGTTGGCCATTATCTCAAGGAGGTTGGAATACAAATTCCCTCCCCCAAATGTCTGTGGATACTGGGTCAATTGAAATTTTCAAAACTGAGTGATACATTATTAGGTAAGGGTATCAAGGGATATGGATCAACAGCAAGTAAATGGAGTGGAGGTACAGATCAGCCATGATCTAATTGAATGGTAGAACAGGCTCGAGGGGCTGAATGGCCTACTCCAGTTCCATGTGTTAGCCACTGCTGAGAAGTTGTTCCTGATCATTTAAATTTGCCTTTTTTTTTTCGAAACTTGAACCTGTGTCTCCTTATCCTACTCTTAATAAATGTAAGGAATCTTACAACACCAGGTTATAGTCCAACAGTTTTATTTGAAAATCACAAGCTTTCAGAGGCTTTCTCCTTTGTCAGGCGAGTGTGTGATTCCTTGAAGGTTACCGCATATATAGTCAGAACAATGCCTGGTGATTAGATAATCTTTCCAACTGCCCGTTGTCAAGGCAATCAGACAGAGAGACAGTACATACAGGACTACTGAATATACAAACTGTCCGAACCCAAAAGACAGAGAGAGAGAATGACCAGTTGTATTAAAAACATAACTTCTTTCGCTGGTGGGGTTACATGTAGCGTGACATGAACCCAAGATCCCGGTTGAGGCCATCCTCATGGGTGCGGAACTTGGCTATCAATTTCTGCTCGACGATTTTGCGTTGTCGTGTGTCTGGGGAGGCTGCCTTGGAGAACGCTTACTCTAAGATCGGTGGCTGAATGTCCTTGACTGCTGAAATGTTCCCCGAGACCATGCAGACACTGCGACAACGGATGAACGGACACCACGCAACAATCGCCAGACAGGAGGGTTCCCTCCCAGTCGGGGAACACTCCAGCAGTCAAGGACATTCAGCCACCGATCTTCGAGTAAGCGTTTTCCAAGGCGGCCTTCCAGACACACGGCAACACAAAATCGTCGAGCAGAAATTGATAGCCAAGTTCCGCACCCATGAGGACTGCCTCAACCGGGATCTTGGGTTCATGTCACGCTACACGTAACCCCACCAGCGAAAAAAAGTTGTGTTTTTAATACAACTGGTCATTCTCTCTCTCTTCCTTTTGGATGTTTCTCTCTCTCTCTCTCTCTCTTTGGGTTCGGACCGTTAGTACATACAGGACAACTTAATATACAGTCTCTCTGTCTGATTGCCTTGACAACGGGCAGTTGGAAAGATTATCTAATCACCAGGCATTGTTCTGACTATATATGTGGTAACCTTCAAGGAATCACACACTCACCTGACGAAGGAGAAAGCCTCCGAAAGCTTGTGATTTTCAAATAAAACTGTTGGACGACAACCTGTAAGATTCCTTACATTTGTCCATCACCGGCATCTCCACATCATACTCTTAATAAAAGTTAAGGTACAAAACCATGCTTTTTTTCCCCATCCAGAGAGGCAGATTTTCAAAAGAAGTTTGACAAAAGTGTTAAATAAGCTTTGTGGAAAGGATAAAACATTCAAAAGTTGTGAAGAACTTCTGAAGCAGCTCTGCAAAAAGAGACGGTCACGAGTAAAAAGTGGAAGATTAGGAAAAGTATAATCAATCAACATCTGTGAAGTCTATTACATTTATTGGTCATTAGCTAAAGGTCTGTGAACCCATGGAGCGTAAAACAATATATATTAGAGAAATAATGCACTGGTAAGATTAGTTCAGCTTAGACAAGGACGAGTGCACCACAGATTGGTGGGAATTAGAGTGAAAACAGTAATTTGGTCAGAGTGGGCGTTCAGTGGTGAGTAGAAATAAGTAATTCAGAACCTCGAGTTGTTTTCTGCCTCTTTAACTTTAAATTTGTGCAACTGTAGTGAATTGGCAGTGAACAGGTAGCAGTCACCAGTTAGGTGTTATTTAATCTACTGTGTGGTTACCCCGATTAGCAGCTGAAACTGATTTGGTGAATCTGGTAGGAGTATAAACAAAGGTAATAGCAAGAGCACACCACAGAGTGAGCTGATCAGGGAGCGAGATGGGCATAGAGAGAAAACATTATTTCCAGAACAGGAATTTGATGAGAGTAGGAATGCAGAGGAGTTTAAGCATGATAAGTTAATACATGTCAGCTAGGTTACTATTAAATTTATATTAAGAATGGCAGAACAGAAAGAGGCAGTGATGCAAAGCTCCGGCAGGACGTAGGAGATTTTTTAAAATTCATTCATGGGATGTGGATGTCGCTGGCAAGACCAACATCAAGACATTAAAAGCAGCACCTCAAGTGGATATGGCCATTAAGTAAAGGTAATAGAATACTGGGTTTTATGGCAAGTAGTACAGAATATTAAACTCAAGGAAGATTATTTTTAATTCACGGCCCTGGGGGGTAACCTGGAGCAGTTGTAGAACCTGCCTGAATTGCATCGTATTGAAAGATAGGTAGTTGCAGGACCAGGGATAACATGAACAGAGTGGCACACGGGAACTGCTCATGAGGAGGATAAACACCAATGTGGACTTATTGGACCAAGTGGCCTGTTTCTGTGTTCTAATTTCTAAATAATTCTTTGCAAGAAAATGACAACAGATGGTGTCTCGCCAAGGGCATTCAGAGGAGGAGGAGCTAAGCACCACAGAGGAAGGCAATGCTACAATAGCCAGCCTACTAAAAGGAAGAGATGATATGTTTAAGTTCCTAGCTCAGAGGAATAGCCAAATACTGAAACTTCTCAGTGACATATTAAATACAAAATGTAAACTTAATCTTGAAGATGCACTGCATCACAGACACTGAAGTTAGCTCTGTTAAACTGTCATTAAACAGATCCCTGCTGAGGCTGAGATATTGTGATGCACTTAAGTAACAGTTATATCCATCAGGAATATGGAACTAAGCACCTATTGTAATTCTCAATGCACTCTCATGATGGTATTAGTTATGATATTGTAAACATTAAGTCGTGTTAGTTAATGCATCTCTATGAAAGACTAGCAAGTGGTAGAATTACACTTGCTGGTATACTATGTTCTGGTGTTATGTTGAAAAATACTTTGGCAAACCAATGATAACTCTCAAGGGAATAAGTTATGTGACCCAGTGTTACGACATGAGAAGTATTTCAAAATGTGAACAAGGCCTTCTGATTCTCCACCTTTTGGAAAACATTCAGAATGAAGTTTCTTATGCCACTTTCAAAAGCACATCATTAAGTTGATTTGAACATCTGATGCCAAAGACCCAAATACCACCTCCTAGTAATTAGTTACTTACGGTTTATCTGGGGACATTAGGCACAGCAGATTTTTCTGCTGTTCTTGTGAATGTTCTTTACCTGTTAGTGAGAAGTGAGTAATTAGCCCTTTCTTTTAAATAATACTTAGTCCACAGTCATCAGGATCATAAAAGATGGGTAAAACTACAGTAATTGCAATTCTTACACTGGTACTAAACCAATTAATATCCTGAGGAGCAGCCGCCAAGAGATTTAAACTTGTGCACTCAAGTCTCAGGCATGACTCGTTTTTAATTTTATGCAGAACTTCAGCTTTCTTTCCCATCTAGTGGTGGATCATTTTGCCTGGTAGTAAAGATGAAAAACTTATCCTTTCATCAAGCACCATGGAAGAACACACAGTTCCTTAACTTCTCCCTCCCCACTCTTTATCGAAGGCAATTATACTAATGAAGTAAAAACTTCATCACCACTAACAGTTTTACTTCCAAAACAGGACTTTAGTTCCTAATCTGAAATACTATCCTGAACCATGGTGCTCAAAGTCCTACGGTTAACAACTCAAGATTTTTTTATAAAAAACTGATTTCTTCCACAGTTGCTACCCTTTAAGCTAATACCACTTCAAAAGCCACAGAACCTAGTATTCTAGACAATTCACCCATTTGTTTTTACATTAAAAAATTAGCAAAGAAGCAACAGCAGCATCTGAGAAAAAAAATCTCTAACCCAAAGTTCAAACCAACAAGATTACTCT
Source organism: Heptranchias perlo (assembly GCF_035084215.1). Taxonomy (NCBI): domain Eukaryota; kingdom Metazoa; phylum Chordata; class Chondrichthyes; order Hexanchiformes; family Hexanchidae; genus Heptranchias; species Heptranchias perlo. Next base: position 15,489,441 of record NC_090357.1, on the reverse strand, counting down.
TTATAACCTTTTCATCACCTGTGCCTAAACAGGATTGCAGGGCTGGACTGCCTTATGAGCTCAACAGTTCAGTGAACCTGGTTCCAGACACCAAAGTTCTTTAAAGGCTTTCATGCTAAGCTGAAAAAAGTAGTTGAATATTCTAAATGAAACATCAGACTAAATTTTCAAACCGTGAGTTACTTTTCTAATTTGCTAAGCATGCCAAATTATACTTGCATATGATTCAAAATTACATAATAATTCAGTAACATTCCTATTATCTCCTCCCCAACACTGCTTTACATACCTTTCTATACAAATATTGTTCAGAACTACAATCCCATGTTGCAATTGAAAAAATTTAAGTCTACAAATTACATAGAGCAGAAAAAAAACAAAAACAGACTGTTCGGCATTTTAACTGCAAGTACTGTACATGAGAGGTTGCTTTAAAATGGAATTAAGCACACTGTAAACTCACTGTTTTCAGATGTTGGTGTTTGTGTTATACTGATGTAGCTGACTCCCGCAGCAAAGGTCACATTATCAATTGTTCCTGAAAGAAAATAGACAAATTAAAAGTTACACAAGGATCATAGTTATTATTGTATATGGTTGCAATATTCCAATTTATCACACCAGTTCCACCACTTTTTGGTGGGGGATGATACATTTTTGACTGATGCTGACAATTTGTGCCAAATTATGGGCAGTTTATGCATTGGACCCACACCCAATAGGAATCAGATTGAGGCTGCTATTCTGTGCTGGATTTATACCCAACCTCCAGCATTAGAACTCACACCGCCCAGTGCCCCAGATGTTAGTATTTTTTTTTCCCATCTCTCCTGAAGGTGATGAACTCTTACTGGGGTAGGTTCAACAGGTGTTGGCAGCCCATTTATACCTCCCCCAAATAGTTTGTATAGACAGCAAGAATCAGCAGACTGTGGACCTCCTGGAACTTAGTTACAGGGAAACAAATAATAAAAGATATTAAGTGAATGGGCTAAACTGTGGACCTAAAAAGGATAGATCAGAGTACTTTCTAAATGGTGAAAAGCTTGAAAAAGTGGCAGTCCAAAGAGACTTAGGGGTCCATGTACATAGATCAATAAAATGTTATGAACAGGTACAGAAAATAATCAAAAAGGCGAATGGAATGATGGCCTTTATATCTAGAGGACTAGAATACACAGTGGTAGAGGTTATGCTATAGCTATACTAGGCCTGGTTAGACCACACCTGGAGTACTGACCGAGCTCAGTTCTGGGCACCGCATCTTAGGAAGGATATATTGGCCTTGGAGGGAGTGCAGCGTAGATTTACTAAAATGACACCTGGACTCCAAGGGTTAAATTACAAGGCGAGATTACAGAAACTAGGATTGTATTCCCTGGAATTTAGAAGATTAAGGGGTGATGTGATCGAAGTTTTCAAGATATTAAGGGGAACTGATAGGTGAGATAGAAACTATTTCTGCTGGTTGGGGAATCTAGAACCAGGAGACATAGCCTAAAACTAGAGCCAGGTCTTTCAGGAGTGAAGTTAGGAAACACATCTATACGCAAAGGGTGGTAGGAGTTTGGAACACTCTTCCACAAATGGCAGTTGATGCTAGCTCAATTGTTAATTTCAAATCTGAGATTGATTGATTTTTATTAACCAAAAGGTATTGAGGAATATGGGGCTACGGCAGGTACGTGGAGTTAGATCACAGATCAACCATGATCTCACAATGTCGGAACAGGCTCAAGGGGCTAAATGGCCTACTTCTGTTCCTATGTTCCTAAACCCTCATCTCAATCATGGGTGCATATCACTAACCCCATTCCCCATCTGCAAATGCCAAAGTTCTACGATGATTTTATTTCATCCTGAAAATAACTACAGAACCAAAAGTTAATAATGTTGCTCGTCTACCAAGTCCAGCTGTATATGGTGGTGATTTTTGCTTTCATTAATTTGGAAGACAGCAGAACTTTCACCTTGATTTTATTACATTGCTTGCCCTTCAAAAGCATAGAAATTAATGGACTATGAAATTTTATGATCTGTAAAGCAATTTTTCCTGTTACTTTGCTCTGAAGGACCGCTACTGTCAAAGGATAAAGTGGAAAATGAGGATTGCAAGATATTCATTAGAAGTACTGATGCAGATCCTAAAACTGAAATGTTTTTATATAGTTTTCTACACCGTCTCAAATGAAGCTGTGGTGACAAGCAGATGAGCCAACTGTACTCAAAGAATCAGAAGATCGTTGAACTGTTAAATTGAGATCCCAAGGTTATAAAAAGGGTGAGTGTCACACTCTACTGCACCACCTGCTGGGAAAAGACAAGCTAAAAAGTACTCAGAAGAGCATAATTCAAAGATGTTTCAATGACTTCTCAAAAAAAATGAAAGAGGTGATACGCCAATGCTGCAAATAGTATTATGCAGGGAATGTCATCTCCAATGGAGAGCGGGTCATCAGAAATGCCACACTTTTTGGTTGCTTACACATAAGTCTGGTCATTTCTTAAGAACCCACTAAAATATACAACTTGTTTCTTACTGAAGTGCCAAAGCACTGCATTGACTCTTCCCCTCAGATGGGCCTTAAAGAGCCCACTGCACTATTCGAATAAGCACTTGGAGATCTCCTACGTCCTAGCCAATATTTATCCCTCAACCATCGTCACTAAAACAGATTATCTGGTCATTTATCTGAATGCTGTTTGTGGGACCTCGCTGTGCTTCCTTAATGACTACACTTCAAGAAGTACTTCATTGGCCGTGAAGTACTTTCGGATGTCCTGAGGACGTGAAAGGCGCTATATAAATGGAAGTTCTTTTGCTCTAGTATAGTTACAGCATTTGCTGGCTAGCTCTATATCAATTTTATTTAGCAGAGTATGGATTAAAACCTAATAAATGCTAATTACTTTTCAGTTCTTGCTTATTCACCAAGTGAAACTCCTAAAAGCCACAAGTGTCTGAGTGGATCTCCTTGTCCCATTCCCTTTCACTGCCACACTTTCTCTAAGTTTGGTGGGCGAGCTGCTAAATTCTGTAGACTCTTCCACTGCCATCAATGCTGCTCTACACTTTGGTGTCTGCTTCTCTTTTTTTTTAAAAAAATGGCAGAATGGGTCCTTCCACATTTTCCTCTCAAGATAAAGCACAGCCTGGCTGAGAATTTGCTAAATGCAACTTATCTGCCAAACTGGAGACTTGAACCCAAACCCAATCGTTGTATTGCTACAGTCAACGAGTTTCTCCTTGTGTGGAATTTTTGAAGCAATTTTGAAAGCAGATATATTTTATTGCAAATAAAGTTAAGCTGCTCACCTTTTCTCCTGCACACACAGGATGAAGCTATGCTCTGCTCTGAGATGCATTAGAAATATACTGATAATTAATTTTGGCAGCTATGGTATACACTGCAAATAAATCACAATTCAGTACTGAATTTTTGTTTGAGGCAGAAATTGGCATTGGCTTAGTACACGTTTACATCTGGTTGGGCCATTGGACAGCAGCTGGCCATTGTGCCCAAAGCCCATGCTTGTGATGAAAGAGGCTGCAGGAAGCTGGCTTCCTCCTTCGCCCTTCCCAGTGTCCCCAAACAGTGTCATTTTACCCTTTACTATTCAAAAACAGGATTGTAATATCGCACTTACGGTCAGGAGTACTGATAGCTCGCCCAGTCATGGAGCTATTGGCAGACAAAGACTCTGTCCTTGTATGTTCCCCCAAGCCCTGGAATGAAACTTGACAAAGAGAGCGCTAGTTAAACGGATGTGTGAAGAGATTATCCATTGTTCAGATATCATCCTGTTCATTTTAATGCCACATCCAAATCTTTTAGCAGTGTATTTTTCCAGTTTATTTAAAAGTAAGATTGCCCCACATACAACACTCAGCAGTGCAGAAGGAAAGTGTCTTTTCAAAGTAAAATACCCCTCATTTGCACTAATTTTTTTTTTTAAATAAAAAGAAAGCTTTAATTTAATATTCTCCCAACAGGTTCAAGGAAACATGCTATTTAAGGTCTAAAACTCAGGAAATTATTGCTCAGTGGATGCCAGCTACAGACTCCAACAGCAACAATTGGCACCGTTTTGGTTCTGGATGCCAACCAAGAGTCAGCAAACTAAAATTTAGTATATGGTGACTGCATCACTGTTAGAAAATGGTATAGAACAATAGAAATGTACAGCAGAGAAGGAAGCCATTGAGCCCAACATGTCTGTGCCTGATCTTTGCGAGAACAATCCAAAACTACCCCCACTGTCCTGCTCTCTCCCCATTATCTTATCCCCCCTTATCTTCCTCTACTTCAAATGTTAATCCACTCTTGAATGATGCAGTGCTCTCTGCCTCTATTATTCCCCAGAGTAAAGCATTTTATACCTCACCAACTCTCAGCATAAAGAAACTACTAACCACACTCCACTTTCTTAGTGATAATTTCAAATTGATAACCCCTCATTACTGACACCCCAACCAGCCATAGATAGCCTGGGGATAATGAAATCAACTGTGCTGTCTCTGTCGCTGTCTAAAAGATCAGCTAATTTTACACATACCAGGGGTTGGACCTGGGATCCTACTAATTGATGGGGCACAGTTGTACCAGAAGGTGCATTCACTAACTATCCATCAGGGAAGTCTCTAATCTTAGTTCTATTGCCTCATAATATATTCTTGAGCACAGAAGATACAGAAATACTATTTTATGAGATGGAGCTAACACTTTTTTTTAAAAAAAGGAACACCAATTAATTTATACATTAATAAAGCAATAATATATTCAATGTACTACTGAAGTTTTGGTTTCAAATATTTAAATATGCCCTATTATTTTACAATAAGAATCATACTACATAACTGCTGTGCACAATTTATATTTTTGAACGGGCACTGCTGGTCAATCAGAACCCAAACTACCTCACCAAGAAATGACCTACCGGCAGCACCACCACGCCTAGTAGCTGGTCTTTGCAGAACATCACTCTTTGCAGTGGAAGGCAATGGTATCCATTCAACACTGTTGTTGCGCCTTTTCTTGCCCAATTCTGCTGCCTTCTTTGCCGAACTCAGAATGGCCATTGTACTGAGCGACATGGATCTGTAGTTGATAAATGCAAATAGCTTCAGTATTATTTGTTTTTCCTAATCCATTGCTGTTTTTACGATTGTCAAGTGTCCAATATTCTGGTCCAGTCTGAATTTTATTTCCTTCTCTATTTGATTAAGAAAATAAAATCCTGAACAAAGAAGGAAAAGTCTGAAGCTGTAAACTATACTGGCTATTGATTTCCTTCTGCATCACAAGCTTTAACTAGATTCTGTTCAACAAGTAGCATTTTTGTTTTACACTTAGTTTGCACTAGAATGCTACTTATTAAAGGTTAGGGTGTCCTGCACATTACACTTGAGTTATTTGTCCCATTCAACTGGTGACAAAATGGTGACATTCTCTTGGCACATCTCTGACTGTTCAAAAAGATCTCATTGCAGCGATGGCTGTTCTATTATGAAACTTATTTACAGCTCGTGTGCTGCAGTGCATATCAAACATTACAATATCCACCATTATGTTGTTTTTTGATGAGTGACTGACAGTAGTTCAGGTTTCAGTGTTGGAATAAATATCAGTTCATTGCTCAATTCAATAAAACTACCAAACTGCAGATTCACTACATGTTATACAATTATAACCAAAAATATAACAAAAAGGTATATTTTAATCTTTTAGGGGGTTAGTCTATTTTGATCATATCAGATTCATTATGGTAAGCAGGAATTAGTGGCAGATTTGAGGCAGTAATCCAATAATGCTATAGAAACTCATTAAAGCAGTGAAAACTACAAAGAGAATCATTTAGCTTTTATACCTAGGTTTTGTGAATGTAGGCATTTTCAGGATTCCAGAGTTAGGAGTAATAAAACCATGTGAAGCAGAAATGCGGGACCTCTGCTGTGGTGTTGTAGGTTGGACTGTTTTTCGATCAGCAGGAGAATGTGCTTCACTTCCAACTTGTGTATGCGAGGCCACTGCAGGTGAAATTCTGGGTGGTAACTTTAAAAAAAAAAGCAAAATTGTGCTCTGTATAATATTGTACTTGAATATAAAAATATATTTTATATCACAAGGAAAAACCTTGCAATATACCAGCATGCACATTGCTGACTTTCCTTATATCAGAACTAAGTATACATACAAAATTTGCCCATTTATTAACAATGCTCCACTCAAGAGTTTTATCTTGAAACTGAGTAAAATGGTTCTTGTACAGAAGCACATTGGAAAGCTGGAGTAAACTTAATGTCAATACATAACAACAGCAACAGCTTGCATTTATATAGCGCCTTTAATGTAATGAAACATCCCAAGGCGCTTCACGGGAACGTAATCAGACAAAAAGTACAGCTGGAACATACTATAGGTGTGCCTGTCTGGTTTGCAATTTCCAATACTGTTGGCAGATTCTGCCTTTCCTCCTCCTCCTCAACAAGCCTTTCTTCATATTTTTTCAGATCATACTCCAACTCCACTGCCAGCTGCTTATCGGCAGCAAACAAGTCCTTGACCTCATTTCGATAATCCTGCATCACTTCCTAGGGAAAAAACAAAATGAATACAGTATTACGGACAAAATTCTTCCTTTTTCATGAACACAGTAAAGAGTGTGCACGGTGCTGCTGCTGGACTGTGCTGTGTGGCCACTACAGGTGTGTGCCTGCAGTGGCCCCGTGTGAAGTTTTAGTATCACCCCTACCTTCAGAAAGGGGGGGGGGGCCTGTAAAGGTCAAGCACGTCCCAAAGAAGGAGATTTAACAAACCCCAAATTGAACCCATCTGCACCTCAGCTCCTAACAGCTCACTACAGAACAGCATTGGCAGAGGCCTGGGGAACAGGTCATCTTCCTACCCACTTAGCTTATGGTGCAGACACATCCAGGAATCAGAGCAAACAAAAAAACTTTTGGCCTGTGTTCCAGTTTTATAGACCACAAAATTAAGAATGTGTTCTAAGAGTGTAATCTAATAAAAAGGTAAGGAATCTTACAACAGCAGGTTATAGTCCAACTGTTTTATTTGAAAATCACAAGCTTTCGGAGGCTTTCTCCTTCGTCAGGTGAGTGTGGGATTTCATGGAAGGTTACCGCATTTATAGTCAGAGAACAATACCTGGTGATTACAGATAATCTTTCCAACTGTCAAGGCGATCAAAGTGTTCAGACAGAGAGATGTTACCAACAGGACCACCGAATATACAAACGGCCAGAACAAAAGACAGAGAGAGAGAGAGAAACATCCGAAAGGAAGAGAAAGACAGAGAATGACCCGTTGTATTAAAAACATAACTTTTTTTTCGCTGGTGGGGGTACGTGTAGCGTGACATGAACCCAAGATCCCGGTTGAGGCCGTCCTCATGGGTGCGGAACTTGGCAATCAATTTCTGCTCGACGATTTTGCGTCGTCTGTGTCTCGAAGGCTGCCTTGGAGAACGCTAACCCGAAGATCGGTGGCTGAATGTCCTTGACTGCTGAAGTGTTCTCCAGCTTCTGTCGCGACACTACAGACTTCCTACAAAAACTCAGCACCCACGGACCAGTTGAACCAGGAACACTTCTCACCACGATGGACGTCTCGGCACTCTACACCAGTATCCCCCACGATGACGGCATCGCTGCAACAGCATCAGTACTCAACACCGACAACAGCCAATCCCCAGACGCCATCCTACAACTCATCCGCTTCATCCTGGATCACAATGTCTTCACCTTCGACAACCAGTTCTTTACCCAAACACACGGAACAGCCATGGGGATCAAATTCGCACCCCAATACGCCAACATTTTCATGCACAAGTTCGAGCACGACTTCTTCACTGCACAGGACCTCCAACCAACGCTATACACCAGATACATCGACGACATTTTCTTCCTATGGACCCATGGCGAAGAATCACTGAAGAGACTACACGATAACATCAACAAGTTCCATCCCACCATCAAGCTCACCATGGACTACTCCTCAGAATCGGTTTCTTTCTTGGACACACGAATCTCCATCAAAGACGGGCACCTCAGCACCTCACTCTACCGCAAGCCCACGGACAACCTCACGATGCTCCACTTTTCCAGCTCCCACCCTAACCACGTCAAAGAGGCCATCCCCTATGGACAGGCCCTGCGAATACACAGGATCTGCTCAGACGAGGAGGAACACGATGGACACCTACAGACGCTGAAAGACGCCCTCGTAAGAACGGGATATGACGCTCGACTCGTCGATCGACAGTTCCGACGGGCCACAGCAAAAAATCGCATAGACCTCCTCAGAAGACGAACACGGGACGCAACCAACAGAGTACCCTTCGTCGTCCAGTACTTCCCCGGAGCGGAGAAACTACGCCATGTTCTCCGCAGCCTTCAACATGTCATCGATGACGATGAACACCTTGCTATCCCCACACCTCCACTACTCGCCTTCAAACAGCCACCCAACCTCAAACAGACCATCGTTCGCAGCAAATTACTCAGCTTTCAGGAGAACAGCGTCCACGACACCACACAACCCTGCCACGGCAACCTCTGCAAGACATGCCAGATCATCGACACAGATACCACCATCACACGAGAGGACACCACCCACCAGGTGCACGGTTCATACTCCTGTGACTCGGCCAACGTTGTCTACCTCATACGTTGCAGGAAAGGATGCCCCAGAGCATGGTACATTGGCGAGACCATGCAGACACTGCGACAACGGATGAACGGACACCTAGCAACAATCGCCAGACAGGAGGGTTCCCTCCCAGTCGGGGAACACTTCAGCAGTCAAGGACAATCAGCCACCGATCTTCGGGTAAGCGTTCTCCAAGGCAGCCTTCGAGACACACGACAACGCAAAATTGTCGAGCAGAAATTGATAGCCAAGTTCCGCACCCATGAGGACGGCCTCAACCGGGATCTTGGGTTCATGTCATGCTACACGTAACCCCACCAGCGAAAAAAAGTTATCTGTTTTTAATACAACGGGTCATTCTCTGTCTTTCTCTTCCTTTCGGATGTTTCTCTCTCTCTCTCTCTCTGTCTGTCTGTCTTTTGTTCTGGCCGTTTGTATATTCGGTGGTCCTGTAGGTAACATCTCTCTGTCTGAACACTTTGATCGCCTTGACAACGGGCAGTTGGAAAGATTATCTGTAATCACCAGGTATTGTTCTCCGACTATAAATGCGGTAACCTTCCATGGAATCCCACACTCACCTGACGAAGGAGAAAGCCTCCGAAAGCTTGTGATTTTCAAATAAAAAACAGTTGGACTATAACCTGGTGTTGTAAGATTCCTTACATTTGTCGACCCCAGTCCATCACCGGCATCTCCACATCATGGCTAATAAAAAGGCTCAGCCATCAAACTGTGAATCTTGAAATAAACACATTATTTAGATCTGTGTTAAACCCTTGAGTGTGTTTAAAATACTTACACGTCCCTTTAAGTATATTTCTGCAGTTACTGTGGCAAAGAATGTCGTTCAGAAGCTGACTAGTTAGTAGCAAATGATGGAGGGAGTCTGCATCTGCACATGATAATGTATCAGCAGTCGCAGTACTACAATAAACCTATGTGACACGTATTAGGATAGTGCTGGAGGCACTATTATTTTGCACTTTGACACAGATGTATAACATGGTACAAGTATGATGTTTAATAGCAAGTCTCAATATAGAAAGAATCCCATAAATTAGAGGAACGGGGGGAAAACACAACTTCCCTGGTGTTTCTTCAAGTGGATACAATATTTTAATGACACTTTAACAATCTTAGTTACTTCATGCAAAGTGGCTTTTTCCTCTCTCTCGACACATTTGGCAACCATATTGGAAATTTCCCTAATGCATCCTATCCACTAACTGCACATAGCTGTAAGGATACATTTTAAAATATATTTGTGAATTTTCTATGATCCTCAAAAGAGCGGGATGGCAGTGCAAGGCAATGGAATACTTCTGTCACTTTGAATACTTAATGTTAGCATCAAGCACCTGCAGGTCAAGTATAGAAATAGCCAGAGGCTGTGTAAAACACTGCTACTCAACCCTAAACAGTACCTCCAGCTACACCCATATTAAATTTTCCACTTTGCACATCACCTATTAAGGTCTTTCTTTTACTAAAGTGCAAATTCATGGGCCCCTTTACCCTTTGAGCAGGTCTACTAGAAACTGAATGGAGAAATACTTTAAAACCCTACAGGACTGGATGGGTGAAAAACTTGGATTTAAGTTTAAAAGGTTCATCCAGATCACACCAATTTGTTCTGCCCAAGAATATATTTTTACAGAAGTAAACTTATATAGTTAACAAAATTACTCAAATAACTACAGTTGTGAATTTTTAACTTCTGGATTGTTGAGATATTGAGAGCACAAGAACACTGAACTAACGGCAATATCCAGCAAAGGTCTCTTACTTGCAAGTAATGCATGAGATCCTTCAGTGCCGGGATGTGCTTTAATTCCAGTTGGCTCTTCAAGGATGATACAATAGGGATGATGTTTTCTACAAAATTCTTCTTTTGTACCTGTAAATAAAAATGCATTTATTTTGAATTTTCAATAAGCAAAGCTTCATCTTCTGATATTTTTGCTGAACAAACACAGACTGAGAATTTTATATTCAGAAGAGGTTAAGCTGATTATAAATTCATTTGCAATTTTTAACAAAATTCTCTACTATTGATGTTAGCAGGATATTTTCTACACGCTGTCACTGATATAGCCTGACAGCACTTGTCCATATCTTTTCTTCCTTTCCACCACCGTGAACTGGATTTCTCCTGATGTTGAAAATCAATGTTGTTCCTCAACAACTCAAGTTTATCCAGTAAGCAGCTGAGCTGCAGACCAGGAAGGTCCCAGACTTGATCCAGGCTTAAGAAGTTTGCAGATGCTACAAAAATTGGTCGTGTGGTTGTCAGCAAGGAGGAAAGCTGTTGACTGCAGGAAAATATCAATGGACTGGTCAGGTGGGCAGAAAAGTGAAAAATGGAGTTCAATCCGGAGAAGTGTGAGGTAATGCATTTGGGGAGGGCAAACGAGGCAACGGAATACAAAATAAATGGGAGGACACAGAGGTATAGAGGAAGTGAGGGACCTTGGAGTGCATGTCTATAGATCCCTGAAGGTAGCAGGACAGGTAGATAAGGTGGTTAAGGCGGCATGGAATACTTTCCTTTATTAGCCGAGGCATGGAATATAAGAGCAGGAAGGTTAAGCTGGAACTGTATAAAACACTAGTTAGGCTAGAGCTTGAGTACAGCATCCAGTTCTGGTCACCATATTACAGGCAAGATGTGATTGCACTTGAGAGGGAACAGAGGAGATTTACGAGGATTTTTTTTAAAAATCGTTCATGGGATGTAGGTGTCGCTGGCGAGGCAAGCATTTATTGCCCATCTCTAATTGCCTTTGAGAAGGTGGTGGTAAGCCACCTTCTTGAACCGCTGCAGTCCGTGTGGTGAAGGTCCTCCTACAGTGCTGTTAGGTAGCGAGTTTGAGGATTTTGACCCAGCGACGAGGAAGGAACAGCGATATATTTCCAAGTTGGGATGGTATGTGACTTGGAGGGGAATGTGCAGGTGGTGTTGTTCCCATATGTCTGTTGCCCTTGTCCTTCTAGGTGGTAAAGGTTGCGGGTTTGGGAGGTGCTGTCGAAGAAGCCTTGGCGAGTGGCTGCAGTGTAGATGGTACACACTGCAGCCACGGTGCGCTGGTGAAGGGAGTGAATGTTTAGGGTGGTGGATGGGGTGCCAATCAAGCGGGCTGATTTGTCCTGGATGGTGTTGAGCTTCTTGAGTGTTGTTGGAGCTGCACTCATCCAGGCAAGTGGAGAGTATTCCATCACACTCCTGACTTGTGCCTTGTAGATGGTGGAAAGGCTTTGGGGAGTCAGGAGGTGAGTCACTCGCCGCAGAATACCCAGCCTCTGACCTGCTCTTGTAGCCACAGTATTTATGTGGCTGGTCTAGTTAAGTTTCTGGTCAATGGTGACCCCCGGAATGTTGATGGTGGGGGATTCAGTGATGATAATGCTGTTGAATGTCAAGGGGAGGTGGTTAGACTCTCTCTTGTTGGAGATGGTCATTGCCTGGCACTTGTCCAGCATGAATGTTACTTGCCATTTATCAGCCCAAGCCTGGATGTTGTCCAGGTCTTGCTGCATGCGGGCACTGCATTATCTGAGGGGTTGCGAATGGAACTGAACACCGTGCAATCATCAGCAAACACCCCCAGTTCTGACCTAATAATGGAGGGAAGGTCATTGATGAAGCCAGGACAGGAGAATTTTAGCTCTGAGGAAAGATCGGATAGGCTGGGGTTATTTTCCTTAGAACAGAGGAGGCTGAGGGGTGATTTAATTGAGGTGTACAAAATTATGAGGGGCCTAGATAGAGTAGATACGAAGCACCTATTTCCCTTAGCAGAGAAGTCAATAACCAGGGGGCATAGATTTAAAGTGATTGGTAGAAGGATTAGAGGGGAGCTGAGGTAAAATGTTTTCACCCAGAGGGTGGTGGGGGTCTAGAACTCACTGCATGAAAGGGTGGTAGAGGCAGAAACCCTCAATTCATTTAAAAAGTACCTGGATGTGCACCTGAAGTGCCGTAACCTACATGGCTATGGACCAAGTGCTGGAAAGTGGGATTAGGCTGGGTGGCTCATTTTCGGCCGGTGCGGACACGGTGGGTCGAATGGCCTCCTTCTGTGCCGTAAATGTTCTTCGATTCTACTATGATCCATGGTCTGTGCTGAGTAGGGTGCGCAACAATCAGTGCCCCAGGTTTTGTGAAGAAACAGCCATGGTTCCTGCCATTGATCATTATCCAGTGACTAATTCTGGAAGTGGGTATATGTGTACATTTCAGATGAGAACAAGGTCAAGCTTGGCCGTGATGTCGCTGTGATAAATAACTGGCCAAAAATCACAGTCATGGCTTACACATTAATACTGGGCATGGTGATGGGCCAAATGGCCTAATGTAACCTATGTACATGCATATACGTACATACATAGATTTCATTGAATCTTAAATAAAGTTGCTTAGATGGGTAGGGGCGGTGAAGAGGAGAAATCTTATCATTGCAATGTAGTGTAATGGAGCTCCTCAGTCATGGTTTAGGATTGGCTACAAACAGTAAGCAATTACTGAGACCTAACAGACCCATTGCTGAAATTGCTTCATATTAACTAGTTTTACTAGTCAAAAGACACAACCCAAAACATCTTTTGATCAACTTCAAAGTATAATTTGATCAAACTATACTTCTTTTTCCAATTTATTTCTACAAATTCCTTATCAAACCCACCAACAATATTCAAATTACATATGAAAACATGCAGCTTAAGAAATGATTACTGAAAGGGTTCATTTTTCAAAATTTTTGAGGAAAAAAATTAAAAGTTCCAATTCGTGACACCAACTGACCAGAATGTGAGTCAGGCTAAACATCAAGCTTAGAAAGAGTCTCCTTTTCTACAGGGTTCAATAATGGATACTCAAGACCCAGAAGACCCAAACAATAGAAATCTAGAGTTTACATTCTGAAGTAAGGAGCTTTGTGACAACTTGCAACCAAGCCAAGTTCATTCTTATTCCAGGTCAGTAAATTAGAAATAAATACTTTCCCAATCTGGTCACCTACAATAGTAAGGCAAGATACAAGAGCTATCCTGCATAATTTGTTCTTGGTACCTTGCACCCTCCGTAACCTTGACCACATCCAAAACTCTGCTGCCCGTATTTTAACTCACACCAAGTCCCGTTCAGCCATCACCCCGGTGTTCGCCGACCTACAGTGGTTTCCAGTCCAGCAACGCCTCAATTTTAAAATTCTCATCCTTGTTTTCAAATCCGTCCATGGCCACGCCCCTCCCTATCTCTAACTTCCTCCAGCCCTACAAGGTCTCTGCGTTCCTCCAAATCTTTCCTCTTGCTCATCCCCATTTTTCATCGCTCCACCATTGGCGGCCGTGTCTTCAGATGTCTCGGCCCTAAGCTCTGGAATTCCCTCCCCAAACCTCCACCTCTCTCTCCTCCTTTAAGATGCTCCTTAAAACCTACCTCTTTAACCAAGCTTTTGGTCACCTGTCCTAATATGTGGCTTGGTGTCAAATTTTGTTTGGTAACACTCCTGTGAAGCGCCTTGGGATGTTTTACTATGTTAAAGGCGCTTTTTAAATGCAAGTTGTTGTCGTTGTAAATAGACTTTTTTAAAAAAAGGAAAACTGTATTAATTATATGCAGGCTTTCTTTTTTCAAAATTATTCAAATACTTTAATGTTGCACTTCATCAGAAAGCTGCTTATTCATCCTGGCCTGGAGACTGTTAGTCAATCTCTTTATTTCTATGGTTCACAGTTACAATCCAGCAGAGACGAGCAGCAGGCCTGTGATTGTGGTGTACAAGATAAATTTAACTACGTCTGACCAAAAGCTCACCAACACTTATCAAACTCGATAATTGCAGGATATTTCTTTTAATGTAGATTCTCAGTTACTTCAGTTGAGTATCAAACCCGATTCAATGTAAGGTGTTACCTGTTTAAATTACTGAAAATCATTCACAATGTCTTAAAAGGGGTTGTAGTATATTACTACATACAGACAGATCACACAACTTGTGTATAAAGATACGCTTGATAAAATATGGAACAGAAACATGAACATTTTTAAAATTGTAACTGGCTGTTATAATGCACTCAACAGTTCAATTTATTTAACCAGACTGTGCGCACCAAGTCCATTGCCGTTTATCTAGTGTTTGTAGTGACATATCAGTTACCTGAGATATGAGTTTTTTCTGCGCTGCCTGCATAACTTCATTAGCCATGGCCACATCATCATCCACCGGGGCCTCGTCGCCAGGTTTTGTTCTTATAGAGGAGAGCTTGATCTCCTTGCAACTCATCACCACAAATGTGTCCGAGAGCAACTCATTCGCCTCCATATCCAAAGGAAGTACACCATCAACAAAACACGCTGAGAGAAAAAAAAATCACACACATTATAATTCCTCCAAAACAGTAACCAGCCTGAAATTGGAACCCATCTGAAAGTTTACATTTTAGATAAGAAATAACTCTTCAAATTTATTTTCTTTAAATTTGAGTGAATTTAATTTTAAATATTGTTTCTATAAATATGGATTTGTTAATAAATATTTGGTAATATTCCTCTCGATCATACATCATTCCATTAACACAGCTTGTAGCATACCTGCAATACATCACAGAACTATTATCTTACATGGACCCAGTCACAATCTTGTTATTTGTCACTGCCAGCAGTTTTACAAAGTTAATTTATCTGCATTAAGGCTATTTGTTGCCTAAGGTTTACACCAAGGACAATTAGGTGATTGCATATTAAAACAGCTTTTTAAAAAAGGTCAAGAGAAAAGGTTCAAAGCCACACATACTCAAAAGGTCACAGAATCAACCCACATTTGTGTTATCTAATTTCATCTGGTGTAGCGTAGGGTGCCACAGAGCACAGGAAGATAAAAAGCAGCTGGGACTGCACTCTGATTGCTACCCAGCTAATCCTGCATGTGTAGACATTGGCTGAGGACAGGATTGGGCTCAGCAATGATGCTCCCTTTGCCTGAATAGCCCACCAACACTCAAATAGGTCACACAGATGAGGGTGGGGTAGAGCAGAAGAGGGTGCAGTGGTGCACGGAGACTATTTGGCATGCATGGAACCATACCCCAAAAAGGAGCCAGAGCCATCAAGGAGAAAAATTAGACAAAAAGGATCACGTTTTTAAAAAAAATGTATGTGTATGATAAATGGTCACCTGAACTCCAAATGAGATTACATTGATTGTGATTATGCCATTTGAACCCCCCCGATTGTGATGTACCTATAATCGTTCTAACTTATTATTCTCTATTTAACTTGATTTACAACTGCTCCAGAAACTTCAAGAAGGAACACACACATGCAAATCCATACCTAGAATATTGTTAGCAATTTTATTAGTGATGTTGAAACGTTGTTCATCTGTGAAGTGTTCCAGCAGAAACTTGTAAATAGTCATTCGCTTCTCTTTGTTTTTATTCCCGTTCAAGGAAAACAGACTCTTCTCCCTGTCAGGGGTACGCAAGACAATTGGTCATGTGGTGTACTATTTTCCTACAATGCTGAACATGTGTAATCAGACAAACTTAGGACCTTACATAGTGAATAGCTAAATATGAGCAATTTCATCAACTGTTCAAAAGTCCCAAAAGAATTATAGCGCTTTTAACATCGCACAATGATCTGTGAAATGGAGCCCCATGTTTATTGTTGGAGAATTATTGCTCTTTATGAATACAACAGCTGCAAATAAGGTATTTGACAGAGAGTGAATGCCACCGTACGTGCCTCTTTGAAAAAGCTTCAAGTTACAATGATTCATTTTCTTTTTGTCCATTTTATGTTAAATAGTGAGTTTTGATGCTACCAATGGATGGTACTTGTTTGGAGGGGTTACTAAGCCCACCAGCATAAAAGTAGCTAAATATCACTACATATCAATAACCGAAGGTTTCCAGCTTCAACTGTGTATTTTAATTTACCACATTATGATGCTCAGTAACAGTCAAATAGAAACAAAATTGGTGGGGTGTGAACACAATAGAAAGGCAATTTAAAAAATTGTTTTTTTTAAAAAAGAAAATAGGTACTGATCACGAAACTCCTGCCTAAACACTAAATTAAATAAATTCAGTGCAGCAAAAACTGCATTACCACCATTATGAAAATATTAATTTGCGTTTGTAACAGATAAATGGCACAACTTGCCCAGACCACTTCGCTGTGAAAGTGAGTTCAGAATCCTGCACATTTCTGTATCGCACTGAACAAGCTGTAGCTCAAAATATCTATATTTGGAACTTAGAATTTTAAGAAAACCTGATTCAAGTTAGAAAAAATTTCACCTTCCACAAAATTTTAACTTCCAACATGTACAACACTACTGACATTCAAAGGGAAAAGGTACTGATGGGGAGAACAAGTTATCTAAAAACACATGAACTTATTGGCACCTTTCCTTGTTTGAACAGCTTATTAGATTTAGCTTTAATAACTTAAGTACTGTATCATAGAAATTTACAGCACAGAATGTCATTCAACCCACCGTGTCTGTGCCAGCCAAATATGAGCCACCCTGCCTAATCCCACTTCCAGCGCTTGGTCCGTAGCCATGTAGATTGCTGCACTTCAGGTGCACATCCAGGTACTTTTTAAATGAGTTGAGGGTTTCTGCCTCTACCACCCTGCAGCGAGTGAGTTCCAGACCCCTTCCACCCTCTGGGTGAAAAAAAATTCTCCTCAACTCCCCTCTAGTCCTTCTACCAATTACTTTAAAACTATGCCCCCCTGGTTATTAACCTCTCCCGCTAAGGGAAATAGGTCCTTCCTATCCATTCTATCTAGGCCCCTCATAATTTTATACACCTCAATTAAATCTCCCCTCAGACTCCTTTGTTCCAAAGAAAACAACCCCAGCCTATCCAATCTTTCCTCATAGCTAAAATTCTCCAGTCTTGACAACACCCTCATAAATCTCCTCTGTACCCCCTCCAGTGCAATCACATCTTTCCTGTAATGTGGTGACCAGAACTATACTCCATACTCTAGCTGTGGCCTAACTAGTGTTTTATACAGTTCTAGCATAACCTCCCTGCTCTTATATTCTATGCGTCGGCTAATAAAGGAGAGTATCCCGTATGCCTTATCTACCTGTCCTGCTACTTTTAGGGATCGATGGACACGCACTCCAAGGTCCCTCTGTTCCTCTACGCTTCTCAGTATCCTCCCATTTATTGTGTATTCCCTTGCCTTGTTTGCCCTCCCCAAATACATTACCTCACACTTCTCCAGATTGAATTCCATTTGCCACTTTTCTGCCCAACTGACCAGTCCATTGATATCTTTCTGCAGTCGACAGCTTTCTTCCTCACTATCCACCACATGGCCAATTTTTGTATCATCTGCAAACTTCTTAATCATGCCCCCTACATTTAAGTCTAAATCACTGAAATAAACCACAAAAAGCAAGGGATCTAGTACTGTGACCTGCTGAACCCCACTGGAAATAGCCTTCCAGTCACAAAAACACCCATCGACCATTACTCTTTGCTTCTTGCCACTGAGCAAAATTTCGGATCCAAATAACCACTTTCCCTTGGATCCCATGGGCTTTTACTTTTCTAACCAGTCTGCCACGTGGGAACTTGTCAAAAGCCTTGCTAAAATCCATGTAGACTACATCAATCCCTCATCGATCCTCCTTGTTACCTTCTCAAAAAATTCAATCAACTTAGTCAGACACGACGTTCCCTTAACAAATCCATGCTGACTGTCTTTGATTGATCCATGCTTTTTTAAATGATGATTAGTACTGTCCCTCTGAATTTTTTCCAATAATTTTCCCACCACCTTAGGCTGGCTGGCCTATAATTACTCAGTCTATCTCTTTCTCCCTTGTTAAACAACGGTACAACATTAGCAGTCCTCCGGCATCACGCCTGTAGCTAGTGCGAATTGGAAAATGATGATCAGAGGCTCTGCTATTTCCTCCATTGTGTCTCTTAACAGCCTGGGTTACATTTCATCTGGACCTAGTGATTTATCTACTTTCAAAGATGCTAAACCCCTTAATATTTCCTCTCTCACTATGTTTATCCCATCCAATATTTCACACTCCTCCTCCTTAATTACAATGTCTGCATCATTCTCCTCTTTTGTGAAGACAGACCAAAGTATTCATTAAGAACCATACCCACATCTTCCGCCTCCACACACAGGTTACCTTTTTGGTCTCTCATAGGCCCTACTCCTTCCTTAGTTATCCTCTTGTTCTTTATGTATTTATAAAACATCTTTGGATTTTCCTTGCGAATATTTTCTCATGCCAGCTCTTGGCTTTCCTAATTTTCTTTTTAATTTCACCCCTGCACTTTCAATACTCCTCTCAGCTTTCTGCAATATTAAGCTCTCGGTATCTGACATAAGCTTCCGCTTTTGTAACTATAGTTATTTCAATGCAATGATCCATCTTTTTAATAATTAAACATTGCAGAAAACACCCTGTTCGCATTTAACTTTACTCTTGCTCACTTCCAAGAGAGTCGAGGCCCATCAGTTAACGATCTATTAAAATGTCAGCAACTCATAGGGAATCTTTTGCATAGATACGGGGGAAGAATTTCATGTTTAGCTGCAAAAGGTCTCTTTTCGAGTAGATGTCAAAGTGAGTCACTATAACTTACTGTTGATCATCATTTAGAAGTAATGCTTACATACCGGGCAGTTTGGGAAAATTTGTTGTATTTTTCGTGTTTTTCATAGCCGTTAAAGTGCAAAATGCATTCAATAAAATGTTGAGAGAACATAACTGGGTTCCTTTTCAGGAGCAGGTGGACCAGACAGAACTGTGCAAATCTGAAATAGAAACAAATCAGATTTAAGCACATTTAATTTAGAGAATGGCATGCAGGTATGAAATCGCATTGACTAAACAAAATGAGCTGTGCAAACAGAAGCACTGGCTTAATGACAATGAGTGGATTTTGCTTCAAACTTAAGGCATAGAGTTGGGGGGTAATTCACCTTCTTGTTACTACTTCGCCAAGGTAAAGGTAAATCCAGGTTAGAACTTCAAAACATACCAAGAAGGTAAGACCAAAGGGCAAATAGAAAAGTGAATTTGGAGCAGATATCAGGAAAAACCTCTTTATTGAAGATGCAAATTGTTTGGAATGTTCTACTGCAGAAAATAAAAAACAAATACACTGGAGTTATTCAAAAATCAATTTGTTGCCATGCTGGCTAATGTACTTAAAGGGCAGGTTTCAGTAGGCCAAAAGGCCTTTTCTTACCCTTGACTACCCTTAAAATTAGCTGTGCTGAGCTGGTCTCATGTGGTGTTTGTTTCAAGGCTACAAACCAATGTAATTAAGTCATTCCTTTTTTTTAAAAAAAGCCACTGGCTGTAGAGGCAGATCACTGATCAGCCTGTTGCTGTGGTGATACAACATAGGTTTGCATCTGTAACAGTGCACTTTCCAGTGGCAGGTACAGGGCAATACTGCCAGGGATCTCAGAAAAGATAGTTTCTTATCTAAAACATTGAAAGCCCTGGGAGTTTTAAATAGCAGAAAACATGAAAGCACTCATCATTCAGCATCAGAAGAGTTAATGCAGTTAATGTTTCGAGTGGGACCCTTTACCTGAATTTTTGTTTTACAAAGGCAGTCTTTGAATCACTCAATCATATACAGCAAGCCATTCACAAACCTTACAGAATTCTATCCATTGTATATTTAACATTCATCCATTGTCAAAGAAAAAAATTGATAACTCAAGTAAACAAAGCTAAAACAAAGCCAATTACCTCTGTATACTTTCATCTGAATCCACCAGAACACTCACAAACCTGAAGAAAAGGGAACCCTTCCATTTTATAAACTCTTCCTGCAGAGAAAATAAATAAACTCCATGAGACTGCTCAGTTGCTTGTATTCTAAATGAGTGAAAATTATTCAGTTTATCTTCCATTTGATTAATTCATTTTGCCAAGATTTTGCCTTATCAGCAGAATTTTGATGATCATTGCATCAGGTTCAGCTGCAAAAACCTGAGGGCTGCGCTGGGTACCACAAACAGCTGCCTCCATTAACCCAGTATCCATGTAGAACTGTTGATCCCGCAAATAAGCAATCACATTACCTACAAGCCAGAGCCAGTAGGAAACAGGAGGTGAAAACGTCCATCTCCGTGGGGCAAAAAATAGACAAAAAATCAAGGATTTTTATGGGAGGAGTACTTGGCACAGAAAGTACTCCTACTAATCTTAGTTCTTTTCAGGAATTTGGGTTATTTGCAAGAAACTATTATTCTAAGCAATAATGTCCAGTTATGGGATAAATACAAGACAAAATATATGGCAATTAAATTTGAAGATGATAAAATAAAGCATCTGAATGAGAATCAGGAAATGGTTACACCTATAATACTCTAAATGATTGGAAATCAATACTAAATACTAATATTTAGCAGTGCATTCCTAAGTACTTAAATATAGTGACTTTGTGGAAAACCAGTTCTCAAGAATATATGCTGGTTACTAAGTTTCATTCCAGAAAGTAATGCATCTAGAAAAATGCAATTTCAGATTTACAATAATAGGGTCACTGCTTAGAGAACATATAGATTACAAAATAAAGTAGTAACTCAGGATTGTGAAGGTGGAACAAAGAACTATTTGCAAATATAACTCACAGCCAGTTATTTGATCTTGTATAATAAAAGAGCATACTCATTTACCTGAAGTAAGTTGGTCAGCATGACCAGAGTCTGTTTGCGGATAAAGGGGTCATCATCCTTTAAGCACACAGCAATGTTGGGGATATATCGATCTACCATAGTAGTATATCGCATGCAGAGGTCACACATGACTATGATAACATTATTGCGAACTGCTACATTTTCGCACACCTCCAACTCGCGTGCGAGGGCAGCAATGCATTTCTTTGCTAGGTCTTCATGTTGTAAGCACAATTTTCCTGTATAAAGTTAAATAAGGTTATATGTTGTTTTTAGTGACGACGTATAGTTCAGTCTGAGCAAACAGCATGAAAACACACACACACACAAACCCTGACTACAGAGTCTTTGGGCAGTGGAAGGGAAAAAAGATCAGCCAATTATTGCCGAGCGAGGTCCTCAAACTCAGCTCAGACTGGGGATTGAACCAGGAACCATCTGGTCTTTATGGCCTAGTTCCAATCTGTGATAACAATCAAGATTTGTTTTATTAAGCTGCAAGAAAGTAGACCTCAGCTCAACAAGTTGTGTGTGAAATCAAAAGTTCTAAATTGCATTGGAGGATATGATCTAATTTCTGAAGCTACTCTATTATGATTTTATACTTTCGGCTGAATTTCCTGCATTTATCAAAAAAAAATTGCTGATGTGTACGTTCCTCATCTCTAATAGACACAACCTCTATTGTCAAAATAATTTACACGGGCTCCTCGATGTCTCAGCAAGTTTATCCAGTATGCAGCTAAGTCAAATCAGACAAGGATAGGCCCTGCTTTGATCCCTGGTCTTCACTAAATTACCTGATCTTAGCTGGAGTACCAACAAAGGCACGACAATTGACTTCCGCACCTTAGATTAGGGAGCAGGAAAACAAATGACAGAAAATTCCAATCCTGATCACTACCCAGCAGTTCCTGGTAGAAATGCGCACATGTGGAATAAGTTAATGGAAAAAAAGAAACTCATTCTCACAAACCTATGCTGAAAGGGTCTTACCGAGAGTGAAAAATGCATGTGCTCGGATAACAGAAGGCAGAGCAGCAGATCCTGAAAACTGAGAGAGGGGTTGTGATGCCGGAAGGTCACCACCATCTGAAACAATAGCTGAAGAATAAAATACAATTCAGAAACTTAGTCACTTGCGTTCATTGGGTAAATAAAGACCAGATGTTTAAATAAATTTAACAAATCAAATGGCAAGATTTTTTCCAGGTAAAAAACCCCTCTTGCATTAAGGAAAACATATTTCCAATTCCAGGATCATGGTTAGGTACCAACACAGTTTCCCCTCAATTAAATCTTTAAAAAGAATATAGCAGAAAACCAAGTAATTTTTAAAAACCTTAGCACTCATTTCCTGTTCACCATATAGCAAATATCAGTCAAGCTTTTTAAAAAAAAAGCAAAGGCAGTCTTTTGAAATGTACAAAGACCCCCAATAATTAAAAATACCTCAAGTGATACAGGAGTCAGAGACCTAGAGTTTACAATTGTAACACTGACCATAACTTACTCATTTTAAAATTACAAATTAGATTATAAAACCTGGGTCACGATAGCCAACACCAAGGCTGCAATTATGGGGGATGGGGGTGGAAGATTACATAAACTAGGATTGTATTCCTTGGAATATCAAAAGATTAAGGGGTGGTGGATTGAGGTTTTTACGATTTTGAAAGGAATTGATAGCGAAGAGAGGAACTTATTCTGCTGATGGGGAGGTATCTAGGACAAGGGGATAAAGCTGTAAAATCAGAGCCAGGCATTTAGGTGAAGTTAGGAAACACTTCACACAAAGGGTGGTAGAAGCGTGGAACTCTCTCCCACAAAAAGCAACAGATGCTAACTCAATTAATAATTTTAAATCTGAGAGCGATAGATTTTTGTTAGCCATGTGCATTAAGGTATATGGAGCCAAGGCGGGTAAATGGAGTTAGGATACATATTAGCCATGATCTCATTGAATGGCGGAGCAGGCTTGAGGGGCTCAATGGCCTTCTCCTGTTCCTAATTGACCTGACCAATCATACCAAGAAAAGGAAGCCAGATTCTGACCCCAAGTGTGAAGTACAATTAAATTCTAACCTCACCAGCAATTAATCTTTGCAGTCTTAAAAAGGGACACATCAGAATCATATATTGTATAATGCACCTGTCTTTATATAATGCCCTATTAAAATTACTGTTTCAGGGCATCTTCAAAAGATTTTGAATGGCATATTGCAGGCTGACTTTCTCTCAGTTCGCATTCTGAAGCAGAGCGCGTTGGGTAGGCCAGAGACGCAATGGTAGCAAACCAAGTTAGCTGCAACAGCCCAAGTTTCAAGGATCATTTCATTGTTGAATCTTAGCGCTAGGAGAAGTGCCTTTGTTGTTTTCAATATTCTGAGCAGCATAGTAAGGTTTGCAATTATGAATGTAGTTTGTATTCGATACTGTTCACTTAACTAGTAACTATTCAATAAATCAATTTAGAAGCCTGTAGTCTACGCCACTGTGTGATGCTGCGTTTAATCTTCTGCCTTCTTGAAATTGAGGAAATCATACGGGGGCACATGGTATATCCCGTAAACATCAAATACGGTGAAGAGGGTTGTCTTAAGAACATAAGAAATAGGAGCAGGAGTAGGCCATATGGCCCCTCGAGCCTGCTCAGCCATTCATAAGATCATGGCTGATCTTCAGCCCCAACTCCACTTTCCTGCCCGATCGCCATATCGCTTGACGCCCTTAGAGTCCAAAAATCTATCAATCTCAGTCTTGAATATACTCAACCTCTGAGCATCCACAGCCCTCTGGGGTAGAGAATTCCTAAGATTCACGACCCTTTCAGTGAAGAAATTCCTCTTATCTCAGTCCTAAATGTCCAACCCCTTATCCTGAGACTATGTCCCCCAGTTCTAGACTCTCCAAGCCAGGGAGAAACATCCTCTCAGCATCTACCTTGTCAAGCCGTCTAAGAAGCTTACACGTTTCAAGGAGATCACCTCTCATTCTTCTAAACTCGAGAGTATAGGCCCATTCTACTCAATCTTTCCTCATAGAACAACCCTCTCATGCCAAGGATCAATCTAGTGAACCTTTGTTGCACCGTCTCTAAGGCAAGTATATCCTTCCTTACATAAGGAGACCAAAACTGTACAGAGTACTCCAGGTGGGGTCTCACCAAAACCCTGTAAAATTGCAGCACGACTTCCTTACTCTTGTACTTCAACCCCCTTGCAATAAAGGCCAACATACCATTTGCTTTCCTAATTGTTTGCTGTACCTGCAATGTTAACTTTCTGCTTTTTACGTACATGGATACCAACATTTAATAATTTCTCATTATTTAAAAAAATATTCTGTTTTTCTATTTTTCCAACCAAAATGAATAACCTCATATTTCCCTACATCATACTCCATCTGCCACCTTCTTGATCACTCACTTAACCTGTCTATATCCCTTTGCAGACTCTGTGTCCTCCTCACAGCTGACTTTCCCACCTAGCTTTGTATAGTCAGAAAACTCATACATTACACTCGGTCCCTTCATTTAAGTCATTGATATAGATTGTAAATAGCTGAGGCCCAAGCACCGATCCCTGTGGCACCCTGCCAACCTGAAAATGACCCATTTATTCCTACTTTCCATTTTCTGTCCGTTAACCAATCCTCAATCCATGCTAATATATTGCCCCCAATCCCATGAGCCCTAATCTTGTGTAACAACCTCTTGCGTGGCATCTTATTGAATGCCTTTTGAAAATCTAAATATACTACATCCACTGGTTCTCCCTTATCTACCCTGCTAGTTACACCCTCAAAAAACTCAGATTTGTCAAACATGATTTTCCTTTCATAAAACCACATGACTCTGCCTGATCATATTACAATTTTCTAAGTGCCCTGTTACTATGTCCTTAATAATAGATTCTAGCATTTTCCCTACTACTGATGTCAGGCTGACTGGCCCATAGTTCTGCTTTCTCTCTCCCTTCTTTCTTGAATAGTGGTAACATTTGCTACCTTCCAATCCACAGGCACCTTTCTAGAATCTAAGGAATTCTGGAAGATCAAAATCAATGCATCCACTATCTCTGCAGCCACCTCTAATAAAACGCTAGGACGTATGCCATCAGGTTCAGGGGATTTGTCGGCTTTTAGTCCCATTAATTTTTCTAATACTTTTTCTTTACTAATCTTAATCACTTTAAGTTCCTCCCTCTCATTAGACCCTTGCACTTGCTACATTTACCAAGATATTGATCAAGTAAAGGTGGGTTGTAGACTTATGCAGCTTCACAGATGAGCCTCATGTGAAGGAAATTGGAGTGTAAAATCCAAAAATTATATAAAACAAACTGGCCATTCCTCACATTAGCCAGATTAAACTATATTTTCTGCAGACAAGAGTAATGTTGGCAAAAGGAAAAAAATGTTATAACAACTTAAAAAAATTACTGGGAATTATATTCAAATAATGCTCGAGTGTGCCCTTTAGAAGCACAAGTTTGGCAAGACCAACTGCAATCAGTCACAGTCGATTTCAACATTTATTAGTTCCAAAAGGTGATCCATTGAACGCTGCTATAGCTGTAACAAAGCAAGTCTATTTTATTATTAGCTTGTGTTATGAATCAACTTCACAATAACCCGGTAGATTATGCTACATAACTAGATTTCTAGAAAACAAATCACATTTCTCACCAGGGTCTAAGTTGGTAGGGGCAGCAAGAAATGACTGAACCAGCAGGAAGATACGCTTCTCAACTTTTGCAGGGCACAGCTGTGCTACTTCACCGAGTGTGAAAAGGTGCTTCACCTGAGGAAACACAAGATGCCATACCTAGAACTTAGTAAATCTCATGGTGCAACGAAAACTGCAACATATATCTCTCATAGGATTCCTGGTGCTGAAAGAATAAGTGTCACTTGGAAGGACAATCCAATATGCCAATTAACATGCTTTTGGAAAACCGCTTTGTTTCCATATTGGTTAGAAGAATGGAATGAAAACCTATGAACATATTTGATCCAATACACTTTAATGTTATGTGGGATGCAGAACGCTCTTCTATTCATCATCTGAAACTGCTCCCCACACAACGACTGCAGTGACAGGCCTGTATTTAGCAAAACTTCACCGTAGTACTTTGCAGCTTAAAAATTCTTTCTCCAGATTCAACTTTAGCTTAAGAGGGCAAAATCTACAATTATATAGCTTGCCATTTTTCACAGCTCAAGTGGACATAGTATGAAAATTTCATTCACCAGTCATTACGCTTTTCCAGTGTGGTTGCGTGAAAATGTTACACACTCACTTTACTTAAACCCTATTAATCAGTCATTTGGAGTCTTAGAAGACATACACAGAAACAAATCCGGAATATTTTCTTTCATTCTTTGAATATCCATCAACTTCTTTCATTAATGTTTGCTTTGTAACTTTCGATTGTTCATCTACTGTCGACAGGCAAGAATGCTCTGGGACAAGTTACAATTCATTGCAATTCATCCCAAGGACAGGTGCTATCTCTGTAAGGCTCATGTTCCTATATTTCTCGAGTGACAAGATAGTATTCCTAAAATACTTAAGGTTGCAAGGCTCTAATGCTGCTGTGATGACAGCCTTTATATTGATAAGCATAAAATTCTAAGAGTTGATTTATTAATTTTTTTGATAGCAATGATCGAATTTAACTGAATTTAATAAAAATGAGTTCTGGCACTTACCAACATATTTTCATCCATACGTCCATCTGCAATATCTCCAAGAACAATATTAGAGATGTAAGACTCACACGCTAAGATCAGTTTTCCACACACCCGATCTAGCAGGACCTAATACAGAAACACAACATCACTATATATGCTACAGTGAGATTTTATTTTAATGATAAAACCGTCTTCATAAGTCACAACTTACACTGGTTACTTCACTTTATTAGAAAACATCCAAATGGGCTTCAGAGAAAAAACAACGCTGAGCAGAAGAGGTGTGAGGGGAGATGGCAAAAAGTGTGGTCTTTGTATTACCACGTTCTGCACATCCATTCTATTAAGTGGTCATAGCGTGGTATCTACCATGTGATTATTGTTCAATCAATATTTGATTTTTTTTTGATCAGTCATCTCTTTTGAAAATATAGATTAAACACCAAGAGGAAAATTCCAAAAAGTTGTACCATGGACCTGTATGACTTTGTGCCCAAGATTGCCTAGTTACTGAGCTCCCAATTTCAGCCATGTCTTCGGAGGAATGAGGAAAGGTACCTCCCCATCAGGAAGGAGAGAAAAATCAGAGGGTAAGGGGCCCTCAGCCGCTTGTAGGAGTTCCAGAAATAGCGCTTAGAGGCCTGGGAGCAGGGTACCCTCCTACACTAGGCTGAATCAGATCTAAACAGGAGTGAGGGAGAGTTTTTGTTTTGAAACTGCTGATTATAAGAGTCCTCAGCCTGAAAGTTTCACTCGCACCAACTGCAGAGTTACAATTGATCCATTTTGTTTTCTCATCATCCTAACTCATAGTTTACGCCTAAACAGCTATTGATGATTTCTTGAGATCAGAAGTTTATTCATTCCTCGTAGTACATTTGTAAACGTACCCGTGTCTCCTCAGGTGTCTCACATTGGGCCTGACAGAGTTTGTACAAGGCCTCAACTGCAGGACTAATGATTTCTGGAGGAGAGCAAAACGCATCTATCCAATTCTGGACCTCATCTGTAAGAAAATAAGAGCATATTTAGTAAAAGAACAATTTTTGTAGATGAGGTACCTATGGACCATCATAGAATAACAAAACACTTTTTACAGTAAATTTGATCTCCAAGTCTTGACGAATGGAACACCATGGGGCAAATTTTAACTGCAAGCCGGGAAGAGAGCAGGAGGGAAGATTTCTGGGTGCAAAACCAGGAAGGTAATTGGGCGGGTCGCAATCGCTTAATGAGGCCAATCAATTGCACTTCAGGGTTCCGTGCCCAGCAGCCAGCCTGGCTGGCTGGTCGTCGGGCAGGAAGGCCTGCTGCTGCAGGCCGCGGCCGGGGATCAGAGGGAGGGAGGGATCATGGGCCGGGGAGAAGGCCGAGGAAGAAGATCGGAGTTCGACCGATCGCAGGGGTCCTGTCGGCCAGGTGAACTTGTTGGGCCTGGGTGAAGCACCCCTGCTCTTCTGGGCCCACAAGCAGTGCAATAAATGCACTGACCTCATGGATCCGGCTTTTCCCCCTACTTTCGCTTGATGTGAACGGGAAGCGATGGGAAACCCGAACAGGTAAGGTTAAATTTGTTTCATTATTCCAATACACAAAATATTAAGTACCTCAAGTATCTCAATGAGGTACATTGCCCGTTTAAGTATCGGCCCGTCGGCTTAAAGTGGGGGTGGGACTTCCTGGTGTCTGCTCTCCACAAACACACAGACCTGCCTAGGTTAAAACCAGAAGTCGGCGTGTCGGAGCCGGGATGTAGACCCGCTCTGAAAATGGAGGATTTTTGCTCCCCACCCGCCCCCAACTCATCCATTCTTGGGGGTTAAAATTTACCCCGATGTTTCTATACTGCAGGTTAGATCCAAGGTAATTCCCCCTCTGCTCTGTCACAACAATGTGGCTTAGCCAAGACAGACAACTTACTATTATACAAAAGTAACATTTATTTTCAACACAAGCCATCCTTCTGCACTCTGAATAAAACTGCCAATTCAGTATCAAATTATATATAATTTTCTGCCATGGATTTGCACCCTCTAGTTAGCAGACTGAGTCTACCCAAAAAGAATTTCACATTCGACCCTTGTCGTCAGAGTGAGGAAATCTTTGTCGCATCAGCCTGGGCTGGATTTGAAGCCAAATGGCAGAGACGAAGGAACAGGGTTGTCAACCAAAACCAACTCGAGCAGAAGGGCAAAATTCAGTAAATTCGCCAACAGTAGCACTAAATGTAACAAAGACATGCAACTGTACAAAAGGCACAAACAAAGTTAATATAAAAACACTTCACTCCTGTTCAGTGGTAATATTTCAGTACAAACAGCTTTATTGCTGGTTATGTAACATCAGAAAAACAGAATCCATGCTATAATAGCAAAAGCACAGCAAGCATTAACATTAAAGCTGGTTTCTAGTCACTGCAGGCAACAGTTTGCAAAATTTCCTGTGTTATGAGGGCACAATTCCCCAGCAATAAGCTAGGGAAGGCTCTTATTTAAAGCGCATATAATACTTATACTATAATTGCAGACATATCATTGCCAATTATATAGAAATTACAGCACAGAAACAGGCTGTGTTTAGGCTCCACATGAGCCGAGTATGAATTACAATTAAAATAATCAGTAATCACTTTAAACAGAGGTTTCCCCAGCTCATTGCTTCATTATACTTTACCCAACCCAAGCACTCACGCTTTCCCCACCCAAACTCCCCGACCATTGCCGCCACTCTTGACACAAGCTCCCATGCTTCCCCCACCACCGCCTCCCCCCCCAACCAAACTTCCATTGTCAATCCTAGAATCTCATTGTTACATTCCCAAATGTAACTTGGAAAGTAGCTTCAAGTTTTTTAAAGTGCCTTCTATGCTTCAATACTAAAAAGTACAAAAAGCATTTCAAAAGATCTTATAACTGCTTCCTGGGTCACAGGCGCATACACAACTATGGCACTCTCAGCAGCAACTTGCAACCCCTACACACTATTCAGACCCGTGCAGTCTCCTCTAAGTACTCCAACAGTTAGCAACCCCCTCCCTGATGCCACAATCCCAATACTCCCATACCCCAATTCCACCCTCCAACCACTGCCACTCCCTTAGTTTATACATTTAAAAATCAGTGAGTGATTTGCAACATTCGGTTTCAAAATGCATTGAAAACTCCCAGCAGCCTCTGTCCAAATGGTGACGTTTTTAAAATGGATTTTACCATAGAGAGAGTACCAGTTATGCCTGCAGGTGTCACTATAATTGGCCATTACAATGATAAAAATCCTGTCACATAACATAGTTGAATGTCACCCTCCAGCTCCTTTACGAAACCATTGACCGGAACAAATTTTGTGTGCCCTCGTCACAGAATCTCTGGACCAAAGTGTTTCCCGAACTGTAAATATTAAGCGCAGTAATGTAGTTAAGACTTTAAATGCATCAAATTATTATCCTCTCTGTAGCTTTTTAAAAAAAAAATATTTGTTCATGGGATGTGGGCGTCGCTGGCAAGGCCAGGATTTATTGCCCATCCCTAATTGCCCTTGAGAAGGTGGTGGTGAGCCACCTTCTTGAACCACTGCAGTCTGTGAGGTGAAGGTTCTCCCACAGTGCTGCTAGGTAGAGAGTTCCAGGATTTTGATCCAGCGACGATGAAGGAACAGCGATATATTTCCAAGTCAGGATGGTGTGTGACTTGGAGGGGAACGTGCAGGTGGTGTTGTTCCCATGTGCCTGCTGCCCTTGTCCTTCTAAGCGGAAGAGGTCGCGGGTTTGGGAGGTGCTGTCGAAGAAGAGGTTTGAGTATTGTTGGAGCTGCACTTATCCAGGGAAGTGGAGAGTATTCCATAACACTCCTGACTTGTGCCTTGTAGATGGTGGAAAGGCTTTGGGGAGTCAGGTGAGTCACTCACCAGAATACCCAGCCTCTGACCTGCTCTTGTAGCTACAGTATTTATGTGGCTGGTCCAGTTAAGTTTCTGTCCAATGGTGACCCCCGGAATGTTGATGGTAGGGGATTCAGCGATGGTAATGCCGTTGAATGTCAAAGGGTGGTGGTTAGACTCTCTCTTGTTGAAGATCGTCATTGCCTGGCACTTATCAGCCCAAGCCTGGATGCTGTCCAGGTCTTGCTGCACGGACTGCTTCCTTATCTGAGGGGTTGCGAATGGAACTGAACACTGTACAATCATCATCGAACATCCCCATTTCTGACCTTATGATAGAGGGAAGATCATTGATGAAGCAGCTGAAGATGGTGGGGCCTAGGACACGGCCCTGAGGAACGCCTGCAGCAATGTCCTGGGGCCGAGATGATTGGCCTCCAACATTGGCCACCGTTCACGACTGGATGTGGCAGGACTGCAGAGCTTTGATCTGATCAGTTGGTTGTGGAATCGCTTAGCTCTGTCTATAGCATGTTGCTTCCGCTGTTTAGCATGCATGTAGTCCTGTGTTGTAGCTTCATCAGGTTGGCACCTCATTTTTAATTACTCCTGGTGCTGCTCCTGGCATGCTCTTCTACACTCCTCATTGAGCCAGGGTTGATCCCCTGGCTTGTTGGTAATGGCAGAGTGAGGAATATGCCGGGCCATGAGGTTACAGATTGTGCTGGATTACAAATCTGCTGCTGCTGATGGCCCACAGCGCCTCATGGATGCCCATTTTTGAGCTGCTAGATCTGTTCTGAATCTATCCCATTTAGCACGATGGTAGTGCCACACAACATGTTGGATGGTTTCCTCAGTGTGAAGACAGGGACTTCGTCTGCATCTGCGACAGGTAAATTGGTGAGGAAGAGTTCAAGTAAGTTTTTCCCTCGTGTTGGTTCGCTCACCACCTGCCGCAGGCCCAGTCTGGCAGCTGTGTCCTTCAGGACTCGGCCAGCTCGGTCGGTAGTGGTGCTACCGAGCCACTCTTGGTGATGGACATTGAAGTCCCCCACCCAGAGTACATTCTGTGCCCTTGCTACCTTCAGTGCTTCCTCCAGGTGGTACTCAAAATGGAGGACTGAATCATCAGCTGAGGGAGGGCAGTAGGTGGTAAAGCTGATGCTTCAAATGAAACCCCATAATTTGTCATCAAAATCTAAACAGAGGCCAACCGTACCAAGTTGCCTTATCAGCCCTAAAGCAGCCCTGTCACTAACATATTGACCAAGGAAATTCTTGTCTCTTACACCCCCCCCACCCCATGACAGAGTTAGAGACCTGCTGGTGCCTGACTATTGAGAGGTCTGCTAGATACCGTACGCACCCATTCCCCCGCACCCCCCCCCTACAAACCCAAGCCTATTTAGATAATTGCCGTGAACTCCCCCTCACCTCCGCGCCCCCCCACAACCCCCAAAATGAATGCCATTAGATAAATAACAAACCTTGAATATTATTGTACTTCACTCACCTATCAGCTTGGTCCTAGCTGACTCAGACAAATGCTGAGC
Organism: Heptranchias perlo; assembly: GCF_035084215.1. Taxonomy (NCBI): domain Eukaryota; kingdom Metazoa; phylum Chordata; class Chondrichthyes; order Hexanchiformes; family Hexanchidae; genus Heptranchias; species Heptranchias perlo. The sequence continues at coordinate 15,456,943 of NC_090357.1, read as the reverse complement.
AATGTGCCCTATGACACTCAGAATGTGGCTCGTGCTGTTGTCTATCTTCTTTGACCTACAAATATCAGAGAAAAGTATTTCACATCAATCAACCGAGAACCTTATGTTAAACTGGCATTGTATCTGATTTCTGATACTTAACGTGATGTATCGAGCATCTTGTTTACATATTATTTTACATAATAATCAGTACCTCACATTAAAAATAAAATGGAGAAGTCACATACCCATCCTAAACAAGGTCATGAGATCAATGCATGAGCATGGTGTTGCTACAGGCCACTATATCTGTGAATGCTACACTAAGTTTCTGACCTAAAAGTTGTTCAAAGCTTAAAAAAAGGCATCAAAATAACTGCACAAAACATTTTCCAATTAGGAATGTTCTCTGGACTATGGGGCAGGGGAAGAATATTAAAATAAAGAAAACTATGCCACCTACTATGTGCTAAAGTGAGGTACCCACTCAAATTGAAATGTTATTAAATAGCTACAGGACAAGTCTCATCAGTAGGTCTGTATGCCTCTGATAAAATAGTAGCACTATGACTTCAGCAACAGAGTTACATAGAATCTATAGCACAGAAACAGGCCTTTCGGCCCAACTAGTCTATGCCAGCATTTATATTTCCCACTAGCCTCCTCCGACCCCTCTTCATCTAACCATGTCAGCATATCCTTCTATTCCTTTCTCCCTCATGTGCTTATCTAGCTTCCCCTTAATGCATCTATGCTATCCGTCTCAACTACTCCTTGTGCTAGTGGTGAATCATAACATCTATCTACCTTCTCGCCTTATTCCAGAGAACTCCTACAGTAGGTAGTATCTAAAAAGTTTGAATGACATGAAAGCTTTTGCAAGACAGAACAACCAAAGTAGAACAGTGCATCATATTTTGCAACTTATTGTACACATATGGTGTATAAGTATTTTCTTACGAATTTACAAGTTACAAACCTGTAAACATCATCCCAAGAAATGATAATCTTCGCATAATTCAACTTTGGAGATGATCCTGCAACTTTTGAAAGTAGCATCCAGGCAGCAGGAGCATGCTCAGTCTCAGTGTGAGAGATAAGGTCGTTTATAAATGTCGAATTGAATTTATTTTGATGGGACCACAAAAGGAAAGCCTTGTTCAGATAACGACTATGGAAGGAGAACAAAAAAAATTACATACCTGGTATTTGTAATGTATTAACAGAAAAATAAATAATGTCTCAACAGAAAGATGACATGAAGATTGACAGCACTCTAAAATACTCTCCAGCATTTCCTCAAAAATGTTAAGGGAGCTGATATAAAAATTCAAAGATCAAGTCTCAATTTTTGACAAAAACAATCAACCAACAGATTCCAGTTGTTAATAGGGGAAACAAATTCAGAAGAGTGGAAGGTGTGGGGAGAAGGGGTATATGCTCTCATTGCCAGTTCAAAAAAACAAAAACATTCTCAAAAAACAGTGGTGGTGGGGGGGGGGGGGGGGGGGGGGGGAAGCATTTTCTTTTAAACCACAAAGTGAGCCCGTTGGGAATGAAATATGAAATTGGACATGGGCGGGGACGCAAAACGGGCAGCATTGCATGGATCGCCTGTTATACGCTCCACCGATATTCAGCCCCTTTGACTCAAATAGACTGAATATTTGGCGCGTCATATAACGGTCAGCAAATGCAATTCCGCATATTTTGCGTCTCCGCACGTGTCACATTATGTTTCCCTTTCCTCTAAGTCATGCTGGTGATTTCAGCGACAGGGAGAAGCCCTATTTGTCCCAGAGTAACGCCATGGATTGCAACAGGGATTGCTAATACAAAAAGGATAGTGTACTCAGCCGGTAATTTTTTTCTGTTGGGGGGAGCATTTTGAACAAAAACTATTCTCCGGCTTCTCTGCCCCTTTTTACGTTATTTTTAATATCATGTCATACATTGCAGCAGATCTTAGCACTATCCCCAGGTGACTGCCTGTCTAAAATTAGGGAGCCTTGTAGTACTGGTTGCACCAAACTGCAAAAGCAAGTTTGAGATTTTAGAATGGGTATAAAGAAATATTAAAATAGCACAGCAGTTGGTAGCAGAATGTCATTTTCCCCAGCTATGAAACTGTATGAGAGTGGCCACAGATACTCCCATGCCAACAGCCCGTGGGTTTCTCTTTATGCATGCAATCACTGATTCCATTCAGTGAATAATCCCATTTTCTATCAAAATGTGAAATAAAGAAAAGAAAATGTTGGCAACACAGCAGGACAAACTGTGGAAGGAACAGATAAGTTACCATTTCATGTTACAGCCAATTATCAGAGCTTCTGATGCTGCTTGATCTGCTATGCACTTTTCAGCATTTTCATTTTTTGTTAAATTTCTGCTTTTCATTTCTATCAAATTGTACTCATTTATCTAAGCCTTTACTGTGACATTTATTGGGCATATTTTTCAAATATTTTGCAATTATAAAATGTTTATGGATAAAACAGACATCCGAGTTTCTCCTTGCAGTATTAAAAGATTTCATTCCCTCTTCCCCAACTCCCAGTAGAAGAAAAACACAAAGAATTAAGATTGTGGGGTTTATATTCTCAATCATTGTATTAGACAGAAAGATGTTAAATATCTCACTCAATTTCACCTGTCTAATTTGCAATTTGATCACAGGTTGTGACATCAAAACAAAAAGCTTCGATATAAATAAATGATACAAAATATCAAAGACAACTTCAATGTTTTTTGCAAATTGAAATGTGTGAAATACTCCAATAAGCATTTACCAGAGCTCTTGATTCTCAAGCGCAAGAAGCGCCAAAACATCCCAGGCCAATCTTTGATATTTGTCTTCATTGCTGAACTGTCTGTAGTCCTTGATTCGCTGTATTATCACTTGATGAAGACACTCAAGTGCTTTTTCCTGCACAGAGTTCTCGGAGTCAATTACAATAGGGATGACTCCATTCATCCAGGCCTTCTGCAGCACAGAGTTACTGGGTTGAGCCTGCAAGAAAGGTGCATGAAAACAATGAGCATTAGGGTTCAATCCTGAATTACCTACAGATTTGAAACAAAAACATTTTTGAGCCATATATTCAGAACCAAACAAAATAGGTTCAGTTAACATTACCAACTTCTTTTGCTATTAGATTCTATTGAGGGTCTTTATAAATACAATTCAAAAGAACACTTTGACTGCACATGGTACCATCTTAGTCCAGAAACAGGTAATTTTATCTGAAACATAAGTCAAACATCTAATGATACTAAACGTAAACCTAGTGAACATAGTATCATGTGCACATTCCTCCCAATTCTGAACAGTTTCCAAATATATACCGCTAGTTAATTAGATATTTGGCAAAGTATTTTTTTTGTTCATTTTTGAAAGGTGTTCTCCCCTTTAGACACTCCTCCTGCATCATGCATCGTTCTCTAGTAAAAAGGGCAGACAAGAAACCTGAGTCTAGCTGTCAGCCAATGGTACTCTGCAAGCAGCCACTAGAAAATGCATGAAGACAATCTAGAATCAGCTGTCCAAGTTTCCATTCCCCCCCCCACCCCGAGGGGGAGATAGCTGGCTCCCGAGTGGTATGACTGACATCAGAAGTTCATGGTTGTTAAGTAACCACAGGATTCAGTCTGTATTTTATCACTCTGCCGTTCTAATAACATGCTTAATTATTCTGATTATTTATGGTACTTAACCACCTTATAAGAAATTATATAGGTATAAAAAAATATTTCGCAGTATAATTTTTTTTGAGAAAGTTGTGAAATGTGCCAATTTTTCTAATGATCTTATTTTTCTCTCTTCAACTTAGGCCTCCCCTTAATAGAAGTGCTCTCCACAGCTGAGCACAAATAAGCAACCAGGTCCCACACCTTACAAACTGTGCCTGAGCTGGCTGTTAGGAACTGTGTAGTAACAGCCCGAAGAGGTGCAACCTCTGATTTTCTACTATGCTATGCGTAAGCAACAGGTCTTCATTGTGTTGCAATACCGAAAGGAAATCACACACCTGAACCAATATCTGGTCACTTTGCGGTACAATGCGTTCATGTTTTCTTTTTAAATTGCGTATCAAACTGTTACTCGTGCCGGTAGGAGACACAGGCATTCCGGACTTCTTACAGTTTAAATTCAATACCCGAAACGCTGTGTGTTACTGGCTTCGTCCATTAACGTCAATTCAGCTCACTTACAAACACAGCAATTATAGCACAGGAAGCCATTTGCCCATCAGGCCTGTCCTTGTGTTAGCTCTTCAAATGGAGTTATCTCCTTTATTTCCATTTCCCTGCCCCCACTTAATACATTCAGCTAATTCCTCCTGTATCATCAGAACTAAAAAAAAATTCAGAAAATCTACAGATGTACAGATAATACCCATCTCATGAAATACACCCAATACCTTCAAAGCAATGTAACATCAATCAAATATTGTAAACTGCTTTTCAGAAAAGGTTATAATGGGAAGACTTCAGTTTAAAGATTAATAGTCAGTACACACTTCTATTTCACTACCACCTACCCACTTTTCCATCACAGATTTTTTGCCTAGACATTGTACGTCATTGCCCCAAATATCATTGAAGTTTTTTTCTATAAAGGATGGGAAAGAGGATGCGCAAATCCAATATCTAGGAACTCATTAGCAAAATTTCTCATGAGTTTCTAATGTTTATTCAACATAGGAACTGGTACAGCAGACATTTATTTCAACACAGGAACTCATCTTTTGATATCAGGATTTTACAAAGTCCTCTATGCATTTATTAAAAATATTTGTATTTACATATTTGTGCATGCATCCAGGTCTGAAAACAGTATTAAAAACCTCACCAACAGAAGATCTGTAATTGACTGCAGTGCCTGCTTGCGGACAGATGGGGCAGGATCTCGACAGCGATCCTGTAATGTCAACAGATCGTCTTGGGTGCAGCGGACAATATTTTGTTTTAAAATGCTTACGAACACCTGTAGGTTTCGAACACAAAATAGATGATTTGCCAGCATATGCGTGCATCAAGGAATGAAAAGCAAAGTAAGCGCTAACTAGCATTCAGCAACGTGCATTATATATTTTATTTCACACAGACCTTTTCTGGTTGACAACTGTTAAATTAAAGGGAACTGATTAATTTATTTAGTATAGAATTCTAGAATGCATACCCATGTATTATATATAAAAACTTGCAATACTGCTGAAGGGCTTTGTTTTTATCTTAACAGCTTTCATCAATCTGTGCCAACTTTCTTTGGAGGGGGAGTGAGAAAAATACTAAGGTGTATGCAAACCCAGTTTTGTACATCAGGCCTGATTTTTGATGCTCTGCGTATGATGCGGGTGTGGGTCAGAATATCTGGCTAACAGCCTGATTTGTGTCGCATTCAAATTTTCCAAGTGCGATTTGGGACCAAAAGAAAAAGGAGGCTGCCATTACCTACATGCACAGCTGCAATTAAATATTTTAATTGTTGAAAATATGTCACAGCATGCACCTTGCCTATATAATCTGGGTGCATGGGAGTCCTCGGGTCTGGCCTGCTGAAGCAGGTTTCTGAACAGACATAACTGTTTTGGTTTTAGTTCCTTACAAGTCTTGTTTTGAATTATATTTTGCTTCATTGATTAGTTAGTTTTGCTAGGTATTCAGTCATTTTTATTCTTGCTAATGTCTTCACAGAAGCTTGTTGCATTGAAGGAGGCCATTCCGCCCATTGCACCTGTGTTGGCTCTCACAGATCTATCCACACAATCCTATTTCCTTGCTTTTTCAGAATGCTCTTTTAAAGTTTTCTTTCTCAAATATTTATCCATTTCTCCTGGGATCGGGGGGGTAATATATTAATTAGCGTGGATTGAGGATTGGTTAACGGACAGAAAACAGTAGGAATAAATGGGTCATTTTCGGGTTGGCAGGTTGTAACTAATGGGGTGTCTCAGGGATCGGTGCTTGGGCCTCAGCTATTTACAATCTATATTAATAACTTAGTTGAATGGACCGAGTGTAATGTATCCAAGTTTGCTGACAATACAAAGCTAGGTGGGAAAGTAAGCTTTGAGGACACAAAGAATCTGCAAAGAGATAGCGACAGGTTAATTGAGTGGTCAAGAAGGTGGCAGGTGGAGTATAATGTGGGGAAATGTGAGGTTATTCATTTTGGTAGGAAAAATAGAAAAAAACAGAATATTTTTTAAATGGTGAGAAACTATTAAATGTTGGTGTTCAGAGGGATTTAGATGTCCTTGTACACGAAACACAAAGTTAACATGCACGTACAGCAAGCAATTAGGAAGGCAAATGGTATGTTGGCCTTTATTGCAAGAGGGTTGGAGTACAAGAGTAAGGAAGCCTTGCTACAATTGTACAGGACTTTGGTGAGACCACACCTAGAGTACTATGTACAGTTTTGGTCTCCTTACCTAAGGAAGGATATACTTGCCTTAGCGGCAGTGCAATGAAGGGTCACTAGATTGATTCCTGGGATATGAGGGTTGTCCTATGAGGAAAGATTTGAGGAGAATGGGCCTATTCTCTCTGGAGTTTAGAAGAATGAGAGGTGATCTTATTGAAACATAAGTTTCCAAGAGGGCTTGACAAGGGAAATGCTGAGGGGCTGTTTCCCGTGGCTGGAGAGTCTAGAACTAGGGGGCACAGTCTCAGGATAAGGGGTCGGATATTTAGGACTGAGATGAGGAGGAATTTCTAGCCTCAGAGGGTCGTGAATATTTGGAATTCTCTTCGCCAGAGGGCTGTGGATGCTGAGTCATTGAGTATATTCAAGGCTGAGACTGATAGATTTTTGGACTCATGGGGAATCAAGGGATTAGGCGGGAAAGTGGAGTTGAGGTTGAAGATTAGCCATGATCTTATTGAATGGTGGATGAAGCTAGAGAGGCAGTATGGCCTACTGCTGCGCCTATTTCTTATGTTCTTAAAAGCTATTATGGATCCTCCTTCCACCAATGTTTCACGTTCTAACAATATTATAAATAATTTCTACTAACCTCTCCCTTCGTCAAGAGCAATCCTACATTTATGCCCTCTGGTAAGCAGTAGTAGCAATAGGTTGTCCTTACTCACCTCATTAAATCCCTTCATTATTTTGAACACCATCATATTGCTTCTTAACCTGCTTTGTTCTGGTGAAAAGATCTTCAGTTTTTCTTGTGTCTCCTCATAACTGAAGCCTCTCACCCATGGCATCTTAATCATTTTCTTCTGTACCCACTCCACAACTTGACTTCCTTCTTAAAGTAGGGTGCTAAAACTGGACACAATATTCTAAGTGCAGTCTAATGAATTATTTGTATAGGATTAGCACTACTTTGCTTTTGTACTCTGTTCTCCCAGTCCTAAAATTTAGGATCCTATGTCTTTTTTATTTACAGCTTTAGCAACTTGTCCTCCCTCTCTTTTAAAGATTTGTGCAAACGAACCTTTCAGTCTCTTCTCCCTCTAACTAAAGTTTTATCATTTAGTCTATATTCCTCCTGAAAAAAATCTTAATTTCTCTGAATTAAATTTCAGCTGACATTTCCATCTGCCTAAACTACTAATTCATGGTGTCCTGAAGTCACTTACAGTCCTCTTCAGTTAACCACATACCTCAACACTGATCTACAAATTTGATGTTATGCCCCCATACCCAAGTCCAGAGCAATGGTTCCAACACTGAACCATTGTAAACAGATACTCAACACAGTTTCTCCTTTATATTGAGCAAACTCATCAGATTTCCTGCTCCACATTTAAAATGTTCTATGAGCCGAGTTCGTAGCTTTTCATATACCAGTTTCCTATTCAAATTAGGTGAATTGACTATCCCTGGAAAATTCAGCACAAGTGTGCCTTGAGCTTCCAGCACAAGTGGGGAGAGGCCAGCTCAAATCAGTTGTTCGGAAAATTAGGACTATTCTGCCATGCCCTCACACCATGAAAGGGGCAGGAGGGAGGGAATGGACTCCTGTGGCAGCCATAAAGTTACTGAATCAGATAGTTTGTCTCGGTTCGCTTTTCCATTTGCCATCTAAAGAGGACCAGCACAAGCTGATATATGGTTGTAACACAAGATTTATAAAAATAAATAAGTAAAAAGTACTATGATCTCCAATACACACTACCTGAATGGCTGATTTTCTGACAATGGTTCTCTCATCACCAGCTCTCAATCTCAACATGGTCATAATTTCTTTCACTGTTCAAAAGAAATACAGCATAATCTTTCATTAAGGATAAATTATTAACATTTTAAAATGGTTAGTTCTCCTGTGACAGACTTATAACCATTGCCGAATAAAAAAGGCACTTTACACACAAATGTTTCGAGATCTAATGCACATCTTCAGAGCTTTAATATGCAATTTTATGAACTCTAAAAATTTCCGGTAGCAAAAGCTAAACTGTTGCGGTGGCATATTCTCAAATCATTCAAATTGCTCATACAGAATTTTAATAGTTGCAATAGCAATTATTTTCATTTTACACACTAAACATGCTGTACATTTTGGAGCAGCAGCACATTCAACATGCACCAGTGTAATGACAGACCTAATGGATGTTTTGCTCTGAGACTACCTTTTCATGCAGGAGCAGAGAATTGTTAAATTAATTGCAGAATTGGCACTACCTATAGTCTACACAATTATGAATTCTTGATTCATTTTCAGTATAGAATTTTATCACTAAAATGCCAATCTTAAAGATCCCATTTATAAAACTATTTGCCAGACTTGCAGCGAATGAGAAAGAAAGCCATTTACCTTTTATGTGCCCTTCATTCCTCATTACCACTTATTTTTTGTTTTAAAACTCTTCTTAAATCATACCTCATTTCCCTCTGCATGTTCCTTATGTGTCATTTTTTGTATTAATCTATTGTACATCTTTTTTGTCCCCTTGCCTTTCTTGACTTTACGTTTCTTAGGATCTTCCTTTCATTTTTTTTTCTTCTTCTCCCAATAAAGCTTTTAAAAATCCTAATAAATATTTCATTAGGGAACTCCATTTCAACACTTTTTTTAAAAAAATGCAATCTGCACATACAGGTTCAGGCCAGAAAAACTGGATTTAAGACAGCTCAACAGTAACAGCACTAGAGGTTCCTCAATTAAATATCACATTACATTACCTTTTGCATTCATTGTCAAACACTTCAGTCTAAGGCCTGTGAAAACAGACAGGAATTTTTGTGCTCACCATTAGTGGCTGTTGAATCCCCAGGGTCTGTGACTTCAATACTTTTTAGTGTGTCCTTGCATTGGTTAGTGGTGGCTAGAAGTTTCAAAATGTATGAAACAAAAAAAAATTGAATGTACCAATCTGAACTTTTTCCAACCTATATTTTATTGTGATGCCACTCAAGTAACCAACATTGCAAAAGGCAGTTCAGAGTGTGATAAGATAGTACCTTTGTGTTTCTATACATTTATGACGAAACCACGGTGAAAACCCTACGCCCATAGTGCAGGACACCAAGGTTAAAAACAGTAAAAGAGAAGACAAAGTATACCAAGAATCAGTCATTTCAGAACACCAAGTTTCTATATTAAATGCATGAAGACTGTGGGAGGTAAACACTGACAGACAAGGAGTTCAAGTTTTGGAATAGAAGAGGAGACGACAGTGATTCTTGACCAGAACAACGACGGAGAGAAGAAAAGCACATAGGACATCAGCTTAAAAGGAACAAGACAGGCAAAGGACCAGCTGCTGGAGGAACAGTTAATGCTTCTTTTCAGTAAGTTGTTTTTGGCAGATCGAACAGTGGAATTAGAGGGTATGAGTGGAGGTAAAGTTCACTTGGGATGCTTCACACTGATGGAGACATGCAACAAAGTTTATTTTTACAAAATACAACAGACTGGCAGAATTGTACTTTATTGTCAGAAGGATAAGATCAAGGTATTCATCTTTCCATACCAGCTAGGATAAGAGTAAAAGCAATGAATTATCAAAGTCCATCCCAATTGGCTAACATACAACGCCAAATAAGACAGGATTGTTTTATAATTTGATTTGTTGCAGGTTCGTCTGCAAGATGCAGATACAAGAAACTGGTCAAAGAGCCGAGCGGCGAGAAAACAGATAGATTGCAAGAATTAGGATTGGAGGTGAGGAAAAGGTCCAGATTTTCCCAATTACCAGGCCAATCCTGAGAGTGAGAGTGAGAGAGTGTGTGAGAGTGAAAGAGTGAGAGAGCTGGGGAACTTTTGTTTTCTTCAGCACACCAACCAAACATAAGATATTGCTAATTACTCTTACCAACAGGTCGATGGAAGACAAAAATATGGTATTACAATAGCTGCCAAGATTTCAGGCTCCAATGCATTTCTACAACTTGAACCCATTAGTTTTCATGAATAACAAAAACATAAGCTATTAGCCAATACCAAAATCAGGATAAGATAAACACAAAAAGATTGTACACAGGTTACCAGTACAACAAACTGACAGATAAAGTTCCTCAGTAAAAGGTGACTAATACCTCTTGTGATATTTGAATGGGTGGGAAAATACTTGCCATGATGGGTAAAAACATTTAGCTTATCACTTCGGTCAGCATCTGAAGGCCTGCAGACGTCAAAATACATTTTATATTTCATGTATGCGCCATTGTGCTCACCATCACTGCCTATTGACTCTCCATAGTTTGAGACTTCAATGGTTTTTAGTGCACCCATGGTCTTGCGTTGATCAGCTGTGCCTAAAAAATTGTCAAATGTAAAAACAAGAAAAAAGCTCAAACATGTCTGTTGCTAATATATGAACATTTAAAGCAGAACAAGTAATGAACACTAACGAAGTAAACTAAATGTTCCAGTGATCATTTCAGTTAAAAAGACCCCCCCCCCAACAAAAGGTAATGCATAGTACATGTCTCTCAAATTACTGCAGACTAATGTACTCCAGAATCCTGAACATTTCATAAAAGAGCACCAATTAAATTAGCTCCATCTCTTTCTGTTGGGAGTAAATTTTATACCTCTTAAGTTCCAAAACAAGTCTTTAGCTCTCCACAAAGTGATCAGTGGCTGCATGCTTTAGTTGTTATAAATGGGAAGGGCAGACAAGCAACTGGAAAAAAAGTCTTCTCCAGGTTTCTCCAACATCATTCTGCACTGTTCTTCTTCCTGTCATTACTGGAACAATTATAATATCAAAGAAACCAACAGAACATCAAAGTACTTCTCAGGATGGTGCTTTTCACCAAACTTTACTTGGCTCCTGTTTTGTAAGTTATGCTGGCAGACTAAAGGTTATACAGAAGGCCTTCACATGAAACCCTGCAGCAGTGAAAAGTGGTCTTCTAAATTTAAGTTCGAATCATTAAAAGTACTTAAGTGTAAAATCATGCAGAATAATGAGTACCTCTGAAGCATATAGCTGTAAATGCTTCCTTGGGTAAGGGTGGGTGGGGGCAAGATTTCAATGGTTTTGAGTCACAGGTATTATGGGCTATTGTGCCATCAGATCCCTTGTTAATTTAGATGGTTCGAATAGCCTCCCAAGTATTTAACCTGGTAATATCAAAATCTGTTATAAGAAATAGGAGCAGGAGTAGGCCAATCGGCCCCTCGAGCCTGCTCCGCCATTTAATAAGATCATGGCTGATCTGATCCTAACCTCAAATCTAAATTCATGTCCAATTTCCTGCCCGCTCTCCGTAACCCCTAATTCCCTTTACTTCTAGGAAACTGTCGATTTCTGTTTTAAATTTATTCAATGATGTAGCATCCACAGCTTCCTGGGGCAGCAAGTTCCACAGACATGTTATGTGATGTTACACTGCATCTTCTGCATCAATAATAGCAGTTGCATCCTTATTGGTGCTGTTTCAGCTCTGTGTTTATCTTGTTAATTCTACAAGTAAAGTTTCTGCAATGGAGTTAATTGTAAACTGAGAATCTTGGGAATACTAAATATTTTTGGGTTTCTTCCAGTCGCTTGTCTGCCCTTCCCATTTATAACAACTAAAGCATGCAGCCACTGATCACTTTGTGGAGAGCTAAAGACTTGTTTTGGAACTTGAGGTATAAAATTTACTCCCAACAGAAAGAGATGGAGCTAATTTAATTGGTGCTCTTTTATAAAATGTTCGGGATTCTGGAATATATTAGTCTTGTCATCCAAGTATGACAGCTTTGGACCCAAAAGATAATCATGATCACAGAACATGTGCAGCAGTATATATACTTTAGTCTTTGCAACATTCAATATAGATCATTTATTGAATTCCAAGCAGTGAAAGAGTAGTTTTGCCAAATGATTTGCACTGTGTTGAAAGGCATATTAACCTATACCAATCAAATCCAACATGAAACAATTTACAGTAGAACTGCAATCTTATTGGGTATATGCCAGGAAGGAACTGTTACATTCAAACATGAATTGTTCAAATACAATAATACAATGGAATGCAGACAATTTTTTTCAGCTATACTTGTGTGTAACAAAGTGAATCAAAATGAGTTTGGGCCCAGTCCAATAAGTCTCAGGCTTACAGGTAGATTTTTAAAAAAATAAATCAGCCATAAAATGTTAGAAAGACAAAATAAAGCCATGCATAATATATTGTTACATAAAATATACCATACTTTGTGTTCCAGGTATCTTCAGTCTTATTTACATTTACAATTGTTTACTCTTCAGAGCAATGCATGGGTAGCAGACTACTTGAACCATACAATTTTTTCGGTAGTTTGGCTAAACACAAATAACGTGTAGTTTTAATCACTTAAGTATTTCATATTACAATATATTCAGTGGGCAAAGCAACTTGCAATGATAAAATGGTAAAATATTAAAATAAACTCCAGTCTTTGACTTTCATATCATTTATCACGGGGTCATGATTATCAGACCAACAACTGCATTTAAACTGACAATATGGCATGTCTAAACCCAGTCAGTCCACCTATACTTTGATTTAAGACAAGGCCAGACTTTTAAAAGAAAAGTTAAGTACTTTATCCCCAATCAGGTGCCACACTGTAGGCATCAATCTTGAGCCTTTATTGTAAAGAGACAATCTTTTAAATCTTTTGGAGACTAGGGATCCTTGATTTCACAGATCAGAGGTCCAAATCGGCTCAAAGTATCATTATAATCTGTGCGGGATTGGTTGGAAAAAAAATACTATTTTGTGGCACCAGAGGGAACTCTCATCACTACCCGAGCAGGCAAGCAAAGAGGCAACCTGGTCTCAGACCTCTAGCAATGCCAGTTGTCAGACACAACACCTCATTTCTTCCCACTTCCTGCATGAGGTGTTTGACGTCCCATAGCAATGGGCTGCAATTAAAAAATTCAACGAGCTCAGAATTGTTAATCACATCATTCCACAAAGTCAACTGTGAATACTCCAACGTGTGTCACCATGCTGCCTCATCTTGACTATACTCTTATTGAAAACAAAATGAATTATATGGTTACCTTCGGCATTCATCCCGATAGAACTCTCCGGAATGTTCAATTCTCCGGCTGACTGCCCGTGAAACACTGTCCGTCCTCCAACTGCAAAAATTAGCTTGAAGTGATTTACTACAAACGAACGCCTCCCTGAATTGGCTATTTTGTAGCTAACTTACTAGGAGACTTAAAGAACGCCAGCAATATGATTAAAAAATACTGTAATGTAATTTTTTTAAACTTTGGACCAGGTCAGACTGATGTATAAAACATATCAGAAAAAGAATGACTGCCAACAGACAAGTATATCCAGCAGCAGCCAACTATACCCATCCATGCATGTTAACATTTAAAATGAGAGATTGTTACTTTAACTTTCCCACTGGCAGAAAACTATTCTTAAATTGTTTCTAGAGTGCCAATTAAAAATTATTTACACCTGCAGCATTAGAAGCATCAGTCATTAGTGTGACTCCCACCCTTTAATCTAGATTATATGATGGGTTTGCCCACTGCTGCTGCTGCTGCTATAATTTTTGTTGGAAAAACATGGGATTTGTTTATAGTCAACAAGAACATGTGTCAAATTTAATCGATTCAATTAAATAATTTTGTGGAAAATATAAGCGTTCAAGACTTAAACAGCTATCAATAAGCTGAAATAATTCCCTGAAAACTGTTCTTCCAGGTCTGCTGCCATCAATAACTTAGCTGCATGTTCCATTAACATAAATTGGCTGAGGACCTTTTAAATAGTTCCATGGAATAACAAAACCAGTATTACACTCTTTGTAGGTTAACTGAATGTAGGGCAATCATATAGTTGGAAAAAGGAAGAGATTTTAATCTCATCTTCATTCTAGCCAAACAGATTAATACACGAAGACCTCAAGAATCTAGGTTTCAATGTTCTGCATTGTAGAATAGTTGGACAAATAATTGTGTCCAAAAGCTGACATCACGCAAAAATAGGTTAGTGACGTTATCTATTATTTTGATGCTTACCACTAACCAGCATCATTCAGGCACTTGTATGTTCACAAAACTAATTCTTTATAAATTTTAATTCAGTGTGTACCCTGCAAAACTAGACACAAATTTGTGCAAAGTAGGACATACACTGAAGAGTGTACTATGAATTTAACGGTACTTACTTCCTAGCAGTAGTTCATGAACAGACTCCACAGCTGTTGAAACATTTAATTCTAGGCATTGTGCAAGACAAGACAGCGCCCTGCTTCGGATTGTAGGAGCCTTATCTGAGCATCTACCCAAGATCACGACCTGGATCCAGTACTTGTGATTTAGATACTTCTGATACTCTGGAGGGATAGAGCTATCCGGTTCCCTCTCAGGCAAATCCAGCAATGCCATTATCACATCCAATGCAAAATTTCTGTAAGACATCTAAAATGCACAATACAGTGTAATAAAACGAGCCACAATGCATTATCCTCCTCACTGCGTATCTGAGAGACTAACCATTCAGGGCAATATAAATACTATAAAGCTCAAAGTCTTGTTATTCAAAGATGTGACTTTGTATTGGAATTTCTTCCTTGTATTTTGTAGGAGGTGAAAGGGAGAGAAAAAAAAACAATATCAGGGTCAGAAATTTTAAAAAATGAATTCAAGCTTCATAAATATAAAAGGACATACCAAAAACAGTAGTCATCACATTTGAGAATATTTATATTTGAATTGAGAAAAGACAGTGAAATATTGCTTGTTGTATCACGCACGAGGTGTACAGTGAAGAGTAGATACTCGGGTAGATTTTCGTCTTCACCCCCATCGATGTCAATGAATGAAAATCAAGCTGGTGCTACAACAGGGTGGGTGATCCGCACCACCAGATTACCATCCAGGCGGTGATGATAAAAATCTATCCCACATCTCTTCTTACCTTGCTGTTCTGCGAATATTTGTGCAGCCAATCTAAGAAAGCAGCCAAGTCCACACAAGGAAGTTTTGTTAGTAGTTTCACTAGGGCCTGGGCACCATGGGTGCGGTACTCCGCTTTATCTGGCACCTATAACATATAAAATTGCATCAAATACCAACAGATGGCAATTTGTCACTTTTCTGTTAAAAAAACATGATGCATCCTGACGTTGCAGCAGGGATTTCCTTGAGGTTTCGCCTGCTCCACCACTGTAACTTTGGCAGAAGGTAGGTGAAAAATGGGCATAATCACAGCAGAAAAGCAGGAGAAGCCCCAAGGAAATTCCCGACGTTGATGTTTACAAGGTAATATATACGAGCACTGATATCCCAGGCTCAGTCCCCAGTATGTATGTAGTTAACTGATTTCATTGGAAGTTAAATGGATCCAATAAGAACTCAGATCAGCCAAGGCAAGTGGGCATGCCAAAAAAGTCAGCTTCTGGGGATTAAATGCAAGCTTGGCTCAGTTGGTAACATACTCAGAGTCCGAAGGTGGTGGGTTCAAGCCCCACTATGGGCTTGAACATATGGTCTAGGCCGACATTTCAGTCCAGCGCTGAGGGATGGCTACATTGTCGGAGGTGTCATTCTTTTGGATAAGTTATATCAAAGCCTCGAGCTTAGGGGAACTTAAAAGATCCCATGAAACTATTCAAAGAAGAGCAAAAACCTTTCCCGGTATTATGGCAACAATCCTGCGTCAACGAACGCAATGAAAAACAGATTATCAGGCCAGTCATTCATTCGCTGCCTGTAGGATTTTTTAGTGTGCAAATTAGTTGCCATATTACCTACATGACGACAGCATGTCTAAAGTAATCAATTGGTTGTAAAGCGTTTGGGACTCCTGAGAACAAGAAAGGTGCTATATGTAGATGTAAGCTCTTTCTTTCAAACAAGCATTTTATATCTGCTAAGATATATGTAAATTTGGTTTTGTGTAACAGTTAAACATTTGTGAAATTAGAAACTATTTTAAACTGAAAATATGTATGTGGAGATGCCGGTGATGGACAAATGTAAGGACTTGCACAACACCAGGTTACAGTCCAGTTTTATTTGAAATCACAAGCTTTCGGAGCTTTCCTCCTTTGTCAGCTGACGAAGGAGGAAAGCTCCGAAAGCTTGTGATTTCAAATAAAACTGTTGGACTATAACCTGGTGTTGTGCAAGTCCTTACATTTGAAAATATATAGGACCATACATGGAGCTGATCAAATAGTAGAGGTTGATGCAACCAAGCTTCACTTTTCACATCCAATTTCAAAGTATGGCACATTAGAAATCCTTTTACTCACCTAATTTGTACTGAAAACAGAAATCCAATTTGCAAAATTGAGTTAGCCTTTCAATTCAAATTTTTTTTCTAATGAAAGAACTGAACAGTCGTTGTCAGTTTTTGTACTTTATTGTCCATGATGTTTTATCAAAGTGGATTAGAGCAGAACGAGATACATAAAATTGTGCAGTGCTAAATGAATAATTCTTTAGAGGTAATTCTGAACCTATATAAATCTTTGGTTAGGCCGCAGTTAGAATACTGCACCCAGTTTTGGGCGTCTTACTTTAGGAAGGATATCAAGGTCGTGGAGAGGGTGCAGAAGAAATTCACTATGACGATGATTTCAGGAAGAGACACATTAGTTATGAGGAGAGACTAGAGAATCTGAGTTTTTTTTCATTAAAGTAAACAAGATTAAAAGGTGATCTGAGGTTTTGATAGAGTAAATTGGAAAAAACAATTTCCACTGGTTGATGAATTGGTAACATAAGTTAAAGATCACCACCAAAAAAACTAAGGGAAAAGTTATTTTTCTTGCAGAGTTGTTAGGACATGGAATCCCTACCAGAAACAGTGAAAACCATAATAGGAAGTTGATGAAATATTTCATACAAAAAAAGGGTATTGGGAAAGTACAGCATAACAGGATTAAGTAAATTGCTCTTTCAGAGAGCCAGTAAAGGCACAATGGGCTGAATGCCCCCTTCTGTGCTATAATGTGACACACTTAACTTTCTGTGCCAATTTCACATTATGTTGAATCTATCAGTTTTGTATTTGCTCCTAATTTTCATCATCCTAAAGATCGTCATCTGTAATATATCATTCTGAAAAAGTTTCAAACCTTAGTGCAGATGTGTTGCAGCAAAATTCGAAGTACAGGCAACGCAATCTCTTTCACCTCATCCACCAAATAGCTATAAACAAAATATTTCAAAGTCATAACACTTTCTACTGCAAGAAAAAGATCATTTAATCGACCACTTGCATTGCTGTGTAACTGTTCGACATACAAAACATTCCCTCTACTTGGTAAACAACTAGGGCAGAGATCAAAAAAATTTAAATTAACACTCAAAAATAGCCAATTTGTTTGTCAAAGAAAATTGAGACACCATTTCGAGGCAATCAAAATTATATTTTGGGATACAGTATACGAGTAATTTGAGACACAACATATATTAAGTGTGGAATGCTTAGGAGGAACAGGTGACTTTGGACCTATGGTTCCCAAAATTTTCCACAATTCGTCTCATGTCTGGGTCTGTTGTACATTATTGTTGTATCATGCAACTACCTGGATAGTAGACGGCAAACTAGATGGACCCTGATCTTTTTTCATCTAGCAATTCCCACGTTCCTGTCAAACTATGTTTAGCTCTAATTTAGAATACAGTAAATCATTTTGGATCAAGTTAAAATTCAAGCCCCAAAAATGTTTCCCCCAAAAGGAGAACGTTTCACTAGAATGTCTGACCTGACAAATTTAATAGCTTGATCTCTGGCAGTGATAACTTTCTGTCCCACTCCCAGTAGTACAACAGATTTGGAACCTTCTTCCCCTCCTACCAATAAAATTGTATTCAATAATCTTTGGAAGAGGCAGCGGAGTGTCTGGAAAGATCCAAAAAGAAAGTAAATATATTAAATTATTTTCAATTTATTAATTATATTCCAATTATTGTGCAGAAACAAACTTTATGGAAAGCTATTTAAGCCAGTACCTTGTTAACATCACCATGGGTGGGGGAGCACAATAATTTGAGTCCATAATAAGCCAATTCAGGCAGAGTCTTCATTCTTTCAACATTTCTGGTAGAACAAAAAAGAATGGCTAAAAGCAAGAGTGAAGAGTCCAAGCAACTGATTTGTTGAACTTATGATTTTGTACTTAGCAGATCTGTTCGGTTTAACTAAATCTTTTCCAAAACGGCGAAAATATCAGAATCCGAGTTTAGTAAAATATCTTGCAAATGTTGTTAGTCTCTTGCCTAAAGTTAACAGTCATTTTATAATTCGTAACCTCATATCCAACATATTAAAGTTAGT
This sequence comes from Heptranchias perlo, assembly GCF_035084215.1. Taxonomy (NCBI): domain Eukaryota; kingdom Metazoa; phylum Chordata; class Chondrichthyes; order Hexanchiformes; family Hexanchidae; genus Heptranchias; species Heptranchias perlo. The sequence goes on along the minus strand of NC_090357.1, from coordinate 15,438,258 downwards.
TAATGGGAACTCTAGATACACTGTACATCAATAAACTGGGGTATTCATTTCTATAAAATAGAGCAAAACATGTTTTGTTTACAAATTAGCACAATTGGCTATCTCCATGATTTTGGTCAGAGAAAATCTGAGTCGGAGTCACTTCAGACTGGTCTCATAGCCCCTTTCAAAACCCAGTTCCAGAGTACACAGAAAGAGGAGGGAGGGAAAAAAATAACCTAGAGAGGGAAAAAGAGGAGCACAAAATCCCCCCCAAATAAAAGATTTATTTCCAATGTAATCACAGATTTAATGTATTCAAGATGTGCCTTGTGTCCCCCAATAACAGGTAAAAATCACTACTGAATCACACAGTTAGCTAATCAGAGCCATGGGGAGCACTTGAGTTTGTTGAAGCATCCCTGGGTTAATGAAGGAACAATTGGCCAATGTTTGCTCTTCTGATCCTTAAAGGAAATGAGAGAGTGCAGACACCAGGGTGAAAGACAGGATAGAGGTCGACTATCTGGAGTTGGGTAGTTCCCGGCGCTTACCATTGTGGCTTATACGTGGAAGTGAGAGGTGCTGGAGGCCTGTCTATAAAACCCTCGAGAGGGAGTCAAGAAGTTTTAGGAGGAACGCAGGAATAGAGAAAATTTAAAAATAAAAGCTTTGCCATTTATGTATTACGTAACAAAATGCACTTTTAACCACTTTACAAAATGTATACAAGCTATATATACTGTTCAGATAAACAAGTGATGTTTTCTTTACTGCATTTGCACACTTACGTAGAATCTGAACACTCTAATTCTCCAATCACAGTCTCAAAGTTAGTTAGTTCAGTGAATAGCTGCAGAAAAAAACTCAAAATGTAAGTGAAAATACACAATTAGAATTAAAACCAACACAATCAAACCTCATTTAAAACAGCAACAGTATATAAGCATGCTCATACAAAACAATCACTTTCATAATCCATGTACATCACCCCAGTTACTTAATTACCTGAGGCAAGATTCTAAAAAGCATCTTCCTACATCCTCTCCCTCCAAACAATTAAAGGACTCCAAAAAATCCAATAACCTCATTATTCATCTTGGACCAATTGCTTTCCTTGGCATGCCAATAGCTCATGTTCCAGAGAGTTATTTGAGCTCTTGAAATTATTTGAGCTCTTGAAATTGTTCAAACACATTATTATCCAGTTATTAAATTAATAGAATAGCAACAACACATTAAAGCATGGTCGAGATCCTCTAGGAAGTGAACCATTGCTCCTAAATGACATGCAACACACTGCCAATGAGACTCAACAAGGATACCAGTGAGTTGCATCTGCTCTGACAAAAGGCTAACCTGCAGGTAACAGGGAAGCAATTATTTAGTATACAATTATTAACAGTTGGACACTAGAAAATAAAGGATACAGGGAGTATAACAGGGTATAAAATTTTAATTTAAAGTATTGATGTAACAGCAATATTCTATTTCAGTACCCGTACACTGAAATAGGCGTTAGCATAAATCTGATACGATCTTGTGTAGCCCATTGTAAGATACCCATCTTGGTGCTCAGAGATTCCACACTTTTACCTGCAGACAGTGGTGAGCACAGTCAGGTTTCTCTTTCAGGGAGAATTTGGAGAGTAATCGCAGGAGATTTTTCAGCAGAGAGAAAATACTATCCCTGATAAGACACAGATCACGCGTGGAGAAATAAACGTCAGCATCTTCCTCATCTTCTTCCTCCTCAAATATATCCTGGAATTGAGGAACAGATATTAGACCACAGGGAATCACCAGCCACCCAATACCCAGTGAATACCAGAAGCAACATCTGGCACCAGTGTAACTAATTAGAACTATAGATACCAGATAGGATCGTTTTATTATAAGCAGAGTATTATTACAGTTCCCAAGCACAGGAGAGCTGTGGCGTTCTCCATGAAGCAGTAACCATTTTATTGGAAATATTGGAATTCCCTCTCCAACACACTGTGTGGATTGATTTGCATTCATGAATCCCATAGACTTGAATTCCCAATCTCTCATGTACCACATGGGAAGCTCTTGACTAAAGACCATGTGCTTGACTTGGACAACCAAAACCAAATTGGCTATCACTCTTTAGCAAAGGCCAGATCAATTTTTAGATCCATACCTCATTCTCTTTCTGTCTGACTGGTTTGGCTCGCTTTCTTCCTTTTCCATCACCCTGAGAGCTCTTTATGTGGGCATCTTTCTTCCGCTTTCGGTTCCCTTCTTCCGCCACAGGCCAACTCTTTTTAATAGTGTCCAGACATTTGTCAAAAAGCACTGGGTGAAAGATCCGGTTGGCTACACTTCCTACAAAAAAAACTTTTAAAATTTACATAAAGCAAAGTATTGGCATATCTGGAAAAATATTACCAATACAAAGTAACTACTCTCATGCATGGTTACAACATTGGTAAAAATGTTGTCTATCAGAAAATAAAATACATATTCCAGGAAGTCACTATCCATTTCATCACACAATATTTAAAGGATTATTGGTATATTTGAATGATCAGTATAGTTGCACAAATGCTGGGAATAATGGGCGGTAGGGAGCTCAAGATAATGCGGGAATGCTCCTTGGGTTGCAGTTAGAGGATCTCAAGGGTCCTGCCATCATGAAGAAGGGTGTTGTAGGGTTGGGTCATTACTCTGAGGCAAGAGGAGGGGGCTACTAGTTCGTGGTTCATTCGGAGTTGTAAAATTTTCTGCAATTCATAAAATAGAATGAGACATATGGATGAGTGAACAATCAGATAATCTAATCAGATTAACAGAGAATACTAAATCCACGTTACCAGACACCTGGCTGTCCAAAACCCCCAACATATTTTCTGATGGGAGATCTGCTTTAGTTACAGTATGTTATGGAAACAAAAAAACAGTTGTGTCAGGTGGGAATCAATTTATGTGGCAATTTTGAAGTTTCCATACAGCTCTAAAATGCAATAGGCTGCAAGGTTCTGTTGAAATTAATGTATGGTGTTGAGTGGAGAGTGAGCCAACAGTCTTTGCAACCACATGTGCAGAGCTGGATTAAGGATCAAAGTGTGTTACTGGGTAGTGTTTTCAGAAAGAAGTAAAACCACGTTTATTTGCTTTCAAGTAATTTTTTCCTTTCCAAGAGTTTTTGAACTAAGTCTGCACTGGAATGCTCATGTAACCAAAAACAAGACTTAACCAGAGAATTTACAGTTAGTAAGTAGAGAGTCAAATAAAAACTAGCTGGTAATCCAGACTTGATTAAGGGTAGATGACACAGCAGCAGGTTTGTGACCCTAACACAAAATGGGAAGGAAGCAAATTTACAAGTGCAATTATCTCTGACACAACAACACATCTCTGCTGTGTTCTCAGGGGAAGGTGTCAGGCGGAGCAGGGAAAAAATCAGTTCATGTCACCAGGCCACACTTTTTTGTTGCAAATGACACTGGCAGATTCCTAGGAAAAAGTCCTCTCCCCACATTCAACAAGAAAAGGTTGTGTGGCACAAGGACACCTCAAGAGAGAGAAAAATGAATTGGAATGGGGGAGGTTAGAAAATTAGGGTTATTGTTGTATTCAATCATTTCGACTTACACAGTTGTGCTTTCCAGCACCAGCCAAAATCAGTAATATTACTGTAAAACCTGGTGTATTAGGTCACTATACTACACATAACAGTCCCCATCGGATATAGCTGGAGCGTTGGTGTCAAGGCGATTTGCCCGCTATACGCGGTGGCCGGTGTAACAAACAAATGATGGTGTGAAGTAGTTTTTTTTTATTCATTCACGGGATGTGGGCGTCGCTGGCAAGGCCGGCATTTATTGCCCATCCCTAGCGAGATTTTTACAACTGAGTGGCTTGCTAGGCCATTTCAGAGGGCAATTAAGAATCAACCACATTGCTGTGGGTCTGGAGTCACATATAGGCCAGACCGGGTAAGGACGGCAGGTTTCCTTCCCTAAAGGACATTAGTGAACCAGATGGGTTTTTACGACAATCCGGTAGTTTCATGGTTGTCATTACTGATACTAGTATTTTAATTCCAGATTTTTATTTAATTAATTGAATTTAAATTCGCCAGCCGCCGTGGCGGGATTTGAACTCGTGACTCTGGATTTTAGTCCAGGCCTCTGGATTACTAGCCCAGTAACATAACCACTACGCTACCACTACACAGTGGAGGCATAAAAGAACTCAGGATAATTCTGTTCAGCACAGAGGGTGATTCAGAAGTCTACACTGACAACCAATGATTGTCAACTTTGCCGAGATTAAAGCCCTGAAACGGTCAGCTGTCTGTAGGAGGGTGAAGTTAAACGAGCCGGGTGCACGCTCTCATCTTAAAAACGGAGCCGGAATGGGTCATCTCAATTATTTATTATTTTTATGTTGAATAATACTTAACCCCAATTTTTTTTCAAAATTGGCCTACGTAACTTTGTTACAAAGTTTAAAACGGAGCCGGAAAGTGTCCAGCACAGCGAGCAACAACTCCTGCCACTGCTGCGAGCCTAAGTTAATAAATGACAGTGATATAATACAAATGCATTTATAAAATCCTTCTTTTTAACCTTTTGGCAGGAAAGCATTAAAAGGTCACAATCAAATGCTTATCTATCGATTTGATTGATGTTTTTATATCCACAAATTCTTTTTTCTAATTCCAAGCAGACTCTCAGATTCAAAACAAACAATTACAGAGCTTAAAGATCTCAAAAAAATTTGCAGAACTTCCTGGATTTTGAAAAATTGTCAACCACATTTGAAAATAACTGGCATCATACACATAACTGAAAAAAAATCAGTGTGTTTGTTCTGAAGTAACTTGGCTCCTCCCTCAAGCTCTTCAGACAGTTGAGCAAAACTTGCATCATTAGTATTGAGATAAGCTTCGTACAAGATTCTGGTTGCGGCGGTTCTTAAATTCTTAAAGTATTGTCACTGGATTTGAAGGAACAGCCACCAAAGCCAGAACTAGTTTTTGAAAATACTTTGTTTTTGTAGAAGTAGCGCTTCACCGGGCTAGAATTATACAACACCCAATGCAAAGCCCAAGTGACACAAAACGACATATTAGAGGTGGGTCCATACCTCCTGACTCCAGTGTACTCAGAAGTCAAATCAGGACCATACTCCAGAATAACACCATTGCTTTTCTGTTAATATCTTACCACAACTGCTTTGCATCAATATGAAAGAAGAAGTACAATAGCACTGCAAGTCTCTTTATATGTATGTTGAAATACTCTCTAATTACAATGGAGCAATTTATATCTGAATGACAACTGTAAAATAGGGGAGCAAGTCATATACAGGCATGATATACACAGCTGCTACTCAACAGAAGCAATGCTGAAGCAGTATATATAGAAAACAAAGGTGTGAACAGGAACAGAGGTCACAAATAAAGCAGGATAAACAAAATTTCCATCTTACAATGTCTTTTACAGTTTGTTTGTCCGTACTTATAAAATACTCAATTTTACAAACTGAGGAACATTTCTGATAACTTTTGCTTTTCCAACCCATTTTTTCTCTTTACCTTTTAATTGACAGATTCAAAAAGAGGAAATTGGTTTGCCAGAATTCCATTCAGAAAGCTACATTTGGAATTCTTTTAAAAAAAACATGTACTTCTGTCATGTGGATTACAATACTAAGCAATTTTTGAGCTATGTAATCTCACCTGGGATTTCAAGGAGCAGGAAATACAGTCCAGCTGCATGCAAGGCATATTCTCGCTGGGTAACTCCAGCCTTTTTATTCTGAACCATGTGGACAAAATGATGCAACACAGCAACAAGGGTATTGTGGGAGAGATTATTCTCTGCAAACAGTGTCCAAATACCCTAATAAAAAAGAAAAATAACATCACTCCAGATACAAAAATCTACCAAATGAAACTCAGACACCTTCAAAATACTTATGGGAATCAAGCATAACAATTGTAGGTTGGTCGAACAGTCATTTATAAATTCATTGGTAATGTGAAGAGTCATATGTGTCAAAATTTCTTTGTGGATTGTTAAAATACTCTTTTTATAAGCAAATTTGTATTAAAAATTCAATCCACAAGAGTGCTGTCCATGTACATGAATATATTATTACACAAACGCAATCTGAAATTTCTTTAGTAACTTAGTACCACCACTCCCTGTACTTACAGGGCGGGATTAAAATATTTAGGATTATAAAAATGTAGAAAATGAATGGTTCTAGAGGCGACGCTGCAAGATTTTTAAAAAATTACTCCTCCTTTTCCCACTAATTTCCTGCCCTCCTCTCCACAAGGAGTTAGCTCCTTGCTAGCGTACTTCATCCAAGCGAAAAACAGCTGAGTCCAATCCTGTCCTGCCCAACACACACGTACACACTTCCTGCAAAGGATACTTATATTGAGTGAGTGAGAATCCTGGCCAATTTTCCCCTCCCTAATCGAGGAGTACTGATACCAACTGCAGCATCCCTACTGCTACCATGGCTGAAATCAGCTAGTACAATACGTAAGAGGGGTCAAACTTGGCACTTAATATATCTGAATGCCTCAACTACTCACTGTGTAGATATTTCATGTTTAATAGCTTCAGGTGGATGCAAGAGCTGTTCTTTATTCTTGCATCAACTTGTTCATTATGCTACTTGGATTGCAGAAATCTTTTTAGAACACACACTGATCAAGCAGCAGCATGCAAAAGACCCCATTGCAATTTAAAAGGCCCAATGACACTAATTACAAATACCTGGGGACATTGCAAACATCATATAAGGCAGACCAGGCCTGACTTAGTTTCAGGGGCAAGTACATAATCCAGAATTGCAAAAGTAACATTCATGGTGACTTGGGAAGTATCCCTTATTCGTTTTTCATGCATCTTTTACAGTACAAGTATTTTTTTAAATCCACACATGCACAGACTGTAGTGCCTTGTACACTTAAGAAGATTTAAAAACTATTTTGATTCCATTTAGTACTACTGAAACTACTTGCTATGCCAGTAAGGGGAAGTGGAACATTTCAGCCACTTAGGCAGGCAGCAAGTTTTTTTTGCCACCTCTACCTTGGGTATCAGCACCACTTCAGTTTTTAGTACAACAGAGCCTAAAGGCTTGACTCTGGTGTGCCTGTCCAACATCCAGACCTAACCCACAAGCTGGTGTCCAAAAAGTCAGATGCTTATGTTTATAGTACAAATCTGCTATCAGTTAAGCAGTAGAGAGTGGCAGATCCACAATATAAATGGAAGCTGACATTTTCTACAGGACTGCTCTTCTTCTCACTCCCACCTTATGACATCATAAATGTCTCACTTAAATCAATGGGCCGGAAACTGCTTTCAAAATAACAGTGAGCCCAACAGTGCTCACCGTTATTAGTGACGAAATCGAAAAGCAAGTTCCGGCAACCGCACATGCGCAGTCAAACGCAGAAATCGGAACTTGCTCTTCCTGGTTGGCCGGTGATCTGACAGCTTCGTCTTAAAGGGATATCGCCGGCTGCAATCAATACAATCACTGGACCAGCGTCAACTTGCTCTCGTGCCCAGTTAGAATCCAACTAATATCACCACAAAACAGGTATGCTCAGTTCTTTTTTTAAGTCTAAAAAAAGTTTTAACGGCATGGTAAGTCTTAATTACTGCCAAACAACCTCTCTGGCACTAAAAAAACTTTTAAAAATTTGGAGTTTCATTACTCCTGATTTTAATAATTTTTGCACATTTAAAAAAAGTTTAATGTTTTTATTTACTTTTTCCTCCGTCTCTTTTATCTCAGTATTTTAATCTTATCCTCTCTATGTCATTTTATAATAGATTATCAGGCACATCCGGGTTTTTAGTTTGCACTGTTTGTCTATAAATTGCACTTCCTGATTTTCACAGCATGGCTTGCTTCAAACTGATTGGTTGAGGGGCCTTTAGAGATTCTTTCACCACTCTCACAGCCCGGGAAAGAATGCTGATGTGATTCGCTATTCAAGGAAGTTGCCGCCAAAAAGAACGAGGTAACTTAGTGGGTGAAGTTAAATCCAATGAGCAGCGACTACCGCTGGTTCACCACTCAGAGCAATTTCCAGGCCAATATCGTGCTTGGATTTGTGGACAGCAGTCTCCATTTATGTCACAGGAGTTAAACTTCATGACACACAAAACTTGAATAATGGAACACTTGACCAAAGGCTCAGTGATAAAGAAAGTAAGGTCCAGAGGTTGGATTCCTAGTCTTTGTTGAATTAATTGATTTCAGGCAGAGCAGCGATAGAGTTCCCACAATTGGCTTCAGCACCCTGGGTCTGCAGAGTGGGAAAAGCAGCCAGGGTCCCCACTCCTATCACTAGCCAGAGACCCCTGTAGTGCATCTTTGTGGACGTTGGATGCGGACAAGAATGGGTTTGGTTGTGACGTTCCCAGTGATTGAGTAGCCTGCCAACAGACTGAATAATGGTTATATCATTCTTGGAACAATTAACAAAAAGAAAATGTAATCAAGTAGTATGAGTCATAGAATTCAAAAGGATTTTTTTTCCTACAGTGGAAAATCTCTTCATTTTTCTAACTTTTATGCATCTTTTTCAGTTTTTAATCTTTTTATTTTCTTCTCTCTCTCTCTCTCTCTCTCTCCATTCTCTTTTGTACTCTCAATTATCTATTATTTCTCGACTGCTTCAGATCAACAGCTCATGAGTCAGATTGTTCCAACTTAAAAAGACTCTCAAAGTTGGGAGAATGTCTCAAGCCCATTTTCTGTAATCTCCTCCTCCACGCGTGAATCTAATGGTTCAGCCTCTGTAAAATCCAACTCCCATATTGTACAAGATTCATGTACAAGATTCATTTTGTCCAGGCAAGTCAGTAATCCTGTCTGGATAAACCAAGATACACATTACCGAGTTTAGTTTGGGCAGGTGTAGTTTGTTTAGTTTACCCAATTGTCTAGAGAAACCCCATATGCTACAAGTGGAATCCACTGTAAAATAAAACATTCTGCTGTTTACAACCATTGGTCAGTAAAACCAAAGAGCTTCTCACTATTTCTCCCAGCTAAAACATAGCTTGGTCCAGCCCTTGAATTAGTGACATTCAAATCATTGTTTAAGGGGGAACTACATTGGTCTGTATTACCTCATCTCAAACATTAAAAAAAAAATCACAAAATTTGACTCCAGCAGAAACATTGGAATGTTGTCATCAGCCCAATATATTTTTTATGATGAATTGCATTGCCCAGTCATAAGGTTATTGGAGTGGAATTTGATGACATCACAGGGTGGAGGGGAGAATTGTACACAATGTTTCCTGGCTACCACTAACATACAGGAATAAGACAATTGAAAAAAAACACATACACACAACTGCCTTAGAACATGAGCCATGCATATTTGAATGCACTAAAGTGATGACGACCATAATGTTCACTATTTTCTTAACAGCTGCAGTTTGTACATAAAGCAAGGCATAAAAAAAGTGGAGCAACAGTATGTTTATTCATGAATTTGCACTGATGGCAATGATTTGACTTCAGCAAGAATCCAAACCATCCAGAATACTTACACCCACTGCCTCTGCTTCTGCTTCCTGGTGCTGGTCAGTGAACTTAAAAAGACTCTCATAAAGTTGGGAGAATGTCTCAAGCCCATTTTCTGTAATCTCCTCCTCCAGGCGTGAATCTAATGGTTCAGCCTCTGTAAAATCCAACTCCCATACTGTATCCACCCATGCTGGAAAAAAAACACCAAGACTTAATACATCTTTCAATACTTACTATAAGAATGATGTGGAGATGCCAGTGATGGACTGGGGTTGACAATTGTAAACAATTTTACAACACCAAGTTATAGTCCAACAATTTTATTTTTAATCCCACAAGCTTTCGGAGGCTTCCCCCTTCCACACCACCTGAGGAAGGGGGAAGCCTCCGAAAGCTTGTGGAATTAAAAATAAAATTGTTGGACTATAACTTGGTGTTGTAAAATTGTTTACTACTATAAGAATGGGAGAGAAATAACAAAGTACAGTATGACTAAAGCAACAAACAAGTTTGCGATATGTCTGTTATTCATTTTCCAGGCACTTTAACATTTATGCTTGAACTCCAGAAAAGCAGTGCTCAAGTGAAGACCAATGGCGTCCAAGCACCGTTCTCCTTTTAACCTCATTTCAGCCTGCAGCCTGCAAGCTTGGACTGGATGCCGTCTAATGCAGACATTACTATTTACGTTATAGCATACAGGCAGCAGGAGTAGAGCACTCCTGCTGCCTCAGCATCAAGCCATTTTTATATTGGCAAAGTTTTAGTATGGATTCCAGAAGACATTTATCTGTGAACTGGCTCCCAGCATCTAATAAATTCAGCTCCCTTTTACTGGTGGCAGACTAACAGGTCCATGAGAAACAGAGACTAAGGACTTATATCAATTATGTAAATATAAAAAAATAATTAGTTTATCAGCTGCAACAGCATAAGGTGGGAGACAGACATAACATGTTAACATTTAACTCAATTAACTGAAGGCTAGTATGGACTACAAGTATGCAGTGGGACTGTAGGGATACAGGTTTCAAGCTCCTACTACACAAACTTCACAATCGGAGCAGTGCTGCACAGGGAGGGAAATTAGTGTCTTGACTTGGCAGCTCTTAGACACTTGCTGGTGGCCAGTTAAGAGCTGATTTGGAGGTGGCATGGGAGCAGGATGCCCACACTTTGTTTGCTTGCAGACAAGTGCAAAATAGGTCCTGCTGCTGAATTTGAGATAAAGTATTACTAAGCAACATTCTGAGTGCTCTGCGGACACTTGCACCCAGTTCTGCCTCTGCCGCAGAGGACCCCCGCGACCACACACAGTCTCACTACACTGGAACCATTTATTTACTTATTAATTTACTAACTAACTATGTCCCCCCCGCCGGCGTTCATATTGTAATCGAGGCGGGGGGAATACTTCAATCTCCCTGATCCCCTCAGTTACCTGTACTAATGTGTCGCAGTTTGAAGGGTTCCAGTCGCCGCAATAGAAGCGCAGCCATTTCAAATCGAACTCACCCGCCAAAACACCGCTCCGACCCGCGCCTGCGCAGCAAATCTAACCTCTGCCGGCAACATCAAAAACGGAATATTATAACTTTTTGCACAGTGTTTACATTTCTCGTTCACATTAAGGTTTTAAGTTGTTATTTTATCCTAATTAAGATTTTTATATCTTCTCTCCCTCACGGTGTGACCGTTTTTGCGCGTGCGCATTGGATTCTTTGAAGGCATGTCTCGCTTGGCTTGTGTCAGTTGGCGTTAGAAATATTCAATACTACATTATTATCCATTTTCTTTGAAGCGATTTGTTGGCTTTGGGTTTCGTTTAGACTACGATAAGTAAAGCAGAATATTTTAATTAGTAATCCTGACGCCATGTTAAGTTTGGGCAAAATATACTTCGGTCCAAGATGGGGGGGGGAGGGGAGGGGAAAGGGTCAAATTTAATAACTGGATTCACACTTTCCCATCAGGGTAACACTCTGAATTCAAATCTAGGCTTAAAAAAATGTTAAGTACAAATCGTTTTTGTAAAAATGATGCGAGTTTTACAAGTGCCACAAGACGTCCACGCTGGCGCTTGCGCATTACGCAAGGAGGGCAAAGGTGCGCATGTGCGGTGAAGGCGAAGTTGCTGCAGAAACAGGAAAAGGATCGGACTCCAAGCGAACAGCCAACCAGCCTGCATCGACCCGGCCGGGATTTGTACAGGGCCAATCCGTGTGTTGTAACTGGGAGGAAAAGGGGCTTCAGACCCACCGTGTATTTCTAATTTAAAGAAAAATAAAAATGAGCTTCTTCAGCTTTGGGCAAAGTGCAGAAATTGACGTTTTGTTGAATGACGCTGAGACTCGCAAGAAAGTCGAGCATAAGACAGAAGATGGGAAGAAGGATAAATACTATCTGTTTTACGATGGAGAGACTGTCTCTGGGAAAGTGAATGTCACCCTGAAAAATCCTGGAAAAAGGCTAGAACATCAAGGGATTAAAGTCGAGTTCATAGGACAGATTGGTAGGTAGTCACTAGGCCTTCTGCCCTAAATACACATAACGCGGGATGCAATGGAATTTGAGCTGCTGCATTTGAAAATGTTCAACTATTTTTGAATTATTGAAGATTGTATCCCGGGTGGTAGTGCAATCGTGGTGTTTCATTTGCAGAGCGCATTGAACTGTTGGGAGGCGCGACTTCCTAACCGGGCCCCTCATTGTATACTGTCGGTCTTTTGATACGTCACATGTATCAAAGAAAGGCATTCTGTCCCTTTTTTTCATAGCTGTAAACTGTGGAATTAGGTACCTACTTGCAGGTTCAGATACATCGTCTGAATTCATTCCTTTGAGTTGTGATCAAACACTTATATAATACCTTTAACACAGCAAAATGTCCCAAGACATTTCAATTTCGGACCTAAGAAATAGTTGGGAAATTAAGGGAGCTAGCCAAAACTTACGTTTTAAGGAGGCTTTTGAAGGTAGGGCAGCATGTAGCAAGGGAGAGAGATTTAGGGAAGAGTTTCAGAGAGTCAGGCTTAGGTGACTAAAGGTTCTGCCACCAATGGTAGGAGCAGGGAACACTCAGCAGATCAGAGTTGGAGGAATGGAGGCTGCCAGAAGGGTTGTAGGGCCAGGGCAACTTGGAGAGGTGGATGGAGTGAGACAGGAGGTGTTTGAAGATGAGGATTTTAAAGTTGATGTGCGGAGGAACCTTTATAAATCACTGATTAGGCCTCAGCTGGATTATTGTATCTAGTTCTGAGCGCCACACTGAAGGAAGGATGTGGAAGTCTTGGAAAAAGTGCAGAGGAGATTTACTAGAATGGTATCAGGGATGAGGGACTTCGGTTATGCGGAGAGACTGGGAGAAGCTGTGATTGTTCTCTTTAGAATGTAGAAAATTACGTGGAGATTTAACAGAGGTTTTCAAAATTCTGCAGGGTTTTGATAGAGTACATAAGGAGAAACTGGCAGGAGGGTAATAACCAGAGGATACGGATTTAGGATAATTGGCAAAAGAACCAAGGGGGAGATGAGAATTTTTTTTATGCAGTGATTGTTATGATCTGGAATGCACAGCCTGAAAGGCTGTGGAAGCAGATTGAATAGTAATTTTCAAAAAGGAATTTGATATATACTTGAAAAGGAAAAATTTGCAGATCTATGGGGAAAGAGTAGGGGAGTGGGACTAATTGGATAGTTCTTTCAAAGAGCCGGCACAGGCACGATGGGCAGACTGGCTTTCTGTGCTGTAAGATCCTATGAGGAAAGGGGGAGCCATTGGAGATCGGTAAGGGCAGAATGATGAGTGGGAATTTGTGTGAGATAGGATACGAGCAGCAGAGTTGTGGATCAGTTGGAGCTTGTGGGGGGTGGACTCTAGGTTGGAGAGTAAGATTTAGGAAAAGTCAAGAATAGATATACAAAGGCAATGAGGTGAGGAAGGAATGAAGATGGGTGATGTTATGGGTGTGGTATTTGTGATAACATGGAAGTGGAGTTTGTGGCTTGGCTCAGGGTCAAGTGGAACCCTGAGAATATACACCATCAAGTCAAGCTTGACCAAGATATAGGATTAGGGGCTATGTTGCAGAGTTTCTGGTGGGGGACAAAAACAGGGTGGCTTTGATTTTGCCAAGGATGCGTTACAGAAATTTCCGGCAGGCAGTTTTACAACAGCAACAGTCGTGGAATCAAGCACAGTGGTGAAGACATAAAGCTGGGTATTGTCGGCACACACCTGAAGGCCGACCCACACTTACGGTTGATGTCACTGAGGGGCAACACATAGCTGAGGAGTAGGAGTGGGTCAAGAATGGGTATGTCCCAGGATTCCTAAGGTGAATGTCCTCAAGTTATCTATTTGTCGATGTGCCTGTAACTCTTGCAGAGTGGCGAACTCTGTGTCTGTTTCACTCAGGAAGATATAGATAGATTTAGACACTGGGATGATAAATGGCCTCTGCGCTGAAGATAAAATGCTAAATGCCTTAAAAAGCTGGTAGAACAAGAGCTTTTTCCGGAAAACTTACTTTACTTTTAATTAGTAACAGCAGATTCAAAGAAAAACTTCATCTGCCCAATGATGGACTATTGGGACCCTGAGAAAACCCATTTCTTGTTCCTGGACTCAGTGTAGGCCAACACGATTAAGACTATTGAATTGGATGAGGTTGGTTTGCTCATGTACAGAGAGATTTTGCTGGACTCTCAGCCTTGTATAAGATCATGATAGAATCAGTGCTGTGAGAGCTGTTAGCAGCTAAACCAAACTTTATACATTTGACAGAAACAGAAAAGCTGAATTTCCTCAACATGCTGTATCAATCGAAAAAGTCTGCATAAAATACCTGCGGCATTCTACATATTCCCTCCTTCTATGGAATTCTCTCCCTGACTGTTATGTACAGAAGTTCAGGTTACCGATCGTTGACAGTGGCAGAGTTATTGATGAATATTTTCAACTACATAAGGACTAGGTTTGGCCTTTGGCACCACGGTTGCAAATTTTCCTGTCATGGTTGGGCTCTTGGCAACAAACAGGGTCTACTGTCACAAAATGCCTGTCCTTTTTATTGTTGCCTTCAGTTGGTCCTTGTTATCCCACCAGTGTACAAATCCAAAAATAACAGCTCTGTATTGATATAATGTCAGTAATATAAATTAGGCTCTAGTTCAGTTGTAAACGTTTTTAGGCACCAAAAGTGTAACCAATGGCGCATGTGCCAATTTTTCCACCACTGGCTTTATTAGGATATATAAAAGCACCAACATCTTGTTTAAGCTGCATCAGAGACCTATTTTTTATGGGTCTTGTGAACTGTCGCTGGATTTACTGGCTCCACTTCTGCCTGCATTTGATGGAGGATGCTGCCAAGTGGAAATGTAGATGGGAGAGTGGTATCGGAGGATGGCACAGTGGTGATTTCCCAAAATCAGAACGGCAAAGTACAAGCACCCGCGCCCTGCGATTTGACCTGAAATATTCTTGATGTATTTGCTTTATTGGAATGCTGCCAACTGCAGCCCTGGTGTTGGCTATGGTATAATAAACTTGGCAGTGCTGTTTTTGGAGGCAGTGTGCTCCACCAATAGAGATGGTTTGCACAGTCATCTTCCAGCAGTTTGGTGCACAATAGCCTAGTAAGACAAGCACCTGCCCTGTGACTGGTGAAGGAAGGACAGCAAGGTATATAGTCATGGACATTTAAAGCAGCTGCACTTGCACAGTTTTTCTGTTCCTCAGTTGCCGTGGAACTCACCCCACAATGTAAACAAGGTAGATTCTACACCCGAGACCTGACCACAGAAGCACTTCACAAAATAGTTTTGCAACTTTCTAAATACTGAATTAATTGCAAACTTTGAAATGTTTTCAGCTGATTCCAGTTTGCTACTATTAGATAGAATTTCATGACAGCTCGGGCTACAGTGTAGTACTCTATTAAAACAAAAATGTACTTTTTTTAAACTTGCCATTTTTAGGCTGCTTTGAAAGCACATGACTTGTTGCACATTAGTTAAGTCATACAATTCCTTTCTTCATAATGGACTTTATGAAACATTAAAAGCAAATGGAGCTGAATAAGCACTGAGACAATTTACAAAGCAGATTGGTGGACTTTTATGCCAAGACCACAATAATGTCATTAATGGACATTATTGCTATTAACTCGTATCCATCTTTCTAAACAGAGAAATAAAAGTTGTTACGATTATGTCTGTATGTAATCATGTGATGGATTCCTGGACCAATGGTTAGATTTTCATTCAATCCCGAGGGAACATTTATCTCACACAATCCATTTAACCAATCTTTTGGCATCAGTTATTTGAAAGTTCTTGTGAGTTAATATATTGCTCAGTGTGTCATGTATACTTTGCACTATATTTGTGGTGTTCAATAACACCATGGTGGACAAAGCCCAGTTATAGTTAATTATAATCTTTATTGAAGTCAAGTGTCCCACAATTGTTTATGGTATTAAAGGCTTGAATGATTGACGAAACTTCATGCTTTACTCAGAAACAAACTGTTGGTTATTTTCATTTAAGTACTAAAGAAGCCTGATCATATGACATTTTGATGTGCTTCTGTGATTTAGTGCTCAGTTTCTAAACTCAGTTGAGTAGAAACAAGCAGAAATTAGAACATAAAATAGCCCACATCCCATTCACATACCTCCTGGTAGCTGGTGCAAAAGTAGCATTGACAGATGCCTGGGAAGATGGTTACTGTTCTGCAGCTTGTTCTGATATCTTGGGACAATTGCACTGGGGTAGAAACTAACTTGCAATCCATATGCAGAGGGGGGATCGGGGTGGAGGGAGAAAAAAGCTGATGCTGGTTCTTCAGTGTTGGTTAAACTGCATTTGTGGCAGGATGGTTTTTGGTCATTTTAGACATGGTTTAATTGTTTATCATATCATTCAGCGTCTGATCCGTAGAAGCCAAAATTGCAACAACAAAACATTAGATTATTGCCTAGTGATTGGTTTATGTATTAGCCGAAAGTTTAAATCCATTTGGCTACAAGTAACCTGTATATTTTCCTGATTAATGGTATTTGTAGATTCATGCACAGTGCTGAGTTGGTATATGTTGAGCGAGCCACCATCTTTTAAAGGACTATTAAGAATTTCAGTAATCCAAAAGAATATTGCATTGATAACATAAACATAGAAACACAGAAAATTTACGGCACAGAAGGAGACCTTGTAGGTTATGGAACTTCAAGTGCATATCCAAGTACCTTTTAAATGCAATGAGGGTTTCTTCCTCTACCACCCTTTCAGGTAGTGAGTTCCAGATTCCGACCACCCTCTGGGTGAAAACATTTTTCCTCAGCTCCCCTCTAATCCTTCTACCAATTACTTTAAATCTATGCCCCCTGGTTATTGACCTCTCTGCTAAGAGAAATAGGTCCTTCCTGTCCACTCTAGTTAGGCCCCTCATAATTTTGTACACCTCAATTAAATCACCCCTCAGCCCTCCTCCGTTCCAAAGAAAACAACCCCAGCCTATCCAATCTTTCCTCATAGCTAAAATTCTCTAGTCCTGGCAACATCCTTGTAAATCTCCTCTGTACCCTCTCTAGTGTAATCACATCTTTCCTTTAATGTGGTGACCAGAACTGTGTACACAGTACTCAAGCTGTGTCCTAATTAGTGTTTTATACAGTTCTAGCTTAACCTCCCTGCTCTTATATTCTATGCCTCAGCTAATAAAGGAAAGTATCCCGTATGCCACCTTAACCACCTTGACTCCCTGTCCTGCTACCTTCAGAGATCTGTGGACATGCACTCCAAGGTCCCTCTCTTCATCTACACCTCCCAGTATCCTCCCATTTATTGTGTATTCCCTTGCCTTGTTTGCCATCCCCAAATGTATTACCTCATACTTCTCCGGATTGGGAATTCCATTTGCCACTTTTCTGCCTACTTGACCAGTCAATTAATATCTTCCTGCAGTCTACAGTTTTCCTTCTCACTATCAAACACACGGCCAATTTTTGTATCATCTGCAAACTTCTCAATCATGCCCTCTATTTAAGTCTAAGTCATTGATATATACCTCAAAAAACATGGGACCTAGTACTGAGCCCTGCAAAACCCCACTGGAAACAGCCTTCAAATCACAAAAACACCCGTCGACCATTATCCTTTGTCTCCTGTCACTGAGCCAATTTTGGATCCAATTTGCCACTTTCCCTTTGATCCCATGGGCTTGTACTTTTTTGACCAGTCTGCCATGTGGGACTTTGTCAAAAGCCTTGCTAAAATCCATGTGGACTACATCAAACACACTAGCCTCATCGTCCCTCCTTGTTACCTCCTCAAAAAATTCAATCCAGTTAGTCAGATACGACCTTCCCTTAGCAAATCCATATAACCTTGGTACTGTCCAAGTTATTGCAATGACTTGTTTAGAAATTATGGAGATGTGTATATTTAAAATTATAATGTCATGTTTCATTTTAAACTCTGCAAATAAACTTGAGGCTCAAACATATTGATTTTGGGAAGAAAATCTTTGTTGTGACTGGAGTGATAACCCACCGCCAATAAGATACTATTACCTGAGAAGTAATTTAGGGATGTGTAGAATTTGAGGACCTGACACAACCATATTTTTCAAATCTGTTGTTGAATGAATACTGATAAGGAAATTGTGTATTCAGTATATCTTTTTATTTGGTGGGGGCAGGTTTTTTATTAGATTTTGGTTGCCACAGTGTCTTGTATTGAGTACTTCACTCTGTGTACACATGTTCTCACTGCTTTCATGTGAAAGTTATTCTGCCTAAAGCAAGATGTACTTTCCTTAACTGCTCCTGTTCCTAACTAGTGGAGTCCTGTGTGCTGATATTACAAATGTTCTTCAGTACCAGTATTACTGTTAAATGCCATGTTTCTACTGTCATAAGTTTACTCATGAACAATAACTTAATCATAATAGCAAAGTTGTTGATGACGTAATGACAGCTGAGCTTCTGCTAACTCACGACTTCCGACTTGATGCTCAAACTTTAGAACTCAATATGTAGGAGATGCTAAATCAAAAGCAAAATACTGCCAATGCTGGAAATCTGAAATAAAAAAAAAAGAAAATGCTGGATAAGCTCAGCAAGTCAGACAGCATCTGTAGAGAAATAAACAGTGTTAACGTTTCAGGTCGAAGACCTTTCGACAGAGCTGGAAGATTTTAAAGAGTTAACAGTTTTTAAGCAAGTACAGAGCCAGGGAAAGGGGGAAGGGAAGGAAAGAACAAAAGGGAAGGCCCATGATAGGGTAGAGGTAAAGAGTGATTAAATGACTTCCTTAAACGGAGGCCCAACCAGTCCCTATCTACCACCACCTTCCTCCGCCTGGCTGAACTTGGTCTTACACTGAACAACTTCTCTTTTGACTCCACTCACTTCCTCCAGAAAAAAGGTGTCGTTATGGGAACTGGTATGGGTCCCAGCAATGCCTTCCTTTTTGTGGTATACGTGGAACATTCTTTGTTCCAGTCCTACTCGAGTCCTCTCCCTCACCTCTTTTTCCGGTACATTGATGGCTGTGTCGGTGCCATTTCCTGCTCTCATCCCGAACTGGAAAATTTAATCAACTTTGCTTCCAATTTCCACCCTTCCCTTGCCTTCACATGGTCAATCTCTGACTCTTCCCTTCCCTTCCTCGACTTCTCTATCTCCATTTCTGGGGATACACTGTCAACCAATATCATAAGCCCACTGACTCCCACAGCTACCTTGATTACCCTTCTTCCCACCCCGCTTTCTCTAAGGACTCTATTCCCTCCTCCCAGTTTCTCCATCTCCATCACATCTGTCCACACATGTCTTCCCTTTTCCTCAACCGAGGATTCCCCTCCACTGTAGTTGACAGGACGGTCACGGTCGAGGGCCCTATTTCCCGCACTTCTACCCTCACCCCTTCCCCTCCCTCCCAGAACCATGATAGGGTCGCCCTTGTCCTTACCTTCCACCTCACCAGCCTCCACATTCAACGTATCATTCTCTGCCATTTCCGCCACCTCCAGCGCGATCCCACCACAAAACACATCTTCCCCTCACCTCCCCTTTCAGCATTCCGAAGGGACCGCTCCCTCCACGACACCCTGGTCCACTCTTCCATCACCCCCAACACCCGCTCTCCTCCCCACGGCACTTCCCGTGCAAACGCAGGAGGTGCAACACCTGACCTTTCACCTCCTCCCGTTCCACCATCCAGGGCCCCAAACACTCCTTCCAGGTGAAACAGCGGTTTACTCGTACTTCTTTCAATTTAATATACTGTATTCGCTGCTCACAATGTGATCTCCCTTACATTGGGGAGACCAAACGCAGATTGGGTGGTCGCTTTACTGAGCATCTCCGCACTGTCTGCAAGCGTGACCCTGACCTTCGAATCACTTGCCGTTTTAATTCCCCATCCCTCTCCCACTCTGACCTCTCTGTCCTCTGCCTCTTACACTGTTCCAATGAAGCTCCAGGAACAGCACCTCGTCTTTCGTTTAGGCACTTTTAAACCTTCTGGACTCAACATTGATTTCCATAACTTCGGACCATAACCACTGCTCCCATTTTCCAATTTTTTTTTTGTGTGGGACTGCAGCTGCTGGTTAGGGTTCTGCTGTTGCCATTTACAGCTCCTCTAGACCCATCTTTTGTTTCTTAACTTGTCCCATTACCACCCTCCTTGCCTTGCACCATCATCCCTTTTGTCATTTAATAACTCTTGCCTTCTACCCTCTCACAGGCTTTTGTTCTTTCCTTCCCCTGGATCTGTACTTGCTTAAAAACTGTTAACTCTTTATCATCTTCCAGTTCTGACGAATGGTCTTCGACCTAAAACGTTAACTCTGTTTCTTTCTCCATAGATGCTGCCTAACTTGCTGAGCTTTTCCAGCATTTTCTGTTTTTATAACTAGGAGATACTATTGGACACTATCCCATAATTGTTCCTGTGATGCAGTCTTTCCTAAACTCTCATCATAAAAATCTGTAAACCATCTGCTTCAATGTAAACTCCTTCGAACTTTCAGTGAAGAGTTCCAAATCCATGTTTTTGGCTATCATTAGCTCTGCTTAATTTGGATGAGGAAGAAAAGAGGACCAATTTTTTAAAATCAAATTGCATTAGTATCCACCCACAAGTTTTTGAAATTGCGGACTTTTTTCCCTCACATTTATTTGCAGAGTCTAAAATGATTGTTTTAAAAATAACGCCCCTCTCCACACTTGCTGCACAAATTTTGCGATATTAACATGAATGCATAAACAGATTCATATGAAATTCCTTTTGTATATTTAACAAAAGTGTGAACTGTTTAACAATTGCAGAATTTCATATAATTTGTGTGGTAAGTGATGACTGGGGAGGGGTGCTGGGGGGGGAATCAGTAATGTAAACATGTATTGTTTAATACTTGGTACCAAATATCATTAAAGAGAATTGGATGAAAATATTGCCTCATTGATAAATTGATTCAAGTTGGTGGAAGGCTAACAAAGGAATAGCAGTGTAGTGAAACCTATTGCATGACCCTTCACCATATTGGAATTTTTACTCTTGAATATCAGGACTGGACTCTTTTGATGGCACAGGGAGCTGTGAATTTTATTTTAATTGCAGTAAGTGGGTTAGTTGTAGGATTGTGACCATCTTGGATGCATCTGGTCAGTTTCAGGTGAGTACTTTGACTTTTGAGAATGAATGATTCTGTAACTCTTCTGTAGCTGAAGAAGAACAAATGCTTTTAAGAAATATGAAAGTACAAATTTAGCACAGTGATTAAGGTTCTGAGACTCAAATCAATATGAAGTGCTTGCACAACTTAAGCTTATGTTCTGCGTTTTTGTGCAATTCAGTGCAGTATTCAGAACATTTGTGGGCTCTTTGTTCTTCTGCATCATCGTGGAATGGATGCAAGTAAGTGGCAATTGTGTGCATTGCCTAAGTGGAAAATCAAATTGTTGTCAAATGATAGAATCACTGGAGGGAGGGAGGATTTAAAATAAAATTGAACTTGAGAAAAATAGATTTATTACATCAACCATAGGAAATATTGCATAAGGTTAAAATATAATTTTTAAGCAGTTTTGTTTTTCCTGCACTGAACTTCTGCTTTGAAGGAACTTGGGATTCCCCACGCTAACATTTTGAAAATACCAACATTTTTCACAATTAACCTGTTTAATCTAAAGTAGGCAGCAAATTGTGGAGAGGAAAAAAAATCAGGATTTTGTTTTAATACTGTGTACAAATATGAAACCCCAAAAGCCTGCCAATACTCATTATCTCGGTGTGCTGTGAAGAATGTCTCCTTGGGTGAAATATAAGAGGATTGCTACTACATTGCTGAATTGTATCTCAGCAAAAGTTACCCTGGAGAATGGGTAATGTAAAAGAAGGAAATTGGAAAATCTCAGACTCTTGCCCTCTCAGATTTTCATGACATAACATTGGTGCCTATAGGAGGCAAGCACAACATTTGGGGAGAGAATAGATTGTACTTGAACACTTCCTAAGATATAAAAATGAAATTGTGCATTCTATTAACAGAGCTGTACTACGACCGAGGGAATCACCATGAGTTTGTATCTCTGGTAAAAGACCTGGCCCGGCCTGGTGAGATGACACAGTCCCAGACATTTGACTTTGAGTTTACGCATGTAGAAAAGCCATACGAGTCATACACTGGCCAGAATGTGAAGTTACGGTGAGTCCTGTTTGTCTGAATCTTTTGATGGATCTAAAGAATGCAAATTGGAACTGAGAAACGTCGTGTATACAAGATCACGATAGATATGGATGATAAAGACCATTTGGCCCATCCCAATTCACCGACCTTAACTCATCCATCCAGAAAAAAAAAGTTCCATCACAGCA
Organism: Heptranchias perlo; assembly: GCF_035084215.1. Lineage (NCBI taxonomy): Eukaryota > Metazoa > Chordata > Chondrichthyes > Hexanchiformes > Hexanchidae > Heptranchias > Heptranchias perlo. The sequence continues at coordinate 15,415,836 of NC_090357.1, read as the reverse complement.
TCAGTTAGTTTAAATGAGTTGAATATTTTTGTCTCCACTACATTACAGAATTCCATTCCATGTGTTAATCACTGTTTGTGTGAAGAAAAAATGTAGCTGACATCCTTAACTTTTTGTCAATTTAGTCCTGTGTCCTTCATTCTACTTTCTTGGTTTAACTTGAAATTATGCTCCCAGTTTATATTTACAATACTGTTTATTAGCAAATGCACTGTATTTCTCTTTGAGATCAGCTGTTCGTCAAGTTGTTTGTCAACTGAAGCATGCATGTTTCTCAGTCTTTCTTCATAAGCCAGACTTCTATCACTCTTGTAATTGTTCTCTGCATTTGCTCCAGGGCTTGAATGGCTCCCTGTGTCTGTGGCCAAAACTGGACCCAATACTCAAGCTTTGATCTGACTTAAGTACTGCACAGTTTTAGCATGGCACCCTTAGACTTGTACTCTGGATTTGAGTACAATTACCATTCTGTTTACATTCTTAATTGCTGCTCCGCAGTTACTGGATTTGTTAAGCATCAGATGTATACCCGTGGATCTCTTTAGCTTCATCTTCAGTTACTTTGACAATATTCGTGCAGTATATGTGTTCCCTAGTAACAGTAATGCTTGCTATTCTTATTTCTTCTAAAAACAATATTGCAAGAATTCCTGTTGTTCATGCTTGCTCCAGAGGTGGCACTATAATCTCTCTTAGCCAGTCACAACAAACACAACTACCATTTCCTCCAACTAGATCATGGGAGATTCACTAGTAATATTTTAAAAGTCTCACATGAATGTAACAACTTGTTTCTGTCACCCTTTGGTTTTCGTATTTAATGGTGCAGATTCACTCCTCCTAGCTGAACTGATTGGCTAGAGGGAATCATATGGTCTTCCAAGCCACATCTCCCCAGCTGTGTCACAGTTCAGAAGGCCTACCTCCACTAGCAGCTCTCCTGCTTGTTTTTTTTTCTTATTTTTCCCCTCCTGTTATCTTTGTTGAAGGCCTTTCCCTTCCTCAAGGCTTGTTGCCTGCTGTATTTTCGAGGACTTACCTCTTTTTGCCTGAAAGGCCCTGAAACATGCTCTTCTGTTCTTGCCCCCAGGCCTCCTCCACTGACTGTTCTCGCCCCGCCCCACCTGTTCTCTCCATTGCCTCGGTTTCAAGTTTGTACGTCCTTCCTTCCTTCCTTTCTGTCTGTCGGTCTGTCTTGGCACCCTCTCCTGCTCCCTCTTAGTCCCACCCTGCCTGCTATATTGCAACTCATTTGCTGCGTCCCGGCTTTCTTCCACAGGAGATCCACTAGTAGATTTATCAAATTCTGTGTTTGGAGCACGCTTTGTTACAGATTCAAAAGGGTCTTTGTTTTTTAAAAAAAGGGAAAGACAGCCATTAACCTGAGCCTAAAATTTACAAGCAATTCACTGAATCTTGATAGACCATGTACAGTTCCGAGCAGCTGTAACTATCTCAATTGCCACAGGGCATACTTGAGTACTGGCCTTAGAGAGACAGTCAGGTTAGTAGTTAAATATCACAATCATACCTCAGACTATGTGAGCAATGTCAGGAGAGAGCCATTTGTAGTAATAAAGAAGCTGTTGAGACCGGAATTGTATTCAGGGAAGCAAATGCAAGTAAATAGTTTAAAGTAGCAGTTCACTACAAAACTCGGGGTCCTGGTTCAAAAGATCTAAATGTTGTGTAGTTGTCCAGTTCAGTGTCTGACATACTTTGTATAGATATACAAGATGAATTGCTCCAATGTTATCAAGAAATTTCATATTAAAGTAGATGCCTTTTGATGGGGAACACTGCAATGGCAAATGTTCTCTTCATCCAATTCCTGTTATCTCCACAAACCAGATAAGTGTGTGGCATTCTTTTCTTTGCATCAACATGAGATACAAATTTCTGTGCAGGCGTTTTTTTGCCCAGATAAAACATTTCCTTTTCCAAATTAATTGTGTATTTTGTATCTTATTAAACTTTCCAGGAAATGCTCTTGAACATTTTAAAATATCATTCACAGTTTTCTAGGGTTGTACAAGCAGTTGTATTTGGAAAAATATTAAATTGGGTTATACTGTATTTGATGTAATTACTATCTTCACGTTAGTGCTGTGATGAAACATGATGTGGTTGTTTAAGAGAAAACAGACTGAAAATAAGTACTGAAATTTACAGTACTGAAGTTGCTGAATTGAAATCTTGCAAAAAAAAATCCTGTGCTGTTTATTGTATTAAAACTTCTTAATTTGAACTCGAGGATAATTTTGAAGCAAAAACAACTTTGAAGTAAATGGAGTAGACTGTGGTGGTAGATTCCTCTTTATTAGTTGGACAATGTTTAAGGATCAGTAAAACTAGTTTTTGTTTTTTTCCAGATGTTTTTCAGCTTTTATTTTAGTGGCGAAAACAGAGAGATAATCAGGGACAAAAATTGGAGCCCAGAAAAAAAGTAAATTCAGGGAAAGTCAGTAAAAAGTTAATCTAACCGATGACCCAGAATTCTTTACACAATTATTTGTAGCGGCTGCCTGAAAGGTGATCTTACATTTATATCCACTAGTTACCGATTCACCAACTAGTGGAAATAGGTTGATTGTTGGACTGTGAATGAATAATAAGTAACATAACCAAATTTATACTGAGATTCCACAGGAGTGGAAAAGCCCAGCTAATCTTTCACTGTTTACTTTTTTTAAAAAAAGTTAAAAACTTCATAATTTGTTAAACCACTTCGATCCCCTTAGCCTTCTCCGTTTCACTGACAAAGTCCCATTTTTTTGACTACTTCTTAACACCTAGAACCTTTCATTTTTGGTATCAATGCTAGTGAAACTTCACCGTACTCTTTGAATGGCTTTAATATCTTTTCTATTGTTGAGTGCCCAGAGATTCATGCAATACTTCAAGTGTGGCCTAATTACTGTCTTGTGCAAATTCAACATAATTTCCTCGTTTTTTATTCAATGCCCTCAGGTATATGCATGCACATAGCCTTTTTTTTTTAAAAGAAAAGTGTTCTGCAGGTCTGCCTTCAAGATTGGAACCAAAACTTTAAACTCCTTGAATGAGCATAATGAACAGACACAGGAATGTAAGATGATCGGAACAGGAGTAGGTCATTCAGCCCCTCGAGCCTGTTCCACCATTCAATTAGATCAAGGCTGATTGGTGCCTCAGCTCCGTTTACTCGCCTTTCTCCACGAAAAGTATTGACAGGAGGCTTTTCACCCTTTGTAATTTTTTTCCAGCTAAATTAAAACTAAAGTATTGTTATTACTAGACTTGTCAAATGTATTGGCTCCAGAGCATTATATGATCAATCACAATGAAGCCAACACACTTATTTGTGTGATACTCTTAATCATTATCGCAAATTGCTCCCACCCCCAGTGACAGGCCAATAACCACGTACTTCACCTTGGTGTTATGCAGCTTAAAATGCTCTCTACAGATTCAGCCAAAGGTTTGAAAGGGAAAATTTGTAACCATGCTGTTTTTATAGTTTGGCATACAAATTTCACATGCCTATCATAATGCTTTACGGAAATCTAAGAACACTGAGAGGGAGTAGGAAAAATATTTTAAACACAGCTTTAACAAGTGAATGTGATGGTGCTTATTTTAATATAATTAGTATCCACGTAAATTGTAGTTCTCTGTCCAAAAAGCTGCTTAGATAAATGGTTTCATTTCTTAGATGTTTTTATTCCTGGTTTGCAGTAATGACATTAGAACAGTTAAAGCGTCCTTGTAGATGGGTTTTACCAATTGACAGTAATGTAGTGGTTATGGTACGGGATTACCAACCCAGAGGTTGTGAGTTCACTTCAATAAATCTGCTCATTTGTAAGCTAGCAACCCTACCTGGTCTAGCCTGCACATAGAATTACATAGAGTCTGCAGCACAGAAACAGGCCATTCGGCCCAACTGGTCTGTGCCAGCATTTATACTCCATTTGAGCCTCCTCCTACCCTTTTCAACTAAACCTATCAGCATAATCCTTCTATTCCTTTCTCCCTCGTGCTTATCTAGCTTCCCCTTGAATGCATCTATGCTATTCACCATAACTACTCCTTGCATAGCGAATTCCACATTTTTATACTCTTTGGGTAAAGAAGTTTCTCCTGAATTCTCTATTGGATTTATTGGTGACTATCTTATATTTATCGCCCCTAGTTTTGGTCTCCCCCACAAGAAGAAACATTTTCCCTACGTCTACCTTTTCAAACCCCTTCATAATTTTAAAGACCTCTATTAGGTCACCCCCTTCTCTTTTCTAGAGAAAAGAGTCCCAGCCTGTTCAGCCTTTCCTAGTAAGTATATCCCCTCAGTTCTGGTATCACCCTTGTGAATCTTTTTTGTACCTTCCCAGTGTCTCCATATCCTTTTTATAATGTGGAGACCAGAACTGTGCACAGTACTCTAATGTGGTCTAACAAGGTTCGATACAAGTTTGACATAACTTCTCTGCTTTTCAATTCTATCTCACTAGAAATGAACCCCACTGCTAGGTTTGCCTTTTTATGGCCTTATTAACCTGCATCGCTACTTTGTGATTTGTGTATCTGTACCCCTAGATCCCTTTGCTCCTCTACCTCATTTAGATTCTTATTTATCCAAGCAGAACGTGGCCTCCTTATTCTCCCGACCAAAATGTAACACCTCACACTTGTCTATATTGAAATTCATTTACCAATTACATGTCCATTCTGCAAGTTTATTAATGTCTTCTTGTACTTTGTCGCAGTCTTCCTCCGTATTAACTATAACCCCCCTCAATTTGGTGTCGTAACTCTTAATGCCCCCTGAAGCACCACTAGGACTGTAGTGGTTTTGATATAGTGACCCATCATCAACTTCTTAGGGCAACTACGATTGGGCAATAAATGTGGCCTTGCCTGTGTCTGTCACATCATGTGAACAAAAAATAATGATTTAGAAAGGGCAGTGAATGTTGGCAGATATTGAAATAGAGGTGTGGTAATAAATTGGGGAAAGATTTCAAGTCAACTTAACTTTTTTAAAGAAAAGCTCACATAATGTTTCTTTTTTTTCCCAAATCCAGGTACTTTCTAAGAGCAACCATCAGCCGTAGGTTAAATGACATTACAAAGGAGATGGACATTGTTGTTCACACCCTCAGTACCTACCCCGAGATGAATTCATCCATCAAAATGGAAGTTGGGATTGAAGACTGCCTACACATTGAATTTGAATACAACAAGTCAAAGTATGTACAGTGAAATCCTGTTGTAGGCAATAGGTTGGGACAGATGGAAAAAAGTTGCATATAACCAGATCTGCACATAAGAGGAGAGCTATGTTATTACTGACTGGGTCCGGAACAAGACTGGAACTTGTCTAACCGACATTGCTAGTATCTGGTTATATCTAAGTTGCATACATGTAAAATCTACTTCAGTCTCCTCGTCATTTTAATGCATGGCTGTAAATACGGGTTCAAAATATACACGTGACAAATGCAGAACGATGCGAGAATTGGCATCACGACCCAGGGCAATTAGAAAGAAAGTAACCAAGGTTCTTCCTACTGATTGCCGTGTGGATATTGAATGAGGAGAAGATCGGGCTCAGTTATGATTCTTCTCTTTTCCCCCCCCCCCCCCACCCAGATAGGTTCACACATGTAGAGTGGCCACATCAACTGGTGCTCCATACCCCAGCCTGAGTCTCCATCTTTGGTGGGGTGGGGTGGGGGGGGGGGGGGGGGCAACACAAGAAAACATATGATTAGCCTTTAATAATTAGGTGATGTCTGATCTATATGCAAGTCCAATGATTCCAATGAACTGTAGTGATTGGGTCAGAAGCATAACAATAAATCTGAACATGATTTTTCAGAACTGCACATAATTTAAAAGATAACATAAGAGAGACTTAGACTCAATCATTAAGTCGTTGGAATTTTTTCTCCCCACATGCAGCAGCCGTACGTTCATCTGCAGATCTGGTTGTATGCAAGTCTTTTTTTCTTCAGTTCAGAAGTGTTTTGCATACAAGAGGATTTCACTGTTTGTGGATTTGACTGTAGTTGAATTGACATGTGGATCCATGCAATACTGAGGGTACATCAAAGAGTCTGGGGTCCGACTCTCAATAGGCTTCATGGAGGTAATTTTAACTTAAGGTGATATGGAATTAGCCGCCCATTTTACACCCCAACTGATTTTCTTTTCCATTGAAGTCAATGGAATGGAAAATTGGGCGAGGCTTATAATAGATGGTCAATTTGATATCGCCCATTTTACACCATCGTCCAAAGTTAAAATTATCCCTATGGTCATTTTCCATCTTGTCAATCCATCTAAGGAAAATGAATTGGCAAAGTGGAGACTGTGTAAATCCCTTGAAGCCCCAAGTAAACTGTGTCTGTCTTTAACAGAAGTGATACTACCTCTTGCATAGATTTGATTTAAGATCTTGTACACCACTTGTGTCTATTTTTACTTTACCTGTAGAAGATTTCATGTTCAAGTAGACTTTGACCAAACAACTAAAGATTACTACAAGTTGTCTGTTTACTAGATTGTAAAAATAGACTTTATAGCACTAACTGGTGGTTCAAGACATTGTGGAGTGGAGCTCCTCCATTGCGCTGAGATCCCAATCTCGGTCTTGGTTGCTGCGGAGGCTGGTGCTGAGCTGAGGGTGAGGAAAACCACCAGTTGCTGTTTTGTACCTGCTAATGACTGGCTCAGTCACAGTGTACACAGGTTCCTGGAAATAGATAAAGTTGCTTGTAGGAAGTTGCCTAGCCCAGCTGGATGAGAAATTGAGTGTAACATATTTTCCAAGAAAATTGTGTTTGGAGGATTTCTCAGCCCTATTAAGAACAACAAAATAAAGCGGAGAAGTTGCCTGCTTCACTACTGCTTTCATCCATAGCCTGATGGGTGTTGTTGAATAACTTCATGGTTCTCGAATCTAGAAGTAGTTCAATAAAGTATCAGTTTTAAAGGGGCACTATGTACTGCTCAGTGAATCCATAATCTTAAATGTAATGAAGATATCTGTAAACTTATATGTCCCAGTCATATTTTGCTCCATTTTATGCTTTATCGCTTAATTCAGGTTTTGCCAGAGCCATTTGGCTGCTGACTTCATCACAGCCTTGATCCAGAAATGGATGCAAGAGCTGAATGCCAAAGGAGAGCTGAGAGTAGCTGCCTTTGGTATCAAGGTATTATTTGATTAAATTCGGAGCCTGAACAAAATGAGGTTTAAAGGAGTTAAGGAGAAAACCATCCAGTAGATGGAGTCATACTTGACGCAAAGGATGATGTTCTTGGTTTTTGGAGGCCAATCATTGGACATAGAACATCGCTACAGGGAAGTGTCCCCGGCACAACCATCTTCAACTGCTTCATCGATGACATTCCCACCATCATAAGGTCAGAAGCCAGGCTGTTCATTGACGATTCCATATTGTTGAGTTCCATTCAACTCTTGATAATGAAGAAGCCTGTGCAAACCTTCAGCAGAACCTGGACAACATCCAGGCTTGGGCTAACATGTGGTGTCACTTAAGTGACAGGTAATGACCACCTCCAACAAGAAATGTCCCAACAACCTCCCCTGACTGTCAACTGCACCATTATTGTCAAGTCCCGTTAACATTTCGGGGGTCATCATTGACCGGAAGCTTAACTGAATCAGCCATTGCAACAACTTGACTACAAGAGCAAGGCAGAGGCTGGGTACTCAGTGATGGCTTACCTCCTGAACCTTCAAAGCCTCACCACAATCTTCAAGGCTTAAGTCAGGAATGTGATGGAATACTCACCACTCGCCTGGATGCAGCCACAACAACAGGCTAGAAGCTCAACACTATCCAGACCCAAGCAGTCTCCTTGATCAGCACCCCTGCCACTGGACTTCATATCCACCCCTCCATCATTGGCAGACCATAGTTGCAATATATATTATCTACAATGAACTGCAGCAACTTGCCAACACCTCCCGGTCCCATCAGTGCTGCCACCAAGAATATATACTTGGACGTATACCACCACCATTCTTTCATCATCGCTGGCTCAAAATCTTGGAATTCTCTACCTAACATCATTGAGGGTGCACCATTAGCACAAGGACTGCAGCAGTTCAAGGAGAGGGCCCACCACCACCTTCGAGGGATGGGCAATAAAAATGCAGCTTTACCAGTGTTACCCGCATAGGTGGAATTTGTGAAAGTCACAGGGAAAATTCTGTACAAAATGTCTGCTTCCGGATGCACCTGACCTGCAGTTCCAAAACAGAGAGATGCAGTTCAATAGAATATACTTCCCATTAAATTAGTTTAAAATGTCAACCCTATTCATGCTGTATATTTAGTGAAAATATATGCAATTGAATTTTCCTCCCTTCCACATGGCAGTGTTGATGATGCCTGCTTCAAAATATCTGCCATGGTTTTATCATTTTGTTAGTTGCTATGTAGCTATTAGTGAGCTTTAAACATACTGCTGTGCCAGGAACTGCATGTGGACTGCCCAGGCTGGTGTACAGATATGGTAATCACATTTCTTCATTTTCAATGTCTTGCCGAAGTGAAGAAGCTCACTATGTTCTGCTGCTTTGGAGCTTGCATTGATAATTGGTTCACATTGTAGCCTTTAAGGTTTGACTTTACTTTCATATCTTTTAAATGCATTCTTTTTGGGGAAAGAAAAACTCAGTTTTAAAAATGTATGTATGAGATATTGTATCAGTAGCAATGCGCAACTGAAGTGTATTTCACATGTGAGAATTCATAAGAACTTTGGGCAGTGAATTAGATCTCTCACAAATGAAATACTGATTGTATTGGTGCTGGTATTGTGTTTATTCTATGGACTTTAATGTTATTACAATTTCTTTTAAGTTCTTTAAACATTAAAATGTGCTAAATTTTCCTTTTTAGTAGACCAGTATTGGTGGCTCCCATTGGATGATGCAGCATGAGGATCTGCTCTCCAGTTAGATGCTGAGTGTTCTCACAACGTCGATGGACTGCTGCCCCTGGTTGCGATGGTTAGTTGTTCATTTCACACGTGTGCAATTGATTTTTAGTTTCACTCGTGTGAAATATCAAAGCGAGGGACTGAAATAACACTACTGTCCATAGAATAAAATATATGGTTTAGTATTGGGGTACCTGTATGATGAACACCCACACATCAGCAGAGATGGTGAGAGGTAATCCATAGCTAAATTTTGTCATGCGTTGGTGCTGGATCTTCTCTCTCTGTGCTTCCAAACATATTAGAATGCTTCGTTTGTCTTGGCATATCAGCCCATGATTTTGTTATTTGGCCAGTGCCAGACAGGTTCATTCTAAAAATGAGATGTCCATTTAGTTTTTCCTACTTCTAATGAAATAGAATTCTCTCTTTAATTCTTTGAAGACTGCAAGTAAATAATGACTTCAGAAGTCTTTTCAAGGTCCACTGAGAAATTCAAACCCACTTTTCCTTTCACTGCAATACAAGATGTATGATCAAGATTAATTCTAGAAGATTAAAATCACACTTAAAGAAGAAAGCAGCTATAACTAAGCATTTGTTCATTGATTTGTCCGAATTACAGGTGTGTGTCTATCCCCAGATGTATCTATTACAGCCCTACACTGTTCTTCATTTCAGCAGTGTAGGCTGGAGTTGAACCAAGGTTCCAGAGGTGCAAGACTAGTGTTTAGTCCACTGCACCATCCAGTCCCTTTTTAAAGGCATGATAATACAACTTTTTGAAGGCATGATAATATAATTAATTTTGAAGTGTCGTGAGCAGTGAGGAGGACAGTGATAGACTTCAAGAGGACATCGGCAGGCTGGTGGGATGGGCAGACACGTGGCAAATGAAATTTAACACGGAGAAGTGTGAAGTGATAAATTTTGGTAGGAAGAACGAGGAGAGGCAATATAAACGAAAGGGTACAATTCTAAAAGGGGTGCAGGAACAGAGAGATCTGGGGGCATATGTGCACAAATCGTTGAAGGTTGAGAAAGCGGTTTAAAAAAGCATACAGGATTCTGGGCTTTAAATAGAGGCATAGAGTACAAAAGTATGGAAGTCATGATGAACCTTTATAAAATACTGGTTCAGCCACAACTGGAGTATTGTATCCAATTCTGGGCTCCGCACTTTAGGAAGGATGTGAAGGCCTTCGGGAGGGTGCAGAAAAGATTTATTACAATGGTTCCAGGGATGAAGGACTTCAGTTACATGGATAGACTAGAGAAGCTGGGGTTGTTCTCCTTAGAGCAGAGAAGGTTGAGAGGAGATTTGATAGAGGTATTCAAAATCATGAAGGGTCTAGACAGAGTAGATAGAGAGAAATTGTTCCCATTGGCGGAAGGGTCAAGAACCAGAGGACATAGATTTAAGGTGATTGGCAAAAGAACCAAAGACGACATGAGGAAAATCTTTTTTACACAGCGAATGGTTAAGATCTGAAATGCACTGCCCGAGGGGGTGGTGGAGGCAGATTCAAACATGGCTTTTAAAAAAGAATTGGATAAGTACTTGAAGGGAAAAAATTTGCAGGGCTACGGGAAAAGGGCGGGAGAGTCGGACTAGCTGGATTACTCTTGCAGAGAGCTGGCACGGACTCGATGAGCCAAATGGCCTCCTTCCTTGATGTAACCATTCTATGAGTGAATTTAAAAGGGCTCCAGTATAATGAGATTCCAGTTCTGAAGACTGCTGTACTAATGCATCAAAAGAAATTCTTTGGATCTTTGCACTTTTCTAATTCTGTTTTCTAAGTGCACACAAAATCTTAGCAGGTATGTTATGGAAGAAAAGATCTGTGTTATTCTGAAAGCTGAGAGGTCGGGGACTGCTCAAAGTGTTAAACTGTTGAGAATTGTTTCAGCACTTCTGTGCCTTGTTGTTTGACTTTTTGGTTCAGAGTATAATGCTTGAAGATTGCCTTTCTGGTTTCATACATTTCTTCATCTTTTACAATTTATTTTTCTATAAAATTCTAGTGCAAAAGTGGAGATGATATTTTGAAAGCGACGAAGGAAATCCAGTGCTCTAAAGGGTTACGCAATAAAAGCAGCTATGACTGAGTGTACAAGTCCTGATATCTCTTGTAATTCTAGGTACCATTTGAAGGATGTAATTGTGGGGAAGATCTATTTCTTATTGGTTCGAATCAAGATCAAGCACATGGAGATTGATATCATAAAAAGGGAAACTACGGGAACTGGACCAAATGTGTTTCATGAAAATGACACGATAGCAAAGTATGAAATAATGGATGGAGCCCCAGTCCGAGGTGTGTACTGAAGCTCTTGAGCAAAACCTTATTTGTATTTTCTTCACTTTAAAAAGCAGAGCAGTGAAAATTGAGTTTCGTCTCAATTTTTGCAGATGACACCCAAATAGCATAGCTAATTAATATAGTGAAAGGTTGTGGGCTATAGGAGGATTTGAAAGTTGGGTGGACAATTGGCAGATGCAGTTTAATAAAAGTAAGTTTTTTTTTATTATTCATTCATGGGAGGTGGGCGTCACTGGAAAAGCCAGCATTTATTGCCCACCCCTAATTCCCAAAGCAGTTTGATACAACTGAGGGGCTTGCTAGGCCACTTCAGAGGTCAATTAAGAGTCATCCACATTGGTGTGGGACTGGAGTCACATATAGGCCAGACCAGATTGGGACAGCAGGTTTTTTTTCCCTAAAGGACATTAATGAACCAGTTAGATTTTTACAACAATCCGACAGCTTCTTGGTCACTTTTACTGCCACCAACTTTTTATTTCCAGTTTTTTCTTCATTGAGTTAAAGTTCACAAACCGCCAGGGTGGGATTTGAACTCACGTTCTCTGGTTTATTATTAGTCCAGTAACGTAACCACTACATTATTGTAGTGTAGTCTGGGATCATTCTTGTCACTCTTCTTTGATTTCTCTTAAATATACCATGTCCTTTTGAAGGTTGGATGCCCAAATCAATACAGAATATTTTAAATATGATCCATGCAAATTCAGTAATTGCTCATTTTGACTTTGAGAGCCACAAAAAAATGTTTTTGATGTTATAAGAATTATGTATTCATGAGCTGGCAATAAAGAATGTTCCAAAGTGGCTGTGGGAACAAAATCAGTTGTAAATGGATTTTGCTGGATGGCTTAGTGGGTAACTGCATCAAATAATGTGTGCTTAGCTGTGCAGACCAAAACCCCTCAAGTTTGTTCTTTAGTCTACACTGAGTTAACTCATTTGAGGTAGGTTTGGGAATGAGGATTTACAGTTGGCCTTTGTGTTCCTTAGCCAAGAAGGAGAGAAACTGGGCAGAGCTCTTCGTCCAGTAAATGCTACCCACTAATCCTTTCTCGAAGTGTGGATGCGGGAAAGGACATTTATTGTTCAACAATAACTTGTATTTATATAGCACCTTTAACATAGTAAAACATCCCAAGACGCTTCACAGGAGCATTACTAAACAAAATTTGACAACGAGCCACGTAAGGAGATATTAGGACAGGTGACCAAAAGCTTGGCCAAAGAGGTACATAAAAACATAAGAGATAGGAGCAGGAGTAGGCCATACGGCCTCTCAAGCTTGCTCCGCCATTCAATAAGATCATGGCTGATTTTCGATCTCAACTCCACTTTCCAGCCCAATCCCCATATCCCTTGATTTCCCTAGAGTCCAAAAATCTATCTATCTCAGCCTTGAATATACTCAACGACTCACATCCACAGCCCTCTGGAGTAGAGAATTCCAAAGATTCACAACCCTCTGACTGAAGAAATTAATCCTCATCTCAGTCTTAAATGGCCGACCCCTTATCCTAAGATTATGCCCCCTAGTTCTAGATTCTGCAGCCAGGGGAAACAGCCTTTCAGCAGCTACCCTGTCAAGCCCCCTCAATCTTATTTATTTCAATGAGATCACCTCTCATTCTTCTAAACTCCAGAGAGAATAGGCCCATTCTACTCAATCTCTCCTCAAAGGAATCTCTCATCCCAGGAATCAATCTAGTGAACCTTCGTTGCACCGCCTCCAAGGCAAGTATTTCCTTCATTAGATAAAGAGACCAAAACTGTACACAAGTACTCCAGTTGCGGTCTCACCAAAGTCCTGTACAATTATAGTAAGACTTCCTTACTCTTGTACTTCAACCCCCTCTGTAAAGGGCAACATGCCATTTGCCTTCCTAATTGCTTGCTGTACCTGCCTGCTAACTTTTTGTGTTTCATGTACGAGGACACCTCTCTGAACACCAACATTTAATAGTTACTCATCATTTAAAAAATATTCAGTTATTCCATTCTTATCAAAGTGAATCACCTCACATTTCCCTACATTACACTCCATCTGCCACCTTCCAGCCCACTCACTTAACCTGTCTATATCCCTTTGCAGACTCTTTGTGTCCTCCTCACAGCTTACTTTCCCAGCTAGATTTGTATCGTCAGCAAACTTGGAGGGATCGAGTGTAATGTATCCATCTAAATCATTAATATAGATTATAAATAGCTGACGCCCAAGCACCGAACCTTGCAGCACCCCACTATTTACAACCTGCCAACCTAAAAATGACCCGTTTATCCCTACTCTCTGTTTCCTGTCCATTAACCAATCATGTTAATCTGTTACCCCCAGCCCCATGAGCCCTTATCTTGCACCACATAAAAGGTTGTTAAACCTTATTGAATGCCTTTTGAAAACCCAAATGTACTACATCCACTGGTTCCCCTTTATCTACCCTGCTAGTTACATCCTCCAAAAACTCTAATAGATTTGTCAAACATGATTTCCCTTTCATAAAATAGTGCTGACTCTGCCTAATCATATTATGATTTTCTAAGTGCCCTGTTACCACTTTCTTAATAATGGATTCCAACATTTTCCCGACGACTGATGTAAGGCTAACTGGCCTGTAGTTCCCTGTTTTTTTTTCTCTCCCTCCTTTCTTGAATAGCGGGGTTACGTTTGCTACCTTCCAATCCACTGGGACTGTTCTAGAATCTAAGGCATTTTGGAAGATCACAACCAATGCATCCATCGCTTTTAGAACCCTAGGATGTAGGTCAGTTTTAAGGAGTGTCTTAAAGGAGGAAAGAGAGGCGGAGAGGTTTAGGGAAGGAATTTCAAAGCTTAGGGCCTAGGTATCTAAAGGCACCGCCGCTAATGGTGGAGTGATGAAAATCGGGTATGTGCAAGAGGCCAGAATTGGAGGAATGCAGAGATTCAGATTCTCTGATAAAGAATAGGCACTTGGATGAAGTACTGGAAGGCCACCACTGTCCATGGAACTGTACCCAGCATTAATCACCGCCTTGAGAAGATTTTACGGTAGTTCCTGACCTCTGTTCAACACCTTCTCATGGTGGCACTGCTGAATTCAATAAGCACTGGCAGATAGATATGGCTAGATCAGCTGAAAAGGGATGGGCTTTTGGGATCAAATGTCCTTTTCCTGTCCATAAAAGTTCTTGTGTTCATGAATGTGATAAATTACATTTGTAAACTCACTTCATCCCACTTTGAGGCACACCATGTTGGTGCCTTGAATCACTGGTAATGTTCTAATGATACAATCAAGTATGGTATTACTATTTGTATCAAACGGCATAGAGCATTGTGATCGTCTTTCCTGCCAGTTAAACAAGTAACAATCACCGCTTGTAGCACGTTGGATCAAAACCAGAAAAGTTGCATTGCAACAGTACTGAGGATCAGGGCTAAAGTAGCTCCTGCTGCTGCTTCTATTTACTACACGGCAAATGAGAAATATCCATTATTTTAATGATTTCCATTAATCCAGTTTGTACAGAGTTTTTTTACCTTTTATGTTTACTTTAGGCGAGTCCATTCCTATCAGACTTTTTCTGGCTGGATATGAGTTGACTCCAACTATGAGGGATATCAACAAGAAGTTCTCTGTACGGTACTACCTCAATCTCGTCCTTATTGATGAGGAGGAAAGGAGATACTTCAAACAGCAGGTAAGTACTAGTTAATGTAGTTATTGAATGATGAACAAGAACGTGTGCTTTAATTTCTACCTCAGCTATTAACGTATCCAGTCAATATTGGAAAGCTTTGCAGAATTAACCCATAATTTGAGACTGGTTTGCCACTGTAAAAAAAAGATTTTACATATTCTGAAGAGGCGGGTTTCTGGAAGTGATGGGACTAATGAGATTTTGTTGTCACCACTGGAAGTTAATTGTAAACAATTTTACAACACCAAGTTATAGTCCAGCAATTTTATTTTAAATTCACAAGCTTTCGGAGGCTACCTCCTTCCTCAGGTGAACGATGCGGAAATGAAGTCCTCGAAATGAAGGCGACTTCATTTCGAGGACTTCATTTCCGCATCGTTCACCTGAGGAAGGAGGTAGCCTCCGAAAGCTTGTGAATTTAAAATAAAATTGCTGGACTATAACTTGGTGTTGTAAAATTGTTTACAATTGTCAACCCCAGTCCATCACCGGCATCTCCACATCATGACTGGAAGTTAAGGCAGTGGTGGTTGAAAAACATGACTATCACTGGGCTGACTCCCTGAAAGTGTTCTATTTCTTTCTCTGAGTGCTCACAATGGTTTTGTTTGCACTTACTGTGTTTTTTCCACAAGGTGAAGCTTTTTTGGAGGCAGGTGAATTTAAAAAAATAATCTGCACATGTGCATGTAGGCACACAGTTTTTAAAAGATTCCCCCCCAAAACCGACTTTTCTCACATTGTTGGAGATGTACATTTTTTACACTCGTAAATTTATCTAAAACCATCACAATGCTTCTACCTTAGAGGTAAGGCAGGAGGGACATGCCAGTAAAACTGAGCAACATCAGTGTTTATTATTTGCTGTTTCAGCTTCCTGCTGCTAAGCTGCTTTGAATTATAAATGAACTTTTGAAGACCACTCTACTGTAGGTGCCATGTTTGGTTTAGATTCAGACGAGGCTTAGCATCCGTATTGATACATTTCCACTTAAACAATGATAATTTCATACATTTATCACCTTTACAATGCTAATTTGTTGACATAACAGCTAATAAAAAGTTTCTTAAGCAGTCCTAATTCCTGGGGAGACAAATCCTGCCAGACGACTACAATCAAACAAGTTCCAGTGACAATTGTTAGCCGTGACTCATCAACAGACATACTTAATTAACCACCTCATTTCCACTCCACTACTTCCTGGATAAGCTGTTCCACATATTCAGTACTATCCTTATGAAGTTATATCTTGGCTGTATATCCACCTTTTCTTGTCTAAGCTGGAATCAGTGTCTCCCTGACCTAGAGCTTGACTGTCTCTCTGGGATCCAGTTGATCTGTTTCCTTTAAGATGTTAAATATCTAAAGTCTTTTTTTCCATTGTAAATATCTCTACACCTTTTAGTCTTTCCTCATATCACCTCTGCACAACCCCATTTATCCACTCCCTCCAAGACTGGGATGTTGTCTAAGTAGCACTCAGAACTGTACATAGTTCACATAGAACACTGCTGTAAACTAGAATTCTGTGAAAAGCATTTTGTACTGTAGCTACCATCCAGAGGTATCTCCATTAGCGAGGAAAGACAGTACTACATGCTGACTATCTGAGCAGCACATGATTCAGGACATTTGACAAAACGATTTAATTTGAGTAAACTTGATTTTGTTTTTTCCCCTTGTTGAATGGAGCTTCTTCTAAGTTGTACTGGGATGTTTGGGGAAAATAATATTGTACACGTCTGTTTTTAATAATAGTGACAGCTGTCCTTGTATGTGGTGTTAATGTTCTCCAATAATGGTCTTCAAGAGTCTAATGTTGGTGATAAAAATCTGCTTTTGTGCTTTGTGTTACTCTCCTGATATTTTTTTACAGGAAATCACTTTATGGCGAAAAGGGGATATAGTTCGAAAGAGTATGTCCCATCAGGCAGCCATTGCATCACAGCGTTACGAAGGATCGGCAAATGCTGAAAACAAGCCTTTGGTTCAAAATCAGGATGTAGATAACTAGCCCACTTTTCTGTCAAAGTCTTGGCAGCTAGATTAACAGTATAACCTACAACAAAAAAATCAATGGGAAAGAAATGAGTGTGTTACAAGTTTATCCAATTCCCTTCAGAAGACTTCTTCCGGACAAGAGAAGATGGGACTGAAATTTAAAAGGCAGCCTTTGTGTTTTAACATCGTGTTAATCCAGAGTTTTTATTTTACTTTAAAGGCATGTGGTGGAGCATACAATACCAAGCAAAGCTTACAGAGTCAAAGAGTCCTGCTTCCATTATTGTATTGCTCTTGCAGTTTTTGTCCTATCATGAAGAGTACCTGAATCCAGCACTGGTTTAACAGGCTTATCAGCCAGTCTTTTCTATGTGAAAATCTAGCCTTTTCCTTTGAAAAGTTTTAACACCGGGGGTTAATCCTATTTTGATCAAACATTGGTATCTGCCTACCCACATCAAATTGCACTGAATTCTGATCTACACTCCACATCTCATACTAAATTCAGCCATCATTGCCCCCCCCCCCAAAAAAAAAACTCACCCTAGCACGTGATATAATTGTGCTTTAAAACTGAAATATTTGAATGTTTCCATCATTGATGCATGCAATATCATTGTTGGGTGTCGCCACATATTTGTTCAAAAAGTCCTGATGTATCTGTTCTCTAAACTTGCTTGTGCATTTGAAAGATGGGGGTGTGCTTTGTGTAAAAATACTAGAAATTCCTGACATTTTTAGGCATAAAGAAGTTCAGAGTACATCTTGTATATGAAAATAGTTTGAATACTCAACCACTAATGGATTCATGTTTTTTTTTCTTCCAGTCTAAACGCAGATAAATGTGATGTATATGTAAAATTCCAATTATATGCAAATGATAGTTTAAGTAGAGAACTTTAATATGCCCATTTTCCTCTATAAAAATCATGATCAGATACTAACGTTCCATATCATGATCTAATTCTAACATTCCAATGTGCCATTCCTATTGTGCAGACATTTTGCTCCAAGCAGGACACTTTATGGCAAAATATATATGTGATGTATTTGTTAAGATATAATCTGTTGCAAGATCTGGGTAGGCTCAAAGAAGCAGGAATACTCTTAAGAAGATGGGATTTTCACCTGAGAAATAACGTCCCTTTTTATACCAAGGCAAGTGCTTTTAGTGTTTGTAGAAAATGGCAAGCTCTATTTTTAAGCAGGCATTACACAAGGAACTGCAATTTAAAGCTGCAATATATTAATGTTCAACATTCTCCGATGTGTTCTCTGTATTTGAAATAGTAGCTTGTAATCCTATTTCATTCAATGTAACCATTTTAAAATCAACAAAAATAGTTGCAGATGGGAAAGATGGAAACTGTTTCCAACCACATCAAACAATCTAAAGTAGTGTTAACCATGACTTTCTATTCTGCAAACATATTTTGGTTTCTGGCCACTACATTATCAACTACTTTAAAATCTTCCAAGGTGGTCTAAAAGAGCATGTAGCCCTGCAGAGCATATCCTCAGGGACAGACAATCTGTAGCCATTAGTCAAAATGCGCACTCTAGGAAAAATGATGCAGTATTAATGATTGCTGTAGGGTGCTCATTCTTAAATCTAGAAGAGTAACAGATTTTATAAATGACATACTCTATTTTTGTTAGTAACTATATCTAGTTTAATACGGGATAGTGTTTTGTTCCATTCATGTTTCTATTGATTCCTTAATGAAAGGACTTTAATAATCATGAAAACTTGTGGAAAATAAAACTGTGATCTAATAATCTGCTTAAATAATAGGTACTAAATTAATTACAATTAGGCTTCCAAAACGTAACAAGTGCTTCCTTTAGTCTCAGCCAGCAGTACGAGGAGCGAACTTCGTGATCTGGCTAGTTGCCAGATCAAGGCCTAGGGCTGCCTGACATTTCAATCTGTCATCCAGATTTAGGAGTTCCATTAGTTCTCAGCTATGTTGACCAATGCGGCGCATGACCGTTGCTAACCATCTCTGCCCAGGAGAAGGAAAATGAGCAAGGTGCCAACCTAAACAAAAGGAGAGCAACTTGGCAACTGCAAGTGTGCAGGATGCCAGGATCAGTAGCAAGAACACCTCTTGATTCCTAAATACAGAGCTACGTTGATGGGAAAATCTATAGCTTCGGCTGGAGCCATGGTTTTGGGAAAGGGTTTATGGCTAGGAATTTGATTTTTTTGGGAGGAGGGGGGTGAGGGAGATACCTTTTAACGGTGTAATAGCTGTCACTGCTGTAGTAGGTGCAATGTAGGAGAAAAAATTAGGGAAAAATATTTTTATATTTTTCCTGTGATATACTGCAGCTTTAAACAGATCCAAGTTTAATTGCATTTCTAGACAAAATCCCTTACATGTTCACTGTCAGTCTTTTTAGCAGTATAGAAGGCATCATAAGTTTGCCTTCAAACATTTATTTGTTTGTAAACTGAATTACAAACCAGTGACTTTGCCTTAATGTAAGGGTGTAATTTGAAATGGAAAATATTTGAATGTGTGCCTGTCAGTAATGAAGTATCTGCCAAAAAGTTCTTTCAGTATTTTTAAAATCTCCATACATTTTCTGATAACAAAAGAAACAATTCTTGTGTGTTGGTTTTGTTGTTCTGAAGTCTAAATTATACTAGTTTACTAACCTGGTAGACTTGCTCTGTTTCACCATTAACAGCAGAAGACTGACTGACTGACTGTTCAGATAGTTGAACATGCCACAACAGCTGACACCTTGCTTTTGTTGCATCAGTAAGACTTGATGGCACTTCAATTTAAAACTATAATCCAATTTATCACTAACTGTTTGAGTTCTGGATATAAATTCTGAAATCTCATTAGGGATTCTTGCCTGAAATGTTGTAATTTCTCAAACCATGTCCCATAGATTGCTGAGATTCAATGATCCAGGAAGCTACCTCGAAAAGGGACTCCAATTGGACAAACTTTTTCAAAAACCATTTTTGTATTTTTCTTTCTAGAGTGAATGAGGGATTATTCCTTGATTTGAAATTTTCTTTTACAATTTATTTATTAAAATCTTGGCCTGTTTCATAATAGATATTTCTATATTACAGTTGTGCTAATGAAAATGGCAGTCACCAGTATAGGAATACATTTGCCCAGTGCTTTGAATCTTGAGAATGATAGATGTGCCAATGTCTCAGCCACACTTGGCCCGTGAAGCCAGTAGCACAAAGCCCTGCATTTTGTGTCGTTGGTGTGGGAGGGTGCGGTGTGGGGGTGTGTGTGGGGAGGGTGCAGTGAAGAGCACATTACTTCTCAATGTACCAGGTGCTTAGCAACATTGGTGTTCAGATACTAAATGGCCTCCTTTTAAAGGAGTTCTGGGAAAGAAATAGCGATGGTACAGTCTGGGGAGGAGGAGGAGAGGTAAGAGGAATTTAGTTGATGCTCCGACTTTTGTTATGTTTTTTTGCCAATTTCTAATTTTATTTCAACATATGGCATTTTGTCCAGCAAAACTACAGGCCTGGATATCTTGTCACATTTTATTTTCAATTGGGATGTGGACAATTCTAATGCACAAACAAACCAATAAAGTTTGTAAGTGAGAGTCTGCTGTTAAAGCAATCTCGCTATAATCAGTCAATGTGTTCTGCACAGTTTTTCTACTTGTTTCTTTTGCTACTCTTGTATGTGGAGGTATTGTTCTCTAGGAAGCTTTCGTGCTTTGAATTTAACTGTCAAAAAGTACGTTACAAAGGTACCAACATTAGGGACATTGTGAGACGATTGGATAAAATAACACTTGTTGAAACAAATTATAAAATGCCTTGATAATCTTCGTGGTATAGAGTATCATTAATATTGTAACTTTTCCTGGATAGTTTTACTTTCAATATCCAGGTAAGCGATGCCTTGTCTTAACTCCAATTGCGATACTGCTATCTTAGTTTTGTGGTTTACAAAAAAATTTAATAGAGGGAGGAGAAAGGCAGACTGTATTAATGTGAGTTTAAGTACTGAGATTTTTCTATTATGAGGAACAGTAAATATGTATTGAGACATGGAAAAGTTTTATTTCACCAAACCAGAACAGAAAATAAATATAGGCTATCATGAGGAAGACTTTTACTTGTCAAAGAACCTTCAAATTAATTACATTCTCCAGTTTTGTGATGAAATCACTGACCAGTAGCTCTAACATTGGGCACTACTCAACCAGAAAGTGATATGGCTGACTACTAGAGCTGCCTTGACATTCAAACTCATGTGTCTTACTCTGGCTATGTTTTCAGTTCTGGAATGTTGCAGCAGAAACTGATGTCAGCTATTTTCTTAATCCTCTATCACAGAATACTCAACAAAGCCATTGAGAAATTCTGTCCTGACTGGAGACAGAGTATTCCTAAGCAAGCAGCTTTCAAGGGAGGGCAAAAAAATTAATCATGTGACAGCTTAGCTTTTTATAGTAACTGGTTACTGTAAAGGAATTTTGTGTACATCTTTGTGAAACTGCCATCATTGAAAGGATGTCCACCTGCTTGTGTCAGTAGCTAGCTTGAAATAACTTTGTTTTCACATAAAATTGTACATGTCTATAAATACTAGATTGTTTTGAAAGGACACAAAAGGCTATAGTTAACTGTTTTAGATGGAACATTCCTTTTAATATTGTACATGCACAATTAGTTTTATTTGAAATCTTATCAATTAAAAAAAAATTACCATGACTAGTTTGCAAGTATGAAACCTCAGCACAGTGAGAGAGAACGCAAATTTGTACATTTTCTTCCTATGATTATGTACTGGATTTTACAAAATATAGTTGTCATAACATAAATGTTGTACTGCCTTTTTTTCCTTTCGTGTTGCCTTTTACAATGGTCATATCAAGGCTTGTGTAGCAAAGTAACCGTAAAGCTGGTTCTGGTTCTACAGTTGGCCTCAGCAGAGGTGCAGTGAGGTAATGGTCCACATGGCTGCTTTATTTTTTTCAAACTTGATTGCTATAGTGGTGTAACTTATAGGGGCCGTAAGACACTCTGCAACAGAATGGTAGGACTTGAGTTTGTGTCTCCCTTTCTCTACACAGTATCGCTGAGGGGGAGCACCAAGTAGAAATCAACAGTTTCCTCAAGCCGAGAACAAACCTGACAGAGTAGGCAGGTTGCTCTCCTACACCACCTAGCATTCTGGTTTCAAACCTGCACGTTGGCTGGGGATGTTGTTTGGTGCAGGGAGACATATTCAGATACCGGCATTATTTGTGCTCTATATTAAAACTTCGAGCTGGTTTCAGAAGTATAGTTTCATTAACTGACATGGTAAGTTACTGTAAAATGTAGAGAATCAACTTTTATATAAAATCAAAATAAAACTATGTAAACACCACCTTACGCCACATCAATGTAGCAATGCACTTGAAACAGAGAGTTAATACTTAAGCTGTCAGGAATATCGTTGTAAAGAATTATGCCAACTGCTACTTTTCTACATGATTATTTTGTACATGATATGAAAGATACTAAACTTTAAAGTCATAGATCTTGTTGTAAACAAATGGATTCCCTCTACCGTATGTCAAGCCATTTATTAATTTCCTTTGCACTATTTTGGATGTTTTCTAAATTATCATCTTAAACAACCCCACCCCCCTGCCGGCCATATTCCAATCCAACCATCCAGGGCAGGTATACAACTCATTCGTAGGCTCCTCCCTGTGTCACTGTGTACCCGTCACAAGGTCCAGTTAAGTGATACATGTCGCATCTCCAGATGTACTCTCTCTTTTCTATCTGAGAACAGAACTTACCACAGAATCTTGCAACATTAAATGCACCAAAATACTATGCCACCCATAGTTTTTCTTAAAATCTATTATATGTTGACAGGAATTTAAACAATGGTAGAAACAATTTGAATGCATCTTTAAAAATGAAAACAATTAAAATGATCAGATACTGTTCAACGGACAAACTTCCACGTTAAAAAGTTATGAAGTTGAAGAATTTTCTGGCAATTAGCACAGTAAAAATTAAACAGTACATTAGAATGGTTAGGTAGCTAATGCTTCCCTCATACTGCACTTCATCTGCAAGTGGCTGATTGAATTCACAATGACATGAATCTATAAGTAGAACTGAAGACGTAATAATCCTGTAATGAGGCACTGCAGGTAATGTCAAAACAAGCAATTTATTTTACAGACTTGACATCTCTCCATGGCTTCTGCTGAAATACAGAAAACAAAAAAAACCTGAAGTTTTTACTCCTTTGAAAAATAAAGTTCAGTGAGTATGGCTCACTAAGACAGTATGCATCTGTCCCTGTTTAGAGTGGCAGTGAGGAAAACACGTCGACTGCATGAACCTAGAATAACAATCTCTACTTG
Organism: Heptranchias perlo; assembly: GCF_035084215.1. NCBI lineage: Eukaryota > Metazoa > Chordata > Chondrichthyes > Hexanchiformes > Hexanchidae > Heptranchias > Heptranchias perlo. Next base: position 15,392,493 of record NC_090357.1, on the reverse strand, counting down.
CAATTAAGCACCCCACTCATTTTGCATTCTCCCCGCCCCCAAAAAAAAGTATTACTTCAGGTGGACAGATTTATCATCAAAAGTACACGTTCAGTTTGCCCTAAGCGAAGTTGATAGCTGGAGAACTGAAGATCATTAACGACTCTCTCAACTGCAATCTCTTCCATTTAAACTGATTTTTGGTCTTCAAGGCTCAGGACAAAGTCAAACTCTTCTGTCAAACAAATCATACAGCATTTAAAATGGAATAATTTCATCAATCTTTGTAAGCTATTGCTTTATCAGAAAGCCTCAGCATTAAAAGTCAAAGAATGAACATTCATAGTAAAATGGTGCTTAAGGATATTGATATTTAAAAGGAATCCATTATCAAAAGTATAACTAGCTTCATCAGCCTCCATCAAGGATACAAGGCATGAGTGGTGAAGGAAATAAGATGACACCTTGCTGCAGGTGTACCTCGTGCAGCTGAGAAGGAAATAGTACTGCTCCATATAATGAAGTATCTCCTCTGTTATGGTTGACCACCCACTGGGAAGACGTCTTTAACAGAAAAACTTTCAAAACTCAATAGAAAAATGTGAAACTTAATCTTAATTATCAAAAAAGCAAACTTCTTTACCACCTGATTTCTAAAACAGTGGTAGTTTACTGGGCCTTAGCCAACTATTGAAAGAGTACAATTCCATCAAATACAAAGTTTGAATTAATATTGCTTCCATGGTATTTGAACTGAAAATATATTTGAAATTTTTTAAATTCTGGAAATTTGTAGTGTTCATCAGCATCTGAGGGATTAATGTTTTAGGTAGGCCCCTTGATCGGATTCATTCTGAGGAATGGTCACATTCAACACATTAACCTGTTTCTCTTTCAGTTGACTTTTAATTTTTCCAGAATTTTGTTTATTTCAGATTACCAACATTCACCGTTACATTGCCAGTTGACATTTTAAAACAAGAAAAACAGCAGTGAATTTTGTACGCTGACAGCCATTCCTATCACTTTGTTCTCTTTTATCTTACTGCTTTATCTTGTAACTGAATAGAGGGCACAGCACTGCTGTTGTTGTTGAATCAGTTGACAAGAGGTGACCATGGTGCCTCCTGAGATCAGGAGAATAAGGGGTGCAAATCTGCATTTAATGAGCTAATTTTTCTATAATTAACAATAGTTATTGAAAAAGCAATCTTAGAAATAGCACATTAACTCATTCCTATGATTTCATTAATAATGGCAAAAATACAATCCTTCCATTTTTCATGAGAAATGTCTAAACTTGGTAATAACTTTCAATTGATTCTACAGCACTGGTATTTATCATGCCCTTATAACAATCTGACAGTGCTTCCAACTGAAAGTGAGGATGGGGTTACTACAGCATCTAAATAATTCACCAACCTCACCTTTGGTTAATGGCTGTATAGAAAGCCTGGCCCTGGTAAAAAGTGCCATGTTTTTCAGTGGACCTTCCTTTGTTTTATGTTCTTGGTGATATTTCTTCATTTCAGCCAGAGAGATGAAACGCTTCATCTTCCTCACAAACTGCACATCCACCTAGGAAGAGAAAGTGAATTTAAACAGTGCTGGAGGAGTAAGGTTCATTCCCATCATCTGTTGTTCCAATGCTCCAGCTCAGAGATTTAAATGGAAACTCTCCCTCCTGCTTCTAGTCTCCACTGGTGACTTTAATCTGTGATCCTGTATTTAAATGGCAGTTCTTCCTCTTGACTTAAAAAGCTGCTCCCATTTGTCTCTCTTATTTATATCCTCATGCTAAGTGACACATCGCAAGTCAGAACTGAGATTGTTCTACTGTACTTGCCTTGTTATTTAATTGTCTACGTAATAATTCTACATCCCATGTAAAAGATGAAGAATTGAGCTGGTCAAGAGCAGCATTGGCAGAGGCCTGGACATAGGTCAACTGCCCACTTGCTTATATAGGAAAAGATGCATGGTAGGAGGGGACAGCAATTAACATGCCAAGTTTGTTCTTCTGGAAATAAATGCACAAGAAATCAGATGAGCAGGTTATTACTGGAGTGGTATTTTGAAAGCATCTCCCAAAAACAGTAACATTCATGTTATATTTGAATTGGTTCTGGAATATAGGCTATATTTTAAGTCGAACAGTTAACTATTTATTTATCACAAACTGAAGATATTTTTGATGATTCGTTACTGATGGGCGACATGGTTGTGGGCTGGCAAAGAATATCAGATTAACCGGTTTCTTGGGCATTACCTAAAACAGCAGACAACTAATCATTACGCTACTGTGGATAAGCTGCGTGACATTGCCCAGTGGCACTGGTTAAGCAGATGATCTTTACCACTCCACAATCTTGCTAGGATGATATAGCAACAAGATATTATTTGCAAGCACTTGATCTATACTACACAGAACAGAAGCACCGAGCACATGTTTGAGTCTGCTATAACCACAATAATCAGATGGAATTAACAATCTATATGAACAGCAAAAACTTCAGAATAAGTATTTCCCTCTATTTGGAAAGACGTCAGTATGGGTGGGATGAGCTTTCCTTTTTGATACATGAAGTGTCACAGCTGATGATTGGCCACTATGGTGTAAGACTCCCTGTTTTGATATTTGTAGTGAAATCATAAATGTGACTAGAAAGAATAGTAAACAGGAAATCCTGCCCCATATTTGAATTTATCCCCCAATAGAGTTTAATCATTAGTAGGGCAAATTAATGCATTGTAATATCTCGCAATATGCCCCATGAATTTCTACACTGGCTGCAATTTGTTGTTAGAGTACTATAATTTTATATAAATAGACCTGCGAGGCAGTGAAAATGCCAGTTTAGGAGCACATCCGAGTGATAAATCATTTAATCATTGGCATTCCTCTAGCTGGTCTTATAAACAAATCATCCTCAGTAATATTTTTGAAAGCCTAATTTTTTTTAAACTGTTGTAGTAAAAGCCAAGAGAATATTGTCAGTTACCATGAACCATTTAGGATTTTGCTTTGAGCTTCTGGGGTCATAATGAGGATCCTTCTTGTTAAACTGTGTGTGATCAATATAAGATTCCTTTACGATCTTTTAAAAAAAAAAGTGAAAAATACAAAGACAATCAGAAAGAAAGGAAACACTAAGTATTTTTAAATGCTAGTGACTGTTTATTGATCAAAGCAGTGGTTTCAGACATTTCACCACAAATTAAAAGCACCACTGACACAAATTCATTACTGCACTCAATCACTTGGATGAAAATTGTCTCCTGCATTCTGTTTATTTTATATCCCGTCATTGCACACTGAGTCACATCCCCACGCTCACTTGGGCAAGCATTGCAGCTGCTCAACACTTCAATCTCGTCTATCGTGGAATCCATCTCTGCACCTGTCTGAGCCCAGACAGGAAAATAATGAATTAGATCTGTTTTTCTTAACGTAATTAGGAGGATACAGTAGATCAGAATAAGCCAATTTTTACTCTCCTGTCATTTTTCTTTTAAAAAAGACTCAGTCTCCAAATTGGGGTTCCATTCAACATAGTGTGGTCACCTTCCAGTAACTTGTCTCAGTAGCCACACAAGTCCAGAGAGAGAATGCCAACAGGAAATTAGACCATTACCAGGCTGACCCCAACCCTCTTCTCTCACCCCACATCTATGCAATACAGTTCCCGCAGGTGTTGCTACATAGCAAACAAAAGCAGGAACCCTGGCTGATTCTCCCCTCCCTAATCCAGGATATTGCAACCAATTCTAACATCATTACCTCTACCCTGGTTGAGATCAGGTAACTTTGCACAGATTAGGAATTGAGCTTAGAAATATTTTGGTCTATATGGCTCAGCTAATTATTACCTTAACCTGCTGAACCAAGCGAGAGGGAGAGCTACTAAGCCAACTCCTCACTAGGGGAGTGATGAGGGAACCAAGCTGTGACAGGATTGGCTTCCCAACCAGGTGCTTAGCTCTGGATCTCTGGGATGCACCTACACTGCTGGATACACTTTTCAAGCCCTAACCTCGTGATGATAAAGCAATGCAACACAGGCCGGGGTGGGGTGGGGAACATTATAATGCCCACCCTACATAGTATAACAACAGCTTCTGTTGGGTGAGCATGAGTGGCAGATACATGGTCAGTCTGTAGCCTCACGATTGAAGGTAGTCAAATCACACCAAAAACTGGGTGTAGAGAAAGATGGTAATTGTAACAAGTTTTAGCATTTTCAGTTTGTTTTAGATTCATCTGACTCTATACCATACATTCATACCACCGCCTTGCTGATCAAATACATTTTGTGAGCTACACTGTAGCAGATTTCCTGCAATTTTAAGTTAATACTGACTATTAAAAGACATTTTTCAAGTAAATACATTCCTATGGGGTTAGCATACAGGATATGTGTTTGAATCTAACTGAATTTTCAGAGGTCTCCTGTCTGCCATCTAAGCATACAAGGTGAAGAGTCTAAGTAGTATCAACCCAATTTCTAGTAGCCAAAGGCCCACGGCACAGTAGTACCCATACATTTGCAATATACCAGAGGCCATAAACATGGCTGGAATGGAAAACAGAAATACAGTGGAGCAGTAAAGACCACTCTTCTCAGGGTTTTACTCTGCACCTAGTCAGTGCCATACCGCACTTGAAAGTTTTGATGCGGGCACTGACTGCCAAAAATGGAATAATATTTTATTCCCCAGTGCTGAAATCCCTCACTTTGATGAGCACAAAATTAAAAGGGAAACAAACACTATGGTTTGCAACAATATTAAATTCCACTTTTACAAAAATTGGTGCAAAAAACAAATCACAATCTAATAATTATTCAAACATACCGGAAAACAGATTCAAAACTTGTACTAAAAGGTTAATAGACAGTTAAAAATGCAGACCTTGACAACTGCAGCGATTCCAGGCTCTTTACAATTGCTGTGGTAGAAAAAGGCCAGCTGTCCAACCTTCATATCTCTCATGAAATTTCGAGCCTATTAATGCAGAATATACAAAACAAACAACGATCTCACCTTATGCCTTGCACTGAGATGCAATAACTTTTCTTTTAGCCCTGGATCCACAATTGAAATGTTCACACGTGCAGTACACAAGAAACAGTCAACCCTATTACACCACCATCTGTTCAATTCTTTGAGGAACACTAGACATAGTCTGTTATACTTTACAAGCAAATAACACCAAGGGCATTTTTTTTTAAGTATTATAGTCCAACAAATAATTCAAGTATTATAATATAAATAATACTGCACAAAATAGTTAAACCACCTTCTGAATTTTATATCAAACAGTAAGTACAGAACTACAAGGAATTCTGTCCCTATTATGATCAAATTCTCCACAGGAAACACTGAATGGCCTGGAATTTCCTGTGTATTTGCACCCAGAGACCAGCACAATCAGGGTGCAAAGCAAATACACGGCCTAAAAGATCGCAGGAATTGGGCACAAGTGATTTACGCACGTAATTATAATCTGCCCGAATTTCCTCATTTATGATAGTCTATCGATCCCTCCGCCCAAATGCATCTCCACTCATAATAATGGCTCTGACCAAAAGTTACAGAGCCTTATATGCGAGTTTCCTGCAATTGCGCTTGCTCAGGAGCTCTCTTCAAATTACGACCCGATTTGCAGGCGCCCACAGTCACCTGAAGCAGGCGCAAATCAGCTACTTCAAGAAGCACTGAAGCCATTCTCATCCTGTTGTGCAGACAACCATTTTCTGGTTCTACTCCTGTTTGCTATTATAATGTAGGAGAAGGAATAAGAGGAAGAAAACCAGAGATGGGAAGCCCGGAGAGTGCATAGGCCTCAACTGAAATTCCAGGAGATATCTGAAGAGCAGCTTGTGCAATGGCTTCGCTTTACAAAAGGAAGCTAATGGCCGACTTCCTCGGTGTGGACTTAAAGCCCCAGTCCACATGCTGCAGAGTCTTAACAGTAAAGATAAAGATGACCACAGCCCTCAACTTCTAAGGGTCTGGGTCTTTCCAGGCATCCACAGGGGACCTGAGCAGGATTAGTCAAAGGGCAGTGAGGGCCTGCATCCGGCAGGTGACTGACAGCCTGTTCCGTAGGGCTGGGGAGTTCATTAAATTTGGAATATCTGCAGAGGAGCAAAGGCAGAGGGCATTAAGTTTTTACCAGATTGCTGGTTTCCCCAGAGAACAGAGTGCTGTCAACGAAACACTTGTGAACAGAAAGGGCAACTGCTCCCTCGACGTCCAGGTGTATTGCATCGCACGGCTGCATAACTTGCACGTCAACGAGGGTACCCGGCACGATGCTTTCATTGTTCGTAACTCAGTAATCACACGCATTTTCGGGGATGGGTGCCCAGCGGCAAGATGGATATCAAGTGACAAGGCTTACCCCTTTCTGCCGTGGCTGATGGCACCTTTTCGTGTCCCCCAGACCAAAGCAGAGGTGAGGTTCAACGAGGTGCATTTTTCCACCAGGCAGGTGGTTGAGAGGACCATCGGGGCGCTGAAGAGCCACTTTAGATGCTTGGACAGGTCAGCGGGTGTCCTCCGATGCTGCCCAGAGAGAGTAGCGAGACTTGTCGTCAGGTGCTGTGCTCTGCACAACTATACAATTGTAAAAAATTTTACAACACCAAGTTATAGTCCAGCAATTTTATTTTAAATTCACAAGCGTTCCACATCGTTCACCTGAGGAAGGAGGTAGCCTCCGAAAGCTTGTGAATTTAAAATAAAATTGCTGGACTATAACTTGGTGTTGTAAAATTGTTTACAACTATACAATGGCACCGGGTCTGGAACTTGACACATCAAAGGAGCCAATTGAAGGAGAAGATCATGCACTACAAGAGCGAGAGCCAAAGTGTCAGCAAGAGTTCGAGAGGGCTGGGATTCAGAGTACGGCTCATGGTGCAGGCTTTCGCCCAATGAGCACCATCGCAGAGGTCGCAAACCGAAGAAAAAGTGGACACAGCTTTATTTAACTTAACTGTTTGTTTCATTACAAGAATTCTTTTCATAACTATAAGTGCAAATTGCTAAAAATAAATATAATTCTTTTTTAAAAAGTTAAACTATACTTTGAACTTTCAAAAAATTGTTAAGTAAACCCCAAGAAATATATTTTAACTTCCAACAGTTTTATTGCAATGTTTAACTCTCTTAGAAATCGAAAATAACTGTTTATAAAAATATGACTGTCAATGAACAATAACAAGTTTCGAACTGTTGCCAACCTGAGTTAAGCTAATGTAAACATTGGAAACTGTTACAACTTTTGAAAAATTTAAATAAATATTTAACTTTTTGAAACAATGAGTTTTTGATTAGCAGCAAAAGCAACGTAACTGTAATGGTCACAATGTTGCAGCCAGGCAGCTTCCCCACTTCCCAACAAAGGAGGTAGTAGAGAAAGGAATTAAATTCCCCCTACTCCCTCGAGGCACCTCACTTGGCCTTGGCGCCTAAACGGGCCCTCCCCTGTACCATCCCCAGTAAACTCAGGACCAGAGACCTGGGACGTGGTATGAAGGTGACGGTCTGATGAGACCTGTGCATATGGTTGGTCCAGGCTGGCAACCGCGTGCTCCTGGACTAGGGCTGCTGCTGCCTGCGTCCCAGGAGGGAGAGCCTAAGCTGCCTCGTGCAGCCTGCCGTGAACAGGTAGCACTGTGCCTGCTGTAGGAAGGCCAGAGACCTGGTTGGTGCTGGCCAGAGGTGGCAGCAGCAGGCACTTGCACCACATCAGGCACCCATCCAATGAAGATCTGACGTGCAACCGCACTCGGCGCCCTTACGGATGGAACGATGGCTGCCATCAGATCCCGCAAGGTCTCAGTGATAGTCTGGAAGCAGCGATTCAGTGTACCCTCCATTCTCTCACCAAATGCCTCAAGAGCAAGAGCTGAGCTTCCATTAAGGTGGAAACCACGACTCCTCCCTCACCACCCCTTGCATGAGGACCTGCTGCACGTTTCAATGATGAAGCAACTGGCTGCTTCATTGGTTCTAGCAGCTATTGCATTGCCTGTGCAACGTGGGTGCTGAGCTTTGCAGCAGACTCGGAACCCAAACCCGCTAGAAACTCAATGTTCCTGCTGGTAGAGCCCAGAGTCCTCATGCCCCTCCGATGCTCCACCAGTAGGCACCTCATCAGGCCTGCAGCCGTTAAATTGCCTTCCAATAAATCACCAGACCTTTGCTGCCTTCTCGAATCAAAATCATAGAATGGTTACGGCACAGAAGGAGGCCATTAGGCCCATCGAGCCTGCACCGGCTCTCTGCAAGAGCAATCCAGCTAGTCCCATTCCCCTGCTCTTTCCCCGTAGCCCTGCGAATTTTTCTCCTTCAGGTACCTATCTAATTCCTTTTTGAAAGCCACAATTGACTCTGCTTCCACCACCCTCTCAGGCAGTGCATTCCAGATCCTAACCACTCGCTGCATAAAAAAGTTTTTCCTCATGTCGCCTTTGGTTCTTTTGCCAATCACCTTAAACCTGTGTCCTCTGGTTCATAACTCTTCCGCCAATGGGAACAGTTTTTCTTTATTTACTTTTTATAGACCCTTCATGATTTTGAACACCTCTATCAAATCTCCTCTCAACCTTTTCTGCTCTAAGGAGAACATTCCCAGCTTTTCCACTCTATCCACATAACTGAGGTCCCTCATTACTGGAACCATTCTAGTAAATCTTTTCTGCATCCTAAGGCCATCACATCCTTCCTAAAGTGCGGTGCCCAGAATTGGACACAATACTCCAATTGTGGCCGAATCCAGTGTTTTATAAAGATTCAACATAACATCCTCGTTTTGTACTCTACGCCTCTATTTATAAAGCCCAGGATCCCGTATGCTTTCTTAACCGCTTTCTCAACCTGTCCTGCACCTTCAATGACTTGTGTACATATACCCCCAGGTCTCTCTGTTTTTGCACCCCCTTTAGAGTTGTACCCCTTAATTTCTACTGCCTCTCCTCGTTCTTCCTACCAAAATGTATCATTTCACGATTCTCAGCGTAAAATTTCATCTGCCATGTGTTGGTCTTTCTGCAGAAGTGGAGACATCCTCTACATCCTCAAAGTCTATTGTGTTACAAAGGAACTACTTACCTGCATCTTTTGGGGGTTTCAATGCAAGGTCACTGATCAGATAGTTCCACTGGAGACTTAAGCGTGGTGTCCACAGTGGGCGAGGAAAAAAAAGGGAGTGTGTGGCGAGTATCTTACCATCCCTGCTCTGGTAAGGTCATTAAAATTTATTTCTGCACTGCTCCACTGTCCTGGGCACAAAGGACATGGTTCTCAGTGCCTCTACCACCTCTGTCCACGTCTTCTTCCTCACTGCACACGAGGGCTGGGATGTGGGGCAAATGATGAGCTGATCACTACTTGCTTCAATTTCTTCAAGAAGGGTCTGCAGGTCCTCATCTGGGAAATTAAATTCCCTCCTCTTGCTGCATTAATCCTGCGAGTCATTCATCTGTGAGAAGGGAAAGTTTTGAGACAACTGAAACTCTGTACAGAGCTATTTAAATGAATTGTTTAAAAATCTTGAAGACAGAGAGGTGTTTGCTGCTTACCTTGCACTCCCCAGCATCACTCAGAGGGGATTTCTTTTCTCTCCCACTTTTATAATGCCCTACCCTAACACCTTGAAGCCCCATTGGTTCTGTTCCAATTACATTCAAACCACACTGGACAATTACACGAATTTACATCCATTTCACGTTTGAACATATTCTAATTAGAATGGCAGGGAATTCCGGGGTAACTTGAGATCGGGGGAAAAGGCATTTTCGAGTCTAACCTCCGGGTTGCGCCCATGCAGGAAATTCATGGCCCAGGTGTGTGATGTCTGAGTAACATGCAATTGGCAAATGATGAGAAAAATGTAATTAAAAAATGTATAAATTACCTCGATCATCTCTAAATTACCTTGTTGAATTCTGATGAAAACAAATTCAACTGCCTGACTTTTCCGAAGCCTTTAAAAGGAAAATGTCATGGGAGGGAGAAGAGCATAAAAGTAAAAAATCTTTCTCCATCCCAGCAAATATGTAGAAGAAAGTTATGTAAATCTGCTCCGGAGAGGTTAAATTCCCTTTTGTGTGAACTAGGTTCAGTATACTTGCTAGGAAAAAAAATCTCACTTGGAGTATTTATCTAACAAGTCAAACTGTAGGCAGCTACCAATATTGGCACTTCAATACTGAGCTTTTGATTTATATTTGTCAATTCTGGATTCAAAACAAAAACAAAACCAGCAGCTGAGCAAATATCCAGTTTAACCTTGAAATTTTTAACCTTCTGAATCTTGTCTTTTATCTTATTCATGTTAGCCCAAAACTCTAGACTGGTACTATCTTGCTCTAAGTGTTTCAAAACATTTTCATATGAATAAAGATTTAATTCAGTGAAATTTTGGCCGAGTATGGTTAGGATCCCAATCTGCCATTGGGATAAATCGTGTCTCTTATACCTGGTAGTTCCTGACACCATCCCAGCATGCAGTCTGATTTTGCTGTGCCTTCAAATCCTCCACTCCAAACTGGGAACAGAATCAAACAAAGAATTTAGACGTAATGTGAAACCATTTATCTTCTTTATCCTCAAAATCAAAATTGGAGGCGGCTATTTGGGGAATACCTAAAATTCACAAGAGTAAGAAATGTTCCTTTTTATTCTAACCTTCACCCTCCACTCCACCTCCAACTCCCCACCCCCACAAAAAAAACACATGCACAACAGGGCAGGGGAAATTATATGATAAGGAACGAGGTTCACTTTTACCCTTGTTTTCAAGTTGTACAGGAGTAATCTTTCTTGGACATTTTGGCTTGCTGAATTAAGTCATCCTCAGTTTTCTCAATTAAGTAATTTAACTGTCCCACCATTAAACATTTAGGTTGAATGCTATTGTTCGTACTGTTCTATGAAGGGTTAACAATTTAAATTTACATCAGCCTTTATACTGTCGAAGAGACTTACGGCACAACCAATTTTGTGGCATTATAGGTTAAGAAACTTAATTCAACACACTTCACAATTCTTTCTGTATATTATTATAAATCACCTCTTGTGTAAACAGCACATTACCTTCATATCAACCCCATTTTCAATTCGGCTGTCTGGTTCTGATTTCATCAGCCAAAAGCTGTACGCCTCTTTGTTGCCTTTATCCTCTCTGGACGACTTTGCTGCACTTCTCCTGCCAGTGGTTGAACTCTCCACAGTCGGCTGTTCTGTTGAATCATCCAGTTCTTTTTTAACAGATTTGGCAGCTGGTTCAGCTGTTTCTGTTGACAACAGAGGGCAAACAGCAGAAAAAGGTAACGAAATCTCATCCAGAACAGCACTGTAGTTATTTGACCTGGTAGGATTGCCTTCATTCTTAAAATAACATGCATCTTCTATACACTGCCTAGCTTAAAAAGTTCTGAAGGAACTATGTAGCACTTATGCAAATGAAAACGTTATCATGATGTTGCAGATAGATGGTGCTGCACATGATCTCCTACTCTCACATTGTATGAAGCCCCAGGATCTGAAGCTAAACTAAAACCAACTCGCCATTTAACATTAATCCATCAAAACTATGCCCCTGGAGGGCTTGTGGAAATGGACGGGTGGGATTATTTACATACATTTAATTCAAATCACAGAAGACCGTGATGATCTAACTTTCTTCTTCATTTTGCATCCTCCACACACTGTTGGAGCACACAAGGTAATACAAATTTGGAGGGTTAGGTTCCTGCAGAAGATCCATAACTCCAGCTCTAAGGACCAATCTGCTAATAGTATTGTCATATGCTGCAGTTAAAGCAAAACAGTAATATGTGAGTACTGTTCCATGTGACAGCTGCTATATACCTGACTGAATGCTTCCATGACATCTCTCAAATAATAAATGAAATAACACAACCTGCCCACTGAGCTTTTGTAGCAGTGTAGAATGCACCAAACCATCCATTTGGCTGTCCACTACTTTGTCACCAGTTTGCTATGGGATCTTGCACCATCGGAAATGATTAACTTTTGAGACAACTAAATTGAGAGTCGTAACAATTTAAGAGTTCTGCAACCATCTACACAGTGAAAACACCGTTCCAGTTCTGACTTGTGCGGCATCAGAAACAACAATGAGGCAACAATTTCTTGACACAATGAAATGGGGAAGTGATGTTAGATAAAAACTACAGGAATAACCCATCAAAAAGGCAGGTCAAACATAGCTGATCTACAAGGGCCAGCAGTTCCCAAACGCTGCAAACTCGAACTTAAAAGCCGAGCAGCTTTCCATGCAAGAACAGCGGAGGCTTTAACCTTTGAAGAACTAAATTAAGGTCCCAACTGGGAACCAATGAACAGCTAAATGGGCACAATTTACAAATAGCAGCCAAAAAACAAGACAGTAACCGGTGATCTCCAAACGACTTAATGACAAATGGCTGCAACATGAACTTGAATAGAAATAGGTTTTAAACCAATGTTGAACATATGTTAGAGAGATGTCAGGATATAGGGGACATCACCTGAGAAAGGACAACCTGATTTAAAAGAACACTGTACAAACTTTTTTTTTCCATTTTGTGTTAAAGATCTATTAGTGGATGCCCTGATTAACTAATAAAGGTATCTACTACCAGAGACAGGAGACCACGATCGAACATTCAGCATGACTAGACTGAAATTCTCCAATGTTTGACTCCCCCATTTGAGAGAGATCTCTCTCCTGCAAGGCTTCAGGACCTGGCCTCTCTTCACTGCATTGATGTCAAAGATTCACAGTTATGCAGAGCTAGTAAAGAGGCACTAGTATAGTTTCCACTCAGTTTGTATTTTTGGTATTACTCATGGGATCAGAGAAAACAGAGGAAGCACAGGGTTAAGATAGACCTCCCAGCTTCCGATTTCCCTCAGGGAGTGTTTCTGTACGATCTAAAAAGCACAGCTTTTCTTTCGTTTGAAAAAAATAGCAGCTTAGTACAATATTTTCTAAGGTTTGTTGAGACAATTGATGTCCTGGGAAGCTCATATTCTACCACGTCTAACCACTCTGCAAATCCATGTTCAGTTTCCACGAATGCTCAGTGAATTTAGCCAGTATTAGCTGACAGGAAAGGTCCAGGTTATTTCGGATGGTGGTAGGAATGCTATATTTTGGCCTCAGCACACACGCGTTAGGGAGAAGTTCCTGCCCCCAGTCGCTGTCCAGGTCTCTGTGTGAATGTCAGACAGGACTGGTCTCAGCTGCAAAGCCTTCCCCTTCCCCATCTGCAAATATCCTGCTGCCATACACTATCAAGTCATTCATGAATAATGGACACTTGGGTGAGGTAGCAGAGAGTGCTCAGAAACCCTGGAGCAATACTCCAGCAAGGGATCAATGGCTTAAGGAGGGGAACGGAAGAGGGAAAAAATAAAGCACATACTCGATAAATGTAAACACTCCTTATAAGTTAGTAAAGAGGGGCATTTTAAGATTGATTCTGTGTAAAAGCTTTTACCAATATCACAGATCTTGATAGAAAATCACGAAACAATACCCTGCAGTGACAATCCACTACACTCAATTATTATTAAAAACTATCCACATAAACTGGTAAAGTACAGGAAAAGAAATTACTTGATGTTCCAGATCTATCACGTTTTTTGCTTTTTGGAGGCATCTTCAATTTTTCCAACCTTATTGTAACCTGTAATGAAAAAAAGAAGTACTTTTGCCAGTGATGAAACACTGAATTGGGAAATAAGGTAGTTACAGTTCGGCTGGTGAAATGGGACCGAGGCTCCGTGACAAGATAAACTCTGCCCAAGAATCAGCAATTACGCAAAATAATTAAAATATTACAGGCAAAAAGGTTATTGGAAGATTATAATAAAGTATTATTGAATTCAGCATTCTGATTTATTCAATGTTTATTATGAATTAATTAATGAGGACATTACGAAGGTGTTGTCAAACCTTTTTGTTTACAAATCATGTTAAAACATATCACTATCATTTGTCTGTGGTGCTACTGTAATAAAGATGTCACTTTTTCCCCAATACAGAAAAGGTTTGCCGAACATTTTTTCTCTAAGAGCGATGCACCCTATTAACAGAATCCACTGAGACCCACTGGATGCCTGACTGGTCTCTCAAGGATTTATTTTAATTCAGGAAACATTTGCCCAGCTTTGTTGAAAACTACAGGAAAATTCATATAACACAAAAGACTTTGCTAAAAAGGTTATCAGAGCAAACTGACAATATAAACAAGATCATAGCAACATAAAAAATAACACTTACAGTACATGTATTCCATTGATTGTCTGGATTCCTTTAACTTTAACTGCTATTAATTTAGTTCATAATGGAGTACAATCAAAATGAAAATTTGCTTGCCCTTAACTGCCTAAACATAGAAACATAGAAAATAGGAGCAGGAGTAGGCCATTTGGCCCTTCGAGCCTGCTCCGCCATTCAATATGATCATGGCTGATCCTCTATCTCAATACCATATTCCTGCTCTCTCCCCATATCCCTTGATGTCTTTTGTGCCTAGAAATCTATCTATCTCCTTCTTAAATATATTCAGTGAGTTGGCCGCCACAGTCTTCTGTGGTAGAGAATTCCACAGGTTCACCACCTTCTAAGTGAAGAAATTTCTCCTCATCTCAGTCCTAAATGTCCTATCCCATATCCTGAGACTGTGACCCCTCGTTCTGGACCCCCCAGCCAGGAGAAACATCCTCCCTGCATTCAGTCTGTCCAGCCCTGTCAGAATTTTATATGTTTCAATGAGATCCCCTCTCATTCTTTTAAACTCGAGTGAATACAGGCCAAGTCGACCCAATCTCTCCTCATACGACAGTCCTGCCATCCTAGGAATCAGTCTGGTGAACCTTGGCTGCACTCCCTCTATAGCAAGTATATCCGTTCTTAGGTAAGGAGACCAAAACTGCACACAATACCTCAGGTGTGGTCTCACCAAGGCCCTGTGGATAAGGTATCAGTTTCTGGAGCTGGAGATCATGGGTTCAAGTCACATCTGGGGCAAAGTTGATTTTAAAATCAAGAGTATAGGGAAAGAGCCGGGGAATGTAGCAAGAGCACCGACATGAGAAGCGGAGTGGCTTATTGTGCCAACGTTTCTGTAACTCTATTGCTGGAAATTTCTTCACGAGATCATTGCAGCCCAGCGATTTAGCTAAAACATATTCAACCAAAATCTTAGCCAAAGCACAAAAGTATTCTTGAAAGAAAATATGAAACAATGAGCCAGAGATGCTAATTTCTATCTGCTGATATAGCATTCACTGGAATCACAAGCACAATCATCTAGCAATGGAAGTATGAGAAAAAATACCCTTGAATCCACTTGTAAATGTGAATGTCTCAATTGCAAAAGATTTTGATCGAAGTTTGGCAATATTCTCAGCTCTTGGGGGAAAAAAAATCAAGAAGATTAATGTCAAAGGAGTCACCTTAGAAGAATCTACCAATTTTTTCTAATGACTCAATAGTTCATCTTTGTTCATGTTTTTCAAGACAGAAATATTAAGAGAGAAAAACAAAATACTTTCTACATTCTTAGAATTAGGAAACCTCATCTCTACGAAAGGGAATGCCTCATTCATCTCAATGTCAAAGTACTATTAAATGGCTGTTGAGTGTTAATTCCCTGTATACCTTGATACCTGCTGCTCCCACCAAGATTGGTTCCTCATGGCAGAGGAGTTGCAGTTTGTCACCAGAAAAACTGTTGAGTTCTTGCACGAATGATTATGCCTGTACCAATGCTTCTTCACAGCTGACCACACTAGCTCCGCAGAAAGCTTGCCATCTCAAAGTAAAAGCTCGGATCTGGATATCTGATTCTGCATGAGCTTCATAATGTTACTTATGTGAACACATTGCTTTTACTTTTTCCGTTCTGCATTCCCAACAAGTATAAGACAGCGATTTCAGGTCCAGTCATTCACAAAAAATCCCAAGGACACTCCACTGCTGAACAGAGGGTGAGAAAAGGGTCTAAAGGCTCTGTATAATCCCCCAAAAACATGACAGGTACCTTAGATAAGCCAACATCATTGCCAATCACAAGATTCCAGCTGTGGCAAGCACACAGAACAAAAATCACCCGTGGGATCACTGTAGTATGGAAGTTTGAACCCCTTGCATTCTTCTCTGATATTTGAACTATTGACACTGCAATAAAATTGAGATCCATCTTGTTTCAAATCATAAAATTTCTATGTTATATTTTTCCATTCAAATTTTAATTAGGCCTAAAATTTAAACTAGTTCTGTTAATTGATATTAGGAAGGGGTTTACTCCACCTTTGTGTGTTTTGAGAGAATACACACAATGCTGTTTGGAAGCAATACATATTAATGACAAATTTAAGCTATTTGTTAATGGCTTCTCTTCTCCACTACAAACCATCTTCTTAAACCTCTCTCCCCTGCCTCCTCCACCCTCACCTCCAACAAGAGCGAGCGAGCAACTCATGGACTACTTTGTCACTAAGATTGAGACTGTCCGTTCAGCTGCCTCTGCCGCTTCCCTTCTTTCCCCTAGCCCACTAAGCCAAACTTCCCCCATGGTTCCCCCGCCCTAGCCCTGAACATACATCTTTCTCGAGTTTCTCTCCTATCTCCCCATATGCCATCTCCAAGCTCATCTTGACCATGAGTCCCACCTCCTGCTCCCTCGACCCTATTCCTACCAAACTGCTGACCACCCAACTTCCCTTCCTGGCCCCCATGTTAGCTGATATTGTAAACAGTTATTTCTCCTCAGGTACTGTCCCTCTCCCCTTCAAATCTGTAGTCATCACCCCCACCCTCAAAAAACCCACCCTTGACCCCTCTTTCCTTGCAAACTACCATCCCATCTCCAAACTCCCTTTCCTCTCCAAATCTTTGAACGTGTTGTCGCCTCCCAAATCCATGCCCATCTTTCCCACAACTCAATGTTTGAATCTCTCCAATCAAGTTTCCGCCCTTGCTACTGTACTGAAACAGCCCTTATCAAAGTCACAAATTACATCCTATGTGACTGTGGCCATGGTAAACTATCCCTCCTCATCCTTCTTGACCTGTCTGTAGCCTTTGACACAATTGACCATACCATCCTCCTCCAACATCCCTCCTCCATTGTCCAGCTGGGTGGAACTGCGCTTGCCTGGTTCCATTCTTATCTATCCAGTTGCAGCCAGAGAGTCACCTGCAACACCTTCTCTTCCCGCTCCCGCTCCATTACTTTTGGAGTCCCCCAAGGGTCTATCCTTGGTTCCCTCCTATTTCTCAACATGCTGCCCCTCGGCGATATCATCCTAAAACACATAAATTTCCACATGTACGCTGACAACACCCAGTTTTACCTCACCACCACCTCCCTTGACCCCTGCACTGTCTCTCATTTGTCACACTGTTTGTCCGACATCTAGTACTGGATGAGCAAAAATTTTCTCCAACTAAGTATTGGGAAGGCCAAAGCCTTATCTTTGGTCCTCGCCACAAACTTCGTTCCCTAGCCACCAATTCCATCCCTCTCCCTGGCCACTGTCTGAGGCTGAACCAGACCGTTCGCAACCACGGCATCCTATTTGACCGAGATGAGCTTCTAACCACATATCCACTCCATCAAGACCCTACTTCCACCTCCGTAACATTGCCTGTCTCTGCTCATCTGCTGCTGAAACTCTCATCCATGCCTTTGTCACCTCTAGACTTGACTATTCCAACGTTCTCCTGGCCAACCTCCCATTTTCCACCCTCCATAAACTTGAGCTCATCCAAAACTCCGCTGCCCGTATCCTAACTCACACCAAGTCCCATTCACCCATCACTCCTAAGCTCGCTGACCTACATTGGCTCTCAGTTCGGGAACACCTCCATTTTAAAGTTCTCATCCTTGTTTTCAAATCCCTCCATGGCCTCGCCCTTCCCTATCTCTGTAACCTCCTCCAGCCCTACAACCCTCTGCGATCTTAGCGCTCCTCCAATTCTGGCCTCTTGCACATCCCTGATTTTAATCGCTCCACTATTGGTGGCTATGCCTTCAGCTGCCTAGGCCCTAAGCTCTGGAATTCCCTCCCTAAACCTTTCTACCCCTCAACTTCTCTCTCCTCCTTTAAGACGCTCCTTAAAACCTACCTCTTTGACCGATCATCTGTCCTAATATCTCAAGTGGCTGGATGTCACTTTTTTTTGATAATCGCTCCTGTGAAGCACCTTGGGACGTTTTACTATGTTAAAGGCGCTATATAAATGCAAGTTGTTGTTGTTGTCTGGAAGGGGCTTATTTGGTCTGTGTGTGGAAGTGACCTGATGAAATACACACCATGCTTTCCAGAAACATTACATATCAATTTTAAACTAGTCTCTGTTAACTGCTTTCTAGAAGAAACGTCTGTTTTCTTTGTGTATGTTTAGAAGGAGAGGCAAACAAATGATCTGTGTGCAATAGAGGTGCTAGCTTCAAAGGATGGCCAGTCTCTGTTTACATTAATGACTTGAAGGCAGAGCCCTATCAGGACCAATTTCATTCTTCAGACAATGTTAATATGTTTTCCACTGCGAGGAAGAGACAGTAGTTATCTGCAATGACTGTACCATCTGCGGTTATCCTGCTTGGGCAGCTGCTATTCTATCAAAATTCATACTTGTGACAGGAAAGGCTTTTTCTGGCATAAAGGTTTCTGCAATAGCTGCTCATCTTGAGTTCACTCTGATCAACTGTTTTTCCTCAGCCATTACAGCAAGGGTGTATGATTACATAAAAAGCATTTTAAAAGGACCATGAAATAATTTGTAATGCTGGACTAGACAACAATTTTATGTACCAATGAAAGTTATGTGCTGTATTGCTAATTTTATCCTCGGATTTAACCTGCCTCTCTCGGAATAGAACAATTCGTAATTAAGTCGTCGGGAAAATGCTGGAATCCATTACTAAGGAAGTGGTAACAGGGCATTTAGAAAATCATAATATGTTCAGGCAGAGTCGACACAGTCTGTCACTTTGAGGGACTCGGTTCATGGGATGTTCCTGTTTAACACTGGGTCCCGTGTAGGCCGGAAAGGCCCGAGTACTCTCTGGCTTCTATGCAATACTAAACTGTTGCTGGAAGTTTCATTCAAGCTAATTCCTAGTATAATTTGACCATCTAGTTTTGAAAAGACAAATACTGCCCTTGGAGATGTAAAGTCAAAAATAAATATCTGCACTTATATCGCCTCTTGTCTCCTGAAAGATAGGCAGCAAAATAATTTTTTCTTTTGGCTCTTAATGAAAGCAAATTGCAATAGTTTCGACTGGAGGGATACGGATTAAAAGTCGTTTGCTCAGCATCCTCCAAACTGCCCCAGGAATCAAACAACTCCAGTAACTCACTCTGCCCGCCTGCCGCCGACCCCACGATCCCGCCGTTGTCACTCAAACGCGTCACCAGGCAACCGTTTAAAGGGAAAGGTCAGCCTACATTAAAGGCTGCCTAAATTTGTACTTATTATCGGAGTAAAAAAAAAGTTCGACTAAAATAACACTAAGCAGAGGGTAAGGAAATGAGGTCGATAGGTGAGAAATAGAAACAAACATGGAGTAGCTGAAAGAAATCAAATAAACAAACAAATAAATAAATCCTGCTCCGAGACCCACCAAGTATTTGCTGCGGATGAGTTTGCGGTCGGACCGTTTATCCGGGGTCGGCGGAGCGGCCGGACCGTTTATCCGGGTCCGTTCCCTGTTTTTTGTTTTGAGGTGAGCGGCAGGCCCCGGGGGGGGAGGAGCGGGGAGCGGGTTTCCAGGGCCGAGAGTCGGCCTCACTGACGGGCTGCGGGTGCCCGAGAGTCGGCCTCACTGACGGGCTGCGGGTGCTCTGGAGCCGGCTCACTTGGTTTAAACGTCCCTTCTGTCTCTCTGTGCGACGCTCGTTGCTCCCAGCAATTAACGACACTTTAAGGCGCCAAGTGTGGCTCACTGAGAGTGCAAGTCGCTCACTTTGATTTAAAGAGTGACCAGTTCTTTCCAGCCGGTTGGTTATTTAGTCTGATGCAGTTTAACGTAACGACGTGTGAGGTTGTACACTTCAAGTATAAAAAACGGCAGATGGTACAATATGACGGACGGGGGAGTGGGGGAAAGCCCTGCGAAGGGAGGAGAATAAAGGGTTCGGTTAAATGCTGGCCTACAGATTCAAAAAGGCTAATGGAAACTGAGCCTCATCACAAGAGGAAGCACGACAGTAAATATATAAAGTGCTCAGACTGAGTCTGGAATACTATGTTCAGAAAGGTCATCCTGGTCTTGGAAAAAGCCCACTCACAATTGACCAGCATGATACCTGAGTTGAAACAACTGAACCAAGATGAGACTTGTTAATTGGGTTATATCCTGTGGAGATGAGGTTAAGGGATGATCTGAATGTGGTGTTCAAAATGAAGATGATAAATAGGGAATGTTTCTTCCCTCCTCAGGGGAATTCAGAACAAGGGGATATAATCTTGGAATTCAAGTTAAGCCAGGTAAAAGTGAGAATGTGAACACACTGTCCGAGAAGGCTGCAGAAGCAAAATAATTTTTACTAACTTCTGTGTTTTCAGGATTGTTTGTGAAGTTCGCAGTACCAACGGACAGGATAAATGGATAGTGAAGTACAAAGAGATGGCAGAATTCTGGATCTTATTGACGATGCATGGCGTGAGGACAAGCTGCCGTATGAAGATGTGGAAATACCACTAGTATGTACAGTGTTCATATATAAATAAATACTTGCATTTATAGAGTCATCGAGTTATACAGCACGGATAGAGGCCCTTCGGCCCATCGTGTCCGCGCCGGCCATCAAGCCCTGTCTAATCTAATCCCATATTCCAGCATTTGGTCCGTAGCCTTGTATGCTATGGCATTTCAAGTGCTCATCCAAATGCTTCTTGAATGTTGTGAGGGTTCCTGCCTCCACAACCCTTTCAGGCAGTGAGTTCCAGACTCCAACCACCCTCTGGGTGAAAAAGTTCTTTCTCAAATCCCCTCTAAACCTCCCGCCTTTTACCTTGAATCTATGCCCCCTTGTTATAGAACCCTCAACGAAGGGAAAAAGCTCCTTAGTATCCATCCTATCTGTGCCCCTCATAATTTTGTACACCTCAATCATGTCCCCCCTCAGCCTCCTCTGCTCCAAGGAAAACAAACCCAATCTTCCCAGTCTCTCTTCATAGCTGAAGCGCTCCAGCCCTGGTAACATCCTGGTGAATCTCCTCTGCACCCTCTCCAAAGCGATCACATCCTTCCTGTAGTGTGGCGACCAGAACTGCACACAGTACTCCAGCTGTGGCCTAACCAGTGTTTTATACAGCTCCATCATAACCTTGCTCTTATATTCTATGCCTCGGCTAATAAAGGCAAGTATCCCATATGCCTTCTTTACCACCTTATCTACCTGTTCCGCCGCCTTCAGGGATCTGTGAACTTGCACACCAAGATCCCTCTGACCCTCTGTCTTGCCTAGGGTCCTCCCATTCATTGTGTATTCCCTTGCCTTGTTAGTCCCTCCAAAGTGCATCACCTCGCACTTTATATAGCACCTTAAAATATTTGTGGAATTTCTAATTGAGAAAAGCTGTACAGTAATGTTGAGCTATTTGATACTGTAATTCATGGTGTTCATAACTTAAGCAAAGCATTGAGCAGGGCTTAATTTTTTGAAAGGGAGTCAATGAACTCAAGATCATTGGCATTTTACCTTCTGTAGATTTAAAGATGAATCCCAGATCTTAGACTGCAGTAGGAAAAGCAAACAACTACAGCTGATATATCTCCAAGAAGTAGGAAGAAAAACTGGTGTATAAATTCTCAATAGTTACTTGGTAGAACTCTTTATTTTGTATGCTGCTGTATGTCTGTGCAGTTCTTTTAAATGTGTCACTAGCTTCATTAAAAGTTCATTGAAATTTGAGCGTGTGTGTCACTAAGCTCTTACATACTGAATAAGCATCTAAGGGGTGTTTAGAGCTTTCAGGAACTTCATGACATGGAGTTCATGGTTAATGTTTTCTGTTGTAATTAAATTGATTTTACTCTTTGTGCACACTTACACTAAAAATCTGAGGTGTTGATCTTTACCTCCACTCTAATGATGTAGTTTGTGAAAAAATGTTACTTGTTAGCTTCCCTCAAGAGATCAAATAAATTGAGGAGCCCATTATTCTGCACGTTCTGTTGGGAAGATGGTAGTCCTTAACTCCAGTCTTTATTTGCCTTTTGCAGAGTGAACTTCCAGAACCTGAGCAGGATAATGGAGGAACAACTGAATCTATCAATGAACAAGATATGAAATGGACTGACCTGGCCTTACAAAACTTGCATGAAAACACCCCGTCTGCAGGAAGCTAGCTACTGAGAGCATTACCACCAACGTAGCAGCAAGGCTTATTTCTATATTGCTCTCCTAAGCCAGATGCATTTCAGTCTCAGAATTTGCTTTCAAATGAAGGTGTACTGTAAATCTTTGTAACCATATCATGACTGAAATTGCAGGTGTGGCACTTCAAAACTAAAACAGTACAAGCTAGTAAAAGCACCCATCTGCAATAACATGCAGAATGAAAGAGTGTACATGTTTAGCTAGCAAATTTTGAGTCCCATTGATTTTACCACTAGAAAAGAAAGCTCAGTTTCATTAAATAGAACCACTGGAAAAGTATCTTCCTTACAAGTGGGAGTGATGTGCTGTGAAAATATATTCCCATAAGTAACTGATAAAGATACTTCCTTATTACTACAACAGGATTTTATGTGTTGTATAATCCTGCCGAAACAGCTCATTTCATATGTTGTTTATAAATTCAGTTATAAATTAAAATATTAACACCCCCACTGGTTTGCAAACATTAACAGAAGACATGGATGTTGGAGTGGCGAAGAACAACGGTGGCGTGAGCGCTTCCCTGATTCTCTGAGTTAACAGGCAGGATCCTCATTTGAGCATCACAGACAATTAGCACATTTAGCGAGTTTTAACCCTTCCTATTGAAAGTGACTAGGCTCTACTTGAGGAACCTATCAATAGCCCCCTGCACCCTGGGGAAGCCAGCAATCCTTTGGGAATTGATAGACCTGTCCCTGCTGTGCAGGGGACATGTCGTATTTAATGAAGTTGTATGCCCTGTGGAAGATGGCATCTGTCACCTGTTGAATGAAGTTTCTCGGCTCCTTGGCTGATATTAGGGGCCTCAAGCAATGTGTCTGCTCCTCCAGGTCGTCCATGATAATCAAGAACAAGGGACTACCCAGTGGATAGACCATTACAATGTTTCCACCTTCCTAACACATAGAAAGAGTTGGGGGTCCTGAAATTAATTGCTTTCAGACACTCAACAGGACTCTGGATGGCAAAACTTGCAAGCAAGGACTGCTAAAACAGAGAAATGGAAAAAAAAACTCACAACAATTTCCAGAATACTGGGGTGAGGCTTCACAGCTTTAATGATCCTTGATGTTGACCTCCAAGGCTAAGAGTCATGTTAGGGCTATAAATCATATCAATATCAGGTCATTCATGCCACTGTTTTTCAATCTAAGTGGCTCCGGCGCTAGTTATAGCGTAAATCCAGCAAATTGGCAATCGCCATTGACTGCAATGATGGGCTGAGTGATGAGAACAAACTTTTATCAACAAGGGCGAGGCTAATGGCAGTGCAAATGTCCCAACAGCGTATGGTGCAACGCACCCAACGGCATAACTTTTTTCCTGGAACCATTACGTATTAATAATGGCATATGCCGTTAACGCGGCATTACTGTGGCGCATGTTTCCAGCAAATTCAGGCCCATGATATTTTGGAAGAAATTCATTGTCCAGCGGTAATTATAACATTCTAGTTAACATTTCTTTCTTACAATGTCTTTGGTCAGCAATAATCATGTGCATTCTATTTGTGACATTTTGTGGCAATCTTCCCTGAAGCCTCAGTTGGTAAGTCTAATCTGTTCTGAGCCACATAGATTCCTGAATGTGATGTTGCCTGATCTCAGCTAGAATTCTGCTACTAGCCTTGATGAACAAAGACTGAAGTGTGGGGGAAAAATCTGTTCCTGATTGCTATCTAGTAAACTCTTTCTATAAAGTGGATGAGCACTAGATTGGACTCTGACACTCACCTTCCCCTCCCCCAAAAATGGTGAAATAGCCTGCACACACTCACTGTCTAAGTGCATGCATGAATAATAGATCCTGGGCAAGATATTAAAGAGCGTTCATCATCTGTGAAGTCATATCACAGCAGGAGTAAACACCTTCAGAAGGGGATGTGGAGAACATTGGCAAAAAGAAAACTAGAAGTCTAGATTCCCTCAAAGCTTATTAGTAAAAGCAGCACAGATAATATTAAGCCACCCAGAGCAGAAGGGCCTAATTTCATACCCTGTCTGCTCAATTAACTGTTCTCAATCAGAACAGCAGTTGGGGTGCTACACTTGACCTGAATGTCTGTTGATTGGGGAGAAGAAAAGACAAAAGTTCTTGCTCTTCTGCTATGTCAACAGTGTGCATGTATTGATGTCAGGTGAGGACATAATTGGCTCAACTGTGGTAACAAATAGACTGCCAGCACTCATGGTCTAGGCTCACAACTGAGGTATATCCACTTGGGCAAGATACTGCAAGGTGGCCAGCATGAACCATGAGTCAGTTCTTTCAAGAGATAAGGGGAGGAAATTGGGGAAATTAGTGTACTGTAATGTATAAGCTAATATGGTAGTATTTGGACTATTTAAAAATGTAATGATCTAAATTGCATTAACACAAAAAATCAATTTAAACAGTTGCCCCCTGTACCATCATGGTAAATCAAGCTTTCAGTTAAGTCTTTTTGGCAAAAAACCTTCCAACTAGAACTTACACTGATTGACTAAACATGGAGATTCATGTATCTAGCCACTATACTTCTGTCACCTTTAGGGTTACCTCAAAACATACTGGTGGCAAACTGCTCATAAGGATGAGAGATGATCTCATTGAAACATATAAGATTCTGCGAGGGCTTGACAGGGTAGATGCTGAGAGGCTGTTTCCTCTGGCTGGAGTGTCTAGAACTAAGGGGCATAGTCTCAGGATAAGGGGTCAGCCATTTAGGACTAAGATGAGGAGAAATTTCTTTACTCAGAGGGTTATGAATCTTTGGAATTCTCTACCCCAGAGGGCTGTGGATGCTCAGTCGTTGAGTATATTCAAGGCTGAAATCAATAGATTTTTGGACTCTAAGAAATGTGGGGTTCAAAACCCCGTTAACAAAAGACATTTGAAGGAAAAGGTTGACTGTACCCCTCTTAAACCTGCAAACACTAATATGGTAAACTGGGTTCTCGCAAATCCTGTTTTTCCCTCACTCGACGCTGATGGCATTGGAGAAGTATGAGTTTGGGATCGAAGACATTGTACTGTGGCTGGATATCTAGATTATTAAATAAATAAGCTGGATGGATAATATTGAACTTAAAGCGTTGTCAGGCTTTCAAAACACATAGGCTTTTGGAAGCACAAGCTTTTCAACACAGCGAGGCTAATGTAAGAAAAGGCAACAAAGACATGCATCAAAGGCTTCGGATCAGGAAAGCAATGATAGGTGTGAAAAAAAGCATAAGCCTCTCATTCCTATCTGGTAATCTGTTCAAAAGAACTGGGATTTGTAAAACATCAAATAGTATTGCATCCAGCATATGGTCAAATGGTATAAGGAATGGATTTGAATACATTGAAGCAATCAAAATTGAAGACAGAAGGACCATTGAGAATGTCTGGGTGTGGAAATGTAAGGGGGCTATCTCTACATGAAAGGCCATAAACAGAGACAGTAAAGGGGCCTTTTACAACCCATCGTTCGAGTACATGGTCTTTTCTACATCAGAGGGTTTCCAATCACATGATCAAAGCCTAAACTCAATCATTGAAGTATGTTAATGATTGAGGCATAGCCACAGGGAGCGATTGGACAAAAAGAATGACCCGCCTCAATCCTACGTCTTATTGGTAAAAAACAATATAAAAAGAAGACTTTGAGAGAAGAACAGTCTCTTCTCTTCACATGGCAGTCACAATGAACACACACTGCAGCTGAACATCACGCAAGAAGAAGTAGAGGACCTCGAGTACTGAAGAGCTGATCAACCTTGAGGCGTGATGAGCAAAAGCCTTGGTTGAAAGGTTGTATATGTATTAATGATTTGCCTGATGTGTGTATGAATTGTTAGGTCATTACATAATAACGTTGTGAATTATTAAGTGTATAGCAGGATTTTATAGAGGAAAGTCATATGTATGGTTTGATTTTGCTTCATGAATGTTCGTATCAATGATAACATCATTAAATAATGACTTTTGATTTACAAAACTACTGTGAGTGAGGGTGACTTTCTTTGCTTGACTATTTGTCCAGTGTCCAAGAATCACACAAAATAAGGAATTCCCTACAGGGAATCAAGGGATATGGGGATCGGACAGGAAAGTGGAGTTGAGATCGAAGATCAGCCATGATCTTATTGAATGGCGGAGCAGGCTCAAGGGGCTGTATGGCCTACTCCTGCTCCTATTTGTTATGTTCTTATGCTCATGAAATCTGGAGTGCTAAACACAAGGAGTGTGACATCATAATTCATCTGGGTCTTAAGTTACATCACAATCGCTTCAGCTAGCGCCCAATCATTGTAATGTGACATTATTACAGCATTTAATTTTAAACTGCTAACTGACATGCTTACATCATACATGTATCCATAGTGACACTAATATTCTGGGATGTGCTATTCTGAATTGTAAAGTAAATTGTGAACAGTCACTTGTCACCAAACCTGATGAGGACACGTTAACAGTCCCAAAGCATTGTTTATTACACTGACTCTGTATCCATCTTTGATACTTCGTAGCAGTACTTTTCTCCTCTTACAGTACATTAAGAGGTATGTAGTAATGGGGCAAAGGTGAAATCTTAAATCTCAGGAAGAAATTTTTAAAAGCAAACTAGTTTCTTAACAAAAGATAAGTTTGATAAGTAAAATAAATCAACTGAAGAAAACTAAATCAATATTTGAATAATTTAATTTATTTACCTGACTTGCAATATAGTAAAAGTTGAATTTTAGAATTAAAAATTGAAGCTTTATGTAACTTTTGAATTAGATGTGACTTGAATCATTATACTGCCTCTAATGAACTGGCTGTTTTTACCATTCCATTTAAGATAAAAGCCATTTGCTGAATCTGATGATGGATAGTGGATACGATGTGGCATGATAATGTGAGCCATTCTGACCAGAAAGCCCCCAGATTCAGTCACTAGACAATGCTGAGTTAGGCCCTTGGCTAGTTTATTACAGAAGGAATAATGATGGACCTCTTCTGGTGAGGAGGTAGCCATAATAATCAGGGGAAAACCTGAGGATTTGCATTGATCATCGTGTCACTAGTATTCAGTGATATGGACTGTCAGCAAAGACAATGAATGAAAACCTTATAGAATAAGTGGGGAAAAAGTAAGGAGGTTAGAAACAGAGCCACATTTGTCTTAGGGGCATGTGACTAAGTTGGAACAACATTCTAACTTTTACAGAACACTGGTGGGTGAAGCCATATTTACAATATTTTCTCCAACATTGGATATTCTACCTTCAAAAGTATGTGTTTGTTGGAGAGGTTCAAAGAAGAACAACAAAGGTAAAATAAGAAAGTATATAACACCATTAACATCCTCAGGATGTCCCAAAGTGCTTTACAATCAATGAATTACAATGAATTACAATGAAGTATAGTCATTGTTGTGTAGGCAGACACTTTGCACACAACAAAATCCTTTAAACAGCAACTGAATGAATGAACAGGTAGTTTTATTTGGGTAGTGTTGGCTGAAGGAGGAATGTTGGCCAGGACACCAGGATAACTCTGCACTTCTTCAAATAGTGCCATGGGATCTTTTATGTGTACCTCATCAGACTGATGGGCCCTCTGTTTAACATCACATCCAATGATCCTAGGACTTGGGGCTCTAAGTTATGAGACGCTCACAAAAGTGAGCTTGTTTTTAGTAAAGAAGAAAAGATTGGGGCAGGACATTATCCAAGTCATGTGCTGAAAGGGATGGATAGTGTAGATTTAAGCAAGCTATTTTAGATCAGAAGTCCCAAGAACTAGACCACAACTAGAAGCCACAGTTTACATTAAGATTAAGCAAGATTGACTAGATTTTCAACCATTCGTAGGCAATAGATGAAATATCTAGTTTGGAAGAATTTTTATGAAACAGACCCCAAATAAAATAGTTTGTTGCTTTGTTTTGTACATGATGTATATGGTGTTGTGTTGCCAAGTAACCATTTATTGAAATAAGTTTAATTTTTGACATATCCTATAGTTTACTAGAATTTGTAATTAGCAACATTCTTGTACAGAAGCTCATCTTGTAAAAGTTGTGGTTGGATCTGAAAGGATAAGGGAAAGGTATAAACTCACACAAGTTACTATTGTATAGACATTTTCCCGATGGAATGAATGCAACAACAAATAATGTGTATACTCATTCCCAGCAGCATAAATTTTATATCTGACCAGGCAGTTTGGAGCTACCCCACAGATTAAAAGCACTTTGGAACATCTCACAGAGAGGAAAAAATAGACTCTATGATGATTTAAAACAAGAACCAGGTGGGTATGAAAATTTCAAGCTTGGGTTTTGGACTTTTCTTGTTGGAGATCAAAAAGTGCAGCCTAGGCTTTACTATTGCTTTCAGCAAGCACCCAGGAAGCTCAAGGGAGGTTGTCAGGGTTGAAATCTTGGTCCTTGGTAGTCATTGACAGATAGCAACTCCTTTGCCCCTCACTGACAGCATCCCAACTGGCTTAATGTTTCACCACGTTCCTTGCCCAAACCACCACTTCCAAATTTTGCCTCTGTGTGTCCAGCTACTTCTCCAGTTCCTTCACATTCGAACGCTTCAACTTCCTCCACCCTTCTTGCTTGTCCATCAAGATCATCGTTATCTAATGCCTCCCCCCCAGACTCCTGGTGCATTTCTCACTGAATTCTGCTCCCTTATCTTGTCCTCACTTACTACATCAAGATACCCTCCATTGTCCACTTAAACTCACTCTCCTTTCCCATCAGCTGATTTCCTTGCCTCCCTCAAACTCACACTACAGATACACGAACATCCCCTAGGCATTATCATCACAAATTGCCTCAAGACCATATCCCCCTTCTTGCCCCTAACCCATTCACTGTTATCTTCTGCCACTGGAAAAAAACTGACCCCTGACCCTGTCACACAAGCCATCTTACGTTCCAACTTTCCCCAACTCTGGTCCTCCATTCAGGATGACATTGATGACACTGTGGATCACAACAACTGCTTTGTCTCTTCCTTTCCTTTGATACTCTTATTCCCACTTCTACCCTGGTACAACACCAACTTCCGTGGCCTCAAATCTGACCATAAACTGGAATGTACCTGGTGAGCAACTGACCTGGGAGTTCACCTCCAAGTTTAGTCCGATCATCTCAAGCTCCACTGTTGTTCCCTTTCCCCAGCAAAGCCTGTTTTACTGCTCTAAGATGATCCCGGAGAGCAAGAACAACTCCAATCTCCTCCTCCACAACAAGTCATCTGCACCAACCTCCTCCATTGCAGCCTTTATTCGCACCTCAGACACCAATTGCGAGCAGATCATAAACTTTATCATGTCCAAAATCTCGGTCATTCACACAGCTGCCTCTTCCAAACCCTTTCCCACTTCCCTCTCACGCATCCACTTCCCTTTGCTCCATAATATTTTCTCTATCTGCCTCCTCCCCCACCCCCTATCCAGTAACCGCACTTACTTCTTCCACTAAGGCCATTAAGGGTGTCATCACCCCCTCCTCAAAAACTTTCTCTCATACCCCCGCCCCCAATCTTCACCAATTACCATCCTATCTCCACCTTTCCTTTCTAAAGTATCCAAACAACATGTTGCCTTGCAATCGTGTTCTCACATTTCTCACCACTCCCTCTTCAAAATCCTCTCATTAAGATTCTGCTCCACTCAAAAAATGCACTGGTCAAAGTCACCAATGATATGGGATTGTAACTGCATCTCACTATCCCTCTTCATCCTCCCTGATCTCTGCACCGTCTTCAGCAGTCAACCACTCCATCTTCCTAAATGACTTTCATCTACAGCCCACTTCTGTGGAACTGGTCTCTCCTGGTTCCACTCCTACTTGTCACAATGTGAACATTACATTGCCTCAAACAGTTTCTGCTCTTGTGCTTATATGGTCACTTCAGGTGTACCTCAGAGTTCCATCCTTGGCCACCTCCTCTTTGTCAATTACATGCTACCCCTTGCTGGTCTATAAACACGGGGTCAGTTTTAACATGTATGCTAATGATACTAGGTTCCATGTTGCCACTTCTTCCATCAACTCCACAGCTTTTGCCACTGACCAACTGCCTAAGCAACACTAAGACTTGGATAAGCCAAAATTTCCTCCAGTTTAATTTTGGCAACACTAAAGACTTTGTCTTCGTCTCCCACAAATACATATGCACCTTCCAGCCTCAACTCCATCTTACCCCCTACTGCAACTGCCATCTGAGAATTAGCCGAGAAGTGCAGAACCTTGGCAAAACTATGTCTAATGGTTGGTGAGTCAATAACTAATGGACATAAATGTAAGATCATCATTAAAAAAAAATGGAGGGAATGATTAAGAACATTCTTTTTATGCAGTGCATTGTTAAGATATGGACTGGCCTGCCAGAAACAGAAGTGAAAGCAGAATCAGTGATACTTTTAAAAAGGGAAGTGGGTTAATATTTGAAAAAGAAAAATTTAATAGCAAATGAGGAAAAGAGAGGGTAATATGATTAAGTCACAGCTCTTGCAGAGAGCTGGCATAGGCATAATCAGTCAAATAGCCCCCCGTGCTGTAGAGTTCTTTGATTCTATATTGCTTCACTCGGAGCTCAGCTTCCTTCCCTGCATCCAATCTGTCACAAAGACCGCTTTCTTTCACCTCCGCAATATCGCTCACCTTTACTCCTTCTTTCCCTTTCTACCGCCAAAATATTAATCCATGATTTTATCACCTTAAGGCTGGACTTCTCCAATGCTTACCCTGCCTACCTTCCCATTTCTACCATTCAAAAACTTCAAGCCATCCAGAATATCATTGTCCATGTCCTCAACCTTACTAAGGCCAGCATCCCTATCACCCCTGCCCATGCCAAGTTCTACTGATTTCCCGTGTGCTGGAGAATTGACTTTGAGATTCTTGCTCTCACCTTCAAATCCCTCCATGACTTCCTTCAGATGTGTCCCTGTGCACAGCCTCTGGTCTTCCAACACTGGCCTACTTGTTGTTCCCCCTGCCTCAACCATTGACAGCTGTTCCTTCAGCCACCTTGCCTCTACCTTCTCAAATTGTCTCCATCTCTACTTTGCTACCTCCCTCACTGCCTTCAAAAACCTTCTTAAGATGTTCCGCTTTGACCATACATTTTCCGCTCCTGACCATCTTCCTTTTCCTCACCCACCCCTGTGCGTACACAACTTGTTGTCTACACTTTGCCCAGTAAAGGACTCTGAGACAACTCTGTATATAATGAGTGTAAGTTGCTGTTGAATTAGAGAACTTCATCAAACAGATACCAAATTACATGTCCAAAAGTGTATAATGATTAGATGCATAATGTAGGTCAGGAAGCACTTGTGTGAGGTGAGGCTCAAATCATGTTTTCATGGAAGGCATGTGGTCTAATATCATTGTTTAAACCCAACAGAAAACTTGCTGTCCAGAAGACCTAGGACTGCAGTAGAATTAAGAGTGGTCTTTGGCAAATTGTCAGATTCTCTAAAACCTCTGTTGTAGGACCTGGAGGGAACCCTACCAAGCAGTTAAAGGAGCATAGAATCTTCCCAAAGCCCCTGAGGTAAGACCTTCAATCAGTACTGAGTTGGGTATACTTCCTATGTCACATGTAACAGCCAAGCCAATCCTGCCCTCACTCGGCAGCTACATATGCGCACTTCCAGAAACAATCATGAGTGGCCAAATTTCCCTTCACTAATCCAGTGGCAGTGTGACCAATTGTAATACTGCTGCCCTGGCTGTGATCACCAAATTCAGCTCAGATTTGGGATTAAATCTGGGGCCTTCCTAGTCTGTGTGGCTCAGAGATGAAGATTTTTACCTCTAATCTATCAGAATGGCAGTCTAGTAGGTGTTATCTATTAATAGATTGTTACTGTTAGAAAAAAATGTAATTACATACTTCTGGTTTTGGAAGCTGAGATCTTATTTCAATATAATGTGTTCTGAGATGTTTATTTGTATAAGACTCAAAAGATGTGGTGTTTGGTTCCCACTAGGAAACACACAGAAGGCAGGAAGGATCAGAAATCAGCAATTAAATATAAGGTCAAAATGAAATTAATTACTGGAGCCATCATTGCAACTCTTTGCTCTCTCAGTGGTAAGGATTAAACATGCTGATCTTTACCTTTTACAACTTCTTCATCAAATTCATTTTTATTAGGATTTTTAATTGAAATTCTTACAAATGGAAATACACTTAAAATCTTTGCTGGGTTTATTTATATCAGTGGTGTCCAACTCATTACTCACAGACCCAATCTGGGTTACTTCCCTATCAAATCACATCTTATCCCACCAGTAGGAAACAGCCGATCTGGCAGTGAGCTTGTGGGAATTATGAAGAAAAGTCATAGGTAGCGCTATGGGCTTTGTCAGCAGGAGCGCACTGCCGTTATGTGCAGCTACTGTTCCCAGTAGTGCTGCTCTTCTCCTTCACTTAAAACCTGTAGTATTGCAGGGAGTGCACCTGCAATTTCCAGAAATGGGCTCCATCAGAATGCTAGTCTGGTAGCGAGGCTTCCCACCAGTAACTTACATTCATAAAATCAGTTCTATAGGGTAAATGCATCCTGAGTAAGATTCAGCCCACTTACCAGTTGCACCACAGAGATCTGGCCCACTGCTCCAAACGGTTGGATGCTCCTGATTTATATCATTCTATATAATTGCCCAGGTATGTGCTGGCCACAAAAAGCAGGACAAATCTAACCCGGCCAATTACCGCCCATCAGCCTACTCCCAATCATCAGCAAAGTGATGGAAGGAGTCATCAACAGTACTATCAAACGGCACTTAATCACCAATAACCTGTCCACTGACGCCAGGTTCTGCCAGGACCAGTTGGTTCCAGACCTCATTACAGCCTTGGTCCAAGTATGGACACAAGAGCTGAATTTCTGAGATGAGGTGAGAGTGACTGCCCTTCTAACAATTGTGGCACCAAGAAGCCCTAGTAAAACTGAAGTCAACGAGGATTGGGGGAAAGAAACTCTTCATTAACTGGAGTCATACCTGGCACAAAAGAGGATGATTGTTGGAGGCCAATCATCTCAGTCCCAGGACATTGCTGCAGAAGTTCCTCAGGGCAGCGTCCTAGTCCCAATTATCTTCAGTTGCTTCATCAATAACCTTTCCTCCACCATAAGGTTGGAACTGGAGTGTTCAGCTTCATTCACAATTCCTCAGATAATAAAGTGTTACAAGCCTGGATGCAAGACTTGGACAACATCCAGGCTTGGGCTGAAAAGTGGCTAATAACATTTGCGCCACACAAGTGCCAGGCAAAGTCCATCTTCAACAAGAGAGAGCCTAACCACCTTCCCTTGACATTCAGCGGCATTACCATTGCTCAACATCCTGGAGGTCACCATTGACCAGAAACTCAACTGGACCAACCACTCAAATGCCGTGGCTACTACAGCAGGTCAGAAGCCGGGTAATCTGTGGCCAGTACCTTACCTCCTGACTCCCCAAAGCCTCTCCACCACCTATAAGGCACAAGTCAGGGGTGAGATGGAATACTCTCCACTTGCTTGGATGTGGGTGCAGCTGCAAAAACATTCAAGAAGCTCAACACCGTCCAGGACAAAGCAATCCGCTTGATGAGTACCTCATCCACTGGGCCAAACATCCACCCCCACCACCACTGGCGTACAGTGGCTATAGTGTACACCATCTACAGGATGCACTGGAGCAACTCACCAAGGCTTCTTCAGCAGCATCTCCCAAATTCTTAATATCCACTGCCTAGAAGGAGAAGGGCAGCAGATGCACGGGAACACCGTCACCTTCTTGGCACTCCTGAAAATGGAAGGCTTCCCACTGTTGATCATTATCAGTGTTTATACGTGCATGTGCATACGTGTGTGTTGGGGCAGATCAGGCTTGGTTTTGATGTTCCCCACAGTCATATAAAACTGCTGATACTCACTATATAGAATGACCATCTGCATGACGTAGCATGAGGAAAGGAGAAAACTGGAATATATGTATATTTGAAATATTTTTTGGAATTGTACCATAATCAAGGCAGAACTGCATATTGAATATGAACAGAAAATCATCGTTAACTGATTCACCTCAGAAAATGAATGGATTGTACCTGTTGGTGCATGAATCTAGGAAAGTAGTAACTGGGCAGATATTTATATTAATGTAATTGGATTACAAATTATCTCTGAATTTATATTTTCTCATGAAACTACAGTTTGGTGATGTCATAATATCAAGAGGTAAAAGCTCTTCACATAGAGTGCTGGCTGATTCAATGTTTTTTTAATGTTACCTGCCCTTCATTAATATTGCAGCTGGAACCCTGAAATGCTACCACTGTATTAACTCCAGGTCAATAAAAGATTGCAATACACAGCACCAGTTATGTCCAAGTAACAAAACAATGTGCCTCACTTCTGTGAAAACAGTAGGATTTAGCCAGGGTAAGTATGTTTCACTTTTGGTAAATTACATCAAAGAAGGGACATGAGAAAAATAGTTTCACCTTAATAATTTCCTGTTTTGGAGATCATTGC
Source organism: Heptranchias perlo (assembly GCF_035084215.1). Taxonomy (NCBI): domain Eukaryota; kingdom Metazoa; phylum Chordata; class Chondrichthyes; order Hexanchiformes; family Hexanchidae; genus Heptranchias; species Heptranchias perlo. The sequence continues at coordinate 15,357,573 of NC_090357.1, read as the reverse complement.
GGGAGTTTTTTTATTTTCTCAGTTTCTGCTATGTATATGCTATAAGATTAAGAAAGGATATACCAATAATGTATATCTATATAAAATTTCTGAAAATGTCTTTCAAACTTCAGATGTCACACTTCAAAGTATCAAAAGTGTTGAAAAAAAACCCTGTAATTATATCCTGATGTCAATTACAGGTTCATTTCTGTGGGTGAGGCAAGTATGTTGATTGACCTGGAGCCAGAAATTTACAAGGACCTGGCAATTAGCCTGTAGTTGACTTCAGGATCAATTCAGGGAACACTTGAGCGGTGTTCTTAAAGGATTAGGTTGGCAGCTGCACATCGCACTACGTTCCAGGCCCCCGACTCCACATGAGCAACACCATGGTGGATTAGCTGGTGAATATTAAAGAGTAGAAGGAAGATCTGTATGACTCAGTCTATACATTGTAATAATCTGCATTTAGGTACTTACTGCAAACTGTACCTCTCCATAGATTGGCCATCTTTAAGAACATATCGGATGAAATTCTGTACCCACACAGCCAGCTTCTTAATGGCTCATTGCCCAATGGGTTCATGCGTCTTATAGATTAGGAAGGTTCCAGGTTTGATCCCTCCTCTAGACTGAGCTAGTTGACCTCAGCTGGGGCAGCACTGGTAATGATATAACTGGCCTCAGCACCCCTGGGCTAGGGAAGAAAAATATCAACACGATTGCTACCTGTTGACCCCTCCTGGAAAGTGCACATTGGTTGGAGACAAGATTGGGCTCTGCTGTGGATTCTTTCCCATCTTCAACTGAATAACTTGCTGACACTCCCTAAATAGGATCACACATGAAGGATGTCAAAGCCCTGGAGAGGGTGCAGAGAAGATTTACTAGAATGGTACCAGGGATAAGGACCTTCAGTTATGTGGAGAGTCCAGGGAAGCTGGGATTGTTCTCCTTAGAGTAGAGCAGGATAAGGGGCGATTTAATAGAGGTGTTCAAAATTATGAAGGGTTTTGATCGAGTAAATAAGGAGAAACTATTTCCACAGGCAAGACGGTCGTTAACCAGAGGTCACAGGTTTTATTGGTAAAAGAATCAGGGGAGAGATGAGGAGAATTTATTTTACCCAGCGAGTTGTTATGATCTGAAATGCACTGCCTGAAAGGGTGGTGGAAGCAGATTCAATAGTAAATTTCAAAAGGGAATTGGATATATACTTGAAAAGGAAATATTTGCAGGGCTATAGGGAAAGAGCAGAGACTAATTGGCTAGCCCTCTCAAAGAGCCGGCACAGGCACGAAGGGGCGAATGGCCTCCTTCTGTGCTGTACAAATTTATAATTCTGTAAAGAATAATTAGCTGGATCAGGATGGTGATTGGCACTGCAGAGGAGGACGAGAGGAAAGAAAAAAAAATCACTTTAGATTAGATATGTGAAAAATTATAAGACAAATCCAGTTTAAGCTGGGATTAACTTTAATGACTGAAGTTGATATATTTATAATGATATGTTGATACCACAGCCCTATAGATACCAGGTGATCAATGAGGGGTATAGAGTTGTCATAATACATCTATTCTATTACAGTCGGACTTGGAATCGAGAAAGTAACCAAGAAATGTGCGTATCGTTCAGAGTGTGGCGCTGATGCAAGTAATATAATCGTTGGAGGTAGAAAAATTCTTTGCTGCGCCACTGCCTTGTGTAATGTTGATAGTGCTGCCGTTAGTTCCAAACACAGCTGGCTGCTGCTGGGAAGTACCGTTGCCATCACCTGGACTCTTCTAGAAATGACTACCTCAACTTAAATGAATGGAATCTACAGCCTGTGCATGTTTATATTTCATGTATTTCTCAAGAGAAGCTTTTATGGGAAAATGTGCACATTTTACACAGAATGAGCTGTTTTCTTAAAGTGTTGATGTATTTATTGTTGATGTTGTTTAATTAAGGTGAAATCTTTCATAGGGTGGCCATGTTGTCAGTGTCAGACACAGGGAGAAAATCAATTATCAGGGTAAAATGGAAACGTCGCTAAAACACCTGGCTAATTGAAATCGAGCATCTTATTGGCTATTGTAAATTTGCATACCCAATCAAATACCCAGAATCAAAATTCAAATGATCTGATTGGATCTCTTGAATATAAAAGGGAGGGTCTCTATCTCAGCTGGTTTCAGGGTATGGTAAGATATCGACCGAATGGTATTGCTTTATCCATGCAAAAAAACATGGAGTCATCGTCAGACAAAAAGAGAGAATCAATAAGTGAAAGCTTCAATCGTTTTTCAGTGCAAAATAATAAAAATTTAGGAGATGACCAGTGAGAACGTGTGTGTCAACCATTTATTATTTTCAGTGGCCCAATACCCATTCACTGACTGCACTCAGTAAGGGCTGGAGGTAACTCTCAATCCTGATAAGTAATGAATTAACATCGCCGTTACAGTAGTGGAAATTTTTTTTTACACAAATATATTTAGCATTCACATGCAGGTATCTGATGGTGTCATTTCAAGGCCAAAGAATTTACACTTTTATGAATGAAAGTCAAAACTGTATAAGTTGAATCACAAAGCAAGAGTTTACTTAGTGAAATAGCTAAGAGGAAGAGGTTCAGTTCATCCGTACCACTCTACGCTTGTTTTATTGGTCACTTAATTGTGTTGAAATAGGCTGCTATTCCTCTTCTTGACCACTAGAGGAGGGTAAATGTTAGGGCTCATTCGGTAGGCACACTGTCCAGTGTGGAACTGAGCCATAGCGACCAGCAAGATCCCAGAAATGATCACTGGTTTATGCTGATCTCAGCCAGGGTGGCAATAGAGATCCTGCAGTTGGCCTGCTACCCTAGGCCAGAGAGAGGGGCCGCCTCACTTCTGCTGGAAATTATACATGTGTCAGTGTTGGCTGAGGACAGAATTGGGTTTGATTGTGATGCCCTTCATGATAAAATAGCCTGCTCATAGTCATTGCCCGGGCTCTTCCTTGAAGACTATTTACTTGGACAAGATAACAGAAAAAGCAACTAGTGCGTAGGTCAGCACCTTTAAGGAATGAAGAGAAGCTGCAGAAGTTCTTTTAAAAAGTAATTTAAATTATAATTACCATTACTATATTACAAAAGTCTTCAGCCTGCAGCAGCAATAGCATCCACTGCCATGTCATCTTGGTAGTTGTCTTCTTAGTATAGTCGATGCTTAGTATAGTGTGCATGCACAATGGTGTTCCGAGTGTTGAAAAGAACTAGAAAGCACACTACATGCAACTGTTTCATACTCAAAATCTACCTACAGGCATGAATCTGCCCACCCAAATGGGAGGGGTTGGAGTTGTGGCGCTAAGTAGATAAACAGGATTGGTAGCATGTCATGACATTGCAATATCACAATGCATATTAGTGTGCTGGGTGATGTGCTGACCCCAAATGTTATACTGAGACCAGCACAGAGCTTCTCTAGCTTCGGGCAACCAATTGCCCCAATGGAGAGGGTCTAGATGCATTGCCTTGTGGTGGTGTATTCCTAATTTGGTGCTGAAATTACAATGAAACTAAAAATGTCTTTGATGCCAAATTCATAGTAAAACAACAACATAACTGATTTCTGGTTCTTCCCAGCTGTAGCCAGGAATAAAGTTGGGATCTGGGAGTGAATTGAGAATCAGGCAGTGGGGAGCAACAGGAACTGGAACTGAAGTTTGGAATCAAGTGAGATAGAGCAATGGAAAATGGGATTGAAGTGATGAGTGGGAGGGAAAGCGCAATGACGTCCATTTGAGAATGTTTCTTTGTTTGATCGGGTGTGATTGACCGGGGTGAACACCTCCTGGTGTTCTGACCAACATTGCTCCTTCAACCAACACCATCAAAACAGATGAACTGGTCAGTATTCATTACTGTTTGTGGAACCTAGCTACGTCAAATTGGCTGCCGTGTTTGCCTACAAAACAAGTGTCTACACTTCAAAAAGTAATTAGTTGGCCATGAAGTGCTACGAGGATGTGAAAGACATGATAAAAATGCAAGTTTTTTCTTTAAGCTAATCTTTTGTAAAATACTTTTAAATACACAATGGCCCTGAATTTCCACAATGTCTGTTGTACCATTGTTACACCAGAAAGTTATGCCAGCCAAGGGAGTTGAACGCAATTTTCGTGGTAAGTTAATTTGCATATAAAGTGCTGTAAGTTCTGGCGTAATTACAATTCTAAAAGCGCAGTGATCGGCTTAGGCCACGGGAAACTACAGTGAGAAGCGACACAGCCTCTGTAAAAACTGCAGTCTTCATTAGAGCACTTGGGGGTAGCAAGGGAAGGCTGCAGAGTGCCACCAGGTGAGTGTTGCTCCTATACAAATGAGCTTGGCGGAGCTTGGGCAGACGGATCGTTAAAGCTGCCAAAAAGATTGAGGAAACTCACGTCTAACATATTAATGGAGCATAAGTGGCAGAATATTCTAAACGTGAGTTTCTCAATCTTTTTTAGCATGATAATGGTGTAAGTGCTGAAGATAGTGAGGAAATTTAAGTTCAGTGTTTCTTTTCTTCAAATATTTCTTACTGCTGAGGGAGCTGAAACTGGCCTGAACTATTCTCTTGAGAGTTCCAAACTCTTTCGAAGATTTGGACGGCTATTGCTCTTTAAATATCCCTGAAAAGTTACCACAGCTTCCTGGAATTCAATAACCGTTGATCCAAAATGACTGACTATCATACATTTAACTGAACAAATCTCAATATGCGCCTGTTTGAAAATAGCTTGGCTCCTCTTTCAACTGACAAAATTTGAAAGACTGGTATTGAGTTAAGCTTGAAACAGGATTCTGGCTGCTGGTTTTTAAATGCCTGACATATTTAAAGCGACAGCCACCACGCCAAAACCAGATAAAACCATATTTCATTTTTGTTTTAGCGACATCATAAATTCATTTGCTCGGGTATATCTTCATGGATTATGATGTTGCTTTGCTTATGCACCAGATGAATTCTTACCATCCTGTGAGGGGAAAAACAAGGGAGAGTACAATATTAGATTTGATTTTTGTTAACAAAGAGGGAGTAGTAAATAAAGTACTGTAATTATACAGGGACATCTTTGTTGTCAATTTAAGGTAAAATTTGAGGGCAGATTTCCTCTGTGCATTATGCGAACAAAATCATAATACACTGTACATACTAGTCGATCTCCCAAGACCAAGTATAGTATCCAGGTTTGGCAGAGTTAGAGGGTAGTTTTAGGAGAGTTAACATTGAAAGTAACAGGGAGCAAATGAGGATGGCAAAATAGGAGCAGATCATAGGATAATAGAATGATACAGCACTGAAGGAGGCCATTCGGCCCATCGTGCCTGTGCCGGCTCTTTGTAAGAGCTATCCAATTAGCCCCATTCTCCTGCCCTTTTCCCATAGTCCTGCAATTTTTTTGCCTTCAAGTATTTATCCAATTTCCATTTGAAAGTTATGATTGAATCTGCTTCCACCGCCCTTTCAGGCAGTGCATTCCAGATCATAACAACTCAGATAATAAAAGGTAAGTGTAGAGTAGATACATTGTTAAGTTTTAAAGAAATCCAATTCTATCAACTAATATCACAAATACAGTAGTTCATCACAAGTAAATTTAAACAAAATCATAGGTAAATTTCTGTGTCACACTTATGGTCCTTTCACAAATAGTCAATTTTTAAAAATTCGTTTATGGGATGTGGGCATCGCTGGCAAGGCTGGCATTTATTGCCCATCCCTAATTGCCCTTGAGAAGGTGGTGGTGAGCCGCCTTTTTGAACCGCTGCAGTCCGTGTGGTGAAGGTTCTCCCACAGTGCTGTTAGGAAGGGAGTTCCAGGATTTTGACCCAGCGACGATGAAGGAACGGCGATATATTTCCAAGCCGGGATGGTGTGTGAATTTGGAGGGGAACATGCAGGTGGTGGTGTTCCCATGTGCCTGCTGCCCTTCTCCCTCTAGGTGGTAGAGGTCACAGGTTTGGGAGGTGCTGTCGAAGAAGCCTTGGTGAGTTGTTGCAGTGCATCCTATAGATGGTACACACTGCAGCCATGGTGCTCCAGTGGTGAAGGGAGTGAATGTTTAGGGTGGTGGATGGAGGCGAGTCACTCGCCGCAGAATACCCAGCCTCTGACCTGCTCTTATAGCCACAGTATTTATGTGGCTGGTCCAGTTAAGTTTCTGGTCAATGGTGACCCCCAGGATTTTGATGGTGGGGGATTCGGCGATGGTAATGCCGTTGACTGTCAAGGGGAGGTGGTTAGACTCTCTCTTGTTGGAGATGGTCATTGCCTGGCACTTGTCTGGCGCGAATGTTACTTGCCACTTATCAGCCCAAGCCTGGATGTTGTCCTGGTCTTGCTGCATGTGGGCACAGACTGCTTCATTATCTGAGGGGTTTCGAATGGAATTGAACACTGTGCAATCATCAGCAAACATCCCCATTTCTGACCTTATGATGGAGGGAAGGTCATTGATGAAGCAGCTGAAGATGGTTGGGCCTAGGATACTGCCCTGAGGAACTCCTGCAGCAATATCCTGGGGCTGAAATGATTGGCCTCCAAAAACCACTACCATCTTCCTTTGTGCTAGCTATGACTCCAGCCACTGGAGAGTTTTCCCCCTGATTCCCATTGACTTCAGTTTTACTAGGGCTCCTTGGTGCCACACTCAGTCAAATGCTGCCATGATGTCAAGGGCAGTCACTCTCACCTCACCTCTGGAATTCAGCTCTTTTCTCCATGCTTGGAGCAAGGCTGTAATGAGGTCTGGAGCCGAGTGGTCCTGGCGGAACCCAAACTGAGCATCTGTGAGCAGGTTATTGGTGAGTAAGTGCCGCTTGATAGCACTATCGACAACACCTTCCATCACTTTGTTGATGATTGAGGGTCGACTGATGGGGCGGTAATTGGCTGGATTGGATTTGTCCTGCTTTTTGTGGACAGCACTTCCTGGGCAATTTTCCACATTGTCGGGTAGATGCCAGTGTTGCAGCTGTACTGGAACAGTGTGGCTAGAGGCGCGGCTAGTTCTGGAGCACAAGTCTTCAGCACTACAGCCGGGATGTTGTCGGGGCCCATAGCTTTTGTTGTATCCAGTGCATTCAGCCATTTCTTGATATCACGTGGAGTGAATTGAATTGGCTGAAGACTGGCTTCTGTGATGGTTGGGATATCGGGAGGAGGCCTAGATGGATCATCCACTCGGCACTTCTGGCTGAAGATGGTTGCAAACGCTTCAGCCTTGTCTTTTGCACTCACGTGTTATTTATGATAGAAATTCAATACAAATTTATCTGAAAGAGATGCAAATGTGATGAATTATGAATAAAATGTATTTATTGAAATTCAGTCATCACAAATTTCCTAGCAAAAAGAAGTAAAATCCATCAAATCACTCAAAATACTTTTTGAAAACATTTTCAGCTTCTAATTCTTTTCATCAGCGGTATGACAATAAGAACAAAATTAGGTTTCCAACATAATAAAAATATTAAACCTTTACATATTTCACCATAACATTATTAATATTGGCAAAGGATTTGTTCTTTGTGTGCCCTGCACTCTTTTGGTTAAGTGGAATAACCCAGAAGCATGTGAGGTAATTGAGTTTCTTTCCAACAAAAAAAAAGGAAACAGTGGGACCGTGGAAAGATCCCAAAGATGATATCGTGAGTGAACAAGAGATAGGAAATATACAAAATGAATTCTTCTATTGTTAATGGAGTGACCATGGTCAGTCTTCCCAGTAGAAATTGAATTTCTGAGAAGGGTGGAGGAAATACTAACAGAAATAGAAATTGAAGACTTGACCATCACTGATAGGCTGAGGAAATTAAAGTTAGACAAGTATCAGGCCCAAATGGCCTTTATACAAGGATACTTCAAGAAAATCAATCACATTCTTGCCATTATCTTTAAGGAATGATTAGAATTGGAAGTAGTGCCCAAAGATTGGAAAATAGCTAACGTAACACCCATCTGTACAAAGGGATGACCCAGGAAACTACTGGCCAGTGAACCGAACATCCATTGTTGTAAAGTATGCAAGGCATTCAAAAAGAGAAGATAAAGTAACACCTAGATAGGTATAATGTGGTAAGAGAAAGTCAGCATCAATTTATGGGCGTTCTTGCCGAATAAATTTACTGGAACTCTTCAAAGAGAAATGGATCTTGTTGACAATGGATATCATGTGGATGTGATATATTTAGATTTCAGGAAGACTTTAAGTACTGCATCAACCAAATGATTCTTCTACAAGGGAAATATAATTGGATGAGCAGGCATGCTCCTGAAGCGGATTGAAATTGGCTAAACCAGAGAAAGCAAAGAGTGGTTGTGAATTAAACTGTATCAACGTGGCAGTGGGTCACTGGTGGAGCACCACAGGGATCAGTGATGGGGCTATTGCTGATTACAATGTAATTAAGTGATTTTGAGCTGGAGACAGAAACAGAGTTGACTAAGTTTGAAGATGACACCAAATTGGGAGGGATTTTAGAAAATAGGGAACAAGCCAAATATAAAGGGATCGGGATAGATTGGGAAGGTGGGATGATGAGTGGCAAATGGCATTAAATGTGGAGAATTACAAAGGTTATGAGATAGAGAAGTGAATTAAACAATGGGGATATAAACTAAATGTCATCAGGCTACAGGACACAAAAGATAAATCTGGGATTTTGGTAGATATCTCACAGAAACCAAAAGCACAGTTAGTGACAGCAGATTTTCAGATGGATAGCCAGAAGAATAGAACACAAATCTCAGGAAGTGATAATGAGTCTGTACAAGGCACTGGTACAATGGCCACACCTGAAATACTGTGTATAATTCTGGCTCCCAGTACCACAAGGTTATCCATGCAACAGAGACAGTGCAGCAAAGGGCAATCAAACTAATACTCAGTAGCTTAATGCATCTGAGGTACAAGGAAAGCTTCAGATTGTTTATTTTAGAGCAGAGAAAGCTCAGGGGAGTAATTATTCAAGATTCATAAGGGAATTGATAAATGAAACCTCAATAATATGTTCAAGAGTGAAGCAAACACTAGACCAAGCTCAGAAGAGGTAAGGCATACAGGCAGTTTAAATTTAACTACCTTAGACAGGGCTGATGAATGTTTGAATTATACTTCCCAGTGGAGGAGCCTAGTTTTAAAGGAGAATTGGACCAATAATTGAGGAGAGGATAATTGAGATATATTAGCTTTTGGCTAGAGGGTCTGCATAGCTTTCCCTGTCCTGTATTTTCTTACATTCCTGTCTGCAGACAGGAAAATTGTTGAAATTCTTTTCCACTGTGTCACCACAGTGGAGTAGAGAAAAAAAACAGAAACGGCAGTAAATTTTCAGAGTTGATGCAGTCATAAAAGAGCACTTTAGACAGTCTGAATGGATTTCAAACACTGAAAGTGGATAAGGCAGCTGACCAGGCCATCTTCATTGTAGGTTTTAAAGGACTTGCAACATGTAGTTATGGGCCCAGTTAGAAATATTTTCTGGAGTTCACTTAGGGAAGATTCCAGAGGACTGGCAAATATCAAATATAACTCTTCTTCAAAAAGAGGATTAGGGATGAGTATTTTATTATTAGACCTATAAGTATTGATTAAGGGACAGTACATAAGGACATAAGAAATAGGAGCAGGAGTAGGCCAATCGGCCTCTCGAGCCTGCTCCGCCATTCAATAAGATCATGGCTGATCTGATCCTAACCTCAAATCTAAATTCATGTCCAATTTCCTGCCCACTCCCCGTAACCCCTAATTCCCTTTACTTCTAGGAAACTGTCTATAGACAGTATAAGGGATCAAAGAAAGAATTTGCATTTATATAGTGCCTTTCATGACCTCAGGACATCCAAAAGCGCTATACAGCCAATTAATATTTTTTTAAAAAGACTGGTGACTGGTGTAATGTAGGAAACCACAAGATCTCACAAACAGCAAAGTGATAATGACCTGATAATCAGTTTTAGTGATGTTGGTAGAGTGATAAATATTGGCCAGGGCAACAGGGAGAACTCCCCGACTCTTCTTCGAAACAGTGCCATGGAATCTTTTCTGCCCACCTGAGAGGGCAGATGGGGCTTCGGTTTAATGTCTCATCTGAAAGACGGCACATTCGACATTGCAGCACTCCCTCAGGACTGCACTGAAGCGTCAGCCTAGATTTTGTGCTCACATGTCTAGAGTGGGACTTGAATCTACAATCTTCTGACTCAGAGGCGAGAGTGCTACCAACTCAGCCACAGCTGACACCCCATCTCATCTGAAGGACAGCACACTATAGCAATGCAGCAACACCTTAGAACTGCACTGGAGTGTCAGCCCAGTTCAAGTTCTAGAGTGGAGTTTGAATTTAAAACCTTTGTGATTCAGAAGTGAGAATGGAACCAGCTGAGCTAAATAAATTCAATTAAAAAAAACTATTTTGATTTGTTTTAATAGAGTCTATTTTTATTTTTGCTGATATTTTTACATACATTTTTAGAAAAATCACCTTCAAGCAGAAAAGATCTGCAGCAGCTGCAATATTGATTCAGTACGTGTAGCACTAAACATTTTTATGCTTGTGAGCAACTAGGAAAAATGCAGCCTCAAAGTCAGATAAAGTGTTTACTGACTTGTCAGGACCAGTGAAAGTTTCAAACTGCTCGATCTCATAACCAACCTCCTTCAAAGCTTTTTCTAAAAAGACCCGATCGAATGTCAAACATGAAAATACATACTCGTTCACCTTATAAAAGGTCTCGTTCAAAACGCCAGCCATAATGAGTACCCCGCCTGGTTTTAATAGAGAGGTTACATTTCTCAAGGCATTGCAGTATGCTGTTTTATCCTTACAGGCAGCTTCCAGACACAAGGAAGTCAACAGACAGTCAACAGGTTCCAATTCCACTGGATACAGAGGATTACTTTGATGAATATCGCACATCAAAACTTGTTTGATGGAATCTCTCAGCTTTTTCTCTTTCTCTGCCCATTGTTTCCTGAATGATACAAACTCATTATATGAGACAGGAATCTGCACAGAATCACGTTCAATTTATTCCATGATAAAAGAGGTGACATGCAGTGTGTGGTTCAAACGTATTTTTAACAGCCTCTGTTTTTTCATAGACGTCCCTAATTGAGGCTGCTCCATAGCAAACACTTGGTGGGGACTGTGTTAAGTAAAAAACCTTCTGCTGGTTGATGTGTACAAACAGATTGTGTACATCAAACGAACACCAGCTGACAGAAAGAAATGAAAGAATTTTCACTTATATAGTAGCTCATCACATCTTTAAGTGTTTCACCGACAATGAACTGCAGTCACTGCTACTATGTGAGCAAATGCAGCAACCATTTTGTAGTCAGCAATAGGGTGAAAGTTTATTTTATTGGTGTTAATAGTTGAGGGAAGTATGTTGGCCAGGACGCTGGGAGATTTTGCTGGATGCTACCGTGAGATCAGGAATGGAGGAAAGATCTTGAGAACAGGAGTCGGCCATTTAGATACCAACTTTACTTCCTATTAATTAAAATGTCTTTTGGGCTCTAAAGAGGAACCTTTTAACTGATATAGATGCTCAACACCTGAGGGAGTCAGCACCTTTCTGAATCTACATGTGCCTTTCTTTATGTGAACAGGATTATCATGTTTTTTTACCTGACTGAAGAGTCATCTAACTGCAAGTTACAAACCTAACCTAAACACAGCAATGATGTCTGTTTGCAGTGGAGTTTATTCTTGTCCTGTTACAGGTTGATCTGATCCCCCTATATCTGACCAAAACAGCAAATTGCTCAGATTAAACTTGTAATCTGAAGGAGTGGCTCAGACACTCCAGGTAATTCAGTACAGATGAGGGATCAAACCCAGGATCTTCCTGGCCTGTACGGTTCAGTAACACACTAAGGTGTGCATATGAACCATTGGGGAACTTTTTATCTTTTAAGGAAAATAAAACATAAAACAAAATCTTACGAAATACCTGTTGCCTTCCAGTTCACACACGAATTTTGTAAATGGGCTCCAGTCAAAAGCTCCTGGATCATTTTGTAACCACAGCTCAATCTCTCGACGGTTGTTGGAAACATAATCGGTCACAACAATTTCCTCCACATACTCAGAGGCACAGAGAGCTGAGTGAAGGCAGGGGCCACATCCAATTTCAAGCAGCGTATGGATTTTCGGACCTGGAATAATTCAAACATCAGTCATTAAGTGGGGAAGAACATAGGAAAATGCAATTCAGATAGTAATTAAGTAACAGCCATAAGGTCCACATGAAGAGATGTTCCCTCCCAGATCCAAACAGGTTTCCAATTTTATGTTAAAATGTATACTAAAAGTAAACAATAATTAGGCTCAGAGAGTGCCAATGAGAACTTGGGGGGGGGGGGGGAGGCGAGGGAGAAAGAGGAGGGAGGAATGTCATCATGATCTGAATGAATGGGGTTACATACGAACAAACGAATTCAGAGCATTCGGCCCCTCGAGCCTGCTCTGCCATTTGATAAGATCATGGCTGATCTGATTGTGACCTCAACCCTACTTTTCCGTCTACCTATTATAACCTTTGACTCCCTTGTTAATCAGGAATCCATCTAACTCAGCCTTAAAAATATTCAATGATCCTGCCTCCACCGCTCTTTGGGGAAGGGAGTTCCACAGACTCACGACTGAGAGAAAAAATTTCTCCTCATCTCCGTCTTAAATGAGAGACCCCTTATTTTTAAACTGTGGCCCCTAGTTCTAGTCTCTCCCACAAGGGGAAACATCCTCTCAGCATCTGCCCCTTCTAGTCCCCTCAGGATCTTATATGTTTCAATATGATCACCTTTCATTCTTCTAAACTCCAGTGTATACAGGCCCAACTTGTCCAACCTTTCCTTTTTTGAAGAATGCCTGTGAGGAGAGAGAGGAAGATGAGTGTCAGCAGGAACTGGAAGGGCAGAAGACAAGAGATGATTGCCAGAATGAACTGGGAGGAAAGTAAACACATGTGTGAACTGAGGGGGGAAGAGGGTGTGCCAAAGTAAACCAAGGGGTGAGGGGGGGGGCAAGTAGTAGAATGCCTCTATAATTTTTTTTGGGGGGGAGGAGAGAAGACTGACTTTCTGTTATTATGACAACCATATAGTATTGGTTACCATACAGAATATGGTATTGAGATAGAGGATCAGCCATGATCATATTAAATGGCGGAGCAGGCTTGAAGGGCCAAATGGCCTACTCCAACTCCTATTTTCTATGTTTCTATAAACAATTTTAAAACAAGTTAACAATCAGATTTAGTGACACCAATGCCATAATCGTTCACAAATTCTTTGCAGGAAATGAGAGAAACTCCCTGCAATTTTCACCACAATCCTTTGCTACACCATAGAATTACAACACGGAAATAAGCTGTTTGGCCCAAACAGTCCATGTTGGGGTTTATCCTCCACATGAGCAGTAATCCTAATTCTGTGTGCTCAATCTGTTCCCATATCTCTTGATTTTCCTTTTTCTTCAACCACTTATTCTTAAATGTTGACATGGTCTCTGCTTCACATCAATAACTCTGGTAGTACATTCCGAAGACTCACAAGCCTCTGTGTAAAAATGTATCCTTGTTGTTTGTGCTAAATGTCTTACATATGATCTATCTTTGTCTCCTTGTTCTAGACCCCCTCAATTACTGGATACAGTTTGCGTCTATCAACTCTGTCCCATCCCTTCATAAGCTTAAACACTTTTATGAAATCACCTCTTAATCTCTGCTGTTCAATGAAAATAGCCCCAATATTTCAATTCTTTCTTCATGTTTGTATTTCCTCATACCAGGCAGCATCCTAGCTTTACCCAACTAGTGATGGAATGGTAGGTATACCTGCAGCTTAATTTATGACAAGGCCATGCCCTACTGCACTTTCAGTGTATCTACATGTCATAGGCCTATATTCAGGGCTGCTTTTGAGTTTCAATTTTCCTGAAGCTTTATGCCAGTTTTTCTACTTATGTGGTTTGGCATGTATGCTATTCCGTGCTCACTGTCAGGGTGGTGGCCTAGAAGCTTATACCCCTATCATATACCCCAACCTAGAAATCTACCCCTACTCCTCATGGCTCCACATTCAAGTAAGTTTCTTACCTTCTTTCTTGCAGGTGTTCCGTAGGCCTGGTTTCTCCGAGTGCAGCCGGCAGTGGTGGCCTCTGGGCAAACCATTGTTGGAGCGAGGACCTCAAGCAGGTATATGCAAAGGGCCTAATGCCTGCTGCAGGCATGGGTAATGAATGCCTCTCGTTTGTCCTTACCCAATATGGTGGACAGGGTACTTCCGGCTGGAAGTGTGCGTATGCTTCCGGCCTGCCATTTTGGGGCCTGAGTAAGCTACGCAGCCCAATTTTTGGCCATTGTCCTCTGCCTTCAATAGATGTTAGCATTCTCCCTACCAACTCCCTCACAGTTAATGCTGGCACATTCCTTCATCACACACTCCAAAGTGCCACTCTCAGCTTCTCCCCCTTTTCCCCCCCAAAGCATGTTCTAAGCTTCAATTCTCTTGCCCCCACAAAGCTTCACTCATGGCAGCTGTTCCTTTCCCTCTCCCCTTCATTATCATCCATTCCCCCTTCCCTCTATTACCATCCAATACCCTCCCCTTCATTGCTATCCATTTCCTCTTTTACTTCCCCCTTTCATTGACATCCCCTCCCCCCTTTCACTGCCATCAATCGCTTCCTTTCCCCTCCTACTGCCATCCATTTTCTCCCTCTCCCAGTCCTGCTCCTTATAAGTCTGGTGACTAATAAACTGGAACAGGTTGCTGTCTCCTCTCCACAATACACCCGGAACTAATGGTGGGGGTTATGGCCTCTGCATACTGTCAACAGCAATTTCTGTTCTTGGGAAAATTCCACTTGAAGCAAATTGAGACTACAATCTATCCTCCTAGTGCTGGAAGTGGTGTGGATAGGAGACAGCCACCTGTTTCAATGCATTAGCCACCAGGCTCGGGAGGACTGGGACTTGGGAGATGGAGGAGGGGGCTCAGCTCTACTGACATACTGACCAGGCCTCAAAATATAGCTGCGTATAATGATTCCACTATTCCCTGCCAGAATGGAGAAGATTGGGTAATTCCCCTGTCAGTTACGCCTGGAGGCCACGCTGCTGGAAGCAACTGCAATTGATATTACACAATGAATTTTGATGGTTGCAATTCGTAGAGATTCTTTTTAAATAGACTGTAAATAGACTTTGTTTGTTTTGCTGGTTGCTTTAAAATACACTGGCTGCAAATCCGGGCTGGGGCTGATTTTGCTGCAGATTCAGGAACTGCATTCAGCCTTCAGCAGCTTTGTGCTGTCAGAAACCCTTCCTTGATTGCTTGATACAAAAGGTATTGAGTAACAAAATAAGTAATTGCTCGATAAAATTGTAGGGGATTGCTCACAAATCAGAGAGTCGCCCTTCTGAACAAGGGTGAGCTGGACAGTCTGGTTAACTAGAACCAAAGAATTTACTTACCACTGGAAAAGGCCTTTACCATATTCTTCAGAAAAAAAGGCAGGTATTCCCCTTCCTGCAGATGACCAGAGGGAAATAAGTAATACGTTTCCAAATAGATCCGAGAGTTAAACTTTTCCTCATAACAATCACCGTCAGTAAAATGTAACTCCATTTTTTCTCAAACAGGAAAGTTCACTGAGCACAGGATATGTTGCAAGGTCACAGCACTTTTAATCTTAAAGGGGAAGTGTCCTCATTGAAAATTGTTTTAAAATTTATTTTTTGAGGAGGGAAATGTTTCTGAAGAGCACTGTATTATTTTTCTCACAATGCCATTCCATAAAAGGCAGGTGATGATATATTTTTGATGTGGTTTACCTCATTGTATCAGGTCTTTATAAACAATGGGGATTAAAACTTGCCGAACGTTTTCATGAAGACTTTTAAGTCCCTTGTACCAGAAGTCTAAAGTATGAACAACAGCACGTCAATTAGCCAACAGGGTGGAACTGCAGTCCAGCGCTTAGACATGATAAGGAATATACAAAGACCTGTTGGCAGCTTGGCCTGGGCACAGGCACTAAAGTTAGAGACATTTAAAGCTGAACAAATTAAATTTATTATATATACAAATATTTATTTTTTGGATAATGGAATGCAATTAGAATAAAAATGAAGGGGGCATCCAGGAGTTGAAAATCGAGGAGGCTCCTCGGCCACCCCATTGCCCGCCTGATGCCATATTCAGGTGGGCTGTAAATGGGCAAGGAGCCCGCCAGCCTCAAGCAGGCATAAGGCTGCTTTACTGTACAAATAGAGGTCCAATGTCAGTTGTCGGTGGTCGACGCAAACTTCAGGTACAAATAGGAAGAACTTTTCCCACGCAAGCTCCGCCTCGTTGTATCAGGTCTTGCGCAGCCTAACCAACAGTTCTTAAAGGGACCACTGGAGGCCCATCAAAAAATGGCCACAAAAAAATGTTCAAAGTTATACTTTTGTGCAGCCGGAAGGAGCAGGAGTGTTCCTCCTGGCCTTAAAGAAATCCTAGCCGTAAACACGAGAAAAGTGTTGGTTTAAAGCCCAAACTGTGCAAGGGACTTCATCATAGTAAGAAGGAGATAAACGTCCCAGTGCTGCAGCTCAGATGAATCATAGAATGATACAGCACAGAAGGAGGCCATTCGGCCCATTGTGCCTGGGCCGGCTCTTTGAAAGAGCTATCCAATTAGTTCCACTCCCCTGCACTTTCCCCATAGGCCTGCAAATTTTTCTCCTACAAGTATTTATCCAATTCCCTGTTGAAAGTTATTATTGAATCATCTAGGATTAGATGAAGTAGGGAAGACGGAGACTGGTGTGGAGCATAGATGCCGGCATAGACCAGTTGGGCTGAAGGCCCTATTTCTGTGCTGTAGTTTCGATGTAACTCAATATCCAGCAATGCCAAGCCATACATGAATTGAAATGGCTTTCACTTACTTAATATGGTTTATGACTATCAACTTATGCAGTTAATACCCCATTCCCCAGAGTATCTACGATTCATATTTCGTGGACCACTCGGCTCCAGACCTCATTACAGCCTTGGTCCAAACATGCACAAAAGAGCTGAATTCCAGAGGTGAGATGAGAGTGACTGCCCTTGACATCAAGGAGCCCTAGTAAAATTTAAGTTAATGGGAGTCAGGGGGAAAACTCTCCAGTGGCTGGAGTCATACCTAGCACAAAGCAAGATAGTAGTGGTTGTTGGAGGCCAATCATCTCAGCCCCAGGACATTACTGCAGGAGTTCCTCAGGGCAGTGTCCTTGGCCCAACCATCTTCAGCTGCTTCATCAATGACCTTCCCTAAGGTCAGAAATGGGGATGTTTACTGATGATTGCACAGTGTTCAGTTCCATTCGCAACCCCTCAGATAATGAAGCAGTCCGTGCCCACATGCAGCAAGACCTGGACAACATCCAGGCTTGGGCTCATAAGTGGCAAGTAACATTCACGCAAGACAAGTGCCAGACAATGACCATCTCCAACAAGAGAGAATCTAACCACCTCCCCTTGACATTCAACGACATTACCATCTCCGAATCCCCCACCATCAACATCCTGGGGGTCACCATTGACAAGAAACTTAACTGGACCAGCCACATAAATACTGTGGCTACAAGAGCAGGTCAGAGGCTGGGTATTCTGTGGCAAGTGACTCACCTCCTGACTCCTCAAAGCCTTTCTATCATCTATGAGGCACAAGTCAGGAGTGTGATGGAATACTCTCCACTTGCCTGGATGAGTGCAGCTCCAACAACACTCAAGAAGCTGGATGTCATCCAGGACAAAGCAGCCTGCTTGATTGGTACCCCATCCACTACCCTAAACATTCACTCCCTTCACCACCGGCGCACCATGGCTGCAGTCTGTACCATCTATAGGATGCACTGCAAGGCTTCTTCGACAGCACCTCCCAAACCCGTGACCTCTATCACCTAGAAGGACAAGGGCAGCAGGCACATGGGAACAACACCACCTGCATGTTCCCCTCCAAGTCACACATCATCCCGATTTGGAAATATATCGCCGTTCCTTCATCGTCGCTGGGTCAAAATCCTGGAACTCCCTACCTAACAGCACTGTGGGAGAACCTTCACCACACAGACTACAGCAGTTCAAGAAGGCGGCTCACCACCATCTTCTCAAGGGCAATTAGGGATGGGCAATAAATGCTGGCCCTGCCAGTGACGCCCACATCCCATGATCGAATAAAAAAAAAAATCGAAAGGTACTGACCACATCCAAAGGTAGAGAACTGACATTTGGTTTCTGCATTGTAACCATGACTTGACTAGACAATCTGCTTACTCCACCCTTTCAGGCAGTGCATTCCAGATCATAAATACTTGCTGCATAAAAAATGTTTTCCTCATGTTGCCTCTGGCTCTTTTGCCAATTACCTGTTCTTCGACCTTTACACCACTTTCCTGTCCGATCCCCATATCCCTTGATTCCCTTAGCGTCCAAAAATCTATCGATCTCAGTCTTGAATGTACTCAACGACTGCACATCCACAGCCCTGTGGGGTAGAGAATTCCAAATATTCACGACCCTTTGAGTGAAGAAATTCCCCCTCATCTCAGTCCTAAATGGCCGACCCCTTATCCTGAGACTATGTCCCCTGGTTGTAGACTCTCCAGCCATGGGAAACATCCTCTTAGCATCTACCCTGACAAGCCCTCTTAGAATTTTATATGTTTCAATGAGATCACCTCTAAACTCCAGAAAGTTTAGCCCAATCTACTCAATCTTTCCTCATAGGACAACCCTCTCACCCCAGGAATCAATCTAATGACCTTTGTTGCACTGCCTCTAAAGCAAGTCTATCCTTCCTGAGGTAAGGAGATCAAAACTGTACACAGTCTCACCAAAGCCCTGTACAATTGCAGCAAGACTTCCTTACTTTTGTACTCCAACTCAATTGCAATAAAGGCCAACATACTATCTGCCTTCCTAATTGCTTGCCATACCTGCATGTTAACGTCCTGTGTTTTGTGTACAAGGACACCTAAATCCCTCTGAACATCAGCATTTAATAGTTCATCGTCATTTAAAAAATATTCAGTTTTTCCATTTTTCCTACTAAAGTGAATAACCTCATATTTCCCCACATTACACTGCATCTGCCACCTTCTTGCCCATTCACTTAACCTGTCAATATCCCTTTGCAGACCCTTTCCGTCCTCCTCACAGCTTAGTTTCCCACCTAGCTTTGTATCATCAGCAAACTTGGATACACTATACTCGGTCCCTTCATCTAAGTCATTAACATAGATTGTAAATAGCTGAGGTCCAAGCACCAATCCTTGCGGCACTTCACTAGTTACAATCTGCCAATCCTAAAATGACCCGTTTATTCCTGCTCTCTGTTTTCTGTCCATTCTTACCACTCTTTGGGTAAAGAAGTTTCTCCTGAATTCCCATTTGAATTGATTAGTGACTATTTTATATTTATGACTTTTGGACTCCTCCACACAGCGTGAGTAGCCAACTGATTTTTCCCTGAGTTGAAGGGAACTGTTAAAATTGGGATTGAAGGTGCTGCTTCATGTCAAAGTTGATGTGTTGGTGGGAATGGCTGAACAGCTTTACAGGTTGGTAACCTTGGCAGACTTTGCATGTAATGCTGTTCCGTCAGAAACAGGTGGGTTGCTTTATCACTCTATGGGCCTGAATAATGGCTCACTCCAGTGGCCCTGGGGATTACCAGTGGCATATAAATTGAATGCTCTTATTACCCTGACTTGAGCTCATCCAAAACTCTGTTACCCGTATCCCATCTCGTATCAAGTCCCGTTCATCCATCAACCCGTGCTCACTGACCTACATTGGTTCACGGTCTGGCAATGCCGCGATTTTAATATTCTCATCCTTGTTTTCAAAACCCTCCATGGCCTTGCCCCTCCCTATCTCTGTAACCTCCTCCAGCCCTACAACCCTCCGAGATCTCTGCGCTCCTCCAATTTTGGCCTCTAGCACATCCCCGGTTTTCATCGCTCTATCAATTGGTGGCCGTGACTTCAGCTGCCTAGGCCCTAAGCTCTGGAATTCTCTCCCTAAACCTCTCCGTCTCTCTACATTTCTCTTCTCCTTTAAGATGATCCTTACAACCTACCTCTTTGACTGAGGTTTTGGACACCTGTCCTAATATCTCCTTATGTGGCTCAGTGTCAAATTTTGTTCGATAACCGCTCCTGTGAAGAGCCTTGAGACGTTTTACTACGTTAAAGGCACTATATAAAATGCAAGTTGTTGTTGTTGACGGCCAAAGAGAGTGCAGATCTGACTGAAGGCAGTTCCTGCAGCTTATCCTTTCGGAACTGTTACAGGTTGGTAACCTTGGCAGACTTTGCACGTAATGCTGTTCCGTCAGAAACAGGTGGGTTGCTACTTGCAATAAGCTACAGGAACATGGCAATGTAGTATCACCTCTCTATCAGCAAGTGGTGCTGTTGTATCGTAAAACTATTACACTGGATAATTCAGAATGTGATCACTGGAATAAAAACAGAAGACGCTGGAAACACTCAGGAGGTCAGGTAGCATCTGTGGAGAGAGAGAAACAGAGTTAATATTTCAGGTCGTGACCTTTCATCAGAACTGGAAGAAGTTAGAGATGAACAGCTTTTAATTAAATACAGAGCCAGGGAAAAGGGCAGGAGAAGTACAAAAGGATGGTAGATCTAGATGCCCCGGAGGAGCCCAGGGAGGACCCGTCTGCCATTGATCCTGGGGGTGGGATGGTGACAGAGGAAGGGCGGCTGGTGCTGCCGATCCGTTCGCTGCACCCTGAGCAGTGGATGGGTCAGTCGCGGATGGTGATGACCTGTGCGCGGGTGATGTATTTCTTCCACCATCTGCACAGCCTGAATTACAACATGCAGCTCCTGTTCGTTAAGTTGCTAGGCAGCTGGGTGTCCTTGCAGGAGCTGCCTGTCTTTTACTGGGATCTAATCAGGGTCTGGAATATGGTTTTCTCCAGCCGGAGCTCTCCCCCTTTAGGGGCGGTGGCCAACCTACGGGAGCCGCTGCTCAGGAACCCGCACCTCCGCGTGATCAGCTTTGGCAATACGTGGCTGGCGGAGAGGAGGGCTCTGGCTGGCAAGTTGACTAGAGTCAGGGACATACTGTATGGTGGAAAAGAGGGCTGGATGTCACCAGAGACATTGGCAGAATGGATGTTCTGGCACTACGTCTGGTCTGCAGCCAAAGCCATCGAGGTGATAAAAGTTACACTTGGCCCTGACTCCACCAGGTGTGTTGAGGAGGTTTGAGCAGGTGGAGTGATTCTGTCCGATCTGACCCCCGTTTGGATGGAATTTCTCATCGGCGCCAGGCCCCGAATCCTCCCACGAGAGCCTGCACCTCACAACTTGAGCCATCTCTCGGAAATTCCCTCCGTGCCATTTCATTCTGCGCGGAGGGGTTTCCTGTACGGGCTGCTCCTGCACACCCTGCACTTCCTCACCCATGCCTTCCGTCCGTGCCATCTTGCCATCTGGTGGAGGTGGGGGTCCTCAATGGAGGGCTCTCTATGCAGAAGTCCTCCCCATCACCATTGGCGATCTGGGGTTGGAGAGTGTTGCATGGAGCAGTGCCGACCAACAGGTCTTTAACTCACTTCACGGACACCTAGACTACCTGTGACTTTTGCGGCCTGGATTAGTCCGTGTTTCATATCTACATGGAGTGTAAGAGGTTGCAGCCCCTCCTGCACTATTTGAAGGGGCTGCTCCTCAACTTCTGGCTCCACTTCAGTCCCACGCTCCTGAGCTTTGGCCACCTGGTGCAGAGGGGCAGCGGGCAAGTCGGAAGACCTCCTTGTGGGTCTGCTCCTGGGCCTGACCAAGGTGGCCATCCACAGGTCCAGGTTGGACATGGCCAGTGGGGGCGGTCGCTCTGGCTCCCTGCCTCTCTTCTGTGCCTGGGTGGCCTTGGAGAGCGTGCACGTGGTGTCTGCCAGTACACTTGTGGCCTTCCATGAACTGTGGGCATCGCAGAGACTGGAGTGCATAGTGGATAGGGACAGTAATATTATTATTTAATTTGATAAGTTTCCTTTCTCTTTTGTAGGGTTTGGGTGCTTGTTGTTTGTGCCACCTCAAAAAAGGGGACACTTTTGTTAATTTTCTTTAATTTGGGCGTCCCAGTGTCTACTTACCAAAAAAAAATGAAATCCACAATGTCGGTTCTATCAAATCTGTCTACATTGTATGCTAAGGTATTTTGTTAATAGGAGTTGTGTTACCACAGCAGGACTAGTTCAACCAGTTTATCTTCTATCAGATTTGATTTGTTATCTGTTGCCACAGAGACATGTATTCCAAAAACAAAGGTTACTGACGCCATACACTGTGTCAGCCGTGGTGCTGTGGGTGACGCATTTGGCTCTAAGTCAGAAGGTCATGGGTTCAAGCACAAATCTAGAGACTTGAGCCCATAATCAGGATGATGTAATAGATCCCATGAAGGTATTTCGAAGAGGAGTGATGTCTTGGCCAATATTTATCCTTCATCCAACACCTAAAATCAGGTCATTATTACACTGCTGTTTGTGAGATTTGCTGTGCGCAAAAGTGGCTGACACATTTCCCACATTACAACAGTGACTACACTTCAAAAGTATTTCATTGGCTGTAAAATGCTTTGGGATTTCCTGAGGCTATGAAAGGTGATATATATATATAAGTGCAATGTTCTTTCCTTATTTACATATGACTCCAATCAATAAGAAGGAAATTGTATGGATCAATTGGTAATGACCCAGACATTGTGTCAGTATAAGGCTAAGGCAATTTCAGGACAATCAACCTTGCTACTTTTTCATCACTAATATCTGGGAGCTGGTTCCCAACTTCAGTCAGCTTGTCTCACAGATTAGTCAAGCAACAGCCCAAAACCTAGTCTTACTCACATAATCATATCAATCAGCCAACATCCCAGACTCCTCCATCGCCATCCCTGTGTATGTCTTGTCCCATAAACAGGATGAATCCACCAGAGGACATCCTCCACTGTGCTAAATGGGACAAACTAAGGACAAATGTGGCTGTGGATCAGCAGCAGCAGTAGAATTGTAACAATCTGTAACCTCATTGTCCAGTACATCCCTCATTCCTTGATCACCATCAAGCTAGGAGGCCAACCCTGGTTCAATGTGGAGTGTAGAAGAGGTGCTAGGAGTAGCACGAAGCATACCTTGAAATAAGGTACAAAGCTAATGAAGCTACTACAAGGAGCTACTTGCATGCTAAACACGAGAAGCAATAGGTTAAGTAGTCCCACAACCAACAGATTAGAGCTAAGCCCTGTAACCCTACCATATCCAGGGAAGAATGGTGGTGGACAACTAAGCAACTAACAGGAAAAGGAGGCTCCATGAACATTCCCTTCCTCAACTATTATGGCATGTGTGCCAGGGACAAGGCCGAAGTGTTTGCAAGTGTCTTCAGCCAAAGGAACCAAGTGGACGATCCTACTCAGCCTCCCCACTGAAGCACCTACCATCATAGATAGTGTCCAGCCAATTCAATTCATTCCATGGTGACATTAAGAAGCAATTGAGTGCTGGGGGCCCTGACAATAACCCGGCTGTAGTGCTGAAGACCTGCGAATCAGAGCCAGCCGCTGTTGAGCCGGGTCCTCGGTCCTAGGTCACCCTGCCAATGATTGGGCTTGGCATTGTAACATTAGCAGAATCAATAATACACATAATACTCAAGCAACAATTAACAGAATCAAGGTCGGTATTACTCAGTCCGAGTCTGGTCAGCAGAGCAGCGTGGTAGCTCTCCTTCATATCTGCTGTGTTTTGTCAAGTAACAAGGTTACGACCCCCTCTGAGGTCATCTGACAGTTAACAAGCTTATTTAACAGTTCCCCACTTTGAGGGTAAGAAACATAGTTTTGATCCCTCAACAGGATGACTAATCATCTTCTCCCTCCCGCATAAGGGCAGCTAGCTCCAGAGTATTAGCGTGTCAGTTAAGCCTTGTAAACATCCGCTTTAAATAGCACGTCACAATACTCAATTACAATAAAAGATGTGGAATAAGCATTGTCTTTTTAGGGCTAATCTGGATGTCACGTTCAGTCAGCAATGTCCAGTGGTTCAGTCTTTGCGACGAGACCAATGTGTCACCGGGCTTTAGTAACAAGTTTAGAGGGGTGTAGGGAGAATGCAACATCAAATTCTGTAGCCCGGTGATAAAAGTAAAATGCTTGACTGCCCAGAAGGTTGCTGGAAGGTGTCGCTCATGTGGGTTGAACGTCTCCTCAACTCCAGTAAGGATGCGGGATGCATAAGCGATCGGTGTCAATCTGCCGTGCACCTCCTGGCACAGTACGGCTGCTAGGCTTTTGGATGTGGCCCCACTTCCAGGTTTGGATCTGGAGAGATCAAGTACGTAGCCTGTGCAACTGCTTGCTTTAGCTTGGTTACTGAATCGGTATCTTCGTCTGTCCAATCCTGCTGAACTGAATCATCATTCCCTTTGAGTGAATCGTACAATGGCTTAGTGAGTTCTGTGAACTGTGGAATGAACGAGCTTTTGTACCCCACCAGCCCCCAAAACGACCGGAGATCCATCTTTGACACTGGCAATGGTAGCCTCTGCAAAATGTCCACCTAGTCAGGCGTCTTTCCGTCATGTGATAAAGTGATCCCCAGAAAAGATACTTCTGATTGTCGTTGCTGAGATTTTTTGGGATTGATGTTTAGACTGGCCGTCCTTAGTCTGCCCAGAATGTCCTGGAGCACTATCAGATCAAAATGTCATCCGCATGAACGGACTGTGAGTGAGAACATCCTTTCAGTATAAACGCCATACGCTTGTGGAAGATTGTAGGGGAGTTGCAAACATGTCCAGGTATATTGTTGGTTGTTGAAAATAAGTGAACTTATACTGATCCTCTGGGTGAACTGGAACACTCCGGAATCCGTTGGAGATGTTGAGGGTCGAAAAGATGTCGGCCGTCCTCGGGACCCGTGCCATCAACCTGAGTGAATTTCTCACCACAGGCACTCACGAAGGTGTGACTGAGTTCAATTTCCTGTAATCAATTGTCAATCGCCAACTTCCATCTGGTTTCTTTACCAGTCAAATTGGTGAATTCACCAATTCCCTAATTGATCCCTGGAATGACCCCTGACAAATCACATTTTGCTCTAGCAGAGAGTCAATTGCAGCTTGAACATAAGAATGGCTCTCAGTGGGAATCGGATATTGTTTACATTTACCATGCAGTGGGCCGCTAACCCTTTCTTTCTCGTCTAACCTACCACTATCATATTTGTGTTTAGCTGTCACCTCATCCATCTTGAATGCCTGGGTCAGATGAGTGAGGGGAGGGTAAGGTTCAGGTTTCTTAATTGCATACACGGCAAAAACATCGGATATAATCGCAAAAGACACATTAGGCTGTTGTCCCATCACATCTTTCAACCGCAAACATTGGCCAGTATAATCAATCAATATCCTGTACTGGGTTAATGCATCGGATCTCAATAGCGCCTCACCCATCAGTATAGTCATTGCGACCGGATCAGGTATTTGCATCTGAATACCATCCATACTCAGATCAACATGAGTCAATTGCGTAGATTCTTGTACAGAGCTGTTAAAGCCTTGTGATGAATGAATAACCCTTGTGGATCCTGCAAAGTCAGAGGGGTGTAAGGCATGTAAGACAGTGACATTAGAACCAGTGTCCCCTAATAACTCCTGCTGTGGGCCCCCTCTGATCACAGCAGTGACGAAAGGCTGATTGTCATGTGTCCTCCAGAACCTTACTACTGGATAGTGGTGGGGGCCAGAACCCCGTCATTGTGGGTCCGGACGAGTTCGCTCGCCCTTCACCGGTGGCGCTGAGACCTGGACTGAATGGACCTGAGGGAGGCCAGCCGTGGTTAATTGCTGAGTAGCCAATAACACAATTAATTTGTCTAATTTTTGATCTGTAGGGGACGGACATGGGGGTTCATAGGGAGGAGATTAGTTGGACCTCGGTCCTGGATCTCCACCTCCCCCTGGATCGAGCAATTTGGCAATCTTTTGCCCAGTGTCCCAGTTTACCACAGTTAAAACATCCTTCGTCATCAGGGAGATTTCTGTTCCCTGGTCCGGCGCCATACCCTGTCTATCCTGACCTCTGCCGTGCCCACCAGCCACTTTAAGGTATGGACCCTCGACCATATGGACCTCAGACTTCCCGCTGGGCTTCGCTCCGATATTATCCCTTCTGGGCCCAAAGGCTTGTACATTCTGATGTGCCTGAAGTACAACGGCCATGATTGTGGCTCAAGCACTGTTTCCATTCACTACCACTCCCAGGGCTATTTTAACTTTCGGGGTCAATTTTGAGAGGAACAACTTATATCCCTCTTGACCATGATAATTGGACCCAGCTGGGGCCAGCAGCTGGGACATAATGTATTTCTCATTTGCTTAAATACCCTGTGGGTACTCTTGCTGTCCCTGCTCACATTTTCTGATTGCACGATAAACATCTATCTGACTGATACCCAGCACTGAAGGAATAGCATCCTTTACGGCTTGAGAGCGGCAAAGACCACTGGATCTAACCGTGCCTTGAGGTCCGGACTCAAGCCCTACAACAATACGCGCTTAAGAGCTGGATCGTCAAGTTCAGGATGACCCTGGATGAAGACCCCGAGTGTCTGAGCGAGCACCAATGAATCCCTTCCGTCTTTAATGAGATGTATCTCTTGCGTCATTGCCTGCTGTTCCATGTTGGTGATCAGGCGCTCCTCCTCATAATTGCATGTTACTTAACCTGCCTGATTAGTCCGGACTGTCTGATACACCACTTCTACCTGTTTCTGTGCTCCCTCAGGAGGGTGATCATCATCAGGATAGTGATATGCCATATCCTCCAACGCTCCCCAATCAATCTCATCACCTTCATCACCTCCAAACCCACAACTTCCTCGGACTACTGCTTCCACTATAGCTGAAGCACAGAGCGGGCATCGCAAAGAGAGTGGATCGTGAATCGAGTGGGAACTTGAGAATTTAGTGAGAGTGGGACTCTGGTAAAGTAGTGGGTGAATTGAAATTGAAACGTAACTTAGAACTTTAAAACTTTAAAAGAAACTGCAAGTTAGTTAACTGTTAACAGAAATTGCAAGTTGGTGTCAGTTAACAGTTAACAGTCAATCAGTTGTAAGTAATTGCCTGAATAGAGGGTAATTATTGTGAGCTGGAAGCTGATTGAGCAATTGTAACTGCTGTTCTCAAAAGGTGTATAAAGTAGAAGGTTAAAAGCTGAAGCACAGAATAGGCATTGCAAAGAAGTTGGATTATGAACTGAGTGGGAACTAGGTACTACATTTTTTTAAAAAGCAAAAAAAAACACCCAAAATTGACTAAAAATTATTTATTTATAAATAAATATAGACTAAGATATGGCAGAGCAGGTTGTATATCTAGAATGCAGTATATGGGAGTTTGTGAACATTGAGAATGTCCTGAGTGAACACATCAGCAATGGACGTCTTTGCCACAAATCTCTCCAGCTCAGAGCCATTGAACTGGAGAGTGAGTTGGAGACACTCTGACACATAAGGGAGGGGGAGGAGCATCTAGACAGTTTGCTCCAGACTTTAGTCACACCTCGTAGAGAGGTGCAGGATCAGAATGGGGTTGGTGTGACCAAAAGTGTACAGAGTAAGGGGAACCCAGGTGAGAGAATGAGGATCCACAGAAATTGATCCCATCCAACAGATACAATGTACTTGCTATCTGTGAGGATAAGGCTAAAGACTGTCGGAAGGACATCCAGAATGCTGACCATGGCACCTTGGAGCAGGAGGCTGTCCAAAGGGAGAACGAAGAAGTGAAGCATGATATGGTAGTTGTAGGGGATTTAATAATTAGGGGGACAGATAGCATCCTTTGTAAGCAGGATCGAGAGCCCTACATGGTATGTTGCCTATCTGGTGCCAGGGTGAAGGACATCTTGAACCGGCTTCAAAGGATATTGGAGAGGGAGAGGGAGTGGGAGGATCCAGTCGTTGTGGTTCATGTTGGGACCAACAACATAGGAAAGAGTAGGCAAGAGGTCTGGTTCAGAGAGTACCTGGAGCTAGGAGCTAAATTAAAGAAAACTGGACCTCAAGGGTTATAATCTCTGGATTATTACCCGAGCCACGTACAAACTGGTGCAGGGATAAGCAGATTAGGGAAGTGAACATGTGGCTGAAGGTTTGGTGTGGGAAAGAAGGGATCCATTTCATGGGACACAGGCACCAGTACTGGGACAGGAAGGAGCTGTACCGTTGGGATGGGCTGCATCTGAACTGGGATGGGACCAGGATCTCAGCAGAATAGGGCAGTCACAAGGACTTTAAACTAGTAAATGGAGGGGTGGGCTCAGGTGGAAAAGGTAGTATAAATAATAATTCTAAAACAAATGAAAAGGAACAGAGTAGAGTGATAGTCAGAAACTATGCTTTAGGAACTACAGGTAAAGGGAAAACTAAAAGATTTGAAGTAATTAAATTAGGAGAGAGAAATAAGAAATGTGTGAGAAAAAACAACATTGGAGCAGAAGGACAGGTTAGGGTGTATGGCCCAAATAAGCGTTCTTTACACAAATGCATGGAGTATAAGGAACAAATTGAATGAATTGCAGGCGCAAATTCAACTTAAAGGGTACGACATGGTAGGCATTACTGAGGCATGGCTGTAAGACGGTCAGGACTGGGAACTGAATATACCAGGTTATAAGGCCTATAGGAAGGATAGGGAAACTGGCAGAAGGGGAGGATGATCCTTAGTGATTAAGGATGAAATTACTTCAATGATACAAGAGGTAAGCAGGCAGTGGAGATTTTATGAGTAGAATTAAGAAACAGGAAAGGATTTAAGACTGTAGTGGAAGTTGTGTATTGGCCCCCTGGTAGCAGCTGTGAAGTGGCAGAATATATAAATGTAGAGATTAGACAAGCATGTAGCAAAGGCAGAGTGGTTTTAATGGGGGATTTAAATTTTCATATTGATTGGGATAAGCAGACGAGGCTCATGTCAGAAAGGTAGTGAATTTCTTGAGTGTGTTCAGGACTGCTTTCTGCAACAATATGTCCTAGATCCAACAAGGGGGCAAGCCATGTTAGTTTTAATAATGAGTAATGAACCAACTTTAGTTAACAGCCTAATGGTGTGTGAACATTTATCTAATAGAGATCATAATATGATCGAGTTCAATATTGTGTTTGAAAGGGAGAAACCCGTATCAGCTACTAAGATTCTAAATTTAGGTAAGGCCGACTTCAACGGGATAAGACAGAGACTGTCCACGGTAAACTGGCAAATCTGTTAATGGGTAAAGCGACAGAAGATTCGGAACTTGATTGAGTCTTCATTCGTTAAATTGTCCTCAGACTGACAGGTGTTTGCAGCGAGCGATATTACTCATCAGAAAACTGTATCCATATCTGTGCAATCAGTGATGGTTTAAAGCCCAGGTTCTTCCTGGTTTACCTGTGAGCAACACAACGGGAGATCTACTTGTAACAGGGCAACAATAAAGTTCAGAAATGGTAATTTATAGATTGCCATTGGTATATTTAAACAAAGAGAACACAGGGTCATCACAGAGCCCTGACTCATAAATTGAAATGTTGAAGGAAATAAATAAGGAATGAACGAGTTAACTTTTTTTAATGGCCGTTCAATACCAGATGAAGTCATGCCTCCTGATTCCATTTTACCAGACGGTCTCGCCTAACATGCAAAGTCCAGTTTAGAAACATTTGATCTAATTCTATTTTTTTCTGTAAACATGTTGCCCCTGAAACAAGGAAGGAATTCTTTTTGGTTTTGGGAAATAACTCGTCACGACTGTGATATCTAATGACTACCATAGCTTATAATGACAATTTGATTTTTTTTCATAAGCAGGTACAAAGAAGTTGGATATGCCAAATAATTTTTTGTGCATGTCTTACCATGGTGGCTGTTTCCCAAATTCTGAATAATAATAGTCACACTTTGTTCAAGGACAGAATGTGTTTAAGTTAATGATGTATGTTATATTTAATAACAGGAGTAAACAGAAGAGCAAGTTAAATATCCAAGACACTCAGTTTGGTGGGTTAAGAGAAGGTCAGAGTCGGAGAAATGGTTTGGAAGAGGATATAGAGCTAGAGGAGAATATGGAGATAGTGGTGCAAAGCCACAAGGGATGTATAGATGAAAACAAAGATTTTAAATGTGATACACTGGGGGACTGGGAATTTGTGGGAGCAGGATACGTGTGGCAGAGTTTTGATCAAGTTGGGAGTTTATGAAGGATGGGAGATCAGCAAGGAGAGTTTTGTGGTAGTTCAATCTTGAGGAGACAAAGGCATGAATAAAAGTCCCAGGAGTGAAGCAATTGAAGTAGAGGCTGAGGTGGCAATGTTGTAGAGGTGGAAAAAAGCGGTCTTGGTAGTGAACAAAATGTGGGGTTTGTGGCTTAACTCTGGGTCGAAAAGGACAGTGGCTGGGGAAGCGATGGAGTCGTGGAGTTTGTGGCAGGGACTGAAGACAATGACTTCAGTCTTGCTGATGCTGAGCTGGAAGAAATTGTGACTTATCCAAGATTTGATGTCAGGCAGGCAATCTGACAATATGGAAGCAGTGGAGGTGTCCATACTAAGGAAGGTGATGATAAGGGTACAGAGGATGGACTGTAAAAGGTTACCAGCTGATTACATCCTTCAGAAAGAGTATACTTATCAACTGTGTATTCTGTGTGGGACAGCGATGAAAGAAAAGAGATGTGCATTTATATCACATCCCTCAGAAATGTTTCAAAGTACTTCACATATAATGAAATGCTGTAAAGTGCAGTAACTGTTATGTAGCCAAATCTGACAGTCAGTCACTAGTGTGACTGGGTATCTTTTTGCCTTTCACTTGGAGAACAGATTACTCAAGTTTATTTTTTTTGCAAATTAAATCCTGGAAAGAACTGTTTATTACTTTAAACAGTAGAATGTCTTTTTTAAAGTAGTGGAGAGAGGAATTTGACACGGGCATTAAACATTTATATGATAACATCACTCATAATAATTTCCAGGTTTATAATAATTTTGAGTTCTCTAAATCTATGTACGTTTCTTTGACTGTAATCTTTGACCTCACCTATGTATTTGTCAAAGATTTTTGCTCATGGCTCAGAATGCCAGGATAAAATACTAGATGATAATATTTGCATTTATAGAATCATAGAATCATAGAAGGTTACAGCACGGAAAGAGGCCATTCGGCCCATCGAGTCCGCGCCGGCTCTATGCATGAGCAATCCAGCTAGTCCCACTCCCCTGCCCTTTCCCGTAGCCCTGCAAATTTTTTCGTTTCAAGTACTTATCAAGTTCCCTTTTGAAGGCCATGATTGAATCTGCCTCCACCACTCCCTCAGGCAGTGCATTCCAGATCCTAACCACTCAACCACTCGCTGTGTAAAACAGTTTTTCCTCATGTCACCTTTGGTTCTTTTGCCAATCACTTTAAATCTATGTCCTCTGGTTCTTGATCCTTCCACCAAAGGGAACATTTTCTCTCCATCTAGTCTGTCTAGACTCTTCATGATTTTGAACACCTCTATCAAATCTCCTCGCAACCTTCTCTGTTCCAAGGAGAACAATCCCAGCCTCTCCACTCTATCCATGTAATTTAAGTCCCTCATCCCTGGAATCATTCTAGTAAATCTCCTCTGCACCCTCTCTGAGGCCTTCACATCTTTCCTAAAGTGCGGTGCCCAGAACTGGACACAATACTCCAGTTGTGGCCGAACCAGTGTTATATCAAGGTTCATCATGACTTCCTTGCTTTTGCACATTTATAGAGAAGCTTATCATGTTGAAATTTTTCAAAGTGCTTTATACAATGAATTATTTCTGGAGCGCAATGACTGTTGTTATGTAGGCAAGCATGGCAAACATTTTGAGCTAGTAATGTTCTACAAACAGAAATAAGACAAATGAGCAATTAATTTGTTTTTGTCACGTTGGTTGAAGAAGACATGTTTGGTAGAGCAACAGGAGAACTCCCTGCTTTTTTTCAAATAGTACTGTGGGATCTTTCAAATCAACCCAAACCACTGGAACAGGCAGACAGAAGTCATGCAATGCACTCATGACAACGTAGCCCTCATGAAGTACCCCACTGAAGTGCTGGCCTAGATTATATGCTCTTGTCTGGGTGCAGAACTTGAACCTCTGCTGCAATTGTGAACGAGAACAGAATTGGGATTGGTTGTGATGCTCCCACAGTGAAATACACTGAAGTAAAAATAAACTTGAGGGCAATTCCTTCTTTAAGAAAAGATTAAAAAGGTGCTCAGTAATACTTGTAACTGGCTGCCGTGTTTGCTTACATAACGATAGTCACTGCATCGACATGTGAAGAAGGGACAATTGTGGGAAGTACCAGAAGTCTGTTAAGAACACAAGAACATAAGAAATAGGAATAGGCCATATGGCCCCTCGAGCCTGCTCCGTCATTCATTAGGATCATGGCTGATTTTCAACCTCAGCTCCACTTTTCTGCCCGATCCCCATATCCCTTGATTCCCTTAGAGTCCAAAAATCTATCAATCTCAGTCATGAATACATTCAACGACTGAGCATTCACAGCCCTCTGGGGTTGAGAATTCCAAATATTCAAGACCCTCTGAGTAAAGAATTCCTCCTTATCTCAGTCCTAAATGTCCGACCCCTTATCCTGAGACTATGGGCCCGATTTTAGCACCCGGTCTCGGGTGCGTTCTCGGCGGGGGGGGCCTCTAAAATCCCGAAATCGAGGAGTGGGACCGGATCGCGCCTCGATCCCGCCCACTTCCGGGTTCCGCGCTGACGTGCGGGGGTGTGTGCGCAGCCACCGCTGGTGGGAATCCCGCAGGCAATTAAAGCCAGCGGGGTTCCACTTGAGAGTATTTATCTAGGTATTTCAGGTCATTAAATGATCTGATTGAGCTGTTTTTTTAACAAGTGTGGGATTTTACGGTGAAATGAGACTGTTTCCCATACTGGGGGAAACACTCTCACTCCCAACGGACGTGTTGCAGCCAGTAGCCCGTGGCAGCTGCCAAGGTGCATTCCACAGGTGGGGGGGGGGAGAGCCTTCACCAACGCAGGAGGACACTCCGTAACATTGGGCAATGCTTGCCCTCCACCACCCTCCTCCAAGCAAGAAGATTCACCGGCGTGGAAGTGCAACCCCTGTGCGAGGACACACTTTTCTACCGTGCACAACCCCGCAGACCTACACCTGCCAGATGGGTGCTGCGTTGACATCCTCGGAGGACGAACAGCATGACCAGCCTCAGCAGCCTCGCAGTCCACGCCGTCCGCCTCAGAGACGTGCATCCCCACAACACGGTGCTGTGGCACATCCACCTGCACAGCAGGATGGAGAACAACCGCAGAGAGAGATGCGTCGCAGGAGGCACTACCCTCCGCACAGGGTCTACAGACCAAGGCTCAGCTTCATGGACCTCTCTGAGCAGCAGTGCATACATAGGCTCAGAGTCACTCGCCAGGTAGTCGCCGACATCTGCAGCCTCCTTAATGACGAGCTGCTCCCGGATGGACCAAGCAGCATCTTCTTACCCGTTGCCGTCAAAGTCACCACTGCCCTCTACTTCTTTGCCTCCGGATCCTTCCAGGGTGCCACGGGGGACATCACCGGGGTCTGTCAGTCGTCTGCACACAAGTGCATAAGGCAGGTCACCGATGGGTTGTTCCGCAGGGCCTCGACCTACATCAACTTCGCCATGGATGAGCGCAGCCAGACGGAGAGGGCGGTTGGATTCCATGATGTGGCTGGCTTCCCACGGGTGCAGGGTGTAATCGATTGCACCCACATAGCAATACGGGCACCTCCACATGAGCCAGGGCTGTTCATCAACAGGAAAGGGTATCACTCCATGAACGCCCAGCTCATTTGTGACCACCGCCAGAGATTCCTACACGTGTGCGCCAGATACCCTGGCAGCTGCCACGATGCCTTCGTCCTCAGGGAGTCCACTGTCCCGCCCCTCTTCCACGCACCCAACACCGGCAACGGCTGGCTCCTCGGCGACAAGGGATATCCCCTGCACACGTGGCTTATGACACCTCTGAGGAACCCCATTACCGAGCCGCAGCGTCGATATAATGACAGCCACATTGCTACCAGGTCTACAATTGAGCAGGCTATATGGCTGCTCAAGATACGCTTCAGGTGCCTTGATCGTTCCGGGGGAGCGCTCCAATACACGCCACTCCGAGTGGGACGAATTATAGTTGTCTGCTGTGCCCTGCATAACATGGCACTATAGAGAGGGGTGCCGCTGGAGGAGGCCCCATGCACACCCGCCACCCATATTGAGGACGACAATGAGGAGGAGGAGGAGGAGGAGGAGGAGTACGAGCGAGAGGAGGAGGAACGACCCATGGCCCGAACACCGGCTCACCTGCGTGCTCGTCAGGCCAGGGAGGCACTCATATGCCAACGGTTCTCCTAACATCACACTGTGTGAGGCGTTCACATGTCATAACGTGCGCAGACGAGGGTCCATACAGGCTCCCTCCACAGAAGAGTGGTGCCTGTACACCTGCACCCACTGTATTATGCCCAATGGGTGGGACGGGGTGGTCGTCGTCATGATGAGGCGCACGGAAGGGACATATTGCACAAGCCGCAGAATTATGGACAAGAGGTGGCAGCATTGGTGAGAAAAAGTGAGTTTATTTTGTGGTGACATTCAGAGACTGGAAATAAAAAGATAACAAATAGACAAACACCCTGGTGCAATCCCTGTGTGCTCACGGAACTTTGGGTTTTCGTTTCCTGGTACCCCTACGTGGTGCTACCCCTGTGGCTCCAGCAGAGGTGGTAGCAGGTTGCTCCTGTTTGTGCCCTGACCTGGTAGATGCTTTGGGCCGACGCCCCCTGGGTTTCGGTGCCCGTGAGGGCACCTCCACCGACTGCTCCTCCTGCACCTGTGCAGGGGCAGACTCGGCCACCTGGAGAGGATGGACTATTGCGGGCACTGGTTGAGAGGGGGGCAACGGGTGAGACGTGGGGGCGCCTTGAGTAGCGTCCACACTTCCATTTCCCCATTCACCATCTTCCCTCTCATGGCCAAGGCCCACATCACCCCTTCCACCCTGCTGGACGGCAGTTTGGATGACGTGGGTGAGACCTTGCAAGGCCACCTCCAATGTATCTGTCAACCTGTTGATGGCAGCAGAATGTTGCTCACCCTGAATCCGACCAGCCGTTGTGAGGGCCTGGATGGACTCATTGGTGAGCTGTGCGTGACGCTCGAGGGAGGCTAGCCTGTCCTCCACCGCAGACGTTTCCACACCTACCCGCGACACTATCTCAGAGATGCCTTCACGTCCCTGCGACACTATCTCGGCGATACCCTCCTGCA
Source organism: Heptranchias perlo (assembly GCF_035084215.1). Taxonomy (NCBI): domain Eukaryota; kingdom Metazoa; phylum Chordata; class Chondrichthyes; order Hexanchiformes; family Hexanchidae; genus Heptranchias; species Heptranchias perlo. Next base: position 15,322,127 of record NC_090357.1, on the reverse strand, counting down.
CCTGTGCCACCATTCCCCTCATGCAGGAGTTGGACTCCTCCATCCTCCGTGCGATTGTGGAGAGTGCACGTGGCACCTCTCCCAGTACCTCGGCAATGTGCTGGTGCCCCTCGATGACTCTCCTTTTGACTGGTGGCCCCCTGGGTTCAGCATCTGGGTCCGGCTGAGCAGAGCCTGGAGAAGAGTGCTCCGACCGACGCGGACCCTCCACGGCTGACCCTGCCACCAGGGTCTGCTCATGCTCACGTGTGCGCGGTGACTCACCATGTGCAATCCCAACTAACTGAGGGGGGGGAACCCACCGAGGTGTGTGTATCTGCGCTGGTGGATGCAAGGCTCATGTGTGACGATGCACCCTCAGAGACGGGCATGTCCTCTGAGGAATCGCCCTCAACGGAAACATTGATCGCAGACGGCCCTGCAAGAGAACAGAGGGCAATATCAGGCATGTGACCAAATGTGGTGGTGTGGCATATGCCATGTGATGCTAAGATCATTTGCGCTCATGAGTGCTGAGTGCCAGCTTTCCCTTACCGGCCGTTTCGCCAGAACCAGCCTCGCCATCCGCCACGGACAGGCAATGCAGCGTGCGGCTGATCTCCAGTGCCTCGACCTCGGCGTCTGTCAGGGCCACCTCGTGTGGCGGGCCCCCTCCGGTGCGGGCCCTATCGCGTGCGTTCTTGCACCTCTTCTCCTGTGAGGGCAAAACACAAAAACGTTATTGAGTGATGATTACAATGTGAGACGCTTCAAGCATTGGTGTGAGTGGGTTGAGCGTGTGCCAGATGGATGGGAGGATGCGTGTGCCACAGGGCCATCCCATTGTATGGGCATTGGGGTGTGTGGTAGTGGTCGAGTGGGGACAGGGACGGTGGGTACGTGCAGGCACTGTGAGGATGATAGTTGGGTGGCTGTGAGGATTGGTGCGGGAGCGCAGTGCTGTCAGTGGAGATGGGGTTGTGAGGTGTTTGAGGTGATGTGGAAGACGGAGTGACGCAGAGTGCGTTAGTGTACTCACTTTCCCGGACCTGGTGAGGTCATTGAATCTCGTCCGGCACTGAATCCAAGTCCGGGTGGTGTTGCCCCTGCTTGTGACCTCTGATGCCACCTCCTCCCATGCCCTCTTGGTGGCGCTGCCAGGGCACCTCCTTCCATCGGTGGGGAACAGCGTTTCCCTCCTCATACGGATCCCGTCCAGCAGCACTTGGAGGGCGTGGTCCGTGAATCGGGGAGCAGCCTTACCCCTGCGCTCCTCCATCCTGCATGGACTCTAGGTTGTGGCTGGAGGGGCTTTGGTGGACTGCCCCTTTAAATAGAGCTCCACCATCGCTCAGACGTCAATGTGCATGCGCAGGCCGCCGGCACGCAGCTGCGACGCGGGGAACCCGTACCTGCCGACTAATTGCACTCAATTCGGACGGCACGTTTTTCACGAGCCCGACTGACCACCTGCTGAGAACCCGCACCCCTGGTAAAATCGGGCCCTATGTCCCCTTGTTCTAGACTCTCAAGCCAGGGGAAACATCCTCTCAGCATCTACCCTGTCAAACTCTCTTAGAATCTTAAATGTTTCAATAAGATCACCTCTCATTCTTCTAAACTCTAGAGAGTATAAGCCCATTCTACTCAATCTTTCCTCATAGGACAACCCTCATACTAACTTTCTGTGTTTCGTGTACAAGGACACACAAATTCCTCTGAACACCAACATTTAATAGTTTCCCACCATTTAAAAAATATTCTGTTTTTCTATTCTTCCTACCAAAGTGAATAACCTCACATTTCCCCACATTATACTCTCTTCTGCTACCTTGCCCATTCACTTAACCAATCTATATCGCTGTGCAGACTCTTTGTGTCCTCTTCACAGCTCACTTTCCCACCTAGCTTTGTATCATCAGCAATGTATTCACTATCTCTGCTGCCACTTCTTTTAGAACCCTAGGATGTAGGCCATCAGGTCCAGGGGATTTGTTGGCTTTTAGTCCCATTCATTTTTCTAAAACTTTTTCTTTACTAATCTTAATTGCTTTAAGTTCCTCCTTCTCATTAGATCCTTGGTTCCCTACTATTTCCAGTATGTTTTTTGTGTCTTCTACTGTGAAGACAAATATAAAATATGTGTTTAACGTCTCTGCCACTTCCTTATTCCCCATTATAATTTCTCCTGTTTCAACCTCTAAGGGACCCACGTTTACTTTTGCTAATCTCTTCCTTTTTACTTTTGGGCAGGCACTGGTCGGCGATCAGGAGAGGCTGACTTTTCCCCTCCCCAGGTTAGTGTCACTGTGGCCAAATGCAGTTTCCTTATCACTGCTCCTGCTGCTACCAGTTAACACAGCACAGGCCAGGGCAGCAAGCCTGGGGCCTTCCTGGTCCAGTTGGCTCATTTACACAATCACTTTACCAATGGAGTCATCAGGAGGGCAAAGAGAAGCAACTTTAATTCGAGCATGGAAGAGGTGCTCATACGTGAATCATTTAGGCAATTTCTCCAAAGTCTTGTTCATGGGAAAGAATCCTAATGATCGTTGCATTAATTGAAGTTTATACACTACCTCATGGGTAGGGCAGGGAGGCAGCAGGAACAGTAACAAGATGTAATCTTTATTATCAGAGCTGGAAAGTGAGGAAATCAAACATTCAACATGTCAATGAAAATACAACTCATTGTTATTGGCTAATTCTGTTTCAGTCAAAGTGCCTTGCTTCTTTAACTGTTGCCTTAGTCTTATTTACCACACTTCAAATTGATTTAATTCTCTCTCTTGGTTCATTTCCAATAGAGTGCTGTAAGATAAATGAGGCAGCTCCAATGTCCTGCTGCAGCGGCTCTATCACATTGTATACTCTGGGCTCCACATTTACCAGATATGTCAGACAAGCAAGGGGTATCTACACTGTAACACAAAAGAGAGAATTTGCATTTATATAGCGCCTTTCATGACCTTGGGACATCCCAAAGTGCTTCACAAATAAAGAAGTACTATTGAAGTGTAGTCACTGTTGTAATGTAGGGAACACATGATTACAATCTTGGCTGTTCCACTGAACACTGCTCTTTCTTTGTGGCTTTGGTTTAGCTCAGCCTATAATTTCCCAATGGCTTTATGCAATGGGATGACTAGTGTGCAGACAGAGAGGGAATAAGGTGCTCTGCTTCTTGTACCTACCCCACTGGTATGCTGGTCACAGGTTGATCTCTGGGGGTTGAAGATGGCCAGTTTTTCAAGTTATGGAGAACCACGGTACACATTTTATAATTGGGATATGGGACACTCGCCTTGTACACTCCTAATTCTGATGCAAGTGGACATGCTTTTTAAATTAAATTTTTGCCTTCCTCCAGCCTAAGGGGTGAAAATTGCACGGCTGTGGGGAAAGAGCAGAGGAGTGGGACGAATTAGATAACTCTTTCGGCACAGGCACGATGGGCCGAATGGCCTCCTTCTGTGCTGTAAGATTCTATACTTCTGACTTAATCTTGTCCCTGATCATCCAGTGTGTTGCAAAACAAAGTGCCATGATAAGCTCATGAGAAAATACTGAACATAAGATCATGAAACTCAATACTTCTACAGAGTACATACAATTCATGCCATCACGGACTCTATCTCACCCATTTTATCGCCTGAATTAATCCCAACAACATCCATTACTTTTGCTGCCTGAGTGTTCCACCTATCCACCACCACGTTTTGCATCAGTATGATCTGGTTCTGAACTTGCCATTGAAATCCGATAGTTTACATCGGCACCATTCACTGTTTTGAAGATGTGAACCATATCCTTGCTTCAGCCTTTTGTACTTCAATGAACTAAATTGCTAATGCACATCCAGAAATTAAGCCTTAAAATAAGATTTGTAACCTAATTTATCCATAGCTTCTCTCCCTTCAAGTTTTACTGCACCATTAGTGATGAGCTCAAAATTTGTCTTTCTTTGGGGGTATTTCATTGCTTTCTTCGTCGGACTTCACAAAAACTGAACGCTCATTCCAAGTAAATGGAGACAGTCATTTATTGATACATGGGCATTCCATATGATTATTGGAGTGCTATTTGTGAAAAATGAGAGGGTTCTTTCTAATGCTGCATTCACAATACTACATATGGGAGGTATGAGTGCAGGTATTAGATCACAAGAGATTTGAAAGCGTTGAGGAAAAGCCTGAACTGCAGCAATACTTATTCAGTAAATGGTGTTGCACTACTTACGGCAGAGGGCAACAGCAATTGGAGAGTGACAGTAGACTCAACAGCTTACCATTGTAGAGCAGCAATTTACAAAGAAACAGAATTCTGAGCTATATTGCCATTTCAGTGGGGTATAAGTCTGAGGCTGTCACGCTGAAGTGGTATAGTGCTCTGGTCAGGCCACACTTTGAATGCTATGTTCAGTTCTGATCACTGAGGCAAATGAGATATGTCCAAATTCTAGAACCCGTGCAGAGAAGGGCCATGAGGCTAAACCATAGTGTCAGAGCAAAGGTGAGAAAAATTCAGACTGTTCAGCACTGAGAAGGCAAATGAGAAAGAACCTGCTAGACACAATAGAATAATGGGCCCTAAAATTCCTGGGGGTCTCCTCTGCTGGTGTAAGTGAGTTGGAGCAGAATCCCTGCCCACTCTATCAACAGGTCATCCTAAAGCCCGGGGACAGGGTCATTTGCATGACTGGGAAAGGTGCAACATTCCAGCAAGGGTGCGTCAGTGGTAACCACCCTGAAACATCTGCTAGTATATTCGAGCAGCACCGTGCTGGAAAGAAGGCCCGGTGAGGTCCCAAAGAAACCTCTGTTCTTTACCTCTTCTGTTCTCAATGGAACAAGCAGGTCTCTTTGGGAAAGTAATTGAACTTCTCCGGGATTGATTGTCTTTCCCTGCTACCGGCATCAATAGTTCCCAGGCCCCTCTCAGCTGGCGTGAGTCCTGCTGAGGCCTACAAAAGGCATAAAGGGTAGAATTTTCAGCGTTATCTTGGATCTCTCCCAGATAAACTCCTTAACTTAGGGGGTATGGATGGAAGATCCAGTCATGCCCCCCACCGACTGGAATTTAAAGGGCCAGAGGAAATGGGCCAGAATCCTAGAGTAATTGGGTTCCATCCCAATTCCTTGGCCCCTCTCCCTGGGTGAAAACTGGGCTCTCTGTCTTTTCCAGCCCAAGGAATTTTAGGGTCATAGAATTTTATAGCACATTTTTGACCCATTCTGCCTATTCTCGCTCTCTGAAAGTACTAACTAGTTGATACAATTTCTCTGCTTTTTCCCCATTCCGTTTAAATTTTTCCATTTCAGATATTTATGCACTTCCCTTTTAAAAGCTAGGATGGATTCTGCTTCCATCAAGGTTCCTGGTAAGGCATTCCATGTTCTAATGCCCTCTGTGTAAAAACAGTTCTCCTAATCTCTCCCTTTGTTCAATATATGATAAAAAGTGGGAATAGAAACGGTTAATCCAGAGCAGCAACTCAATTTAAACCAGAACTGTGGGACAAAGGGATATAATTGCATGTTGCAAAAAAGGCTGAGTCAGGAAGCACCTTTTCTTGCAAAGAGTGAATAATATCGAACGATCTTTTGGGAGAGAATAGTGGAGTTAAAAATGTTGGAATCATTTAAGAGGCAAATGGGGGACCGTAGGTTTCTGTGGATGAATAAGCAACGTGTGTTGAACAGCCTTCCTCATCTAGATTTATTTTTGTAGCCTTTGAGGTTGAAGAGACAATTTACGTGTGACAAACAAGACTGAGGGATACAATAAGAAGCTGGTAGGGTGGAGCTAATCAATCAAAAAAAGACCGGTTTCTTGGGCTTATAAAACCTTTTAGTGTATGTGAAAATTCTTTGGCTCTAATTAAAAGGACCTGTAAAGTGAAGCTGGAACAAATGAGTTGGCCAGGGGTCAGAATGTTTATTTATTATCAACCTCTCCATTCTCCTGATGTGTAAAGCCCTGTATGGATTGTTGCCAAATTGTAAGTTAAACAGTTTTTATTTGGATCCTGGAAAGGGAAAAAGATACAAAAGCCAGCTGACCTGCTGAAAGTAGAATGTCCTCCATAGGGCAGTAAACTGAGTCAGAGGCATCATCGGGATAAAGGTCAACTAAGGACCAAAGTGCTGGTCTACTATCCCCTGGACTAGCCTTTGGAAAGCCCTGATGAGCTCTAAATGGCCATGTACTGAACCTGAATGAAAAGGAGCCTGATGGTTGTGCAGCAGTGTTATGCACAGATTTATGAGGGAACCAATCCACTCTGACAACTAAACCCATCCAGCAACATAATGATATGTGTCAGTGTCACTTCATGCTGCCTTATGCAACAGGAAAGTGGCCTCTTTCTGTTTGTAAGGAAGGGAGTACAGAAGGGCCAGCACCAATTCTTTTAGGAACAAGTGGTACTCCCTCTTGTTTCACAGGCAACACTTGGGTCCATTGCTGAACTCAGAGAAAAGCCATGCAGAAGATGCAGCCACTGTCCAGAAACCCAGCTCTCTGACTGAATCCTGCATCATATGGGAGGTCTCTTGGTCCTATTGCATTGCCAATGCCTTCCTCTGTTTCCAAAATGATGGTAGTCCTTCTTGGACTCTGAGGTGAATGTGGTGGACTAATCTGTGAAGAGATTTTTTATTAAACTTTGAACTGTGGATGGACTTTTATTTCTGTCTGATTCTTTTCTTTAATTTTCCCTTTAGCCACCCTTCTTCTGATTCATACTGGGATACGATTCGATAAGTGGCTTCAGGTACCTTGCCCAGATAGCCTTTGTTTCATGTGTGAGTTTGAACAGTGAATGGCATCAGGGTATTTAACCATGGGAGCAAGACTCAATCTTATTCTAATCCACACATGCATATTTTTAGTAAGGGTCGCTAAATAATTATCAGAACTGCAATTTCTGGCCAATTTTTCTCTCTCGCCCAGACACACGAAGGCCATTTGAGATGCCCACACCACCAGCTAGGATGAAATGGTCTAATTCAGCTTTGTGTCATATCACACCATATGATGCATGGATCCATGAAGCCATTGCTGTGCACTTCTGAAAAGTAGAAGTATTGTAGCAGAGAAAGCAAAACTAGTCAAATTAGTGCGTAATGACGATGGATAAAGTATCTATCATTCGAAGACTTTCAATAATTCACCCAGGCTCTCAAAATTTCTACGCATGGGAGGTATATGGGTGCAGGTATTTACACCGAAATTTCCTCATTTGAACATAAAAATCAGCATAAACAATCGGGACCCAAGCGCCAAACTTAGGCCGTATAATTTTGGATCTACAATTAGCCTCATTTGCCCCTGGACTACGAAGGGGAAAGATCAGTCAAGGTTGTTGCTCCTGATGACCCTTGCTCAAAAATAAATGTATGTGGGCATTGGCGAGGACAGGGTCAGGCTCAGCATTGATGGCCTCCTCTATCAAAGACCACCCTGATGCTTGCTGTCAAGCAGGCCTTACATGTGAAAAATGGCCTTTTGGGGTGAGGTGCTAAAGTGATCCCAGCATCCATTGGAACATTAGGTCGGCAAGACTCAGTGCTTCAAGAAAGGAAGGGGAGAAAAAAAAGCATATGCAATAAAGATTCAGATGGCATCATTAAAGCAGGAAGGAATGCAACACATTTAATTGGATTTACCTTTTTTGACAACTGTTTTCATTGTAACGTGAGATAAATTGACCTTTGGTTACAAGCATCCGGTAGGTCACAGAGAACTTCACTCAAAACACAAAAGACAAAAGCTTGACTCCTTGGGAGTACACACCCATCCAAATTCATTTTCTAATTACGACCTGAGAATAGAGTGTCTGCCCAGCTTCGCTTTCTTTAAAAACAGCTGTAGCCTGCCATTTTTGTTCCTTTTTTAAAATTTTGTAGCAGGGGGAATCTTATTTAAAAAAATATAGAAGATCCAGCCACTGGTGATAGGGCCTCCCACTGAAAAGAAACCCAGCTGCCTGACTGAATCCTGCATCATAGTTTTCCTAAAATAAAAACAGAAAATGCTGGAGAAGCTCAGCAAGTCAGGCAGCATCTGTGGAGAAAGAAACAGAGTTAACGTTTCAGGTCGAAGACCTTTCGTCATATCTTTCCTATCTGTCTCTTAGTCCTATTGCATTATAGAATCATAGAATCATAGAAGTTTACAACACGGAAACAGGCCCTTCGGCCCAACATGTCCGTGTCGCCCAGTTTATACCACTAAGCTAGTCCCAATTGCCTGCACTTGGCCCATATCCCTCTATACCCATCTTATCCATGTAACTGTCCAAATGCTTTTTAAAAGACAAACTTGTACCCGCCTCCACTACTGCCTCTGGCAGCTCGTTCCAGACACTCACCACCCTTTGAGTGAAAAAATTGCCCCTCTGGACCCTTTTGAATCTCTCCCCTCTCACCTTAAATCTATGCCCCCTCGTTATAGACTCCCCTACCTTTGGGAAAAGATTTTGACTATCTACCTTATCTATGCCCCTTATTATTTTATAGACTTCTATAAGATCACCCCTTAACCTCCTACTCTCCAGGGAAAAAGTCTCAGTCTATCCAACCTCTCCCTATAAGTCAAACCATCAAGTCCCGGTAGCATCCTAGTAAATCTTTTCTGCACTCTTTCTAGTTTAATAATATCCTTTCTATAATAGGGTGACCAGAACTGTACACAGTATTCCAAGTGTGGCCTTACTAATGTCTTGTACAACTTCAACAAGACATCCCAACTCCTGTATTCAATGTTCTGACCAATGAAACCAAGCATGCCGAATGCCTTCTTCACCACCCTATCCACCTGTGACTCCACTTTCAAGGAGCTATGAACCTGTACTCCTAGATCTCTTTGTTCTATAACTCTCCCCAACGCCCTACCATTAACGGAGTAGGTCCTGGCCCGATTCGATGTACCAAAATGCATCACCTCACATTTATCTAAATTAAACTCCATCTGCCATTCATCGGCCCACTGGCCCAATTTATCAAGATCCAGTTGCAATCCTAGATAACCTTCTTCCACAATACTGTCCACAATGCCACCAATCTTGGTGTCATCTGCAAACTTACTAACCATGCCTCCTAAATTCTCATCCAAATCATTAATATAAATAACAAATAACAGCGGACCCAGCACCGATCCCTGAGGCACACCGCTGGTCACAGGCCTCCAGTTTGAAAAACAACCCTCTACAACCACCCTCTGTCTTCTGTCGTCAATCCAATTTTGTATCCAATTGGCTACCTCACCTTGGATCCTGTGAGATTTAACCTTATGTAACAACCTACCATGTGGTACCTTGTCAAAGGCTTTGCTAAAGTCCATGTAGACCACGTCTACTGCACAGCCCTCATCTATCTTCTTGGTTACCCCTTCAAAAAACTCAATCAAATTCGTGAGACATGATTTTCCTCTCACAAAACCATGCTGACTGTTCCTAATCAGTCCCTGCCTCTCCAAATGCCTGTAGATCCTGTCCCTCAGAATACCCTCTAACAACTTACCCACTACAGATGTCAGGCTCACCGGTCTGTAGTTCCCAGGCTTTTCCCTGCCGCCTTTCTTAAACAAAGGCACAGCATTTGCTACCCTCCAATCTTCAGGCACCTCACCTGTAGCTGTCGATGATTCAAATATCTCTGCTAGGGGACCCGCAATTTCCTCCCTAACCTCCCATAACGTCCTGGGATACATTTCATCAGGTCCCGGAGATTTATCTACCTTGATGCGCGTTAAGACTTCCAGCACCTCCCTCTCTGTAATATGTACACTCCTCAAGACATCACTATTTATTTCCCCAAGTTCCCTAACATCCATGCCTTTCTCAACCGTAAATACCGATGTGAAATATTCATTTAGGATCTCACCCATCTCTTGTGATTCCGCACATAGATGACCTTGTTGATCCTTAAGAGGCCCTACTCTCTCCCTAGTTACTCTTTTGCCCTTTATGTATTTGTGGAAGCTCTTTGGATTCTCCTTTGCCTTATCTGCCAAAGCAATCTCATGTCCCCTTTTTGCCCTCCTGATTTCTCTCTTAACTCTACTCCGGCAATCTCTATACTCTTCAAGGGATCCACTTGATCCCAGCTGCCTATGCATGTCATATGCCTCCTTCTTCTTTTTGACTAGGGCCTCAATCTCCCGAGTCATCCAAGGTTCTCTACTTCTACCAGCCTTGCCCTTCACTTTATAAGGAATGTGCTTACCCTGAACCCTGGTTAACACACTTTTGAAACCCTCCCACTTACCAGACGTCCCTTTGCCTGCCAACAAACTCTCCCAATCAACTTCTGAAAGTTCCTGTCTAATACCATCAAAATTGGCCTTTCCCCAATTTAGAATTTTAACTTTTGGGCCAGACCTATCCTTCTCCATAGCTATCTTAAAACTAATGGAATTATGATCACTGGTCCCAAAGTGATCCCTCACTAACACTTCTGTCACCTGCCCTTCCTTATTTCCCAAGAGGAGGTCAAGTTTTGCCCCCTCTCTAGTCGGGCCATCCACATACTGAATGAGAAATTCCTCCTGAATACACTCAACAAATTTCTCTCCATCCAAGCCCCTAATGCTATGGCTGTCCCAGTCAATGTTGGGAAAGTTAAAGTCCCCTACTATTACCACCCTATTTTTCTTGCAGCTGTCTGTAATCTCCTTACATATTTGCTCCTCAATTTCCCGTTGACTATTTGGGGGTCTGTAGTACAATCCTATCAAAGTGATCTCTCCCTTCTTATTTTTCAGTTCTACCCATATAGAATCAGTGGACAAACCCTCGGATATATCCCCTCTCACTACTGCCGTGATGTTCTCCCTAATCAAGAACGCAACTCCCCCTCCTCTCTTACCTCCTGCTCTATCTTTCCTATAGCATCTGTACCCTGGAACATTGAGCTGCCAGTCCTGCCCCTCCCTTAGCCATGTTTCAGTAATAGCTATAACATCCCAGTCCCATGTACCCATCCATGCCCTGAGTTCATCTGCCATGCCCATCAGACTTCTTGCATTGAAATAAATGCAGTTTAATCTAGACTTCCCTTGGTCTTTGCCCTGCTTTCTCAGACCATCTGTCTGGTCATGTTTTGTACACTCTCCCTTACTGCCTTTTGTTTCTGTCACCACTTTACTTCCCACTGACTTCCTGCATCGGTTCCCATCCCCCTGCCACATTAGTTTAAACCCTCCCCAACAGCACTAGCAAACACTCCCCCTAGGACATTGGTTCCAGTCCTGCCCAGATGCAGACCGTCCAATTTGTACTGGTCCCACCTCCCCCAGAACCGGTTCCAATGGCCCAGGAATTTGAATCCCTCCCTCTTGCACCATCTCTCAAGCCACGTATTCATCCTAGCTATCCTGTCATTCCTACTCTGACTAGCCCGTGGCACTGGTAGCAATCCTGAGATTACTACCTTTGAGGTCCTACTTTTTAGTTTAACTCCTAACTCCCTAAATTCATCCCGTTTTTTACCTATATCGTTGGTGCCTATATGCACCACGACAACTGGCTGTTCACCCTCCCCCTCCAGAATGTCCTGCAGCCGCTCCGAGACATCCCTGACCCTTGCACCAGGGAGGCAACATACCATCCTGGAGTCTCGGTTGCGTCCGCAGAAACGCCTGTCTATTCCCCTTACAATCGAGTCCCCTATCACTATAGCTCTGCCACTCTTTTTCCTGCCCTCCTGTGCAGCAGAGCCAGCCACGGTGCCATGAACCTGGCCGCTGTCACCTTCCCCTGGTGAGCCATCTTCCCCAACAGTATCCAAAACGGTATACCTGTTTTGGAGGGAGATGACCGCAGGGGACCCCTGCACTGCCTTCCTACTCTTCCTCTGTCTGTTGGTCACCCATTCACTATCCTCCTCAGTAATTTTTATCTGTGGTGCGACCAACTCACTGAACGTGCTGTCCACGACTTCCTCAGCATCGCGGATGCTCCAAAGTGAGTCCATCCGCAGCTCCAGAGCCGTCAAGCGGTCAAACAGTAGCTGCAGCTGGACACACATCCCACAGGTGAAGGAACCAGGGACACAGGAAGGATCCCTGAATTCCCACATCCCACAAAAGGAACATGACACGGGTCTGGGATCTCCTGCCATGACTTAACCCTTAAGTTAGCTTAACAACAACTACAATGTCAAGAAAAAAAAAGGAAAGACAAACTCCTTACCAGTCACCAGCCAATCACTTACCTGTTGGCTGGGACTTCGTGCCTCCAGCAGCTGCAGCTGAAATAAACTAAAGACTTAAATAAAAGACGGTAAAACCCTCACTCGCTAGAGGCCAATCAGCTCCTCCCCTTGTGCTGACGTCACCTTTGATTGTCTTACCTCGCTCCTTGAAGCCCTGAACTCTTTATCGCTGATCCGGCGCTCCGACTCACTGCCCCCGACTCCGACACACGGCCCCCGACTCCGACACACGGCCCCCGACTCCGACGCACTGCCCCCGACTCCGACGCACTGCCCCCGACTCCGACGCACGGCCCCCGACTCCGACGCACGGCCCCCGACTCCGACGCACGGCCCCCGACTCCGACGCACCGCCCCCGACTCCGACGCACCGCCCCCGACTCCGACGCACGGCCCCCGACTCCGACGCACCGCCCCCGACTCCGACGCACCGCCCCCGACTCCGACGCACCGCCCCCGACTCCGACACACGGCCCCCGACTCCGACACACGGCCCCCGACTCCGACACACCGCCCCCGACTCCGACACACGGCCCCCGACTCCGACACACGGCCCCCGACTCCAACTCACCGCCCCCGACTCCGACACACGGCCCCCGACTCCGACACACGGCCCCCGACTCCGACTCACTGCCCCCGACTCCGACTCACTGCCCCCGACTCCGACTCACTGCCCCCGACTCCGACTCACTGCCCCCGACTCCGACTCACTGCCCCCGACTCCGACACACTGCCCCCGACTCCGAACAAGTCCGCTCCTTACCTCCGGCGCTCCGATTGCCAGTGTCTTCCTCTGTTTCCAAATGGTGGTGGCCCTTCTTGGACTTTGAGGTGAATGTGGTGGACTAATCTGTGAAGAGATTTTTTTATTCAACTTTGAACTGTGGATGGACATTTTTTAGCATGCCATTTTTATTCCTTTTTTTTAATTTTGGAGAAGGGGAACTATAATTTTCTTATTTAAAAAATATTGCTTCCCTGATAGCCCATTGCATTGACAATTGCTTTGATTTTATAGGTGCCACTAGCCCTCCGGTTCTGCCGAAGCTCCCAATCTTTAAATATGAGACAAGACAATGAATGTTGGCAGGCTATTTGACGATGGGCAGCATCACAGTTAAAACCGATCCTATCTTTGATCCAGTGTCCCCTCTACATATGCACATTTCAGCGAGTGCAATCAGCAGCAGTGACCCTGGCTGTTTTGTCTACTCCCTAGCCCGGTACAATGAGGATGCTACTGCCATCCCAGCTGGGATGAGCTAACTCAGTACAGATCAGGATGGATCTGTACGGCTCAGTTATATGTTGCCAATACCCACTAAAACTTTATTGAGCTCGATGATAGCTTTTTAAGTTACTGTTCATGTACCTGCTGTTGTTTTTACAAGGCTGGGTGTACCTTGAAAGACAAACAGAAAAATGCTGGAAAAACTTAGCAGGTTCAGCAGCCTTCTGCCAACATTCATTCGTGCAGAGTAAAAGAACAAACTTGCATTTATGTAGCGCCTTTCATGACCTCAGGACATCACAAAGTGCTTTACAGCCAATTAAGTACTTTTGAAGTGTATTCACTGCTGCAATGTAGGAAACGCAGCGGACAATTTGCGCACAGCAGGATCCCACAAACAGCAAAGTGATAATGACCAGATAATCTGTTTTTAGTGATCTTGGTTAAGGGATAAATATTGACAAAGACATCGGGGATAACTCCCCTGCTCTTCTTCAAAATAGTGCCATGGGATCTTTTACGTCTACCTGAGAGGGTAGACGTGACCTCAGTTTAACGTCTCACCCGAAAGATGGCACTTCCGACAGTGCAGCATTCCCTCAGTACTGTACTGGAGTGTCAGCCTAGATTTTGTGCTCAAGCCTCTGGAGAGGGACTTGAACCCCATGACCTTCTGCCATCCCAGCTGGGATGAGCTAACTCAGTACAGATCAGGATAGATCTGTACGGCTCAGTTATACGTTGCCAATACCCACTCAGAGGCGAACAAACAAGTCTCCGTTTTGGGCGTGTACCTTTTGTCTATTGACTTTTTGCTCTATCCACAGATGCTTCTGAACCTGCTGAGTGTTACCAGCATTGTATCAGGTTTCCAGCATTTGCAGCATTTTGCTTTTTGTGGCAGGCTTGTTGTTGCTTTCAGTGATGTTTAGTCAGTGACACTAAGTAGGAATGCTCTAGGGTGGGTACAGTAGCCAAGTTAGTCGCTTAGCATGAATAGATTTTCTGTTTCCCATGGTTGGTATTATAGTACAGAATGAAACCACACATCAACAAGTAAGTTATAACATTGAATTGTGATAAAGTGATGGGTTGCAGTCTATTAAGGCAAACTAACAGTGTGTGACAAGAGATATGGAGAACATAATCATATGATACGGTCATAGAGCATCTGGGACGTTATGTGCTATTTCACTGAAAAAAGATTTGATTGAGGCCTTTTAGAACGTACGCCATGTCCTGGAATAAATTGCACTTACATAACATCACACCTCTGTCGTAGATTGAGAGGAACACAGGCCCTGCTGGGGGGAGGGAATGTATGAATCTTAAGAAATTATTTTACAAAGCCCCTTTAGGGCTCTGAAAAATGCTTCACATTACATTAACAATTGTCCATAGTCTGAATGATTTTTAAACCAGATTGCCCAGACCCTCTTTATGAAACAACTCAGATATTTTTTGTACAACCTGTTTAACCCTTCGGCTCCTTTGCAGACAGATTCCTACAGTGTATTCAAATAGGGGTACTAGATTGTCAGGGTGCTAAATATTAAATATCAACAACCATACCAACAACTTGCATTTATATCGCTCCTTTAATGTAGTAAAACGTCCCAAGGCGCTTCACAGGAGAGTTATCAAACAAAATTTGACACCGAGCCCCATAAGGACATATTAGGACAGGTGACCAAAAGCTTGGTCAAAGAGATAGGTTTTAAGGGGCATCTTAAAGGAGGAGAGAGAGAGGTGGAGAGATTTAGGAAGGGGATTCCAGAGCTTAGGGCCGAGGCAGCTCTTATTCTGTCCAGTTGCTATTGCAACTGAGAAAGAAAAAAAACGTGCACTGAGAGCTCCTTTCATGACCTCATCACATCCCAAAGCACTTCACAGACAATGAGTTACTTTTGAAGCATAGTCACTGTATTAACGTAGGGAAACTAGGCAAATAAAACTGTCAATAGTAACTGTATAAATCAATGATATTTACTCAGTCTGATCCCCTAGAGGCTGATGAATTCTCATTGAAAAATTGCAAAGATCTTAAAAGTAACATAAGATCTGGATTAGAAACTGCATCTTCCTGAGGTCTCTGGTTAAATGCCCCAGTTGGTACAATGTTGAATCACATAGGCCAGCAAAGTCACAGGCTCGACCTTCTATGTGCTGCGGTGTGACAATTGCTCTCAGCATCCATGGTCTAGGGAGAGGAATAATCAGCCATGGGTCCCGCTTCTGAATGCTATCCAGTCAGCCCCCCGGAAAGTGTAAGGATGTAGCGCCTTGGGGTGTTTATGTTAAAGGTGCTATATAAATTCAAGTTGTTGTTGTTGTTGTAGAGTGCAGTCATTACAGGACTTGCACCCCATAGTTGAATAACCTGCCTACACTCACCGTTTTGGTTTCCACATGAAGAATGTCACTCGGGCAAGATACTGCCAAGCAAGTGATGCCCCTGGAACTATACTCCGGCATGATTCAGTTCCTTCAGGAGCGAGGGAGAGAAAATAAGGGCGAAAAAAGTCAGGTGCTATTGTATCACTTGCATTTCTCTGGCTGAAATGGTGAGGAGTTGACCTGTAACCTCTGAATGGCATCTCGAGGCATGAGAATGAGTCAAGCTGACTCAACTTCCTGTTCCACGTGTGGTGAAATATCTGACCTTTAAGCAACATCTTCCTCCAAAAACGTAGCTGATCAGGAATGCAGCTTGTGTGGAATCACAGGTCTGACCTTAAATTTTACTATTCTAATCTAGTGTATGAATCATGTCCTTATGCCTTACTCTATTTTTATACCCTATGATTTAAGGTAATGGAGTGGGGAAAGTTTGGGACTAGCAATGCCAGAAAAATATGGTTAAAACTGCATCGGACAAGAAGCTTTCTCATTCCATTCTTCATGTGGAAAGTAAAACAGTGAGTGCAGGAACGTTATTCAATTATGAGGAGCAAGCCCTGTAATGTCTTCACTCTACTGTGGACATTGCATTTATATAGCACCTTTAATGTAGTAAAACATCCCAAGGCGCTTCACAGGAATTTAATCGGACAAAAATTGACACCGAGCCAAAAAACAAAATATTAGGACAGGTGACCAACAGTTTGATCAAACATTTTTAAGACGCGTCTTAAAGGAGGAGGGAATGGTGGAGAGGTTTGGGGGGGGGGGGGGGAATTCCTGAGCTTAGGGCCGTGATGGCTGAAGGCACGGCCGCCAATGGTGAGCAAAGGTAGTGGGTGATGCACAAGAGGCCAGAGTTCACCGAGTTCTCGGAGGGTTGTAGGGCTGGAGGAGGTTACAGAGATAGGGAAAGGCGAGGCCATGGAGAGTTTTCAACATAAAGATGAGAATTTTAAAATCAAGGTGTTGGTGCATCAGGAGCCAATGTAGGTCAGTGAGCACACGGGTGATGAGTGAATAGGACTTGGTGCGAGTTAGGATATGGGCAGCAGAGTTTTGGATGAGCTGAAGTTTATGCAGCGTGGAAGATGGGAGGCCAGCCATGAGAGCATTGGAATAGTCGAGTCTGGAGGTAACAAAAGCATGGATGAGGGTTTCAGCAGCAGGTGGGCTGCGGCAGGGGTGGAGATCGGCAATATTACATGGGTGGAAGTAGACGGTCTTTGTGATTTGGAGGATAGGGGGTCAGAAGCTCAGCTCAGGGTCAAATAATAAACATTATGAACAAACAGATTACAAATTGGCAAACATTTAATAATAAACAGTTTTAAATTAAAAATACTTTATTTTACAAAAGAAAAAAATCAGTGGTTTCACACTGATATAGCGGTATGTGTATTCTCCACACAGCATTTACTGGAGACTACTCTGGTGGTACGGTTGTGCATGTTTGTCCAATAATTTAACACACTTTAGGCCTAGATAGTTTTCCTCATTCTCAGTCATTTTCTTTTGAGATTTCACTCCTCTTGCTGAAACATTATCGGTCTACCACCAAGTAATTCACTACTTGCATGTTTCTCCTCCTTAAGTTACCATTGCCTCCCATCTGGTTAAGAACCTGAAAATCCAATCTTTGAGCTGGCTGTTCCAAAAAGTGTCAAGCAGATTCCAGAAAAACAGGAGCAGACCTTTTGGTCACATATCCCTATGACCTGGCAGGGTTTACAGTCCTGGAGCTCTCAAGGTCTCAGATAGTCACCGGGAAATAAAAAAACACTGCTCCAATCTCTGCAGTGCATTTGATCGTTTGCCACAGAATTTAAATTTGCTTACTTTGCTGTATTTTACCATATCCCCAGTAACTCTTTGAATTAAAGGAGAGACTTCAGTCAGAATTCTTCCAGTTTTGGACTTGTCAGAAAGTGGCAATGTAAAATCACTAGATACAAATGAAAAAGGCCATTCAGCCTACCTTTGCTCATTCAGATAGCCACTTCAATTCCCCGTCACAACATCCAACTTTTAAAAATGATTTCAGGGTTTTTACCTCCACTAACCTACCCAGAAATCCATTCCACAAATTGATCACCCTGCCATGAAGACATTCCTGACATCAGCCCTAAATTCGCCATTTACTGATGGATCTATCTTTTCCGTGCTGACTACTTTCTTATTTGCCTCTTTAAGATCATCTCTAAGGTGCCCCCTTCTGAAGCCGAGACAACAATAACAATAACTTGCATTTATATAGCGTCTTTAACGTCATAAAACATCCCAAGTTTCTCAAGTGCAAAAGCAAAACTGAAATAAAAACATAAAATTCTGGAAACACTGAGCAGGTCAGGCAGCACCTGTGGAGAGAGAAACAGAGTTAACTTTTCAGGTTGATTAGCTTCTCCAGTCTTTCTTTATATCTCAATAATCTAATTCTAGACTTATGGCTCTGTGAATTGCCTCCAGAGCTTGTATAGAAATATAGAAAATAGGAGCAGGAGTAGGCCATTCGGCCCTTCGAGCCTGTTCCACCATTCAATATGATCATGGCTGATCCTCTATCTCAATACCATATTCCAGCTCTCTCCCCTTGTGTCTCTGTGACCAGAACTGGACACAGTACTCAAGGTGTGGTCTGACGAGAGTACAATACAGTTTTAGCATGACATTCTCTGAATTACATTTTACTGTATTGGATACATTGAAACCTGTAAATTAGGGACACCTAAGGATCTTATGTCGGGTGTCCTTTATTTGCAGGTGTCCCTATTTTCAAAATGGTCATTGTATGTACAGTAAATTATTTGCAATTGTCAATGAGGGTCCATTTTTTGGAGATGTCCCTTTGTACAGATTTCACTGCATATAGTTCAACATTCAATTGGTTTTGTTGATTGCTGCTATGCAGTAATTGGATTTGTTGAGTGTCAAGTCTATTAAGATCCCGAGACCTATTTTGCTATTTCGAACACTGTTGATGGACTCCTTATGTTGTCCATTTTTCTTCCTATGTGCAGTACAAATTGTGTTCTTACAAAATTTCACCTGGGCTTACATATTTTGTCCAACTTAGTTTGTATCTCCTGAGATGCCTCCTCAGATTGAAATGCTCCACCTAGTTTTGTATCATCTACAAATTTAATCAATCTGCCTCAGGTTTCTGAATCAAAGTTGTTGCTATAAATTAGAAACAGTATGGGTCCCGACACCAATCCATAGAGCATGGGGTGATGGGTTATTATGTTGTCATGTCTTTAGCTCAGCTATTTGCCTTGGGTTCAGCACCAAAATCCAGACTCTAAAAGTGAGCCCTTGCTCCCTGTGAAGAAAACAATGCTTTTACCTCTCCAATATTTGGGTAATTGTAGAGAGTCCAACAATTGAACAGAAACCCTTGCCACTGTAATAAAAACAGAAAATACTGGAAACGCTCAGCAGGTCAGGCAGCATCTGTGGAGAGAGAAACGGAGTTAATGTTTCAGGTCGATGACCTTTCATCAGAATTGCATTTCAGTTCACCAGATTTATTGTAATTACAGACTCATCTATTCCTCCTTTCATTGTAGAACATTAGCACAGTCGTACCTTCTGTGCTAACAGTTAGTGTAAAGCAGGGGGTAATTTTATCCTGGAGCCGGGAAGGGGGTGATGGGATCGGATCGCGGACGGGAAACCCGGAAGTACGGGTTTCCCGGACGTCCTTATGATTTTGACGTAAGGACGTCTTCTTTTGTTGTCGGTTTGCTGTCCTACTGGCTGGCCTGATGGACAGGCTGGCCTCAGTCGGACAGGAGCAGAGCAAGGAAGAGGACCTGAAAAGGTAAGTCTTCAGGTAAGTCTTTCTTTTTTGGATGGGGGGTGGGGTGCATGGGGGCATTGGTAGGCATGGGTGGGTACGGGGGCACCGATGGGCATGGGGGTCATTGTGGGGTGGGGGGGGAGACAGTCATCGAAGAAGTCAGTCATTGGGGGAGGGATTGGGGGTCAGTCACCGAGGGGGTGGGATCGGGGGTCATTGCGGGGGTCCGCGATCATTGGTGGGGGATCGGAGATTGAGGGGGGGGGTCCCCGATTGTTGGGGGGTCGCTGCAGGTAGGCTTGTTGGGTCTGGGGGAACCTTCCTGCTCCTCCGGGGCTACAAGCAGCCCCATAAAGGCACTGAACTGCAGTTTCGGACCTTCTCGCCTCCTTTCACATGGCGTGAAGGAGAAGGCCCGGGGATCCCAGCCCCCAGGAGTTGAAATCGAAAAACCTTTGAAAATGGAGGCCCGCAGCTTCCTTGAAAGGTTTTAGTGACCAACCCGCCTCCTGGGAGGGTTGGTCACTAAAACCTTTCCATAACCTTGCATGGAATTTTTGCTGCAAACCCTTCACAAAATCTCTTTGAATTGTTGTGGGACATTATACTCCATTTAAAAACAGCCTAATTGTTCCTGGAACAATCAAATTGTTGCCTATTAGTGCTAGTAGTTGAGCACAATGAATAAAGCAAGCAAATAAATGGGGTTGCAATCTATTACATTTGCATGGTAAGTCCGCTTGATACCTATTGCAAATCTATTATCTGTTTTGGGGTTGTTATGTAATTAAAACAAGCTAGGCTCACTTTTTGAGTAAGTGAAGCTGGTTTTAACACCATATGTACTGTGACAAAAGAGAAAAAAGTGAAGGAGGAACAAACTTGCGTTTATGCTGCGTCAGCCTTGGCTCACCTGAACAGGCAGACGGATCCTCGGTTCAACATACCAGCCAACAATGCAGCTCTGAAGTGTTAGCTTAGATTATGTCTTCAAGTCCCTCTCCTCAGGTACTGTCCCTTGTCTTTCAAATCTGCCATTACCACCCCCCTCCTCAAAATCCCATACTTGACCCCTTTGTCTTTCAAATTACCACCCCATCTCCAACCTCTCCAAAGTCCTTAAACACGTTGTCATCTCCCAAATCCATACTCACCTTTCCTGCAATTCCATGTTTGCATCTCCCCAATCAGGTTTTTCCCCTGCCACAGCACTGGAATGGCCCTAATCAAAGTCACAAATGAGATCCTCTGTGACTGTGACCATGGTGCACGCGTCCCCCTCATCCTTCTCAACCTCTTTGCAGCATTTGACATGGTTGACTACACCATCCTCCTCCAATGCTTCTCCGTTGTCCTTCTGAGTGGAACTGTCCTCGCAGGGTTTCAATCTTACATAGCCAGTCATAGCGAGAGAATCTCATGCTTGTCTGACACCCAGACCTGGATGAGCTGCAATTTCCTCCAATTAAACATTGGGAAGACTAAAGCCATTGTCTTCAGCCCCCACCACAAGCTCTATTCCCTTGTCACCAATTCCATAACCTTCCCTGGCCACAGTCCCAGGCTTAACCAGTCTGTTCGCAACCTCGGTGTCGTAATTGTCCTTGAGCTGAGCTTCCGACCCCATATCCTCTCCATCATAAAGACCACCTACTTCCACCTCCGTAATATCGCCCGCCTCTGCCTCTGCGTCAATTTATCTGCTGCTGAAACCCTCATCCATGCTTTTTTTACCTCCAGACTCGACTATTCCAATACTTGCCTCCTGGCTTGCCTCCCATCTTCCACCTTCCATAAACTTCAGCTCATCCAAAACTCTGCTCTTTGCATCCTAACTTGTACCAAGTCTAGCTCACTTATCACGGCTGTGCTCACTGACCAACATTGGCTCCCAGACCACCAACGTCTCAATTTTAACATTCTCATCCTTGTATTCAAACCGCTCCATGGCCTCACCCCTCCCTATCTCTGTAACCTCCTCAAGCCCTACAACCTTACATGAACTCTGCATTCCTCCAACTCTGGACTCTTGTGCATCCCTCACTCCCTTTGCCCCACCAGTGGCGATCGTGCTTTCAGCCGTCTAGGCTCTAAGCTCTGACATTTCCTCCCTAAATCTTTCTGTCTCTCCACCTTTTTTAATACCCTCCTTAAAACTTACTTCTTTGACCAAGCTTTTAATAACCTGTCCTAATAGCTCCTTTTTTGGTTCGGTGTCAATTCTTGTCTTATTATGCTCCTGTGAAGTGCCTTGGGATGTTTTCCTACATTAAAGGTGCTATATAAATATTGTTGTTGTTGAGCTTGAACTGATAACCTTCTGACCCAGAAGCAAGAGTGCTTCCAACTGAACCAAGCTTCATTTTTGTCACACCACTGCTTTTATACTTCAACACTTACTTAGCCATTCTCAAGATTTGCATTAAATCCCAGCACTTTGAACTTTTCTAGCAGACTTTTGTGTGGAACTTTGCCAACTGCTTTTTTGGAAGTCTACGTACGTCTTATCATAAGGTTTGTGATTCACTTGGGATGTCATTTTCTTAAAAAAGTCAAGGCGTTTGCTCAGACAAGATCTTTCCCTTCTGAATGAATGTTGGCTCTTCCTAATTATTGGTGCCCCGTTTCTGGTAGCCTTGAAGGATCTACTTGGGATAAGATAGGAGGTAATGAATTCTTCTAGTCCCACAAGGATTTTTATTATGAAGAGAGGAATAAACCTTTTGTGTGCCTGAAAACCCAGTTAAACTGTACCAACCCACTTCATGTCCCCCCAGGCTAAAGCTCTGCTGATGTAGTACCACACCTTCATGACATGCTATCTAGTTTCACCACCTGACTGGCCAAACCGACTGACTGTCACAAAAGTATACAAGGGAACCATGGCAACTTATTGCCATGAGAACTATTTGGACTTGATCTGTACAGGGATCCCGTGCTGAGTCCCACTCGTGGTCTTGTAGAGTTTCAAACTTAGGTAAACAGAAGTGACATCTTTCTGGTTGTTATTGCCAGTTTCATTAAGAGGCTTTTGTAAAATTGTCTGGCTAGTAAAGCAAAGGCAATAGCATTAGTCATATGTGTGGTGTTCATCTACATTTGCAGTGTTGGGAATTAAACAGTTATTGGTAATTTTTCATTACAGAGCTGATAATAAGATTTAGTCATTGCAGATTCAGTGACTGTCCCCAAAGTGTTATTTATTTTCTCAGGCTCATTTACAATTAACCACAGCTCTTCTAATACGGAAATGGTACTATAGCTGAAGGCCTCAATTTTCCAGTGGGTAGTATGTCGCCATACAGTTTTCTAATGGTTTATTCTGTCATCTGCCAAGTATTCATTAATTTTTCTGATGGTGCTCAATAAGGCACTTTTCCGATATTCCAGTCCTAACAACTCCTGGCACATGGGTTTAATCGAGTTGATCACACTCAAAAATGTAAACATACCAGGAAATGTCCCTTATTTCCCTTTATTTTGTGGGGTGGTTTTCAATATTATGTTTAATAAGGATAATAGTGAACAGTTCTTCAAAATGAGAGGGAGGTGCAATCCGATAAATGAATTCCAACAGCTAAACAGAAGCATCAGAACAAGATCTACATTCAAACTAACATGAATATCCAGTAAAAGTGAAGTGCCCATTCCTTGTGTGTGACCCTTGACAGTGAGTATCAGCAGAATATTCAATAGTGGGGGGGCCTAACAACACAGCCCAATCCTGTCTTAACCCAAGGTCCACAAACACGAGCTTACCAAGTTGGTGAATAGCAATCAGAATGGGTACTTGGGCTGATTTTTATTCTCCTTCCTAACCTGGGGTCACTGAGGTCAATGGCAATGCCCCCTTTAGCTGCTTTTATGTTGGCCTTTTACTGTTGGCTCCTCCAGTGCAGATCAGGGATCAAATATGGAATTTTCCTGCCCAGCACTGTAGCGCATGATGCATTTATCAATTGAGCTATTGAGCCGATTGATACAGTATATATATAGAAGGAAATCAATATTGTGGGGTGATATCAAAGCAATTTATCAATAGATCTCAAGTTTAGATCACAGGGGATGCTGAACATTTTATCCTATGGTTTATTTAAACATCCAAACCTCTTGACAAGATTCCTGTCTTGCAAGGGTAAAATTCTCCCTGTCAATAATATGTGCTAAAATTATCAGCATGACAAAGTTCATGGCCAACTATTCTAGAAATTAATAATATTCTACCAAGGAAAAGGAAGTAACTTGCAGGAGCTGTTATATGACGCTGTCTACCGTCAGTCCTGAGGTAAACATTCAGGTGCTGTGTCATGCTGATTCATTCTAGTACCAGGCTAGGCATACTTGATGCCTGACAGGAACAAGCTGTAATGGGTACGGTAGCATAGTGGTTATGTTACTGGGCTAGTAATCCAGAGGCCTGGACTAAAATCCCGAGTCATGAGTTCAAATCCCGCCACGGCAGCTGGCGAATTTAAATTCAATTAATTAAATAAAAAAATCTGGAATTAAAATACTCGTATCAGTAATGATGGCCATGAAACTACCGGATTGTCGTAAAAACCCATCTGGTTCACTAATGTCCTTTAGGGAAGGAAACCTGCCGTCCTTACCCGGTCTGGCCGAAATGTGACTCCAGACCCACAGCAATGTGGTTGATTCTTAATTGCCCTCTGAAATGGCCGAGCAAGCCACTCAGTTGTAAAATCTCGCTACGAAAAGTCAGAATAAGAATAAAACCGGATGGACCACCCGGCATCGGACCACACGGCACCGGACACGACAAAGGCAAAACACCAAGCCCAGTCGACCCTGCAAGGTCCTCCTTGTGCCAAAATTGGGAGAGCTGTCCCACAGACGAGTCAAGCAACAGCCTGACATAGCCATACTTACAGAATCATATCTTTCAGCCAACGTCCCAAACTCTTCCATCACCATCCCTGGGTATGTCCTGTCCCACCAGAGGTGGCGGTACAGTGATATACAGTCAGGAGGGAGTGGCCCTGGGAGTCCTCAACATTGACTCTGGACCCCATGAAATCTCATGGCATCAGGTCAAACATGGGCAAGGAAACCTCCTGCTGATTACCACCTACTGTCCTCCCTCAGCTGATGAATCAGTCCTCCTCCATGTTGAACACCACTTGGAGGAAGCACTGAGGGTAGCAAGGGCACAAAATGTACTCTGGGTGGGGGACTTCAATGTCCATCACCAAGAGTGGCTCGAGTCGCACCACAACTGACCGAGCTGGCCGAGTCCTGAAAGACATAGCTGCTAGACTGGGCCTGCGGCAGGTGGTGAGCGAACCAACACGAAGGAAAAACCTCACCAACCTACCTGTCGCAAATGCATCTGTCCACGACAGTATTGGTAGGAGTGACCACTGCACAGTCCTCGTGGAGATGAAGTCTCGTCTTCGCACTGAGGACACCATCCAACGTGTTGTGTGGCACTACCACCGTGCTAAATGGGATAGATTCAGAACGGATCTAGCAGCTCAAAATTGGGCATCCATGAGGTGCTGTGGGGCTAGCAGCAGCAGCAGAATTGTATTCCAGCACAATCTGTAACCTCATGGCCCGGCATATTCCTCACTCTACCATTACCAACAAGCCAGGGGATCAACCCTGGTTCAATGAGGAGTGTAGAAGAGCATGCCAGGAGCAGCACCAGGCGTACCTAAAAATGAGGTACCAACCTGGTGAAGCTACAACTCAGGACTACATGCATGCTAACATGCTATAGACAGAGCTAAGCGATTCCACAACCAACGGATCAGATCAAAGCTCTGCAGTCCCGCCTACATCCAGTCGTGAATGGTGGTGGACAATTAAACAACGAACGGGAAGAGGAGGCTCTGCAAACATCCCCATTCTCAATGATGGCGGAGTCCTAGCACGTGAGTGCAAAAGACAAGGCTGAAGCGTTTGCAACCATCATTCAGCCAGAAGTGCCGAGTGGATGATCCATCTCAGCCTCCTCCCGATATCCCCACCATCACGGAAGCCAGTCTTCGGCCAATTCGATTCACTCCACGTGATATCAAGAAACGGCTGAGTGCACTGGATACAGCAAAGGCTATGGGCCCCGACAACATCCCAGCTGTAGTGCTGAAGACTTGTGCTCCAGAACTAGCTGCGCCTCTAGCCAAGCTGTTCCAGTACAGCTACAACACTGGCATCCACCCGACAATGTGGAAAATTGCCCAGGTATGTCCTGTCCACAAAAAGTAGGACAAATCCAATCCGGCCAATTACCGCCCCATCAGTCTACTCTCAATCATCAGCAAAGTGATGGAAGGTGTCATCGACAATGCTATCAAGTGGCACTTACTCACCAATAACCTGCTCACCGATGCTCAGTTTGGGTTCCGCCAGGACCACTCGGCTCCAGACCTCATTACAGCCTTAGGTCCAAACATGGACAAAAGAGCTGAATTCCAGAGGTGAGGTGAGAGTGACTGCCCTTGACATCAAGGCAGCATTTGACCCAGTGTGGCACCAAGGATCCCTAGTAAAATTGAAGTCCATGGGAATCAGGGGGAAAACTCTCCAGTGGCTGGAGTCATACCTAGCACAAAGGAAGATGGTAGTGGTTGTTGGAGGCCAATCATCTCAGCCCCAGGGCATTGCTGCAGGAGTTCCTCAGGGCAGTGTCCTAGGCCCAACCATCTTCAGCTGCTTCATCAATGACCTTCCCTCCATCATAAGGTCAGAAATGGGGATGTTCGCTGATGACTGCACAGTGTTCAGTTCCATTCGCAACCCCTCAGATAATGAAGCAGTCCGAGCCCGCATGCAGCAAGGCCTGGACAACATCCAGGCTTGGGCTCATAAGTGGCAAGTAACATTCGCGCCAGATAAGTGCCAGGCAATGACCATCTCCAACAAGAGAGAGTCTAACCACCTCCCCTTGACATTCAACGGCATTACCATCGCCGAATCCCCCACCATCAACATCCTGGGGGTCACCATTGACCAGAAACTGAACTGGACCAGCCATATAAATACTGTGGCTACGAGAGCAGGTCAGAGGCTGGGTATTCTGCGTCGAGTGACTCACCTCCTGACTCCCCAAAGCCTTTCCACCATCTACAAGGCACAAGTCAGGAGTGTGATGGAATACTCTCCACTTGCCTGGATGAGTGCAGCTCCAACAACACTCAAGAAGCTCGACACCATCCAAGATAAAGCAGCCCGCTTGATTGGCACCCCATCCACCACCCTAAACATTCACTCCCTTCACCACCGGCGCACTGTGGCTGCAGCGTGCACCATCCACAGGATGCACTGCAGCAACTCGCCAAGGCTTCTTCGACAGCACCTCCCAAACCCGCGACCTCTACCACCTAGAAGGACAAGAGCAGCAGGCGCATGGGAACAACACCACCTGCACGTTCCCCTCCAAGTCACACACCATCCCGACTTGGAAATATATCGCCGTTCCTTCATTGTCGCTGGGTCAAAATCCTGGAACTCCCTTCCTAACAGCACTGTGGGAGAACCGTCACCACACGGACTGCAGCGGTTCAAGAAGGCGGCTCACCACCACCTTCTCGAGGGCAATTAGGGATGGGCAATAAATGCTGGCCTCGCCAGCGACGCCCACATCCCATGAACGAATAAAAAAAAATTTAAATTTTTTTATACATCAACAGGTCGTACATATCTGGTGCCTTTAATGTCATAAAACACTTCATTGGGAGGGGAATTGGACGCTGAGTGGGGAGGTAACATGGTGAGGCTCTGAAGTCGGTGTTCAGGAGGCTTTTGAATGTTGGGGTGTGGTGGCTTTAGGCTCTACCACTGAGGGTGGGGAACATACAGAAACTCAGAGGAATGGAGGGAATGAACTTGGAAGTAATACTGAAGGAGGTTGCAGAATATTTGTAGACAAGGATTTGAAATTAATGCATTGGGGAATCTGTGGAGGTTGTCAAAGGCAGGCTGATAGGTGAGTGAGACTTGGCCTTTTCCAACACTTTCCTGGCCTGCCTCCAACATGCTATCTTCCATTCATTTCATCTCATCCAAAATTCTGCTGCCCGTATCCTATCCCACACCATATTCCTGCTTACCCATCACACTTGTGCTCGTTGACCTACACTGGCTCCCGTCCCCCAACAGGTCAAATTTAAAATTCTCACCCTCATGTTTAAATCACTTCATGCCTTACCCCTCCTTATCTCTGTAACCCCCTCCAGCTCTACAATCTTCCAAGAACTCTGTGTTCCTTCCACTCTGGCCTCTTGTGCATCCCCACTACCTTCAGCCCACCATTGGCCCTACGCTCTGCCTATTCACCTCTCTCTCCTTCTTTAAGACCCTCCTTAAAACACACCTCTTTGACCAACCTTTTAGTCAGCCATCCTAATATCTCCTTCTTTGGCGTAGCATTCATTTTTGTCTGAATATGCTTCTGCGAAGTGCCTTGGGACGTTTTCCTACATTAAAAGTGCTAGATAAATGCAAGTTGTTGTTGGTGTTGGTGTGGAATTGCATGTGTGTGGCAGAGCTTTCGATGAATTGGAGTTTGCATACAAATTTAAAAAAAGAACTTGCCTTCATTTAATGTCTTTTCACATTCTCAGGACAATGCAAAGTGCTTTACAGCCAATGAATTCATTTTGAAGTGTCGTCAGTGTTGTTATGTAAGCAAATGCAGCAGCCAATTTGCACACAGCAAGATCCCACAAACATCTTGGGAACAGGACCCATGGATAATTTTCCCCTTCCCTAGCCCTGCCAGACTGAGATTAATTGTCACAATCAATAACTATCTAGGTTGAGATCAGCTATATTATTACTTACCAGGTATCAAGCTTGTGATCTTGCCGCTCTGTCTGGCTCAGTACCATGCCAAATGGTCCATTTATCCACTGAATCAGCAAAGAAGTTCTGTAAGAACACTCAAGAGATTGTTAGAGCTCTACACAGTACATGACTCCAAGGGGGGTAATTTTAACCCCCAAGGATGGGTGACTTGGAGGCAGGTGGGAAGGTAAAACCCGACCCCAACTTGTTTCCGGTTTTAACGGAGGTGGGTCGAGAGGCGGGCGTCCAACCCACTCTCAGGAGGTGGGTGAGTCAATAAAATCTTTTAAGGAGGCTGCGGACCTCTATTTTAATAGCTTTTTAATTTTTAACTCCCGGGATTCCTGGGCCTTTAGCTTCACGCCAGAATCTTATTGACTTTCAGGAATGCTTTTGGCCTTTCAGTTTGAAGCAGTGATAACATGGCTGCCATGTGATCAGGGTGGAATAGCACTGAGAAGGAGACAGAAGGGGAAAAATGGTTGTGGGAACTCTACTGTTTGAACATAAATTGTAATAATGGAGTAAAAACCTCATAGCTGAGTTGGTCATTGGGTGTTTGGATATAAATTATTGAAATAATTGGTCATCCAATTTGTCACAAAGGGAAATCTGGAAAAATGTTACAGTTTCTGTTTCTTTTCTATTAGTCCAACCAGTCTATGGTGTGGGAAACATCTACTTTTGTGATATATTCAACTGCAGTAATGATCTTTAATAAATGCATTCAGAAACAACATGGATTTCCAACTCTTATCTATGGTTGGGAAAGAAAAACTATAAGCTATGACATATGGCTGAAAGCATTATCATGTATAAAGAACATGATAACTTGTTAATTCTCTTAGACCGTACTACGAAATGGATCTTGAGACAGAAATTGACTCCATTCAGTGGAAACTCCCAAATCTATAGGCAATTTCAGGCTCTACCTTGTTCAACTTTAAATCCTGAATAGATTTCACAATACTTAAGCAGTTTAAATTGTGCATCGATTGGACAGAATGGTGCATGCTAGAAATGCCAGGAAGGTAAGGGCGGCTTAATCTATTTGTGCAGAGTCCCCTAAGTTATCTGGAATAGCATCTGGAAGCATGAGATCAGCTTCTATATTTACGCTGATGACTTCTAGCTCTATCTCTTTGGCTCCTTCATCAATCCAAAATATGTTTGCCCCATTCTCCTACTGCTTCTCCATATTTAAGACATTGATAAGCCAGTGATTTCGTACAGCTTAACGTGAGTAAAACAAGTTAGCTATGCTGATAGGGTTAGATGAAAAGGGGTGGGAGGAGGCTCGTGCGGAGCATAAACTGTGGTATGGTCCTCTTGGGCCGAATGGCCTGTTTCTGCGCTGTACATTCTATGTAAAAACCATCCTCTTTGGTTCCTGGCAGTCCCTATTCGCCTCTGACCTTGACTCCATTAACATCCTCGGCTGCAACTGTAGACTAAGTCAGGAGGCTTGGAAATGCCACATCCAGCTTGACCCTAAGCTTCTCCCACCACCCCCCACATCCATTCCACTAACAACACTGCTTTCTTCCATCTCTGGAACATTGCCTGCCTTCACCCCTACATGTCTCCCACTGGTGCTGAAACCTTAGTCCATCCCTTCATAACCTCAAGGCTTGACTTCTCCAATTGCTCTTGCCAGCATCCCCTCATCCCACCACAAATTACAACTCCTTAAAAAGGACACTGCCCACATCCTCACCTGCTGTTAATTGTATCCAAATGATTTATATCAATTAGTGTTAATTGTATTCAGGTGCTGCGTATCAATTGGGGACTCTCTTATATCCATTTATATGAGAGCTTATCTCGGATGTGGGGGTTGGGTAGCGTGGATCTCCGTGAATAAAGGGGTCGGCCCGGAGGACGCCGAGCGTCTGGACGCTCCGCTCAGTTTGGCGGAGCTGACCGGCGCCCTCCACCAGCTCTCCAGGGGCAAGTCCCCGGGGCTGGACGGGCTGACCGTGGAGTTCCTCAGGGCCTTCTGGGACGTCCTGGGGGGCGACTACGCGCGGGTCCTGGGGGAATGTCTGGCGACCGGGGAGATGCCCCTTTCGTGGCGCAGGGCGGTCGTGGTCCTGCTGCCTAAGAAGGGGGATCTCCGCAACCTTAAAAACTGGCGCCCGGTCTCCCTCCTCAGCACGGATTATAAGGTCTTTGCCAAGGCGATGTCTGCTCGCCTGGGCACCGTGCTGGCCCACATGATCCACCCCGACCAGTCCTACACGGTCCCGGGCCGGAAGATCCACGATAACATCCATCTGGTCCGGGACCTGATCCACCATTCCCAGAGGGCTGGTCTGTCGGTCGCCTTCCTTTCCTTAGATCAGGAGAAGGCGTTCGACAGGGTGGATCACGAGTATCTATTCGGGACTCTGCGCGCTTTCGGGTTCGGGTCGCATTTCGTCGCCCGGATCCGACTTCTGTACGCCGCCGCGGAGTGTCTGATTAAGGTTAACGGATCCTTGACGGCGCCCCTTCGCTTCGGGAGAGGAGTGCGTCAGGGGTGCCCCATGTCCGGCCAATTATACACCGTCTGCGTGGAGCCTTTCCTGCGCCTCTTGCGCAAGAGGTTGTCGGGACTGGCTCTGCGCGAGCCGGACGTGGAGGTCGTCCTTTCGGCTTACGCCGACGACGTGCTCCTCGTGGTCACGGATCCCCTTGACTTGCGGAGGATGCGCGAGTGCCAAGAGGTCTACTCTGCGGCGTCTTCCGCAAGGATCAACTGGGAGAAATGTTCCGGACTCCTGGTGGGTCAGTGGCGGGTGGACTCCCTGCCGGAGGAGCTCAGGCCTTTCGCCTGGAGTACCACGCACCTCCGGTACCTGGGAGTCTACCTCGGCCCTGCCGAGGAAGCCTGGCCGGCGAACTGGGAAGAGCTGGAGGCCAAGGTCGCCGCTCGCCTGGCGCGCTGGACAGGACTGCTCCGAGTGTTATCCTACAGGGGTCGTGTGCTGGTCATAAACCAGCTGGTGGCCGCCATGTTGTGGTACCGGTTGGTCACTTTGACCCCCCCCCCTGAGTTTGTCGCCAAGATTCAGAAGAAGTTTGTCGACTTCTTCTGGGCCAGAGGGATACACTGGGTCGCTGCCGCGGTCCTGAGTCTCCCGCTTAGGGAGGGCGGTCAGGGGCTGGTGTGCGTCCGCACCCAGGTGGCAACTTTCCGCCTTCGGACGCTGCGGCGATACCTGTACGTTGAGCGTCCTCTTAGATGGCGTGCGCTGGCGACGTATTTTTTCCGCCAGCTGCACGGCCTGAACTACGACACGCAGCTCCTGTTCATCTCGCTGGTGGGCGGCCGCATGTCTTTGCAGGAGCTGCCTGTCTTTTACCAGGATCTGCTCAGGGTCTGGAACACGGTCGCCTCCGGTCGGAGCTCTCGCCCGTCAGGGGTAGCGGCCGTCCTGCAGGAGCCGCTGCTCGGGAATCCGTTCCTCCGCGATATCGGCTTCGGCCGCTCGCGGCTGTCGGTGCGGAGGGCCGTGGCCGGTCGGGTGACCAGAGTCAGGGACGTCCTGGATGGCGGTGGGTCGGGTTGGTTGGAGCCGTGGGCGCTCGCCGCACGGATGTCCTCGTGGCGTGCCGGGGACGCGGCCATCGCCATCCGGGCGTTGAAATCGGCGCTCGGCCCTGACTCCACTCGGGATGTGGAGGCGGCTCAGGCGTGCGGAGCCATCCCGTCCGACCTGACCCCCGTTCGGACGGAGTTCCTCCTCGGCGCCAAACCCCGGAACCTCCCTCGGGGGGCCGCGCCTCACAACTTGAGTCGTCTCTCGGAAATTCCCTCCGTGCCGTTTCACACCGCGCGGAGGGATTTCCTGTACGGGCTGCTCCTGCACACCATCCACTTCCTCGCCCTCGTCTCTCGGCCGGACACGCCCTGGCGTACCATCCTGCCGTCCGGCGGAGACGGGGGTCCCCATTGGGAGGCTCTCTATACAGGGGTCCTCCCGTGTTACTTTGGGGATCTGGGGTGGAGGGTGGCGCACGGAGCAGTCGCGTGCAACCGGCGGTTACGCCATTTCACGGACACCCAGGCCGCTTGTGATTTCTGCGGCCTGGAGGAGTCCGTGTTCCATCTGTACACTGGGTGTGCGAGACTGCAGCCCCTGTTCCATTATTTGAAGGGGCTGCTCCTCAAGTTCTGGCTGCATTTCAGTCCCACGCTCCTGATCTTTGGCCGCCCGGTGAGGAGGGGGGCGGGCAGGTCGGTGGACGTTCTCGTGGGCCTGCTCCTGGGCCTGTCCAAGGTGGCCATCCACAGGTCTAGGATGATCGTGGTCCGTGGGGGCGGTCGCTCGGCCTGTCTGCCTCTCTTCCGCGGAATGCTCCGCGCCCGGGTGGCCCTGGAGATGGAGCACGCGGTGTCTGCCGGTACGCTCGAGGCTTTCCGCGACCGGTGGGCACCGCAGGGGCTGGAGTGCATCCTGGACGTGGATAATAAAATTTTAATTTGAACACTTGGTTTTGGTTTATTTGGTTTTTAGTATTTAAGCACACCCCACACCCCCCCTTCTTATAAAAGGGGGGCCTAATACACAAAAAAACAAAAAAAAAAAAAAAAAAATCTGAAAGTGAAAAAAAAAAGAAAAAAAAAAATCTGAAAATTTCTCTTTGTTTCAATCTCTTGGAATCATAACTTTGAATTATTTGATAATAATTTGATATTTTCACTGAAGTGGCTTTTCATAATCTGGTCAAGTTTATTACTTGTTAGTGATTGTGATGTTGAGACAATATTCAAAGCAAAAAAAAAAAAAAAAAAAAAATAAAGGTTTGGAAGCAAGTGAAGATCAGGCTCTAGTATTCTATCCTTCACCACCTGGCTATCCAATTTATTACACCTACATGCACTGGCTTCCTATGTCCCATCAAATTGACCTCAGGATTCTCATGCTTGCTTTCAAATCCCTTATTGGACCATCCTACCATAACAATTTCCTCAACCTTACAGGTCTGCAAGTACCCTCTACTCCTTTGATAACAGGTTGCTCCTTGTCCCCTGCTCCCTCTGTTGTACCATAGTTCGCTTCTGTTTCGTCCAGTAACATGCTGCTCTCTGGAATTCCTTCTGCCTTATCACCTTCCTCCATGTTTTCAAAAACATCTTCAAAATCCTTCTCTTTGACTGTCCCTCTTGCCCCTCACCTTAACCACGTCAGCTTTCTCTCTCTCTCTCTCTCCCTTCTGCTCGGTATCTGCTATCTTGTCTTCCTCGATGCAAAGTGCTTTAAAATGTCTTCCCATGAGTGAGGAGTGCTATAGACATGCAAGTTGTTGTGATAAGTTTCAGCAATTCTGAAGGAAAGTGGAAGAACTCATGCAAAAAGAATCAGATAGATCTTTTATGGCAGATGGTGTCTTTGGCTAGCCAGAATATATAGTCCTCAAGGTGAGACATGAATGGTATCACTTTACCAGCTACTGCAAAGGAAAAGAACTCTGTACATATTGGTTAATTATAGTAAATTAAATCATTATTGACTCTCCTCTGCAGCTGTTGATGGTACAAACGAGCAAAAGCTGACTTTTTGGAAACTCGTACTATTAGATACAGCTTCAAACTTTACTTTCCTGTCACTGTAAATTTCTACAGTAAAAGCAAAATCATCAGCATGATATCCCAAAGATCCCCTGTTCTTCTCTGTACTGGTTTTACCAATGCTTGCTGCTAATGTGGGTCCTCCATAGTTATGGCAAGTTGTACGGAGAAGAAAAAAATCGTGAAATGCTGCCGAGGGGTTTTTAAAATAGCTCTTTAAAGTAAATCGAGTAATGCAAATTCAACAGAATATCAGCTTCAAGGCCAATTGAGAACTTGTTTAGCATATTGTATTTGCCTTGAGCTATAAGGCTTACATTCCAAGAGATAATGCACCCTTATTTTGTACAATTGTGCAATGGTGGAATTTCTGGCCATTACTGCTGCTGGTGAAACCTGTGGTCCTGTTTGAGGGCCTGAATTATTAAAGCACTTTGGGCAGTTTCACAGCCTTATTTTCTCTGGATTATGCCACATAAACTTAAATCACTGAATCACATATCAGATGCTGTCATTGATATTTCATGCATGTGAATGAGTCACTGAACCTCTGATTTATTCCAGTATTAATGCTTAATGTGGAAAAGAACGATGACATGAGGCCGCATTTTTGCAAAGTTGACCTTCCAAAATTGGAAAGACTCATTCCCTGTAAAACAAGCACCCCTTTACAAGAAACAGGAATGAACTAAAGTACGGGTTCGTGCTGATCAAAAGGTTTCAGATTGTTGAAACATTAACAACCTCAAAAAATCAGCCAGATGCAAGAAATCAAAGTGTACAATGCAGATGCTGGAAAGAGTTACTAATATCAGAAACTACTTTGTTACTACTTGATTGAATTGCCAGCTAGTAGCTGCTGTTATTAGTCCACGATAAATGCTGGCCTTGCCAGTGACGCCCACATTCCATGAATGAATAAAAAAAAGGGCAGTAAATGTTTACTGCTTTGTTACATCCATATTGGAAAGTACAACATGATGTTAAGACCACCTGAAAGGTTTGGTGTTGATGCCCAGCTATTTTTTAATTGGCACTAAGTTGGCGTAAAAATTACCAACACTCATTAAATAGGCTTCCCCGATCTCCACCTAGACAAGTAAGAGGCTAAAACATTATAAAGTGAAACCTGTAAATTAGCAGGTGTCCCTATTTTCAAAATGGTCATTGTATATACATTAAATTATTTGGGATTGTTGATGAGTGTCCTTTTTTGTAGGTGTCCCTTTGTACAGGTTTCACCGTAGTCCCAAAATTCCTCCATTCTAAGGGAAAATAAACCAGGTGAAGACTGGCCATGTGTGAAATCGGGAGATTTCCTGCATGGGCCCCATGAATGGTTCCATAGTGCTGTATTATCGGTCCCCCCACCTTGTTCAGTGAGAATTCCAAAGAACCATCTGCCCTTTCAGGGGAGCCAGTCTGCCCCCTGGAATAAACTGCACAATCTGGATGAGTGGGGGAGGAGTTTGGGGCGGGATGCTGAGTCCCCACCTATTTTCCCCACCTGTCACAAATTCCTGTGCATTCGGGAGCTGGCACCTAATACCTTCTTTCATTTCTAGGAAGCCCAAATCCCTCCCTTTCTGGCTGACACGGGCAATCTGGTTGTGCTGCCACTTACTGACAATATGCAAATACTCCTAGGATTTGTGATGGTGTCTGGAGCGCATCAATGAGAAGGGCAGAAGTTCCTCCCCATCCCAGATCCACCCCTAAAAGCCCTCCAGAGGAATTTCAGGGCTCATAATAGATACAGGACCATTCTGTGAAACAAGTAGTAAGGACTGGGATTCATACAAGGCAGTTGAAGGTGACTAAAATAAATATTTTAAGAGGTAAGAAAGACTAAAAGGGCAGATAGCTGGAAGTTTTAATAGCTATGTAAATATCGGCAGCATATTAAGGACAAGAGGGACCCTTTAGGTTAATATAAGTTGGGTGAACATATTATACAGGAGAAGCTCAGGAAATAGCAGACGTGTTGGGTGAAATCTTCACCCTAGCTTTCACAGTCTGCAGGGAAATTCTGAATTCATTATGGTGGCTCAGGAACATGTAACATATATGGAGGGAAAAACTGAACAGTCAGGTCTGCTAAATGGTGGCAGTATCATTACAATCACAAAAACGACAATCATCACCAGCTTAAATTTACAGAATGTCTCACATGCAGAAGAACATTTTTAAGAGCCTTTAACATCAACAAATGGGCATAACCTACCTGTCATGGCTTCTTCCCTTTGTTTGCTTACAGGCAAATCAACTTTGCTCATGTAATAAAGAATCAGAAAGTAAAGGCTCTGGGCTGTTACCTTCCTCACTTTTCTACATAAACGACAACTGTTTCCTCACTCAGTTTGAATACCCAGGAAATATATATTTTCATTACTGATTATACACATTTTTGGAATAATATTTGAATTAAAATTAATAATGCTGCTGAAATCAATCATTTCGATGTATTTTTCTAGTTTTAAAGTTATATTTTTGTTGATTTTTTTTCATGCTCTTTGAGGGTATGACGTACTGAGGAATGGAATGCCTTTCGAGTTTGGTTGCTCAGCATCAGTACCTACCATTCAGGTATAGTGTGGGTCAGATGCAGAGTAAAGTTCCCCATACATTGACTTCAACACAACCTCAGAAAAACACCTCCTATTGCAACCTGTGATCTCTCTGTGTGGATTACCAATTTAGCACTAATTTGTGCCTCGGGCCAGTGTCACCTTTGGATTGGGTTGAGACTGCCTAAACTAATTTCGTGTAGAAACCTTGTAGCTGGAGGAGAAAGAAAGAAAGAAGGAGGTAGGGAGGAAGAAATGAAGGAAGGAAGAAAGAAAGACTTGGATTTATTTTGCGCCTTCCATGATCTCAGGAAGTCTTAAGTGCTTTATAGCCAATGAAATACTTTTGAAGTGTTGTCACTGTTGTAATGTAGGGAAACATGGCAGCCAATTTGTGCACATCAAGGTCCCACAAACAGCAACATGATAATGACTAGATAATCCATTTTTAGTGATATTGGTTGAGAGATGTTGGCCAGGACACAGGGGGAAACTTCCCTGCTGTTCAAAATAGTGCCATGGGATCTTTCATGTCCACCTGAGAGGGCAGAGAGGACCTCGATTTAATGTCTCATCCAAAAGACGGCACCTCCGATAATGCAGTGCTCCGTCAGTGCTCAAGTCCTTGAGTGGGACTTGATCCATTGGCCTTCTGCCTCAGAGGCAAGGGGTCAATTGTAACACCCCCACCTGCTGTTGTGGCTAAGATCAGCTAACTTAACATAAGGCAGGGATTGGACCAGATCTGTATAGCTCAGTCCTACACTTGGTGCTGCCGGAATGAGCCAGAAAGGTTCCTTATTTAAACTGGAAACTGTACTATTCGGGTACCCTGGAATCAAGTTACACTAGTGCACTTAAAATATTATTGGGAGCACAAAATTTCTAGCAGTTAGACAGTAAATGGAGGACTAGGAAGGAGAGATGGATAGAGAGATGTGGCACCAATGAACTTAATTCATTGTTTGAGACTTAGAATAATAAATAGATATTGCATCTTGGTGCCTTCAAAGAAAAAATGACTAATTATTCTCAAGCATGTGTTTCACCCCATGTATTTAGGAGCACATTTCAGTAGCTGAGTAATGGAGATGTGAGGTTGGATAAATGTTCTGGAGTTTTGCTTAGTTACCCTGGAATTCATGGACTACTACACAACCCATTCTCTCAGGAAATAAAAGGGCTGGGATAGAGTCCATGACAGGGATTGCACATGCTCTGTAGAAGGAGTCAATTAGTGGGCCAAATATGCTTTTCCTGGATGTGACAAGGCTGATTCCCTAGGAACTTTTGTTTCTGTGCAGTTCTGGTGATACAGGGCTGTGATGACCAACGACAGCAATGAAGTTGCTCAGTTATACTTAATTTTCAGTGCTGTCTTTGTATTGTTCTGCTCAGCACTGAACACTAAGCACAGACCTGTTGTTACTGTAAGCAGTGAACTGTGTTGACAAGAGTGAGACCGAATCAAGGTGATAGTGTCATGTTGAATCTCCACCCACATCGGCTGCAAGCTAACACTCAAATCCAAAACTACACTTGAGAATTCTTGTACTGAGAGAACCTTTACACTGTTTCAATCACAAACATTTAACCCCTTCAGTGCCAAATCTACTACTTTTGTTAACTACGTTGATGTAGAGGTTCCCAGGCAGCCTCACAATACTTCATATGTTTACAATTAGCGATGATGGGACTATAAGGGCTGGTACTCCAGTCGGGTATCCCTGCTGAAGAACTTTGCTTGCAGGGAGGGCAGGTGGGGAAATTGCAGGACAGCAGCTTCTGATTTTCCACCCATTCTTTAAATTGGCATAAAACCAAGGACTACAAGCCCACAATTTCTGAATCAGTGCTCCCTGTGATTGTCACTGGAAGTGGCTAATTGGGGAATCAGTTCTATAATGTTGAAAACACTTTGGCATGTATGCATCCATGAATACAAATCTATACAATGGAACAAACCCATTCTTTCACATGAAAGCATCGATACTGCCAAAGACATTAACTGAACTTCGATCTATTAAGCAAGCAAATAAAAATCTACCCTTTATACCAGAACATTATGATGTTTATATGCATCTAATGCCATGAATCTGACTCCCTAGGTTTGTAGAGTGTGTCTGGCTAGGGAAAATTAACTCATGCTGACACTGGCTGCGCACTCTGGAAGCTAAGGTTTTAAGACCCAGGCTACCACTGCACATGTATTTGCATGGACACAATGTGAGGTAACAGACTGTTGAGCTGGTACTTATTTAGACATGTGCTCCAACAGTTAAAGGAAGCTGAAGGGAACAGGGTGTGTTGTGATATGACCTCACTGCCACAATTAAATGTGCTTTGAAAAGTGTTGTTCTCAGAAGAAGGAAGTTGCACGGTAAGTACAATGGTGGTGCTGTTGTGTTCGAAGAGAGGCTATTTTTTCATGCTCCCAATTACAATTTTAAATGGTTTTCCTCTTCAATGATCACACCTGTTCAGTTAACAGCAATTCAACTTAAGAATATAAATACATCATTGCTAGCTTTATTACAATCAGTATTGTGACCCTTTCAGTAACATTTTGATGATACCTGTTCTTATTAACAAGTCTGCTGTTTCAGTACAGGAATATATCTAATTACAACACTTTATTTCTAGTAGATATGGGCCTCATTCGATCTGTTTCCTCCCTCTGCCTGCAGAAACCTTACTGAGGTAAGCCATGACTGCAGGAGATAGCACTGATCACCAATCAACCATCCTGATACATCGCTTTGAATCATCAGGGCTGTTATGGTAGATTGTTGAAAAATGAAGGCAGCATGACAGCTTCCTGGGTAGTGGTCATTCACATGCAGGATAAGGTAAGTGGCATCACACACTTGCTGCACATTAATCAAATTAAAGCCTTTCCTGTTCATGAAATTGAGGGGGTTGTCACAGAGGACTTTGATTGGCACATGCGTTCTGTCAATTGCTCCTTGCACCTGTGGGAACTCTGCCGGTCTGTGGAACTGGATAGCTCTCTCTCTTTTTGTTATTGGTTCTATTGAGAAGGAAATGAAAGGAACAGCCTGCCTGAAGAGAGCATCAATAACCTTCATTATGCAGTGGTGAACTGCTGCCTGACTAGTATGGCAAAAATCCCCTGATGCCACCTTGAGGGCTCCAATTGTAAAGAAATTCAAGGCAATCGTGACCTTGATTAGCACAGACAGTGCTCTTCTCTTGGTAAAAGTGACCTGCAGGTCTTCAGAGAGCAGTTGACATATCTCCCCAATACCGTCGGAGAGGGGGGTGAGAGGGGATGGGGGTAGGGGGTGGTGAGGATGGGGGAATTGGGGATGGGGCATATGGAGGATAGGGGGGATATACGGATGCGGGAATGGTGGGTTAGTGAATGCAAATAAATCAAAATAAGACCTTGGGAACAATCTCCCTGTCTTCCACTTCCTGGTCCTCATGTTCACTAGTGCTTAGGAAACCCTTCTGATTCAATAACTACTCTGTGCTTGCGCAGGTAAGATGCCACAGCAGAGTTGGTGATGAAGTGGCAAGAATTGCAGATCTGGAAGTGGTAGCAGCTGCAGCTCTGGGAGCACCTTGGTGGTCATCAGAGTGGCTGATCTGTCCCTCTAAGGTATTCCCCATAATGCAAAACACAGACGAGCTTGTTTGGATGTGTCCACAAGGATAATTGACCTTGAAGAAATAGTGTCTTAATACTTTGAGATAGTGTAGGATCCTGACATATTTATGACAATCCTTGCCCAGTCTTTATCAACCTTCTGTAGCCACCCCACCTCCAACCTATCTCTCACAACTTCTTCTGTCTATCTGCCTATTACTTGTGGAAATTCCTCAGAGTTTTCAGTATTGGTGTTCATCCCCCAGTTGCAGCTCTCTGCCAGTGGTTGTGTGCCAGCTTTTCGTTTGTGGAGAGAGAAGACAATGTTAAAGGAATGAGATTGATATGGAGACCTGTATTCCTTCATGTGAGCGCATGCATCTCATCAGAGTAAGAGGAGCAGGTGTATTGGTCCTTTAAATGAACTGTCCTTGAAGATTAACGGAACCCATTGTGGCAGGCTATGTGAATTGACAGAGTAGTTTTGAGTTCAGATGGGTGTTTGATTGTTTGCAGAGGTTGCATTTTGCATAACTGAGTTTCTTTGGCATCCAAGTGATGATAAAGAGTATGAAAGTTGAGTGGAGCCTCGATCAGCAGTGCAGGGTGTGGATTGCCAAGAGTACCTTGGCTTGCCTTGGCTATGCTTGTGAGGTTATTGAACCTCTTCCTGCCCTGTGTGGCTGTTCTTGGGGTGGTGCAGGTTGCAATAACTCTTCCTGCAATTTCCTTCAAACAGCCTGAACCACCCTTTTGTGGGGCTTCCTGCCCTCAGTGTCCAAGAGTCGATCTCCCCTTTTCCTTACTTCAGCTATACCTTCACAGAAACATTGGAACCTGGGAGCTCTTTCTGCTGCTGGTCCCTCCAAAGTTACTGTTCCTTCAGATATTCTCGCAGTTGTGCTTCCTGCAGCTTAGAAAATGATGTTTCCCTTTAACTCACTGTAGCCCTTTAAAGGCTACAACAGGACACAATTTCTCACCCTTTCAGTAGCGGTAACCCAATGAGGAGTAGTATTACAGCTCTTGATCCCTATAAACACATGAAAATCTGAACAATAAAAATGTAATTATATGTTTTGGACTGATGCATTTAGAAAATGTCAGCATTGAGGGAGGTGGGGGTAGGGAAATGGGGGTATATAAAATCTCCTTCCATACCATACAGTAACGTATTAACAAAGTAGCAGACTTTAGGAGGACATAGACAAACTGGTGAAATGGGCAGACACATGGCAGATGCAATTTAATGTGGATAAGTGTGAAGTGATATACTTTGGGAGAAACAACATGGAGAGGCAGTATAATCTAAATGGTACTAGTTTGAGGGGGGTGGAAGAGCAGAGGGACCTTGGGGTACATATTCATAAATCTTTGAAGGTGGTAGGGCAAGTTGATAAGGCGGTTAAGAAAGCATATGAGATCCTTGGCTTTGTAAATCGGGGCATTGAATACAAAAACAAGGAAATCATGCTAAACCTTTACAAATCATTGGTTAGGCCTCAGCTGAAGTATTGTGTACAATTTTGGACACCACACTTTAGGAAGGGTGTTAAGGCCTTGCAGAGGGTATAGAGAAAGTTTACCAGGATGATACCATGGATGAGGAACTTTAGTCATGTGGAGAGATTGGAGAAGCTGGGATTGCTCTCCTTAGAGCAGAGAAGGTTAAGGGATGTCCAAATAGAGATATTCAAAATTATGAAGGGTTTTGATAAAGCAAGTAGGGAGAAATTGTTTCCTCCGTCAAGTGGAACGGTAACCAGATGTCACAGATTTTAAATGGTTGGCAAAAAAACTAGAGGGGAAATGAGGAGAGTTTTTTTCACAGAGAGGGTTGTTAAGATCTGGAATGCACTACCTGAAATGTTGGTGGAAGCAGATTCCATAAGAACTTTCAGTGGGCAATTGGACATGCACTTGAAGAGAACTAATTTGCAGGGTTATGGGGAAAAAACTTGGGTGTAGGACTAAGTTGGACAACTCTTTCAAAGAACCGGCATGGGCATGATGGGCCGAAGAGCCTCCTTCTGTGAGTCTGATTCTAAGTTTGAAAAAAAGGATGCATTGTGAAGACCTATGGACCAGAGTATATATTCCATGAGTGATTGACCTGCTGTTCCCTCCAAAGTTACTGTTCCTTCAGATATTCTCATTAAACACAAAGTATGATAGAACACCCAGAGCTGACATAATACATATGTACTCCAAAATCTCATTTGCTTCATGATGTTTGTACATATTTAATACTAGCGTGACTGTGACTCGTGGGTTGATGAGCAATTTGTAACTAAGTAAACTTATCTTAAATGCTAACAGTGGTTGGATGCTCTGAGTCTCAGAGTACTGCACACATGGATGTATGTACACAATGTAAGACATTATGCTGTTGAGATTGTATTTGACGGTAAATGCACAGGACCTTTGAAGAATGTTGTACCCAGGGGCAAGAATTCACCAACAACTTACAGTTATAGATTGCAGAACATTCTGAGGTGCTTTTCCAAGGCACAAGTCAGGAGTGTGATGGAATACTCTCCATTTGCCTGGATGAGTGCAGCTCCAACAACACTCAAGAAGCTCGACACCATCCAGGACAAAGCAGCCCGCTTGATTGGCACCCATCCACCATCCTAAACATTCATTCCCTTCACCACTGGCGCACTGTGGCTGCAGTGTGTACCATCCAGAGGATGCACTGCAGCAACTCGCCAAGGCTTCTTCGACAGCACCTCCCAAACCTGCAACCTCTACCACCTAGAAGGACAAGAGCAGCAGGCACATGGGAACAACACCACCTGCACGTTCCCCTCCAAGTCACATATCATCCCGACTTGGAAATATATCGCCGTTCCTTCATCATCGCTGGGTCAAAATCTTGGAACTCCCTTCCTAAGAAGGCTTGGTGAGTTGCTGCAGTGCATCCTGTGGATGGTACACACTGCAGCCACAGTGCGCCGGCGGTGAAGGGAGTGCTTTTTCTCACACCTATCATTGCTTTCCTGATCCGAAGTCTTTGATGTATGTCCCTGTTGCCTTTTCTTACATTATTGTGTTGAAAAGCTTGTGCTTCCAAAAGCCTGTGTTTTGAAAGCCTGACAACACTTTAAGCTCAATATTATCCATCCAGCTTATATTTAATAATCTAGATATCTATCCGCAGCACAATGTCTTCAATCCCGAAACTCATACTTCTCCAATGCCATCAGCGTCGAGTGAGGGAAAAACAGGATTTGCAAGAACACAGTTTACCACATTACTGTGTTTGCAGGTTTTCAAATGTCTTTGTTTAAAAGGATTACAGTTAACCCTTTCTTTCAAATGTCTTTTGTTAAAGGGGTTTTGAACCC
Organism: Heptranchias perlo; assembly: GCF_035084215.1. NCBI lineage: Eukaryota > Metazoa > Chordata > Chondrichthyes > Hexanchiformes > Hexanchidae > Heptranchias > Heptranchias perlo. Next base: position 15,278,602 of record NC_090357.1, on the reverse strand, counting down.
CACGGGGCCTAGACTGCTTCAGCAAAGTCAAGTCCGCAATCCCCCTATGAGCACGTAAAATCTGAATAATAAAATGTAATTTTGTATTTTGGACGATTTATTTGGAGAGATCCCAGAAAGCGTACAGAATTGTCACCTTGTGACATGGGTTGGGAATGAGTGGGGAGGTAGGAGACAGTGAGTATGGATATAGGGTTCGTTCTCTGATTGGTGGGATGTGACAAGTGGTGTTCCCCAGGGATTTACACAGGGGCCTCAGCTTTTCACCATATATATTTGGATGAAGGAATAGAGAGTTTTACAACCAAGTTTACAGATGATACTATGTAAGGAGGCACAGTAAGTTGTGTAGATGGGAGCAGGAAGTTACAAAGGGACATAGACGGACTCAGTGAGTGGGCAGAACTCTGGCAGATGGAGTTTAATGTGGGGAAGTGTGAAGTTATCCATTTCAGATAAAAATAAAATTAAAGAATAGAAGGATTTCCCTTCACTCTGCTCACCCCCCTTGACAAAATAGTAGATTCCTGGTTAATAGTATATTCAATCATACATTCAAAAAAAAAAGAACTGGTGTTATATCTGTTTCAGACAGAATCAAAAGTTACATTGAGCTACTTATGGAACATAAATTATGGTTCCTATTTTCTGGAATCACGGAAGCATCGCCTGTGAAAGCAACTGGTTAGCATGAAGTAATGGAGGCTGTAACTTAGACTGATATTTTGGGGTTTTGCACAATTTCCTTTGCAGAACTTTCCTTGGAAGGTTCAATAATTTGGGTAGAGTGCAAATAGTCTTTATGGGCTGATGGCTTTTTCTTGTTCTATTCTTTCTTAAAAATGACTACGCAAAATTTTCCATTTTACTCGAGGTGCTAGACCTATACACTGCACATTTTTGCCAGACACATCCGGGACTCCCTTTTTCAGTTTGGTTTCCCACTCGTCCACAGCCCTGAAACTGCTTTGGTCAAAGTCATTTACAACATCCTATGTAACTGTGACCGTGGCTCCCTCCTTGTCCTCTCCATCACCTTTACTGCCATCGGCCACTACATCTTCCTCCATCGCCTCATCTTCTTGATCCATCTTCACACACCATGCCCTCCTAGTTCCTATCTGTGCCTATACAATCATATGTCTCCTTGAACAATTTCTCCTCCCATGCTCACAAAGTCACCTGCAGTCACCCCCAGGTCTCCATCCCTGATCCTTTCCTACTTATTATTTTTATATGCTATCCCCTGGCAACATTATCTGCAAGCACATATATGCCATCACCATCATTGACTCCAAGGCTGGAATTTTCCTCTTTGCGACAGAATTCCAGTGGGGTAGGACTGCTACCCATTCATCGGAATTTACCCTAACCCTGACCCATTTCATTAATGATGCACAACGGGCACCTGGCTGCCATGAGGGAGTCTGCCAGTGTGAAAAGGAGAATCTCAATGGTGCTTCCGTGGGATGCCGCTGCAGCAACAGAAAAGAAAGTGAGGGTCCTTAAAAGGGCAGAAGTGCCCTGAAGATTGTACCAGCTGTCCCGCTGATGGCCTTGGCCGAGACTATCCCTTCATCCTTGCCAATCCCCATACCTTTTTCAGAAGTCTCTTAGAAAACCTGTTCAACCATACATTTGGACCCCCATTAATCTTTTATACCTCTGGCTAGGCATTGCCTGTTCCTTTAAGACACTTCAGTGATAGTTTGCACTCTCTCCCCTGAGTCAGAAGGTGATGGACTCAAGTCCTCCTGCAGCACTAGACTACCTGTTCTAGATTGTCACTTCAGTGCAGTACTGAGGGAGTATTCCCTCCCCCACCCAGCCACCCCTCCCCCCCCCCCCCCCCAACTTGCTGGAATTCAGGCAAAGGAGCAGGGGCTTAATTTAAATGACGAAGTTGCGTCCTGATGACATCATCGGATGCAAATGCCACTTTGACTGTGGGCTCGATTAAGACCCACACAGTCTCGAACCCACTAACGAAAGCTGGCATCTGGCAGCATCCTGGCAGCAGGAGGCCCAGGTAAGTCCATTTATTTTTAACTTTTTACAGGTTCCTTGGGCCTCCCCTGCTCCGGGCTTCCCCCCCACTCTTGCGGTTGCAAACCTTACCGATCCCTCTCCCTTCCTCACTTCACTTGGCAGGGACCATTTCCGTGGATTTCCGATGGCAATTCCCGCATGCTAATGGTGACATTAACTCCATTGACTTCAGGCGGGAGTCTGTGTCAGTGCATTCAAATGAGGCCTGGGAGTTAAAATCTCCCTGGCCTCATGCTCTGGTGGACCGGATGGATCATGTCCGTTTTGGCCCTCACATGCCCAAATCCTGCCCCATTTAAAATCAGGGCTTTAGTGTTCCAAGAGACCTTAGAGTCAGTGACAAAGGATAAGCTGAGGCTTATATAGCCAATATCTATTTTGAGTGCACAAAGGACCTGATGGCCCAGTTGTTCCTGGGGACTTGTGCCATTGTAATGGTGCACCAACATTGTAGGAACCTTTGAATGATGAAGAAGAAGAAATTATGGAATAAGTGACTTGCACCATTAATTATGCCACTATATTTTCTGGGAATTTTGTGCTGCTCTGCCATTACCATCTCCAAAAACATTTACAAAGATAGTTACCATGTTCCGCCCCCTTAAAATCAATGGTGATCGTGATTTGCCTGCAATTAAGTCAGTTTTCACACCGCTGCAGCATAGATTGAAAAACAACAGCACTGGTGACTTGGCAGGGGCGAGATTAATTGACTGAGGAGAGGATTCATGTGAAAATGCTTGCAAGATTTGTAAATTAGAAAAGCCAATTCCGTTTGAAGTTACATTCAGAAAGAGCGGGAGGTTAGACTGTCCATGTTAGAAAGGAATGGACTGATTGCCCATGAGCGCTTACTGTTGGACTCAGATTGCTATTGTGCCATCGATTCTCGGAGTAAATGAATGGAAATGTTTTCCGATAACATTGTGCGTACAGCTAGCTGGCTGAACATTCGGCTAATCCCGGGGATGAGGGGGCGGACATATGAGGAGAGGTTGAGTAGATTGGGACTCTACTCATTGGAGTTCAGAAGAATGAGGGGCAATCTTATTGAAACATATAAGATTGTGAAGGGGCTTGATCAGGTGGATGCGGTAAGGATGTTCCCAAGGATGGGTGAAACTAGAACTAGGGGGCATAATCTTAGAATAAGGGGCTGCTCTTTCAAAACTGAGATGAGGAGAAACTTCTTCACTCAGAGGGTAGTAGGTCTGTGGAATTTGCTGCCCCAGGAAGCTGTGGAAGCTGCATAATTAAATAAATTTAAAACAGAAATAGACAGCTTCCTAGAATTAAAGGGAATTAGGGGTTACGGGGAGTGGGCAGGAAATTGGACATGAAGCTGAGTTCGGATCGGTCAAGGCCCTGTGGGTGGCGGAGTGGGCCCAGGGGCTGAGTGGCCGGGTCCTGCTCCTACTTCTTGTGTTCTTTAGATTTGAGGTTAGGATCAGATCAGCCATGATCTTATTGAATGGCGGAGCAGGCTGGAGGGGCCGATTGGCTTACTCCTGCTCCTATTTCTTATGAACGTTGCACATATTAAACTGCAGTTAATCATTTGGATTATAAAATGAGGATTTAGAAGTTTTAAGTTTTAAGTTTTACAGTTTAAATGTTCGCCTTTTCTGCATGCTTTGCTGAATTTCATCCATTTGCACCCTTCAGCCACCAGCCTGCGAATTCCGTAAGGGCAGTTGCAAACAAATTAAAATTAAACAGGTCGCTCCTTTCGATTTATCCCGATTAACAATTTAATAAGTCTGTAAAAATATGGGGTCGTTGCTAAATAGTAAAGATATGAAACACTTGTTTAGAGTGGTTCACTAATTCATAGGTGACACATTTCCAATCTCTCCACCTAACTGAAGTCCCTCATCCCTGGTAAACTTCCTCCATACCCTCTCTAAGGCCTTGACATCCCTCCTAAAGTGTGGTGCCCAAAATTGGTGCCTAACCAGTGATTTGTAAAAGTTTAGCATGACTTCCTTGTTTTTGTATTCAATACCCCTATTTACAAAGCCAAGTATCCCATATGCTTTCTTAACCGCCTTATCAACTTGCCCTGCCACCTTCAAAAATTTGTGTATATGTACCCCCAGGTCCCTCTGCTCTTGCACCCCCCTCAAAATAATGCCATTTAGATTATACTACCTCTCCATGTTGTTCCTCCCAAAGTGCATCACTTCACACTTATCCACATTAAATTGCATCTGCTATGTCTGCCCATTTCACCAGTCTGTCTATGTACTCCCGAAGTCTGCTACTATCCTACTCACTATTTGCCAAGTTTTGTATCATCGGGTCCCCACTGCATATTTCTCTCCAGTCATAAACTTGGCTTGTGCTCCCTTGATATTAGAAGATTGAGAGGTCACCTGATTGAGGTGTTGAAAATGTTAAGAGGATTCTATAGGGTAGATACAGAGAAACTATTCCCTCTGGTGGGGGAATCAAGAACAAGGGGGCATAATCTTCAAATTAGAGCCAGGCCATTTGGAAGGGAAATCAGGAATCACTTTTTCACACAAAGGGTAGTAGAAATCGATAACTCTTTCTCCCAAAAGGCTGTGGGTGTTGGGACAATTGGTGCTTTCAAGACTGAGATCAATAGATTTTTGTTGGGTAAGAATATCAAAGGCAGGTAAATAGAATTGAGGTACAGATCAGCATGACCTAATTGAATGGCAGTACAGGCTCGAGGGGCTGAATGGCCTACTCCTTTTCCTTTGTTCTCAAATTGCCATTGGCTTTGCCACTTCTGATTCGCCACTGTGCTCGCTAATTAGAAAGCCGTCAAATTTTGGAGTAAATCAGCAATGGTAATCTCAGCACACAACATGGCAAAATGTATGGCGTACCTCACCAATCATATTGATGCAGGAAAATTGGGCTGATGTTTTGTATATTGTTTCATAGGTTACATTTGAACTTCTGCAGTTCCACCTCAAATCTTATGAAAATGCTTGGTTTAATTTGTGATTAAAAAAGTTGTCAAACGTTTTCAACCTGTGCATTTATCTTTCTTCACTGGAATAATCTGCAAGTATTTGGGGGAGGGAGTTCTTAAGTAACCAATTTTAAGTTGCTCTTGCATTGGCATTGTTTTAGTTTTGGACTTTGAGAAACAAGCATCTGTGAACTGGCTCCCATTGTTTGCATTATTAAACCCAGCTCTCTTATCCCAGTGACAGATTTGTATCACCAGTTTTTCATGGGTCTACAACAACAGCAACTTGTATTTATATAGCACCTTTAATAACACAGTAAAACGTCCCAAGGCGCTTCACAAGAGCATTATCAAACAAAATTTGACATCGAGCCACATAAGGAGATATTAGGACAGTTGACCAAAAGCTTGGTCAAAGAGGTAGGTTTTAAGAAGGGTCTTAAAGGAGGTGAGGGAGGTAGAGAAGTGGAGAGGTTTAGGGAGGGAAGTCCACAGCTTAGGGCCTAGGCAGCTGAAGGCATGGCTGCCAATGGTGAAGCGATTAAAATCGGGGTTGCACAAGAGGCAAAAATTGGAGGAGCGCAGAGATCTCGGAGGGTTTTAGGGCTGGAGGATGTCACAGGGATAGGGAGGGGTGAGGCCACGGAGGGGTTTGAAAACAAGGATGAGAATCTTAAAATCGAGGCGTTCCCAGACCGAGAACCAATGTAGGTCAGCGAGCACAGGAGTGATTGGTGAACGGAACAAGTCTGCTGTTGGGATAAGAGAACCAGAAATACCAGTATAACGAGTGGGAGACAGCTTTCGCTCATTCTTCTCAATCTTAAACAATTTTACAACACCAAGTTATAGTCCAACAAATTTATTTTAAATTCCACAAGCTTTCGGAGGCTTCCTCCTTCCTCAGGTGGTGTCTCCGAAAGCTTGTGGAATTTAAAATAAATTTGTTGGACTATAACTTGGTGTTGTAAAATTGTTTACCATTGTCAACCCCAGTCCATCACCGGCATCTCCACATCATGGTTCTCAATCTTAGGCAGTGCTGTCAGGGAATCAAGGCTTGGAATCTGGTATGTCCTCACATTCTTTAGCTGCTTCTCAGCCCGCCCTTCATAGACTCCTAGAAAAGGCTGACCGAGGACAAGAAAAACACCAAAATAACACCATTAACCTGGAGAGAGGACTGCATGCTTTTGAAAATCCCTCAGTGCCTATTGACTTTTTCCCCAACATAATGGGGAATTCCCAGATATATTCACCACTGGTAGATTCCTAACCTGGTATGAGAGAGGCATTACCAGGAGAGGCAACTCCTTGACAGACGCCAAATTATGTCCTTCCAACAATTGGTAGACAACTGCCATCTCACGACTTATGCCACTACCTTCAGATTGAACACTCCTTAGGAGCCCAACCATATTCAAAGGATTCCAAGGTGAGCACAACCACACAACAACCATAAATGTGCCAATGCATTCTCCTGTACGCACCTTGTGACAAAGCTGTACAGCAATTTTATAAAGTATATTCATGTCTTCTCCTTTCTTTAAAAAAAAGTATTTGTAACAATTCCAATGGATACTAATATCTTTAATGAATATTTTAGCCTTTGCAAAAATTGTTTGAGTAAAACAAATGGCCTGGAAAAAGTAGTCCATGTGATAAATGTTAAGACAGGAAACAGAGTCGTGGCCAAGTGATGGAGCAACAGAACATTCAGCCCCTGTTTGATGGCTGGCAAAGTGCACGTGGTACAGGTTGAGATGCTAATGAGGAAGGTTGGTTTACTCTCAACTCCAGGGCAGCTTCTTCATAGGGCAGCATTGCAGCATTTCTAGAAGGAGGCAGAGGAAGAGGACATGATGGCACAGCAGATCATTAGGGCCACTAGCAGTGCCAACCCTATGGTGCAAGTTAGGCGCCATATGTCCCGGCAGCAGACGGCACAGCTCTGCAGATCTACAGCCAGTTCCACCTGATCATCGCCAGGTAGATGCATCTGTAAATGTGGATGGAAGGGTACAGCCTGCCTTTGCTTCAGTCTGGCCCGCTTGCCATCCTTCCATTGCTCCTGCTCTTCTTCCTTCCAAAGGCAGAAATGTTAAAAGATTCCCATTGTCCTAATAGCATTGATGTGCCAAAAAAACAGCAGTGGCAGACCACTTGGTATAAAGCCTCCTGACCAACTAAATAGAAACAGAAAAGAAACAAAACAAAACAAAATAAACATTCCAAAATAGCCTCAAAATGCTTCAACAAATTTTAATGTGGGGCTCTTTAAATGCATTTCTGTAAACTGCACTGAACAGACATTTTATAAGGCTGGGTAGATGACTAAGCACTATACTGGTGTAAACACAGGGAAGGGTGTATTTGAACGGTGTATTTAGATGCTAATTTTAACATTAATGACTGCAAACTGGCCAGCACTCTGGCACCAGTTCAAAACGCAAACTATAACATTAGATGGGGCACTTAATGGGCTGAAGTCCACCGGGGTTAATTTTCACCTTCACTGCCTGTTTGGTAACCTAGTGAAGTGGATTGCCTGCGCATTGTCGAACCCACCAATTTTCATCAGATTGATTTCAAGCGATCTGCTCCAACAGATTACCACCTGGTGGTGAAGATGAAAATTGTCCCCTATGATTCCAATCGGTTACGCCCACTTTATGCCCACTAATCAGGGCATTAATCAGGAATAACTCATCTACCCTAATTTGTGCATTGTAATGGGCTTCTTTCAATTGGACATATCACAGACTTCACATGATTATCTAAGTTCCGTGAAAAGTCTCATTGTAAATATTTCTTTTCCATGCAATTTTCCTTCCTTGATGATGGCAAAATAACTGCTCTGATGGTACATCTGCTTCCTCCTGATATCACAAAGCAGTTTAGCTGCCATCAGTGTTTTAGGAACAAATTGATATGAATTGTATTTCATTTTACTGATACCTGCCTTTAATAACAAAGAATCGATTTGTGTTCCAGTTGTACGGATGACTATTGGGAGGTAAGAACTCTGCTGCTTACTACACACAGTGATAAGAAGAACTCTTGACCCCCCTCCCATCTCTGTGTCAGAATCTACAGGCAGAGGAAAACAAAACTGCATTTGCCAGTGGTGTGGAGCCTGCAGAGGATTTGATTTACAAGGAATGCTGCAGTTGAGCAAAGTCATGATGCTTTGGAAGAATCATAGAATCATAGATTTGTAAAAAGATTACAGCCCATCGAGTTTGCGCCAGCTCTGTGCAAGAGCAATCCAGCTAGCCCCACTCCCCTGCCCTATCCCCGTAGCCCGGCAAATTTTTTCCTTTCCAGTTCCCTTTTGAAAGCCACGATTGAATCTGCCTCCACCACCCCCTCGGGCAGTGCAGTCCAGATCCTAACCACTCGCTGTGTAAAAAAGTTTCTCCTTATGTCACCTTTGGTTCTTTTGCCAATCTCCTTAAATCTATGCCCTCTAGTTCTTGACCCTTCTGCCAATGGGAACAGTTTCTCTCTATCTACTCTGTCTAGACCCTTCATGATTTTGAATACCTCTATCAAATCTCCTCGCAACCTTCTCTGTTCCAAGGAGAACAACCCCAGCTTCTCCAGTCTATCCACGCAACTAAAGTCCCTCATCCCTGGAATTATTCTAGTAAATCTCTTCTGCATCCTCTCTAAGGCTTTCAAATCTTTTCTAAAGTGTGGTGCCCAGAACTGGACACAATACTCCAGTTGTGGCTGAACCAGTGTTTTATAAAGGTTCATCATGACTTCCATACTTTTGTACTCTATGCCTCTATTTATAAAGTCCAGGACCCCATATGCTTTTTTAACCGTCTTCTCAACCTGCCCTACTACCTTCAACGATTTGTGTACATATACCCCCAGATCTGTCTGTTCCTTTACCCATTTTAGAATTGTGCCTTTTAGTTTATATTCCCCTCCTCATTTTTCCTACTGAAATGCATCACCCTGCATTTTTCTGTGTTAAATTTCATCTGCCACATGTCCGCCCATGCCACCAGCCTGTCTATATCTTCTTGAAGTCTTTCACTATCCTCCTCACTGTTTACTGCCCTTCCAAGTTTTATGTCATCTGCAAATTTTGAAATTGTGCCATGTACACCCAAGTCCAAGTCATTAATACATATCAAGAAAAGGAGTGGTCCCAGCACCGACCCCTGGGGAACACCTCCCTCCAGTCCGAAAAAAACTGTCCACCACTTCTCTCCGTTTCCTGTCACTTTGCCAATCTTGTATCCATGTTGCTACTGTCCCCTTTATTCCATGGGTCGCAATCTTGATGACAAGCCTACCATACAGTACTTTATCAAATGCCTTTTGAAAGTCCTTAAACACCACATCAACTGCATTGCCCTCATCTACCCTTTCTGTTACCTCATCAAAAAATTCTATCAAGTTAGTTAAACACGATTTGCCTTTAACAAATCCATGCTGGCTTTCCCTAATCAATTCACACTCGTCCAAGTGACTGTTAATTCTGTCCCGGATTATCATTTCTAAAAGTTTCCCCAACACCGAGGTTAAACTGATTGGCCTATAGATGCTGGGTTTATCCTTACACCCTTTTTTGAACAAGGATGTAACACTTGCACTTCTCCAGTCCTCTAGCACCACCCCAATATCTAAGGATGTTTGGAAGATTCTGGCCAGTACCTTCACAATTTCCACCCTTCCTTCCCTCAGCAACCTAGGATGCATCCCATCTGGACCAGGTGACATTTCTACTTTAAGTACAGCTAGCCTTTCTAGTACCTTTTCTTTATCAATTTTTAGCCCATCCAGTATCTCAACTATATCTACCTTTACTGAGACTCTGGCAGCATCATCTTCCTTGGTAAAGGCAGATGCAAAGTACTCATTTAGTACCTTGGTCATGCCCTGTGCCTCCATGAGTAGATCTCCTTTATGCTCCCTATTCGGCCCCACCCCTCCTCCTACTACCCAGTCACTGTTTACATGCCTGTAGAAGACTTTTGGATTCCCTTTTATGTTGGCCACCAGTCTATTCTCATATTCTCTCTTTGCCCCTCTTATTTCCTTTTTCACTTCCCCTCTGAACTTCCCACATTCTGCCTGGTTCTCACTTGTGTTATCAACCTGACATCGGTCATACCCCTTTTTTTCCACTTCATCTTGCTCTCTATCTCTTTTGTCATCCAGGGAACTCTGGCATTAGTTGCCCTACCTTTCTCCCTCGTGGGAATGTACCTGGACTGTACCCGAACCATCTCCTCTTTAAAGGCTGCCCACTGTTCAATTACAGTTTTGCCTGCCAATCTTTGATTCCAATTTACCTGGGCCAGATCTGTTCTCATCCCACTGAAATTGGCCCTCGTCCAATTTAATATTTTTATTTTAGAGTGGTCCATGTCCTTTTCCATAGCTATTCTAAACCTTATGATACTATGATCGCTGTCCCCTAAATACTTCCCCACTGATACTTGCTCCACTTGGCTCACCTCATTCCCTAGAACCAAGTCCAGCAATGCCTCCTTCCTTGTTGGGCCAGAAACGTATTGGTCAAGAGAGTTTGCCTGAACACTTCCTGCACCTGTGGTTGTCCAGGACATGGGAAGCGTCCTGGATTTTGCACATGGCACAGGATGTGAATTCCATGGGACTGAGCTGCCCTGCCATGCCTTGATTTATTAGTTTATTAACTAAACTTAACTGAAAATAAACTATAAAGATTTGAAAAATCAGTCACCAGAAAAAGAAACATTCACTAGCTACTAAGCAAGAAATGTTGTTGGGTTAAGCCCATTCATGGAATGTAAATGGTATTTTGGGTTTGTGATGTTTGTAATGTGTTTTCGACGCCACTCTATTGTTGTTAGCTCGCTGTTTTTAATACTTTTGTTTCTTTGCCTTTCTCATGGTGGCTTCTATGCTGTTCAGCCAGTAGATCTGGTTGATTTGTCTTCCTTATTGGAACCATACCTTGTGAGTGATGACCAGCAGCTTAGGGAAAGGTGAAAGCATTTCTTGCCCATTAGTAGAACTATAGCCCAATCCAGCAAGAATTCAGTTCAAACCATGCACATAAGAGACTTTTACAGTGCTTTACACTATGGATATACAGCCCACTGCAGATGCAATGCAGCAAACTGCAGCAAGTTGTACCCTACGGTGTAAAGCCCAGGTGTTTAGCAATTGATGACATTGTAGTATGACCTTCCTTTGGGAAAAGAGAGTTATTCTTAGTTATGTAAACATTTGCTGTCTGTGAGTGTCTGTGTAAAATTGGAGCCTGGTGTGTTTACAAAGACCAACAGCCCATTCTGATGCATTGATACCTATCTCAAAATTGACTGCAGTGCAAGTGAAAGTATAAAAGTGCTTTTAAACTCCCAGCCCTACACCTTAAGTGCTCCTAAAGAGATATGGGAATATTTTAGGCAGCCTCCGAACACTGGTTACTCATATTCACACCAAAAAGATAGCTTCCATAAGCAGATCCATGACTCCTATGGACTGAAACTGGTAATCTTATGCTTGATATGAATGGGATACTATGCCTCAGGACTAACAATTAACCTTTATCATAGCTGATGTACCTGAGATTATATAGGCTCTCCTATATCTGATCCTGATCGTTTCAAAAGGCAGAAAACTCCACACCATCAGACTATTGCATCCAGGCTAAAACTAATAATCAAATTTATTTCCAAGCAGACTAATTACAGAAAAGCAAAAACATAAGGATACTTTGCCATCTACATTAACTGTTTAAAAACAGGAAAGAATGCTAAATCTTTAACAGTCAATTCCAATAACTTTTGAACTGAGTCCTAGATGAAATGTTAGATAGACTATTGACACCACAAAGCCCACTTCACCACCTCAACCTGGAACAGACAGTCAAAAAAGGGGAAGCACATTGTTCTTAAACAATTCTTCTGGGACTCTAAAGTGCAACTTCTCTCTAAAGTTCAGAGGGGTTCTGTCTCAATAGTCAGGCAATCAGAACATTAAACAGTTCTACCACTCAAGCAGCAAAGAGGGCACATTTTTTGTCACTAGTGCTTTAGGATAGAGGTTTGAATGCTGGCCGTGCGTATCAGGAATCCACGCATGTACGAATTCCAAATATGCACTTGCAGCATGGGAAGCTCTGCTTAAGGAGCACTACAGATGAAAATTTACTACAAGGTGTGAAAAGCAGTTGCTTGGTTGTCTGTTGAGTTGTTTACTCATAATATTGGGCCGCAACAGCTGTCATCCTAAATGTTTGACATGGGTTTGCAAATTAATATACTTTAACTTGATGGACCAACCAAAGAAATGTGACCTGATTAGTTTCTGATCAGACAATAATACCAAACCAATAGTCCATTGCATCCCCACAAAACTAATATCTTTCTCTAGATGACTTTGTGCATTGTTTTCCTCTCCCAACACCAAGACGAAAGGGGCTGAATTCTCCTCTGCTTTACTGCCCTAGTTCAGGCAGTATAGGAGGGGAGAATCAAGGGAAAGCAGGTGGGGAGGTCCGAAGCCACAGTCTAGCCCCTACCAGTGCCGCCTTCACTTTTTCTCCCCGCTGCTCCAGAAGGCAAGGCGACCGGCTGCCCCTGACCACCCCACCTCATCTAAAAAGATGGCAGAGAGATGTGGCTCAAAAACCCACTCGATTCCCCATTCCCCCGCTACTACCACTGATCCCCAGGACTACCGGCAGAAGGGTTATGGTAGACTGCGGGGTAACAGCGAAACTTCTTTTGGAAAGAGAGCTAAGTGGTGGGCAACTCTCCCTTTCCTCAGGCCTGTGATCTACAGATCTTCGGGTCTCTGTTGCTCCCTTTAAACTTTGATCTTTATCTTCTGCGGTTAATGGGCGCCCCACTACAGCAACACCTTGTCTTCCTCCCCGGCAGTGTGGGCTCTCTCTTGCCTCATTAACATCCCCTGCCTCTGCCCCCTACCTCAATCCATTCACTGTTAAAACCTTCATTCATGCCTTTGTTATCTCCAGGCTTGACTATTCCAATGCTCTCCTGGCTGGCCTTCCATCCTCCACCCTTCATAAACTTCAGCTCATCCAAAATTCTGCTGCTTGCATCCTTTTCCACACCATGTCCCCTCGCACCCCTATCCTCACTGTACTACATTGACTTCCGATCCCCAATATCTCCGATTTAAAATTCTCATCTGTCCGTTCATATGGCCTTCATGGCCTCGCCCCTCCCTATCTTGGTAACCACTCCAGCCCTACAACCCTCTGCACCAAACTTTCCATTGTTCAAACTCTGGCCTCTTGAGAACTCCCTGCCTTCACCCCATCATTGATAGCTGTGCCTTCAGACGTCTAGGCCCCGCACTCTGGAATTTCCTCCCTAAACCTTTCCGCCTCTGCTCCTTCAAGACCTCGCTTAAAACCCTTTTGGTCACCTTTCCTAATATCTCTTTCTTTGGCTTAGCATTCATTTTGCCTGATCATACCCCATCTGAACTGCCTTGGGATGTTTTTCTATGTAAATGCAAGTTATTGTCATTGTCAGCAGGAATGCCATCAAGAGTACACCTTGCACAGCTGAACAGCCCCAACTCAGGAAAATGGGTTAGGGTCATAGACGGGATGGAACAATCTAGACCCTTCTCGAGCGGCAAACCTGCCCTGGAGAAAATCCAGGCCAAGAACCCCAGACGTCAATAATGAAATCCTTGGTGCCAAAAGTGCAGGTTCATCATAGAGTGCTGAGGCTTGAAGTCTATTCAGGACCTGAAGCATATCAACTACATAGGCAGCACATAGAGCCTGCACAGCAAATGTGCATGAGGTTCATTAAGGCCACGTTTCCTATTTAAAAGTGGTATTCTCTCCATAATGCAGCTGAGAAGCTCTCCAGTTGCTTAGCACCCGTTGCAAATGGTTGTTGCACGGAAATTCTGTGAAGTGATTGGCAATTTTTTACTTGTTGGCCCTGACCTTCCAATAGGGCCAACAGCTGCACTGTTAACCTCAGAAAGCTGATGTTGCTTCAAACCATCCTCCTTCCTCCCCAAAAAAGCCTTGCTGAACTGAATGTACCAGCAGCCATATGGATATCTCAATGAGCTCTGCTTCTGTCACTGGGTCAGCAGGGCCACTGGCTTATTGATACATTCAGCTCTATTTCCACTTTTCTGTTCTGTGCTTTGAGACTGAAATGAACACCGAAAATAATGTTATATTAAAAACAAATAACTTTTCCAAAAAGATCCATCAGAAATTGTAGAACAATGAACAGCAGACTTTTTCTGTTCTCTCTTACTTTAATTCTCTTTTTCTTTATTTCTCATTTTGGAAATCTGAAATCTAAAGAGAAACAGTTAATGTTTCAGGTCGATGACCTTTCATCTGTTTCTCTCTCCACAGATGCTGCCCGACCTGCTAAATGTTTCCAGTATTTTCTGTTTTTATTTATTTTCTTCGTTGTTCACCTGCTCTCTCCTCTTTATACTTGTCTTTGTTTCTTAGTACATTTGCTTTTCTTTCCCTCCCTTCCTTTGCTTCTCTGTCTACTTTTTTCTTTATTTCTTCCATTCTGTCAACTTTTTAACTCTGTTTCCTTCTCCCCTTTTTCAGACTTTTTGCTTCTTTCTGAACCCACTCTATAGAATCTTTGGTCTCTCTCTCTCTCTCTACTAGTCTGACTCTCAATGATTTTAGATCTACAAATACTATCAGCAAATTTTGACAGCTATTTCAGAGCATTAAGGACAAACAGCAAAAAAAATCACTAAGCTTCACAGGATTTAACATTTTCTTGCCTTATGACTGTGGGGACCTGATTTACAGTTAAATACAAGAATTTCCACATTTCCAATTACAAGCACAATATTTTTTCTTGAAAACAGACATTATCAGCTACCAAGCTCCCCAGTGGGCCAGTAGATCAGTGTGCTCATTGTGATCATGGGGCGTTCCAGGGGGAATATTGGCTCTTTCCACTTGTAGTACTTGAACAAAATGTAAGGAACGTCCGATGCCATGCAAAGTTATTCAAAAAACAACTAATGTGTGGTAAATATAAGGTCAAAATATTTGCATCTATTTACTTTAGGAGGCTAGATTTAGAAGATATTAAAATTTCTACCATCAATGCAAATGAATTTATGTAAGTGTTCGCTTAAGTTGGACTCACCTACAGGGAAACAAAAGGCTATTGTACTGCCTCAAGCTCATATTTTCCAAATGACCCCTCATGAGGACAAAATACTCAAACACTGGAGCACTCCTGAGTCATTCGCACTGACATCAATCATACACAATAAGGTTTCATCTTCATGCCGTGACATTTTCAATTCACCCTGCAGACAGGGATTATTTGTGGGGAACTGGTTTTACAGAAATGAATGTCTATCTTCTTTAAGAGGATGTGTGGTTCTTTGTAGATGATGGTTTATTTTCTCAGGGTGTATCACTTACCTCAGGGTGTATCACTTATCCTCAACACATTGCTTTGGCTTCTTTACGATAATTAAAAATAATCTGATGGTAGATCTTCTTTTAAATAGTTGATGTCTTTTCTATTGTTGAACTTTCCTTTATTCCTCCTCCTTCCTTGTCAATTTCCCCATCTCTTATCCTCTCCTCTCCTGGTAGTGTTGATTCCTTGCTGGGGGACAGCTCTGTGCAGGGGTATTGTGGAGTGCATCCAACATATATCCATTTTTGCTTTCCATTGGCACGCACATGCTTAATAGCTAAAAACAGCTATTAATATTCTTTTAATTCAGGTGGATGCAAAGGAAAGTTTTTTTTTGTTCCCTCCTGGCTCCCATAGCTGTTTCAAATTTCAAAAAGGAAAATCGAAGTGAATCTAAACTGTGAGAAGAAAGAATAATAGATCAAGGAACAGAAGCCTCGGGTTTGCAAGATCGGCAAAGTCAGTACTGGGAATGGCTGGCAGCCCAGATCAAGCTGATCCACCATACGCTGAGCTGACCGGTCAATGTTGCCAGGTCTGCTTGTTTGAGTAATTACCATAAACTGCCAATGCAGCTTGCTTTGTGGCAGCAGCTAGGTTACGTTCAAATTTAAAGGTATGTGTGCAGTCAAAGGTAAGTAGCTGCATATGGAAGCAAATATTGGTTCAACATTTATAAAGCTTCAAAATGGATTTTAACTAATTACTAGCTTATGCCAAAGCTAGGGAAGGATGGAGGGGGTGAGGGAGGAGAAATGTCAGACAAAGGTGAAGTGAAAGGAAATCCGATATAGAGATATAAGACAGAGTCTGTGGGCAAGTGATGGAGCAGCGGAGTGCCCAAGCTCCTTTATGATGGCTAGCAAAGTGGTTGTACCACTTTATGAGGTGGATGCGAGGGGGGTTTGCAAGCATTGCACTTTAGGGACCCCTCCCCAGAGGACAGTAGTGCACCTTGCTTGTTAGAAAGTGGCGGCTAGGTTCAGCGGTCTGTGCAGTACATGGGTGACACCTACGATGCTCTCTAATCTTTAGAAACCTGGCACCCAGAAAACTATTTTTGCCTTGTCCAGCTGATACTTCCTTTCTTGTTGTCTCTTGCAAATGTTGAAATCTAATTGGCTAAATTTTCATACATCCCCAGGGTTGGCTCGAAGGATTCAGTGGTCTCAAAGTTTAATGCACAATTGCACTTAACAACACCAACACATCGAAATGATGTCAAAACCAGCCTTAATTTTAATATTACAATAAGGCTCCCTTCTCTTTTAGATGGGAGCTACCTGGCTACCTTTTTACACCTAGAAACACATGCACAGTTCAAACCTCCTGTTCGATTATTCCCTATAAATTGGTGCACATGGGGCATAACAGAGATGAAAATCACTCTGTGATTCCAGAACACACATCCAGGGACATAAAATAGCAGAACAGAGGTGGACAAAGGCGACTGAGAGCAGGATGGAGGAAATGGCAGCGGGTGCGGATCAAGCTCCTGAGGATGCTTTCAGGATTACTTACCACCTCACCAACCATTCAGTGACCATGACAACCAGCTGGATCTGCAACAGCTGAACGGAGTTAACCTATGAACCCTCCTGTGAAAACACGTGCAATGCAATCACTTTGCAGCTGAGATGAGGAAGAAAATCATTGAAAATCTTGAGAGCCTCATCAAAGCTCTCAGCGCTGATCAAGAAGTCATACACCTTATCAAAAAGGGAGTGCAAGAAGTAGACATAAAGCTGTGGGAAGAGACCTACTCATATTATACAAAGGAATTAAGAACTACTTTATTTGTAAGTTCTGAAAAGCTGCCTATATTACTCACTGTAGGGTAGAGAGTTAGAAAAGGTGTAGGTGGTTCCATTTTTCATAATTTCTGTCAAGATACATCAAAATATGTCGATTGACAACAGGTGCAGCATTCTCTTAATAAAAATCTTAAATCTTTCCTGTCTGCACAACTTGACTTCCTGTTGCTATGTGTTTGACACACTTTAGTGTTAACTTTTCCCCATTATAAATTGCTATGTCCACATTTATAATGGATTTTTCCTATATCAACTCACCACTCCATCATTGTGCAATTTGACCACTGAGCTTCTAAAATAACTCAAAATACCACTGTTGGTTCTAATTAAGAGTTTAAACAAAATTTAAAAGTTGCATATTTCACAATAATATGAGTGAATTAATCCATTGAATTGTCTTTTAATGCCGTTGTTAAATTTTTACTTGACGGCTTCAGCCTGTCCTAAAGCCCTAAGCTTGAATATTCTGATATATTTTCTCAAAGCTATAATTCTGTGAGTTGAATTTGCATCGTTTTAGCAGGAGAATTGTATCTAATTTTCTAGGATGCGTCAGTGCAGTTCAGTCAGCTGAACCAATGGAATATTTTTCTTTAGTTTCTTGCAGTTTTTACTCAGTAGCTTTTCATTTAATGACATTTTGAAAAATAAGAGGAAAAATGTCAAAAGCTTTAGTGAAGTCAAATTTCTATGGATTTAAAAAAAAATTAGAGTGTGTGTGAGAGAGAGAAAATGTTTCCAGCCCTTCCAGAGCTAAGGCAGAAATTTTCAACAGCAACACTAATTAGCCTCTAATTGACATCAGGGCCTATTTTGGCCATTACCCCACAGGGTGTACCTGAGCTGTGATCTTAAAGGAACAGGCCATGTCACGAACGAAACACCACAATCATAAAGCAGACCCCAGCAATGGCATAGGAAATCCGCAAATATTTTCAAACTTCATCTCTATTGAGCTGTGTAAATGCAGCCTATGCAGGACCAAAAATATTCAGCAAATGCACTGGCTGGCTAATTGAATTATGGTGCATCTTTGCTCCTGTGCACATGTACAGCAAAAATTGCTTGGATGTTCAGTTGAGCATGATAACTGCAACTTTAGGGGCAGTTTCACCTTGAGTTGTAGCCCCTGTAAATTACATGTTTAATTCTAAATAGTTACTAACGTATTTCATGGTCCTTCATACTCTGTGCTTTCTTTGGATAGGAGTAGCGTACGTGTGAAACATGTCAGGGTAGGCATTCCTATTGTCTACTGAGGCTAGATCACACACATTCTGTGGTAGTATACTGGCACGCGTACCTTGAAAGAATTCAATACAATCATGAAGATGTTTGTGGTATTCTGTTAATTGGAATCACAAGCGACATCTCATCCGAACTTCCTTTCATCCTTTTATGTTATAAAAATTTTGTCTGATGTGAGCTACCCATGCTGTGCACAAAATGAAGACTTTCTAAAAGCAAAGATTTTTTGATTCCATTTAGAAAATGTCACCAGCAAATCCCAGCATGTGTGCAATGCATGTAGCGTGAATTACATGAAAAAAGCGTGATCAAAGCTCAATTTAATTTCTCACCCATGCAACATGTGTGATCATTCCCAAACACTGGCACATTCAGCAGATCACCATTCAAATTTTGAGTGTTGTCTTTCACCACTTGGCTTTACTGTTTACTGTTCATAGAATCATACAGCACAGAATGAGGCCATTTGGCCCATCGTGCCTGTGCTGTCTCTTTAAACGAGCTATCCAATTCGTCCCTCTCCCCTGCTCTTTCCCCACAGCCTGGAAATTTCTCCTTTTCAAGTGTATATCCAATTCCCTTTTGAAAGTTACTATTGAATCTGATTCCACCACCCTTTCAGGCAGTGCATTCCAGATCATAACAACTCGCTGCGTAAAAAAAATTCTCCTAATAGCTCCCCCTGGATTTTTTGCCACAAATTTATTTTACACACAACAATCAAATAAGCCATCAGTTCGATTTCTGTTTCCTTCAAATGTTGTTTTCTGTTTTAGCACATCAACTGACACGCAGGGTAAAGCAAGAATTTTCAGAATGTCCCTATCTTCACCATCAGATATTTTATCTGCCACTATTGTAGCACAGTTCAAAGCATACATTAGGTTGCTCTGATGCAGGACACGCTATGCATGAATGTCAGGTAGTAAAGCTGGCAAAGAGTGGACATCCTGGAATCACACCTGGTGCCAATTTTAAAATCCAGGAGGTGGCTATTTCAATGCTGTTGTCACCTTCTTAAAGTGTTCCAGATTCACATTACTATGGTGTAAATTTGCAAAGGATGTAACTTTGCAATGGGATCCCCACTCCTGCAGTGACCCTTGGTGCACCTGCTGTTTTGTTTGTTTCTGAGGCTCCATTTGTGGCCTGCCCAATGTGATGTAGATTGAGTGTGGGATTCAGTCCTCCTTTATTTCTGCCCCACTAAAAGATGGCAATGGAATGCTCTTAGTAGGCAGAACTATCACCGAATCCACACAGCAAGTGTAGACTATAGTCAGTCATATGGTTTTGTGTTTGCTTTCTCTTCCTTTGGAGAAGTGCTAGGCCTCACTTGGCAACTGCCCACAATGCACATTTTAATCTCAAGTGCAGACTATTACTCTGTGATACAAATTGTTAGAGTATTCCTATGTTTGCATGCACAACATCAGTCACTGAACTTCAAATTCATTGTATATGAAGTACTTTGAGATGTAATTGAGAAATGATATTTAAATGTAAATCTTTCTTTTCCAGAGAGCAGTTGTCAAGCAAGTAATTGACTAGGATTGTGGCTCTTGGCAGAACCATGAGCATTAGTACTGGTGTGGAAGAGACAGCTAAAAATGCAAAAATTATTAAAGCTAAGAGTGGGGAAATGCTATAGACCACCAGGTTAGCATAAGAAGGACAACGTGCTCAAAGGGAAGACGTACAACTTTTTTTTATTCATTCATGGGATGTGGGTGTTGCTGACAAGGCCAGCATTTATTGCCCAGCACTAATTGCCCTTGAGAAGGTGGTGATGAGCCGCCTTCTTGAACCGCTGCAGTCCGTGTGGTGAAGTTTCTCCCAGAGTACTGTTAGGTAGGGAGTTCCGGGATTTTAACCCAGTGACGATGAAGGAACGGCAATATATTTCCAAGTTATGTTGGTTTGTGACTTGGAGTGGAACGTGCAGGTGGTGGTGTTCCCATATGCCTGCTGCCCTTGTCCTTCTAGGTAGTAGTGGTCACGGGTTTGGGAGGTGCTGTCGAAGAAGCCTTGATGAGTTGCTGCAGTGCATCTTGCAGATGATACACACTGCAGCCACAGTGCGCTGGTGGGGGAGGGACTGAATGTTTAACGTGATGGATGGGGTACCAAGCAAGCGGGCTGCTTTGTCCTGGATGGTGTTGAGCTTCTTGAGTGTTGTTGGAGCTGCACTCATCCAGGCAAGTGGAGAGTATTCCATCACACTCCTGACTTGTGCCTTTTGGTTGGTGGAAAGGCTTTGGGGAGTCAGGAGGTGAGTCACTCGCCGCAGAATATCCAGCCTCTGACCTGCTCTCGTAGCCACAGTATTTATATAGCTGGTCCAGTTAAGTTACTGGTCAATGGTGACCCCCAGGATGTTGATGGTGGGGGATTCTGCGATGGTAATGCCATTGACTGTCAAGGGGAGGTGGTTAGACTCTCTCTTGTTGGAGATGGTCATTGCCTGGCACTTGTCTGGCTATGTTACTTGCCACTTATGAGCCCAAGCCTGGATGTTGTCCAGGTCTCGCTGCATGCGGACACGGACTGCTTCATTATCTGAGGAGTTGCGAATGGAACTGAACACTGTGCAGTCATCAGCAATCATCCCCACTTATGATCTTATGATGGAGGGAAGGTCATTGATGAAGCAGCTCAAGATGGTTGGGCCTAGGACACTGCCCTGAGGAACTCCTGAAGCGATGTTCTGGGGCTGAGTTGATTGGCCTCCAACAACCACTTCCTTTGTGCTGGGTATGACCTAAAGGAGAGTTTTCCCCCTGATTCCCATTGACTTCAATTTTACTAGGGCTCTTTGATGCAACACTCGGTCAAATGCTGCCTTGATGTTAAAGACAATCACTCTCACCTCACCTCTGGAATTCAGCTCTTTTGTCCATGTTTGGACCAAGGCTGTAATGAGGTCTGGAGCCGAGTGGTCCTGGCAGAACCCAAACTGAGCATCGGTGAGCAGGTTAAGTGCCGCTTGATAGCACTGTCGACGACACCTTCCATCATTTTGCTGATGATTGAGAGTAGGCTGATGGGACGGTAATTGGCCGGATTGGATTTGTCCTGCTTTTTGTGGACAGGACATACCTGGGCAATTTTCCACTTTGTCAGGTAAATGCCAGTGTTGCAACTGTACTGCAACTGTATTGGCTACAGGGTGTGGCTATTTCTGGAGCACAAGTCTTCAGCACTACAGCCGGGATGTTGTCGGGGCCCATAGCCTTTGCTGTATCCAGTGCACTCAGCTGTTTCTTGATATTACGTGGAGTGTATTGAATTGGCTGAAGACTGGCTTCTGTGATGATTGGGATCTCGGGAGGAGGCCGAGATGAATCACCCACTCGGCACTTCTGGCTGAAGATGGTTGCAAACGCTTCAGCCTTGTGTTTTGCACTCACGTGCTGGGCTCTGTGAACATTGAGGATGCGGAGGATTATTCACAGAGTCTCCTCCTCCTGTTAGTTGTTTAATTGTCCACCATCATTCATCACTGGATGTGGCAGGACTGCAGAGCTTTGATCTGATCCATTGGTTGTGGGATTGCTTCGCTCTGTCTATAGCATGTTGCTTCCGTTGTTTCGCATGCATATAGTCCTGTGTTGTAGCTTCAACTGGTTGGCACCTTATTTTTAGGTGCACCTGGTGCGGCTCCTGGCATGCTCTTCTACACTCCTCATTGAACCAGGTTTGATCCCCTGGCTTGTTGGTAATGGTAGAGTCAGGGATATGCCGGGCCATGAGGTTACAGATTGCGCTGGAATACAATTCTGCTGCTGCTCATGGCTCACAGCACCTCATGGATGCCCAGTTTTGAGCTGCTCGATCTGTTCTGAATCTATCCCATTTAGCACAGTGATAGTGCCACACAACAGGATGGACAGTGTCCTCATTGTGAAGATGGGACTTCGTCTCCACAAGGACTGTATGGTGGTCACTCCTACCAATACTGTCATGGACATCTGCGACATGTAGATTGGTGAGGACGAGGTCAAGTAGATTTTTCCCTTGTGTTGGTTCTCTCACCACCTGCCGCAGGCCCAGTCTGGCAGCTATGTCCTTCAGGACTTGACCAGTAGTGGTGTTACCGAGCCGCCCTTGGTTATGGACGTTGAAGTCCCCCGCCCAAAGTACATTCTGTGCCCTTGCTACCCTCAGTACTTCCTCCAAGTGGTGCTCAACATGGAGGAGGACTGATTCATCAGCTGAGGGAGGGCGGTAGGTGGTAATCAGCAGGGGGTTTCCTTGCCCATGTTTGACCTGATGCCATGAGGTTTCATGTGGTGCGGAGTCAATGTTGAGGACTCCCAGGGCCACTCCCTCCTGACTGTATATCATTGTGCCGCCACCTCTGGTGGGTCTGTCCTGCTGGTGGGACAGGACATACCCAGGGATGGTGATTGAGGTGTCTGGGACATTGGCTGAAAGGTATGATTCTCTGAGTATGGCTATATCAGGCTGTTGCTTGACTAGTCTGTGGGACAGCTCTCCCAATTTTGGCACAAGTCCCCAGATGTTACTGGGGAGGACTTTGCAGAGTCAACTGGTTTGCCTTTGTCATGTCTGGTGCCTAGTGGTCCAATGCTGGGTGGTCCATCTGGTTTTATTCTTATTTTGTCTTTTTGTAGCAGGTATGTACAACTGAGTGGCTTGCTGGGCCATTTCAGAGGGTAGTTAAGAATCAAACGCATTGCTGTGGGTCTGGAGTCACATATAGGCCAGACCGGGTAAGTACAGCAGGTTTCCTTCCCTAAAGGACATTAGTGAAGCAGATGGATTTATACGACAATCCAGTACTTTCATGGTCACCATTACTGATACTAGCTTTTTATTCCAGATTTCATTTAATTAACTGAATTTAAATTCCACAGCTGCCATGGTGGGATTTGAACTCATGTCTCTGCGTTATTAGTCCAGGCCTCTGGATTACTAGTCCAGTAACATACATGTTCATGTCTTATCTTGTGGCTACTTGGAGAAAGTCGTCATTCAGAATTTTTAAAAGAGCTAAATTTATTGAAATAAAGGAACAGCTTAAGCAAACAAATTGGGAGAGGTTGTTCAACTGTACTTAAGTAAAAGACAAGCGGAATAACTTTAAAGGTATAATATCGAGCATTCAGATATCCCAAGTAAAATTAATAACTTTTTATAAATGGGATGATAGTTCTAGGCAGGCTAAAGGCACTCAAAACAAATAAATCCCTATGGAAAGATAATATTTATTGTACAGTGCTGTGAGAGACTAGGGAGGAGTTTTGTGAGGTACTGACAGTGAGCATTTGGAGTTAGCAGTCGATTGGAAACAGGCTGATATGGTGCCCATAATGAAAAAAGGTAACAAAACGAACATAGGCAACTACAGTCCCATTTGTAAAATTAGGAAGATTGAGGATTATCTGTACACTAATGACATGGTTAACAGCAGGCAACATGGATTCAGAAGGAGAAGATCCTACTTGATCAGCCTCTGCATCTATTTTGCGGAAGGGACAACCCAAGTGGACTGCGGTAAGCGCTACAACATGGTGTTCATAATATTCAAATGGCTTTTGATAAAATTCCACACAAAAATCTATTCATTAAACTCAAAACTGTGGAAATGATTAAGAAGCTGGCTGAAGGTTGGGAAACAATGAGTACCCATTCAAGGAGTTATGTCAGAGTGAGGTATTGAGAGCTGTTTCTAATTTACTTAAATGACCTGGATTCAGAACCTCAATGCAAAGTGGTCAAATGGTACTCAACCAGGAACAGCAGTGGAATCACATCAAAATTACAGAATGAATTGGACAGGACATATACGTGTGCAGAATAATGGCAGCTGAAATTTAATGCAGACAAGTGTGAAGTACTGCACATAGGAAGAAAAACAGATGAGACATGTACTCCATGAATGGTGTTGAAATAGGTAAAGATGAAGCTGAAAGGGACCTAGGAGTTTTAGTAGACTCAAGGCTAAACATGTCCAACCAATGCAGAGCAACAAGCCACAAGCATGTCACAACACATAGCCAAAACAGGAGAAGATAAGTCAAAGGAGGTAGTCATCAAATATTATTGTTCTCTGGTCAGACCGCACCTTGAAACTGTGTCCAGTTCTGGTTGGCAAGAAACAAATGAAAGATTCAAATGCACGAGGCAGTACAAAGAAGAGCCTTAAGGCTGATCCTCGGTGTCAGGGGTCTGAGTTATGAGGAAAGACTGGATAGACTTGCGCTTCTCAGTTTGAAAAGGAGGTGACTAAGAGAGAGCTTTGAGAGACTGAATTCTAAAAACAGCTGATTCTGATAATCCCACTACCACATCATTGGCCCCGATATTAGCGTGGAGGCGGGGTGACTGGGCGGGTGGGTAACCCGCCCAATAAAATCTGTCCGTTCCCCACGCGATCATGGGTAAATTGGAGCCACTTAATGCGGCTTCTGGGTTTGCCGTCTGAAAGCTGCCCAGCGGGCGGACTGCACACCCGCATCACAGGCTATCGGCCGGAGGAGCTCTATTTAAAGTGGCAGTCCTCCAATGGCTGCTCCTGGAGCAAATACCCACACAGCACAATGGAGCAGCACAGGGGAAAGGCTGCTCCTAGATTTAGTGATGCCTCACTCCAGGTGCCACTGGATGGGGTGAGGAGGAGGAGGGATGTCTTCTACCCGATGGACGGGAGAAAGTGGCCTGCCTCTGCCACCAGGAAGGCCTGGATCGAGGTGGCAGAGGAGGTCACCAGCAGCAGCAACATCTCCTGCACATGGATCCAGTGCAGGAAGCACTTCAATGACTTAACTAGGTCAGCCAAAGTGAATACACTTATTCATTCTCTTACATTCCATCTTCCACATCACTGCCCCCAACCCCCTAACTCATTCTGCACTGCCAACACTAATCTATCACATCACTCCTCACACCCACTCAAAGCTCATGCTCAACTTACCTGCACTTCCTCAGCACTTCCTCACCTCCCCATTAGTCACCCCACCACTACCACTCAACCCAATCCTCATACAATGTCATGGCTCTGTCTCATACTCACCCTCTGATGCATCTCTTTCATGGTCAGCCTCACCCAAACCAATGCATTCATCGGTTCGCCATCTCACGCGTCTGTACTTTCTCTCCTTATAGGAGAAGAGAGCCCTGAATGCACGGGAGAGGGCAAGGACCGGAGGGGGTCCGCAACAGATAGTCGTCCTCAGACACGCAGCAGGAGGCTCTGAAGCTGAGCAGGACCCTCGAGTGCCTGTCCGTCGAGGGACGTTGAGTCTGGCACCCGCCAAATGGCTGGAGACAGAACTTTAACATTCAACACACACAATATGAATTGATGTTAACATGCCTTGCCACCTTCAGCACCTCAACATCTGTCCTCATGCTTAATATTGCCTTCTGTTCTCTTACAGGGCCATCAGCAACCACTGTGTTGGTAGAGAGCGATTCCTCAGAGGACCTGCCGGCCTCTGAGGGTGTACCGTCACATGTGAGCGAGCCATCCATCAGCGTAGATGCACACATCTCGGTGGGTCCCAGTCCGCAGTTAGTTGCGGTCGTGCAACCAAAATTTTGTCTGAAGTGACAGAGTGTCCGAGAGCAATAAATGACGTTTTCTCCCCACCTGTCAAATAATCATTTGCATCTCCCACTGGCTGCTGGCTGAAACACGTCTGTTGCAACAGGGAGTGTTTCCCACAGCACGGGAAACACGCTGAGGATCCTTCAAAATTGCACCCCTGCCAAAATGTCGAGTCAATCAAGTATTTCAAGTACTTTAACTCCCTGTCAAACTATGGAAATGATCATCCAGCCGGCTTTAATTGCCGGTGGGAGTCCCGCATTCGAGAGGTGCGCGCACACCCAGGCGTGTTACTGGGGAACCCGGATATCGGCGGGTTGGAGCTGGGCTCGGAACCGCTCCGGATTTCTACGATTTTAGGAGCCTACCCCGCCTCCAACGCACCCACTCCGCCATCTGAAAATCGGCCCCATTATGTTGGCTGCCAAAGTGACAATACTACCGTCACACAAGTTAGTTTACTGGCTGTGTTTCGCCCAGAAATTCCGTAGGCTTTCTCCCGGCCTCTTGCTGAAGTTACAGAAGAAACTCATGTGTAATTTCAGGACCTTTGTATTTACACGAGGGTTGTTATTAAGATTAAAAATAATGGCTTAGAATTTCTCAAAATGAGTTACACCACTGTTGCACCTTTAAAAAGAAATTCTGCCCTCCATGGCCTGCAAAGAGATTTACACACAGGTTTCCTGGGTCTGCTCATTTTCATTCCTATTGGTGCAGTCATTGGCATAAAATCAGTGTTAAATGGATGTTAGCAGCTGAACTACCTGGAAACTTCTGAGCAGCCCTTAAAACTACAGTTCAGTCTGCCCTTTTCAGCACAGACGGGGGGACACACAGGCCCATTCATTTCATTCTCCAATAACTGCACCGCAAGTTTTAGCAATATTTTTATTATACTTGTACAGAATTATGACTGCGCAGACACCACCTGGACCTGGAAGGCAGCAGGACATGGCACCAAGCCAGCCAAGAAGAACATAGAAATTCACTGACTTAGACCTACAAGTTCTCCTCAAGGAAATCAAAGGCAGGAGGCAGCAGACAGACCCCTGTGTGTGGTTGCAACCAAGCCACCCAGAAATATAACTTGTGCTGCCTGGAGAGAGGTGGCAATGGCAAAGAGTGCCATCTCCCTCACTCCTAGACCCCATCACCAACACCACCACAACCACCACCACCAATACCACTACCACCACCAACATCAACACTGCACATTTGTTTAGTGCCTTAACAGGTGTCTGAGTGCTTCACTAACAATGAATTATTTTTGGCATACAGTGACTGTTAAGTAGGTAAACATGGGCACCATTTGTGCACAGCAAGATCCAACAAACAGAAATGTGATCAATGTCCATTCAAACTGTATTTAATATCATTAGTTGAGGGATGAATGTTGGTGTGGCCATTGGGAGGGATCGTTGCTCTTCTTTGAATGGAGCCATAAGATCTTTGACATGCACTTGAACCTGTGATAGTGGCAGATGAACTCTTGATTTAACCTCTCATCTGAAGGATGTCACTTCGCACAGTACAGCACTCCCTTAGTGTTTCACTCAAGTGCCAGCCTGGATAATGTGCACAAATTCCGGTATTGACTCAACCTTACAAAACTCGTGCACCCAGAATTCAGCCGGAGACAAGTACGCTATCCACTGAGCCGTGCTGACGCTTGACCCCCGATAATTACTTGGGACCGTGAAGAGTGCGGGGTAGGCGGATTTCCGAATGGGGAACTCGGAAATATGGGTTTCCTGGACATCCTTACAATTTTGACGTAAGGACATCATTCAATTTTTTTCTGTAGGTATCCTGGGCAACAGCCGGCCAGATTGATAGGTTAGCTGTCAGTTGGACAGGAGAGCAGCCGGGTAGCAGATGCCAGCAGGTAAGTCTGACATCGGGGGCTTAGGAGTCCATCATCGTGGGGGGGGTCAGTCTTTGGTGGGGAGGGATAGTCATTGGTGGGGGTGGGGGTTTGGTCATGGGGGTGATTGATCATGTTGGGGGTCGGTCATCGGCGGGGTTAGTCAATGGTGGGGGGGGGGGGGGGTTGAAGACCGTGGGTAGGGTTCGGAGATCATGGGGGAGGGGGGTCGG
Organism: Heptranchias perlo; assembly: GCF_035084215.1. Lineage (NCBI taxonomy): Eukaryota > Metazoa > Chordata > Chondrichthyes > Hexanchiformes > Hexanchidae > Heptranchias > Heptranchias perlo. Next base: position 15,250,435 of record NC_090357.1, on the reverse strand, counting down.
AGATCATGGGCTCGATGTTACCAGGGCTGCAGGTTCGCGGCGGGGGGGCTATTGGGCGTGTGGGTAACGCGCCCGGTGAAATTAGTCTGCCCCCCGCGCGATCGCAGCCCAATTGGATCCACTTACCTGGTCTTCCGGGTTCCCCACTGCTGATCTGCGCATCAGGCGGGCTGCGCATGCGCACTAAGCTCTGTCAGCTGGAGGAGCTCTATTTAAAGGGGCAGTCCTCCACTGACAGATGCTGCAACAAATAGAAAAAATTACAGCATGGAGCAGCCCAGGGGGAAGGCTGCCCCCAGTTTAATGATGCCTCACTCCAGGTATCATTAGATGTGGTGAGGAGGAGGGGGAGGAAGGAGATCTTCCCCCTGGCAGGAGGGAGGAAGCGGCCTGCCTCTGCCACCAGGAAGGCCTGGCTCGAGGTGGCAGAGGAGGTCACCAGCACCACCAACATATCGCCCACCTGCATACAGTGCAGGAGGCGCTCCAATGACCTCAGTAGGTCAGCCAAAGTGAGTACACTTACTCATTCCCCTACACTCCGTCTGCCACATCACCGCCCCCACCCCACATCTCCTTCTGCACTGCCAACACTACTCTGTCACATCACCCCTCATACCCACTCAAAGCTCATCCTCATCTTACCTGCACTTACTCACCTCGCCAGTACTCATCCCGCCACTACCACTCAACCCAATCCTCATACAATCTCATGGCTCTATCTCATACTCACCCTCTCATGCATCTCTTTCACATTCAGCCTCACTCAACCTGCCACTACCTGTGCTGTAGCCACACGGCATGCATCACATATGTGCAGTAGGCAGCGTAAGGCAAACGTGTCATGAGCATGAAGGGGATGCACAAGGGTGTTTGAGGGATTGTCATGGTTTTTACTTATATTGAATTTCTGACCAACTCACATTACATATTATATTGGCACCACTACTGCCACGTCTTTGTGAATCTTGTCCGGTTTGTGCAATAATGCCCTTTCCTGAGGATCACTATGAAGACCCACAACTGATGACACCCGTTGTGTCACTGCAGAGTGGGTGTAGGTGTATTTGCAGGGCTCTTTTGTGCAGACGACTGAGAGACGTCGGCGATGTCCCTGGTGGCACCCTGGAAGGATGCGGAGGAGAAGTTGTTGAGGGCAGTGGTGACTTTGACAGCGACAGGTAAGAAGATGGTGCTTGCGCCAACCGGGAGCAGCTCGGCATGAAGGAGGCTGCAGATGTCCACGACTACATGTCAAGTGACTCTGAGCCTCCGTGTGCACTGCTGCTCAGAGAGGTCCAGGAAGCTGAGCCTCGGTCTGTGGACCCTGTGGCGAGGGTAGTGCCCTCTGCGACGCATCTCTCTCTGCAGTAGCCCTCCCTCCTGCTGTACAGGTGGATGTGTCACAGCACTCTGTTGTGGAGCTCCACGTGTCAGAGGTGGACGGCGAGGCTGGTGATGCTGTTCGCCCTCCGAGGAGGTCATGACTGCAGCTACGGCGGCCCCCATCCGGAAGATGTATATCTGAGGGGGTCTGCAAGGTAGGTAAATGTGTCCCCACACCGGGGTTGCGGTTCCAGGTCAGTGAATTTTCTTGTTAGGAGGAGGGTGGTGGAGGCCAAACTTTGTCCAATGTGACGGAGTGGCCACCTGTCGAATGCACCTTTGCAGCTGCCACAGGCTGCTGGCTGCAACACCTCCGTTTGAACTGGGAGTGTTTCCCCCAGTATGGGAAACAGTCTCAGTTCAGTGTAAAATCCCACCCCTCCTAATAAAACAGCTCAATCAGGTCTGTAAACGACCTGAACTAGCAACATAAATACTTTCAAGTGGCACCCTGCTGGCTTTAATTGCCTGCGGGATTCCCACCTGCGGGGGCTGCGTGCGCACGCTGGCGCGTCAGTGGGGAACCCGGAAGTGGGCGGGTTGGAGCCGGGCTCCGAACCCGCTCCAGGATTCCCCGATTTTTGGAGCCCCCCCCCCTGCCAGGAACGCACCTGATAGCGGGTGCTAAAATGATGCCCCATGGGTGGGTCGTATATTGGGGGTGGAGGGGGGGTCAGCCATTTGTTTGTGTGGGATCACGGCAGGTAAGATTATTGGGCCTGGAGGAAACACTCCTGCTTCTCCGGGCCCACCAGCAGTGCAATAAAGGCACTCACCTGTTGATCCAGGCTTTCTCACCTCTTCTTACGTGGCGAGAATCAGATGGCTCGGGAATCCCGACCCCCAGGAGCTAAAAGTGAAAATGCTGTTAAAATGGAGGCCCTCAGCCTCCTTAAGAGTTTCACTGACTGACCCGCCACCATTAAAATCAGAAGTGGGTGGGCTGGAGGTGAATTAGGGTCGGGTTTTATTTTTTTACAATTTCCCACCTGCCCCCAACCCACCCGTCCTTGAGGGTTAAAATTTGCCCCATGGCTCAGTGGTAGCACTTTTACCTCTGAGTCAGATGGTCATGGGTGCAAGCCCACTCCAGAGACTTGAGCACAACATCTGGACTGACACTTCCAGTGCAGTATTGAAGGAGTGCTGCACTATTGGTGATGCCGTCATTTGGATGAGACATTAAACTGAGGCCCTGTCTGCTCTCTCAGATTGATGTAAAAGATCCCATGGCACTACTTGAAGAAGAGTAGAGGAGTTTTCTGACCAACATTTACCCTTCAACCAACATCACTAAAACAGATTATCTGCTCATTTCTCTTATGGCTGTTTGTTGGACCTCAATGTGTGTAAATTGGCTGCTGTGTTTTCCTACATTACAACAGTAACTACACTTCAAAACTACTTCATTGGCTGTGAAGTGTTTTGGGACATCCTTAGGTCACGAAAGGTGCATATGTAAAGGCAAGTTCTTTCACTGAATTCTATTGAGCAGTTCAAACATTAGAGCTTTTATTCAGAAGGATAGCATGCAAAAATGAAACATGGATAAATTAATGGCGCAGAGCAGTATTAAGACTTTTCACTCCTCACTGCTAAATGAAGTTGTTTTTCATGCAATGGTGACTGCATAACTTGTTTTGACTTCCACTTAATTTGTTCTGCCAGGAACACATCTTATTTATCCTATGGAAAGCACTTTGCTAATCATAGATGAAAGAAGCTGTATTTCCTGTGGAACTGGTTCATCTGCTTTTTAAAAGTCCCATCATGCGTGCTGTGATGCAGTTTCTATCGCCAGTATTTTCCTAAACTCGTGGCATATCTCATTGCAACCATGAGAACTGTTTTGTATGCAATGCTTTATGTGAACATAATAAATATTGTAAAAATACCAATCCTTTTCCAATGTAACAGCAAGCTTCATGTCACCTTCAAAAGCTCTGGGGGACAGTCAACCAGTGATCTTACAATCATAGAAGCATGCAGCACAGAAGGAGGCCATTCAGCCCAGTGCGCCTGTGCTGGCTCTTTGAAAGAGCTATCCAATTAGTCCCTCTCCCCTGCTCTTTCCCCATAGCCCTGCAAACTTTTCCTCTGTTCGATTCAATTAGATACAGGATGGAAAAGAAAAATAGCTTACTGCACCAACAGTTAAAAAAGAAGTACAGAAAAAAATCATTAAGTTTAAATGTAAAATGAACAGGAAAAAATATTGTTACTGAATAAAAATCAAATGTGGAGAATATCAGGTAGAAATAACTGGCCGGGCTGTTATCATACAAATGTTTAATGTGCTTGTGTCAAACATGCTAATTTAATGAGACATTTTGGGTTGATGCCTTTGTTAAAACAGTGCAAAGGATTTGGTATGTGTACATTAAGAGCTTGACTCGGAAAACAATAACAGGATCCAGGATTCATAACAGAGAATGGTAGTCTGTACACTGGTTACTGCAATGTATCACGTGTTGTCATCTGAATTCTCCTATCGATGGCAGACTGGATAAATACTCCTACCCAGTCAGAGGCTTGAACCAATAAATAGTTTTATTTTCATAAAATAGATAAACAAACAGTGCACAATTCAACACAGTGAAATATATATTTCCTCACACTCCCTATGTATAAAACAATAAATGTGCAACTTACTTTCTCTCTAAACTTAGACCATAACATCACTGATAGTCAGCTTGTCCGTTTATATTGTCGCGGCTTCATTATTGACTTTTAACATGTGAAGAAAAGAAAACAGCTTTAAGGGGTGCTGTCTTTATAAGAACTGTTTTCTTTAATTTATTCAAAAAATACAAATGATGACAAAATCGATATCAAAATGCATCATTGCATCACTTGGGCATTGCACCATGATGAAAATAGCTCTTCTTCCTCCCCAAACTAAGAAAGGTTTGGCAAATACTTTCTCATGTAGATGGCGTCCTTGCACAAAAAAGTTAATATATTTACATATACTTAGAATTACAAATGTTGCACACTTTAAGCCCTGTAATTTGTGTTAATAAATTAATTTGGGAGTACAATCCAATGGAGAGTCAATAATTATTCTGCACGCAGGAAGATTACACAAACATCAATGAGATGAACGATTGGTTAATTTCTTTTGGGCGGTGTTGGTTGATGGAGGAATGTTGGCCAGGGTAGCAGGTGAACTCGCTGTTCTTTTTCAAATATGCTGAGATTGTTAATGTTCGGTACTCAAATAGGCAGAGAGAGTCACAATTTGATTATCTTCCCCAAATTAGCACCTCCAATAATGCAGCACTCTCTCAGTCCTGCATTGCAGTGTCAGTCTAAATTACGTGCTCAAGTCCTGGAGCGGAGCCTGAATGTAGAAACTTCTAAGTCCAATGCAAAAAACAGCTGCCAACTGATGCCAGCTAATTCTTTACATATGTACACAAATGCTGGTACATATATTGGAGATCAACAAAAGTACAATAATAGCTCCATTTCTAAAAAGGAACAATCTCTCTTCTTGTTGCTTGCAATCCCAATTTTAAAACAAGGACAGTGAGCTGTTGTGTCATTGGAGATGGAACAGGGGCTCTCCTGATGACTCAGCTGGTTTCTTGAATGAATAGCTAAGCCATGCAGACCAGGAAGATTCCAGGTTCAATCCCTGGCCACTGTCGAGTTAGCCAATCTTAGCTGGATGGTTGAATTGCCCTCTGTGCCCTTAGGTATGAGAGGGGAAAGTCAGCCAGGGTTCCAGTTCAGATTGCTCTCCAGCAACCTGTGGTGTGGACACCAGGATCGGACTTAGCTGTGATACCCTCATAGCCGAGTAGGCTGCCAAAGAAGGCTCACGTAAATAATGGCTACTTATACGAGGTACTGGAGGACAACTGCTGCCTGTGAAACCAAACTCCAGCAAAGATTCAATGCCGTCACAGGTGTAGGGCAGGAGAGGAGGGGGGAGGGGTAAAGACTCACAAGATAAAGAAAAACACTAACACAAATTTTAAGAAGTTAGAGCAAATTAGGTGAGCTGAGTATTTGAATCAGAACTCAAAGCTGAAACTAAAGTACAATTTTTTTAAAAAGGCTAATGTTGAGCAATGAGGTGATCTTGCTGAACTTTGACCTCTCAAATGGGTACATAGCAGTGCTCCAAGCTCCTGATTGTTAGCTATCAGCATTTCTTGTCAAATCTAAAGTGTACAAAACAAGGAAACATTGTAGTTTTGCTTCTATTTTTACTAAATAATAAATAATTGCTGTATGTTTCATAGTTATTATTCAGAGTTAATTTGTGCTGCCTATTCCTACTGAATACCAGTTCCTATGTTCACTGGGCAGGTTACTTAGCTAGTGTACAGTATTGTATATACAGTGTATGAATACTAAGATATACACTAAGTATATATTCCCATTTATCTGTTAGTTGCCCTCTTTTGCTCAGTGTGAATTGCGACAAAATAATAATTATTATTGCTAGTTCTGCTAGCTTTTGCAAAAAGCTGACTGTAACTCTTTACACTGTCGCTACAAAGCTGTTGTATGTTTTACAATTGTCACTTATTATATATATCTTGTTACAAGTCTATGTTCTATTAAAATAATATTCTGTGCTGAATTATTAAAACTGCTCCAGAAGCTTTGCAGATCACTCCATAAGTTTAGGGTTTTCGGTGAATTTACTAAGCAAAACATCAAAGAAAATTTGACTGGAACTAAGGATAAAACAGGGGATTATTTGCATGAATAGGAACACGTCAGTCATACTGCTGCACATGGTTGGGTTTTCCAAGCTTTTAACCCTTAGCTTTCATCATGTCATCTTATTTTGACGAGACTAGGCATTTTCTTATTAAAGTATCCTTGGTTTAAGGAGGGATAGTATTCTCTAACAGCTGTGCAAGCCCATGACTACCTCAATAGAACCTACATGCTGCGACATCACTTATTCCAGGCTTGAATCCTTCAGCACATTGCTGGAGCAGGTTGCGAGGAACTCATTGAGCAAGTGAAGGGTCTACAATTACCCAAATGCTTTTTTTCCTTCATTTATCAGATAAATGGAGGTGCCCTGAAGCTCCTTTCCTGCACAATGGCTCAGGAATGCAGACAGCCTACTGAATGTCAAAGAGCAGTGCCTGAAGGACATGACCATATCCCTTCATAAGCTGAAGCAAATTTTAAGGCACATTAAAAGAGGAAGTCTGAAATAAAAGCAGAAAATGCTGGAGAAGCTCAGCAAGTCAGGCAGCATCTGTGGAGAAAGAAACAGAGTTAACGTTTCAGGACGAAGACCTTTCGTCAGAACTGGAAGATGTTAAAGAAGAGTTAAAGTTTTTGAGCAAGTACAGAGTCAGGGAAAGGAGCGGGGGTGGGAAGGGAGGAAAGAACAAAAGGGAAGGTCTCTGATAGGGCGGAAGGCACGAGTGATTAAATGACAAAAGGGATGATGGTGCAAGGCAAGGAGGGTGGTAATGGGACAGGTTAAGAAACAAAAGATCGATCAGTAGCAGCTGTAAATGGCAACAACAGAACCATTACCAGCACTAGCTGACCGAAAAAATGGGAGCAGTGGTTATGATCTGAAGTTATTGAAATTAATGTTGAGTCCGAGAGTTAGAAAGTGCCTAAATAAAAGATGAAGTGCTGTTGCTCGAGCTTACGTTGAGCTTCATTGGAACAGTGTAAGAGGCCGAGGACAGAGAGGTCAGAGTAGGAGTGGGAAGGGGAATAAAAATGGCAAGCGACCGGCAGGTCAGAGTCATACTTGCGGACAGAGCAGAGGTGTTTAGCAAAGTGATCACCCAGTCCGCGTTTGGTCTCCCCAAAGTCGAGGAGGCCACATTGTGAGCAGTGAATACAGTATACTAAATTGAAAGAAGTACAAGTAAACCGCGATTTCACCTGGAAAGCCTGTTCTACTGAATTGCCCCAAGTTCAAAGCTAGCTAGCTACTTTTGAAGTGTAGTCACTGTTGTAATGTAGGGAAACGTAGAAGCCAATTGCACACAGCCAGGTTCTGCAAACAGCAATGTGAGAATGACCAGATAATGTTTTTTTAAGGTGTTGGTTGAGGGATAAATATTGGCTATGACACCGGGGAGAACTATCTTGCTCTTCTTCGAATAGTGCCATGGGATCTTTTACATCCACCTGAGAGGGCAGATGGGGCCTCGGTTTAACATCTCCTCCGAAAGTATGCCCCATGTTACTTTAGCTGGAAGTGATGAGGGCTAATGGCCTCCTGGTAGAACCGCTCCTAAAGAATTTTCTAGCAAATTCCACTGAGTGACTTGAGCAAAAAATCTAGGCTTCTGTTTTCTGCACTGACCCCAGACATTGTAAAAATTTAATTGCAGAACTACATGATTTGTTTTCAACTCAAACTTTTATTTTTTACTCTCCTAATTTCTAGTAGTTACACTCATCCTTCTCCCATAGTTCAAAAGGTTGCTCCTGGACAATGACTATTTTGTGTTGCTTGTAGTAAATTGTCCCAGATTCACATTTCATTTTTTTTAATCTTAGAGGAAAAAAAAGAGTCTGCTTGTCTAACAAGCTATTCTACTGACCAATTTCTACACTTCTCAAAAAAATACTCCAGACTGATATATAAAGATCAAATTCAACTTTTATTATTAAAGAGATTAACAATGCTTTAGTAAATCACTTCATTGTATTTATGAACAGTTTAATACATTTCTAACAGTAATTATCCACCTTGGCTTTATCTTTCAACACTGTACCAGCAAATACATACTTCATTTTTAGAATAGTTTCAGGCTCATGTTTACAAGTCTTCATAACATGGACAGTGCTTCAAAAGATTATTACCTTCGGTATCATGTCTGGATTGTTCAGAATTATGCAATTTTCTTCTTGGCCAAATACAAATGGAGGATAGTTACACATTTCGTCAAAGAAAAATAAAGCATTAAGTGGAGTTATGAAGTGACATTGATTATGTCAAAAGTGAAACCAAGGAAATGATTAATAATTATCATTTAGGATCAACAATACCTTTTGTGATTGAAAACCATTTAATTTTGGAGACAAAACAAAGTGCACAATATTTTGACATTGAATAACTGCACGAAGGACACTAATTTGGGAACCATGACAAATGATTACAGACTGGAAGTTATACTGAGCAATATTATCAGATGAACGCTTAACGTATTTGTAACAAACCCTGCTGTTTCAATGGTGCCATGAACCCATTTAAAATAAACAGACTGACACCTCACTTAAAATAACAATGGAATTTGATATGCACATGTTAAATGTTTGTACAGTAATATAATTTCTAAGCTTACATTACCAGTAAAGCCATGTTAAATCAAGCACAGCAGTCGCAGGACCACTGATTGATATTAACTGAAAGTTGACTGCTGGCACTTTTGTAAAGGCTTGAGAAGGATTTGTACTGTGCAACACTCAACATAAGATCAAGCGAAGCAAAATATTTCACAAAAGCTAAAAGAAAGTCAATGACACAGTTGTTGGGCTTCTCCCTTTGAAGTTTTAGGAACATCAACAATCAAATGAGATTTTTTATTATCAGGAAACATAACATGATGCACTTTGCAGTTCAAATATAGTAGAAAGATGGTTAAATTTGGAGGTGGGGTGGTGGGGGGGGGGTGCGGGGAGGGGAGGGCTGGTTGTTACATTCCACTAAATAACAGTGACACTCCAATGAAAAATGTATCAATGTATTCTGCTAGCCTTTATGAAATTATCCATTGGGGGTATAGGAGATCATTGCATTGTGAATCCAATAGACTATAATTTTCAGAATGGAACAGGATCCTAAAGAAACAGAAACCAGTCACATACTCCATATTTTAAAGGTGTAGGTATTCGAATGTTGAGGCTTTTCTTGGGTTCATTGTCATTTTGACTACAAGAACATCTGCCATGCTGGTTGGCCAAGGATTTCAGTGCAATCTCTTGTCAAAGTTACATAAAAAGTTCAAGCAATTTAACAGCTGGCCCAAAATGTCTGAGGTATTTTGATCATGCTACTACATTGAAGGTGTTGAATATTCAAATTGTGACATTTTAGGCACCCCAGTCTAGAAATATCAAAGCAAATAGAATAAAAACAGGGATCGGAAAAGATGTGGAAATTTAATCACAGATAAGAACTAAAAATCCTAAAGATATATAGTAGGCCCATATTGACTTATTGAAGGACTTGCTTGAAATTCTAAAGGGGTTTATATTTCCAATAAAACTCAACTCTATGCAGAACAAAAATATTACTTACACCCCTGAGCAGAAAGTGATCTATTGAACTTGTTTGAACTGGGTACCAGCTGGAACTTGAGACAGTGAGAAGCAGAGTACAATATTTGTAATTGTGGTAAATATGCAATCTTTTTTAAAAATGAAAGCAAAAGTTCCTATAATATATTTCCACATTTTGGTCCCTTAAGATTGACACCACAGAGGAAAAGGACTTATTGTTTTTATAGACAAGGATTCAGAATGGTTTATTGGCCTCCATGCCTGCAGATGTTAGTAACAAACCCTGTTGATAGGAATCGTGGAGGTAGGCATTTCAAATTTTTTATAACAGCAATTCTCGGACTGTAATAAATAGCAACAGCATACTAGCAAATCCACCCAGTGGCTTGAAGGTAATAGCACCTGCTGTGGTCATGACAGCTTCAACAGTTGATCTCATTTTGGGTGAAGAAGTGGTCATATTGGTGTAGGCCATGTGGCCAGTTGTGGTCATATTGGTGTAGGCCATGTGGCCAGTTGTGGTCATATTGGTGTAGGCCATGTGGCCAGTTGTGGTCATATTGATGTAGGCCATGTTGCCAGTTGTGGTCATATTGGTGTAGGTCATGTTGCCAGTTACGGGCATACTGGTACTCATAGTGTAGTTGTCCGAAGTACTTGAGGCATTTGTGGGTGCAGGAGCTGTGTAAAAAACATTCAAATAATCTTTTTCCTAGGAATTTGGTTATATTGGATGAGCCAGTAACCTTTAAATATTTGCCACAAGGGAACATCTCAGTCTGAATAGATTTCAAAAATATATTCGGGTTTATCAAGCATAAAATATATAATCATCATACTTAATTTACCGCAGTTCCCAATCTGTAGGGGTTTGTCGTAGATCTGTTTTAAGCTTCCAATTTTAGGACTGTATCTAAAAAAGCCATAGTGTTTTTGTGGTAAAAGCCACCTCTTGTAATTAACATGAGTAAAAGCACTGCCTGGTGTAACACTAATCCATACACACCAGAATCTCCCAAGTTACATCTGGGTGAGATAACTGACCTCAGCTGGAACTGTAACTGCAGTGCTACAATTGCCCTGAATACCCATTGTTAAGGAAATCAGCCAGGGTTCCTACTTCCGATTACTTTTTCCCCCTCCTATAGGTTCTAAGGTATGATTCCACAGGCCCTAACACCCCTACAGTATCTCACCCAAGTGATCGCTCTTTAAGTGCAAACCTAGACAGTGATAATGCAGGACATAACGGAAAAGCCAGATCCTATCCTAACTGAACTCCCATACATTTACTTTCTAGGAGAAGTCATTGGATAATGACGAGGAGCAGGAAACCAGGCCAATTTTCCCCTTTGTAAGCAGATTGGTGTTCAGGTCAATTGTAGTGTCTCATTGACTGCTCCAGCTGAGAGCAGCTAACTCAACACAGTCCAGGAATGGAACCTGTAATCTTCAGGTCCATAGGACTTGTTATTACAATAGGTAGAATAATTACTGACTAGGTTATTGGAGGGGGGTAGGGGGGAAAGAGAAGGAGTGGTGGGGAGAATTCAAAACATTTTCTTAAGTATTCACACTTTAAAAATAATGTGGACAAGAATAACTAAAAAAATCATAGGAATCAAAATAATAGAAAATGCTCTTTATTATACCATCACTATCCATCCATTATTCAACACTAAATCCTACCTTGTTTGATAATTTTATCCATAACAAATGACTGATTTCCAAGGGTCTGGATGTATGCTCTGGACAAAAGGTAGAAAAATATTAATGTCACGTGCCCATATTTCTAATTACATGTTAAGCAACACCTTGAATTATACTCAAACTACCCAGTGTAATTACTCTGCCCACCTGATATGGGCTAATGTTGAAAATCCCTCCATTGCTATTTATACATGAATGGAAATTAAAAGTAATCTGATACGAGGTTAATTTACAAATCCTATTTTAGACTTTTCCTCATTTTAATCATTTGTGTGGCCTGTCCCTTTTTAATAAAATGGGCAATGGACCATACTGTTTTCTTCTATCTTGACCACAAGTTTCCTCACCATGAGAATTAACAGCTACATCAAGTAATTATGAGCAATTGCAACAAAGCTCGGTGTTTGATCAATTTATTTAATTTTATATCTGGTTTCGCTACTTACCTGGACACAAAGAAGGTGGGACACCAAATCTTCTGGTTTATTGGGGTGGGAAGTGCTATGAACTCCGGCAGCTAAGTTTGCATCAATTTTTGCTTGCTATGTAATGGGGGAATCGAAGGAATAGATGGTGGATGGAGCAGGCTCGATGAACCAGCTGGCCTTTCACTATTTTTCATTTGTTTGTTTCCGATAACTGTTCGTATATACTATGTCCACCCAATCTGAATAGTTATTAAAATGATTCAATGCCAATGATTAAATCAGGTTAACACAATCAAAGAGAGAAGGATACATATTTTTTTGTAACACTGCAGCCAAAATAATGATTTCTAAAAGACAAATGGCTAACTATGAGTGCAAGAAACAATTCCTTATGTGTTTCACAAAGGACGGTTGTCCAAGATCCTGCACAACTTTCTTGACCTTGTAAACAACCTTTGAGGCCCATTCGTCTGCTGTCCCACTGCAGATGTATCATATTAAAGAGGACAAGCTGTGCTGGTGTTAAAAGGAGCCAGACTCACATCCGTGACAAACGGTGTATAGATCCTGTTCTACTACATACAAACTCCCTTGTATGATATTTATGCATTATAAATAATGACACACATATCAGTAACATTGAACAGACTTCAAGGGGAAGCAACTTGTGAGATTTTATGATGGGAGAGATGAAATTAAACCACACCTGAATTTAATTTCGATGTCCGTGTTATTGTTGTTTGAAGGTGAAATCCATTTTTCAGTAAGTGTTAAGTTTCTTTTCCCAGCAACTCCTGAGCAGTTTGGGGAATTGTTGGCCCACTCCCCAACGGCCTTATATTTATAGGAAGCTGATAGAGCCACCGTAACTACAGATTCAGGTCCTGAAATGCTAACTGGGAAAAAGCAAACACATTATTGTTATTTGCATGGAAGGCAACACCTGAAAAATATACACTTAGCTTTACAAGGGCTTTTCAGGGTATCTGAAGTTCATTTTGTGTTACACACATACGTGTCAATATCAATGCTACAGTACAATATCTTTGGGATACAGTTCTAAAAATGATTTGTCAACTATTCCTTCTCCTCAGACACTGTTTCCCCCCCACTCCATTCAAAACTACTGTCATTACATACCCCTCCTTATAACACGTGTCCCTGGATCCTCCATTCTCTCCAATTAAGGCTCCTTTTCCTCTCAAAGGTTTTCAAATGAGGCATTTGTACACAACACTGTATATACTCTTTCTCTGTTTGTTGTCCAAATCACTTCAGCTCTGTTTCCACCCCAAACACAGCATCAAGAGCACATTGGTCAAGAGTGCTAGTGACATCCCATGTGACTGAAACCGTGGTGTGTGAAATCCCTCATCAATCATACTCTTTCCGTAGCTTGCAATACTGACAACCATGCCCTTCTTCATACACCACTTTAGTTTCATGATTTAACTCCAAGGCAGCACACTAACATCGTTCTATTCTCCCACCCATCCATCCATCCATCCATCCACCTGCGCACTCAATTCCATTAGTGCTGCTGTCCTGTCTGCCAGCTCGTCCAATGTCAAGTTATGAAGAAATCATGACTTTCTGCTCAACGTTAGCAAGACCAAAGTCATCCTGTTCAGCTTTCACCAGAAACTCTGCACCTTACCCCTTGATCTCTATTGGCATGCTCAGGGTGTACCTGAGTGTGCAGCCTCAGTGTCCAGTTCAACTGTGAGCTGAACTTCAAACCGATATCCAGACAACAACAACAACTTGCATTTATAAAGCTCCTTTATATGTAGAATAATGACCCAAAGTGCCTCAGAGTTATAAGAAAAAAGTCGACACTTTGCCAAAGAACAGGAGATTCGGAGGAGTGACCTAAAACTTGGTCAAAGAGGTGGGTTTTAAAGGAGGAGAAGGAGATAGAAAGATGGAGGGGCTTTAGGGAGGGAATTTCAGAGGGTGGGACCTAGGCAGTTGAAGGCATGGTTGCCTACTTCCACCTCTATAATATTGCCTGTTTCCATCCCTAGCTTGCCATCATTGCCACTGAAATCCTGATCAAAATCTTTGTCATCTCCAGATTTGACTTTTTCATTGCCCTCATCACTGGCATCCCCAGCTCTGCTATGTAGAAATTTCAGCTCATCCAAACTTCACTGCCCACATCCTATCCTGCACTAAGGGCTGCTCACATATCACCCTTGTCTTTGCTGATCTTCATTGGTTCCCCATCTCCCAAATCATTGATTTCAAAATCCTTGTTTACAAATCCTTCCATGGCCTCATTCCACACTACTTGCATCTTCATCACTTCCAACTTTCGTACTCTCTATTAACCCCCCACTTTGTTTCAATATGAGTGGCAGAGCCTTCAGCTACTTATTCCAAACAATCTGGAATTCCCTTCCCACACCCATCTGCCTTTCCACATCTCTCCCCACCTTGGAAAGCCTCCTTAAGACCTATCTTTTGAATCTTGTCATCAGCCACCTCCCTTGACTATTCCCTTACTCTTGGCTTGGGTAAATCCCTAAGCAAGAGTTAAGCACCTTAGGGCATTTTTGCTATACTAAAAAGGCACTGTATACGTGCAAGTTGTGGTTGTAAACTGGGGTGTGGACTCATACCTAATAGGAACTGGGCTGAGGCTGACAAATCTCACTTCACCACAGTCATCAGAAGAGGACACTTTCATTCCACAGTTTGGAAAGAATTCAAACTTGGATTTTGTGAAGGGCTCATTTGCCAACCCACAGCTCCACCCAATTCTTCCATTGTTTCAAAAGAAAGAAAATACAGACGTTAATCTTTCCAATATTTAACTTCCACACAGCATATGTTAATTTGGCATATCTTGGAATTTTTTTTTTTAAACCCCCCCTTTTTCTTCTAAAGGCATTGAAATTTGTTGGGCTACAGTTCCAGGATTTCACCCAAGTGACCGTTGTTCATGTGTGAACCTGGAGTATTGGCAGGTGTTTTAAGTCTGTCGACCAAGCGTTTGGTCACCTGTCCGAATGTCTCCTTTTTTGGTTCGGTGTGAATTTCTGTCTGATTACCCACCTACGAAGCACCTTGGGACATTTTACTACATTAATGGCGCTATATAAATGCAAGTTGTTGTTGTGGAAGCTGTTATAACCAAGCCTGCTACTGCCACCACCGACACACATGCCCTGAGCAGGAAGGATGGTTCATTTTTCTCTCACTAGTCTGGGGCACTGCACTCAATTGCTGTGCTCCAACTATTGCTCCTGTGCTGATCAGCCGACTCATCGCAGGCAGGGAAATGAACCTGAAACTTGTGATGTGCATGCACGGTGACACACCCATCCTGCTCCTCCTTGGCCCCAGTATGGAAAGTTAAAAAAACCTCCTTCGCTTCCCAACAGTCTTAGCTTCGGAGTGGGGTAAAATGCCATCGGGCTCCTGTGCGCGTCATGGAACATGTGTTCAGTAATGAGGCTCCCTCCAGAGTCTGTCGGGAGCCTCAACTGCCACCAAAACCAGCGGCGTTAAAATCGCAGATCAGCAGGAAAGAAGCGGAAAATGAAACCACTCCATTTTAACTGCTCCTTTCCTGATGGTCAGCAAGAATGAAAGTTCCCTCCTTATATATGAAATAAACACCATTATCTCCCAAATTCCTGTGTACAATGCAGTCATTTATTGAGCTAATTTTTTAAAAGGATATTTCTATGCACTCTACAATCTACACTTGTAGTCACTGCAAACATCCAATTAGTTGTTTGTGATGTACCTATCTCTGGAAGGACCCATACAAAATTGCAGCCCGAATTTAATATTTCACCATGCAAAATTACTAATTGCCCCAGTGCCTCTCACTCTATTTCTGTACTTTTGTAAACAATTTTACAACACCAAGTTATAGTCCAACAATTTTATTTTAAAATCCAAAAGCTTTCTGTACAATCGCTAAACAAGAGTTGTTGCAACGTGCACCACAACTGAACAAATAATACATGCAGGTTCTACTCGGCTAAGGTAGCGTGGCTCAGAAGCCAATTAACATGGATTGGTTAAAATCAGATTTCTGCAACACCGTGAAATATTTCTCAAACACAGAAAAAAGACTAAAGCCTCTATACATCCATCCGGGAAGATTCCCTCTGGGCACACGGTGTAGCAAAATCGTAAACTGATATTTAAAAAAAGACGTGTTTCTGATCTCACTACACCTCATGCACAGTGGAAATCTTCCTCCACACGTACCTAAATAGCCATTGTACCTCGCAGCTCACAAACAAGTTTTTCCCAAAAGTAAAGTAAGGTGAAAACAAACTAAAATACACAAAATAACGAGATTCATTGATCTCAAATCCTATGAGGTGGAAAACATATTTGTTACTACAGTTTTAAAGGAAGTTTAAAAAAATTTTAAGAACTGTTGCACAAAAAAACAAACAAGTTATGCCTTTTGTGAGGTTGATCAGCAACTCACCATTGTAGGTCATGTCTGGTTTGAAGTATTCTGGCATAACCATCAAACTGAACGAGTTGTTAGTTCCATTAGTAGATGATAGCATGCACAGTTCCCCTCTGTAGGTTGGTAAACAATGAAGGAACAGGCAAAAAAGTAGAACAGGTAAAACTGAAGCCATTTCTCTCTGCTGGAAGCTCCTCTGGGCTGCTAAAACGATGAAATATCAGCAGCTGCTTTAGTTCTGATGCCTCTTGAATGTCAGGTGCAGTGCTTTAAAACAGAACAGGATGCACCTCCCCCAGGTTATTCAAATGAAAGAGATTTGAATATTGATGACACTATCTGATGGCATTTCCTTGTGCTGAGACCACCTTTTTTAACCCTCTTTCTTGTTTCCCCTACTGTCATTGTTTCTTTCACAAATTTTGGACAAACAGCGGTAGATTTTGAGTTTGTGCAATAGTGTAAAACGTGAATCAGCCGCCCGTTTTATATCGCTCCTGATTTTTATTGCTATTAATTTCAGTGGAAATAAAATTCGGGAGAGAAGTCAAATGGGCTGCCGATTTGCGATCACCCATTTTACACAATCGCACAAAGTCAAAATATACTCCACTACTTTTTACAACTTGACATGTGGTTCTGGTGTAGTTAGCTTTATGCCATGAACACCTGGACTCCAAGATATCAAATTTGTACAGTGTTCTCAGTACAATATTTTAGTCAGTACAAGAATTTAAAGGAAAATCTTGGGATTAAATCACTGCACCTGCACAAAAACATTCAAATGCCCGATGAGGGGAAGAAAAATCTGTTTGCTGTGTTCATGTTAGTGCTAATGCAGATATTATTAACAAACCCTGGTCCCAGAGCTTTTTTCTGACACATATTTAATCCATGGCATAATTCAGGATTATACATTACCAAATGAATATTTCAATCATACAGCAGAAAAGCTGAGGCATGTGTAGCTCCTTTTAAACTTCTAGTAAAGTTTAGGTAGACGACAGATGAGTTGTGCAGAATGGAGAGAGATGGGCCACTTGCTTGCCTTTGATCTTTCCTTGTTTCCCAAAAGGCACACACTGATACTAGCTATTCCTTTGAACTCCTTCCTGCTCAAGAAGGGTGGTGGGGGTGGGGGTGGTTGGGGAGGGGGCTGGGACAGAGGGGTGGAGAGGGAGAGGGGAGGAGGAACCTCTCAATTCCCCCTCCTGAGACAATTGTCTCTTTCTTCCCTATAACAGGCATCAGCAAGAATCCTTCATCTTTTTATTATAACTAACCCTGCTGAAGAGTACAGTGCTCATCGCTCTCTCGATCTCTCATATTAACCTATGGTCTCGAACCTCATTTTCTTACAATACATTCTGACGGTGCAGTTGAAAAGGAAATATATTTTATTCAAATGTTTGTGAGTATGATGCTGTAAATTTCCATTTGTAAAAGCAAATAAAAAATATTGAATTATGATATGCAACTGATAAAAGGAGAGGCGATAGAACAGAGGTTATTTACTTTTAAGAGCACAATCTATTAATCAGATAATACAGACCAATTCATTGTCTTGGTCTACTGTATGAACTACCTATAGTGTCATGGTGATAAAAGCATCATGTCCCCAGAGGGTGATTGGACTTGTTTGTTTTGATGGTAATTACTGGGTAACTTCCCAGAAAACAACATTCAGCTTCAATCATGTTGAGTAAGCAATATATTTCAGGTCCAACGGTGAGTAATACTGGACAGGGTACGAAACGGGCACCTCACCCAAATCCGCCCCATTCCGCCAGGAGGGTTGGGTTAAAATCGGGGCTACAATGTCCAACGTAAGCATTTAAAGAAAGACTTGCATTATATAACGCCTTTCATAACCTCAGGACTCCCGAAACGCTTTACAGCCAATGAAGTACTTTTAAAGTGTTGGCACTGTTGTAATGTAGGAAACGCAGCATGCAATTTGTGCACAGCAAGATCCCACAAACGGCAATGTGATAATGACCTGATAATCTATTTTTAGTGATGTTGGTTGAGGGATAAATACTGGCCAGGACACTGGGGAAAACTCCCCAACTCTTCTTCGCGATAGTGCCATGTGATCTTTTACGTCCACCTGAGAGGTAGACGGGGGCTTGGTTTAACATCTCATCCAAAAGATGGCAACTCCGACAGTGCAACGCTCCTTCAGTACTGCAGTGGAGTGTCAGCTTGGATTTTGTACTCAAGGCTCTGGATTTAAGGGGATGCTTTAAGATCACTACCAATATTGAAATTGGCCTGTAGAGCCACTGCAAAGAGCTCATGTTTCTCAATTCAATATTAACATGGTACCAATGATAAAATGGAAAAATACCAAAGAATGCAGAATTGTCAAAGCCACAAAGAACACTTGGCAGCAAGTGAATGGATCTGCTGCCCTCTTGTGCGCTGCTTCTGTACTACAGCAACGCAGGCACTGACAACAGCATGAAGGAAAATGGCGAGTGGTAATAGTAAAATGACATTATGGGCTCGATTTTCAAATGGTGGTGGGATGGCAGCAGAGGTGGGGGGGAGGTCAATGGGCGGCGGCAAACCCGGATAATAAAATCTTACTTTTCCCCACGCGATCGCGAGGTAATTGATGCTCATTAATCTCGTTTCCGGGTTACGCGCCCGGCAGCCAGCCTGATTGATAGGCTGGCTACCGACAGGAGCTGCAACGCCGAGGAGGGGGACAGAAAGAGAGAGAGAGGGAGAGAGACGTCATCCGCGCTGGAACAGAGGGGGGAGGGGCACAAAGATTGGAGGGGGGGAGGCAAAGATCGGAGGGGGGGTGGACAAAGATGGGGGGGGACATCAGACATTGTCGGAGGAGTGGGAGACATCGGGGGGTGTGACATCGGAGAGGGAGACATAGAGGGGTGAGACATCGGAGAAGAGACATCGGAGAGGGAGACATCAGAGAAGAGACATCGGTGGGGAGGGGGGTTGAGACATCGGAGAAGAGACGTTGGAGAGGGAGACATCAGAGAAGAGACATCGGGGTGGGGGGGGTTGAGACATCGGAGAAGAGACGTTGGAGAGGGAGACATCAGAGAAGAGACATCGGGGTGGGGGGGGTGAGACATCGGAGAAGAGACATCGGGGGGGGGTGAGACATCCGAGGGTGTAGGTGAGATCGTGTGAAAGGCAGGTTTACTTATTTTTTTAACTTTATGAAATAGTATTTTATTTAATTTATTTCGTTTATTTTTGCCTGATCCAGCCCTTCACCAGGTGTGAATCAGAAGCCGTGGGAAAGCCGTCCAGTTGAAAATCGTTTTGACTACCTACTATGTAACAAATAAAGAACCGTAAGTACCTCAATTTGCTTCTGTAAATATTGTCCCGCCGGCTTTAATTGCCCCGGGGTTTCATTTGAAAATCAAGCCCCATATCTCCCAGCCCAAACGCTTTACCTCAACTAATCTGGGACAAAATTCATAATTAATAGCAAATCCCTTAATCTCATTAAACAATGTAGAAGAAGAACATTTTCAGAAACTGCTTGCAACACATTGATTGATATTATTATGTTTAATTCACCATTATTAACCAGTGTGCATTGATAGAAATTGGTTTTGGATCCACACTGACATAACCTATGCAATGTCATTCAATGGTGGAGTCACCTGAATCACATATAGATCAGCCACAAGAGGGAGTCACACTGATTTGGCTTTCACACCAGAAGGAGGGTAAACAGCAACAACAACTTTCATTTATATAGCACCTTTATCGTATTGAAACATAGTGCGTAATCATACAAAAATAGGCACCGAGCCAAAGAGGTGTGTTTTAAGGAGGGTCTTAAAGGAGGTGATAGAGGTGGAGGCAGAGAGGTTTAGGGAGGGAATTCCAGGGCTTAGGGCCTAGACAGCTAAAGACATGGCCATCAATGGTGGTGTGAAGGAAGGGGAAGTTGGATAAGAGGCCAGAGTTGGAGGAACGCAGAGTTCCTGGAAGGCTGTAGGGCTGGAGGAGGTTACAAAGTTTGGGAGGGGTGAGTCCATGGAAGGATTTGAACACAAGGATGATAATTTTAAAATAGAGGTGTTCGGGGACTGGGAGCTAATGTAGATCAGCGAGCACAGGGGTGATGGGTGATTGGGACTTGGTCCGAGTTAGGATATGGACAGCGGAGTTTTGGATGAGCTTAAGTTTATGGAGGTTGGAAAATGGGAGGCCGGCCAGGAGAGCATTGGAATAGTTGAACCTGGAGGTAACAAAAGCATGGATGAAGGTTTCAGCAGCAGATGGGCTTAGGCAGGGGTGGAGATGGGTGATGTTACAGAGGGGGAAGTAGGCAGTCTTGGTGATGGATATGGGCTCAGAAGATCAGCTCAGGGTCAAATAGGACGCCGAGGTTAATCTTTGAACTCCCCTTAATCTTCTGTGTTCAAAGGAGAACAATCCCAGCTTCTCTAGTCTCTCCACATAACTGAAGTCCCTCATCCCTGGTACCATTCTAATAAATCTCCTCTGCATCTTCTCCAATCCTTCACATCCTTCCTAAAGTGTGGTGTCCAGAATTGGACACAAGACTCCAGCTGAGGCCTAACCAGTGATCTATAAATGTTTAGCATGACTTCCCTGCTTTTGTACTCTATACTTCTATTTATAAAGCCAAGGATCTCATATGCTTCTTTAACTGCCTTACCAACTTGTTATGCCACCTTCAAAGATTTGTGTATGTGAACCCAGAGATCTCTCTGTTCCTGCACCCCCTGAAGCATACAAGCACTCTATTGCGCTGAACCAGACTACCATCAATACCGCAGTCCTCTCCATCAGAATGTCATGACATGGTAAGATTGCACACATGGGGAACAGGGATGCTCTATACATGTAAGCAAGAACTGGTCTTTGTTCTCCTCATTGTTCAACATTAGGCCTATGGAGAAGAGAGCCAGAAAATCGGAGAGGGGAGTGGCACAAGAAAAGTGTTTTGGCATTGCTGTACCATAACTAGATTATAAAATTGAAAGGGGTATAAGTTACTGCTATCATTAAAAGTGTCCATCAAAATTGATTCTCCTGTCACTCCTCCAGAGAATAGTTTCAACTCGTTGATAGCTGCTTGTCATGCTCTATGTATTATCTTTTGAATCTTTGGAATTCTCTACATAGAAACATAGAAAATAGGAGCAGGAGTAGGCCATTCAGCCCTTCGAGCCTGCTCCGCCATTCAATATGATCATGGCTGATCCTCTACCTCAATACCATATTCTCGCTCTTTCCCTGTACCCCTTCATGCCTTTTGTGTCTAGAAATCTATCTAGCTCCTTCTTAAATATATTCAGTGACTTGGCC
This sequence comes from Heptranchias perlo, assembly GCF_035084215.1. Lineage (NCBI taxonomy): Eukaryota > Metazoa > Chordata > Chondrichthyes > Hexanchiformes > Hexanchidae > Heptranchias > Heptranchias perlo. Next base: position 15,228,904 of record NC_090357.1, on the reverse strand, counting down.
TTCACAGCCTTCTGTGGTAGAGAATTCCACAGGTTCACCACCCTCTGAGTGAAGAAATTTCTCCTCATCTCAATCCTAAATGTCCTACCATGTATCCTGAGACTGTGACCCCTCGTTCTGGATCCCCCAGCCAGGAGAAACATCCTCCCTGCATCAAGTCTGTTTAGCCCTGTCAGAATTTTATATGTTTCAATGAGATCCCCTCTCATTCTTCTAAACTCGAGTGAATACAGGACAAGTCGATCCAATCTCTCCTCATACGACAGTCCTGCCATCCCAGGAATCAGTCTGGTGAACCTTCGCTGCACTCCCTCTATGGCAAATATATCCTTTCTTAGGTAAGGAGAACAAAACTGCACACAATACTCCAGGTGTGGTCTCACCATTGTTCTACATAACTGCAGTAAGATATCCCTGCTCCTGTACTCAAATCCTCTTGCAATGAAGGTCAGCATACCATTTGCCTTCCTAACTGCTTGCTGCACCTGCATGTTTGCTTTCAGTGACTGGTGTACAAGGATACCCAGGTCCCTTTGTACATCAACATTTCCCAATCTCTCAACATTTAAATAATACTCTGCCTTTCTGTTTTTCCTTCCGAAGTGGATAACTTCACATTTATCCACATTATACTGCATCTGCCATGTATTTGCCCACTCACTCAACTTGTCTAAATCACCTTGAAGCCTCACAACTCATGATCCCACCTAGTTTTGTGTCATCAGCAAACTTGGAAATATTACATTTGGTTCCCTCATCCAAATAATTGATCTATATTGTGAAAAGATGGGGCCCAAGCACTGATCCCTGCGGCACCCCACTAGTCACTGCCTGCCACCCCGAAAAAGACCCATTTATTCCTACTTTCTGGTTCTTGTCTGTTAACCAATTTTTAATCCATGCCAGTATATTACCCCCAATCCCATGTGCTTTAATTTTGCACACTAACCTCTTATTTGGGACTTTATCAAAGACCTTCTGAAAATCCAAATAAACCACATCCACTGGTTCTCCCTTATCTATTCTACCAGTTACATCCTCAAAAACCTCCAGTAGGTTTGTCAAACATGATTTCCCTTTCATGAATCCATGTTGACTTTATCTAATCCCATTGATATTTTCTAAGTGTCCTGTTATCACATCCTTTATAATAGACTCTAGCATTTTCCCTACTACTGAAGTTAGGCTAGCCGATCTGTAGTTCCCTGTTTTCTCTCTCCCTCTTTTTTTAAATAGTGGGGTTACATTTGCCACCCTCCAATCTGCAGGAACTGTTCCATAATCTATAGAACTTTGGAAGATGACAACTAATGCATCCACTATTTCCATGGTTACCTCTTTTAGTACTCTGGGATGCAGATTATCAGGTCCTGGGGATTTATCGGCTTTCAGTCTCATTAATTTCTCCAGCACTATTTTTTTTTACTAATACTAATTTCCTTTAATTCCTCCTTCTCACTAGTCTCTTGGTTCCCTAGCATTTCTGGGAAGTTATTTGTGTTCTCTTCTGTCAAGACAGAACCAAAGTATTTGTTTAATTGCTCTGCCATTTTCCTGTTTCCCATTATAAATTCTCCCGTTTCTGACTGTAAGGGACCTACATTTGTCTTCACTAATCTTTTTCTTTTTACATACTTGTAGAAGCTTTTACAGTCTACTTTTATGTTCCTTGCAAGTTTACTCTCATACTCTATTTTTCCCCTCTTAATCAATCTCTTGTTCCTTTTTTGCTGAATTCTAAACTGCTCCCAATCCTCAGGCTTGCTACTTTTTCTGGCAACTTTATATGACTTCTCTTTGGATCTAATACTATCCTTAATTTCTTTTGTTAGCCATGGTTGGGCCGCATTTCCTTTTGTGCCTCTACCCCAGAGGACTGTGGATGCTCAGTCGTTGAGTATATTCAAGACTGAGATCGATAGATTTTTGGACACGAAGGGAATTGAGGGTTCTGGGGATAGGGCAGGAAAGTGGCGTTGAGGTAGACGATCAGCCATGATCTTATTGAATGGTGGAGCAGGCTCGAAGGGCCGCATGGCCTGCTTCTGTTCCTATTTCTTATGTTCCTATGTTCTTACACCAGGGGTCAAAGGATCAAATAGCTGTTCAGACATGTGCCCAGAACAATGGGCATCCATTTCCTGCTCCAGGTTCTAAATCTAAAGTCTTTTCTCCTTTGTTTTCTGATTATCTCTTAATTCAGTTGTTACATACTGTTGCAAATTAGGCTTTTAAAATACCCTCTTTTTTTCCACACACAGTTGTACAGTGCCTCATGTGACTTTGTCATTCACGATCCACAATCTATAAGAAGTTTGTACCTTGTGAAAGTTCAATTTAAGTATAGGCCATTGATTGGCAATGCTTGACTTCCAACCCAGCCTAAGAACTACATACCCTGTATGAAAGGTGACAGTTCCATCTAAGCATGCAATCCCTGGCCAGTCAAATCTGTTCCCAGGTAGCATTCAAGTACTCACATTACAATATTATTTCTACAATCTCTGTAATCTTGCAAAGCTCTAATCTTGCAGAGGTCTAAGAGTTAATCTTCTGGAATTGTAAATCCTGTTAAGGGCAGCATTGCTTGTAGATTTAGCTGTGGCAAATACTACCATGCTCACAGGAAGTCGAATTATGCAGTAAATTGTCTCTTATGTGGTAGAAAAGTATAAATCATTTAGTCAGGTGGAATCACTATTTAACTTTAGCAAGTCAGAGAAACAAATCAATTCACCAGAGAATATTATTATTATTATAATAATATCAGCAGCAATAACAATTTAGGGAGCACCTTTAATGTAGCAACAAAATCCCATGGCATTTCACAGTTTGGGATTGGAGATGAGCAGGTGTAGGAGGCAAAGTAGGAAAGGGGCCAGAAAGTGCAGTCAAAGAGGTAGGTTTTAAGGAAGTTTATGAAGGTTGGGAAAGATGAAACAAAGTAGAGTGTGGAGTGAAGATCGCTAAGAAACTGCTTGGATGGTAGAGTGTTAGGGGAATGTAATGCACAGCAAACCAGAGTTGGATGAGTGGAGAATGCAAGTCGGGCTTTAGGGCTGGGAACGATTGTCGAGGTAGGGGATGGTGAGGTTGCTGAAGGATTTTGACGGTGATGCACTGAGAGACAAGGAATGGCGGCCAGTAAAGATAGGAGTGACAGGTGAACGGGACCTTGTGCGAGATAGGATGCAGATAGTGGTTTTCTGAATTGGTTGGAGTTCATGTAAGTTGGAGCTTGGGAAGCTACTACGGTGGGTATCGGAAAAGTCAAGTCTGAAGGTGAAAAATCTATGAATAAGGGTGTCAGCGAGAGTGAGGGTGAAGTAGGGACAGGGTCAGGCAGTATTTTGGAGGTGGAAGTAGATGGTCTTAATGTGGGGTTTTAAGTTAAAGTCAGGGTTGAGCAGGACATCAGGTTTGCTGAACATTGGTTTGATTGAGTGGGCATCCAGGAAAGGGTGTGGAATCAAGGGCTAGGTTGTGGATTTCTGGGGCTAATAGGCTGAACAGAGTGGCTTTCCTCTTGCCAGTCTTAACCTGTGGAAAGTTCTGACTCATCCATCTGTTGAACAGACTGTCAGACAGTACAGTGGGATGCTGCGCAGATTCACCAGAGCATTACCATGGTTAAAAGGGTTAAATTATGAGAACAGGTTGCTCAGACTAGGCTTGTGTTCCCTTGAGAATAGAAGATTAAGAGGTGATTAAATTGAGGTGTGTAAGATGATTAAAGGAGTTGTTAGGGTAGATAGAGAGAAACTATTTCCTCTGGTGGGGGAGTCCAGAGCAAGGGGGTATAACCTTAAAATCAGAGCTAGGCTGTTCAGGGGTGATGTAAGGAAGCACTTCTTCACACATTGGAAATCTGGGACTCCCCTCCCCAAAAAGTTGTGGCTAGGTCAATTGAAAATTTCAAAACTGAAATGGATAGATTTTTGTTAGGCAAGGGTAATAAAGTCTTCAGAACCAAGGTGGGTAAATGGAGTTAAGATACAGATCACCCATGATCTAATTGAATGGTGGAACAGGCTCGAGCGGCTGAATGACCTATTCCTCTTCCTATGTTCCTATGTGACAGTCATGGAATCAAAGCATTAATTCCTTTATCTTCTTTCTCGCTGCATTCAGTCTTCCTGTCGGCTATTGCTCTGTTCACTCTGTTACTGTGCTACTAACATGGTAGTTCTCTTTCTCAACTCCCGATTTCAATCAGAACCTGGCAATCAATCAAGATCAAGAGTGATACTGTAAATTTAAGGAGGTGGAAAACAGAAATTGGGACAAAACAAAAGCAAGTGACTTCACGATTGGGGTACTTAAATTAGCAGAACATTATCAGTTTGACAGTATTAGTTTTTCAAGCAAGTTTCAAAAGTGTTTGAGAAGCAGGGTGGTTGGATTCAGGTCGCTGTCGAAAAGCAGGGTTCTACTGTATTATTTATGTATAAATAAGGATATTAGTTGCTTTAGTCTGTAAACTTAAGGTTTATTAGCCTCTGGGTACATACCTCCACGAGGGTAGAGTATGGAAATGGTAGAGTTCCTGGATCATTGGGGCAAAGACTCACTTATGAGAACAAGTGTTAGATCATTAAGGAAACAACAGCATTAAATTCCCCCGAAAGTGTAACATTCTTCCTAAGCCCCAGATATGATGCTTGCAGACTCTTTCCCTTCTTTAAATCCTCACTGTTGAAATCAAGTTTCATTGCACTGTCACCCATTTTAAATCACTTTTCCCAGAACTGCAAAACAGAGGAAATCCTTTTTCCTTTCAAAGCTTCCTCCTGAAATCTGTAGGTCTTTAAAACCGATCTTGGTGCCACCTAACCATTATCTCCTGATTTATCTTGTCTACAGTCCTCTTTTCAACCTGAATGGTGACCTGCACTTGGACATTCATCTGGGTTTCTCAGCAGGAAACTAAACATAATAATTTCCACATGGCTTAATCAATCATTTAAATAGACATATGAGGCACACCTGTAATTTTATTAGCAACAACAGTTGACAATTACGTCAACTGCAGAGGTAGGAAGCTCACATAATCTCTTAACAGCAAATACCCAGCTAAATAGCATTTATTTTTTTAAAGTACAGTAGCAGAAAATACTTTATTATAAGATATCAGACTTACAGTTTCTAGTCTGCAAGTCTTCATAACATGGATATAACTTCAAAATCACGATTGCTTTTGTAATATTTTAGAGCTGTGCAATTTTTTACTTAATCAAATATACAATAAGAGAATTAAATATTTAATAAAGGACAAACAAATATTCAAGTTCTAAATGAGCATTAAGTACTAAAAGATGAAAGCTGAGAAAAACAATCAATGGTTAATAATTGTCACGTAGTAACTGTGGAAGTGACTCAATTTTGGAGTCAGAGCAGAGTGTGTGACAAGATGACCCTTATTAACTGAGAACTTGGGGTTATGATAATGGATTATTTATTCATAAAACTATATTAAAGAAAATGTAAATAAATTAGCAGGACAAGCAGAAGGTTCAAATAAAAGTAGCTGTTAGAATGTCAGAATTGTTACAACTTGCAGTGACATTCCAATTCAACAGTGTTACTCCATCAATTAATGTATACATACTACATTCTATTATTATGAAAATAATTGATGATTTGTTGAATTCCAAGATCATTGACTGCATTGGAAACCAACGTGATTTTCACTATGATTTACAGAATGGAATAAGATCTTAAAGAAACATAAGTCAGACAACTCAGTCATATACTTTGTTTAAAGAGCAGAATACAGCCATTCTAATTTTCAAATGCTTTCTGGGTTCATTGTCTGACTTCATGGCTTAGCAGATACCAGATGTTGACTTCCATCACTAACAGAACATAAGACGTGCTGAGTGAGACTCATCATCAAATCTATGTAAAGGAGTCAAACAATTCAACAGCTTAGACATTTTAAAAGTGTTTCCACATTGCAGGTATTCAATATTCAAACTGTGATGTTCTTGGACATCCCATATACAATTTAATAAAATCAAATAAAAATACAAGAGGCCAGAAGGGACATAGAAGTTATATGAAACTAATTAACAGCTGTAGACATCTGATAGGCCCATATTGCTATATTGAGGGAGTTAACTGAAATTCTAAGAGATTTATCAATGCAGGACAAAAGTATTTATTTGTATCACTGCTCAGAAGACCAGTAAAGAGCACCAAACACCTCTTCATACCAGTTAGTTTAGGAAAATTGTATCAACTGGAATTTGTAACAGAGAAAAGCAGAATCTAACATTTGCAATTTTTGTAAATTTGCAATTGTTTAAAGAAAGGAAAAAGCAAAATGCATTTCCCAATGTATCTTCTAAGGTCACCACTATACAACATTCAGGGCTCCTTGCTTTACAAACACACATGAATTGGGTGGCCTTTTGTGTCTGCAAGTATTTATTAGTGACAACTTCTACAGGGTGTGATTCACTTTATTGTGAGAGTGATTGTTCGACTGTTACAAATACAAAGAAAAACAGAGTAATTGCAAATCCACCCGATGGTATGAAGCTGCTCATAGCATTTTCTGTGAAACTGGAAGTTGAGCTGATGGTTGATGAGGTGATGGTCATGTTCTCAGTGATTACATTGCTATTGGGCATGGAAGTGGATGTATTGGTCATGTTGGTCACAATGTTGGTGGGATCAACAGCAGTCATATGACTGCTGGTCATATTGTTCATCATCACATCGGTCATATTGTTCATCATCACACTGGTGGTGGGCATTTTGCTGATGGTTGCATTTGCGTTGGGTGAAGCAGTGGCTATATTACCGATGATCGCATTGGCATTGGTTGAAGCAGTGGCCATATTGGCGATGGTCACATTGGCATTGGGTGAAGCAGTGGTCATATTGGCGATGGTCACATTGGCATTGGGTGAAGCAGTGGTCATATTGGCGATGGTCACATTGGCATTGGGTGAAGCAGTGGTCATATTGGCAATGGTCGTATTGGCATTGGGTGAAGCAGTGGCCATATTGATGATGGACACATTGGCGTTGGGTGAAGCAGTGGTCATATTGGCGATGGTCACATTGGCGCTGGGCGAAGCAGTGGTCATATTGGCGATGGTTACATTGGCGCTGGGCGAAGCAGTGGTCATACTTGTGTTGGTTGTACTGGCAGGTATGGGAGCACTCTGATTTTCAGAACCTGTGTGAAAACCATTATATTTAGCAAATAATGTCTCGATAGTTAACAATACATACATTTTGTTCCTTAGGATTTCAATTGTATTGATTGAGAGCTAAAAATTCTGCTTCTGCGCTCACAAGCTCCTGATTTTCTGCTCATTCACTTTGATGCAGGGAGAATCATGAGCTGGTGAGTGTGGAAGTGGAATTTCCACTCCTCGGTCTTTAGCTTAGTTATTAGCCACAACAAGATTTGTTTTAATCTGTGGAGGCTTTAAATTTATATCAAAGTTGTGAGTTTATAGAGTATGAAATATATGACTGACATTATTTATTCGATTGAAAGCCCCTCAGTTCCCATTAAAGGCATTCCGATCTATTACAAAAATATACACATGGCTGATTCACATAATTTTGTTTATCACAAACTGTGTGGTCCTTCGAACTTCTGTGCTGTTTTTCACTCAATAGCAATGTATCAAGTATTTTTCCAGCAGTAGCTATTGAATGTTTCCATGTGGGAGGCCCCCTTAGAAATATCATCACACCCCTGAACATTCCCTGTAAATATTGACACACTCCAGGGATGGCTTGACCTAAGTTCTGAATCAGTATCAGCTTCCTAACGAAAAATAGGCATTAACATCGCAGTGAGCATTTTTTTATTAGTATACAGAAAGAGAATTAATGTGCTGGTAACTCAACAACTACAGAAAATAAATTTGAGACAATGTGCTCACAATGCACAGTGTGCTCTGCTAGATCCCCTGGGCTCCTCTCACAGATGTGGGCCGAGAAATTTGAACGTGCCCAAAAATGGGGGCGCTGCGGGCACAGGGGTCAATCCCCGTGCTTGAATGGACAGGCCCGAGACGCACGTAACATTGGGCCTCGGGCCTCATTATCATCGAACCGGCACGCTGCGGACACCTAATAGGCATCCCCAAGCAGCTCTCTGGAGAAGAGGACTCGAGGATCAGGTTGCTGCAATGCCAGCAGTGACCCTCAGGTAAGTTCTTCAAGGAGGCTGGAAAGGGAGGTGACCGGGAAGTGGGGGGGAGGGGGAGGGTGGTGATTGGGAATCAGGGCGACCAGGAGAGTGTGCGATTGGGATGGTCACAGTGGGCTGGAGGGTGGGTAGCGGTGATTGGGAGGGAGGAGCACTCCTGCACCAAATTCAGGTCAGTATATTTTAAATGCTTACCTTGTTGATTGCGATCTGCAGCGGAACCTTTAAGGACTGCCTGTAAGACCTCATGTAGACCTGGTTTTCCCGAATATTCAGGGCAACCCAATATTGCAGAGGGGACCACAAACAGGCTTTAGGCCTCTTATTTGAATATGCCAAGGGTCCTGGACGCTTATTATTTGTGCCTGCACCAATATGGCAGGCGATGCACTTGCAATGAGCATTTCCTGTCTGCCACGTTTGGAGGCTTATGAGGTCGAAAAATGGGTACATTGCAGTCAAATCTCTAACCCCTAGAGTCTGTGTGCCCCCTCGTTATAGACTCCGCTACCTTTGGGAAAAGATTTTGACTATCTACCTTATCTATGCCCCTCATTATTTTATAGACTTCTATAAGATCACCAATAATCCGATCACTAATCTCTAAATTCTGCATGGCCCCTTTAAATGGCGCTGGTGGAGGGTCCTCCAGGTACTCTAAGACATGTTCAGATGGTCGGGGTTAAGATTGTGCGTTGAGTTGAGCATTAAGTCCCAAAATGGTGTCTATCACTTTAAATCAGCACTGCACACTGGTTGAAGCCATTTTCTCCCTACTTTACATGATTCCAGCATTCCCTATTTGCGCCTGCGCTAACTCCTATATCAAGATGGCGTCTGGCGCATGTCACATGGGAAATGTGCGTGCGCATCCAAGACGCCATCTTGGATGTCGGAGAGGCCATGTAGCGCCGAAACAACGGGCGCTACACGGCCCAATTTAGCGCCCACTGTATTTTAAACCCACATAATGGCTATTCTGCTGGAAAAAAGCTGCAACAGCACATTGAAGTTTAATTGGACTATATTCTGCGTGCAAATAGTCTGTTCTCTGAGTATTGAACATATCTGATTTCTGCATTATTCATTCCTTAAGCTTCATTGTTGTTTTATGTAACTGCTTTTCAATTTGACTTATTTCTTATTTTAATTTCTGAGATTTTTTCACAAAATCTGCAATTTTAATAATTGAAACCAGATATATAAAGAGATGCGTGCTGGCTGCTCATTCATTTATTGTATTTGTTTGGCACAAGCTGATTGTAAATGATTTTGTATCTCACTTGCAAAGGTCATTCTTTACTACGTTAAAGGCGCTATATAAATGTGAGTAGTAGTAGTAGTAGTTGTTGTTGTTGTTGTGTTAGAACAGGGCTGAAATCTTGTAATGTCTGTCAAATTACGTTTCATAAATTTAATGTACTGGTGATTCAGGTGTCAGATGTGACTCAGTGATAGCACTTTCGCCTCCAAGTCAGATAGTCCTGGGCTCAAGTCCCACTCCCGGATCTGAGCACACGATCTTGGCCGACACTCCAGTGCGGTGCTGAAAGAATGCCGCACTGTTGGAGGTGCTGTCTTTCTGATGAGATGTTAAACTGAGGTCCAGTCTGCCCTTTCGGGTGAATGTAAAAGACCCAATGGCACTATTCGGAGAAGAGCAGGAGAATTCTCTTGGTGTTCTGGCTAACTTTTATCCCTCAACTAACACTAGTAAAACAGTTTAATTGGTTATTTATCTCATTGCTCTCTGTGGGACCTTGCTCTCATAGAGTCATAGAGTTATACAGCACGGATAGAGGCCCTTCGGCCCATCGTGTCCGCGCCGGCCATCAGCCCTGTCTACTCTAATCCCATATTCCAGCATTTGGTCCGTAGCCTTGTATGCTATGGCATTTCAAGTGCTCATCCAAATGCTTCTTGAATGTTGTGAGGGTTCCTGCCTCCACAACCCTTTCAGGCAGTGAGTTCCAGACTCCAACCACCCTCTGGGTGAAAAAGTTCTTTCTCAAATCCCCTCTAAACCTCCCGCCTTTTACCTTGAATCTATGTCCCCTTGTTATAGAACCCTCAACGAAGGGAAAATTGTGCAAATTGGCTGCTGCGTTTCCCTACATGGCAACTGTGATTACACTTTAAAAATAATTAATTGGATGTGAAGTGCTGAGGGATATCTTGAGGTTATGAAATGCATTATAGAAATGCAATTTTTTGTTCTTTAGCGTTATTGGGAACAAGTGAGCAGGAGATGGGCTCAGCGAGGGCATGAGGGGAGATAGGAGAGAAACTAGTGAAAGACGTGGGTTCAGGGCTAGGACAAGAGGGTGCCTTGGGCGTACTTTGGCTTGGTAGGCAAGGGGAAAGGGGAAACAGCAGAGGCAGCTGAATGGATGGTCTCAATATAAGTGACAAAGAAGTCCTTGAGCTTCTTGCACTTGTTATTGGCGTCAGGAGGGGCTGGGCAGAGGGCTTTAAGGGGGTGGTTTGCAATGGAGAAAAGAAGCCAGGGCTTATCTTTGCTCTATTGTAGGATGCTGGAGCAGAGGACGCCCAATAGTGCTGATGTGGTCCAGCCAGATCTGGTGATGGATGGCTAAACCAGTGAAGTTGCAAGCTATACCCGGGGGAATGACCAGGGTGTGGGAGAATAAGGGTATCTAGGTCCATGGCTCCTATATTGCTAAGATTTTGGAAATGTCATTTATGGAAAGCAAATTGAACAATAGAGTTAATAGAATAATCTATGAACCCTCAGTGAGCGTGAAAACTCTCTCCAGCTTTTGCTCGTTCCAAAGATGCTAGGGTGCGGCCTGAGGCTAAAGCAATGGAGACCGTTCTCAGACATGTCAGAAATTGGCACCTGCCCCTTAGGAGAAGCTGACAATTTTAGCATTTTTAGAAACCAAAATATTGTTCTAGAAAGAGTAGAAATCTTATAAGAAAGATGATTAGATATCAGAAATCTTGCAACAGACCTTTCCACTACTATCCTTCTGAATCCCAGTTTACCTGTGCATGGATCTGCACAGTAAGCAAAGGTGTTAGTTGGCTGACATAATTATTTCTTTTGTTTGAGACAAGTGTATTACAGAATTTTATATCACTGTCACATCGAGTTTACAGCATAGAAACAGACCATTTGGCCCATCTGGTCTATGCATTTCCTTCTATTTCTTTGTCCCTCATGTGCTTATCTAGCTTCCCCTTAAGTGCATCTATGCTATTTGCCTCAACTTCTCCTTGTGGTAGTGCATTCCACATTCTTAGCGCTGTTTGGGTAAAGAAGTTTCTCCTTAATTCCGTATAGGATTTATTAGTGACTATCTTATATTCATGACCTCTGGTTTTGGACTCTCCCACAAGTGGAAACATTTTCTTTACGCCCACCCTATCAAACCCTTTCATTGTCTTAAAGTCCTCTATTAGGTCACCACTCAGCCTTCGCTTTTCTAGAGAAAAGAGTCCCAGCCTGTTCAGCCTTTCCTTAAAAGGTATATCCTCTCAGTTCTGGTATCGTCCTTGTGACTCTTTTTTGCACCTTCTCCAGTGCCTCTATATCCTTTTTATAATGTGGAGACCAGAACTGTGCACAGTGTTCCAACTGTTGTCTAACTAAGGTTCTATACAAGTTCAACATAACTTCCCTGCTTTTCAATTTTATCCCTCTAGAATTGAACCCCAGAGCTTGGTTTACCTTTTTTATGATGTGGAGATGCCGGTGATGGACTGGGGTTGACAATTGTAAACAATTTTACAACACCAAGTTATAGTCCAGCAATTTTATTTTAAATTCACAAGCTTTCGGAGATTTTCTCCTTCCTCAGGCAAATTTTCTCCTTCCTCAGGCATACCTTTTTTATGGCCTTATTAACCTGCATCGCTATTTTTAGTGAAGTTCACTAACTTCATTCCTCATGAGGGAAGAACAAATGTTTACTCCCTGCTTCTTGGCTTTTTCTATTTTTATTGAATCCTCAAGTAATTTCTGGTAGAAGATTGAAAACGTGCAGTGTTGCAATAGCCTGGCGCTCCAAAGAATAAGTTTAAGTTTTTAACCCGGGCGTAGTATAAGGTGAACAATAAGGACAATGTGCAGGCTCCATAATGACACAATGCAGATTCCCATCCTGGCTATCTGCAGCAGAGTCCTCATTTCCCCTGCCACCATGCCAGAGTTCATGGCATCAGTCATAGCGTCCCTTATGGACACTCATAGGGGGTGAAATCACATTTGCTGCCTGTTATACGGCCGTTCGATATTCAATTTCAATCCCACCTTGTTCCCATTCGGGTCTTGGTCTATACTCTCTCCTCTTCTTTGGACGAGTGCGGCCACTTCTCAACAGGGTTTCTGGGATTCCTCAAAGCAATCCAACAACGTTGAGGCTTACAGATGCCAATGAGTGAATAATAATGCAAAGTGGGTGACAGTCTCCAGCTGTCTGTTGCAATGACCGTATTTGCTGGCCCAGAAATTTTGAGGGGTTCTCCGACCATAACTCTGGCGAAAATCCCGGGAAAACAGCCGTTTATACCGTTTCATTGGGGGATCCACCTGCCTTCCAAAGATATGGTGGGAGAGCAGGAGAACTCAGTGGAATTTCAGGGCTGCTGTGCTTTGTGGCACATTTCTTTTAAGCTGATCATTGACACCGTGAATGTACGTGATTATCATAAATCAGGACCATCGTAATCAAACTTCAGTATGCTTCAGGCACTGTATGGCCTCCTAGTGTATGATCTCCATTATAACCTCTTCATAATAGATAAAAGGTCTCAGATGGTTTGTAACACCACCAGTTTGGTCTTGTTGGTGTCTGTTTGAAGGGTATCTTCTTTGGCTAATAAGAGAATACAGAGAAAGGACCTCTTGCATAATTGTGTAAATCTTGCCAGACAAAGTACAATAAAATGTCAAATACTTTGAAAGCTATAATTAGAAAAACAGGATGAATGTTTAACATTTCCTGATTAACATGTTTACAGGATATCAGTGACCAAGGTGAATATTTGCCCCATCATTGACAGCCGTACCTTCAGCGGTCTAGGCCTTACGCTTTAGAATTCCTCTGTTAGCCACTCTGTTGTTTCACCTCCTTCCTCCTTTAAGACCCTCCTTAAAACTCACCTCTTTGACCAAGCTTTTAGTCACATCTCTGAATATGTCCTTCTTTGCCTTCGCCTTCCTTTTCTGTCTATTTACGCTTCTGTGAAGTCTCTTGGGATGTTTTTGAACATTAAAGGCTCTATATAAATGTAAGTTATTGTGTGAGCTGTTTATTCAAATGGGTGACTTTTGCAGCTAACAATACTCAATATCCTCATTACCTGTCTATTGTGCTTAATTGCCAGCATGTTAGTGGATAAAAATGAGCAACACACAACCTGCATTTTTATAGCACTTCTAACATAGTATAACGTCCCAATGCGCTTCCCAGGAGCAACTATCAAACAAAATTTGACACCGAGCCATATAAGGAGATATTAGGACAGGTGACCAAAAGCTTGGTCATGGAGGTAGGTTTTAAGGAGCATCTTAAAGAAGAAGAGAGAGGTAGCGAGGTGGAGAGCTTTAGGGAGGGAATTCCAGAGTTTAGAGCCTAGACAGCTGAAGGCACGGCCGCCAATGGAGGGGTAAAGGAAATCGGGGATGCCAGAATTGGAGGAACGCAGAGATCTCGGAGAAGAAGAAGAAGAAGAGCAGGGGAATTCTCCCCGGGGTCCTGGCCAATATTTACCCTTAAAACAACATCACTGAAACAGATTATCTCATTGATGTTTGTGGGACCTTGCTGTGCACATATTGGCTGCCATGTTTCCCTACATTACAACAGTGACGACACTTCATTGGCCACCAAGGCTCCCATTAGGAAAGCATTCTGCTGCTCTTGCAGGCATTTCCCTGCCTTACCCAAATCATTACAGACACATGTCACTGATCAAAATTATTTCAATGAAAACAAATCTTTGTGCCTTCCTTTTTTTAAAATACCTTGCCTCCCTTGGGGCCTACAATTGTATATCCTTTCAATCGCCTCAGAGCTCTCTCAGGGCCAGGAGGCTCTGGAATGAGCTGGCTGATGTTTTACAGAGCAGCCTTGGGGCACTGAGGTGGCACTTTGTTCTCTTTGGTTGAGGGCTATTTTCCCCTTTAAGACAGAAATAGAGTATGAAGCCACTCTGCTTGCCATTGCATGGAATGGAATGCAGGTGTAAGAAAGGATTCTTTAATGGGGTGAGAACAGGTGCAGTACATACATCTCATATGAGTCTTTCACTGTGTACCTTTCTGTTTGCTGAAAGAACAGTTGTATGGGAAGGCAAAGGTTTCATAGTCCCTTGTGGATGGATGTTCTTTGAGTGAAGGAGGGCAAGGTCGGTGGAACTGTGAAACATACTTCTAACATTTGATTACTTCAAATTGCGACTGCCTTTTCTTATCTTGGTCAATCTAGTGAGATCAGTAAAATTATTCTGGTATTGAGCCACCTCCTTCCACTAGACCTGCAGCACACCCTTTGTGAATAGTCACAGTCACTCAAAAACACAAAAAAACTCTTTTTTTTTTGGTTTATATTGTATATACTTTGTTTCACAAAGGTTTTTCTTTTTCAAGTACAGGGATATTTTGGGTTTCCCACTTGTCAACTCACTGGTGATTGTTCCAGTGATCCAATAGGACTCAAGAGGACCAGTTGGGGAATATCCATCTACAGTGCAAGGATGGGAAGTCTATGTAGTTATTCTCCAAAATGTTTTTTTCTCGGTTGCATGAATGATCTGACAATGGTATTGGAATTTACCTCAATTCAAAAGCGATAACTACGGCACTTAAAGGCAAATAATTTATTCTTTATACTGAACTGAATTAGGGTGAGTTAACCTGTGTCTGAAAACCAATATTAAATGGGTGTGAATACCTTTTAAGCGTCAGAACTCGGAATTGTGCAATGAGTCAAAATGAAACAAGGAACTAAAGAAGACAGTTTAAAATACACTGTTCATTTGTTCTTTTATATCATCAGAAATTTTTTGTGCATATCACATTTCCTGCGTCCCTCTTATTTTCTAGGTGCTGTTTCTGTGTATATTTTCTAAAAGCAATAATATAAAGTGTCGAACAATAAAATCTTATTGTACTTCTTTGATTTGTTCTGACTGGTGTGGGTACAAGAAACAACATTTCCTGGGTTCATATAATTTTTATAACCTGAGCGTATAATTAGACCAGGCCAGTAATGAACATATTCTGTTATCCCCTCCAACCCTGTTGCTCTTTCCTCCTTGTCTCCCTATTATTCCCTGCCTTTATTTCTCTCATTCTCTCTGTCGTCCCCTCTCTTTTTTTCCCCTGTTATTCCTGTCTCTCTCTTCATCTCTTTCCCTCACTCTGTCATTCCCTCTCTCACTTCAATCTCTGATCCCCCTTATTGTGTCTAAAAACCCCCTTCCCACCCTCCACTTTTCCCAGGAGGAAATAAAGCAGCAGGTTCAACATTCCTTGTCTGTAGACAGATGAGTTTATTTTTTTTAACAAAATAAATCAACTATCAACATTTCCAGGAATGGAAATAAGTAAAGCTGCTAATCTATAGGGAAAGGGGTGAGAGGAAAAATACTGGAAAATATACTTAGCTTGCACAAAGTGTGATCATGCTCGAAGAACACTGATGCTCTGTTTATCTTTGGATTTTTGGTAGGTTTCGATTTCATGCATCCCAACAACAACCCTCAATGGTGTGGTCGGAGCCGGAGACAGCTACTGAGGAAAGAGATGTGGCTGTGCAAGTGAGTTTTAGTAGATAACGGATCAAACACGAGAAGAGAAACACATAGTAATGACTGAGGGAAGAGATGTAGCTGTGAAAGCGAGTTTTAGTCGATACCTTTAGAAACAGCCATTACTGTGTGTGATGGCTCTTATTGAGCAACCATGCCATGTTTTGAACAAGATCAGGTGTGAACCCTATTAACCTTTCTGTTCTCCACAGATGCTGCTGGACCTGTTGAGTACTTCTGGCATTTTCTGTTTTTGTTTCAGATTCCCAGCATCTGCAGTTTTTTTTTTGCTTTTTGTTTCTATATAAATGGTTGCTTTGAATAAAATCTTTACTGAATTTAACTAGAATTTTGAGCTGGATAGGAACAGATCGGGGATAAAAAAGGTGGTATGAATATTTATATTTCTCTTCTTCTAACCTCAGCAGGTATGAAAGCAGAGTCCATTTGTTCCTCCCAGAGTCTGAGGTCCAAAATCAGCCAGAGCAGTTATTCCAGTTCTACAAATGGTTACCAATGCCTAAAAAAAAATCACCTGCTCTTCCGTCTCTTATTTCCATGGTAACCAGCAGGTGTGCAAACTCCAATGGAACTGCCTGGAACAGAAACTATGGGACTTTGCTTACCACTGTTTGTTTAATGAAAATCAAAAGAATAATTGACAATCATTTCATAGAATTAAAGGTATTGATCTTGAGAGCTTCACATTTCTAAATTCTGGAGTGTAAGATTGAAAAAGCCATTTCATAAGTCTTTACAGTATTTGAATAAAAAGGTCTTTCACTGTTGTGGCAAAGCATTATAGCTGCAGTTACGACATGCAGTTTATGATGCAGTCTTACCTGTTTTTTTTAAAAGGGCTGAGTTCAAACATGGATAATAAATGCCGAGCAAGTAAATACATAAAACATCAATTATTATTTTCTAGCACATGATACAAAGTGACAGGGACGATTTAAAAATTTTGTTGGAACAAGGCAATGACTTGCATGTCTACAGTCCCTCTAATGTAGAGAACAATATCGCAGAACTCTCAACAAGGGCAGGGGAGGAAACGGTAGGCAGTTAGTAGGAGAGGACAAAGTGAAGAACAGGAAGGGATGAAAGCACAATCAAAGAGAAGGGTCTGAAGTAGGCAGGGATGGAAGTGGAGAGGCAGAGGGATTTAGGGGAAAGACTTTCAGAGGGCAGGGATATGGCTGATGGAGAATGGCTGATGGAGAATGGGGAGCTGAAAACAAGGGGTCATCTAGTGTGAGATGAGGAGAGGATATATGCTGAGATGTAAAAGTAGCATGGGAACAGACTATGGAGGGATTTGAAAATGACAAATCAATTGCCGAGAATACTGGAAACCAGTGGAGCTTTACAAGGACTCGAGTGATGGGAATGGATGACTTTGGGGTTGATTTTAACCCCCGTTGGGTTTTGGTGGGGGTACGGGGTGGGGGGGGGGAGCGAGTGCAAAACATGCTTGCTGTCCTAAATTTGAGGCTCGGGGTATTTTAACTCTGGGTCTCGTCTACATGCTACTGGTCATCTGCCTTCCTGAAGCAGGTGGGCGAGACGGTTTGGGCGGCTAGAGGCCGCTGGCCGGCACCAAAGGAAGGTTCACCTTGAAGGAGCCAAGTCGTGGAGAGTCTTGTGCGAGGGACGAGGGGGCAGAAGTGGGAGTTCAGGGAAGAGGAGGCTGTAACTTGCAGTGTGGGGCCTGAAAGCACTCCATTTTCAACCCTAGACGTCTTGTACTCTTTGAGTAAGATGGCCAATCTTGTACCTGTTTTGTGCTGTGAGCTCTTCCCCACTAGGCTGAATTAAGATTGTTCAAACTCATTTTCCCATAGAACCCTCACATCCAGCAGATCGAGGAGCTTTTTTATTCAATCAATCCAGGCTGAATTTGAATCCAGATCCCACAGGTGAAAGACCAGTACATACCTCACGATGACCCAATACACTCTTCCCCTGCATTCAAAGAAGTTTCATTCAAGATATGAACATCTTGTGAATGGAAATGATGCTGACCGAACTGAAAAGCTGCACTCATGCTATATGTAAGTGCTAAAATTGGATGTACTGTAAATCTATGCTACTGACTCTTGCTATTTGTGGCATTCAGAATTCATGGCTGAGGAAACTTGTGAAACAGAAAGCTGAATAGCTGGGAAAGTGTTTATTTACTGCAGTCAGCAATCACATAGATAAATGTTCTGGTAAATGTTAATTGGTTTTAGGAGAATCATTCATACAAAGAAACAACACCTTTCATTCGCAACAGCATTTCGCTCGGCTGCATTCCTTCTGTCAGATCTTCACATCCCATTTCAAGTAATGATTCCTTATTAATAACGTCTCTAAGTCACAGGGTGGGGATTGAATTTCGTAACACTGCATGCTTACAGTTTCACTGACGTAGTCTGGAATGTTGGAATGAATCATCAGTCTCACTCAAATTGTAGGAGTGTAAATTAATGTACAGGAACATAAGAAATATGAACAGGAGTAGACCCCTTGAGCCTGCCCTGCCATTCAATAAGATCATGGCAGATCTTCTACCTCAACTCCACTTTCCTGCTCTATCCCCATATCCCTAGATTCCCTTAGTGTCCAAAAATCTATCAATCGCTGTCTTGAATACACTCAACGACTGAGCATCCACAGCCCTCTGTGGTAGAGAATTCCAAAGATTCACAACCCACTGAGTGAAGAAATTTTTCCTCATCTCTGTCCTAAATGGCTGATCCCTTATCTTGAGACTATGCCCCCCACCAAGTTCTAGACTCTCCAGCTAGGAGAGATACAGCTTCTCAACATCTATCCTGTCAAGCTGTCTAAGAATTTCAGACGTTTCAATGAGATCATCTCTCATTCTTCTAAACTCCAGAGAATATAGGCCCATTCTACTCAATCTCTGCTCATAGGACAACCCTCTCATCCCGGGAATCAATCTAGTGAACATTCATTGCACCCCCTCTAAGGCAAGTATATCCTTCCTTAGGTAAGGAGACCAAAACTGTACACAGTATTCCAGATGTGGTCTTACCAGAGCCCTATATAATTGCAGAAAGACCTCCTTACTCTGATACTCCAACTCCCTTGCATTAAAGGCTAACATACCATTTGCCTTCCTAATTGCTTGCTGTACCTGCATGTTAACTTCTCGTGTTTCATATACAAGGACACACAAATCCCTCTGACTACCAACATTTCTTAGTCTCTCACTTTTTAAAAAATATTCTGCTTTTCTATTCTTCCTACCAAAGTTTACTTTCCTCACAGCTTGCTTTCCTACCAGCTTTGTATCATCAGCAAACTTGGTTACATTACATGCAGTCCCCTCATCTAAGTCATTGATATATATTGTAATGCCCTGTTTATCCCTACTTTCTGTTTTCTGTCCATTAATCAATCCTCAATCCATGCTAATATATTACCCCCAATCCCATGAGCCCTATCACTACAGTATGATATTCACTATATGTGAGGCACACTATCACCTATAAATGATAGACATCTTCTGCAGTTCCTAACTTTTATTTAATCTTTTTGCTACGTTTACTACAGTTGAAAACCTATTTAACTCATTTTGTTCCACCTCTGAGGTGCCCGCCCTTCAATTTTATACCCCTCTCCTGCAGCTAATAACTTGTGCTGGAGTATAGTTCCAGTCATTTGCTGCCCTTCAGTATGTTGCTAAAGTGTCCTTTATACATGTGTGAGCCTAGTCCTAGACAATAAGGGCTCGATTTTACCGTTGGGTTTCCTGCGGGTTTCCAGCGGGGGGGCCCCGAAAATCCCGATATCCAGTCATGTGACCGGATCGCGCCGAGATCCCGGCCACTTCCGGGTGCCGCGCTGACGTGCGGGGCTGCGTGCGCAGGCCCCGCTGGTGGGAATCCCGCAGGCAATTAAAGCCAGCGGGGTTCCACTTGAGTGTACTTACTTTGCTTGTTGAGGTCATTAAATGAGCTGAAGCAGCTGTCAAAACAGGAAGTGCGGGATTTTAGCTTCAACGCAGTGTGTTTCACACACTGGGGGAAACAGTCTCCCTTCAACCGGTCGTGTTCCAGCCAGCAGCCTGTGGCAGCTGCCAAGGTGCACTCCACAGCGGGTGGGAGAGCCCTCACCCACGCAGGAGGCCACCGCGTCACGTAGGGCAACCCCTGCCCTCCACCACCCCCCGCCAAGCCAGAGGACAGACCGACGTGAAACCGCAGCCCCAGTGCGAGGAACCACCTACCTACCCTGCACAACCCCTCAGACCAACACCTGCCAGATGGGTGGTGCGTTGACATCCTCGGAGGACGAACAGCATGACCAGCCCCAGCAGCCTCACAGTCCACGCCGTCCGCCTCGGAGACGTGGAGCCCCCCAACACGGTGCTGTGGCACACCCACCTGTACAGCAGGAGGGAGGGCAACCGCAGAGAGAGATGCGTCGCAGGAGGCACTACCCTCCGCACAGGGTGTACAGACCGAGGCTCAGCTTCATGGACCTCTCCGAGGAGCAGTGCATACGTCGGCTCAGAGTCAATCGCCAGGTAGTCGCCGACATCTGCAGCCTCCTTAACGACGAGCTGCTCCCTGATGGACCAAGCAGCATCTTCTTACCTGTCGCTGCCAAAGTCACCACTGCACTCCACAACTTCTCCTCCGCATCCTTCCAGGGTGCAGCCGGGTTCACCGCCGATGTCTCTCAGTCGTCTGCGCGGAAGAGCCCTGCAAATACACCTGCACCTACTCTGCAGTAACACAATGGGTGGCATCAGTGGTGGGTCCTCATAGTGATACCCAGGAGCGGGCATTATTGGACACAACAGACAGGATTCGCGGAGACATGGCAGTGGTGGTGCCAATATAATGTGTGATGTTTGTTGCTCTGAAATTCAATATAGGTAACACCCATGGCAAACCCTCAGACACCCTTGTGCATCCCCTTCATGCTCACGACACGTTTGCCGTACGCTGCCTACTGCACATATGTGATGCATGCCCTGTGGCTGCAGCACAGGTGGTGGCAGGTTGAGTGAGGCTGGCCGTGAGAGAGATGCACGAGAGGGTGAGTATGGGATAGAGCCATGAGATTGTATGAGGATTGGGTTGCGTGTTAGTGGCGGGTGAGTACTGGCGAGGTGAGTAGGTGCAGGTAAGATGAGGATGGGGTTTGAGTGGGTATGAGGGGTGATGTGACAGAGTAGTGTTGGCGGTGCCGAAGGAGATGTGGGGTGGGGGCAGTGTTGTGGCAGACGGAGTGTAGGGGAAAGACTATGTGTTCTCACTGTGGCTGACCTACTGAGGTCATTGGAGCGCCTCCTGCACTGTATGCAGGTGGGCGATATGTTGGTGGTGCAGGTGACCCCCTCTGCCACCTCGAGCCAGGCCTTCTTGGTGGCAGAGGCAGGCCGCTTCCTCCCGCCCGCCGGGTGGAAGATCTCTGTCCTCCCCCTCCTCCTCACCCCATCTGATGATACCTGGGGTGAGGCATCATTAAACTGGGAGCAGCCTTCCCCCTGGGCTGCTCCATGCTGTAATTTGTTCCAAGGGTTGCAGCATCTGTCAGTGGAGGACTGCCCCTTTAACTAGAGAGCCTCCAGCTGACAGATCGTACTGCGCATGCGCAGCCCGCCCGACGCGCAGACCAGCAGCGCGGACCCCGGAGGAGCAGGTAAGTGATTCCAATTAGTGGATTGCCTGCTACGATCGCGCGGGCAACCCACTAATTTCACCGGGCGCGGAGGCCACGCACCCGAAACCCAACCCGCCGGAAACCCGCAGGCCTGCTAAAATCAGGCCCTAAGTGTCAACATGTTTTTGGTCATGAGAGGCGTCACAATGAGCTCAATTCTGTCCTCATCCGACATTTACACGAGTGCATTCTGCCAGTGATTGGGACAGTTCTCCTTCGCCCATTGTGTGGAGGCTAACTGCAGCACTTCGATGGCCATCCTTGCTGAGATTACATAGAATTACATAGAATGTACAGCGTAGAATCAGGCCATTCGGCTCAACAGGTCTGTGCTGGTGTTTATGCTCCACACGAGCCTCCTCCCTCCCTACTTCATCTAACCCTATCAGCATATCCTTCTATTCTTTTCTCCCTCAAAATATTTATTTAGCTTCCCCTTAAATGCATCTATGCCAGTCACTTCAACTGCTCCTTGTGGTAACGAGTTCCATATTCTCACCATTCTCTGGGTAAAGACGTTTCTCCTGAATTCCCCATTGGATTTATTAGTGACTATCTTATATTTATGGCCCCTAGTTCTGGCTTCTTCTGCAAGTGGAAACATCTACCCTATTAAACCCTTTCATAATCTTAAAGACCTCTATCAGGTCACCCCTCCGTTTTCTATTTTCTAGAGAAAAGAACCCCAGCCTGCACAATCTTTCCTGATAGTTATAACCTCTCAGTCCTGGTATCATCCAAGTAAATCTTTTTTGCACCTTCTCCAGTGCCTCTATATCCTTTTTATAACATGGAGACCAGAACTGCTCACAGTACTCCAAGTGTCATCTAACCAAGGTTCTCTACAATTTAACATAACTTCTCTGCTTTTCAATTCTATCCCTCTAGAAATGAACCCAATGCTTGGTTTGCTTTTTTTATGGCCTTGTTCACCTGCGTCGCTACTTTGTGATTTGTGTATCTGTACCTCCAGATCTCTCTGCTCCCCTACCCCATTTAGACTCTTATTATCTAAGCAGTGGTCCCCTTATTCTTTCTACCAAAATGTAATACCTCACACTTATCTACATTGAAATTCATTTACCAATTACATGCTCATTCTGCTAGCTTATTGCCTTCCTGTATTTTGTTGTAGTCCTCCTTGGTATTAACTATATCCCCCAATTTGGTGTCGTACGCAATTTTTGAAATTGAACTTCGAATTCCGAGTCTAATTCATTTATGTAAATGGTGAACAACAATGGTCCCAGCACCGATCCTTGTGGAAAACCACTTTCCACCTTTTGCCAGTCTGAGTAAACACCTTTAACCCGTACTCTCTGTTTTCTGTTTCGTAGCCAGCTTGCTATCCATTCTGCTACTTGTCTCCTGACTCCACATGCTCAGCCCTTAGTCACGAGTCTACTATGTGGTACCTTATTGAAGGCCTTTTGAAAATCCAAATATTATTACATTTATTGCGTTACCCCTGTCTACTCTTTCTGTTACTACTTCAAAGAATTCAATAAGGTTGGTCAAGCATGACTTTCCCGTCTGAAATCCGTGCTGACTATTCTTTATATTTTTGGTTTCTAGATGTTTATCTATTACTTCTTTGAGTAAGGAGTCCATTATCTTTCCTACTACCGACATTAAGTTAATTGGTCTATAGTTCCTTGGACTTGTTCCATCTCCCTTTTTAAATATAGGAATCACATTAGCTGTCTGCCAGTCCTCTGGCACTATTCCTTTTTCTAATGACTTTTTAAAAATACGCCTCTGCTATCTCTTCCCTGCTATGCGCTGATGCAATCCATCTGGACCAAAGGTTTTATCCTCTCTAAGTTTGATTAGTTTATCAATTATCTCCCCCTTTCTATCTTAAATGTCTTTATATCTTTTTTGATCTCTTCTTCTACTGTCATGCCTGCTATGTTTGTCTCCTTGGTAAATATTAAGGCAAAGTAATTAATTAATATTTCTGCTGTCATTACCAGTGAGTTTATTGTGTGTATCCCCTAGTGGCCCTACCCTATTCTGATTTTTGTTATTTATGTGCCTGTAGAATACTTTGCTATTTCTTTTTATATTCCTTGATAATTTAATTTCACAGTTTCTCTTTCCCTTCTAGATTTTTAAAAAAAATTTCTTTCCAACCTTTTCGTATTCCCTTTTGTCATCCTTTCCTTTGTTGTCTATGTACTTAGTGTACGCCTTTTCCTTTTGTTTCAATTTTGTCCTTATTTCTTTATTTATCCATGTTGTATCATTACTGGCTAGTTTGTTCTTGTTTTTTAGTGGAATTTATTTCTCCTGGACTTTTTTTTATTCGTTCATGGGATGTGGGCATCACTGGCAAGGCCAGCATTAATTGTCCATCCCTAATTGCCCTTGAGAAGGTGGTGGTGAGCCGCCGCCTTGAATAGCTGCTGTCCGTGTGGTGAAAGTTCTCCCACAGTGCTGTTAGGAAGGGAGTTCCAGGATTTTGACCCAGAGTCAATGAAGGAACGGCGATATATTTCCAAGTCGGGATGGTGTGTGACTTGGAGGGGAACGTGCAGGTGATGTTGTTCCCATGTTCCTGCTGGCCTTGTCCTTCTAGGTGGTAGAGGTTGCGGGTTTGGGAGGTGCTGTCGAAGAAGCCTTGGTGAGTCGCTACAGTGCATCCTGTGGATGGTACACGCTGCAGCCATGGTGCACCGATGGTGAAGGGAGTGAATGTTTAGGGTGGTGGATGGGGTGCCAATCAAGCGGGCTACTTTGTTCAGGATGGTGTCGTGCTTTGATTGTGATTGGAGCTGTATTCATCCAGGCAAGTGGAGAGTATTCCATCACACTCCTGACTTATGCCTTGTAGATGGTGGATAGGCTTTGGGGAGTCAGGAAGTGAGTCACAGAATACCCAGCCTCTGACCCGTTCTTGTAGCTACAGTATTTATGTGGCTGGCCCAATTAAGATTCTGGTCAATGCTAATCACTGTTTTAAATGTTTCCCACTCTTGTTCCATTTCTTTGTTTATCAGCACTTTTTCCAGTTTATTTTTTCTAGTTCCAGTCTCATCCCCTGAAAATCATCTTTTTTCCAATTATTACTTTGGTCTTTGTCTGACTTATGTCCTTTTTAATCTATAACTTAAACTTTATGTTGTGATCTCCATTGCCTAGATGTTCCCCTTTGCTTACTTCTCTTATCTGTTCTGGTTCATTTCCCATTACTAACTCAGCACAGGTAGGGAATCAAATCTGGGACCTTCTGGTCTATACGGTTGAGTTACACACTGGCTTTAGCAAATGAAGCCATTCATGACACCATCTCTGTTAATTGCAAAACGCAGAAAAAACAATCAAATGTGCACTCTGGATTGAGGAAGCACCAGATTTGAATGTGAAAAGGCCTCAGGTGATCTGCTCTAACATTAAGACTTACTGTAGTTGCTAAACATTGTAAATACATTGTAAAAGGAAGTTTACAATGTTACTACACGTAGCAACCAGAGCAATTCTGGGATATCTCTTACTACATAGTTGTTAGTTCAAGACATACCACAATGTTTAAGCTTTTCTAGCTTCTCTGTGTGCTTGAGAGAGTGCATTAGCGAGAGACCCTAGAATTCTTACAGCTGTCAATAAATTCCAAAGCACTTCAGTTTTCAGTTCTACAAACATAATGAGCATATAAAAATGACGGAAAGGAAAAAGACCAATTGGTCCATCCAGGCAGTCCCACATAGTTGTGATGCCTTTAGCAACACAATACATACACTCCCCACCCAACTGGAATTTGCACTAAAGGCTACACACCCAAAGTGTCTCAATCTCTTTTCTCTTAACAGATGCTGATGGACACTATTGTATTTCCAGTATTTTCTGTTTTTAGTTGATTCCCAGCATTTGACATTTTTTCCTTTTTAAATCCACAGAATGGTTTGCAGTATTTTTTGTGCAACACCATCCCCAGTGGCTGAATATTGTTATTGCAATACTCCACATACTGTAAGTGCTGCTTTTGTCCCTCCAGCCACATATTTAACACATACATTGGAACTATTCAATAATTGTCAAAAATAACTCGTACACTATTAATCTGAGCAAAGAAATACTATGTAAGGCTTTGAAGGAAATTAATTTTAAATCTGCTATATCAGTAGTACTGACTTTTTTTCTCTCTCAATTTACACCAGAGACAGGAGAGACGGACAGGAATTCAAAAAAACACTTCAGTACAGGGAGAGGGGAAGAGAGAATTTTAAAGAGAAAGACAGAAAATTCAGTCTTGTGACCACAGTGACAGTCGAGATCTAAATCAAATCAAGAGATGTGTGACCGAGTGCAGGTAAATAAAAATAATGGAACAGACCCTAAGGACTTTAATTTATTAGAAATAAGGGAGTGAGTGACAATGGATGAGAATAATATTCTTCTAACTTTTATATTCTCATGAAGTCCTGAGGACAGTGACATTCAAGTGAGACCCACAACCTCGATGTGACTCTCCTCTGTCTCTGCTCCATTGCGGGGAGCGGGCGGTGGCAGCAGCAGAGAGCTGAAATTCTATAGATACAAGGAAGGGAATCGGGCTCTGCACAGATAGTGGTACCTGGAGACCTCACTACAGCTCCTGAGTTTGATCAAAATACTGGTGTCTGATGGCATTCGGGTTTTCAGGGGTTTTATATTGGAGTGCCACTGATGGAGCAAGCAATAAACACCTGCTATCCTTAAAGGTAAAAGTGGGTTGGGCACCTGGGTTCAAAACAGGCCTAGAATGGAAAAGTTTGAGGTAGATTTTGACTTTGTGCGGTGGTGTAAAATGGGTGACAGCAAACCGCAGCAGGTCTTGCGTCTCTCCTGATTTTTATTGTCATTGACTTCACTATCGCACAAACTCTACCTCTTTCAGTCAATCGTGAAATGAAATTTGTCCGTTTCTACCTAATTCTTCACTATGTAACTGCCCATAAATTTGGCACCAGATTGGAAGTCTTACTTGGAGTGAGAGGGGAACTAATGTGAGAAATGTTAAACTTCAGTTGTAGCAGTGGATTCTGAGACTGACCAACCACTCGCCTATTAGAAAAATAATTTTTCATATGGTTAATTTATTTTGGATAAAATTTCAGTCATTTTCACAGAGCAAATGTTCATCTAAGTAAGATAAATAAACGTTTTTTGGCTTGTCTTATTCTGTGGGATACCCGCACATGAACACTGAACAGGATTAGATTAAATTTCTGTCACGTTAATGGTGGTAATAATCTGTTTAATATAAATGGTGCTGTTAAGGTAACTGAGGAAGAAATCTCAAATATGTTAAGCACTCATGTATGCCTCCAAAATATGGTTTCAAGCTTTAGTGATAAGTAACTTCAAAAAAATATATTTCTGCTGCTTCATTTTTATGGGGAGGAGCATATTTTTCATTTTTTGCGCAAAGTGTCAACACAAACACTCAGCAGGCCAGAGGCAAAGAAAAATAATGAACACAAAAGAAAAGTACTGCGGATGCTGGAATTCTGAAATGAAAACAGAAAATACTGAAAACACACAGCAGGTCAGGCAGCGTCTGTGGAGAGAGAAATAGAGTTGACATTTCAGGTCGATGACCCTTTCATCTGTTTCTCTCTCCACAGCTGCTGCCTGCTGAGTGTTTCCAGCATTTTCTGTTGCCAAAAAACAGTATACTGGGTCTTATAGCCCCAATTACCACTCAGTCAGTATAAACTGTCATTTGTAACTACCTTTATATACCACTTCACTGATAACTATCTTTTGTCAACTTAAAATCCATCTTCCAAAACATGCTTCCGCTGGCTTTCAGATGCGATGAAGGTTGTTTTTGTAATTAAATAAAATAGAAAAACTGCAAATGTTGGAAATCCGAAATAAAAAATGAAAAATGTTCGAAATACACAGCAGGTCACTCAGCTTGTGTAAAGAGAAAAGACGGGTTGTGACATTTGAGGTAAGCACCTTTCTTCACAACTGAAAGGTAAACAGGCACGTTAATAAGATTGGGGGGACAAAAAGAGAGCTGGAGGGGAAGGTCTGGGATCTGTGTCGTAGGTGGTGGAAATAGCAGTAGGTGACCTGGTGAATGTAAAGGTTGGTGGGTTGGAAGATGAGTCACAGCAGAGAGTGGGAAATGCTTTTTCTCATGCCCAGGGTAAGGAGAATCAGGTTAACATTTGGGATGGAAACTCATCGGGTCCGATGTTAGCAGGGCTGCAGGTTGTTGGCGGGGGGGCTATCGGGCGCGTGGGTAACGCGCCCGGTGAAATTAGTCAGCTCCCCGCGCGATTGTAGCATCCAATCCACTAATTGGATCCACTTACCTGGTCCTCCGGGTTCCCCACTGCTGATCTGCGCGTCGGGCGGGCTGCGCATGCGCAGTAAGATCTGTCAGCTGGAGGAGCTCTATTTAAAGGGGCAGTCCTCCACTGACAGATACTGCAACAAATAGCAAAAATTACAGCATGGAGCAGCCCAGGGGGAAGGCTGCTCCCAGTTTAATGATGCCTCACTCCAGGTATCAATGCATGGGGTGAGGAGGAGGGGGAGGACAGAGATCTTCCTCCAGGCGTGTGGGAGGAAGCGGCCTGCCTCTGCCACCAGGAAGGCCTGGCTCGAGGTGGCAGAGGAGGTCACCAGCGCAACCAACATATCGCCCACCTGCATACAGTGCAGGAGGCGCTCCAATGACCTCAGTAGGTCAGCCAAAGTGAGTACACGTAGTCTTTCCCCTACACTCCGTCTGCCACATCACTGCCCCCACCCCACATCTCCTTCAGCACTGCCAGCACTACTCTGTCACATCACCCCTCATACCCACTCAAACCTCATCCTCATCTTACCTGCACCTACTCACCTCGCCAGTACTCATCCCGCCACTACCACTCAACCCAATCCTCATACAATCTCATGGCTCTATCTCATACTCACCCTCTCGTGCATCTCTTTCACGGCCAGCCTCACTCAACCTGCCACTACCTGTGCTGCAGCCACAGGGCATGCATCACATATGTGCAGTAGGCAGCGTAAGGCAAACGTGTCGTGAGCATGAAGGGGATGTACAAGGATGTTTGAGGGTTTGTCATGGGTGTTACTTACATTGAATTTCTGACCAACTCACATTACAGATTATATTGGCACCGCTACTGCCATGTCTTCGCGAATCCTGTCTGTTTTGTGCAATAATGCCCTCTCCTGAGGATCACTATGAGAACCCACAACTGATGCCACCCATTGTGTCACTGCAGAGTGGGTGTAGGTGTATTTGCAGGGCTCTTTTGCGCAGACGACTGAGAGACATCGGCGATGTCCCCGGTTGCACCCTGGAAGGATGCGGAGGAGAAGTTGTTGAGGGCAGTGTTGACTTTGACAGCGACAGGTAAGAAGATGGTGCTTGGGCCAGCCAGGAGCAGCTCGGCATGAAAGAGGCTGCAGATGTCCACGACTACATGTCGAGTGACTCTGAGCCTCCGTGTGCACTGCTGCTCAGAGAGGTCCAGGAAGCTGAGCATCGGTCTGTGGACCCTGTGGCGAGGGTAGTGCCCTCTGCGACGCATCTCTCTCTGCGGTAGCCCTCCCTCCTGCTGTACAGGTGGATGTGTCACAGCACTCTGTTGTGGAGCTCCACGTGTCAGAGGTGGACGGCGTGGATGGCGAGGCTGGTGAGGCTGGTGATGCTGTTCGCCCTCCGAGGAGGTCATGACTGCAGCTACGGCGGCCCCCATCCGGGTGCTAAAATGACGGCCATCGATTGAGCACGGCTCTGGCAGGCTCGGCCTGTTTTCCCTCTACTTGCGATTCATCATGTTTTGCTTGTGATTTGTTTCATTTCAGATCTGCAGCATTTGCACCTTTTTTGTTTTTTTCCTCTCTCTCTTTCCTCAGTCTCATAATTTTTTGTTTGTGTGGAAACCTCCCGTGGCTCTTCACCTCCCATTATTTGCACAATCTTTTGTCATTTTTATATCTCTGCATCATCTCACTGATCATCTAGCAGGCTCCTATTCAATAGTTCGCAGATCATTTAATCCACTAATTCCCTCTCCGTCAATGGGGAGAAAATTTAAAAAATGAACTGCAGAACCATGAGAAACTTAAACATAAAATAAATACATTTACCTTGAGTTGAGACGAAACGCCACAGAAGGAAATGTTAAATGTTATATTGTTGGTCACCTAATCTCTTAGTTTGGGGGTACGATTGATATTCAGTTAATCTAGGTGTCATTGGAGTCCCCCTTTGTCCCAAGATGTCTTGAGAGTGGAGATGCGATGTTAAATTGAGGCCCCATCTGCCCCCTCTGGACGTAAACGTTCCTATGGCACTATTTTGAAGAAAAACAGAGGAGTTCTCCCTGATGGCCTGGTCAATAATTATCCCTCAACTAACATCATTGAAAAACAGATTATCTAGTCATTATCTCATTGCTATTTGTGGGATCCTGCTGTGTGCAAATTGGCATTACAACAGTGGTACACTTCTAAAGTACTTCAGTGCCTGTAAAGCGCTTTGTGATGGCACTCGCTCCCAAAGTACAGCCTTCCACTGTTCCTCCAGCTAGGGATTCTCTACTTGTTGGGACATTAGCTTGCAGGGGTAACTCCTCGGCAGTTGGGGAAAAAATTCCAGTCACCAGTTGACTAGTCTACCCCTCCAGGTTCCATCAGTGAGCTATGTTGGCTGGAGTACTGTGGGCCTACCTGGTTCACGTTTCAGAATGCCAAGCCTGTTAGAGGGTTGACTTGACTCTGCCAGGTATATCATCTTGGAGCCACCTTCGCAAAGAAGACTCCATTTCCACCCCCACCCCCCCCCCCCCCCAACTTCAAGGAAGGTGGTCAGGCACAAATTTGAACCTTTGCAGATGCCAGGAACCTCTCATGAGTGGCATGGTGAGCAATACAACTTGCCATTAGGTGTGGTCCTCTGCAAGAAGTTGTTATTGAGGTTGGGTTGGCAGTGGAAGCAGTTTTGATGAAAGTGTCTGTTGCAGCACCATCCCTGAAACCCAGTGTAAGGCTCTTGGTCCTCCCTGTATTGAAATCAAATCTACCTCAGTAGTTCCAGGGACCTCAAAACTGTGGCACTTATCTTTCCTTCTACAACCTCCAGGCTTTCAAAGCTCAAAATTGGCACTTCCTGACCACTCTTTCCTGTTTGTGTCCTTCTCATTTCAGAAAAAGATATTAATTTCCATATTGTGATGGTACAATGGGTCAAAGAAATGAAGATTTTAATAAAGCAGAAAACATGTAACTCATAAGGCTACAGAAAAGCAATTTGAAAATTCTACAAACCAAGAATTTAATTTCTGATTCAGAAATAATATTTTATTATCCAATTTGCTGGTAAATTGAATTTGATATTTCTGAAATTGAGATCAATTATATTTTGACAGCAGTAAATTCAATTATTACAACTCGTACAGTTTCATATGTCCAGTTTCTAATTATAACAGGTAATAAAATCAACTGAAATGAATTTAACAAGGAATATGTCTCATGAATTAGTAACGTATTGTGGGGAAATCTCCTAATGGTCACTTGCTGCAGAGTGACAGCATATAATGGCGACACTGCCAGAAAATAGTATTCTGCACTTCTCTCTTTATATGGCAATTTTCACTTGGCACTGAGCCACTGGGGCAGGAACTCTCGGTGCAGGAAGTCCCTGCTCCTAGCTCCATCTTGCTGAAGTCATTTCTTCAAATTGTTTTTAATTAATGCAATCGGAAAATATAATGCTACAGTGGAAAAAGAACTAATTTAGAAATGATATGATTGTGAAAAATGGGGGATAAAATTCATTGGTGGGGGGGGGTGGGTTTCTGCTGGTCTCTTGCCAGAAGCCCCCTGGAAAACAGCAGCTGTGCTGGGTTTCTGCCAATTCCGGGAGTTACTGACTTGCCTTGCAATGGCCAGAACCTCCGCTCACCCTTTACAACAACTCAGCATATTTCTCAGAAGCATCTCCAAGTGCTTCACATTATCATGAATTACTTTGAGATGTCAGCCGTGGCTCAGTTGGTAGCACTCTTGCTTCCAAGTCAAGAAGGTTAAGGGGCAACGAAATCTACGCTGACACTTCCAGTGCACTACTGAAGGAGTGCTGCACTGTTGAAGGTACTGTCTTTCAGATGAGATGTTAAACCAAGGCCCTGTCTGCCCTCTCAGGTGGATGTAAAAGATCCCATGGCACTATTTCAAAGAAGAGAAGGGGATTTCACCATGGTGTCCTGGCCAATATTTATCCCTCAACCAACATCACTAAAATAGATCAGCTGATCATTATCTCATTACAGTTTGTGGGATCTTGCTGTATGTAAAATTGGCTGCCACGTTTCCTGCATTACTACACTTCAAAAATTACTTCATTGGGTGTAAAGCGCTTTGGGACGTGTTGAGGTCGTAAAAGGCGCTGTATAAATGCACATTTTGTTTTGAAGTGCACTGAGTGTTGTCATATAGGCAAACGTGGCTGCTATTTTGCACTCAAGATCTGGTATCCAGTTGCATAAACAATTTTTGATGTCATTAGTTGAGGAAGGAATGGCCATGGTATCTCCTCGCTCTTCAAATAGCATTACGATAGCATTGATGTCCACTTGAACAGATAAACATGACCTCAGATTAATACTTCATCAAAAGAATAGCACCTTCAACAGTGTAGCACTTCTTCAGTACTGCATTGGAGTGTGTACATTATGTATCCCAGCCTTGGAGTGGAGTTTGAAACCAAAACCTTTTCAATTCTGAGGTGAAAGTGGCACTAACTGAATCAAACGGACCATCAAGAAAATGATTCTCATATTTATGAGTACTGTGATAAGCTATGTCATAAAAATAAGACCCAAAAGTTATAAATTTGTTATTGGCAAACTTGAGTATTTTCACTTTCAAGGGGATAGAAGAGATAGAGTTCATACGGATCTTTTTGTCTAAAAATAATAGTGCAAAATCAGTGAATGTTTAACAAAGTTCTGGCCTTGGCACGATTGAGAGGTATTGGGTTTATCGGCTCCAAGCCGCAAAGTAGGTGCGAAATGTTTAGGAGGAAATTAGCCAATACCTTAACTACTTGGACAAGTATGCATAATTACATTTCAATCATTAATTAGAAACTAGGTAGGAAAAATATTAGCAACCTTCAGAGCAGTCTGCCAACGGAATATGCAACTTCTACCTGGCAATTGCACAACTAGGAAGGGAATCACAGGCTTCCTCAGGGGGCGAGGCCTAAGCTTTCCCAGGGGAGCCTCCGGCCACCCAGTAAAAATTGCATTCGGATCCCGATGACATCATCGGGACCCAACATGCATATACTTAAAAGGACCCCGCCAGTTTTGGGTGGGTGTCCTTGTTGCCCGTTCAGGACAGCAGGTGAAAATTGAATCCTGTCAGCTCCCAGTGGCTCAAGGGCAGGTAAGTTACTTGGGAATTTTAACTGCCCACCTGCCCAATCTCTGCCAGAGGGGCAGGGTTAAAATGGGCCCTCCTGTTGTCTATTAGCTACCTGTGATGGTGGGTAAAATGAAAATAGAAAAAGGGAGGTTGGCGCATTTGTAAATATTACTGTTAAGGAGATGATATTTTATCAGTAGGCCCACTGTTGTATGATGACCAAATAAGTCAAATTCTGTTTTTTATTATGTGGGATTCTCTGGAATTTTTACCAATGTTTAGGGGATTGCATTCTGCAACATTAACCATTTATAATTAGGTCTATTGGCTTCTAATAATTAAATGCTGTAAAATTATCATGTCGGCACCAGAGGCAAGCAATCTTGTCTGCTGCCGGTGTGTATCAGAAAATGGCGCGCCTGTATCCGATGTGCGCTGGCAGCGGGCGAGGTTGCTTGCCATTGGCGTGTACTCGGAAAATTGAGGCCAATAAATCAAGTTCCATTTTGAGTACATGGGAATGTGGAAGTGTTGAGCATTTTATTGTTGTTTTGGGGATTCTATTCCACAATTATGTCCCTTTTTCTGTTTTAAAAACCCTACTTTAGCGATGTTCGTTGGTTGAACTATGTAAATAGTAGGATTACACTTGTGTGAACTTTGATATTCTCCAAATGTAATTAAGACTGCAGTTGATGCTAATGATCTGGAATGCACTGCCTGAAAGGGTGGTGAAAGCAAATTCAGTCGTAACTTTCAAAAGGAAATTGGATAAATACTTGAAGGGAAAACAATTACAGGGCTATGGGGAAAGAGCAGGGGAATGGGACTAATTGGATAGCACTTTCAATGAGCCAGCACAGGCATGATGGGCTGATTGGCTTCCACCTGTGCTGCACCATACTATGTAACATTCACTTTCTCAATGTTGAAAAGGTTCAGATTTAAATGTGCTCAGAGATCCAATGAACCACCTGTGGGTTTTCAAATCTGGCTTTGCACCAAACTGCAGCTTTATTGCACCTCACGTAAAGTCCAAGTGGTATGAGATGGTCTGTGGCACTTGAGTCAGATTGAGAACTGGATCCAGACATATAAGGCCCGATTTTCCAAGAAATTGGGTTGAACAAGCCCATGCAGGTTCACCTGCATCAGCAGTGCAGAGGGAAGGTCACAATGAGCTTCACAAGGACTTGCTCCCCCTATTTTGAATCAGCTTGGCTTCCTGTAGACATTGGCTTGTGGCATAGTTAGTTCTGGGGGAGGGGACATAAAATGCTGTGAGATAGCAGCTCCATAAAGGGATGTAGCTTGCCATTAAAGGGTACATTGTGATGATGGCAGAAAAAATGATTAATTGCTCACTGGCACAGTGAGGGCAACATTGGCCCCTTTGCTGAAGAGTTGGAGGACCTGCTGCTGGAGGTGTATCAAAGGAAGGAGGCCATCTTTAGGGCTGAAGACCATGGTCCAGTAAAAAAAAAGTCTGGTATAAACTATATAAAAGGAAGTCAGCAACTGAGTAAATGCAGTTACCCAGGTCCCCTGTACCTGTCTGCAAATAAGGAAGAAAGTTTGATAGTATCAGGAGGAAGATGAAGGGATGAAATCTGAATAAATGTACTATTTAAATGAGGCTCACACATGCTTGTAGCAATTGTGTGTCGAAAAAATGTGGTGTGCAGCAAATCCAGCATGCAAAATAAAGTGCCTGATTTTGTACCCTGTGACTGCCGCCAACAAGGTTCTGTACAACTGATGAAGCCTCGCAAAATTGTGAGCACCAAAACTGCCTCATATGACTAAAAGATCCTCAAGGTACCATTTTGTTACCTATTATTGCAGGTAAGCTGAGACCCAATGACTCTTGAATGTTCATTGCTTGGGGAGAATGCTATGGAAACCTAAATCAGCTGTCCAAAGCCAAGCAGTATTATTGGAGAATTATTATTGGGCTTTTCTGTTGGTGATGTGGAGAATATGGCTTTGTTAGAACATACGAACATGCAATTTTGATGGGCAGGAAAAGACCAGCTGGTCCATCAAGCCTGCCGGGACTAGTAAAAATTAATGAGCTGCCGTGTTGAATAGAATCAGGTCACATTGCATCAATGCACACCCAAAACCACCTGCCTCAGTATAACTGAGGAGTCAGCTATGGCTCAGTGGTAGCAGAGTCGGAAGGTCATGGGTTCAAGTTCCACTTCAGAGACTTCAGCACAAAATTTAGGCTGACAGTACAGTGCAGTACTGACGGAAAAGACACTGTATAAATGGAAGTTCTTTCTTCAACTGAAAGTGGTTTTGAATGCTCATGTAGCACGGAACTACATTAGGGAAAAAGAAAGATCAGCTGTCAAAATGTAGTGACGTAAGAGGCAAAAAGGTAGGCTGATCTTGACAGACACATATTGCCGCTCGATTCAAGAATGTTTTTTAACATTGCTCAGGGATGAAGGGCAAAAAAAATGTTGATTGCTGCTATGATAAGAAATAAAGTTCTTACAGCAGTGGTTTAACTGATAATAATGGATGCTGTGTACAAAGAGACAATCAGTCCAATTAAGTTTTTTTTTTGAGATGACATTCATACGGTGAAAACTAAAAGTTTATCTGCATCATCAGAAAATTAATGAAGATATGGCTACCTGGGTCCCAACTATAATGCCCCGGACTCTCGGGAAGCCAGTCAGGTAGTAAAAGTTCTGTCTCCTTTCCAATAGCAACATGATAAAGGTGTTTCCTTTTAAGTTTCATTTTTGCCACATGGTGACTTGGACAAACTCCCATTTTAATTACGTGGGATTATGGAATGTTTACCAGTGTTTTGGAGGTCATTGTTCACACTTAAGTAGATTTTTTTTTTCTGTGTAAACCGCAAAGTAGTGTCCTTATTGAGTCAGGCTCCATTATAAATGACAGTAACTTTTCTCTTGATGAACTATACCAAACTGCAATGATTCTGCTGGACACTGCAATCTATGGACTGAGAACACATTTCCTGCTTTTATATTGGGGTTTTGCTTGGGCTACCAGCTCCCAGTATGAGGGTCTCACGGACCCGGCAGCAACCGTAGCAAATCTGGCAAATGTACTTTGGTATCACTTCCTGGTTGCTCTTGTCACCCTTGCACACCACTAAACCCAATATAAAAGCAGTGTTAGTCTGCTATAGTTGTTTCTGTGCTTATTCCTCTCAGTTTGTAGTCCGCATCTGCCTATAGGCACCGACTGTTGTTTGCTGATGTCAGCTACTTAAAAACTTCTGGAAATGAAACAAATTGCAGCAAACAATTCTCTGGAGGATATAACACAGATAAATTAATTCCTGATCAATATATGGAATTCCAAATCACCATTCATTTCATCCCGCTGTACAGAATTTCCCATTCGTGCATAAAGTGTTCCCCAGACGCCTGTCATTAAAGTCAGTGTACTAACATAGGCAATCTGCTTTTTAACTGGAGCAATCAGGTCAATTTAGACTTCGAGCAATTTGCAGTAAAATATTCGTATAAGTCCAACCTATTACTTTAGGCTAAATATCTAAATTAATTTTTACCCCAATCTTCTCACCTATTATGGAGATACTGTCTGATGCTGAGACATGGGGCTCAATTTTAGGGGACAATTGTGGGTGCATTGGGGATGGGGGGCTCCGAAAATCACGGATATCCCATTCGGGGTTGGAAGCCGGCTCCAACCCGCCAACTTCCGAGTTTCCCAGGGACCCACCTGTGTGCGCGCGGGCAACCCAAAAACAGAAGTCCCGCTGGCAATTAAAGCTGGCGGGATGACAGTTAAAGAGCCAAATGTACCTCATTGAGGTACTTAAGGCATTTTACCTGTGACAGATGAAGTAATTGGAAAGATTTTTAACTTACCTGGGCAGCTTGCCCACCGCTTCTGATTCACGCCTGGTGAAACCAGGGCCAGATCAGGGAAAAAGAAACCAAATAAATTACATAAAACACCATAGAAGGAAGTTTAAAACACAAAATGAACCTACCTTTGCACCCTGCTCCGATGTCCGATGTCTCCCTCTCCGATCTCCCCCTCTTCACCCCTTCCGATGTGCTCCCGATCTTCCCCTCCCTCCCCGGATCTTCCACTCTTCTCCTCCCCCCCCCCCCCCCCCCCGGTCTTCCAGTCCAGCGCCGGATGACGTCTCGCTCTCTCTCTCTCTCTCCACCCACCCTGCAGCTCCTGATGGCAGCCAACCTGTCAATCAGGCTGGCTGCCGGGCCCGAAACCCGGAGAGGACGTTAATCATCAGCAATCAACATGCGATCGCGTCGGAAACGGTAAGTTTTGTTCATGCGGTTTTGCCACGCGCACCTTCACCCACCCCGCTGCCAACCTGCCACCATTGCAAAATTGACCCCCGGATTTTAAATGCATTGGCAACTCTACAGTGCCACTGCAAAGTCACCATTCTTCATAATGCGTCTGGACAGTGAATTTTGGAACCATTTGGGGGGCAATTCTGATCTGTTCCCCCATGACACCCACTCACATGCACTTTCCAGAAGCAGTCACTGAACAGCAATCACTTATGGTCTTTTAATTGTGTTTTCTTTCGAACGTAGGGGTACTGAGGCCAATTGTAGTGCACATGCGGATGCCAAGTGAGGAGAGGATCAGGTTCAACTGTGAATCTCCCAAAGTTGAATAGCCTGGCTGGGTTTTACTGCTCATTTAAAATGAACGGGTGGAAAGTCTCAGACTGCTGTGTGCATAAGCAGAAAAATCTGGCCAATCTCTCAAGGCGCATCAGTAAAGAATGACCACTTGGCTGAGGGGCATAAGAGCGAGGGGGTAGCTCAGCCAGGGTTCCAGCTTTATGCTGGAGGCACGATCTCAAACTCATTGACAGACATCGATCTGCAAAACTGAGGTGGGGAACTGAGTGGCTGAATGTAGAGGGAGACATTATAAAGATGTTGTAATTGAATATTTTTAACCTCTTATATTCTTTTGAGTTGCATCGCAAATTATTGTAAAGGCTCTTTTATCCTATATCAATGTAGCTAATAGGGAGACCCTGTATCCTTTCACACAGTACAGATAAGTCCCGCTCCCTTATTCTGATAATGTGGACCTATTAAAATATTAGCAATATAAATGTAGGGAGATGGTGCACTCAGTATAACTTCTGTAGTACTTTTTAAAATGTAATTCTATGCCTCTTGTGATGACACCGGGACGAACTCCCCTGCTGTTCTTCGAAATTGTGCCATGGGATCTTTTACGTCCATCTGAGAGGGTTTAACGCCTCATCTGAAAGACGGCACCTCCGACAATGCAGCACTCCCTCATCACTGCACTGAAGTGTCAACCTAGATTATGTGCTTAAGTCTCTGAAGTGGAACTTAAACCCACAACCTTCTGACTCAAAGATGAGAGTGCTACCACTGAGCTACCATTTGAGCTCACCGTTATAATTTAAGCAGTTGATTATTGTCCTCGTGGGTTTGCACAACCCAACTAAACAATGATCTACCCAAAATATCACCTCCAGGGCCAGCAGAACAGAATTTCAAGAGGATTAGAGTGGGTTATTTTGCACTTTTCGCTACTCTCAAATTCCCTCTTCTCAATAAGACCATTAGAGATAGGAGCAGGAGTAGGCCATTCGGCCCCTTGAGCCTGCTCCGCCATTCAATGAGATCATGGCTGATCTGATTAAGTGTAGAGTTGCTCACTCCTTGATCACATCTAACATCGACAAAACTAATAGGGAGCGTGGACTCTGAATGTAGGGATTCCTAATACAGGAAATTGATTGTCCAAGAAAAACCTTCAATTTTCCCTCCTAATATTTCTCCATCTGATTCAATGAATGCAAAAGAAATCCAATCAACACAAATTATTACCATTTTTAAATTAAATCTGTCAATTTTAAACCTATCAATACAAAACATTTATTGATTATTTATTATTGTCAGTGATAAAACAATAAATGGAATGCATGCAGTTAAATTGTCAGTAAAGGCATTGAATATTTATAGCATCAGGGATGGAAAGTAAGAGCAGCCAAACCATATTTGCATTTGCAAAGGTCGATAACTGTCAAAACATGAGGGCAGTTTTATTCAGTGGACACATAGAAATCTTATTTCTCTTAAAGCCAGTTCAAAATTCTTGAGTAACCGGTGTCTACTACTCCTATAAATTTGTCGGTTTTTTTTTTGCTTGAAAAAAAATCAAATTATCCAATAGTATGAATTAAACAATTTTAATAAAGCAGCACAGGAGATTTTTTTTTGTTGTTGCAGAATTTCAATTCGAATTAACGGGTAATTTGAATGAGGTAACTTTGAATTACGGGTAGGAAGTATTTTTTTTTCTATTTACTCTAATATTTTCTTCGGCAACCGAGAAGAACGGTATCAAAAGTGCCGACATACACAGTACTTGTGGTATGAAGCCTCATTGTAAAAATTGCCCTCAGCTTATCGAGAATGATGTGCTGCTGTTTAATGTTCTGGTACAGTTTAAAACTGTTTTACACATTTCATTCTGACAAATTTTCCAAACACAGAATATTATCAAATCAATTGAAATGTAAAAGTATACATTTTATATCGTTTCTACTCTGTCAGCCTGAATATACTTGGGAACATTCAAAATAATGGAGCATTTGAGTATAGAAAAGATGTGACATTTTCACTGAGGCTGAATCAGCACTGGTTCAGGTAATCCGTAATAGCTAAATCTCAGTGGAAAAAATATACGGTAGAGAGCAAATCAAATTTTAAATCTGAAACATCTATCTGAACATTTATCTGTAATTCCACAAAAAGCAGGGCAAATCCAACCTGACAAACAACCGCCTTATCAGCCTACTCCCAATCACCAGCTAAGTGATATAAGCAGTTATTAACAGAGCTATTAAGTGGCAGTTACTCGCCAATAACATGCTCACCAATGCTTAGTTTGGGTTCCACCAGGACCACTCCGCTCCAGACCTCACTACAGCCTGGATCCAAATGTAGACACGAGCTGAATTCCAAAGGTGAGCTGAGAGTAACTGCCCTCGACACCATGGCAGCATTCAACCGAGTGTGGCACCAAGGAGCTCTAGTATAACTGAAGTCAAGGGGAACGAGGGGGAAAACTCTCCACTGGCTGGACCCATACCTGGCACAAAGGACGATGGTTGTGGTTGTTGGAGGCCAATCATCTCATGAAGAAAATAAATCTTTCCTTCTTTCCTTCTTTCTTTCTTTGTTGACATGGTCTTGGGGCTCCTTTTCAGCCAGACCGTCTGCTGAAACTGAGAGGAGTTTGGATGGCGCACACTGCCCAGTTGAATCCTAAAATGGCAATCCGAGTTCTATTTATGTCATAGTGCCTCGATGTGCAGGCTGACTCAGGTTGATGCTCCGCCACCAGCGGCAGGCCCTTCAGAAGATAGCGTTGGCCTCACCGTCAACGGGAATGGGGCGGTAAGTCATACCCCACCATTTTAGAGGTGCTGTCATCCCGTTTTCTCCCGGCCTGAAAGTTTTGCCCTGGACATGTGTCGATGTTGGTGAAGGCCGTGATATCTCCACGCTCAGATAGCCTGTCAACACACATGAAAAATGACCACTTGGGTGAGGTACTACTGGGCTACTCTACGGAGCTTGTGGAAAACTACCCCGAGAGCAAGGGAGGAGAGAGAAGAAAATGAAAATACAGTAACATCATTCAGCTTAACAGGACAGATGAAGCAGAAAGAGCATGGCAATAGATAACACTGACCATTTTCAGTGCTCAGTGGCTTTCTAGTGTGAATGATACTCTTGGGATATCAGAAATACACAGTTAGCCTTGCCCATTGCCATCCTGATTAAGATCAGCTAACTCAGTTCTTGTGGCTCAGTATTAATCTGCTGGGATTTGTATTAATGGTTGTTTACGTTGAGAGATTAGACTCA
Source organism: Heptranchias perlo (assembly GCF_035084215.1). Taxonomy (NCBI): domain Eukaryota; kingdom Metazoa; phylum Chordata; class Chondrichthyes; order Hexanchiformes; family Hexanchidae; genus Heptranchias; species Heptranchias perlo. Next base: position 15,187,948 of record NC_090357.1, on the reverse strand, counting down.
TGCTTTTAAAATAAAAAGGGAGTATTCCTCCCCCCCCCACTTCCCCCTGCTCAACCAACCAAGTTGACTGTTTACTAAATGTGGCCAGCAGTTTTTTGAGCTGTTAAAGAAATGAACCAGAGGCTCCCAAAGTTTTTCTAATAAGTCAGGGCGTAATCAAAGGCTGTTCATCATCTTTTCTGTGGGTGGAGTATTCTGGAGCAATCTGAGCCAAAAACTGAGCTGAGGGATTTCAATGTTGAGCCAGCACATTGCTGCACATCGTACCCTTGATAAACATCAACAGATCTTCAGGCTTGAATTATGGCATCTTATTTCCCTCCTCAGTATGTTATTTTTTAACAGCACAAACTGAAGTCATTTTGACTGTGGGGTTTTTTGTGTTGTTATCTTACCGACAATGTGTAAGCTCAGCAGTGTTTTAGGTTTACAGTTGAGTGCCCTGATGTGAAGTGTCTGTTGTATTCATAAGAGGTCTGTGCAATAAACCTTAAACTGCAAAGATAGCTGTTTGATGTTACAAGGATGTTGTATAGACTTTTAAAAAAAAACTCTTTGACAGGCTGTAGGTTAATGAGGGCTTTATTTATGTTAATATGTTAGCTTTTTACTGATGCAGTAACAACAAATAGTACCACCTGCCAATTGATATCATCAGACAGGTATAATCAGCTTTTGTGGTATATATTTGTAAAACGGTATGGTTATATCTGACACGGAGCTGTATAATGAATGGCAGACTGACTTGTATTTATATGACATCTAATCAAATCTCTTAAAAAGAACTCAAACACTTTCACATCAAATAAATTACTATAAAATGCAGGTAAATGTAGTAGCCATTTTGTGCACAGTAAGATCCCACGAGTAACAATGAGGTGAATGACCAGTTAATCTGTTTATGCCAGTGTTGATTGAAGGAATGAAGTTGGCTAGTACACCAATGGCCAGTAATGCAGCTTTTACATGGTGCTGTTGGTGCACATAAAAGAGCTGACCACATGCGACAAGGTGATGTCAGCTCATTTGTGTATATTTACATCCCTTGCATGACATGCCGCAAGTATCCGGGCAGCCTTATTGGATGTCAGCCGCCAATGAAGGGGCGGCCGGGTGTCCATTTTTATTAAACTTAAAAAAGGGCCTCATTTTTAGATCCTGTTCCAAATGAGTGCTGTGCTGCTGGAGCACTGCTCAGGGGCTGCAGCTACATTATGGGGTGGGTGTTTCATTTAAATGAAATTTGGGGACCTAATGAGACTAACGCCCAATTTGTGCAGTGGTTCCTGGCACCCTTTGCACTCACTGCCTACACTGGCAAATTGGGCACTTTTGGTGTGTTATAGGCCTTAGGCTTCATATCTGATTTTCCAGGGAGCAGTTATCCATAAGATGAAGCATATTGAGTGGCCACCATCATTTTATTATCCCCACAGGAGTACACTCTACTCTTCAGATAGTACCGTGGGGTCCATATTGTCCACTAGAACCACTGGAACAGGCAGATGGGGCCTTGGTTTAATGTCCTATGGTTTGCAATAGAATGTCAGGAAATTCATTGTCCAATAGGTAAAGAATAATGAATATCTAGAAATGGTTACTCATTTCATAGCCATTATCTCGCCTCCCTGTTAAGATACCAGCCTTAATATCACTGTTATGGTATTAGCTTCTTTCCCACTGTTTTCAACCATGGTGGGTTCTGCACTGTAGGCCTTGGTTCTTCTCCATGATTTCTTCAATAATAATAGTCTTATGTCTAGCATATATATCATGTCACATCTTTCAGAGATGTTACATCTGAAAATGTCACACTTCAGGGTGTCACACCACAGGGCATCACACATCCACAGATGGTAATTGACTGAAATGAGAATGTATCTGTTAAATTACCAATCAACATCCCATTGACTAAACATGGATGAAAGAAAGGTATTTGGATTTAGTCAGTAACTACAAATGAAGAACAACTCAGCAAGAGAAAACTGAGCAATCAAATCAGTGATTTACTTTCTATGGCTACCACTCACCAAGCAGCAAGTATCACAAATCCAACCAATCACATTGTTCAAATAATTTCTTTGGACAGTTTTTCTTCAGTCAAGCGAGAGTATAATGTGAGAAATAATTCATAACGCAACAAATACATAGAAAATGATGCAATCCTGAAAAAAAAATCACTAAAACTACCCATAAAATTGGTTGGTTAATGTGTCAATAAGCTCCCTTCAGAGGTGCCTGTGCTCTTGGCTGGAGCCTGTCGCTTGAATTTGAAATTTCACCTGGGCCAATGTGCTGGAATTTCCAACTGCTCTTCTGTGCGTGTGCGCCCACGTCAATCCATAGGAGTTATAGCTTTTATCTTTCTCCTGCAGAACTACAAAACCCAGAGTGTAGGGTGACCCAAACTAAAAATTTACAAACAACTAAGGCACAAATGGTGGGAAAAAAAAAATTACAGCTAGATTTACTTTATATTATTATAGGGAAGCATTGGGTGGCGCATTGTTCAGCACATTTCTTTTGTCTCTGAGGTCTCTGTTTTAATTCAACCCACACTGGTTTGAATGGCTGATGGCTGTAGTAGTTCTACTGGAAATAAGTTCTGGGCAATTTCAACCTAGTTTTTAATGGCTGTGAGCCTACAGCACAAAACTGCTTACAATCCAGACCAATTTTTAGTTTCACTCAAACATGTTATGTTGATGGCTGATGTGAGAAGTGTACAATTCGCATTGGTGTAGTACGAGTGCTCGTCTGAACTTGGGGTTAACTCATATAGTTGGGATAGAGTAGAAGGACCATGGCCATGACTTGGGAGTGACACTCTAGCAGCAGAATAATACATAATATCTTAGATTGTATAATTTCTTGGTCGTTAGGAAACACTGACCATTATCAGTGCCACAGGAGATTTGTTAGAACACACATATAAGTGTAGCATGTGGCTGTCACACTCCTTGCAATGGTAGCGGGTTGGCGGGGAGGGTGAAGATGCGCGTGGCAAACCCGCGTGAACAAAACTTACCGTTTCTGATGCGATCGCATGGTGATTGCTGATGATTAATGTCCTCTCCGGGTTTCATGCCCAGCAGCCATTGATAGGCTGGCTGCCGTCAGGAGCTGCAACGCGAGGGGTGGGGGGAGAGAAAGAGAGAGAGCGAGACGTCATCTGGCACTGGAATGGAAGACCAGGGTGGGGGAGAGTGGAAGATCCGGGGGGGAGAGTGGAAGATCGGGGCGGGGGGGGGGGGGGGGAGGGGGATGAGGGGAAGATCGGGGGAGGAGAATGGAAGAGCGTGGGGGGCTAGTGGGGAAGATCGGGATGACATCGGGGGGTGGCGAGGAGGGGGACATCGGAGAGGGACACATCGGACATCGGAGCAGGGTGCAAAGGTAGGTTCATTTTGTGCTTTAACTTCCTTCTATGGTGTTTTATGTAATTAATTTAATTTCTTTTTCCCTGATCTGGCCCTGGTTTCACCAGGCTTGAATCAGAAGCGGTGGGCAAGCCGCTCAGGTAAGTTAAAAATCGTTACAATTACTGCATCTGTCACAGGTAAAGTGCCTTAAGTACCTCAATGAAGTACATTTGGCTCTTTCACTGTCATCCCGCCGGCTTTAATTGCCGGCAGGACTTCCGTTTTCGGGTCGCCCACGCACACAGGTGGGTCCCTGGGAAACTCGGATGTCGGCAGGTTGGAGCTGGCTTCCGAACCCGAACGAGCTTCCGTGAATTTCGGAGCCCCAACGCACCTGCAATTGCCCCCCTAAAATTGAACTCTGCAGATGTCACACACCAAACAGCACACACTAAATGTTACATAACTGACACACTTTGTTACTGATACAAAGCAGTTTTAAAACGGAGTAAGAATGCCAGTCCTTGATTTGGAGCCTGATATTTACATGCAGATACAACAGGCCTCTGAATTGATGACAGACGTTTATAAATAGCTACAATTACTTGGATTCACTTATTTAAAGCAATGGCCTTAGGCCAGGCTATCATCAAAATATCACAATCGTGCTCCAAACCTGAAAATACAAATAAGCATCACCATGGGAGATCCATTAATATTTTAAAAGTATGCATTATTATGCATTACAGAAAGTGTGCTGTAGATACTTAGCCCGGTTAATACCTTTTCCCTTTGGAGACTTTTGGAGAATTCTGACCGATTATAACTGGTCAGAAATGAGTCAAGCAATTTCTAGTTGTTCTGCAGGACATGAGAGAATATTTGGTAATGCTACTGGGGAGAGGGAGGCAGAGGAGGGGGAAGAGAAAGTACTTCTCCAGCGGTGCTTAGTCTACCTCAAACTCCATCTTCAATGCCATTGTGAGATGCAATATTGTCCAGTGCTATCAGCCTCAGTTTAATGAAAACTATATCATATTATCTTTGTCTTTTCATTAAGTAATAGATTTTTTAAAAAAGCACATTACAAATATTTAACATAGAATGAATGTATTAATTCCTTTGGTTACTGAACTTAGAAAGTTTATTAAGCTCACTCTCAAACAAAAGCGGGCTGAAAAGCCATTTATTCTGGGTTTTTTTGGTAATATGATTTGGATACTGTTGGCGGAGATGGCTCACCAGGGGAAGGTGGCAGTGGCCAGGTTCATGGCACCGTGGCTGGCTCTGCTGCACAGGAGGGCAGGAAAAAGAGTGGCAGAGCTATAGTGATAGGGGACTCGATTGTAAGGGGAATAGACAGGCGTTTCTGCGGACGCAACCGAGACTCCAGGATGGTATGTTGCCTCCCTGGTGCAAGGGTCAAGGATGTCTCGGAGCGGCTGCAGGACATTCTGGAGGGGGAGGGTGAACAGCCAGTTGTCGTGGTGCATATAGGCACCAACGATATAGGTAAAAAACAGGATGAGGTCCTACAAGCTGAATTTAGGGAGTTAGGAGTTAAACTAAAGAGTAGGACCTCAAAGGTAGTAATCTCAGGATTGCTACCAGTGCCACGGGCTAGTCAGAGTAGGAATGACAGGATAGCTAAGATGAATACGTGGCTTGAGAGATGGTGCAAGAGGGAGGGATTCAAATTCCTGGGCCATTGGAACCGGTTCTGGGGGAGGTGGGACCAGTACAAATTGGACGGTCTGCATCTGGGCAGGACTGGAACCAATGTCCTAGGGGGAGTGTTTGCTAGTGCTGTTGGGGAGGGTTTAAACTAATGTGGCAGGGGGATGGGAACCGATGCAGGAAGTCAGTGGGAAATAAAGTGGTGACAGAAACAAAAGGCAGTAAGGGAGAGTGTACAGAACATGACCGGACAGATGGTCTGAGAAAGCAGGGCAAAGACCAAGGGAAGACTAGATTAAACTGCATTTATTTCAATGCAAGAAGTCTGATGGGCAAGGCAGATGAACTCAGGGCATGGATGGGTACATGGGACTGGGATGTTATAGCTATTACTGAAACATGGCTAAGGGAGGGGCAGGACTGGCAGCTCAATGTTCCAGGGTACAGATGCTATAGGAAAGATAGAGCAGGAGGTAAGAGAGGAGGGGGAGTTGCGTTCTTGATTAGGGAGAACATCACGGCAGTAGTGAGAGGGGATATATCCGAGGGTTCGCCCACTGAGTCCATATGGGTAGAACTGAAAAATAAGAAGGGAGAGATCACTTTGATAGGATTGTACTACAGACCCCCAAATAGTCAACGGGAAATTGAGGAGCAAATATGTAAGGAGATTACAGACAGCTGCAAGAAAAATAGGGTGGTAATAGTAGGGGACTTTAACTTTCCCAACATTGACTGGGACAGCCATAGCATTAGGGGCTTGGATGGAGAGAAATTTGTTGAGTGTATTCAGGAGGAATTTCTCATTCAGTATGTGGATGGCCCGACTAGAGAGGGGGCAAAACTTGACCTCCTCTTGGGAAATAAGGAAGGGCAGGTGACAGAAGTGTTAGTGAGGGATCACTTTGGGACCAGTGATCATAATTCCATTAGTTTTAAGATAGCTATGGAGAAGGATAGGTCTGGCCCAAAAGTTAAAATTCTAAATTGGGGAAAGGCCAATTTTGATGGTATTAGACAGGAACTTTCAGAAGTTGATTGGGAGAGTCTGTTGGCAGGCAAAGGGACGTCTGGTAAGTGGGAGGCTTTCAAAAGTGTGTTAACCAGGGTTCAGGGTAAGCACATTCCTTATAAAGTGAAGGGCAAGGCTGGTAGAAGTAGGGAACCTTGGATGACTCGGGAGATTGAGGCACTAGTCAAAAATAAGAAGGAGGCATATGACATGCATAGGCAGCTGGGATCAAGTGGATCCCTTGAAGAGTATAGAGATTGCCGGAGTAGAGTTAAGAGAGAAATCAGGAGGGCAAAAAGGGGATATGAGATTGCTTTGGCAGATCAGGCAAAGGTGAATCCAAAGAGCTTCTACAAATACATAAAGGGCAAAAGGGTAACTAGGGAGAGAGTAGGGCCTCTTAAGGATCAACAAGGTCATCTATGTGCGGAACCACAAGAGATGGGTGAGATCCTGAATGAATATTTCACATCGGTATTTACGGTTGAGAAAGGCATGGATGTTAGGGAACTTGGGGAAATAAATAGTGATGTCTTGAGGAGTGTACATATTACAGAGAGGGAGGTGCTGGAAGTCTTAACGCGCATCAAGGTAGATAAATCTCCGGGACCTGATGAAATGTATCCCAGGACGTTATGGGAGGTTAGGGAGGAAATTGCGGGTCCCCTAGCAGAGATATTTGAATCATCCACCGCTACAGGTGAGGTGCCTGAAGATTGGAGGGTAGCAAATGTTGTGCCTTTGTTTAAGAAGGGCGGCAGGGAAAAGCCTGGGAACTACAGACCAGTGAGCCTGACATCTGTAGTGGGTAAGTTGTTAGAGGGTATTCTGAGGGACAGAATCTACAGGCATTTGGAGAGGCAGGGACTAATTAGGAACAGTCAGCATGGTTTTGTGAGAGGAAAATCATGTCTCACGAATTTGATTGAGTTTTTTGAAGGGGTAACCAAGAAGATAGATGAGGGCTGTGCAGTAGACGTGGTCTACATGGACTTCAGCAAAGCATTTGACAAGGTACCGCATGGTAGGTTGTTACATAAGGTTAAATCTCATGGGATCCAAGGTGAGGTAGCCAATTGGATACAAAATTGGCTTGACGACAGAAGACAGAGGGTGGTTGTCGAGGGTTGTTTTTCAAACTGGATGCCTGTGTCCAGCGGTGTGCCTCAGGGATCGGTGCTGGGTCCGCTGTTATTTGTTATTTATATTAATGATTTGGATGAGAATTTAGGAGGCATGGTTAGTAAGTTTGCAGATGACACCAAGATTGGTGGCATTGTGGACAGTGAAGAAGGTTATCTAGGATTGCAACGGGATCTTGATAAATTGGGCCAGTGGGCCGATGAATGGCAGATGGAGTTTAATTTAGATAAATGTGAGGTGATGCATTTTGGTAGATCGAATCGGGCCAGGACCTACTCCGTTAATGGTAGGGCGTTGGGGAGAGTTATAGAACAAAGAGATCTAGGAGTACAGATTCATAGCTCCTTGAAAGTGGAGTCACAGGTGGATAGGGTGGTGAAGAAGGCATTCAGCATGCTTGGTTTCATTGGTCAGAACATTGAATGCAGGAGTTGGGATGTCTTGTTGAAGTTGTACAGGGCATTGGTGAGGCCACACTTGGAGTACTGTGTACAGTTCTGGTCACCCTATTATAGAAAGGATATTATTAAACTAGAAAGAGTGCAGAAAAGATTTACTAGGATGCTACCGGGACTTGATGGTTTGACTTACAGGGAGAGGTTAGACAGACTGGGACTTTATTCCCTGGAGAGTAGGAGGTTAAGGGGTGATCTTATAGAAGTCTATAAAATAATGAGGGGCATAGATAAGGTCGATAGTCAAAATCTTTTCCCAAAGGTAGGGGAGTCTATAACGAGGGGGCACAGATTTAAGGTGAGAGGGGAGAGATACAAAAGGATCCAGAGGGGCAATTTTTTCACTCAAAGGGTGGTGAGTGTCTGGAACGAGCTGCCAGAGGCAGTAGTAGAGGCGGGTACAATTTTGTCTTTTAAAAAGCATTTGGACAGTTACATGGGGAAGATGGGTATCGAGGGATATGGGCCAAGTGCAGGCAATTGGGACTAGCTTAGTGGTATAAACTGGGCGACATGGACATGTTGGGCCGAAGGGCCTGTTTCCATGTTGTAACTTCTATGATTCTATGATTCTATGATGCTGCAGTGTCATTGCTGTGCTATATTACATGACTGCCATGTTTGGGAGAAGGTTAGAAAGCCATATTTGGGATGTTGTTCAGATCCAGTGATCTAATTGTTTATAGGGATTTATCATTGGTAACCCCACTAAAGGAAATGCCTGAAAAGTCATACTCTCATCTGCAGTTTATTTATCTTACTTGAAATAAATCCCTGTAGGGATAGGCCCCATTATTCTATTCCTTCCTCACTTTTCCCTTCCTCTTGCAATCTAAAGGCTTTTCAAATACAAGCTTGGTGTCAGATAACCACTACTTCATTTATGTCATCTTCTCTCCTGTACTTTTCCATCTTGATGTTTTCCTGCACTATGGGTCATAGACCTTAACCTAGATTTCCCAATAACAAAACCACAAGCAGGATTATTGTTAGGTGTAGATAATAATCATTATTAAATTTGATGATAAAGAAGATATTTTTGCACTAATATTGATGTTTTACGATGTAGAAAAATCGACGGGCATTCATGCTGAAACATTTAAAGTAACACTTTCATTTACTACCTCACCAGGTTTAGTAGTGTTGGTGTGATACAATGGCTGCTATCAGTTTCAGCTACAGACATAGTGAAAGTCAAATGAACGGAGGTAAGAATCAAACTGAATTTAAACTGAAGTGACCAAGTGAGTTCAGCTTCTAGCCAATTTGTCTAATAACCTGATTTTTCTCTTTTAAAGATAGACAGCAGCTATACGCAGGGGAATAGAGTAACATTCTGCACATTTACTTCACCATTTCTTCCCACACCAGACATTGCCTGCCCTCTACCAACCACCTCATATTCCCTATCGCTGTAGTTTAGTGGAGAGTTGCAGTGCAGTCATAACATGAAGTGATATTTTCCGTATATAGTTCCTGTGTTTCCATGTTCTTTCCTTCATTCATTTTCTTTTTTTGATATCTGCACGATTCTCCTGTTATTTATTTTCCCTCTGCACACATTGTTTTTTCTTTTTAACATTTCTCTTTCCCAAGCCCCCTGCTTTGGATCTTGAGAACGCAGTCAACACATGTATTCATACAGGAACAAGATACCCACTGAGGTTCATCATGGAAGCATTCATGATCTTATATTTTGTTTATGAATCTCAGAATCATGGCAGCTGTTTGTTTAGTTATCTGGAGTTGTGAAATCCCATAGAAATGGACATTTGGAGGAAGTCCCATTCCCCCCCCAAATATCCTTTTGTGGGCCTGGGTATCCATGGAAGATATGAATCCTTGCATCGATAGGAGCTATGGAGTTGGTAAGTGGATTGTGACACTGATATGTTTGCTTGATACAGTAGTCATGATGTGGAGATGCCGGTGATGGACTGGGGTTGACAAATGTAAGGAATCTTACAACACCAGGTTATAGTCCAACAGTTTTATTTGAAAATCACAAGCTTTCGGAGATTATCTCCTTCGTCAGGTCACCTGACGAAGGAGAGAGCCTCCGAAAGCTTGTGATTTTCAAATAAAACTGTTGGACTATAATCTGGTGTTGTAAGATTCCGTACATTGATACAGTAGTGTTATGGTACTGGCAACCCACAAATTGAGTTCAAATCCCATGATGGATCTGCGGTATAGTAAGCAAAGTGGCAGCAGTTTTTATTTAATGTTCCTTGGTCCAGATGAGACCACCGATAAGATTAAGAAGTTCCACCACTTTAATCTTCGCATCTTTGAACTTTAGATTTCAGCTTTGAGTTCTGCTGCAAAGAATCTGAATTTCGTTCACTTTAAAGCCAAAGCGAAACATAAAGTCTGAACTAATCTTAGCAAAGTGATTCCTTTCATGGCTCCTTAACAACGGGTGTTTTGTATTCAGGGCATGTCTCCAGCCCCAGCAGCACTGCACAGCAGAAGAGGAACCCAAACAGACCATTAGAGCAAATGACCTTTCAATTCAACCACACTTTCGATTCTGCTGTAATCAAAGTCTGTTTGAAATGCTTTTTAAAAATTCTATCTTCTGTAATGGATGCTAAGTGTAAAGATATACACGCTTCATTTCCACTTAATGGAAATGATATTGTTCATGCTTCATTCATAACACTTGACCAGCATTCCCCATGTATCTTTATACAAACAAATGATCATGTTTGTAATTGCAGAGTCTAAATGGCATCAAGTATACAAAGTAGAATTTTTCTGACTATGACAAGGAAGCCTCTCTTTTCAAATGGCTCTTGGCTGACATTTTCAGATGACAGGCCCACTTTTGATGATCAGTTCCACCTGAATACCTCTCAGGAAAATCTAAACCATTTTCTCTCTGGACAGTCCACCCTTTCTTCCTGATGGAATCTTTAGAGTTGTAAATTCATGTTTGGTTAAAAGGATAACAAGAAAGCTGTTACCCAGAGATAGATGCAGTCTGCATCATGTCTTTCATGACAGTAGTGGTAAAGCTTCTTAGCTCTTGCCAAATGTACAGTAGGTCAAAGGGGAAAAACAGTCTGGAGTAGCCTGAGGGATTAATAGCTCAAATATTTACCTCACGGTGGTGTGGTCGCTGTCTGGTTTGAATCCTACTGTTTGCTGACCCTTAGACCTATCCGCCACATGTATTTAATTTAACCATAACTGAGTAGGGCCAGTAGGTTAAAAGGTTTGTAAAAGCAGAACTTCTTGCCTTCAGGAAACATACTGAGATTTCTTGTTGCAGTACCACAGTATTTGTGGCAATCCAGAAGGTCTGGGACCACACAACCAGTTACCTTCTGAAAAATAACTCCATATATAGAATCTCTTTATACAGACTTAATTGATTACCACACTTCCAACACATTCACTCTGTTTCTCTCTCACACACACAGACTGTGTCACTCCTTGGTGTGCATTGAGTACATGTATCGCAAAATTGTGCGCTCCCAGCTGCCATTTTCCGTCTATTTACTTTAATAAATAAAATGTGCAATAAAGTCATATAACAAATTATCAACATTTATATTATGAGCCAGAATTCAGTGAAACATTAAACTGAGATTTTATGAAATTCCCAGTGCACCTTCCCACCCACTCTTTATCCTCCGTATATCCTCAATTTGTTGAAATCAAGATTGATTGTGCCGCCTCTTATTTGTCCTTTCCTAGGACCTGAACTCTGTTGAGTCTCTGTTAACCCTTAACCTTCCCATCCTCCTGCAATCTATAGGCTTGGTGGCACCTAATTGATGATTTTTGCATATTCCTGCCCTTTTTAAATTGATGGTGTTCCATATTATGGACCTGAGCCCTTTATCTAGGTTTCTTGATAAAACAAAAAGTCACAAAATACAAGTGCACCAGGTTTTGTACTGCAACCCTTCATTGATATGTAGTCTGTAGAGTTTTTGTTTGCCTGATAAGGACTCTTTCCCCATTGGGACACTTGCCTAAGACCAGCGTACTTAGAGTTGACAAGGTTTAAGGACCCCCAAGTGTGTGCAAGGACTGTTGGAGTTTAACTAGCTAAAATAATACTGTTTATCAGCACATGCACTGAGCTTGCTGTTGCTTATCCAGCTGGGGCTATCATACTCATTAAGACATTGGCTTGCTGGATTCGCTGGAGCTGAGTGGAAAGAATGCCATGCCCTAACGACATGTCCACAGGCAGGCTGATCAATCAATCAGTTATTTCCCTAGTTGAGGAATTACAGAGTCTGTCACAAAGCATTGACTCGGTTATAATCTTGCATTATCAGGCGTATTACCTTGAAATCAACTTGATCTTTCCTCCCCAAGCAAGTAAGCACTAAATAGTCATTAGGCAAGTGATGAGCACAGGTTTGAGATGTCTTTAAACAGACAGCAGGTACCAGGTACTTCTGCTATAGCAGAGTGAGCAGCATAACTCACCAGGAAATATGTGATTGCATTGCCATCAGCCTCCTGATCACATTGTGGACAACAACTTGCATTTATATAGCACCTTTTAAAGTAGAAAAATGACCCAAGGTGCTTCAAAAAAAAATGTGTGCAGAGCCAAAGGAAGAGATATTAAGAGAGTGACCAAAAGAGGTGGGTTTTATGGATGGTCTTAAAGGAGGAGAGGAAAGTGACAAGGCAGAGGGGTATAAGGAGAGAATTCCAGAGCATGGAGCCTTGGTAGCTGAAGGCACGGCCACCAATGATGGGGCAAAGGGAGGTCATACACAACAGCTGATCAAATGAGGTCTTCACTTGTTGAGGGTGCAGAGGTTCAGCAGCAGATGCTTGTTTCTCTGTAACCTAATCAAGATAAGCACCGAACCCTGGATGTATGAGTGTATGTTCTTATATCTGGCTTACAGGTAATGTCTTCTAGCAGCTATTGTTCCAAGACTCAGATTTTCCTCAGTTAGTTGCTGCGTAGAACTATAAATGTTTACAGTGTAGAAAGAGGCCAGTCAGCCCATCTTGTTTATGCTGGCTTTCTGCTAAAGCAATCCAAACTAATTCCACTGCCTTATGTCATCCTTTATTATCAGGACTACCCCACCCCTCCTTTTCCATTTTGTCTGTCTTTTGAAAAGTCAAGTACCCTGGAATATTTCGTTCCCAACCTTGGTCACATTGCAACCACGTCTCAATAATGGCTACTAGATCAAACTCATTTATCTCTATTTGTGCCATTAATTCATCCTATCTTGTTCTGAATGCTTCATACATTCAGATGAAGCACCTTTATTTTTAACTTTTTACTATTTTTCCCTGATGCACTGAAACTCCCTGTCCCTTCCTGACACACTCTGCTTATTTTTACCCAAATCACTACACTGCTCTATGGCCTTGACTTTTCTCTTTAGATTTATAAATTTACCTGAACCCCCCCCACCCCCCACTTTTTTAGTTTAAAGCCCCATCTGCCACCCTGGTTATTCGATTTGCCAGGACACTGGTCCCAGCCTGGTTTAAGTGGAGTCCATCCCAATGGAACAGCTCCCTCTTTTCCCAATACTGGTGTCAGTGCCCCATGAATTGAAACCTCTATCTCTCACACCATGCATTTAACTCTCTGATCTGTTTGACCCTATGCCAATTTGCGTGTGGCTCAGGTAGTAATCCAGAGGTAATTACCTTTAAGATTCTGCTTATTAATTTGGACCGTAGCTCCTCAAACTTCCTCAGCAGAACCTCACTCCTAGTTCTACCTATGTCGTTGGTTATTCTCTAGAGTTTCGAAGGTTAAGGGGTGATCTGATCGAAGTTTATAAGATATTAAGGGGAACAGATAGGGTGGATAGAGAGAAACTATTTCCGCTGGTTGGGGATTTTAGGAGTAGGGGGCACAGTCTAAAAATTAGAGCCAGACCTTTCAGGAGTGAGATTAGAAAACATTTCTACACACAAAGGGTGGTAGAAGTTTGGAACTCTCTTCCGCAAATGGCAATTGATGCTAGCTCAATTGTTAAATTTAAATAGGAGATAGATAGCTTTTTGGCAACCAAAGGTATTAAGGGATATGGGCCAAAGGCAGGTATATGGAGCTAGATCACAGATCAGCCATGATCTTATCAAATGGGGGAGCAGGCACGAGGGGCTGAATGGCCTACTCTGGTTCCTATGTTCCTATGTTCCTAAGTGGACCACAACAACTGGATCCTCCCCCTCATGTTCCAAGTTCATCTCCAGCCGTGAGTAGATATCTTTAACCCTGGCACCGGGCAAACAACACAGCCTTCGGGACTCCCAGTTGTGGCTGCAGAAAACAGTATCTATCCCCCTGACTATACTATCCCCTACCATTACCACATTCCTTTTTACTCCCCCCCCACATGAATGGCCTCCTGTACCATGGTGCCGTTGTCAAATTGCCCATCCTCCCTGCAGTCTTTGTTCTCATCCACACAGGTAGCAAGTACCTCGTATCTGTTGGACAAGGTCAAAGGCTGAGGCTCCTCCATCACTGCATCCTGGGTTGCCATACCTGCCTGACTCACAGTCACATCCTCCTGTCCCTGACCATTGACCAAATATAAACTACAACCTAACCTAAGGGATGTGACTGCCTCCTGGATCAAAGTGTCCAGGTAACTCTCCCCCTCCCTGATGCATTGCAATGTCTGCAGCTCGAACTCCAGCTCAACAACTCTGAGCCGAAGCTCCTCGAGTTGCAGATGTGGTTGCTCGGGATCTCACTGGTCTCCACAAATTCCCACATGCTGCATTTACGACACACCATCTGCCCTGCCATCCCAATCTAACCTTGTTTTATATATTTAATTAGTTAATTTTTTTATTCACTTGATATTTTTAGTTTTATTAACTAATTAGTTCATATAGCTTAAGTTATTAATTTAATAAAGTAATAGCAAGTCATAGTTTCCCAGCTCTTCGTTTAAACCACTGCCCTAGCTTAGAGAGCAAAAGAGCGGTAATACTCACTAACCAAATACCTACCTGCTGTCTTGTGCTGTCACTCCTTGATGGTTTTTCTGTCTGTTTTTGATTTCACCCTTTTATAGGGAGAGATTCCTGGGCTTCTCGCTCAGGTCCGCTCTCTCGTATGTTGAATAGTTTGCACACTTTTCAAGGTGAGGGATTGCAATGAGAATGAAAAGGATTTGTATTCTGTCACTGAACGCTCCCAGGTCAGTATTAGCACAGGCCATGCCTACATTCCCCATTTCACTGATTTTACACATGCTGTGTACTAGGAATGAGCTCCAGATTGAATTGCAAATCTGAAAATGATCTAAATTGGATATTTTGAGGATAAGTCAAGAATCTATGCATGTTGCCCTGTTCGGTTCAGTCCTTTTGAGTTTGGGTTGGCCTGACCTTTAAAAGGATGAAAAAGTCGGCAAATGCACGAATGTCCACAGTCATCACATGCTCTTTTCTCTATCCTTGAAAGTAGTGGACAGACAGTTCATTTAAAGCCATAACAAGAAAGGTAATTTTAAAAAGTACATATCCTTTATGTACTTGTTACTAACTTGGTCTAGTGATGGGAAGCTGATTCCTGGGAGCCTAATGTAAGACAGAGCATTTGGTCCTCGATAGTCTGTTTTGCGTTAGTTTTCCCTACCTGTCAAGTAAAAGCAATCTGATCCCTGCCAATCTAATGGCACAGCACATAATCCATGGTCTCTGGTGATGAAGGGGAGCCAATCCGTCTGGTCAACAGAGCTGTTGATGTGACTAACATTTCCATCTACTTTTTATTAGCTTTTTGGCTAATTTCTAGTTTAGTTCAAGGTCTTCAATGAAACACGCCACACACGTGAATCCCCCTGAGGCCAGGCTTTATTTTTAATATGTAGATTCCACAATAATACAATTCATATACTAAATACACATGAGTGCACATGTAAATGAAAAATGATGAAGCTTCTAGTAGATATTGTTCTGACTTAAAAATATTTTTTTTCTGTATTCATTTCCATGGGGATATTTTCCTGACACTTTCAAAATTTTCATAGAACTGCTTCCAGGTATTCTACTATTGTATTTCTATAGCAAATTAACCAAAAACCCAATTTTTCAATGATGAAAAGCACAATTCATGTTGTGTAAAATAGTTTCATATATTAATAATCAGTAAGATCAATATCTGTTTATTTTTCTACTTAGCAATGATTAAATCTGCTGTCCCCATATAAAATGATAGATTATATTTTTCACAGGCTTCCCAAGTATACACTAATCCACAGTCAAGTCCTGCATTCTAAGAGGGCACTTTTAATTCAAAAGCAGTAAAATGAGATATCTCACTACACAAGCTGAAACAGGGGACCGCATGCTGAGTACTTTTAACAATCACACGTCACCTTATGCTGTAACCAACACCCTATTCCATATTTTAGCACCTGATCTGCTGAAGGGACATTTATTTGTCTGTGTGTTAGTTCTGTAATGGGAGTAGTACTTAATAAATACCAGTATAGGCCTAGCATTTAATTCTGTATGGAACAATTACAGTGCTGAGAAATACTGCAGGGGATCTATAGTTCTACGAAATGTTAAAATAGCTTTGAGTCTCACTTAGCTTTTATTCTTGTTTGCTTGACTGACTCATCAACCGCTTCTGAAAGCTTACTGCATCATAATGGTTCCCATTAGTCATGGGAATGATGAAGGGGTGATAATGCTAATTGGTTTGATTACTAGGTCTACAGAAAAATGAGACCTTAATACATTTTGGTAGGAAGAATGAGGAGAGGTAATATAAACCAAATGATACAATTTTAAAGGGGATACAGGGACAGATAGACCTGGGGGTGGGCGTACACAAATCTTTGAATGTGGCAGGACAAGTTGAGAAGGCTGTTAATAAAGCATACGGTATCCTGGGCTTTATTAATAGGGGCATAGAATACGAAAGCAAGAAAGTTATGCTAAACCTTTAGAAAACACTGGTTAGGCCTCAGTTGGAGTATTGTGTTCAATTCTGGGTACCACACTTTAGGAAGAATTACAAGGCCTTCGAAAGGATGCAGAAGAGATTTACTAGAATGGTACCAGGGATGAGGGACTTCAGTTATGTGGAGAGACTGGAGAAGCTGGGGTTGTTCTCCTTAGAACAGAGAAAGCTAAGAGGTGATTTGTGAGAGGTGTTCAAAATCATGAAAGGTTTAGATAGAGTAAATAAGGAGAAACTGTTTCCAGTGGCAGATCGGTTGGTAACCAGAGGACACAGATTTAAGGTGATTGGCAAAAGAACCAGAGGACACATGCAGAAACATTTTTTTTACGCAGCGAGTTGTTATGTTTTGGAATGCACTGCCTGAAATGGTGGTGGAAGTAGATTCAATAGTAACTTTCAAAAGGGAATTGGATAAATACTTGAAGGGAAAAAATTTACAGGGCTATGGGGAAAGCAGGGGAGTGGGACTAATTGGATAGCTCTTTCAAAGAGCGGGCACAGGCACGATGGGCCTAATGGCCTCCTCCTGTGCTGTACCATACTATGATACTATGATAATGTTTAGCAGCATACTTTAGGGTGAGAATAATTATATTACAGCTAAAATTAAAGGTGAAAGAAGCTGGCCAAAGGAATATTCTGGATTAGGCCCAATGGATTTATTGAGTAATTGTGTAAAAGTGCCCTTTATTTAAAATATTTATGAAAAAGTACATATATTTCGTGAAATGACTGTACAATATATCACATGGTACTTACCGAGGAATGAATTAGTACATTGAGGGATTCAGTAAGTTGAGCCAACGTTGGGAACAGTGAGGATCAGGATAATTTGATAATGGTCGCTGCAGTATGGCTGGATCAGTGGTATTGAGCGACAAATAAAATGATGGACCTTGTGGGATTGGGGCATTGTCCTTTGTGGAGCTCTAGAAGGGGGTTGTTAGCTTGCAGCTCTGCTCTGGCTTTCTTCCGGGGTGGTCTGTATCATTGTGCCCGAGTCGTGTAAGCTTCCAGGAATGGCTTCCAAACTGATTGGTATCTCCTAAGGCTCAGGCAGAGCCCAAACATCTCCGCATCTGAATGGCATGTGTCCCACAGGGGTTTCACCCTGATGTTTGTTGTAGGGAGGGTTGTGCATCACCACAGAGGGTGAGTGGAATACAACATCTTGCAGCTCACATTGTCAGTTGCTAGCCTGCATTTTTTTTTGGGGGGGTGGGCGTGGTTAAGGGGCTCACTTAATAATTGGTGGGCCCAGCAGATACAAGCTTGGATCTGCAGCGATTGTGACTTTCAGGATTGCAGCCTAGAAGGGCTGAATGAAGCAGCAATACAGGAATGTATGAATCATTGTACCCCTTTAACTGCAACCTCTCCATCATTTGTTTCCAAGGAAGGGGTAGGATTTGTAGGCTCTAAGTATTATTCTGAGCTAGCCTCCTGCATTCTACTGTATTTGATGGTTGTGAGGGTCTGCTTCTACCCTCCTTTTAATTCCTCCCTCTGTCAACTGGTGGCCTCTCTAGAGCTTTTTGTTTTGACCTGGAGGCAAACATGGTACACAGGGCGGAGATATGATTGCAGTAAATTTATGGGGAGTGGAGGTACAGATCTGGGGGAGGGGGCTGCTTATGTTGGAGCGTTTGAGATTGGCTGGAAGAAGCATTTGATTTGAAAGGAGCTGAATGGATCGTGCTAGGTGTGGTGATAGTTGTTAGGGCACAATTTGGCCTCTTTCAAGAAATTTACTTCGTCTGGTGATGCCCTTGTTATGTCTAACTGAGAACCGAACTGTGGCAAAAACATCTGAAAGTTTTCCATTGCAGCCAGTTGGGGAAGAGTTGATAGGCCCTGAGGGATTTTCAAGGAAATGCAGACCTCTTTCCAGGTAGATAGTGTTTTTATTATATATAGCTTGTTTCTGGTTGCTTGCCAGCCTTTCTTGGGGGTGTTTGAAGGGTAGGTTGTGAAGGGAGATTGACTGACTGGTGGGCCTAGTTCCCATGCTTATCCAAGGCTTTTGGTTGCAGGCCATAATTCTCCACAGTTGGGCTGCCCAACAATTGTGCCTGAGATTGGGAGGGTTGAGCCTTGCTTCATGCTTGGGGAGCTGCTGTGTCTTGGGTGTATCCACGGTTTCTTGCCTGGCCACAGAAATTAGCGATCATAGAATCATCCAGTCCAGAAGAAAGCCTTTGCTTTTTATTCATTCATGGGATGTGGGTGTTGCTGGCAAGGCCAGCATTAATTGTCCATTCCAAATTGCACTTGAGAAGGTGGTGGTGAGCCACCTTCATGAACCGTTGCAGTCCGTGTGGTGAAGCTACTCCCACAGTGCTGTTAGGTAGGGAGTTCCAGGATTTTGACCCAGTGACGTTGAAGGAATGGCGATATATTTCCAAGTCAGGATGGTGTGACTTGGAGGGGAACGTGCAGGTGGTGGTGTTCCCATGTGCCTGCTGCCCCTGTCCTTCTAGGTGGTAGAGGTAGCGGGTTTGGGAGGTGCTGTCGAAGAAGCCTTGGCGAGTTGCTGCAGTGCATCCTGTAGATGGTACACACTGCAGCTACGGTGCACCGATAGTGAAGGGAGTGAATGTTTAGGGTGGTGGTTGGGGTGCCAATCAAGCGGGCTGCTTTGTCCTGGATGTTGTCGATCTTCTTGAGTGTTGTTGAAGCTGCACTCATCCAGGCAAGTGGAGAGTATTCCATCATACTCCTGACTTGTGCCTTGTAGATGGTGAAAAGGCTTTGGGGAGTCAGGAGGTGAGTCACACGCCGCAGAATACCCAGCCTCTGACCTGCTCTTGTAGCCATAGTATTTAAGTGGCTGGTCCAGTTAAGTTTCTGCTCAACAGTGATCCTCACAATGCTGATGGTGGGGGATTCGGCGATGGTAATGCCATTGAATGTCAAGGGGAGACGCATTGTGTCTGTGCCGGCTCTTTGAAAGAGCTATCTAATTAGTCCCACCATCTCACTCCTTCCCCATAGCCCTGCAAATTTTTCTCCTTCAAGTATTCATCCAATTTTCTTTTGAAGTTTGAGAGAGATGTGTGTCAAGGTTTCAGAATAGCTGCACTAGGAGGCTGACTGGTTACATATGAAAGAGCTACAGCAGGCAAGGAAGTACATTCATTTTTGTTGTGCTTGACCTTCCCAGGAGTGATAAGGATAGGTTGTTTTATCTGGCCAGGATTTGTAGGGACGAGGTTGGGGTGGGGTGGGGAGAGTTTTTTTCATGAATCATAGAATCATAGAATGGTTACAGCTCAGAAGGAGCTCCTGTCAGCTCTTTGTAAGAGCAATCCAGTTAGTCCCATTCTCCCGTTCTTTCTCCTTAGCCCTGCAAATCTTTTCCCTTCAAGTATTTATCCAAATCCTTTTTGAAAGCCATGATTGAATCTGCTTCCATTACCCTTTCAGGCAGTGCATTCCAGATCATAACTATTCGCTGCATAAAAAGTTGTTCCTCATGTTGCTTTTGGTTCTTTTGCCAATCACTTTAAATCTGTGCCCTCTGGTTCCTGACCCTTCCGCCAATGGAACAGTTTCTCTTTATTTACTTCATCTAAACCCCTGGAGTTACTGTTATCTCTAGATATTTAAAGCCAAACCCTGACTACGCAAAGGGTTTGAACTTGTGAATATGTTAGGGGGTGTCCTGCATAAGGGTTTCTTTGCGTCCAATTTTCCAATCCCCAGCCAAATGTACTGCAGGCCAGGCTCCCATGTAGCTTAGTTAAAATAGTGGGGCAGAGTTTATAGCAGAAAATTGTGTGGTGGTCCACCACTGTCTGGGCCCAGGAGTGCCTAATATGTGGGCCAGCACAAGCCCATTTTTTGCCAGGATTGGAGCGTTGAATCCATGATGTCTTGGCACTCAGTCCATTCTCTCCGCACCCACCACTGTTCTACTGAAAGCAATGAGCTATAGGACTGCTGAGAGCCAATGTTGAGTGGCAAAATATTTACCAAAAGTGGGAGAAAGCCCATCTTTCTTCACAATTAACAACCCATTCACAGAATCTATGGAATGTGCAGCATTGAGACATATGATTTCTGAGAATCTGATTTTACTTTAGTTAATTAACTGGCATTCTCTTGGTTTTCGTTTGAAGAGAAGATCTATTCACTCGTTTTAGTTTCCCAGCCTCAGGAAAGATGACTGCCTAGATCTGTGTGGTGCCATATTTAATAAGAATAATCACTTAGGTTTTTAAAAAATTAAATATGGAGGAAGAACGATTATGCTTTGGTTGAATAGTTAAAGATATGACCGCTTTGGGCATTGTGGAGTAGTCATTTAATGAAATGTTCACTTTAGGAATCTCATCGTTATACATTAAAAAGAAAAGATAGCCTTCAAGTCTTTAAAAAAATAATTTCCAGTCCTAAAAAGGTACAGATTATAATTATATCGCACTTTTTGAGGGCTAGACTTAATCAAACCTGATTTTGCCTCCCTTAAAAATAAAATACAATCCTAATAAATTGATTATTCCAATACTCTTCTGGCTGGCCTCCCATCTTCCACCCTCCATAAACTTGAGCTTATTCAAAACTCTGCTGCCCGTATCCTAACTCGCACCAAGTCCATCTCACCCATCACCCATGATTGCTGACTTACATTGGCTCCCAATCCACCAATGCCTTGATTTAAAAATTCTCATGTTTGTGTTCAAATCTCTCTCCCTATCTCTGTAACCTCCTTAGGTCCCACAGCTCTCTGAGAACTCTGCGTTCCTCCAATTCTGCTCTTTTGTGCATCTCCCAATTCCTTCATCCCACCATTGGCAGCCGTGCCTTCAGCTGTCTAGGCTCTAAGCTGTGGAATTACTTCCCCAAGCCTCTTGGCTTCTCCAACTCTCTCTCTCCTCCTTTTAAAACGCTGCTTAAAACTTACCTCTTCAATCAAGCATTTGGTCACCTGTCCTAATGTCTCCTTCTTTGGCTTGGTGTCAATTTTTGTCTGGTTATGGTACTGTGAGGCACCTTGGGATGACTTACTATGTTAAAGGTGCTATATAAATGCAAGTTGCTGTTGGTTGGAAAATAGCAAGCTAAATGTAAATTAGACTAAACAAGAGAGAGTGAAATGTATGAGGCCTGGATATTTTCCCATGAAGGTCAGTTATTGCAGGAGAAACATCATAAAAATCTTCAAAGATTAAAAAAATTGCTTTTGGAATAAATGTTCCATAACAGAGCTTTGCGGGAAGTAAAGAATTACCTTGATTGTACTGGAAGGTTGGCTTAATGCCTTAAGGCCCAACTTCATGTCGTAATTATTGGGAAAACAAGAAATGTTCTTCCAGTTCTCAGAGTACCAGCAAGGCATGAAATGCTTGGAATGAGGAATTTAGACAAAAATTGGGTGAGCATCATCATAAAATAAAGTATGGATTTAATGTGGCAAGCTGTTAAAATTACACAAAAGTGAGTCTGGTTCAAATTACAAACTTAATTCGGTTTCATTGCACAATTTGAGGAGCTACATGGACAACTGCAGCAAAAGAAAAGCTACTTCTGTGATTGTGATAAACTTCAAGAGGATATAGACAGGTTGGTGGCATGAGCGGACACGTGGCAGATGAAATGTGAGGTGATACATTTCGGTAGGAAGAATGAGGAGAGGCAATATAAAGTAAAGGGCACAATTCGAAAAGGGGTACAGGAACAGAGAGACCTGGGGGTATATGTACACAAATCATTGAAGGTGGCAGGGCAGGTTGAGAAAGGAGCTAAAAAAGCATATGGGATCCTGGGCTTTATAAATTGAGGCATAGAGTGCAAAAGCAAGGAAATCATGATGAACATTTATAAAACACTGGTTCGCCCACAATTGGAATGTTGTGTCTAGTTTTGCACACCGCACTTTTGGAAGTATGTGAAGGCTTTCGAGAGGCAGAAGAGGTTTACTAGAATGATTCCAGGGATGAGGGACTTTAGTTACGTGGATAGATTGGAGAAGCTGGGGTTGTTCTCCTTGGAACAGAGATGGTTGCGAGGAGATTTGATAGACGTATTCAAAATCATGAAGCGTCTAGACAGAGTGGATAGAGAGAAACTGTTCCCATTGGCGGAAGGGTCAAGAACCAGAGGACATGGAATTATGGTGATTGGCAAAAGAACCAAAGGTGACATAAGGAAAAACGTTTTCACACAGCGAGTGATTAGGATCTGGAATGTAGATGGTGGGGTGGTGGAGGCAGATTCAATCATGGTCTTCAAAAGGGAACTGGATGAATACTTGAAAGTAAAAAATTTGCAGGGCTACAGGGGTAGGGTGGGGGAGTGGAACTAGCTGGATTGCTCTTGCATAGAGCCGGCACGGACTCGATGGGCCAAATGACCTCCTTCCATGCTGTAACCTTTCTATGATTCTATGATTCTGGAAAACATGAGTGGCAAAGGACCAAGAAGCTCAAAATGAATATGATGTGACCTATTTTACATCCGTCCCTGTGGGTCTTGCTGTGATTTTCGGTAATCTTGGTGAGATGATGAGATATTCCCGCAATTAATGCCAGACATGCAGAATAGGGAAAACTGAAACCCAATATTTAACTGTACGTTATGTCTACTTACTGCCAAAGTTAGGACCCTGACCCGCTGTACAATGATGCTGTTGAAGGATATTAGAAATATGATAATTCTAGAAATTTACTGATAATAGAAACTGTTTTAAGAGCATCGGAGAGAGTCTGTCTCCCTGCAGTTTGATTAGTTATCAGGATAGTTACTCCTGATTGGCTGAATAGACTCAATCTCTAGTGTGCGTAGCATTTGCTTGGTAATTTGACGTTCATCGTCAGTTACTACAGACGAAAGGAATTGGTGCTGTGATGTCCCTGACACAATATGCATGTGTGTGGTTGGATGCAATTATATAGAATGGGACCTTCCTTATGCTCACTTTTATATCTTCATTTTCCTGGTTAACAAAGCCTTAAGTGAGACATCATTACACAGCTTCTTCTGTCACTTATATTTCATCTCCTCTTCTTGATGAATAAAACTAGATAATGTTTCTTTTGTTATTTGTCCTGTGCTTATCTTCACTTCTATGCATGGAATATTACTATACTATATGGGTAAAATGAATGTGGAGACTCTCGATTATCCACCATTGCGCATATAATGAAGGTGCTCACCTCGTAAATGTCAACATAAGGGTACATAGACTTAGGAAATGAGAGGTTGGCACCTGGAACTGAAAATGTACTCGATATTTAGCGGATGGAATTTGCCCCATAACCTTGAACAACATTTACATGGGAGACAAGGCCACAGATTTACCTCATTTACCTCATTTCATCACCTGGCTTGTCTATGCAGAGAACCAGCTTGTGATTGAGAGACTTAACTGTGTAGGTATAAGGGCCTAGAAATTGGTTTGGCTGGAACTGGTAGGCCCAATGCACGCCCGATTTTGGACCTTGAGACCAGTAGGCTGTGGAGGCTTACTGGGCATCACCTGGCAGCTCGCCAGTGAATCAAATTTGAATTTTGGGCCACTGCATTGCCGGCAGTGGCCCTCAGGTAGGCCATGGGGAGGATGGAAAATAATGGGAAGGGAGCCAGAAATGGTCTTCGACACTACAGTCGAGCCAGGCGGAGCACTCCTGCACTTGCCGGCTCCACTTTCAGGTAAGTATTTTTTTTAAAAAAGTATCTTTTGGGTGGCAGCCTCCCATCGTCCCTTTAAGGTTAGGCCGCATGTAGGCCTGGTTTTCCCTGAATGTATCCAGCCCCCGCGGCCGCGTTCAGGGTAGACCAATTTGGGGAAGGGACCCGAGACAGGTGTTAGGCCATTTGCATATGCTTGTTTCAAGCAGGGGCTGTGGACGCCTCTTTTCCTGCCTTCACCAATATGGCAGATGATGCACTTTTGGTGCAGAAGGTGCGCGCGCCTGCCATATTGCACCTGTAAAATGGGCACGGCATCTACCAAGTTCTAGGCCAATACCAAGAGAAAAATCAAGAGCAACATTGCAGATAGTCAAGAAGATAACATTATTCATTCAAAGAGATATACTTTCAAATTAGGCTCAGGTGTTTCTAATTGAACTACTGGAAGCGAGCATGAAACTTACCAACTGGGAACATGAATATTGTAATGGCACCTATTAGCCTACAGTTGGATTTTGGCACAGTTCAAAGATGGATCCAGTTTATTAATTGGCACCTGCCATCAGCACATAGTCGCAGACATGCTTGTTCTTTGCCCTGGCATCAATAACAGGTCAAATTTGAAAGGTGTGCTACTTCGGTGAGCTGCAGCTATATTTCTTACACACACAATAACCAGCTATTGAGAAGTGATGTTGGTAAGAGCCTAGTAGGAAGTATGAAAACACTGAAGAAAGCTGGCGAGTCAAGTCAAATGGTTTGAAACATACATCATCATTACTGTGGAGGGGGAACATTATGGAAAGCACTTTATAAAATTCAGCACAGCGGTCACTAAATTGGAGAATGCAACTATCAATTTCTGTGTCATTTCTGTTGGATCACGTGGATCAGAACATGTTCTTGCAAACAGATAGAGTCACAGAGGAAACCTAAGAGACAATATCCCAAAATGTTGCACTTAGTAACTTCTGCACTCACCGTGGCACGATGCCACGCTCTGGGTGTACTCTTACCAACACCTCGGCCACAAATTCCTACAGGTTCTTGGATTCAATTTTACCGATGTGACCACATAAAGTATAAAGAGGGAGAAAAAGTGATAGTTTGAACATTTTTGTTAATAAGTCAAGAAAAATTGGAAGTCCTACCTTTCCAAATCCTGCAGAGTGAAATTGATACTGATAACCCATTAGAGTTATGCAAATTAGATTAATTTGAAAATTGGTTTTTCGCTGCAATCAAACAACCTAAATCCTATTCTACAGGAAATAATCCTATAGGGAGAATGAGGTTCTTAATTAGTTATGCTAATTGGACATGATTTGCATGTATAGTTTTAATTTTTGGTGGGATGAATATTGTTTTCATCACAGTAATAGATGTGAGTGTAGGGGAACATCAGCATCAAATCCAGCACAGGGTAAAACTCCCTCTACAATTCCCACTTCATGCACTCACCTTTCTTGTCACCTCTCTGAGTGAGACTGATCATTTACTGACAATTCGCTCTGAAATGTGGGCAGTTTTGTGCAATGGATTTGCACCTATTTGGGGACTTCCTGAGTCTGCTCAAACACATTTCACTTAGGACCATTACAAACAGCAGAGTGAATAGACCCTCATCCTGTACATTATCCTGGGCTAGATTTATATTTGGTGCCCAGAGGTGAAGGGCAATGTTTCAACATATGGACTCTTCTAACTATGTAAAAAAGGTTAATGAGAAAGGAAATGTTTCCTTATAACTCAACATCAGTAAATCCTATCTTTATGAAAATTGAAGAACATTATTAAGCTGTTGAGGGTATTAGCCAATTATGATCAGATCTAATTTATGCAAGTAAATTAGATTAATTACAAGATATGACTAATCTTATGTAGTTTACAATACTCAAGGTTGGACCACCATAGTGCAATAGATAATAAAATACCAGTTTACAGCCTTTCATTAACTGTAATGTTAAATCAGATATGTCCGTCACAGTCACTTCAATGGGAGGGATCCTGTTTAAATACCTGGGTTCAAAGTACCATGTTATTGCTGTTTTGTGAAATTAAGATTCAAACAGTCTCCCACTGCTTTGGTTTCACACCATTTAAACTTTTTTTAATGGTGGCAGAGAGTCAATTGCCCCATCAACTATTTGGTATTATTAAAATCTAACCATGATTTGGATGCTGGTGAACTGAGCTCTGCTTTCCCTGGGCAAAGAATAGTGTGCGGTGGGCAGTATAACTCAAATCCAGTAGGCTTGTATTGCTCTAACCTGGTACAGATCTTAAAGCATCACCAGTAATTTTGGGATGTTTTATTACGTTAAAGGCACCATATAAATGCAAGTTCACCTTGTTGTAATTTAACAATGCACTTATATGTACCTTTAGTGTTAAGATCAAAATTAATTAAAATACTTAAGTTTTTATTTTTTCTCTTTTATACACATTGATAAGGCACAGTTTGGAGAATTGTTCAGTCAACACACATTTTAATGAATCAATTCAATGTATCTGTGAGCCTACTTATTTCTTCCAGCACAGTAAAATTGATTAAGGATTTGATAATCTCTATCCCCCCCCCACCACTCCTCTGGCTATATGTAATCTGGAAATCATCAAACATATTTGATATTCTGCTCTCGGTGTGTGTGTGTGTGTGTGTGTGGAGGGGGGTACAGCTTTTAATTTTGATGTTATATACAAAATCAGTAAGTGGGTACAGGAACGCTCCAGGGTACCAATCATTCTGCTCTCACTATAATCATATCCACTTCATTTTATCATCCAGACCATGTGGGTTTTAATATGATTTGATCAGGCCTGAATTCCACACATGGTGGAAGGCTATAGCTAGGCTGGAAATCACAAGGAGTCTCAAGGATCAAACGGCCAATAACTGGTTAATTTGACTGATTCATTAGTCATTGTGCAGAAAACTTCTTCTGCCTGAATAATTGTAAAATCAGTAAATTTAAATGACCAGACGATCAGCCAAAAGCTCATTTTTAATGTGAATTCCAATTTTTGATCTGCTGTAAATCAGGCAGAGAACTTGCTTATGTCTGGATGCAATTATCTAGTGTGTGTGTGTGTGCGCATGTCTCCACATGTATATTTTTGTTTGTGTCTGCATGTGTGCATTGTCTACATGTAGATATAGGTCTGCATGTGTGTTTGTGCATGTTCACATGCATGTGTATACTTGTGCATGTTCACATGCATGTGTATACTTGTACATGCATTTGCAGGTGTATGTTTGTGTGCACAAGTGCATGTTTGTGTGCATGCTGTGCTCATGTGTTTGTATGCATTGCATATTTGTGTGTGTGAGATTAAGACTGATAATAGACTGCTCGCATGGAGGAGATTAACAAAATGACTTAGCATTAATGTTCGAGTTACTCTGATGTCAGGATATCTAGATATATAGCTAGTAAACAAGCAGCATAGAATGAACATTTTGCTATTAAGTTTGTTGATGCTGATAATTGTTTCTCTGATCCATAGATTTGTGAAAAGCTGAGATGTTCTGAAATTATTTTCCACCGTCTCAGTCTGAGAGCTGGACTCATCAGATGTGCATGAAGCGTAGAATCTCTCCTCAGATTTATACTCTCCAGATCCTGCAGCTGCGGCTTTTTTCTGAATGAAAATTATGCCCTTGGAGACTGTTGTCAGGGTTACGCTTCACAATGTAGGGCTGGGATATTAGTGACTTTCCAACAAAAAAGCATATTTATACGATCACTGTATGTGGAGGGAGGGAAGGAATTATTCTGGAGGGCAAAAACAACACAAATTGCTCTTCTGCATAAACTACCTCCTTTTGATTCCCCTCCCTTCTTGCACCATCCATCCTCACCTCACCTTTGATATCAGATGTGAAGAACTCATGGGATTTTTGTTTCCAAAATCAAAGCCATCCACTCAGCCATCTTTGCCTCCTCTCTTCAGTCATCACACCTCCCTAAGGCCCCTTCAGTTTCTGCCCAGCCACCTCTTCCACAATCCTACACCCCACCCTCATAAAACCCTCCAAACTCATTCTTCATCCCTACACTCTGCAGTTTTTCCCCTATCTCCTATCCCTTACCCTCATCAGTCTCACTTCCTTCATGAAGCTCACCACCTATTCCTTTAACCCTCTCCTGACTCAATCTTCTCCTTCTCAGCCCATACTTGCTAACATTGTCAACATTTCTCATTGTGAAGGGTGGAGGTGAAGCAAATCAGGATGAGAACATTGTCTGCGTTTGTTCCTATCTCCTTGAAATGCTGCCATCAACGTTCTTGTTTAAAAGGTCCACTGGTGATCCCTCCATCTTCACGAACTACCATCCTACCTCGAATCTGCCTTTTCTCTCCAAGATTCTTGAACATGTTGTTGCCACCCAACTATGGGCTCACCTCTCCTATCACCCCCCTGTTTGAGTCCCTCCAAAGCAGTTTCCAGCCAGCCCATAGCACTGAGACTTTTCTGGTCAAAGTATTCAATGGTGCCCGTGCCACGATGGCCCCTTGCTATGGGGTACATTCATTCAGAAAATGAGGCCTTGATTGTTGAGGGAATTCTCAGTAGATTGCCAACTGGATCTTGTGTAAATCCTCAGCTCCCACCTTGCAGAGAGGTCAGTTTATCAGGGTCAGAAAAACCCTGGTTTTACTTTTTGTTTTTTGCATTTGGAGTGTTAACAACTAAAATGTGCAGAACATTCAGGTTGCAAAAGTTTTATATAGATTTTGTTAAGATTTATCCCATTGAAAAACAATCTAACTGAGATAGAGCTATGCACAAAATAGGAATGATGCAAATCTGAAATAAAAACAGAAACTGTTAGAAATATAAGGCAGGTCGATCAACAACTGGAAACGAAAGTTAAATTAACATTCTTGGTATCCATTTCGTTTCTGAAGAAATGTCACACCCAAACATTAGCCTCCAGCAATTTCTATTGTTAATATAACTGAAGAATGTTGAACTATGTGCACATATGAGTTCTCTCTGCCCTTGCTGGTTACTATTTTCACTGAAGCACTGATCATTAGAACGTTTTCTCACATCGTAAAGGATTAAAAAATATGACAGTGAAAAAAACCTGAGGTTAATAAAATTGACCTTTCATTTCCAGCTGTGCCTAACCTTTTTGAGCATTATTTTTCTCTTTTGTCTGTCCAATCCCTCGACCTGAGGCTCTACCTCAGATTTACCTTTCCTTCAGCTCTCTAATTTTCCTTCCTGGCTAAGGTCAGACTACCTCAACTCCTTCCCAGCTTTCTGCAATAACTTTGTTTGCTCTCTCTTCCTGGCTTTGGTCAATCTCTATCTCTGATTTCTGGCAGTGCTCAGGTATCATTTTAGCCTCTTCTCTCCATCCCAGTTCTGTGTAGTCTTTGTCTCATGCCCTGTTGTCTGTTTAGAAGCACCAAAGAAAGAAATAACTTACATTTATATAGTGCCTTTTACAACTAAAGGGCATCCCAAAGTGCTTCACAGCCAATGAAGTAGTTTTGAAGTGTAGTCACTGTTGTAATGTAGGAAAACATGGCAACCAATTTGCTTACAGCAAGGTCCCACAAACAGCAAAGAGATAATGAACAGATAATCTGTTTTGGTGGTTGATTGAGGAATAAACGTTGGCACGGAGAATGCCCTTGCTCTTCAAATAGTGTCATAAAATCTTTTACGTTCACCTGAGAGGGCAGACAGGGCCTCAGTTTATCTCATCTATGACAGTGTAGCACTCCCTCAGTACTGCACTGAAGTGTCAGCCTAGATTATGTGCTCCGGTCTCTTACATCATTGCAGCAACTCCAATATAATTTGCATCCACTACCATCAAAATAAGAATATGAGCTACTTTTTCACACTATACTCACAGCTGGGCAGAGCAGATGAAGGGGATAATTTTCTGAGTACATGTCAGCAGCAAGAAATCTCCCAGAAAATCACAAGAGCATCATCAATGATTTCCCCTCCATTCAATTTAAAGGATAGAAAATTGTGGGCAGTCTGCTTATGATTAGCCAACACACACCATGGGCGGGCAAGGCCCCTTACTGGGGGTGGGCGAGGACCCTCGCCGGGGACGAACGAGGTCCCTCACCTCAGGTGGGCAAAGTCCCTCTCCATGGGCGGGTGCGGTCCCTCATTACTGTTAATTAGGCAAACGTGGCAGCCAATTTGAGCAGAACAAGGCCCCACGAACAGCCAATGAGATAAGTGAACAGTTGATCTGTTTTTGTGGTGTTGATCGAGTGATAAATTTTGGCCAGGTCATCAGGAGAACTTCCTGCTCTTCCAAAGTGCTATGGGATCTTTTATACCCACCTGAGGCAGGCAGATAGAGGGCTCCATTTAATATTTCATCTGAAAGAAATGAAGTTTGTTTTGCGCCACGGTGCAAAATGCGATACAGTTAAAGCCTTTAGAAAAGAAAGATGATTCTTTGTGAAATATGATGGTTCTTAAATTGCTGCATCTGCAGAAATCTTGTTTAAGGAAGGTGCTGGTCACCAATGAATAATTTATGCTAGGTTAGCTGGATGCTCTGTAGCTTTATTTGATTTATCTTGTGGGGGTGGGAGCGAGGAGAAACTATGTCAAATCTTTCTTCAGTAGATTAATGCTTTAGATAAGGTCCAGGATAGAGCAGATTGTACATGGTCTGTGGGTGAATTGGCTTTGCTCATTCCATGTTTTATTATGTGGTACATGTGTCACAAAGAAATTGTTGTAATTCCAGGTGACACCGGGTGCTCCTATATTCTGATATTAAGTTGGTAGAATGTTTGTCGGAGGTTTACTCCTGTATGAAACCTATTCCCTGACCCATGGCAGCTAGTCTGGAAGGACTTGTACAGCAGGTTTAAAATCCATAAATTAGGCTCATAACATCTACTGTACATGGGTTATGGAGATGGTCGATGCTCAGGTTTGAAACCGAAGGAGATTCCATGTGGGAGAGGGAGAACATGTTGAAGGGGAGGTCATGGAGAAAATGCAAATAACAGAATCTAATTGTTTCACTCGCGATTTGATAGTGAAACATCCTGTTTAGTCGAGATCCAGTTAGTGTAGACGTCATGATTTGGAAAAGGAAAGAACCACAAGAGGGCAGTCAGACCGCATGCTTCCTGTACATTGGAAAGTAAGACGAACTGCTGTTTGTCTCCTCGTGCACATTCCAACCCATCACCATGTATGTCAACAGACAAAATGTATAGCTGGTAAATTGCACCTCATTTGTTAAGACATGCGTGAATACGCTTGCCTGAGCGGCCTTGCATTTGTTACAAATGTTCTCCTGCTGAACGAAAATGAATCTTTTCAGAGAGGACAGGAGTCACTTGATGTTCTAACTGTGTTGAAAATGGGAGACAAAATGCAGGAAGTGGAGTGAATCCTGGCTGACAGTGATAAATGCATTAGGCAATTCTAATCTTTTTTCTTCGTTTTTTAACTTGGGATGAATGCCGCTGAAATCCCAGACAGATATAAGATCCAGCACAGGCTTGTCCCAACAACGGCAGAGACAAATTGCCTCTCCTCCTGCCCACTGGCATATATTAATCCTGTGACTGTGATAGATGGTATTAATGAAGGCCAGAGAGAGCAGTTTGCACTGTAAGTTGAAGTCCATTGGCTCTCAGGTGAAACAACATTATCACACAAATCGAGTTCTAATATTGTGCAGAAGGTGCCTATTATTTACTGAGTATCCTCAAAGCTCTCTTCTTGGTGGAAATTGCTGTCATTTTTCAAGGGATTTATTAAATGTACTCTCAACGTAAAAGACTTTGGAAAACACAAGCACAACAGTTCAGCAAGCTTGTACATGACCGTGCTGGATGTCGTTAGATATTTCAATCCCCGGCTTTGGTTCCTAATGTTAATGTGTTTTTTTTTAATGGTACTATTGGCTCTTTGTAGTCATCATGCTCAAAATAAACTGAGAAAATTGCATGTAAATAAAGGAAATTGCCCTCGTCGTATTAAAGGCTATTATAATTGCCACCAAGGTTTTGATGACACACTACTGTAAAAGATGGAACTCCTCTGATGACTTAGTGAGTAAACGCACAACACGGGGTGGCACCTAAGCCACAGGTTCCTAGGTTCAATCCATGGTTTGTAGCGAGTTAGTTGATCTCAGCCGGTGGGTGGCAGGCGGCATCACAATTTCAGTCTCCCCCAGGTTAGGGTTAGGGCTTGGGAAAAATCCACAAGGGCTCCACTCCTGAACATTATCCAATGACTCCTGCTGAAAGGGTGTGTGAGTGAATGAATAACACGCCTGATTGATGAATAACCTGCCCACACTCACTGTCAAGGCTCTTTTTTTTTTATCCGTTCATGGGATGTGGGCGTCGCTGACAAGGCCGGCATTTATTGCCCATCCCTAATTGCCCTTGAGAAGGTGGTGGTGAGCCGCTGCCTACAACCGCTGCAGTCCGTGTGGTGAAGGTTCTCCCACAGTGCTGTTAGGAAGGGAGTTCCAGGATTTTGACCCAGCGACGATGAAGGAACAGCGATATACTTCCATGTTGGGATGGTGTGAGACTTGTAGGGGAATGTGCAGGTAGTGTTGTTCCCATGTGCAAGCTGCCCTTGTCCTTCTAGGTGGTAGAGGTCGTGGGTTTAGGAGGTGCTGTCGAAGATGCCTAGGTGAGTTGCTGCAGTGCATCCTGTGGATGGTGCACACTGCAGCCACCGTGTGCCGGTGGTGGAGGAAGTGAATGTTTAGGGTGGTGGATGGGGTGCCAATCAAGCGGGCTGCTTTGTCCTGGATGGTGTCAAACTTCTTGATTGTTGTTGGAGCTGCACTCATCCAAGCAAGTGGAGAGTATTCCATCACACTCCTGACTTGTGCCTTGTAGATGGTGGAAAGGCTTTGGGGAGTCAGGAGGTGAGTCACTCGCCACAGAATACCCAGCCTCTGACCTGCTCTTGTAGCCACAGTATTTATGTGGCTGGTCCAGTTAAGTTTCTGGTCAATAGTGACCCCCATGATGTTGATGGTGGGGGATTTGGCAATGGTAATGCCGTTGAATGTCAAGGGGAGGTGGTTAGATTATCTCTTGCTGGAGATGGTCATTGCCTGGCACTTGTCTGGAGCGAATGTTACTTGCCATTTATCAGCCCAAGCCTGGATGTTGTCCAGGTCATGCTGTAGCGGACACGGATTGCTTCATTATCTGAGGGATTGCGATGGGAACTGAACACTCTGCAATCGTCAGTGAACATCCCCATTTCTGACCTTATGATGGAGTGAAGGTCATTGATGAAGCAGCTGAAGATGGTTGGGCCTAGAACACTGCCTTGAGGAACTCCTGCAGCAATGTCCTGGGACTGAGATGATTGGCCTCCAACAACCACTACCATCTTCCTTTGTACTAGGTATGACTCCAGCCACTGGAGAGTTTTCCCCCTGATTCCCATTGACTTCAATTTTACTAGGGCTCCTTGGTGCCACACTCGGTCAAATGCTGCCTTGATGTCAAGGGCAGTTACTCTCACCTCACCTCTGGAATTCAGCTCTTTTGTCCATGTTTGGACCAAGGCTGTAATGAGGTCTGGAGCCAAGTGGTCCTGGCGGAACCCAAACGGAGCATCGGTGAGCAGGTTATTGGTGAGTAAGTGCCGCTTGATAGCACTGTCGACAACACCTTCCATCACTTTGCTGATGATTGAGAGTAGACTGATGGGACGATTATTGGCCGGATTGAATTTGTCCTGCTTTTTGTGGACAGGACTTACCTGGGCAATTTTCCACATTGTTGGGTAGATGCCAGTGTTGCAGTTGTACTGGAACAGTTTGGCTAGAGGTGCAGCTAGTTCTGGAGCACAAGTCTTCAGCACTACAGCCGGGATGTTGTCGGGGCCCATAGCCTTTGCTGTATCCAGTGCACTCAGCCGTTTCTTGATATCACGTGGAGTGAATAGAACTGGCTGAAGGCTGGCTTCTGTGATGGTGGGGATATTGGGAGGAGGCCGAGATGAATCATCTACTTGGCACTTCTGGCTGAAGATGGTTGCACCTAAAGAATAGGTGAGGCTGTAGGGGAATGTCACCATACCTCAGCAAGAGTCAGTGCTTATGGCAGAGAAAATTGAAAAAACATTAAAAAAATATAATACACAATGTATTATAAAAGGGTTTCATAAAATAATAGGGTAATTTTTTTTATCTTTAGTACTCACAGTTCAGATCTTTGTGCACTTGGGGTGTGTGTATTGGCAAATGGTCGTGAACCCAAATTCCCAATATGCATCCTTGGTGTGTGAAGGTCTGCGCGGGAGTGAAAAACATAACCTTTTGTTTGTGTGACTTTACATTTTTAAACTTTGTACTTCAATGTCTAAATTCAAGTCATGTTTCCCAGGTTTCAATATGAAGTATTCCACTGTATGATATTCTATAACTTCTATGGTATATATAGATTTACTCAGCATGTATGGATACAAACAACATTTGTACTGGTATTATGCTGATTACTTCATCTTACCTCCCATTTTCTAACACTGGGAATAAAATATTTAATGCCAACAGGTTCATAACTGCTGTATGTTCTAATTTTACAGCATAAGAACGTAAGAAATAGGAGCAGGAGTAGGCCACATGGCCCCTCGAGCCTGCTCTGCCATTCAGTCAGATCATGGCTGATCTTCAACCTCAACTCCACTTTCCTGCCTGGTCCCCATACCCCTGATTCCCCTAGAGTCCAAAAATCTATCTATCTCAGCCTTTAATATACTCAATGACTCAGCATCCACAGCCCTCTGGGGTAGAGAGTTCCAAGGATTCAGAACCCTCTAAGTGAAGAAATTCCTCCTCATCTCAGACTTAAATGGTCAACCCCTTATCCTAAGACTATGCCCCCTCGTTCTCGACTCTCCAGCCAGGTGAAACCACCTCTCAGCATCTACCCCCTGTCAAGCCCCCTCATAATCTTATATGTTTCAATGAGATCACCTCTCATTCTTCTAAACGCCAGAGTGTACAGGCCCATTCTACTCAACCTCTCCTCATAGGACAACCCTCTCATCCCAGGAATTAATCTAGTGAACCTCCGTTGCACCGCCTCTAAGGCAAGTATATCCTTCCTTAAATAAGGAGACCAAAACTGTACATAGTACTGGGTATAGCATCCTATATTGTCTTCCTTGGTGTTAGAATCTGAGTTATGGATGTCCTGGCTTTATAATGAAATGACACCTTAACAATCAGATCCATATAAAATTGTGTGACACTGGTGAATCCCCTGCAGTATTCAACACATGCTTGAAGATTTTGAAAATAAGATTCACCCATTCTGGTATGAGGATCCTCATGATGCATACAGTGGCCTCTATTTTAACAGCCCCCACCCCACCCTGATGGACGGGAGAGGGTCAGGGGGGTGTTAAAATATCAGAATTGAGCAACTTAACCCCAACCTGACCCCATTCCCGGCCATCAGGAATGAGCAATGTCAGGCAATGGATTATATTATAGCATCTTTTGTATCAAAATGTTTGGGAATGACAATTGGAAGCTTTTGATTAAGTTTAATTTCTTCCCTCATGTTAGAAGCCTTTTCAGTGAGTGTATTGTGGAAATAAAAACTTGGAAGATGAGTGAACTCTTTCAGGAATGGTTACTTTTATTTGACAGATGCCTGATATAGAGATGTGGAAGATGGTGCTATTTGTGCTCTCTGCCCAGCCTATCTTGAATTGCTTGTCTTCCTGCGTCCCAATATGACAAGTGTGGTACAGCCTTGTGATCAGTGAGTCACAAAAGCTTTGAAGCAACAAAACAGAAAGACACTGGTAAGTCACAATGTGGCCACAATAGACAATCAGATGAAAGCAAAATAAATCAGCGTCAAGCAGTCTATTGAGATGCCACATACTTGGCTGGCTGGCTGGCGCATCACTGCTTTCACAATAGCTAGTTAGGAGGAAGACCCCTGTCCACCATCACCACTGGAAGCCAGGTGAAAATGGCAATGGCCTCCTGGAGTACAAGTGACATTTAATGATATTGTGCACTTGCGTAACAATCTTGTGACAATAGCAACTAATTACTGCGTTATTCAGATGTCTGTTAGTGTCTGATGCAGCTTCAGATGAAGAAACATAGTGAATTGAGCATTAAAAACATGCACAACCTGCAATTTTGGTGACAAATTCTGTTTTAAAAATGGAATCAGAGGAAGGTTTAAGAGTGTGGGCTGCTCACCTTTTGAGCGCTCTACCTCTCACGATTTGGTCAGTCCCCTTCCCTCATTTCTTACAGTTGTGTGGAGCACCGAACAGAGTAGATCGAGAGAAAAGATTTTTATTAGAACAAAGCAGCCTGTAAAAAAAATAACTTTACTCCACCTGCAGAGCAGAGTGCACTCAGCTACCATTACAACTGTACAGTTAAACTACAAATAGACAAATGCAGTTTCTAAGAATATATTTTTATACAGTTGTACAATGATTTATTAAACATGACATTTCTGCTACTTACTATGCAGTTAGGAGGAGAAAGGAGACAATGAAAAAAGGGAACAAGTTCTGAAAGTAACGGGGCTAAGAAGAAATGGAGGGGAGAGAGAGATACAAAGAGAAAATGAGAGAGGAAGAGATACAGAGAGAGAGCATCTATTTTTCCACAAATATTCCAGAGCATTGTTGATCAAAAGCTATCACTGCTGCCAGATAACCAATTTCTCAAGAAAGAGCTCTGTCACCTCTTTTCAAGATTTCAGGAAACCTAGATGACTGGTCGTAAAAAAAAAAGCCTCATCAGTTGTCAGCTGCCGTCTGCTGGCACCAGTTCAGTTATATAGTCATCTAGTGAAGATCCAAATCCAAATTACATTGAGCAGTTTTTCCTCATAGCGCTTGGGTATAAGGGGAAAGTCAGGTCGGCTCTGTTACAAGCCCTCTGCCGTGCCTGACTTTCCCCTGTGTGCTCTGCCTCGGTGAGCCGTTATGCCAAAACACTTTAAGAACAAACTCCAGCCTGATAACTCCAGAAAAGTTCAAAAGATGTTAGCCTGAAATTACCATTGCAGATATTAGCAGATGAATGCTTAATGTGCTTATATGACACTCACACTTCAGTGGCGGTGTTAACCCATTTAAAACAAATGTTTGTCCATTAATAGGAACAACAGTATTTACTTTAACGCTTCCAGATATGACCTGAGGTGAATGGTTTGTTTTGTCCTACATTATTTACTCCTGATAATTCAAAATTGTTTTGGCATTAAAATAATTTAAATTATTCAAAAATTTGAATTAAACAACTTTGAATGAATTGACTCACTCCCTTTCCTTATAATGGCCATCAAACCAGAGCTGCTTCCTGAATAGTCTCCGATTCCCCAGGTTGTATCTGGAAACCTTCCAGGCAGGTAACTACTGTTGTTGATATTAGCGGCAAATGTTTATTTAAATGGATCCAACATCTCTGCTGAAGTGTAAAAGAAAGAGTGTTTATCATTCACCCATTAACATCAGCAACAGTCATTTTAGGCTGATATCTTTTCTGGAGTTATCAGGGTGGATTTTCCTCTCATAGTATTGTGGCATAACGAATCACCGAGGTGGAGCACATAGGGGAAGGTCAGGTGGGGAGGGTGGCACACCAGTAACAGTCTATCTAACTCTCCTTTATAGCTGTTGACCAGACAATCCTTGATACCCAAGCGCATAAGAGGAAAAAACTGCCTCAATCTAGTCCATTCCAAAGAGGATTTGGATCTTCTTCGCTAAATGACGATATAACTGAACTGGCACTTGGGAGACAGCAGTTGACAATTGATGAGGCTCTTTTTTTTTACTACTAGTCATCTAGGTTTTTATAACACTAGAATACAAGAGACATTCATTCATACAGCTACTGTAATTCATAGACTTGCATACACAGTTAATCAGACTATTGCTCAAAACATACAGTACTTTCTCAGATCCTTACAGTAAACACAGTTAAGACCATCTAGGTGCTGTAATTTAGCTGCTGTAAACTTTGTCTCAGGGTAATCTACTGCTTTGTAAGTGTACCATCCACATGAGATATGAGTTGCTGGCAGCAAGTTCAGGGCTGTAATTCAACTGAGTGGTTCTGATGACATCATCATCAACCACAAAAGTAAAGTGATTTATAAATGTCACCCGCCCTTCAGACTTAATCAACCTGAAGCTCACTGCCATCTAGTTATCCTATATATTATAGGTACAATTTTGTGAGGTTCCGCTTTCAGCGCGCAGTCCCACTGGTGGTGAGTGTTGGCCTGTAAATCAAGGCTACAATGTCATATCCTGGCAGAATTCCACATATATTCCATATATTTTTTTTTTACCATTGCACAGAGGGCACGTTGAGTGCAGGATATTTGTAGGGCCATAGGTGAAAGGGCAACAAAGCTGATTGCGTGTAAGATAGGGCGAAATTCTTTTAATCACAATTAGGAGAATGCCTGTCTCATCTAATTAATGATCTATTGATGAAAATACATTCAGGAATTGTACCTTTCAAAGCCATATACTCCCACGATTTCATTAATTATGGAAGAAAGGCAGGCATCTCCCATTTTGCATTTAAAAAAAAAAGGAATGTCACTCCCTCAAAAATGATATGATATTATCTGACAGCCGGAGATACAGTATTAGAAGCACTTTTGGAAGTGGATTATCAAAGGTGAACTGCTCTTCTTTTTGGTTCGGTTCCCCATCCTTCCTGAAGGTGTTGGCTCATACTGAATTACCAGTACCACAGGATCCAGCAGGCCTCCAGCACCTTATCCAAGTGACCATTCTTCATGAGTGAGCCTGGACAATTAGTGCTGGCAGGTTATTTGATCATGGCAGCTATCACAGCTCAGTCCGTTTCCTACATCACAACAGTGACTACACTTCAAAAATACTTCATTGGCTGTAAAGCGCTTTGGGACATCCTGAGGTCATGAAAAGCGCCATATAAATGCAAGTCTTTCTTTCTTTCAATCCTACCCTCACTTGAAATCCCGATACCTTTTCAGCAGATGTCACTGAATAGTGATCAGGAATAGAAACTCTGACGGATATTTCCCCTCCCAGTCCAGAGGTATTGAGGTTACTTATGCCTCCCCCCATCCCCCCAACAAGTGCCACCTCATCTGAGGCAAAAGTACATTTTTTAATGCATGTCATTGTACAATATTACACAAATTATTCTGCATTTCATCATTCGTCAAAGGCCCAGCATCCTTTTTGTTTTATTCGTTCGTGTGATGTGGGCGTCACTGGCAAGGCCGGCATTTATTGCCCATCCTTAATTGCCTTTGAGAAGGTGGTGGTGAGCCGTCTTCTTGAACCGCTGCAGTCCGTGTGGTGAAGGTTTTTCCACAGTGCTGTTAGGTAGGGAGTTCCAGGATTCCTGCAAGGTCCCATATCCCACAGCCCAATAATGTGTCAGATACTATGTCATTCAGCATTACCACAATATCAAAACAAGGAACAGTGTCAATTTAAACAAAGAAAAAATGTGATTTCATGTAAATGACACTAGATTTCTGTCAGCTCTTTACAGATAGCAACCCAATCCTCTGGTTGACAGATAAAGAAACTGTTCAGGCTTTATCTTTTCTGGTTTATTATATTTGAAATATCTCATTGCAGTGATGCCTTGCATGGTCAACATCCAATATCCTCTGTATCTCTCCAGGTATCTAGAGGTACATCACAACATACTGTCCCCACTATACCCCAATACATCGAGGACAGTTTTATGCTGTAGAACTGAAATAGAAAAAAACACAAATAAATAATTTTGTTCAATTTCATCTCTCATTTAGGGGATAAATTGCCACCAAAATCATTGCTAAGGTGTCTTTTCTAATTGTCCACTATTCTTTAACTGCAGCCAAAGGTAGCTCAACTCAATATCTATGTATGCATTAGCAGGATTGTAATGTGACGGAACCACCAATGCATCCAAACCAAAACTGGGCTTTTGCTAATTAACCTCGTCAATGGCCATCAAATGTTCTGGAAAAAATCAATATTTTCCATTTATATTCCAGAGACCCCTGACCTAAAGGTCAGGTTATTTTATTGAGATTTCTGTACAGAAAGTGATGAGTCACTGGTTCATGATCCTCTCATATAAAAAACATAGAAAAAGCTGTCTGCAATGTAACACGGGCAAAGCAACTGTTTTACAGAGTCTGGATAAAGTCCAATTTCACTTTTATTATATGTGATGCCCGAATTTTCTTACTGGTATTTTGGGATTGCATGATTCCATGATTCTACCTGTCTATAATTAGACCTATTGATTTTTAGTAACCAAAGAAGTTAAATTATGTTTTGATCACATGGGATTATGGGACTTTACTCTTGTTTTGGGGATCACTCGGGTAGTTTTGCGAGGGGTGCATCAATCGTGTTTTTACGCTGGGACTGTGTTGTGCTGCTCAAGGCTCTCGTATGCTCAGCACCGCAAGCTCATTACAAACTATGTAAATGAGGGTAATGCTTCCCTAACTCTGAATTTGTTACAGTTTGCCACATAGAAGCGACAACACTTAGGCAACCTAAAAGGAGGAGCTTTTGGAACTTCCAGTTTCTGGACTTTGTGAGTTTTCTTAAAAGTGTGTTGCCTTGTTTTGGGAATGACAGATTTTCAATCCTATTTTTGACATTTTGAGTTGCCTTTCTTGTTTTTAGTTAGCTGCATTTTTTTTGCCCTATTATTTTGAATTCTTTATTTCTTCCCTATGTAGGGAGTTTAACTCTTTATTTCAGCACCTTAAACTTGGAGGTTGAGCATTCCTCAGAAAATTCCTCTTGCTCTCGGGGAGTTGAAGGATAAGTAGATATTCAACAGGAATGCACAGAGGTAGACCTACCTGTATCTCAAGCGTTTGTCCCGAGCTGCCATTGTCCAAATATAAGGGTCACTGATCCCACCAGACCACCTTGGGCATGTCAGAGAAGATGTGCCTTTGCCACCTATGCTCCACCAGAGCAGCCTTTCTCCAGGCCTGGACTGTACCCTTAGGTGGCATCTTGTACAAGTAGAAAAGTAGTCTTGAGATTTTGGAGTTCAAAAAAGCACATGCTCAATGTTGGAAATGTGCCCAACCTGAGTGTCAGTAAGTAATTATGCATCATGCAGTTAAGTTGTGTTACAATAACTTGAGGTATAATGCCCTTCGAAGATGTGAGCATAGCAA
This sequence comes from Heptranchias perlo, assembly GCF_035084215.1. Taxonomy (NCBI): domain Eukaryota; kingdom Metazoa; phylum Chordata; class Chondrichthyes; order Hexanchiformes; family Hexanchidae; genus Heptranchias; species Heptranchias perlo. The sequence goes on along the minus strand of NC_090357.1, from coordinate 15,146,524 downwards.
GATTTTCAATTGTATGTTGTATCTTGAATCGGTGCCTACTGAAATTTGGATATGCAGAACATGCAATGAGAAAGCTGTACATTTGTGTGAGGGCTTGGCATGGATGACCAGTAAATGCCAACCAGGTTGACAGGCAACACTTTGTGGCATGCAATCTTGGGCCATCTACCCAATATGTGGTACTGTTGACTAATCTTATCTTGTTGAATTCTTTAAAGTGTGCTGCCTTCTGCATCTGATCCCAGGTCCTGTAGGCACTGCAAACAGGAATAAGCTTGGTCAATGCTGCCAGAAATGGTGCACTCCTGTCCTCCTGAGGAGGATATCCTGAAGTGCCCAACTCATGCAGCAGACTGTCCACTTTGCCAGCCAGTGAACATAGATTCAGATGCTGTACCACTCTGTCACTTCCCAAAAACACTATTTCATGTCTCCACATTGGGTTTCCTTTCATTTTTCTGGCAGTCCTCTCCCCTTTGCCCAACCCCAGCCTTAGTAAAGACTAATGAATATCCAAAATTCATTTGAAGTTTTATAAAGGCTGAAACTATATTTGTTTTTGTCCCCATATGCAGCCATTTAACTTTAAGTGTGCACACCTGTTGAAATTTGCACATCTCCATATGGCTAGCTCCCTCAACAAGATCAAAATTGTGGGCTGTGGGCTCACTGTGCCTTTGGTTGGCTTTGTGGCAGCAGCTAGGTAAAAAAGCTTAATCTTAACCGGGATCACAAAATTTGCCCCTATGCTCCATGATTCTGTCCATTTTACCGTGAAATACACAAATATGTGGCCTTTGATGTATCATAGCAGGTACAGCACTGGAGAAGGCCATTCGGCTCATCGTGCCTGTGCTGGCTCTTTGAAAGAGCCATTCAATTGGTCCCATTCCTGTGCTCTTTGTATTGTGCTCTTGTACGACTCTCAAAAACTGTACCACCGAGAGGCTCTGCAAGTCAATCCATTTGTTCTCCGACATTTGCTTATTATGCACCGGAAGGATCATGCTGGTTGCTGTGTGCAACATCATACAAATATTCTTTTTGAATTATTTATGCTAAGATACTGCTGGTCCTGGCAGATGTTGGGAGCACCTAACCCAAGATCACACACTTTCAGTTGGTAATTTTCCATCCATTAGCTGAGAGTGCAGAATTCCTTGATATGCATGTTGGGAGCGACACTGTGTAATTTGTACCCTGATGTCATTACACATAGCAACCAGAGCAATTCCTTCGACCTTCTCACGTCAGAATAAACTTTATACTCTGTAACATTTTGCTTCTGATAGAAAAAGAACAGTACCCCTTTAAAAGGTTAAATACATGTCAATATCTTATGCAAATACTAATTTAAAAAGAAACAGGAAAAAACACGAGAAATAATGAAAATGAAATTACATTTTTAATGAGATTTTTATCTCTTAACCTATGATGAGCTCTGGAACTGAATTATCTTGTAATTATATTAGCATTGTGGTAACTTGAATCAGATTGAAACATAGTTCAGTTTTCTTTGAGCACATGCAGGGCATCGAAGCCCAACAACGGAACTCGATAGTGATGTTTTCAAATCCCTCCATGGCCTCGCCCCTCCCTATCTCTGTAACCTCATTCAGCCCTACAACCCTTCAAGATCCCTGTGCTCCTCCAATTCTGGCCACTGACCTGATTTTCTTCACTCCATCATTGGTGACCGTGCCTTCAGCTGCCTGGGCCCTAATCTCTGGAATTCCCTCCCTAAACCTCTCTGCCTCTCTCCCTCTCTCTCCTCTTTTAAGACGCTCCTTAAAACCCACCTCTTCGACCAAGGTTTTGGTCAACTGTCCTAATATTTTCTTATGTGGCTCAGTGTCAAATTTTGTTTGATAATTGCTCCTGTGAAGTGCCTTGGGACTTTTGACTATGTTAAAGGTGCTATATAAATGCAAGTTGTTGTTGTGGATGATTTTCTGACCTGGCATGAGGAGCAGTGTGCAAATCGTACCCACTGACCTATGGTGCTCTGACTACCTCTCCCTCCACCTCCCCCCGCCCCCCCCATGAATGTCTGGAGTCAGCCGAAGTAAAATATGGTGGTGCAGCTCGTGGCATGTGATTTGGAATGCATTAATAGTGCGCTACTGGGGGATTTCAAGCCTTGCAGCAGCTTAAGGGCCAGGGATTATGAATATTAAAATTTGGAAGACAGCAAGCTTCTGTGGAAAACAAAAAGCGATGACTGGAAGGAGTTACCCACTCATCCAAGGGCACAGTTGTGATTCTTCTAGAGGATGTGAGGAGGGGATCCTTCTTCAGCCCTGAGTGCTGTCGACTCCCAAGAAGGGAAGTCTGGGAGAATGGGAGGAGGTGGCCAGCAATGTGAATACCACCTCCATAACACTGTGTGGCTGGAAGCACCATGCAGGAAAAAGCTTAGTGATCTTACCAGGTCAGCCGAGGTAGGAGAACCAATCGTTACCTTCCATTGATGCTTAGTGTGAATGGCACTGACCTCCCCATTCACACTGTCTAAACCTTATCACCAATGCCCATGTGACAACAGGGTGCCCTTAACACACCCAGCCTTCCCTGCAAGTGTTCCTTCAACGCGTCCTTGCATGTATTCAGCCCAAATGTATCCTCCCATCTAATGTAGCTGACATATCTTCACACCCACTGTTGGCTGCATTCTGGGACTTGGCTATTACTGCATGATATCTTAACAATTGAACCGATTCACTTCTTTTAGTCTTCTTGCAGGAGAAGACAACCCATAAAAACTGAGAGATCACTTAACAGGAGGACAACCTCCTAACTTTAGACTACTAAGCCCATATGAAAAAGCCATCGAAATCTTGGAAGGTGCTCTCTTGAATTTAGAAGGTTGAGGACTGATCTAATCAAGGTCTTTAAAATGATAAAGGGATTCAATAGGGTGGATAACAGAGAAACTATTTCCTCTGGTGGGGGAATCTAGAACAAGAGGGCATAATCTTAAAATTAGAGCCAGGCCATTTAGGAGTGAAATCAGGAAGCACTTTTTTCACACAAAGGGTAATGGAAATCTCCAACTTACTCCCCCAAAAGGCTGCGGACCTGGGTCAATTGAAATTTCTAAGATTGAGATTAATAGATGTTTGTTGAGTAAGGGTATAAAGGGAGATGGAGCAAAGGCAGGTAAATGGATTTGAGGTACAGAACAACAATGATCTAATTGAATGGTGGAATAGGCTCGGGGGGCTGAATGGCCTACTCCTGTTCCTATGTTCCTAAAACATCTCTTAAATGAGCTTGATACACATGAACTACTTTCAAATGTATTGCTTTTGATTTTGTTTAGGGGGGAACTCAGGGTCTTAGATTTACACTGCACAGCAGGTGCCGCCTAGCATTTTACTGACATCAGGTATCGTATGGCTGAGGTATGATTTCTGCTGATGAATGCTACAAAACTGGCATGTTTACAGCATGATAAAGCAAATGATATTAGAGAGCAGGACAAGCTGTGTTGTGTACTGGAGGAGCTGGTATTCATTTGTCTCACATCTTAGAGACATACAGCAGCTATATAAATAGCATGTTTCCTGTACAAAATGGTATACCTATCCCATATATCACTCCACAGTGCCCATTCCACAGATATGTCACTTACAATTTGAAAACAAGATAAATCAGACAGTTCTAATATTCTGTCTGCACATGTGAGCAATCTATCATTTAAAGACACATGTTATGTGATGTATGTTATTGTTTACTAGATACTGAGACAAGAGACCATTCATTCCCACTAAACTCTGGAAAGTTGCTCATTTGTTAACTAAATTGAGTGAAGGTAGTAGAACCAATTTTGTCAAATTGGTTCAACCAAATACTCAGAGTTGATCAATTGTCTGTCTCCTTTCTTGTAGGCATTAAATTCTTGGTGGTGCATGGTATCACAGCTGACTTCTGGTACCTCACCCACATAGCCATTCTTAATATGTGAGCCTAAACAATCATTGTGCCCAGGCTATTCAGCTACTGAATGGGGTTGTTTTCTTTGGAACAGGAGGAGGCTGAGGGGAGATTTAATTGAGGTTTATAAAATTATGAGGGGCCTAGACAGAGTGGATAGGAAGGACCTTGTTCCCTTAGCAGAGGGGCCATTAACCAGGGGGCATAGATTTAAAGTAATTGGTAGAAGGAGACATTTTCTCACCCAGAGGGTGGTAGGGGTCTGAAACTCACTGCCTGGAAGGGTGGTAGAGGCAGAAACCCTCATCGCATTTAAAAGGTGCTTGGATGTGCACTTGAGGTGCCGTAACCTACAGGGCTACGGACCAAGAGATGGAAAGTGGGATTTGGCTGAATGGCTCTTTTTCGGCTGGCACAGACACGATGGGCAGAATGGCCTCCACCTGCGCCTTAAATTTCTTGATTTTATATTTCCTTCCAATTTATTTATGTCCAACAGAACTTTGAACCATATATTAATAATTCAGAAAATTTGAAATTTCCATAATAGTAACACATAATTTCTAATTAACAATCATTGATTAAACCAGAAACTGAAATATACAAGCCTCTGAGACAGTTGCCCTGCATGGTATATGTGCTTATCACACATCATGGATATTTATGATGCTATCCATGTCCCTTAATGAAATGACAGCTTTGTAATCATACCCAAGTATCCATTATTTTCCATATATGTACTAAGTAGTTGTTGACAATCCAGGATATCTGTCATATATCTTCAAGCAGCTTCATTTTACCCTTTGACGTATGTCAGAGTTAGCTCTGCTGACCTGCCACATAACAGGAACAAAAGATAAAGCAAACTTTGCTTTTTAAATACTGGTTTTGGGCTATAACTCAATCTCTGGGTGGTGTTTATTCTCGAACTTTCTGGCATCATTAGAACTTGAATTATAGCCTTAAATTAGTGCCAGCCAGCTGCTATTATATATTTGTTGGCCTTCATAGGCTGTAATTCCAATCAAAATATTTGCAATACATTTAAATCCCTGCTTTCTGAAAATATCCCATTTAATTCCTGTGAAAGAAAATTAAGTGCCCATGTAATCAGTAAGAGCTATAAAAATGTTTTCTGCATATGGGTCTATTCTGATTATACATGGTACCATGGATCCTCTGATAAGACCAAGATGCAGTTTTTAAACACTTCACTGGGAAGGTTGTTGGCATTTTGTTGCTTTTTCTAAATCCCTTTGACTTTCATTACATGGTGTTAAAGTGTTCAATTAGTCATATTGTAGTGGGCAAATACTCCATTAAACTTACCTGATGCACTTAACTAATTGTTGCTTTCCATTTCAAACCTTGCTGCTGCAGTCCCTGATTGTGCATTAAATAATTAAAGTTTGATTGCAATAAAATGGAGACATGCACCATCAGATTCACCTGTTGTTCTTAGCCACTTATTGCTCTCGACTGTCATTTTAGCTCTTTTAGAGTGTGGTCTAAGTCTTGTTTAAAAATAAGAGGTTATGTTTGAAGCCTGTATAATTCATTGATAAGGAGACATTTTGAATATTGTGTGCAATTTTGGGCACCCTCTCTCAAAAGGAGGTTGAGAGAGAAAGCACGCGTACAGAGAAGGACAAGGACAAGGACAATTCAGGTACTTGGGCTCTAAGTTACAGAGATGCACAAAAATGAACTTGTTTGCAATGGAGAAAAATTTGGAAAAGACCTGATGCAGGCCTTTAAAATTATAAGAAATGTAGAGATTGTGGATGTAAGATTTTTTTAAACTTTGATTATAGAATTGTATGGTATTGCTAAAATGGTAGTAACCCTCAAGTAAGACTGAAGATTAAAAGAATTTTCTCTCCTATAGTGGAAATATGGGATAAATTATCAAAAGCAATGTTCATTAGTTGTTTTAAAAGGTGGTTAAATATCTGCTTAAGATAGAAGATCATGAAGATAATAGCTATAGATGATTGAATGCTTTGTGGAACACAATTATTCTTTGGCTGTTGGGCCCATGAATGTATCATCTGTGACATCTAAATGACCAGAATTGAACAACATGGGTTGTGAGGATAGATTGAGTTTTGGTTGATTATGGATGTGGAAATTTCACCTGGATTTTTTATTGGGGAAATTCTCCCTTGTGATAAGTTGTCTCTCTCAGGAGATTGAATGAGAGGAAAGCTGACATGATAAAATAAACTCTGGTTTGCAGAGGGAATGGTTTAATTGATCAAATGACCTTGATTTGTTATATTTTTGAAGCACAGGAAGGAAACTTGTGCTGAATATTTGTCTTTGTAACTCTTTAGATTAATTACTCTGTAAATTGTTTTGTGATGAAGTTGCCTTGAGCAAGCCCGATAAGTTCAAAGTTAACCTATTTGTTTGTTCACTTTCCCCAGCTGGTCATCATGATTTAGTGGTGGCTACTTGTTATCAATAGGCAGCTTAGATTGTTTTTCTCTGATTTAGTCTTCTCTTCCTCTGTGAGACTGTATGCATAAAAATGCTAATTTTTATATTTCTAAACAAATTGATGTCCCACAACATACTTCTAAACTTTAAAATAAACATTGTAGGAATGGGAAGCCTCAAGAAAATTTGGTTTTCTTTGGTTACTCTCTGAAACTTCATTCTACAAAGTCTGACCACTTAATAATGGGACATGCTGCAGTAAAAACTTTTCTTTCTCCATTTAGTAAGATTCAAAACGATAAAGAAGATTGAATTGGATATGACTAGCCTATTCCATGCCAGAGTCTATTTTCTTCAATGCTGGATAGCAGTGGTGAGCTACAGGTCATTGACAAGACTGTTAGTGGAAAAGTAACACAAACATTGATGGTGCATAAGCCAGACTCCATATTTATACCATGAACCCAAAAGAGTTGCTGCAGCTACAATTCAGCATTGTGTCAGTTAACAAAAAACATCTGCAGGCTACTTATGGAATTCTGCCCGAGAATGTTATCAACAAACTTTTTTTTAATGTAGAAGCTCAAATGCAGAGTTGCCTGGTGAACTAGATTTGGTGGTGCAAGCAATAGGGAATGGGAACAAAGCTCTGGGTTATATATTAACAGCTCAATATAAAATGTTCCAGGTGTTTCTGTGCTCTTGGTAACCTTCAGTTGTACTTTATGACACCTAATGTACAATACAGGCTTTGTAGCCTCTTCAAAATTAGTACAAGGTTAAGATGGGTGATGGGCAGCTCACGTTTTCTTAGGTTGTCCAAAGAGATTGTACATCTTATCATTTATTTTACTGATATTCAGTTACACATTGACACAAAGTATGAAAAGGTAAAAATAACTCAACTGGACAAAGCTTTTTTTTTCCACTCTAAAGTTTAGGATGACCAAAGGAGAGTGTAACTTTAATTATTCTGTTTAAACTTATGGCTAAATTAATAAGCTGGTTGAATAGAAATAACTGAATGTAATCATGAATTTGCAAATTTATGGCCAGTCATTTGAGAATTAGTACCACTCATAAATATCAGCAGGCTTTACAATGTTATCCGTCATCTTGCTCAATGATAATGTAAGATTCACTCATCAAAGCTAACTATGTATGTAGAGCACTGTGCTGAGACAAGGAGTGAAAGTTACAGTCTCAAACTTGGTAATTTATGGGGCAGCAGCGAGAGACTTTCAATTCACGTGCACTACGTGCAATTGGAGAACATTTCATTGAAGAGTAAGTGCGGTAGGTCACTGAAGGGCTCCGACATATGCTTTGGTTCTCTTTCTGTTCTAGTACAATTAGATATGAAAAGTTGTCACAGCAGATAAAGAACATACTATGAAAATAATGCTTCAGTCTTGCCTCAAAAAAGCAACAAAAGATTCTTCAGCTCATAGCACTTCAAGAGACCTTTTTTTAAAATTCACTGGTCCTACATGAGCTCTTTGATAGCATTTTGAACATCACAAGTAACATGATATTTACTTAGAATTTAACTTCATTATTTCTAATGGAAGATGCGCAGGGGAGTACATGAGAGAACTTCCCTGGAGCTCAGCAAAATGAGTCTCTGTTTAGACAGCACCAGGAATTGTATATGGCACCTTCATGTCTTCAGGTCAAAATCTTTCTGATACATAACGGCATCCCACTCCCCTGGCAAATTTACCTTAATTCTCTTAATTAACCACTTAGCCTCTTAATCCTTGTGTTATTTTAATCTGAATGAAATATTAGCACAGTAGCTTGGTTCTATAAAATGCCCAATATCAGAATTTTGTGTTGGAATGAAACCATGGGAAAAATAAAATGCTTATATGTCTTGATTGTTATTCCCCTCCCCCAAATGTTTGTGTGCATCAGTGCATCAAACCAGTTGTAACTAAACATAATGGTACCTTTTTATGTATTCTTGGAATAATTATGATCGGGTTTTATTCCTGATGGTCAAAACTGAGATCTTAAAAGAAAAAATGATCAGAGTTAATTATGGGTCACCAGCTGCAGTGAGCCATGCAATTTGATACTTCATATCGACGTCAGCTTGGCTTGGATTGTTCTTGTGGTGCTTCTTGTGTTGTGTCCTTGTTTATATGTAGGCTGCCCGATTTTTCAAATGCTACATTTTCTTGAATTCAGGTAAAAAAAAATTACGTGCTTTTTGGGTCAAAAATGAAAGTGTTTAATCAGCAAAACAATTTGAAGGGACAAATGTTTTTGGCAAAACCTAATTTGGAGGGATGAAATACAATGTGTTAAGTAAATGCAATAAATATGTACAACTGTCTTTGGGCAGCAATCGTGTTTTCCAGTCATGTATATTCTGATAACACTAAAAGGAGTTGATGTGCATCATTCGCTGCATCCTTGGTCTCGGTCTTGCTCGTCTCCATGGAACTCTGTTCAACCATCTATCCATGTCGAGGCTGTGACTGGTACAAAATAAAAATGAAGTTTTTGCCTGTGCTAAGCAGGGAGAACAGTTGTGTGCAACATATGACTACAGTATGCAGGTGGGCTAACCCTAATCTTGGATTCTTTCAGCAGTATCACCCTAAATTGAAGGCTTAACAATATATTGTCCTTTGAACTAGAACTCGCTGTGAACAAGCCTCATGGTATATTCCTAACTCTACATGCTAAATAAACAAGGAATATGAATCTTGTCGTCTTTGGTCCAGAAACGGTATTGCAGTACTGGAAGGGTTAAATAATGATGCCTTTGCATCTGCCTCAAGGTGTGAGGGTAGTGAGAGGCCGTGTTCCACTTCTACCAGTACTATAGCATTCTGTATCACTCATACTGAAGAGGTCAGGCACGTCATCCATTAGATCAGACGAGTTGGATTTCAGTTTACTTAGTGGTGCAGCTCATGCCAGGCTTTCCATGTATTGGCAGGTGGGACGAGCATTGATTTCCGTTTAGTCTGCTTATTATTTCCAGAAACTATCATTTTAATGTTTTGACTGTTCTGAAAGTTGCCCAGACATATTGTGTAATATAATCCTGTTTTATAGAGATCGTAGAAGAAAATTAAAATGGGTGACCTGTCTTTAGTTTGTGGGTTGTTGGTTGTCCTGCAGTTTGCAATGGGATGACATGATTGAAGTGGGAGCGACACAGAAAGAGAAATTGATCACTTCAACTTAAATTTCCCAAATGTCTACTTAGACATCTCAAAAGTGAAAATATTTAAATAGTTTTTTTTTGCAGAAGCTGTTAATGTGGATTAGTAATTTCAACAATAGTTCAATAATAATTGGGACTATAGCTTTGAAAAATGGTAGATAATGTTAGAGAACCAGCATAAGAACAGGCTTCGCCTGAGGAAATGTAGCTTAGTATGGCATGTGAGACTGTAGCAGATAAGTGCACAGCTTGTCGAAATACCATTGCTTTAGGAAATTGGAGATCTGGCATCCTTGATTTTCAGAGTTGATTTTATTATTTTAATTTTTGCAGATGAATACTGTGCTCATTAAGATGAAAGGATATGATTGCTGAGGAATGTGACAGTTTTTTTTCTAATCATTACAGCATGTGATAGACCCAGGTTGGACATGGAGTGGGCTTAAATTCAGGGTAAAGCTCCCTCTGTCGGCAATAATACACCCCAACCCCTATTTCAGAAAAGCTCCATCTTTGCTGCTTCTCTTAGTAACACTATAAATTAATACCAATTCCTAAGCATTTTTGCTAAGGGCTTGTATCCACTAGGAACTTTTGAAAATATCTAAAATTAATTTCATTTAATACTTTTGCAGCTATCACAAAAAGAGGAGCCTTTCCTCTCCTCCATATGGATCAGATCTGAACCTAAGCTTCAGCAGTTGTGCAGCTCGACTGTCTGTCAGTCATCTCCTTTGCAACATTGGTCTCTGGAACTTCTCCAATGTGAATGTTATAGCTTATCTGCGTGTCATGAGTCAGGCTCAGTTGGACAACATCACTGGCTTGAGTTATTTTGGTTTATCAGGATCACCTGTTCCAATTTTCTCTGATATTCCTTGTACCATTGCCCATGAATAAGTATGTAGCTGCTGTGGTATGAGTTATTGTGATTGCACATACTTAACTTCAGGAATTTCAGGAAGGTCATGGTTCCCTGTGAAAGCACTAAGTACAAAACTGTACACCTTAGACTGGCCAACTGGCACATCATCTACTAACCCAAAAAGTTGAATTCTTGTCAGTGCATGAGTATAAATTATGGTTCTAATATATACTCTGACATTATAATCCACATTGAGTTTGGAGGGATGTGTCTCTATTAACTGGACACAACACTACTCCATCTTTAGGCTATCACCTCTGAAATTGACACTAGCTGAGCCACTTTGACTTTGTTAGATCTATACTGGGATTTCACATTGTATTTATGCCTTTGAGGGTAAATGGGGCATAGATATCCTAACAAAGGCAAAAGTCAGATCCTTAATGGTGTCATTAGTACTCATTGGGGAAAAAAAACAAATAAAATAAAGCAAAAAGCTTTTAATCATGATGGATTATAATTATTTTTGAAGAGTGATGGTGAAAGTCAGTTCTTCTCTTAAGTTGCACATGGGAACAAGTGTCCAAAAATCTAATTTCATTAGAGATGTAAAGAAAGGCCATACATTGATGTGAGCTGACCTCTCTCCCGTGATACAACTTTCTAAGTGAAAGTTCAGTGATGATCTAACAACACAAAGACAACCTGAACTAGATCCTGGAATCAAAGGAGACATGGATTTAAATTGGAAAGCAGAGAGATCTCTGGTGTGGTCTTTTACCATATTGAGGAACTGTGAAATTGGAAGGGCCATATTTCCAGCTTTGCAATGCCTTTTTAAAAAAAAAAAAGACCCCTGAACCATCGGAGATTCTACTTGCTGTATGTGGTTTCCAAGGTGGCAAGCCAGATATCTTTATTTCACATGTTTTTAGTAGTAACTGGGGTAGCAATCAGATCTTCCTCCTTTTGTGTTCTCCTTGATTCTTGCAATAAAGCTGTAGTGAATCAAAATTTTTGGACATTTGCCGATCCAGTCATAGCTGTTCGAAAAGATCCATATAGATTGCACAATTTCTGACTTCTCAATTTTCCTTCCCAGATACAGAGGGGTTTTGTCAAATGGTGGTGTCCAAAATAGGCATTTGGTTGATTTATCATGAGGTGCAGTGCAGAGACTATCTGACTTTTGCAGCAGTTTCACTCAATGTAGGAAAAGATCTTTGATTAACTATTGTTTGTGTATCCTACACTCTGCATTTCTTCAGAGTTTGGAGTCATTGCCAATGCCTCATGGAAGCACAGTCGCTACTAGAGTGGTGCTTTTCTGTTTCCCTCCTTCCTGTCCCACTTCCAATGTGCAGTTAGTTGGGATGTTCACTCTCTTTGGGATATTGGGCTCCCCTTAGTGGCAATTTGTGTTATCAATTTGAGATCCTTTTAGATATTGAAGGACTGCAATTGGTAACAAAACCCAATAATCCTGCACATTGACATTGTTATTTGTACTTCCACACCCATGAGCCTTATCCAGCTTTACCTTGAGCTATTTTAGTTAGCTTTGAAGGCTGTACCACACAGTAAGTTGAGCTAAAATGGAGGTCATCCTACATTACTCTAATTCTGTACAATGACAGCCAAGCTCTCTTGGGTACCCACAGGAAGAATTGGAATAGTTAGGTGTCTGATTTAGCCTGAAAATATGTCCAGAGAGCTTTAGGTGACTTTACTTGCCTAACATATCAATATGACCTTCATCCAGAATGGTAGACTGATGCCAAGCTGGATACAAATACTAACTTGCCTCTGGCGGTAAGTATTCTTGTGTTTCAAATAGCATGCAAAGTATTTAAATTTGCCCACAAGCTGATGTATGCCTGACCTAGGATGCACCCAGGTGCATTGACCTGGAGTTGCTATGTCTGCAGTTAATCTGGATGAGGGACATACAAACTGTTATCAAACTGACTGGTATCACCCAGAGTGCTGCTTTATGACTGGCTCTTCATTCACAATTTTCAAATTCAATTTTTTTCCCCCCTATGGGTGGTGATTCATTAGATGTTCCTTCAGTGTGCTTTTTCCAATATTTAGTTTTCTTTTCAGCTGTATAATTGACGCCTTCACTACAAGCTGCTTTTAGACCATTATCCAGAATATGAATCAAAGTAATGAATATGTATGTATTGACCGGCACTGTACGGCTAGTGAAAAGTAATCCTTCATTCCTTGAATAAGTTAAAGCTATGGTTGCTTAAACTTGAACATAGGAACAGGAGTAGGCCATTTTGCCCCTCGAGCCTGTTCTGTCATTCAATGAGATCATGGCTGATCAGTGACCTAGCTCCATATCCCTTAATTTTGTCAGCCAAGGTCAAGTTTTTTTTTTTGCCTTTCAGAGATGGCAGAATTGGCAGTGTCGTGACTGACGTAGGTACTAACTTTCCTACACCAAATGATTTAATGAATGTAAATATGCAGGGTGTGATTAATAGAGAAATCTTGAGAATGGGCAGGTGTGTGAGTGCCTTTTGAGAGGCATTGAAATGATTCTCCATTGTTCAGTGTTACATGGGTCATAGATTTTTCAAGATACATTCATAGATTTATTATTGGGGTAAAGCTGTGTCATCGACAATGGTGGGGCTGAAATTCTGTGGTGTTCCACTGCCGCAACTCTTGAGGGGGAAACTGGCAGTACCACCAAAAGCAGAAATTGTCATGTCCTTCACTTCCCTTGGAATTCCACTGGCCTCTCATGGGAATTACAGCAGGAGACTGGTCGACCCCCCCATGTGGGATTCCAGCCCTGGTGTGTACTTTTGAACATTACAAAAATTCTGTACAATTTGAGATATGCTTGTGTAGGATTGCTAATTTTATTTATTTATTTGTAGCTCTCGTGGTTTTTTTATATAATTAAACAACTTGGGTAAAGGGGCAAAGCGTATAGCTGAGGACACCACCAAATTAGAGGTTAGATGTTGAGATAAATTGAGAAATAATGGGTGTTCAAACTGCTGCCCATGGGACAATTGTGGCCTCCGGCATATCATTCTGGCCCTCAAAGCCCAGGCAACACAGTCTTATCAACTGACCTGTCTTGTTTTACATTTTATGGGGCTAAAGGTTTGGAAAGGGCCATTGTTAGCATTCTGGTTTCACTGCTGGATAAATCGATAATAAGAACCCTCAGATCTGTTTGCAGCAACAACTTAAAATGGATGCAAATTAATAGGAATATAAATGTTCATATGGTCATTGAAGCTCCATGCCATGCATCGATGTGGCCCATTATGACCAGAAGCTTCTATACCTCTGGATTAGGTTATGCTAAACTTAGCTTTTAAGAGACTGTAGGAAGAAAGCAAGACTGAGGGAGGGAAGAAGTTCCAAAGTTGTGTGGTCCTGATTTTCTTGGGTTAGAGTAGGAGATTTTGCAATTTAAGTCTTTTGGTAGTGATGGTGAATCAATGGATGTGTGGATGGCTGGAAGCTCTTGGTGCCTTTATAAACTTGTCGAGGTTAATGTTGATATTGAAATAGGCTGTGTAATTGATCACATGACAAAACTTAGACCTTATAATTTGTGTTGCAGCATTCGGTTGAGAGGCTTCACTAGATTTTACTACTCCTCAGGAGCTGCTTGCTTATGTATTTTACCCCCACTACTTTCCCCCTCTCTCCACACACAGCATTTACATATTCTGTTTTTTAAAAAAAAAACATCTTCACAATCTACCCAACTCTGCCATGTATGGATGCTGGTGCACAAATAAGATGACAGCTCCTCTGCACAATGCAGCTTATTAATTTTGAGAGCAAAATGTAAAACAGGACTTAATTAAACCTCCCATAAGTTAGGTGACAGCCCTCTTGGCAACTGTATATTTTTAATTCAACAGTGAAAAGGTCAAATGTGAAATGACTTCACAAACTGAATAACATGACAGTTCTGTCTGGCAACAATAAAGCGGCTTTAAAACTTTGAAGGAAATGTGGCCTTAGCATATGTGCTACGTTACAACTTGGTGATTCTTTAATTTAATCACTGTGTACAGACTCTTCCAGTGGATTAAATATTTCTTTACACTTTTTTGGCATGAGTAGAAACTGGGCATTTGCAATAAGCAAAAGTCTGAATATAATTCACATCGCCAGACATCTGCACAGACACTACACTATGTTCTTTGGCTCTTATCCTGAGTGCCATTTTAATTAATTACTAAAAACATGATTGAATACTTAAAATAATCCCAATCAATCAATAACTCAAAGTAGCTCTTCCGTCTCCTTTTATAACAAACTAGTCTGAATCAGATCATGTGGTGGAGAAAATGTGCGATCGTGCTGGGAAAAGATAAATTATAAAGCTTTCTTCAGCTTTCATTGTAGCTCGCATAGCTTTATAGGTAGATTAAAATCAGCATGGGCTACAAATACGTGTCACTGTATGAACAGCTGGCTGAGGTTCAAATTGCTTGAATTAAATTAAACTGAGGCAGGAAGGACTGAATAGACTGAATTTCAGACATGTAATAGGAGCCTTTGGAATGCAAGAAGTATGTAGCTGAGAAATGATCACACAATTTCAGAAATCTCAAACTGGTCATGTACATGTTATACAGAGATGCATTAGCCTAGAATTTCTGATTGGGTTCACTCGATGTACAGCTGTAAATTGGGTGAACTCAATCAGAAAACTGGGTCAAAATCTCTGCCTACTTTGCCTCGTGCGCAAATTTCCAGGGCCGCGGAATGCTGATGGTACCTGAAACAGGCAGGAACCTAATTTGAATCTAAAATCACCCCAATGCCCTGCACACAATTTCCTAATGTTCATGTATGTGATACACTAATTCAGAATTACCCCCATTTGAAATAGGGATCCAGGGTTGCTAGGTAATAACGATATGAAAGTTCAGAATGTTTTAAGCTATTGACCCTTTTTTCCTGCTGGTCTGAGTTTTTGTGCCATTTGTTGTGCTGTATCTTTATTTTGCTCCCAGCACTATTGCCATCACCAAGGGGAATCTCTTTTTGGAGGAAGGTGAGGGCCAACAGAGGGCTGTCAGGTAGTCCTGCTACAGCAGAGGCACTCTGTACCATCTGCACCCCCCACATACACAGGCAGGTGCACATCCTTCATTTTGGGAGAAGATTACTGCATGTGGAGGCTTTTGTTTCGAAAGGAAGCTGGGACATAAGATGCGAATGTCTAACTAGCCAAGATGCTGAATGCTTCCTTTTGAAGCACTCCATGCTTTAGGGGTACTGTATGAAAGAAGGCCTGCCAAGTGATTAACAGCTGGCATAGTCTGATTGGCACCAAGATGCCATCAACTGCATGTGCAGGCATTATCACACTGACCTGGTAATGACCATGGGGGACTGTCTTGACTGGGCTTAGGTCATTGGAGAGACACATATTGAGCTATGCCATTTGCTGAAGGATAACTAATTATTTTGCAGCACAGAGTTGGCACACTAAATGTACCTAATCAGTTCTGGTCTAAAACTTGCCTCTCCTTCTTTGTTGCAATGCTGACCTATGGGGATGATGTGTGGCAAAGAGGGCCCGTCTCCTCAAACAGTTTCAGTGGCACCCACCTCCAAATCAGCAGCCACCAACGTGGGGTCAGGTGCTGGTCTGCTCTGTTACTTGCCTGCAGCTTGAGTCTCCTGTCACTTCATTTTTGCCTGTCACATCTTCAGCTTTTTTTCCTTTTCAGCCTTGGCAAAGGCCGCCAGTGACTGCAGAGTCTTCCTTAAGTCTATGAGAATGCTTGTCCCTCTATTCTGACACCCCTTTCATTGTCTGCATTGCTTTAAATTTTACTTCTTGCGTAAGTTCCAATGTGCAAGATTATGATGAGCGGACCATGAAAGGTTGCATGCAAACAGCGCACTTCATTTTGAATCAGCATAACACCCATTTGAACGTAAACTGTATGCATATCACTGGCAAATATCATGTGATCAGACCTCCAGGAATATGTCCAACCAGAGTTGGCAACCCTAATTCAAAATTGGCCTCTGCGCTAACCTGATACATTCTTATTTTCTAAACTAGCAACTCACTACTCTTTCCCTTTTAACCATTAGTAATGTAGACTTATTTCTGAACTTGAGTTTTTTTTGGTCTGTGTGCAAAAACAGGAGAATGTTAGAAATGCAGAACCGATAGATTGGCATCAGAAAGAAGAAGATGAGTTGATATTTTGGTTGGGATCTTTCATCAGAATGGGTTCCTACAAGCAACAAATTTCATGGCGATGGCTAGTCATGACAGGAACAAAATTCTGTTATCAGTGTGTGAACCATTTGTTCCTCTGATCCTCGAATGACTGATACTTCTAACTGAGTAGCTACAGTTTTTTTTTTAGATTAATCACATACTTAAAGAATCTCTGATTACTCCTAACCTAACCTCACCACACACTGGGCTCTGATTTCAAAAGATCACAAACAAAACACTCCTTAACTAGAGGTGTAACGTGCTGCTATGCTTGACTATTATATATTTGCAACAATGTGCCTTTATATCTGCAAACACATTCCAGGGTCTGACTATCACATACATTTATAATTTAGTCAGAGACGTATGCAGCACTTGTGGATTGTATGACAAGAGTTTTAAACTGGTCAAATATTGCTTTGGGTGGAAACTTATTTCAATGAGTCTGAATGAATGAAATGCCATCCAACGTGAGAAATTATGGAATAGTATCTTCTCTAGGGGAGAGGAAAGGTCAAGCTGATTCTATGATTGGGCACTCCCACTGAGCAGAGGTACTTCCAGCTCAGGAAATTGCAGCCCTACAGTCTATTTTGAAAATTGGCCAGATGGGCTAATGTACTGAATATGCTGGAAGCATATCAGGAAATAGTGGCAGTGGACCCAGAATTTCCTGATAGGCACTCCTGCCGTGCAAGGCTTTGGGTCAGGACCATTTATTCATGTTACCTTTTGGACCAAGATATACATGATGACCAAATTTTATATTAAAATCTTAACTTTTTGGTACCATTTGTTCCATACAGTTGTTTTTTTCCAGTTAGGTATGTACTTTACACAATCCAAGGTTTAAAATGCCTTTGAATCTTAACAAAATGACTGGAAAAATAGCAGCAGACAAAGCTCCTTACCATGTGGACAAATTACATTCTTTAAATTTAGATTTGTATGTGAAATGTTTACCCTTAGTGTGAAATAGTCAAAAATATGACTTTCAACTATATTGTGGTGGTGGGGAGAGAAGATAATGGGGAAACATCTTCCCCAGTGCAATGGGGTGACTATGGAAAATAAGTGGGTAAAAGATAGTCTTTTAGAATCTGCCTGTTATTGTGTATCTGCATAATTGATGATTTAAACCAGAAACAACAAACTTGTTTGTCTATCTTCCTGTTGTCATCTATCCTTTTTATTTTGATTTCCTAGGGATTCAATTTGCTCTTCATGCATTGATTGTGTTTTAAAATGAGTTGATTTCTTTGTTTTTGATGGTACACTTGCTGGAACATGCATAATTGGGGCAAGTGATTTGGCTGCAATAAATCCCTTTGTTTTCTATGCTTAACACTGTGGTAGAAGCGAGTACTGTACATCTCTCTGATAAGGCTCCTGCTACTTGTGTAAAATTGCTTGACTTGGGACATCCAGCCTGAAGAATTCACTGAAAGGATCCTTGTTTACCCAACGTCTTATCTTCCCCACCTTTGGATTCTTGTCATCTCCTATGGTGCTTCAACACCAGCTTCAAGTGGAAGAAATGAACACAATGGGAATGAAGTAATTCTTGACTAAATCTCCATGTTTCATGTTATTTGCTGCTTTGTGAGCATTAACAACCAAAAGCCATGTTTAACTCCATGCATTAGATATATTTACTCGTGGGAATAAGCTGAGGAGCAAAAATACTACCAGTTAATTACTACATGTATGACCTGTATTATCTCAATGTAGAGCATGTTAAAGCAGGGTTGTTAATTGGGGGTTTTATGTACAGATACATGGAAATGGAAAAAGCACATGCTTCATGTTCTGACACTTTAAGATCACTGGAATAGACGTAGGGAAAAGTGGTGTGCGATTGGAAGGAAGGATGCTTCCCTCACAACTTGTACAAAAGGTGCAATACTCCCCTACATTGTGGGGGGTGGGGGTGGAAGAAATATGTTTTTGATCCCTTAAATATTTAAAATCTCAATGTGCCTCATTAATATATGCACAAAGGGCTGTTCTAATTTGGTCCTACTGTGATTTTATGTTTGGGGTTCTTCCAATCTCATTTGTGCATTTATATAATGCCTCACAAATGTGTCGCTGCAACTGGCAATAATGGTAAGTTTAAATCCTTTTTTGGTGATCTCATCAAAGGGTGACCAATGCTTGGTTCCTTTACCACAATCGTGTAGCTACTTTGTTGACTGTTTTATTCTTGATGTACTGCAATAGAAATGAAAGGGAAAAAAAACAAGAAACATTGCATTCATAAAGCTCCTTCTCAAGTCTCTTAAGCATTTTAAAGCACTTCACATGCAATAAATTACTTTGAAGTGTAGAAACATTACCTACCTCTGATGCTAAAATCATTAGCCATGTCTTTACTACCTTGGGGCTGAATTTCTCCAATGCTTTGCTCGTCAGCCCCCTGTTTCCACACTCCAATAAATTTTGTGTCTTTTTAGCCACACTTGAGGCCTGGACACCATTCAGCATCCCTCCTTGACCAGTTCCACTAGGTGCTCATGTCCTAGACTTTAATATCCCTTCATCCCCTCCATGTCCTTCCCTACATGTACCCTCCACTCAGGATGTGACGAGTGGTGTCCCACAGGGAACGGTTAGGGCCTCAACTGTTCAGTGTTTATTAACGACTTAGATGATGGGATAGAGAGCCACTTATCCAAGTTTGCCGATGACACAAAGATAGTCAGCATTGCAAGCAGTGTAGATGGAAGCATAAAATTAGAGAGATATTAATAGATTAAGTGAATGGGCAAAACTGTGTGGCAAATGGATTTCAATGTAAGCAAGTGTGAGGTCATCCGCTTTGGACCTAAAAAAAAATAGATCAGAGTACTTCAAAATGGTGAAAAGCTTGTAACAGTGGAGGTCCAAAGAGAATCAGGGGTCCTGTACATAGATCATGTTATGAACAGCTACAGAAAATAATCAAAAAGGCTAATCTATTGCTGGCCTTCATATCTAGAGGACTAGAATACAAGGGGGTAGAGGTTATACTACAGCTATACAAAGCCCTGGTTAGACCACACCTGGAGTAATGTGCTCCATTCTGGGCACCGCACCTTAGGAAGGATATATTGGCCTTGGAGGGAGTGCAGCGTAGATTTACTAAAATGACACCTGGACTCCAAGGGTTAAATTACGAGGTGAGATTACAGAAACTAGGGTTGTATTCCCTGGAATTTAGAAGATTAAGGGGTGATTTGATTGACGTTTTCAAGATATTAAGGGGAACTGATGGGGTAGACAGAGAGAAACTATTTCTGCTGGTTGGGGAGTCTAGGATCAGGTGACATAGCCAAAAAATTAGAGCCAGGACTTTCAGGAGTGAAGTTAGGAAACACTTCTACACGCAAAGGGTGGTAGAAGTTTGGAACTCTCTTCCGCAAATGGCAGTTCATGCTAGCTCAATTGTTAATTTTAAATCTGAAATTGATAGATTTTGTTAGCTCCATATCCCTTGGTACCTTTTGGTTAAGGCAGGTATATGGAGTTAGGTCACAGAACAACCATGATCTCATTGGTGGAACAGGCTCGAGGGGCTAAATGGCCGACTCCTGTTCCTATGTTCCACTAGTTCAGAAGTTATGCCTCAGTGTGTCAGAACTCCATTGTCCAGCACCCCTGCCTTGTCACTTCCTTCCCTGGCTTCAAATGCTCCTGAACATCCATCTTTTTGACAGTGTCTTTGTCCATAATCCCTCTCTTCCCTTTTTCTTCCTACTACTCACCATATACTCTCTCTGTTCCACATCCTGAAAAATACTGGGATCTCTCTGTATACAAAGAGCATTGTATCGATGCACGTATGATAGCTATTTTGAGAGGCAAATTCCCACAAACAGCAATGCGACGAATGACTTTTTTTGGAGGTCATTATTGAGAGGAATCTTGCCCACTGGGAAAATACACTGGTCTTTGCATAGTATTTTCAGATTTTAATGTCATGAGGACAGGAATACGGAATTTCAGTTTAGCATCTCGTTCAAAGGACAGCATCTCCAATAATGCAGTAATTTCAGTGCTGCATGGGATTGTTGACTTAGATTAAGAGCTTAATCTTCCAATTCAGTTTCGTAGTGCTCTGACCTGAGTCAGGTTGTGGGTTCAGGTGATGTGAAATATCTCCATCATATCTTGAGGTGCTGTTGGAAAAAAAAAATTGTTACCTGTCTGAGGAAAAACTAAACATTCTGTGTACCACAATATGAAAACATTTATTTTTTTGGGTGATTAGTGTTCTACATTTTAATGAAGCAGGGTTGGACCTGTTACAGTTGTATCAGCAGCAAGCAAAATCATGTTTGACAAATCTATTATAGTTTTTTGTGGATGTAACTAGCAGGGTAGATAAAGGGGAACCAGTGGATGTAATATATTTAGATTCTCAAAAGGCATTTGATAAGGTGCCATACAAAAGGCTGTTACCCCAAACCCATGAACCTTTATCTTGTGTAATATATTAGCATGGATAGAGGATTGGTTAACAGACAGAGAGCAGGGATAAACGGGTTATTTTCAGGTTGGCAAGCAGTTACTAGTGGGGTGCCGCAAGGATCACTGCTAAGACTTCAGTTATTTACAATCTATACTAATGACTTAGATGAAGGGTCCGAGCGTAATATATCCAAGTTTGCTGATAATACAAAACTAGTTGGGAAAGTAAGCTGTGAGGAGGACACAGTCTTCAAAGGGATATCGATGGGTTAAGTGAGTGGGCAAGAAGATGGCAGATGGAGTATAATGTGGGGAAATGTGAGGTTATTCACTTTGGTAGGAAGAATAGAAAAGCAGAATATTTTTTAAATGGTGAGAAACTATTAAATGTTGGTATTCAGAGAGATTTGGATATCCTCGTACAAGAAACACAAAGTCAACATATAGGTACAGCAAGCAATTAGGAAGGCAAATGATATGTTGGCCTTTTATGGGGTTGGAGTACAAGAGTAAGGAAGTCTTCCTACAATTGTACAGGGCTTTGGTGAGACCACACTTGGAGTATTGTGAAGTTTTGGTCTCCTTATCTAAGGAAGGATATACTTGCCTTAGAGGCAGTGCAACTAAGGTTCACTAGATTGATTCCTGGGATGAGAGGGTTCTCCGATGAGGAGAGGTTGAGTAGAATGGGCCTCTTCTCTCCTGGAGTTTAGAAGAATGAGAGGTGATCTCATTGAAATGTATAAAATTCTGAGGGGCTTGAGAGGGTAGATGCTGAAAGGTTGTTTCCCCTGGCTGGAGAGTCCAGAACTAGGGACATAGTCTCGGGTTTAAGGGGTTGGCTATTTAAGACCGAGATGAGGAGGAACTTCTTCGAGCAGGGGGAAACATAGGAATATAGAAACAGGAGTAGGCCATTCAGCCCCTCGTGCCTGCTCCGCCATTTGATAAGATCATGGCTGATCAGTGATCTAGCTCCATATACCTGCCTTTGGCCCATATCCCTTAATACCTTTGGTTGCCAAAAAGCTATCTATCTCCCATTTAAATTTAGCAATTGAGCTAGTATCAATTGCCGTTTGCGGCAGAGAGTTCCAAACTTCTACCACCCTTGGTATGTAGAAATGTTTTCTAATCTTATTCCTGAAAGGTCTGGCTCTAATTTTTAGACTGTGCCCCCTACTCCTAGAATCCCCAACCAGCGGAAATAGTTTCTCTCTATCCACTCTATCTGTTCCCCTTAATATCTTTTAAACTTCGATCAGATCACCCCTTAACCTTCGAAACTCAAGAGAATACAACCCCAATTGTGTAATCTCTCCTCGTAACTTAACCCTTGAAGTCCGGGTATCATTCTAGTAAACCAATGCAGCACTCCCTCCAAGGCCAATATGTCCTTCCGAAGGTGCGGTGCCCAGAACTGCTCACAGTACTCCAGGTGCGGTCTAACCAGGGTTTTGTATAGCTGCAGCATAACTTCTGCCTCCTTGTACTCCAGTCCTCTAGATATAATGGCCAGCATTCCATTAGCATTCTTGATTATTTTCTGCACCTGTTCATGACACTTCAATGATCTATGTACCTGAACCCCTAAGTCCCTTTGGACATCCACTGTTTTTAACTTTTTACCATTTAGAAAGTACCCTGTTCTATCCTTTTTTTGATCCAAAGTGGACGACCTCACCTTTGTCTAAACTGAATTCCATTATGAATTTTTTGGAATTCTCTTCCCCCCCCCCCCCCCCCAGAGGGCTGTGGATGCTCAGTCATTGTGTATATTCAAGACTGAGATGGATAGATTTTTGGAATCCAGGGGAATCAAGGGTTATGGGGATCGGACGGGAAATTGGAGTTGAGGTCAAAGATCAGGTATTATATTGAATGGCGGAGCAGGCTCGAGGGGCTGTATGGCCTACTCCTTCTGCTATTTCTTATGTACAACTCTGCCCTGCACTTCCTTCACAAACCCTTAGCAAGTGATTAGACCAGTTTGCTCAGCTATTGCTTTCAGTTCACTTCCAGTTCCTTTGTTGTTTCTGTTGTAAATTCCTGCACCAAGAGTCAATTTGCTAACACTCTCGTTGATCAGATGCAACTCAAGCAGAGGTTTAGCAAGCAATTTCCAGACATGCCAGTTAATCCATTGTCCCCTTCTCCCTAGTGTTCCTGGGGCATATGCACAGACACCAAACATCACTCTCTGCACCACTGCTTATCCTCTGGATCAATGTAAGGAATCTTACAACACCAGATTATAGTCCAACAGTTTTAGTTGAAAATCACACGCTTTCGGAGGCTTTCTCCTTCGTCAGGTGAGTGAGTGAAGCATAGCATATATTAGGCTGGGAGGCGATAACAGCAATCAAAGGTGTCGTTGGTGTTCAGACAGGTTAGCCACGGAAAACAGTACATCCCAGTATAAGAGAGAGAGCGAGAGAGCTTTTTCTTTCCGCTGGTGGGGTTATGTGTAGCGTGACATGAACCCAAGATCCCGGTTGAGGCCGTCTTCATGGGTGCGGAACTTGGCTATCAATTTCTGCTTGACTATTTTGCGTCGTTGTGTGTCTCGAAGGCCACCTTGGAGAACGCTTACCCGAAGATCGGTGGCTGAATGTCCTTGACTGCTGAAGTGTTCCCCGACTGGGAGGGAACCCTCCTGTCTGGCGATTGTTGCGCGGTGTCCATTCATCCGTTGTCGCAGCGTCTGCATGGTCTCGCCAATGTACCATGCTCCGGGGCATCCTTTCCAGCAACGTATGAGGTAGACAACGTTGGCCGAGTCACAGGAGTATGAACCATGTACCCGGTGGGTGGTGTCCTCTCGTGTGATGGTGGTATCTGTGTCGATGATCTGGCATGTCTTGCAGAGGTTGCCGTGGCAGGGTTGTGTGATGTCGTGGAAGCTGTTCTCCTGAAAGCTGGGTAATTTGCTGCGAACGATGGTCTGTTTGAGGTTGGGTGGCTGTTTGAAGGCGAGTAGTGGAGGTGTGGGGATGGCCTTAGCGAGGTGTTCGTCGTCATCGATGACCTGTTGAAGGCTGCGGAGAACATGGCGTAGTTTCTCTGCTCCGGGGAAGTACTGGACGACGAAGGGTACTCTGTTGGTTGCGTTCCGTGATTGTCTTCTGAGGAGGTCTACGCGATTCTTCGCTGTGGCCCGTCGGAACTGTCGATCGACGAGTCGAGCGTCATCTCCCGTTCTTACGAGGGCGTCTTTCAGCGTCTGTAGGTGTCCATCGCATTCCTCCTCGTCTGAGCAGATCCTGTGTATTCACAGGCCTGTCCATAGGGGATGGCCTCTGACGTGGTTAGGGTGGAAGCTGGAAAAGTGGAGCATCGTGAGGTTGTCCGTGGGCTTGCGGTAGAGTGAGGTGCTGAGGGGCCCGTCTTTGATGGAGATTCGTGTGTCCAAGAAAGAAACCGATTCTGAGGAGTAGTCGATGGTGGGATGGAACTTGTTGATGTTATCGTGTAGTCTCTTCAGTGATTCTTCGCTGTTGGTCCATAGGAAGAAAATGTCGTCGATGTATCTGGTGTATAGTGTTGGTTGGAGGTCCTGTGCAGTGAAGAAGTCCTGCTCGAACTTGTGCATGAAAATGTTGGCGTATTGGGGTGCGAATTTGGTCCCCATGGCTGTTCCGTGTGTTTGGGTAAAGAACTGGTTATCGAAGGTGAAGACATTGTGATCCAGGATGAAGCAGATGAATTGTAGGATGGCGTCTGGAGATTGGCTGTTGTTGGTGTTGAGTACTGAGGCTGTTGCAGCGATGCCGTCATCGTGGGGGATACTGGTGTAGAGTGCCGAGACGTCCATCGTGGTGAGAAGTGTTCCTGGTTCAACTGGCCCGTGGGTGCTGAGTTTTTGTAGGAAGTCTGTAGTGTCGCGACAGAAGCTGGGGGTTCCCTGTATGATGGGTTTCAGGATGCCCTCGACGTATCCAGATAGGTTCTCACACAGGATTCCGTTGCCAGATATGATGGGACGTCCGGGTGTGTTGGCTTTGGGAGGCAGTAGAAGTCTCCCATGCGGGGAGTACGTAGGATGCTTTGAAGGTCTGGATCGAAGGTCTTGATCAGTTTGTTGAGCTGGTGGGTGTGTTTTTTGGTCGGATCTGCAGGTAACCGTTTGTAGTGTTCCTGGTTGTCCAGTTGTCGGTATGCTTCTTTGCAATAGTCCGTTCTGTTCTGTATGGCGATGGCTCCTCCTTTGTCTGCTGGTTTGATGACAATATTGTGGTTGGTCTTGAGAGCGTCGATGGCGTTGCGTTGTGCTCTGGTGACGTTCTGGACTGTCTTGAGTGCGGCTGATGAATCTGGCGTTGACGCATTTCCTGACAGCTTGAGCATCCATGTGAAGCTTCGTGCAGCAACCCTGCGGAGGAGTCCAGTTTGACTCTTTCCATCATATCCTCTGGATCAGCATAAAGAAAACAAGTTGGTAAGTTCCAAATTCCTCCAATTGATTTACTTGCCGTTGTTGAGATAGTGTTAAAATAAATTTGTACCCAACTGCTTAACCCGATGTTCATTATCCCCAGATATCCACGTTTATGTTTTGAATTGGAAGAAAATTGCATTAATCATTCCACACCATTTTCAAAAAAATCTAGCTTTACCAGGGAAGCTCTGAAGGTAGAAAATAAACCATTTGTCCAAGTTGTTGTATAAAGATTTCAAGACTACATGTTCACAAACATCCCACATGAAGTGACCTCTCTCAATTGCATTGCATCCTTTCAACAACTTTACATTGGAACATTGCAGATTGTCAGCATTTCCATTCCAAGCAATTATATTTCATGCTGTGAAATGCTGTAAGTTAATGAACTGAAAGCCTTTGATGGTAACGCTGGCAACAGCTGTTCTAATTTGCATATGTGATTTAATCATTGAGGGCCTCGCACTCCTAATTTCAACAGAAAAGTAGATATGAGCAAAAGTAATGTAATGTCAGGAAAAAGTGTAGAAAATAATTGATCTGTTCAGTGCTGGTCTGAGTATTCATACCCCTTAAAAAAAAAAGGCCAGTGAGAAGTGAAATGAGGCCCATTTTAATTGTCGAGGCCCTGTTTAAAGGCCATTAATGTAACATTCCACAAGGCTGCAGAGTCAAACTAGTAATTGAGTATTTTACTCCAGGTCAGACCTGAAGTTAATTTGCTGTGTGAAGGGGAAGATTTCTCGGTCTACCATAGTACAGAAAGAACGTACTTGTATTTATATAGTGCCTTTCGCATCCTCCACATGTTCTGAAGTGCTTCACAATGAATGAAGTACTTTTGAAGTGTAGTCACTGTTATAGGTGAAGGTATCAGTCAATTTTTGTGCACAGCAAAGTCTCAACATCAGCAATGAGATAAATAACTAGATAATCTGTTTTTCGTGGTGTTGGTTGGCTGAGGGATAACTTTTGGCCTGGACATTGGGAGTGCTCTCCTGCTCTTAAAATAGTGCCATGGGATCTTTTACGTTCACCTGAGAGGGCCAATGGAGCCTTGGTTTAATGTTGCATCTGAAATACGGTACCTTTAACATTGCAGCACTCTGGCACTTCAGTGCAGTACCGACAGACTAGATTATATGCTCAAGTCTCTGGAGTGGAGCTTGAACCCACAACCTTCTTCGTCAGATGAGAGTGCTATCACTGAGCCAAGGCATAGTAATGAAAGAAATGAATAGTACAAAGTGGTAGTCTGTAATTAGAGCATGGGTGTAATACCCATTAATTGGTACATCAAAACGTAGCAGGAAGAGAGGTCACTCAGGAGCACGGAAGGCCTTAAGAGCACAAACTTGCAGCAAACAGTGGCTGCAGTGCACGAGGAGGTTTAGGCTCACTAGGAAAGCTGTGACTGAAATATACCATCAGTTCGTCCGCAAAGACATGTAGTCAACCATCGATAATGCGTTATTTTTAGGCAATGAGTCAAGATGAATACATTTTCTTGAGTTGAGCAGCATTAGCGGTGTACATGCATTTTGCTGTTGCATTTGCCAATTGTGCTTTGAACTTCTCCATCTTTTTTATGGATGGCCCCCATTGTTAAGTGCTCTTCTATTTAAGGAAATAGCACTGGTGGAAGGCTGCATAGCCAACTGAAGGGGAACAGTAGTTGTCCAAAAACCAAACAAGTAAAGTGACTGACTCCTCCAATTTTCCTAGTGGGTGCCTGGAAGGACCTTGTGACATAAATTGTGGGCAATGGTCGCTGGTAATTCATTGCTCACGGTTAACTGTCCAGGGAGCTCTGTATCAGCTCTGTCACTGTGGACTCGTTGTCTTTCAGAGCTGGTTCACAGATGACCTCTTCTGTCATTTGTGAAAGGGTACTGAACTCCCTTGCACCACCCAGATCATCTACTGTCATGTTCAATTAGATAACTGACTCCACAATACAGTACTGCTGTTGTAACTTTTTCCATTTCAGATGTGCCCACAAAGGACTGTACCTCTATACCACTCAGTAAATGGAGTCAGTATTCTGGATCTCCGCCCTGTACCAGATGGCCATTATCAGCCACCTCCGTCGCTATTCCTTCCTCACTGGTGCCTCACCTTGTGCTTGCTCAGTATTACCATGACCTTTCCCCTGAGGAGGTACATGCTTCACGTGGTGATGATGGTGCCCTGGTGTATGGTGCTGCTTGGGTGTGCCTGATGGATCACAGAGTTCTTGTTGCCCTGTGAAGAGAGTAAATGGTATATTGTGAGTACATAAACATGCTTATCCTTTTTTTTTATTTGTGGGTGGCACAGGCAAAACTGCATTTGTTGGCCTGAACAATTGAGTGGCTTGCTGTATTACTTCAGAGGGCATCAAGAGCCAACTATGTAGTGTGGCACTGGAGTTGTGTGTCGGCCAGAAGGATGTTAATTAATCAGTTGGGCTTTTAATGATCTGGAACCTTTCATGGCCAATTTTCTGGTGTCAGCCACAAATTACCAGATTTATTGAATTCAATTTCACAACTTGCCATGGTGGGATTTGAACTCATGATCTCCAGGTTGCTTGTTTAATAACATAGCCACTCTTTTGGTACTGTATCATCACTAAATGCATTAACACACAATTTTGTGCACAACCAATGTTCTGTACTTTCCTCCACTCTGTGTAGACCTAACACCTTCAAAACTGTCTTTCTCAAACAAATCAATGAGAGTCTCCTCATAACAAATAAGTTGCTAAACATCTTGGGCTTCACTCCCTATTCCACACTGTGCCCTTTTTATGTACCCATTTTGCTTTAAACATAATAGCATTTGGCGATTGAGGCAATGATTTGACCCATGGAAATGTATTCCTGTGATGTATTCTCCATGTGGCATGTACAATTGAATTTTCATAATTGCTTTTTGCTTCCTAGGTCCTTGCTAATATTTTTTTCTTTGCACATATCTTTAGCAGTTACTATTTTCTTTCATGCCTGTGTACAGCATGTGCCGTTGTTATGAGCTATTGGCGAAAAGCCTTGCCCAACAGCAGTGATGAAATTCATGTGCGTGCTGTTCACCATTTTCCCAATATTTAATGGACTGAAAGTTGTGGGTAACAATGGCCCAAAACCAAAGCGCAAAGCTCCCTGCAGACTTGTAAAATTACCTTTCTATTTCTTGTGCTTGTGTTTTACAGCAATATTCTACCTTACCCTTAGGCTCTGTTAATCATGCAGCATCATCTGGACTTCCAGCCAAGTCTTTTCCAGATGATTGAGACTGAGTTCACTCTGTCACTGACACGTTGGTATGAAAAGACTTGCCTTCACATATCTGGAGGCTGTACTCCCATCTCCCCACCCACCACCTTCCTAATCAAAAATGCCAATTAAAGATGTTATCAGCACTTGCAGGGCCTTATCAAATTGGGCTTTCTCTTTCACACTATATCCACTTTTACCAAACATGCTCTCCACAATTGTATTAATTAACTCTTTTGATATTAATGCCAGTTAACCAGCTCATTAGTTGCTTGTTAAGCAGCTTTTTTTTCATTGCTATTGATCGCAAAATCATGTGAAATGTAATATCAGCCTCTTAATTTCAAAGAAAAACATGCACATCCCCATCAGCAAAACCTGTGAGTAACTTTTCTGTGATCCAGCTCTTGGCACAGAGACTCAACTCGCAGGAAGCGTGGATTGGAGAGCCAGGTGCTGATGTCAACATGTAAGATTTGCATAGCTCCTGATCTTTCCAGCCAAGAGCAGAGGGTTGTCACACAAATTATAGTAATTAAGGAACGATATCTGCCAAAGAACGTTCAAAGCATTGTGTCGGTCGCAATACTGACCTGAACTTGTGATCAAACCAAAATACCATTGCAAGATAGTCCAGCACTTGGCTAATAACTTTTTCATGAGGACTTGTCTAAAAATCATTAAAACACATCAATTTCCTTTCTTTCTGGCAGAACATTATTTCCAAGTAAAAGTATCTAATGTTAATATACAAGAGCTTGTTTCTTAAGAAACCTAGATGAAGGGCCAAATTCCTTTGTGCAATACACGACAAAAAGATTAAAGAGTAAAAGAGAAGGTGAAAAATCAAGAGATGGGGCCAACATGGATTTGAATGCTTATAGATTGCAGAAGGAAGGGAGGACTAAGTTGGGGGTTGGAATTCGGACTTCTACAATTTTGAGGGTCTGGAAACGAGTGACATCAGAAAACAATGTGGTGAGCTTTGATTTCAACACAGTGAAGATACCGGAAGCAGGAAGAGTGTGCAAGACGATATATTTGGAACTTTGGAGAATTGAAAGAGGAACAGTCAACATATCTAAACCAATGCAGGGCTGTCTGAATCCGAGCAACTCTTACTAAAACATTGCAGCCACCTAAGTTGCTTACTCCTTCACTTGGGAGAAGTCATTGTTTTTAGGAACTAGAAGTTATGCAGAGTACACTAGTACTAAACGGAAGCACTGTACGGAAGGACACCAATATAATTGACGCATGACAGAAGTAGGTGAAAATATTGGGGTGTCTTTATTTGACCTGAGTCAATTACAATGCTGAAAAACATCCATCTGAGAGAGATCAGAGATGGAAAGAAATGCTAAGAAAATCACCAAACTTTGAGTAAACGTTCAGTGGCTCAGCTCTTGGTATAGAATCTTGCACTTGGAGGGTGGATTGGAGAATAAGGCACAGAGATTCATTTGCCCCCCTTTTTTTGTCCCTGCTCCCAGGTTCTGCTACCTCTCTCCTTTTAAGATGCTCCTTAAAACCTATCTCTTTGATCAAGCTTTTGGTCACATGTTCTAATGTCACCTTCTTTGGCTTGGTATCAATATTTGTGTCTCGATGCTCCTGTGAAGCACTGTTGGATGCTTTACTATGTTAAAGGTGTGGCAGTGTCCTTGGCCCAACCACGTTTGCTGATTGCAGAGTGTTCAGTTCCATTCGCAACCCCTCAGATAATGAAGCCATCCGTACCAGCATGCAGCATGACCTTCACAACATCCAGGCTTGGGCTGATAAGTGGCAAGTAACAGTCACACCAGACAAGTGCCAGGCAATGACCATCTCCAACAAGGGAGAGTCTAACCACCTCCCCTTGACATTCAACAGCATTATCATCACTGAATCCCCCACCATCAACATCCTGGGGATCACCATTGACCAGAAACTTAACTGGATCGGCCACATAAATACTGTGGCTACAAGAGCAGGTCAGAGGCTGGGTATTCTGCGGCGAGTGACTCATCTCCTGACCCCCCCCCCCCCCCACCAAAGCCTTTCCACCATCTACAAGGCACAAGTCAGGAGTGCGATGGAATACTCTCCACTTGCTTGGATGAGTGCAGCTCCAACAACACTCGAGGAGCTCGACATCATCCAGGACAAAGCAGCCCACTTGATTGGCACCCCATCCACCACCCTAAACATTCACTCCCTTCAACAATGGCGCACCGTGGCTGCAGTGTGTACCATCCACAGGATGCACTGCAGCAACTTGCCAGGGCTTCTTCGACAGCACCTCCCAAACCCGTGACCTATACCACCTAGAAGGACAAGAGCAGCAGGTACATGGGAACAACACCACCTGCACCTTCCCCTCCAAGTCGCACACCATCCCGACTTGGAAATATATCGCCGTTCCTTCATCGTCGCTGGGTCAAAATCCTGGAACTCCCTTCCTAACAGCACTGTGGGAGAACCTTCACCACACGCACTGCAGCGGTTCAAGGCAGCGGCTCACCACCACCTTCTCGAGGGCAATTAGGGATGGGCAATAAATGCTGGCCTCGCCAGCCACGCCTGCATCCCATGAACGAATAAAAAATAAATGCAAGTTGCATCAAGGAAGTTAAAAGTCCTTTTTATTCTGTTTAGATTTTTAATTAATACAAAAGATTTGAAGAATTTTGTGTTTCAAGTTTGGAAGATGATCCCTTGTGACATGATTCCATTCTTCATTGTGTGGTAATTCTGGCTGTGCCAGTTAAGTGCCACAGAAACCGATTGAAGGAAGGCCATAAATATTCATTAAAGTAGCAGTGTCTTTTCCTGAACAATAAACTTTTCGTGCTTGGTGCTGCAAATGTCCCCCTGTTGTGCCATTTCCACTAGGGTAAACTGTACTAATAAAACTTCAAGTGCTTTCCTCATTTTCTTCAGATGTAGCTTCGTTCAAATAAAATTAGCGTTCCGTTGTGTAACTCAAGACATAATTGTGACAAAGTAAATTGTGTTGTGGAAAATAAAAAAAATACAATTATTTCATGAAAAGGACAGCTTTTTTAATATATTCTGCAGTGGTTGGAGATTTTATTCTGTACAAGTGAGATCAAGAAGTTGGTGATTGATTAATCTTTGGCTGCACTCAATACAATCAAACTAAATTTATGTAATAGAATTTCACAACATCTTTAGACAATGACGCAAGATTTCTCATCTGTATCAGTTGAAATGAAAATACAAATTAACTTTTTAATAGAGTCTTCTAGAAGGAACCAGCCTTTTGAAATGTGTAATGACATCAGAATACAGGATGTAATATACAAATCTAATATAGAGTTATTTCATCTTGTCTTTTGTAAGACAAATGGACACGTCAAGTGGGTTACATTTAGAAAGATTAAAACCACGAGCACATGAAATTGCTTTTACTACTTAAAAATGCCGTTCCTTTTGCGGATGTTTGATTAAGATGTGTTCACCTTTGAGGAAGGCAGGTAGCAGTATTTGAATTACGATCCACAGTCAATGGATACGACAGTATTCATCTACAAATGTGGATCAATTATTGAACACATGGTGGATGTGTGCTGAGCAGTGGCCTTTTCTAACTCTCCAATAAGGAGACACTGGACTATCCCAGTGATGTCAAACAAAAGTGCCCCCTTTTTTTGAGAAGCAGAACTAAACCATAAAACAAAGGAAACAGAACATTAAATGTTATTACCTGTGCCCACCGGTTGTGGAAGGCCTGAAGCGTATCAACAGATACTGTGTGTGTTCAACTTGCTGACATGCTGCAGGTTTACAGTGATTTATTCTTATTCCTTAGCCAATAGTTGAGCTAACTGAATTTCACCTTCATGCCCAAGTTAGAGAGGTCACATCTAAATGCCATAAATCTGACTGTGGTTACACTGATCCAATGTGAGATTTACCAGCTTGGCATTTACTTGATCTGCACAACGCACAGGTTACACTTTTTCTCTCTCCCTCACAAATGTTACTTCCAAAATAATTATTTCTGCTTTCCCAAAACCTAAATGTGCAGGGTATCTGATTGGTTTACATTTCAAATCAAGCAGTCAGACATGGGAGATTCTTAATAGACAAGTTAATATTGTGAATCAAGGCAATGGAGATTGATTTCTTCTATTTGAATGGTTCAGGTTCTCATTCCCTTTGGCAAAAGATAAATTGAATTTCTTCTTGGAAAACAAATCTCTCCCGGAAGATGTTGCCAGTTTTGCAGTGGCTGAGTGCCAAGCAAGTTGTGCGTGGATACATGGTTCCTTGGTCAAGTATAAAGCCATTATAGCCAAACAATTGGAGTTTGACAATATAATTCCCTCATTTGAGTTAGAATGCAATAAAACAGGCCATGATGAGGATCTTTGTAATCCTGACTAGGTGAAATTATTAACAGTTACACACAGCCTAGCTGGGTTGTCAAGAAGCTGACAAAAAGAATTTAGACTCCCGAAGGCAAGATGTAGCCAGAGTGGAGTGTTACTGGGACATGACTGGGAAGAAACGACCCGTCTGTGCATTTTCTGCACGATATCTGTTACCGAGGACTGCGGTTCGCTGGCATTGGGGAATTATTTTCTAAGCAAATTCCTTGGCCAATTTTTATTGTTTGGCATGTGAAGAAATGGGACGAGGGTGATGAGGGGTAGAGGGTGTAAAAACCTCTGAACGCAATGGAGAAAATAAACTAATTATCTATTTTCACTGTCTGCAGCTGTTTCTGAAAAGTGAAATCCCATACTCCTGAATTGAATGTGATCCTCTTGCAGTATACGGCCCCCAAATGCTTCAGTTGGCTAACTTTCTAATGTGGTTGTTTTCAAACTTATTCTATTATCTCACTTTCCAATCACTGATTTCTCAAAGCTGTTCCTAGAATTGATATTGATCTTTTCCTTACATTTTACTATCTGAATCTTTTTTTATTCGTTCACTGGATGTGGGCGTCGCTGGCGAGGCCGGCATTTATTGCCCATCCATAATTGCCCTCGAGAAGGTGGTGGTGAGCCGCCTTCTTGAACCGCTGCAGTCCGTGTGGTGACGGTTCTCCCACAGTGCTGTTCGGAAGGGAGTTCCAGGATTTTGACCCAGCGACGATGAAGGAACAGCGATATATTTCCAAGTCGGGATGGTGTGTGACTTGGAGGGGAACGTGCAGGTGGTGGTGTTCCCATGTGCCTGCTGCTCTTGTCCTCCTAGGTGGTAGTAAGGAGGACCTTGCAGGGTCGACTGGGCTTGGTTTGCCGTTGTCGTGTCTGGTGCCCAGTGGTCCGATGCCAGGTGGTCTGTCCGGTTTTATTCTTATGACTTTTCGTAGCGAGATTTTACAACTGAGTGGCTTGCTAGGCCATTTCAGAGGGCAATTAAGAATCAACCACATTGCTGTGGGTCTGGAGTCACATATAGGCCAGACTGGGTAAGGACGGCAGG
Source organism: Heptranchias perlo (assembly GCF_035084215.1). Taxonomy (NCBI): domain Eukaryota; kingdom Metazoa; phylum Chordata; class Chondrichthyes; order Hexanchiformes; family Hexanchidae; genus Heptranchias; species Heptranchias perlo. Next base: position 15,112,267 of record NC_090357.1, on the reverse strand, counting down.
TTTCCTTCCCGAAAGGACATTAGTGAACCAGATGGGTTTTTACGACAATCCGGTGGTTTCATGGCCATCATTACTGATACTGGTATTTTAATTCCAGATTTTTATTTAATTAATTGAATTGAATTAATTAATTGAATTTATATCTGGGAATGCATACCCACCAAAATTAGATTCCTGTAAGGATATTGCACTTCTTTTAATCGGAGCAATGGCTATGGGCCCCAACATCACGGCTGTACTGCTCCAGAACTAGCCATGACCTTTACTAAGCTGTTTCAGTATAGCGACAACAAGGGCATCTACTTGTCAGTGTGGAAAGTTGCTCAGATACGTCCTGTCCCAAAAAGCAGGGCAGTAATAGGACAAATCCAACCTGGCCAATCAATCAGTCTGCTCCCAAACATCAGCAAAGTGATGGAAGGTGTTATAAATAGTGCTGTCAAGTGGCACTTACCAATAACCTGCTCATCAACACTCTGTTTGGGTTCCGCCAGGACCACCTGGATCCAGATCTCATTACAGCCTTGGTCCAAACGTGGACATGAGCTGAATTCCAGAGGTGAGTCAAAGTGCCAGCCCTTGGCATCAAGGCACCATGTGACTGAATCTGGAACCAAGGAGACTTAGTAAAACTGAAGTTGATGGGGATCAGGGCAAAAACTCAGGGCTGGAGTTGTACCTGGTACAAAGGATGATGGCAGTGGTTGAATCATCTCACTCCCTGTACGTCGCTGCAGGAGATCCTTGGGTCAGCATCCTAGACCCAGCCATCAGGTCAGAACTGGGGCTGTTCGCTGATGATTGCATGGTCTTCAGCTCCATTTGCAATTTCTTAGATAATGAAGCAGTTCATGCCTGTATGCAGCAAGACCTGGACAACATCCAAACTTGGGCTGATGTGTGGTACAAATGTTACTTGCCACACAAGTGCCAGGCAATGACTATTTCCAACAAGAGGGCCTAACCACCTCCTTGATGCCATTTCTGTCACTGAGTCTCCCATGATCAACAACCTAGGGGTTGCCAATAATGAGAAGATCGACTGGATCAGCCATATAAATGCCTTGGTGAATAGAGCAGGTCAGAGGTTGGCCATTCTGCAGTGAGTGACTTGCCTCCTAACTCCCCAAAGCCTCTCCACCAACAACCAGGCACAATCCAAGAGTGTGTTGGAATACTCTCTACTTGCCTGGATGGGTGCAGCTCCAACAGCACTAAAGCTTGACACTATCCAGGACAAAGTAGTCTGCTCGATCGGCACCCCGCCTACTAGTCTAAATATCCACTCCCTGCACCAGCAACATACCGTGGCCTCTGTGTGTACTATTTACAGGTTGCACTGCATCAAGATGTCCAGGTTTCTTTGGCAGCACCTCCCAAACTCGCAACTTCCACCACCTAGAAGGACAATGGCAGCTGGTGTATGAGAACACTATCGCCTCCAAGTAACACACCATCCTGACTTGGACAAATATCACTGTTGCTCTATTGTTACTGGGTTAAAATTCTGGAACTCACTATCTAACAGCACTGTGGGAGCACCTTCATCACACTGACTGCAACAGGTCAAGAAAAAGGCTCACCACCACCTTCTCTAGAGCAACTATGAATGGGCAATAAATGCCGGCCTTGCCAACGATCCCCACGTGCTGAGTATGTATGTATATTTTTCTTTAAAAAAAATAAAAGGCCGCCATGGGTGTTGGACCTTGTGTTGCCCATAAGTGGACTTGTACAGGAAAGAACATTAGTAAACTGATGTCTCATCTGATATGAAATACTTGAATATTTTCATTAGCTCAGAGAACATCAGCTTGGCATTGCATTTTCTTGTAATGCACAAAACCAATTAAACAACTGTTCAGACAAACACTTTTCATTAGAAACCAACTAATTGAACAATAACTTGAGCAGTAATTTAATCACCAAATTATACAAAGTATTCACAACAGTGGCCACATTTTTTGTGTCTGATACAAAGCTGTTTTAGGAACAAGATCTGTTTATAGAAACAGGTCAGAAGTGATCAGTTCGCTCAGTCCTGATCTGCAACAAGTCAAACTAAATACATTACCATAGTTACCAAGTAGCCTCATTACTGTACATGATTAATCTCTGAATACTCCACTATGTTGGAGAGTATGGTGGGCAAGGCATGTTTATATAGTAATTAAGGATATTCCTTAAACTGGCTTGGTGGGGAAGGACGTGTCTCTGTTCTTTGTCAGATGATGGGTATTCAAATGCCAACTAATCTCAATTTACTATATATTGGGTATTCTGGCATCTCCTATTATGAGAAGCTGTAATAAGAGATTGATCAATACTGGAATTTGAAGATTTGCTATTTCAATCTAACTTTTAGGAATCCTCCCACGTTGACTGTAGCTTCAGTTTTGATCAAATGTGATTGAATTATGTATTAACCCTTGTCCCAGGGCTGTTCAGACTATATAATCCCCAGAGGGGTCTTTTAAAGTTCTTGCAGACACTGTTGAAATCTGGAAGATGGGCTGAACCTGTAACAAGGTCAAGACTTGGTGTCAAGGGCCAAGCTCATGAAGGTAGGAGTCCAAAGCCACAGTAAGATCCAGAGGTTAGAAGCCAAAGCCTGAAATGAGTCTTGGGCAGACCTGAAGGCCTAATTGTGCATCATGCTATAACCAGAGGTGGTTCAAGGTTTATCCTAGAATTATGATGACTCCACTATAATAATTGCTAGAATTGTTAAGACAATTTTATGTTACATATGAATTTATTCTTTTCTGCTTCCACTCTATAGCACCATTGTATTTGATTACCTCAATGTACCAAATGCAAATACCTGCTTTTAAAAAAATTGAAAATGCTTGTGTTTTCATTGAGATTATCAGTGTCTCCTGAACTGGCGTCTAAAGGGAAAAATTAATAGCCAAATGGAACTTGTCAGATTTGGCACATGGAAAATACAAAAGGATTGTGGGAGGCTTCATCTGTTGGCTGTAGACTATGGAACTAATTTTGACATTAACTGGATAAAAATGTTGTCGTTTCGCCAGGATCAAGAACGTCACATATCCTGAATTAACTTGTACAAAAACACTAACAACTAGTTTCAGAAGCATGCTTAAAAAGCAAGTTTAATAGTTTCATTTCAAACTTTTTGTTAACCACAATTGTACAAGGTATCCCGTATCCCAAGACTGCCTTCGGGAAGGGGGTGATTTTCATATATTCCATTTTAATAATGTATTTTGTCATTCATTTTTCCACTTTTAAAAAAAATATTTTTGGGTGAATTTTTTTGTGAAGTAAGGAAATTCGGTACACAATGTTATCATTCCCAAGTCAGGGGTAGGATGACCAAACACACACAGGTCCTGCAGTGTCCCAGCAATGTGCTTGATCCCAAATAGCATCCCACTCAGACCAGTGTGAAACCTTTCCATAACCCATGCCAACCCCTCTAGTTCTGAACACCAATGTTATGCCATTGTTGTGCAGATTTACTTGCAGATACTGAGCAGTATTTTTCAATCCTCCCAGTTATATAAGGATACCACAATAATATCATTGTCATACAATTTTACAAATAGGTGATATTCAGTGTAAAGGGATGATTCCATGATCCAGTGTTGAGATTTCCTGAGGTGTGCTCCATGCAAGCGCCACTCTCTGCTTACACTAGCCAGAAATTATTCATCCAAGCAGAAATTTGTAGGTATCACAAAGACATATGCCTGGAGGTTCCTGCTGACAAAAGTGCTTTTGCCAGTAGAAAATGCAAGTGGGGCTGATAAATCAAGTAACTGGCTCTTTTTCCTGTCTACTCTGCATTTTGGAATTTTTCTAACCCTGCTGGTAGTCATGTCTGGCACAGCATGTGCAAGAGCAGCACTTGAAATGGAAATTCCTGTATTATCACATATGTGTAGTGCACTATGCTCATCTATTTCAGCTGACTGTTCAAGGCAAGCCAGGTTCTTGCTCATTAAAGTTGCACTGTTTGTTCATTTTTCCAGGCACACAGTTGCAAGTTGTAGGGATTGCATTCATTGTTCTCTTACTGGATTTAATGGAAAAAGATAAAAATAAACACCAAAGGGTTGCCACTGATGTCAATTGGCACCAGAAGCAGACTGGCCACACCACAAACTCTATCCACAGGCTTATGCAGAGCTACCTAGTGTGCAGGAGGCCAGCTGCCTCAACAGGCTCTGGTTCAACAGACAGGTGCTTATCCAACTCTTTCTGGTTTCAGAAGACCTACAGCCAATCTCCACCATAGAGATGATCTCATAGTGCAGTCAAGGTGACCACAGCCCTCAGTTTTTATGTCTCCAACTCTTTCCAGGCTAGCACTGAGCATATCAGCTGTTGTAGCTAATTTGCTGTCCACAAGTGTGTCAAAAAGGTGACTAAAGCATTTTTCAGTAGAGCCAACACCTTCATCTCCTATGGTAGTCAACAACAATAAAATGCCGTGCTCTCCAATTTTATCCCACTGCTGTATTTCCCAAAGTACAGTTGACAGTACCCATGTGGTCATGCAGAACCCTAGGCCCAATGCCAGGCCTACATTAAAAAATGTATTGTAAGAACAACCCATACTTTTTGGTCTGTAAGTGGGAATAATCCTAGTGCATAGAAAGGTTCATTACAAACTGGTCACGCTGCAGTCAGGAGACCTGTGCCTCTTTCTGGTTAGTGGAGAATCATACAGTATATGACATCATTCTAGGTTGACTGAAGGAGTTTGCACCCCACTCATTGCCTCCTGGGTTGTGGGTAAGCTCAGAGTATTGCGGGCTGCTCTCTCTCCCCACCATACTGGAGCAGTGCTCCCTATTATCTGCTTTTCCAGACTCTTAATCCTGGATGAAATCAAGCTATATTATTCCTCATTTTCTATTTCAACAACCCTTACTTGGGAAGATTCATTGCTAGGGTAGCAGCGAAATGGTTATTGCTTGATGAAAGCTGCTGTTCTAAGATGGCATAAATACCATCTCTCTAACACGCCTAGATGTGGTAGTTTAGAACTTGATTGCATTCTGGGAAACCAGTACACAGAAGTAGAAGCAGTGAATTCAGCTTCCTCCATTGTGACTTGATTCCCTCTTGTGTTTTCCATTTGATCTTTCCATTTGATCTGTATTTGTCACTTATCAGTGCTCTGTCTTGGAAGATTTGACTATTGTGCATGCCTTACTAAATAAAAATGAAAACTTGAAATTACTTAAAGCACAAAATTTAATGAAGCCGTTTATAAAGCTCATTATACAATGGACAGCCTTGAATATGTGGAATAGTGACTAATGCTGTGATCAATGGTCTTATACGACCAACTTAGTGTTGGTGTTGTAGATTGGTAGCATAACACTAAGGTATACCAATTCAGCTAATCAGTGTCTCTTCGTGGTTTCTGACTTAGGCCCTGTTTTTTTTTAAAACAGCTATTATGTATTATCTTGGCTCCAGTATAACAATTAGAGCCAACAAAATGGCCTGGAATTTCCTGGAACTTTTCAGCATAACTAAGGCATGAGAGTGGTGTAGCATTTTTTTTGAGGAAATTCATACATAACTGATGCCAAAATATTGTTGTGCCTAAATTTCCTTGATCATTTATGCCACTTGATATTTGATACAACCCTCTGCCTCTCGTTTCCATAACTCTGTTTCCACCACCCCCTCCCCGTCCCATGCAGCTCACATGAGTTTCCTGCGTTTACACCAGTAATGTGCTGGTGTAAATTTACTCCCAGAAATTTAGGCGCAGCACAGCCCAAAGTCACCTGATCTTCATGTAACTGAGATTTCTGGAGTTTGTTTTTTTTTAAAACTTATCGAGACCAACATTATACTTAAACTAACTGCTGTCAGTCTTAATACATGTGACTCCCGCAACTCCCTGACATGTTCAGAAGGACTAAGCAGCTGGAGTGGCCTTTCCAATGGACATACCTCTGTTCTGCATAATAATTGTAAACAATTTTACAACACCAAGTTATAGTCCAGCAATTTTATTTTAAATTCACAAGCTTTCGGAGGCTTCCCCCTTCGTCAGGTGAACGATGTGAAATAATAATGGAAGTGGAGCAGCAGAGGCAAAAGGCACAGAGAGGCACCATGGCAGAAAACAACAGCCCACTCGCTATTTTCCCTACTGGCACTGCATTTGAGCTTATCTTACACTGGATTTTATATTCCGGCATAGGCAAAAAAGCTCCACAGGAAATGTCGGTGTAATGTCCCGTCGGCAGGACCGGCATAGAAACCGATCTTACCAGTGTAAATTTCGGTGTACTTGCTGCATAAGTGCAACCCAGCAAATTCTGGCCGATGTGGTGTATCTGACCCCCCTCAAAATGGCAGACTTGAGTTGGGGACTGGATTGAACATGTGCTGCTGGGTTAAGCAAACCATAAACAGTTAGCACTTTCTGTTTTCATCTGGGAGTAGTGGTGGTCCATGTTTTGAAGAAATGAATGCGCCAAGAAACTGTAAAAGAGCGGATTCAAGTGAGATGTAGTTTAATGCCACCTTACTCACACAGCACTGAGACTAATAGCATTGGATAATATCTATACCATTTTTATGCCCAAATTCTCTGTCTGCTTGTTTGGGGAGAATATTGCCTCATTACTGAATAGTCTTGTTTGTATCATTGACTCATGAATTACAATAATTAGACAACCGATCCCTGTTCAGTAGCAGAGGTAAATTGAGTGTAGAATAAACAGATTGGCCATGAAATCTATCATACAAACGTTCTATATTCAAAAGCAAATCAATTTTCCATTCTGATACTAAATGAAGTATCGTATAATTAATCCCTGAGGCCACAAATATCATTACCAATTCGTAATATCTACCCATTTTTATGTGCATACATATATGCCGTTAAAGATCTATGGAATTCAATGGCATCCACAAAGATCAAACTAATTATTTGTGGGCTGCACTTCACTAGTATTAAGAAAATCAAAGAATATGATTGTCTGAAGTCTAATGCATGGCTACTGATCACAATACTCAATTGAAATGAACGTGCTTCATTATCATTATCTTGAGGACCTATGGCAGCTTTTTTAATGAAGGATCCAACTATGAAGAATTTTAGGTAGCTAGTCACTCAGTGGCTGTAAAACATTGTCTTGATCTGTTCCAGAACAAACATGCAATTCATTGACGATTGCTTTATTCCAGATAGATAAGGTCAAAGCTACAAAATTGTAGTGCAAGTCTCTAGTTGCCCTCAATTCAGCACAATGTGATTGCATGTGTCAGCTTTTGATGCATCCACCGAATACAGGGGAAGAATAATACATTATAGTAGATCATCGGATCACTACCACATCCTCTCCCAGGCAAAGAGAACCAAGGTGGGAATCACTCTTCAATTGGCAGCTTCACTAGATAGAATCATAGATGTTTACAGCACTGAAGGAGACCATTCAGCACATCATCTAGAGTAATGCAAAGCTAACCCCACTGTCCTACTCTCTCCAATAGCCTTGTGTCTTTCTCTTCAAATATTTACCCAGTTTTCCATTAAAAGATGCAATGATGTCTGCCTTAATCACTCCCAGTGGCAAAGGGATGGGCAATAAATGCTGGCCTTGCCAGCGACGCCCACATCCCATGAACGAATAAAAAAAAAGGATTCCATGCTCTAACATCTCCTCACTCTTGGTGATGAGTTTAACTTGATGGGGGTGGGCCAATCAGCTGAAATAGGAACAGAAGTATGCCATTCAGCCCCTGTAGCCTGTTCTGACATTCAATGAGATCATAACTGATCTGTATCCTAACTCCATTTACCCAACTTGGCTCCATGTTCTTTGGCTAATGAAAATCTATCGATCTCAGATTTAAAATTATTAATTGAGCTAGAATCTGCTGTTTTGTGAGAGAGTTCTGCACTTTTAGCACTGTTTTGTGTGAAGAAGTGTTTCTTAACTTTTCTCTCCTGAATGGCTTGGCTCTGATTTTAAAGTTATGACCCCTTCACCCTATCAAAACCCATCATAATTTTAAATCTCCGCCTTCTCTGCTTGGGTGGAAATGGTCCAGGCATCTCGAGCCTCTCCTCATACCAGGAGGAGAGTGACTTCAAGGGAATTGGGGATGTCACGACATACTACTTACTAGAAGTTACATAGTACAGGAGTTAACGTTCTCTAATGTCACATGACCTGGAGGCACTTATGGAAGTCGGGACATCTCCACTCACTTGGTGTAACAGCTACCACAGAAACGTTGGGTCCTCTTCTAGTCTCGAGTGGGAACTCCTAGCGTAGGGATTCCTACCCCTCCAGCTGTCATCTGCCTTGTAAGGGGTGGATGGCAGCGCCGTTCAAAATGATGATTTATGGAACGAAGAAGCTTTGTTTGAGATGAAAATGGGGCTTTGAACTTGTTAAGTGCAACATGTCTTCTGTGGCGATGTATTCCTGAAAAAGTTAAATTTAAATTACCAGCTAACCACTTAAGATGTGCAATTTCAATGAGGTAGTTGTGGACTTTAAACAATAGCAACATTTTATATACTAGAGTAACTTGCTCATAAGTCATTTGACATGGACTTGTGTCTTTATACATCGTGAGCCCTGAAATTCCTAGGCATCTACTTATCCAACACATGTCTAGCAGGGTGAAAACCCCATTTTTCCCTAGCCACAAGCCAGAAACCAGATCCCAAATTGTGGGAATGGAGTAATTTGCAAGGCTGGGATGGACTCATCAGTGACTCCTGCCCCAAACCACGAAGCAAATGTTGAGACGAGGCCTGTTGAGGTCCTGGAGAAAATTCTCCTCTTTGGATATTCTGCTAATGAAGCAAGCCGGCCACTTTGAGAAGGTATTCGATTCTGCCTGCGATTGATTGCCTTTCTTTACTAAAAGTATGGAGGTTCTTAAGGCCCTGAATGGGACTACACAGCTCTCAGCTGGTGTGGGTTCCACTGAGGCCTTTGGAGGGTGTAAAAAGTGGAATTCCCAGCATACCTTGGGATCTTCTCCGGACACATCCTGTTGATGTGGGGTCTTAGGCGGGTGGAAGATCTGCCCAAGGCCCCACTGTAATTTAAAGGGCCACTTCAAATAAATGGATAATAAGAGTCTAAATGGGGTAGAGGAGCAAAGAGATCTCTGGGTACAGATACACAAATCACTCAAAGTATGTCACAGGTTAATAAAGCCATTTACAAAGAAAAAGGCAAACCAAGCATTGGGGTTCACTTTTAGAAGGATAGAATTGAAAAGCAGAGAAATTGCACATATCACTCTGCTTTTTAAGAAAGGAGAGAGAGGGAAACCAGGGAATTATAGACCAGTTAGCCTAACATCTGTTGTGGGGAAAATGCTGGAGTCTATAATTAAGGATAGGGTGACTGAACACCTCGAGAATTTTCAGTTAATCAGAGAGACAGCATGGATTTGTGAAAGGTAAGTCGTGCCTGACAGACCTGATTTAATTTTTTGAAGAGGTGACTAAAGTAGTGGTCAGGGGAATGTCAATGGATGTTATTTATATGGACTTCCAGAAGGCATTTGATCAGGTCCCGCATAAGAGACTGTTAGCTAAGATAGAAGCCCATGGAATCGAGGGAAAAGTACGGACTTGGTTAGGAAGTTGGCTGAGCGAAAGGCGACAGAGTAGGGATATTGGGAGGATGTGACTAGTGGAGTCCCGCAGGGATCTGTCTTGGGGCCTCAATTATTCACAATATTTATTAACGACTTAGATGAAGGCATAGAAAGTCTCATATCTAAGTTTGCCGATCGTAAGCAGTGTAGATGAAAACATAAAATTACAAAGCGATATTGATAGATTGGGTGAATGGGCAAAACTGTGGCAAATGGAATTCAATGTAGACAAATGTGAGGTCATCCACTTTGGATCAAAAAAGGATGGAACAGGATACTTTCTAAATGGTAAAAAGTTTAAAAACAGTGGATGTCCAAAGGCACTTTTAGGGGTTCAGGTACATAGATCATTGCAGTGTCATGAACAGGTGCAGAAAATAATCAATAAGGCGAATGGAATGTTGGCCTTTATATCTGGAGGACTAGAGTACAAGGGGGCAGAAGTTATGCTGCAGCTATACAAAACCCTGGTTAGACCGCACCTGGAGTACTGTGAGCAGTTCTGGGTACTGCACCTTCTGAAGGACATATTAGCCTTGGAGGGAGTGCAGCGTAGGTTTACTAGAATGATACCCAGACTTCAAGGGTTAAGTTACAAGGAGAGATTATACAAATTGGGGTTGTATTCTCTGGAGTTTCGAAGGTTAAGGGGTGATCTGATCGAGGTTTATAAGATATTAAGGGGAACAGATAGGGTGGATAGAGAGAAACTATTTCCGCTGGTTGGGGATTTTAGGAGTAGGGGACACAGCCTAAAAATTAGAGCCAGACCTTTCAGGAGCGAGATTAGAAAACATTTCTACCCACAAAGGCTTGTAGAAGTTTGGAACTCTCTTCCGCAAACGGCAATTGATACTAGCTCAATTGCTAAATTTAAATGTGAGATAGATAGCTTTTTGGCAACCAAAGGTATTAAGGGATATGGGCCAAAGGCAGGTATATGGAGTTAGATCACAGATCAGCCATGATCTTATCAAATGGCGGAGCCGGCACGAGGGGCTGAATGGCCTACTCCTGTTCCTATGTTCCTAAGTTATGTTAAACTTGTATAGAACCTTGGTTAGATCACACTTGGAGTATGTGCACAGTTCTAGTCTCTATTGTGAAAAGGAGATAGAGGCATTGGAGAAGATTCAATAAAGATTAACCAGGATGATACCAGAACTGAGAGGATATACTTATCAGGAAAGACTAAACAGGCTGGGCACTTTTCTCTAGAAAAGAAAAGGCTGAGGGGTGACCGGATGGAGGCCTTGATAGTAAAAGGGTTTGATAGGGTAGATGTAGAGAAAATGTTTCCACTTGGCAAGTCCAAAACTAGAGATCATCAATATAAGATAGTCATTAATAATTCCAATAGGGAATTGAGGAGAAATTTCTTTACCCAAAGAGTGGTAAGAATGTAGAACGCACTACCACAGAGTAGTTGAGGCAAATAGCATAGATGCATTTAAGGGGAAGCGAGATAAGCACATGAGGGAGAAAGGAATAGAAAGGTACGCTGATAGGGGTAGATGAAGTAGGGGGAGGGAGGAGGCTCATGTGAAGCATAAACACTGACCTAGACCAGTTTGGCTGAATGGCCTGTTTCTGTGCTGCAGATTCAATGTAAATAGGGTGGTATCCCAGTGTGACCGGGATGTGTCTCAAATTCCTGAATCTCTCCTTTGCCCTCTACAGCCCCGGGAATTTTGGGACCCACTTATTTGAAAATAATTAGTGAGTTTAGTGACTGGACTGGGTATGTTAGTACAATAAAAGGTTTTACTGTCCACATCTGATACTAAGGCTGGATTCAAAGGCCATTTAGACAGAGTGGAAATGTTTCTCTCTCATTGTAGTTAGTGGTCTCAATTGAAATGAGTTTGGGCATTCTCAGTTTAGTTTCCAGTGCTCATGAATCCACATCACAAAACTGTCTTTGAATGTAACGCAAATGGCAAATTTGTGGACTTCATCATTACGCCATAACAACAGTAATGATTGAAGGAAGTAAAAGTGTTGTATGAGTGCAGGAACAGATATCAGTCTGAGTCTCTGAATGTCCGAGCATCAAACGATGCTTTGCTCAGACAGTTACCTTTTATTGAACCTATAATTTGATTATATTCTCATCACTAGTTTTGCTTTAGGGTGTCTGATCCATTATATCAGGAGCCACTGTAAGCCATGACACGCCATGAAGCAAAGAAGAAAATTAAAAACAAAACTTGTGCGTGTGTCTCTGCAGTCAGTGAAGATCAGTGAGAGCAACAACGTTTTGTCTTAAACCAAAGCTTAATGTTGAGAATTTTCTTTGCGGTTCGCTGAGTAGCAGCTATAATTTCAGTGGAAGATCGACGGAAACCCCGTTTACGTATGTTAACAGGGTTTCCACTGAACTTCTGCCTAAGTTGCATTGATGGAGCAGAAGAAGCCCTAAGGAAATTCCCTGCGTTCATGATTTTCCTGCAAAAGCTGGTACCTGTTATCACTGTTGCAGCAGTCCTGTGCTAATTGGTACAACAACAACTTGCATTTATAAAGCAACTTTAACATAGTAAATCGTCCCAAAATACTTCACAGGAATGCTTTCAGAAAAAATTTGACACTGAGCCACAGATATTGGGACAGGTGACCAAAAGCTTGGTTAGAAGTAGATTTTAAGGAGTGACTTGAAGGAGAAGTGAGGCGGAGAGGTTTAGGGAGGGAATTCCAGAGCTTCAGGCCTAGGCAGCTGAAGGCATGGCCGCCAATGGTGGAGTGGTGAAAATTGGGGATGTGCAAGAAACCAGAATTGGAGGAGCACAGAGGTCTGAGGCTTGTAGGGTACAGGCAGCAGAGTTTTGGTACGCACACAGGCAACACAGAACAATTCTAGCCTCCAAATGTATATTTGGTTTTTTAATTGTAGAAAAAGTAGCACATGAAACATCCATATTGCCCCAGCTGAAACCTGGACATCAGGTTCATTCTTGTCAGAATTAATCGCTCAATATTTTCTATACATTTCCCTGCTCAAAACTGGAAAGATAAAGCTCTTATTTTCTGAGGAATGTAGCTGTAGTTCATGGGCAATGATAAAACAGCCATTAGAAACATGTCTCTTCCCAACAAAGAGAAGAGAATCATTCAGTACACGAGATGAAAATTACAATTGTCTTTTGGATTGCAAGCCATTCATTCGGGAAGATTTGACTCAGCCCTGAAATTCCAGTTGTCCCACTCCACCAGTGCAAATGTAGCAGAATGGACCTTCCCAAAGATGTAGACCAAATTGATGGGATGGTGTCATTTACATGGCTGGAATGGTGCTTGGTACCTGAACAGATACTTCAGATGCACCTGACCCACAGTATCGGTTGAATTGGTGCAGTGCTGCTAACACGATGGGGTTGAGGCCCTGGAAGGACTCAACCAAAATATTCTGCTTTACTGCTCCTGCTCTCCATGGGTCAAGTGGGCTTTGGGGAAGGTAATTGATCCCAGAGGAGATCAATTTATCTTCCCTAGTAAAGGTTTGGTGTCTTTCTAAGGCCCTGATGGGAACTTGTGCAGCTTTCTATTGGCATGAGTTCCCCTGAAACCTTAAGGCAGAATGGGTGGAATTTCCTGGGGTAGTTTGGGATCTCTCTCCGATATACCACCTTGACTGAGAGGGACTGGGTGGAAAACCTACTCATGCCTCCCCCACTGGAATATAAAGAGACATTTTGTTTGGGCGAAATCCTGACGACTGGGTTCTGCCCCAAATTCCTGGCCCAGCTCCCCCAGGTGAGAATCCGTTTTTCCTCCCTCACTCAACTCAAGAATTTCAGGCTTTTGTTTTAAAAAATATATATATTTTGATTTGTACATTAGAACGTGAAATATTGATTAGCAACACGCAAGACACTTTTTAAAAAAAAAAGCCTTTTGCTGGCAACTTATAGCTGATAGTAGCACCAACATGTACATCTGAACTGAAAACCAAGATTTTAACAAAACAATGTTGATGGCACAGTTTAAATGAAGGCTCCAGCTGGCAACTAATACACTAGTGCCTTGTTTATTGTCTAATTTTCTGGAATTAGTCCTTTTTTTGTTGATTATAACAGCATCTGAAGGATTATTTGACAGTAGGCAATATTCTATAGATTAACACGGGGGCATACAGAGATGAACCTTACTGCTAAATTAGGCAACAGTGCTTGTTACCACAAAATGAATGTCTCTGTGCACATGGAGTTATCTAATTGTGATGGACACATTAATCAAGAATAGCAGGCATGTATCTGACTTCACACAGTGGTGAGTTATGTCTTAGATTCTTGAATGTTCTGAACAGCTGTGGAGAACAAGCCCTTGATAATCAGATTTCTAGAAACATTGACTGTTGAAAAATATATACACTTGAGTCTAGGTAGATACCTAATTTGCTTTTCGAACTATGAAATCGAATCAGCTTCTTTCGGCCTTTGGTATTGATTGTGTTATTGTTGTCTGGTTCTGAGCTTAATTTGACACTTGGACTTTTGACTTTGTGTACACTTGATGTCATGAGATTCTGGAATTAAGCAGTGTTCCAAGATTAGGGAATATTTAATTATTTTAAAAAGCAAGGTAACACAGAATTTAGACAATAAACTATGCAACACATTTAAACATGATGAATTAGGCTGATGATTTACATTTGTTGATTAAATCCACCCAGCTCAAAACTTTGACACTGTAATAGTGTATAGCTGTGGTCAAATACTGGTGTGGAGATGCCGGTGATGGACTGGGGTGGACAAATGTAAGGAGTCGTACAACACCAGGTTATAGTCCAGCAGTTTTATTTGAAATCACAAGCTTTCGGAGGCTTTCTCCTTCATCAGGTGAGTCACCTGACGAAGGAGGAAGCCTCCGAAAGCTTGTGATTTCAAATAAAGCTGTTGGACTATAACCTGGTGTTGTAAGACTCCTTTCAAATACTTTGGGTACAGCCTTTTATTATATAGGACTTTTTTTAAAAAAAAAATTGTTAAACTTCCCCGACATTAACTGGATTCATTTAATTTATGTGATATATTAGTGTTAGTTTACTCCATAACAAGCAAATATCAATTCAAACTCTCTTCATTTTTAAATCTTTTGGGTGAATATTGTACTCATTAAGGTGAAGGATGTTTCTACTGTAACAATGAACACTTTCCCATTTCAAGCACTTGATATCAACATGAAACAGTCCCAGTAAGTAAGGGCTGGATTTTATTCTGGTTCTTTTCAGGTGGTACTGGAGTATTGCAGTAGCCAAAATGGAGTAGGGAGGCACACTACCAAATCCCTGCCTCTAAATTAGAACTGAGAAATCTCCCCCGCCCCCAAAGCAGCTATGTTGGCCACCCAACTTTGACCTCTCCACCACATTAAATGGCAGTTAGGAGTGGGCCACGTTAGTGTGCGACTGGAGTCATGTAGGACAGGCCAGGTAAGGGCAGCAGGTTTCCTTCCCTAAAGGACATTAGTGAACCAGTTGGGTTTTTGTGATGATCCAACACTGGTCACTTATACTGATGTCAGCTTTTTATTTCCAGATTTTGTGTTTTTCTTAAAACTCAATTCAAATTCTCAAAACAGCCATGGTGGGATTTGAATTATTAGTCCTGGTCTCCGGATTGCTAGTACAGTGGCCACAACACTACTATACCCCCACACCTGATTTTCATGCAGTATGCTTTTCTCACCCATATAACGCTGGTGTTAAAGGCCCTTCAGAAAGAGTTTGTTAAAGTTGAACTTTTTGCATTCAGTGCTCTTCTCTATCAGAGTTTCTTTGGAGGCTGATGAAGATGATGTATGAAGGGATCCCAGGGAGGTGTGTCTGCATCAGAGGCAGGCTGCTGGCACCCACCATTATTCAGCGAGCTGTGCTTACAAAGCCAGGCGCAGCTACCTGGGATTGTCCACAGGGAGGAGGTGATGGAATTGTCCCATATGCTGCAAGCTGACCTGCAGACAACCATTGCCAGTGGTAGTCATAGTCATAATTGTCCTTGACTTCTATGCCTCTGCATCCTTCCAGGCTACCACAGGGAACGTCTGCAACAGTAGTTCATGAGTTATGCACAGATGCATCAAGCAGGGCGTCACTTTTCACAGGAAAAATCAATAGCAGAATTATAGGGATCGATGGGACATTTTTGAAGAAACGGTGGTCTCAAAAGTCCATGTAGACAAATAATGTAAAATTCAGATAAGATAGTCGGATCATCACAGTCCCAAGACATTTCTACAAGAGTTCAATATATTAGAATCCCCTGCCTAACACCAGCATTACCACAACGACTGCAGTGTTCAAGGAGAAGGCCACCTTCTCAGGACAACTAGGAATAGACAATAAATGTGGCCTTGCCATCATCACCCACGCCCTCGGAAATTTTTTTGTAATTTTGAGAAATTTGAAAAGTTAGCTTTCAAAATAATAGCTTTAAGACACCGAAAAAGTTGTTCAAAGACGATGGATTTTGCTATCAACTCTGAACAGTTGTTGTGCAAGACTGTAGCCTGAATAATATTAAAGTACTGACACTTAACACATTCATATCAAATTTCTCTGCCTGCTATTTATATATGCTCACTGTAATTGCCAGCCTTGTATGGCCAATTCCAGTATTTCATTCAGTGAAGTTTTAAATGTCAAATGCAGCTGCTTTATTTAAATGTTAGCTCTGCTACTTTAGTTAGCTTAGCTAGAGCTTGACCTCATTAGCCAAATAATGAAATACCAGACAGCTTTTAAAGTATTATGGTATGTGTCTTGCACTGATTTCCTGTACCTTATTTGTTAGCCAGTTAGATTTTAAAAAGCTGATTGAGGTTCTGCTGCATAACTGACAACTATCATATCCCTTCTTAAAGATATTCTTATTAAATTTTACTCAAACCAGCTTGCTCAGTCAGTGTGCCTTTCTTTTGGTGAGCTGTGCCATCAAAACTGTTCTGTTTAGTTGCATTTATGATTCTGTTAAACTGATAATCTGGTTTGTGAAAGAGGACCCTACATGTTCAGGTTGCTTTGCTGATCTCTTGAATAAATTGAACATGCAGGGAAGGGACTTCTTTCAATGCATAGGCTTGTCAGTTTAACAGAAATCAAACTCTTTTTCAGTCACTATGCCCTTGCTTTCTCCTTCCATAAATTCCTCTAGCGTACCACCCTGCTCACTGCTCTTAAAAACTTTTTTCTGTGAACATCTTTCCTTTCAGCATTCCCTACCGACATTTTGTTTCCTTTTTCTCCAGCTCAGTGCCCACCATTTCCTCTGCACTGCAAAGCACTCTTGAGATATTTTTCTTACGTGACGAGTGCAGCAGCAATGCAAGTTGTCAAAAGGATAGCACAGCTGTCAGCTACTTGGAAGAATCCCACAGAGCAGTGTGACTGCCGTTTAATCTGGCTAACAAATTCATGTACAGAAAATCAGGGGCAGACACTTGGGGGACAAAAACACAATTTATTGCACCTACTGTGTTATTGCACATTGAGTATTGGCTCCTCAAATTATAGGGTATGAGGGCTGAAGCCTTTTAATGGCTAATTGCGATGTGTGTGTTTTTTCTGTTTCTCCACAGAATTGTCTTTGTGTACTGTTTTGAGAAGAGCAATTGGTATCCCTATGTTCTGGAGATGAGGAGTGTCATGGGAGCCATACCATATACTTGTGTTTATGCTTCAGGAGATTGAAAGGACTCTTTCCCAAAGAATGAACTTTGCTCCTGGCCAGACCTGTAAATCATTTCAGTAACAGCGATTTCTGTCAGTCACAGTCAAGGTGACGGTGGCCTTGAACTTTTAAGCAATGGAGCATTTCCAAATAACTGCAGGAGATATCAGCCAACATGCAGTGCATACGTTCCCTTTAAGGCCAATCAGCAGCCTTACAAGGGTTGCCGTTGCCATAGAACTTGACTCCTGACCCCTGTGCACTCCCAGTGTTATGAGCAGAGAGTGGGGAAAAATTATTTAAATATGCTCATCTCAGTATAGAACGATAGTAGAATTCTTTTCTTTTAAGAGCAATATGAAGCTACAGGTTGATTGCCTTATTAGAAATCATTAGTGGGGAAATAATTTGTATGGGTATGACTTTCATGGAAATATTTTACTGCTCATTTAATAATTATAACTTTCATATTTCTGTAGTCTCTTGGCCAAAGTACTGTGTTCACCTATTTAGGCCACCTGGATTATTATTGCACTTTTCTCTCCAAATTTGCATTCTCCCCTTGTCTCCCAGTCTCTCTCATGCCATGGCGGTTTACATCCAACAGACTGAGTGTAGGCAAGTGGCCTCTTTACAGTAAGCATAGGGTTACAAAGTTTGTTAAAACCAATAAAAGACAGCTTAAGAAAGTGAAAAACATAAAGGAATAAATAGGCTTGAATCAAGAATTCTAAAAATTGCACATACAATCTTGCCATGCATACTTATTGTCTTTCCAATTTAACATTCCGATATGATTTAGATACTATTAATCAGTGTTCAATTAACTGCATTGCAGTAAGCTCAATTAGATGTCTCTGGGAAACTGAATAATTATGACAGTCTATAACTGGGTAGTCTTTTTCAGAATGCCTTTTGGCAAGTTTACTGCATAATTAGAGAAGAATTGATGGAAGTTGTTTGCATATATTTGCAAATAACTAATTTAATCTGTCATTCTCCAAATCTAAGCAGAAACCAGAGAAAACAGTGAATAAACTGGCCTGTATTTTACACAAAACTGACTACTTTTATAATGTGGAACTGTCTATAGGTGAAACACATTTACATTTTATGCTAGGATCTGAATCTTGTACTTTAAGTGCAGAATTCACATTAAGCATTCCCTAGAATAGCAGTCGTTAGAAAATGCTTGGTCTGTTAGACTTCTCTGTTTGCATCAAAACATTATCTGAATTTAGAAACCTGTCTATTTGAAGCTGACTGTAATCCAAATGAAGCTCAGTGTCTCAGAATGTGTCCACTTAGGCTTTCAAAGCTCATCCTATACATTGCCTTTAAGCTTAAAATTCTGATATGATTTAGGTACTGCAATGCAGTTAATTGAACGCTGATTAATAGTAATCTCAATTCGATGTCGCTGTCTCTAAGAAGCATGAATAATTATGACAGTCTGTAACTGCATCATCCTTTTCCGGATGCCTTTTGGCAACTTTACTGTGTAATCAGGTAAGAAATGATAGAAGTTGTTTATATGGCAATGCAAATTTAGACAGGCATTAATGAGTGTGGATTATTTGAGAGCACACCTGTGGTGTTTTAGGCTTTTAATGGTGATCAATCATCACTGTAGCCATTAATTTACCACTGATTGTTGCACTACTTAACATGTTTCAGACTTGAGAATTGTCTCAGTCTCAACTCGTATGTGTAATTACAATGTTACGATCTGTAGTGCTGTAGAATTTATCTTTCCTTCAAATGTGATAATTTCCCCCCACAGTATTGATGTAAAGGTCCCTTATTGCTTTGCCAAGGGTAAGTGTTGATTTTTTTTTATGGTGAAGTCTTTTTAAAAAATTCATTCTGGGGATCTGGGCATTTATTGCCCTGTCTCTAGTTGCCCTTGAGAAGGTGGTGGTGAGCTGCCTTGAACCGTTGCAGTCCATGTGGTGAAGGTTCTCCCACAGTGCAGTTAGGACCACATGGGGTAAATATATTTTACAGCTTAGAGATAATATTTTTATTGCCAGAAAGGGAGAAGCTAAAACAGCCCTGGATTGTTGTTGCAATAACATTTTCACAATTCATCTGGAAACACATTTTGTAATTAAGTCAACTGTTTGTTTGGGGGAAAAAAAGTTTCCAAGAAAAAAATTCTTTGGCAAGACCTCATTGTTAAATTCAGTAGAACTTGGCGCCAGCATGGAACAGATTCACCTCCTGAGACTTCAGCTTAAACCCAGCCCACAGGGACGGGGGAAAAGAACCTTTTCTGACAGCCTCAAGTGCTCTGAGATCTGAGTTCTCAGTCCAGTTTGCAAGTGGGCGCAAAGCTATAATCCCCATAATAAAAGTCTATAATTCAATGTTCTTTGACAATAATTGGGAAATAGTGTTCACATGTATGGCTGATATTGGAAATGTGCACAAAGGGAGTGCTAGATGGTGATATTACTCATTGAAAATTGAAAGTATCACATTCCCAGCACTGACATCTTGATTAGTAAAACATTTCCACCCCTTCCACTGTCCATAAAGAATGTTTTGTACAATGCAGTACTATTTTTAGAGGAAAAGGAATAGAGGCCAATTGCACTGAGCAGTAAACGAACATGCCCGCTGCTCGTTAGATTAAAACTCGCTCGTTAGATTAAAACTCACCCACAAACTATCTGCACTCTTCTGGCTGCTAACTTGCAATGGGGAAATGAGAAAAGTGCAGCCTTTCCTGGGCTTCTGTGAGCTGTGAGAGTGGGGAAAGGATCTCTGGTTGTAGGGAAAGAATCAGCATGAAACATTCTTGACAAGCCGTGCAGTCGGAACCAGGAAGTGCAAGCTACAACAGTAAATTCAATGTAAAATCAGTTAGAGAAAGCAAAATAAAAAGAGGGTAAGAAATATCAAATTAAAAGACAGAGGTAAAAGAAACAGACAGAAAAAGTTCTTTAAAACAATTTTCTATTTAAAAAAAAAATTCTCTTCCACTTGCCCTGAATTAACGGTGAGCACTGTTAGGATCGCAGTTATTTTTTAGTGCAATTTCCGGACTCTTGTATTCATCAAATGGGAAATAATACAAAAATGATGAATGCCGAGAAATAGAAAATGCAGTGAAAGGCAAGTTTTGGATGAAATCCTTCAGCAGAACAAGGCCCACTCAAAACATTGATTTTGTCTTGAATTATAGTGTTTTATTATGGGTACTACATTTTTTCATTGAAACCCAAGCATACTAAGAGGTCATTTAGCCTGTTGTGCCACTTCAGAGCTATCGACTCTAATCACATTTCCCTACTCTCTCCTGTACTCTCTTCAATTGTATGTCTAATTCCCTCTTAAATATTGTGATTGTTTTGGCTTCAATAACTTCCAGTAATAGTGCATTCCATATTTTAATAACCTGTTTGTATGAAAACATTTCTTCTAACCTTCCTCATAATGCTTTTAGTGTTGATTATAAGCTTATGGCCTCATGTTACTGATTCACCAACTAATGGAAATAGCTCTTCATTATTTACCCTCACAAACACTTTCAAAATTTGAACACTTATATTAAAGTCTAGTAAGTTCACCCTTAACTTCTCATGAAGTGACTAGTTTCTCAAGTCTCTTATCGTACATATAGGATAAATGATCTGCTCCCACTGTGCATAGTTCTGGCAAGGAGCATGTATTGGACATGAATGATAGCATGCTCAATATTGCCTGGTATCATCTAGTGAGTTTGTGCTGCATCTTTTCCATGGATCCAACATCCTTTCTGTAAAGTGCTCAAAATTACATGGTACAACAGGTACATGCAGGTACAACTTGCATTTATATTGCACCTTTTAATATAGAAGTCTCTAGGCACTTCACAAAGGCTCAACTAATGTCTTGTGCCAATTCATCAACAGTTCCTTGCTTTTCTATTCACTGCTCCTGTATATAAAACCCAGAACCCCATTTGCCTTTTCATGGCTTTTTCCACCCACATTTGTGCTTTTAAAGATCGGTATATCTGCACCCCAGATTTGTTTCTCCACTCCATTGAGAATTTTACTATTCATAGTATATTTCCATTCTCTGTTCTTTTCCCAAAATGTACCACTTAACATTGATCGACATTTGCCATATTCCTCCCCATTCCTCTAACCTTTCTCTGCTCTCCTGCATTCTTGCAGTTTGCCACACCTCTTAATTTGGTGTCATCAAGAAATGTTGATGTTCGTCCCTCCATGTCCATGTCCAAACCATCTACTTTTGACTTCAGATGCTGACTGGTCTGCTGTGTATTTCCAACATTTTCTATTTTTTTTTTTAAGGTTTGTGTTGACTTCAGAATAAAGTTATAATGATTCTCAAACCAGACAGCCATTGACTGAAAACTACTGTTGAAAAGGTCACATTGTCTCTCTCCGCAGTATGTGGGCTGGGCACATTAATAAACCCAGGATGCAGCTTCTTATTACAAAAACACAGTGTAGACTGTCCAGCTGAAGGAGGAAGTCTGGTAATGGGAGATGGAATTTAAACTGGGCAGGGGTGAGAAACATAGAAAGGAAATATTACGGGTCATTTTCAACTTCTTGCTTCCGGTGGGGAAATCTTGCTCCCTGAGAAATTCAAGCAAAAAGTACCCACTATTTTCTGATCGTTCATGGTGGGCAAGGCTAGGTGTGAAATTAAGCTGTGAGGAGGACAGAGTCTGCAAGGAGATATAGGCAGGTTAGGTGAATGGGCAAGAAGGCAGCAGATGGAGTGTAATGTGAGGTTATTCACTTTGGTAGGAAGAATAGAAAAACAGAATATTTTTTAAATGGTGAGAAACTAGTAAATGTTGGTGCTCAGATGGATTTGGGTGTCCTAGTACATGAAACACAGAAAGTTAGCATGTAGGTACATCAAGCAATTAGGAAAGCAAATAGCATGTTGGCCTTTATTGCAAGGAGGTTGGAGTACAAGAGTAAGGAAGTCTTACTACAATTGTACAGGGCTTTGGTGAGACCTCACCTGTAGTACTGCATACAGTTTTGGTCACCTTATCTGAGGGAGGATATACTTACCTTTTGAGGCGGTGCAACAAAGGTTCACTAGATTAACTCCTGGGATGGCAGCGTTGTCCTATGAGGAGAGTGGGTAGAATGGGCCTATATTCTCTGGAGTTTGAAGAATGAGGTGATCTCATTGAAACATATAAGATTCTGAGGGGGCTTGACAGGGTAAATGCTGCGAGGTGGTTTCCCCTGGCTGGAGAGTGTAGAACTCTTGGGCATAATCACAGGATAAGGGGTCGGGCATTTAGGACTGAGAAGAGGAGAAAATTTTTTCACTGAGGGTTGTGAATCTTTGGAATTCTCTACCTCAGAGGGCTGTGGATGCTGACATATCATTGAATATGTTCAAGGCTGAGATAGATAAATTTTTGGACTCCAGGGGAATCAAGGGATATGGGGATCGGGCAGGAAAGTGGAGTTGAGGTCGAAGATCAGCTATGATATTGAATGGTGGAGCAGGCTCGGGAGGCTATAGAGCCTACTCCTGCTCCTATTTCTTAATCTTATGGCTCTTCTCCAGTTCATCTCTGCTCCCTTCTATTATGTGCTGCTTTGACCTTCAAGCAGAGAAGTCGGGTTGGGATGATAGAGGTGTCAGTAGCAGATAAATTGACACATGTCCAATCTTGAAAATACATGAACATACATCATGCAGCTAGTTTTGTTAGAAGGATTTGTTGTATGAAGACCTTCAAAGATACCAGTGCACTAAGAGTTTTGGTGATGAATTGCAGCCTGAATTTGTGTGCTGCTACAGAATGGCATGCACAGTACGCATTCAAAGGGCTGTAAAGTAGTCTGAATTCTTTCCGTGAGACAGCAGTCAAAATTTAATGGGGTATGAAGAAACATCTTTTGTGACTCATACTTTGCTCCTCTACTTGGTATTACTGGGTTGCCTTACTTTGACTGCTTTCTTCAGGCCCAAACACTTCTTTCTAATCTGCCAGCACCACCTGTGAGTGCAAAGCCACTGTGTTTGTGTTGTACCATCTCCTCCCAGGCGCCTTGAAGCATACTGTTGTGGAAAGAAACCCTTGAATGTTATAAATTGGATAGCCAAGTGGTGAAGGATAGAATACTAGAGCCAGGTCTTTAGTTGCTTCAAAGCCTTGATTCACAGAGATCCTCCTTACACACAAACACACCACATCCTAGATAAGCTTGCGTGTGTGTGTATGTGTGAGGTACCAATTGACACACACCACCTGAATACAATTAACACTAATTTATATAAATCACATGATAAATTAACATGGAATTCCTCTTCCTACAATTTTTTTCATCAGTGCCTCAAATGCTGTACCTGTAAATCTGGATGTTCTTCCTTGGCACATTAGAATGAAACACAAATACAACTTTGCTAATTTTTTTGGCTGCGAACAAGTCCCTTTCCCTTGCAAGGCTGCTGCAGCCCTTTGAAGTCACTGCAGTCGTGCCAGATATCCCTTCCCCAAATCTGTGATCTCTTAACAATTGGCAGATTGCATGCTGGGCACTGGCAACGAACACTTCCTTGGAGTCGACGTGCTTTTCTCTGGTTGATGCAAAGTATGGACACTGTGGAAAATCAACTCCGTGGTAACCAGAAATTGACCTTTCTTTCTTTCTTTGTTACTTTGGACGTTTTAAACCATTATTGTAAGACAATAAGCTACTTTGTGAAGTTCTTTATTAACATATATATAATAGTCATTATCAGAAATTGTGAAATGGCAACTTTTCTAGAACATCCTAAGGAAACTTAACTGCCAGTGCGGTGTTGGGTTGTCCATTTTTTTTTTGCAAGATGTGATTTTAGGGTACGATGCTGGTTAGTCGTGTACAAGTGACGTGTTGATGAAGGTAATTGTTTATAGAATGGAGAAAAAAGATTCCCACTTTGGCTGTACTTGCATACCTCCTAGCAGCTGTCTGATAGACAGCAGTGACTGAGGCCTAGGAGCAGTGAGACAATGGCAGCATAACTACTTTTTATACTGATTCAAATAACTTAAAATACTGTTTTTTTGATTTAAAATTAATTACGTATATCAATTATTTTCAGTGGCATGAACAGAATATAAAATAGAGAGCAGTATGACAGGCACACCAATGCAGTGGTGATTAAGATCTTAATAACCCACTTGACTATCACTCAATGTTATGAGACCTTTCTCTGTTAGAACAAGTTACATTTCTTATTACTGTGCACTGTTTCCTCCATTTATCTCATTCTGATTTTGCTTTTTTCTTTGTTTAATCTCATTTGTCTTTTCTGTTTTCTTCTTCGTGTTCCTCCTCTGATAGTTTGAAGGATATGATTTGCAGAGAATTCTTGATGTTCCCTAAATATTGGCAGATTAATTTAATAGTAACTACACTGAGTTGGGGGCAATAGTGACGCCAGCTAAGGCCTACTAGCCCACAGGAATTGTACAATATAGTAAGTAGAAGTTAGAAAAACAGCTTAAATTCTGTATGGAATTGTAAAAGGAAGGTTTGGTTCAAAAAAAATCCATTAACTCTGAGCATGGAGATGATTGTGATATTTGCATACAAGTGCTTAATGTGTTCATATGACATTCCACTATGCTATTTTAGCAGAATCATTAGTCGGTTTATTCTGAATAGATTAATGCCTAAAAATTATAACAGTTGACGAGGAACGCAATACAAATATGTGAAGTGTTTGTGTGATAAGCAGTCATTTCTTGGCTATTTAGGACAAAAGATGAATAATGGTTTATAAAGGAAGGTGGCAGAAGTCAACACTTTTTGAAGTAGCTAGAGCGTAACACCATTCTGATGTCACCTGATGCAGCTGTACTTTCTCATTAATATAAAACAATTGGTTTCGCATTCTTTCATTATATGCATAGAATTGATCTCATTATATTCTGAATAGTCTCTAACATCAGGATAGGAGGCAGAAAAGGACTCCACAGAACAATCTCTCCCCTTTCCCCACTCTGCCTGACTGAGTTGGTAGTACTCTTGCCCCTCGAGCCATGGAGATGTAGGCCCAAACCATCTTACAGCCATGATCACATTGTATTGTTTATACAATACAAACAAAAGCTATTTCAGGACAGAACAGGTGGGCTCGGGTAAAGGCTCAAAGTACAGCGGGAGTTCTAAACTGGATATCACATTTGTCAGGAGTCTGACAACACCAGGTTACAGTCCAACAGCTTTATTTGAAATCACAAGCTTTCGGAGGCTGGTGTTGTAAGACTCCTTACATTTGTCCACCCCAGTCCATCACCGGCATCTCCACATCATGAATATCACATTGACAGAGTTTCTTAACTAGTCTTCCTTTTGAAATGAAGTCGGTGGGGTATAAATTCATAATGGATGGTAACTCTGAATGGACGCTAGCGAACAGTCAGCCCATTTTACACTCCACCAATTTTCTTTTCCATTGACTTTGGACAAGAAAATCGGGTGGGGTGAAAAACAGGCTGATTGCCAGTTAAATAAAAGTAGGATCCTGACCCAATTGAACCAGCTCCTGGCTGTTTGGCTTTTAAGTCCAGTTCTTGCCATTAGGCCCAAATGTTTGTAGAGTATGATACTGTCGCATATTTAATCCTGATCTACCTTGATTACTGTTTTCAACATTATCTCATACATTAGTAGTCTCCAGACATTGTACTGTAATAGGTGGTACATTTGAGGGTTGCACTGGAGTTCATTTTGTCAAAACAGGGGTACGTCGGGTGAAGGGCTTCACATTTCTGGAACTGTCGAGCTCACACACTGGAGCTGGATCCTAACTAAAGCTCTCTCTCTAGTTTTAAACCTTTTATAAGTAATTTCTTTTCTGAGGATTTAATTTCTCTTTAATATTTGCTGTCAGCTTAAAGTATTGTAAATACATTCAAAAAGGATTTGCAGAATATTAGTATGTATTGCTTTTCTGTTCATCAAGATATATGATGAGATGCTGAAGAATAAAGTTTCTTCCAATTTTTTTTCTTTGGAAATTTTTGTATTGCATGTAAATTTACAATAAATAGATTGGAACAAAATTTAATATAAAACAGTTGGTATTGTATGCTCTCATTATATGCATGGAGACTATTCTGAATACAATATTGAGATGATTCCCAGTATCAGGATAGGAGTCGACAAAACAATCTTTCCCCACTCTGCCTGACTGAGTTGGTAGTACTCTTGCCTCTCAAGTCATGGAGATACAGGTCCAAACCATGTTGCAGCCATGATCACATAATCGATTCTGACCGTTCTGTATAACACTGAGGGAGTGCTTCACTGTTGGAGACCCAGGGCGCTAAATTGGGCCGTGTAGCGCCCATTGTTTCAGCGCTACGCGGCTACTCGAGGTGCCAAGATGGTGTCTTAGCTGCGCACGCATGTTTCCAGTGCGACTTGTGCCAGACGCCATATTGGTATAGGAGTTAGAGCATGCACTGATACCGAACGCCGGAAGCGTGTAAAGTAGGGAGAAAATGCGTGTGATCAGTGTGCAATGCTGATTTAAAGTGATGGACACCATTTTGGACCTTAACGTTCAACTCAACGCGCTGTCTTAACCACGCACATCTGAACGTGTCATACAGTGCCTGGAGGACCCCCCACCAGTGCTATTTAAAGGGACCATGCAGGATTTACAGGTTAGTTGCTGGATTATTGCTTCTGGCTGCTGGTGGAATAGGAAGTGTTTTTTTGAAGCTCCCTATACTTCCTGACAGTTCCTGGAGTATATTTGAGAGTCGTTTGGCAGGGACTGCCTTACGGGTCTGAAAGTTACAACTGTGGTAGAACAACATTTCTGGTAACCACAGGTGGCCTGCTAGGGCTCCCGCTGAGCATTGAGCAAGACTGGGAGCATGCAGAGAGGCCACGCACACCAGGTCAAGCTGCGAGGAGAGGGAGGAGGCACTGAGCAGGGGGCCGTATCCAATGAGGGCCTTCCGGGACCAATTCTCTTTCCTCAACATGACCGAGGAGGATTGCATCTGACGCCTCAGGTTCACCAAGGAAGCCATGACCGAGATCTGTCAACTGGTGTGGCTACAACTGCAGCCTCAGAGCAGGGAATGGACAGCATTGCCTGTGGCTGTGAAGGTAACTGTGGCGCTGAACTTCTACGGCTCAGGATCATTTTAGGTCTTTGCTGGCGACATGTGCAACATCTCGCAGTGTGCAGAGCACTGCAGCATAAGGGAGGTCACGGTCACACTGTACCAGATGAAGAACAGGTTCATCACCTTCCCTCTTGACCGAGATAAGCAGAACGAGCGAGCACGGGGTTCGCTCTTATTGCTGGCTTCCCCATGGTGCAGGGTGCCATTGACTGCATGCACATTGCCCTGCATGCCCCGCGTATCAACTCAACCATCTTCATCAACCAAAAGGGCTTCCGCTCCCTGAACGTGCAGCTGGTGTGCGGCCACATTCATCAAATCATTGAGATCGATGCTCGCTACCCTGGGAGCAGTCACAACGCCTTTGTTATGCAGCAGTCCAACGTGCCAGCTATCTTTCACCCAGCTCGGCAAGTCAAAGGCTGGCTACTGGGCAACAAGGGCTATTCCCTCACGCTGTGGCTTGTGACTCCGATCAGGAACCCACGCACATGTGCACAGCAGGCCGATAATGAGACCCATGCCGCCACACGCAACATCGTGGAGCACACCATAGGTCTCCTGAAACAACGCTCCCACTGCCTGGACCGGTCTGGAGGATCCCTGCAGTACTCCCCTGAGCGGGTGGGTGGACTCATGGTGGCATGCTGCACAACTTCGCCATCATGAGGGACCAGTCTTTGCCACCAATCATCGGAGAAGACCCTGAGCCAGAGGTGGAGGAGCTGGAAGAGGAAGACTCAAGGGTATAACAGGAATCACACGCCTTGTCTGCAAGGGCTCTGCTTGCTCGCCTGATCCGTGCCCACTTTCAATAATGTCAACTACATCCCCCAACTTACCAACAGTCCTACACTCCCCACCTTTCTGCTCCCACAAGACAATCAAATCGCCCTCCATCTGATTGCACATTGGTTTCCCCCTCAGCTCATCGCACAAATAAAAACCACCGCCAAATGCAAATTCAAGTCACATTTATCAATGAATAAATGAAATTATGGAAACAGAACAGAACTATTCAACCTTGTGCATTACCTTAGTGCCTTTTGTTCGTATCCTAATGCTCCTATGAGGTGCTTCCCCGACGGCTGGAGCATGGGTGATGGGAGGCTGCTGGCCC
The DNA here is from genome assembly GCF_035084215.1 of Heptranchias perlo. Taxonomy (NCBI): domain Eukaryota; kingdom Metazoa; phylum Chordata; class Chondrichthyes; order Hexanchiformes; family Hexanchidae; genus Heptranchias; species Heptranchias perlo. The sequence goes on along the minus strand of NC_090357.1, from coordinate 15,083,712 downwards.
TCAATGGAGGAGAGCGCAAATTGTCTTGGAGGATGACCTCGAGCAGCTCCAGGCCAGGAGGGCCCGGCTTCAGACTGCACCATTTCAGCATAGGCTGCAGCAGTCTGGCCTTGCTGGTCGATGGGCAACAACAAGGACAATGGTGGAGTGGCAGGGGTGGGAGCAGTCTGAGCTGCCAGTGCAGCAGTCTGAGCAGCAACCGTAGTTTGCAGACCTTTGATGACATCGCTTTGTGTTGCATGGAAGCTGCGTCGTCGGCCATCAGACGCTGCATCATGGTGGGTTCCACAGGTGTTCTGATGGAGGTGACCACCCGTTCCACATGTTGGAAAGGATGGGCTCCAAGCCCTGCGCAAAGCTCTGTGCCAAGTTGGAGCTGGCCTCCTCCATGCTCCTTCTCATTGTTTTCTAGTGAGGTCGCTCACTAGTTCTGCTGCAGAGGAGTCAGATGAGGACATCGACGAGCCAGGTTACAGAAGACAGCTGATGGGCGTGCACCACCAAATGCTTGGGGCTTTCCAGTGCCCCAAGCATTTGGTGGTGCACGCCCATCAGCTGTCTTCTGTAACCTGGCTCGTCGACGTCCTCATCTGTCTCCTCTGCAGCAGAACTAGCGAGTGACCTCGCCCTCCAGCAAGCTGGTACCTGTGGTATCCGTCACCACCGCCCCTCCTTCCCCCAGCCCAGGCTCCTGCGCATTTGTGCCCGGTGTCTCACCACGTGTAGATCCCTCCTCTAAACTAGCCTCGAAAGGACACGAGGTTTCAGGCTCTGAGCTGCTGGGAGCAAGTGTCAGATCGAGTGACCGTGTGGCTTCTGTATCCTCCTCCTTGGACGGTGCCGCCACGTGTTCTTGGGTATCTGCAATGACAAAGGGAAACAGGTTGAGTTGTGGAGCGGGAAGAGGAGCAAGTGAGATGTGCGTGCCGACAGCATCTGCAGCACGTGAGTCAGAAAAGATTATGGAAGAGAGAGATGTGGAAAACGAGAAGGAACATTAGATATGCAGAGACCCCTTTCATCGGGACTTCCAGCATGGCGTGTTGTGACAGCCCATGCAATGATCCAAAGCAAAGTCTCTTCTAGGGGGGTGAGGACATGTATCCTCCCTTGGGGGTCTCCTGCTGCCAGCTGTTACGTGCCACCTTCTCCTGCAAGACAGAGGACAGTGTGTCAGTGAGCATCCTGCAAGGTGTGTGGGTGATATGCCTGTCGTGGTCGAATAGCTGCTAGTGTATGTGACCTGCGAGTGGTGGTTGTGTGGCCTGCAAGTGTAGTACTATGTGCGGGTGAGATGCAGCATGCCGAGTGCAGCATTGCATATGGATGGCAGTGTTTGTTGGGGGGGGTGTGATGCACTGAGCAGTGGTGCAGTTGGTAGAATGTGCCACTTAACACTTGCATTCACTCACCTTGACGACTCGTATCGAAACATTGAACTTCTTTCGGCACTGCACCCACGTGCGTGTTGCCATGCTCTTGGCGTTCACTTCCTGCGCCACAGCCTGCCAATGCCTGTGGAGCTGCAGTCTGGAGGGTCTCCTGCCCCCCTACGGGTACATGTTGGCCGTCCATTCCCACCCCTTCCACCAGTACAGCGTCTGAGAAGCATGGGGCCCTCTCTCGCTGGTCCTGCCATCCTTGCAGCCATTTTCCCCTCCCCTTAGTGGACTGTGCATGTCCCATTTCAAAATGTGCACCTACACCTTTGAAGAGATGCAGGCTGCCGATGACGTGCGCTGAGCACACCCCATTTCTGGCTTTCTCGTTCTCTGTGCAGCTTCTGTAGCGCTAGCTGCATGGAGATATCATGGTAAGTAGCAGGCAGCTCAGTTCACGTGCTGTCTGTGTAGGGGCCATCGGGTGTGGGGTCATAGGGGATCACACTACCTGCGCCCGAAAATGGGCCCCATCTAATTTCCCCCCCCCCCCCCCCCCCATAGCCTTTTAGATCCGACGTTAAACCGAGGCCCTATCTGCCTGTTAAGGTGGATACAAAAGATCCCACAGTACAAAAGAGCTGTGAGTTGTCCTGACCATCATTCCTCCTTCAACCAATACCATCAAAGAAGGTATTTTTTCTCATCCATGTTTACATACAATTGTAAATTTCTTGCTCAAACACATCACATTGCATGTGATTCAAAGCTCCATTTACCCTTTCAAATATTATGCCTTAATGCTGGCCTCAGAAAAATATCTACTAAGCTATAACAACATTTCTGGTTTTCCGCACAAACCACCTGCTTGCTTTTCTAAGCACTCCCAAATTAATTAAGGATCCTTATTGCTTTTTAAAAAAAAAACGGAATGAAGAAACTTTCATCCCTTTAGTCAGGGCTGCATTTTACTCCAAGATCCAAATGTGACAATCAAGTGTTTACAGCAAATTCTGATGCCCACATTTGAATGAAGTCTACTAACAGAATAGATGTTAAAAGCATCACAATTTATTTTCATTAAAGAAGCAACATTTTTTTTAAAAGAAGGCTGAACACCAATTCTTAAGTGGCCAAGTTGTTAATTGTTGACTCTGACTTTGACCCTGATGTGACTTTGTACCAAGGGGTAATGTTACTGAATTGCTAACTTAGCCAAAAAAGATGTTTGAAAAATAGTGCACAGGTGGTATAAAGTGCTTATGGATTGTTTGCCTGTGTTTCGTGCTGCACGAGCATTGCTACTTCTCCAAACCTGGATTAACAAATATTAGCAAAAAATAAGAGGTTTGTCTATTCGGGCTTTGTTAAATGACATTAATAACGAGCTCCTGCAGCATTCTGCAGCTGCATAATCAAATGTAAAAAGGAATATTTTAGTCCAGGCCTCAGCTTAAAGAATGGTAACATTTTGTAGTTATGCCACAGCAAGTAACATTACTGTAATAGCCATGCTGTATCTTTAGACTCTAGTAGCTGAACAGAGTTCACCAGCTCTATGATGTGGTGCTGTGCTGAGTTCACCAGGATTTGCAGAGCTGGTCAGTAATATATACTTTTCTGTGCTGGTGAGACATTTTCCACACCTTTTACATACTCCTACAGCTGGATAAATAAAAGTTCGAACACTTGAAGTGGTTAAGTGACTCATTAGCTGCTCAGAAAACCTTAAAGGATCATTATTCCACATGCTTTTTTTAATCATTTTCATTAATGAAATTGCATTCTCGGGATTCACATGATTTTGTTGGAAGTTTGTTAATTTTGAAAAAAGTAGATACTTAGCCCATTGTTAAAGCTGAATGTAAGCCCATAATTTTATTGCTGAGTGCAATCATCCTTCATTTTAATATAAACTTTGTAAGGGAGTTGGTGATAATAACTCTGTAATACGAACATAACTATAGAGTTCTGTATAATCTGGTAATTATTCCATGTAGTGCACAATTAGCCATTCTCATTTTAATTCCTAAAACATGTCACATTAAGGATTCTGTAAAAAGCTACTCATTATTAAAACATGACCTCCTGCTGGTCACTGATCTGAATTTTATATTATGAACACAATGTGCATGTAGAACATCAGCAACTGAGGCTATACACTCCATTTCTGGTACTTTATAAACTCATAGCTGCTGGCACCATTTTGTCTGCATCACAGATGTTAATTTTACTTCAGTTCTGCAGCTATATTCTCAAAAGAAAATGAACAATTGTTGTAATTTCTAATGGATATTAAACTCTCCTAAAAGCAATACTGCATAATGTTTTATGTGATTGCCCCAAGTGGCCACATAGGCTTCGATTTTTCAGAGTGGAGGGAGGGAACGTAAAGGGTTTAGGGGGAGCCTGGAAGCCGGTGACAAACCAGGCAAGACTGGGGACGTGGAGGCCCTGCCGATCTATTTAAATAAAGCTCTGCAAGTCCTGCCTGACACCTAGAGATTGACTACTTGGCTGGTGGGCGCGATTGGGCAGCTGAAGGCCAGAGGCTGCAGTCGTGGACCTGTGTGAACAGTCCCCAATAGTCAGTGTTGGGGGAGGGGGGGAAGGAGGAGTAGAAGCCTGTGGAAAGATTGGGAGGAAGGGGGAAGACTGTTGGTAAGGAAAGGTGGGGGTGTGGGCGGTGTAAGGATCTGGCGATGATCGGGGATGGGGGGGGGGAGCTGGTAGTCCAGCGCAAGGGAGGTCCAAGGCTTCCTTGTGAGGCCTGTAGCAGCGCTCCTGCTCCTGCGGGTCCACATGGAAATGTAAAATAAAACTTTTAAAACTTGCTATCTGGGCCCCTTTTGGCCCACAAACCAGCTCCAGACAGGTTTGCCTGTCTGGGGAGTCAACACTGCTCCCCCACTCAGGCCTCAGGTTGAAATTGCAGATTGGGTCCTGGTGCCATCCCCATTTTAAACCCCTCCACCGTATTCCCCTCCATTTCCAGCCCAATAAGTACCACTATTAAATCAGTGGCAGTAAAAGCTGCTGCAAAGTATCCCCGAGGTGGATACTCCACTGAGGAGGCCATTTTGTTTGCTGCTACTGAAGGTTGATGTTTCTTTGCCTGCATTGTGACCTTTTAATGTACTTTGGTGGTTGAGTCAGGCCTTTTGCTGCTACTCTTACTCAGCTCTGCTCAATACAAAGGGAGCCAGCATCCCACAGGAAATCATATGCCTGACATCAAGCAAAGTTATTGAGAATATTGTCTCTGTAATATTCTCAGTGAAACAGACACATTGAAGACCAATTGTCAGAAACAGATAACAAAAAGTCCCAAGGCACAATCAAAGACTCAGGACCTGGACACAGACTAATCCTGTAATGTTAATTTCAGGAGCTTTGTTCAGTTAATTAGGTAACCTTCGCGATTGTTCGGATGCAGACATTTATGCCAATCAAAATCGACAAAGACAAGAGCGTATCCCTCCCCCTTAAGAAAGGTGGAATGGACAAGAGTTAACACCATAGAATGGATGAAGATGTCTGGAACAATGGGCACCCTCGGGGGGAGATGTCTGGTACAGGTGACATCATGGAGCTAATGTCGTTAAGTTACTAGAAGCAAATATGTTTCAGAAAAAGATATAAACCTGAGGCACTGACCCACTACAGTTAGAAGCAACTTCTGGGACGATGGAGGCCCACACCCTAGGATAAGGCCTGATCAGCTTGAAACTTCCTCGGGACAGTTTGTACCATCCTTGTTTATTTGATATAATTGTATTAGAATGTTGTTCTTGTGTCTATAATAAAGCTTGCATGTTTGGTCACACTTGAGCCTGAATCATTATGAAGGAGTAACAACCCTTGGTAGCATTAATATTTCCAACATTCTCTAGTTCCTATTCTTCTACTCCTAAAAAGTGCTCCTTGAGTGGCATGAAATTAAGTAATGGGTGGCTGGGATGGTTCCATAGGAGCCATAGAGACCCCAAGTGCCTCTAGTCTCCGGGTAGCTGCTGTTCCAGAAAAAACAGCTTGGCACTTGTAGTAGCTAGGGGTACTAGGCCAATGTCAATGCTCCTGCATTGGAGGGGGTCTTAAGGAAGTGGGCTCACTGCCACACTCTGGAGAGACTTCAACATCTGGGCGCACTTGTTGCAGCCCTCTGATGCTGGGCACAGGTTCAGATACTACTGGTCAGTGTTATCATAGAACTAATATTCCCAAAGAGATTTTGGAAGCCCTATGAATGTTGAATCCCTATTGAAGCATTGGTAGCTGCTATTGACGGAACAGGCTCGAGGGGCTGAATGGCCTACTCCTGTTCCTATGTAATCCGGAAGCCAGTAGTGTCCTTATAAGCTCTTCCTGGCATCTTGATGCTAGAGCAATTTCCCGCTGTCAGTCTCCGGAGTGTTCTGCAGGTTGTGGGAACCCACAATGTGTTGCAGATGTGGGTAATGGACTGAACCCACTTATCCATCATCTCAACCCTAAGTGTGGAAGCTCTATTCACTGCTTGCAAATTATATTGATGCTCCCAAATCACTCTTCCTTTTAAAGACTGGACTCCTGAGATCTGGGTCTGTAGATTCCTCAGCTAAGGAGGTTATTTCTCCTCTCTCTCATTTTCACTAGTGCTCAGTGACTTTCCCCAGTGACAACACTTCTAACTGTCTGTCTAATTCCTAATGAGTGAGTCTCTCTCTGCTGGTGCTTGCGTAGATAAGATGCCAGGACAGAGTTGGGGAGAATGTGGCAGCAGCTGTTGATCTGGGAGGTCATCGGAGTAGCTGACCTCTTCCTCGAGGCACCCCCTATAATGTGAAAGTCAGAAGAGCTTGTTTAACTGTGCACAGTGACATTTGCCCTTGGAGAAATAGCAGGTCATTGCAATACCTTTAAGAAAGCACAAGCAGCTGAAACTACATATGATGAGCCTTGCTCAGCCTCAATTAACCTTCTCTTGCCATCACATCCTCTCCTTCAGGGTCTCTTGTCCACCTGCCTATATATTGTGCAGCTACTGCCTGAAATTACATAATCCATCTAAGAACGATTCATATGATGACATTACTGTTGCTAAAGGTGAAACATTATAAGTTGGATTTCTCCAAGGCTAAATTACTTGTGCTTTTTAATTTTTGAAAGAGGATTGTACTGTATTGAAAAGTGGATCTTTTTTAATAGGGCAAAGCATCTCATTTAATAGCAAATTATGCAGCCCCCAGTTTTGGTGTCTAAAGCCAAAAATGTCAAGCAATTAATATTGATGTCAAAATGAATTATCGAATACTTGCTTGGTTTTATTAAGACTTTGTTACGTGATTATACCGGAGATTTAATTTTTTTCAAGTATGAATTTATCGGGCCTAATTTTTGCAATCCAGTGATTTTAAATTATTGCTATTCCACTGGGTAATGCAAATTGAAACTTTCAAACAAGGAAGCCTTTTAATATAATTAAAGTTGCAATGATTTATTTGGTCAAAGATCAGCAAATTACTGTGCCAGTACCTGCAAGAAAACTCTCCTTATTCTTCTCACAGTTTGCAGACCTGTCATCTTGTGTTTGATATGATATTACTTCTGGGACACTAGTTACCCTTCTGCACCATACAGCATACTGACGACAGCGGGTATAATGCTGGCTTAAACCAGTGCTCATATTTATGCAGTACTTTCTTGTTTGTATAGAGAACCAGTTTCATACATGCTTATCTAGGGTATAGATTTGGAGAAGAGTAGGTATAATTTTTTAAAAATTAAATGCTGCTTTCTATAAATAGCAACGGGTACAATGGTCCAAATGGCCTCCTTCTCTCCTCTAGTTTCTATGACTGTTAACACATCTTAAAAATAGGACGTGACCCAGAAATTAATAATTAATAAGGTGCAAAACTGACCCATCCAGATAAAAAAAGTCATTTGTAATGGAGATAACAGGATTATTACTGTGGATTGCAAAACTAAACATATTTGAAAATATATTTTTCACAAAATAGAAAATGATTTTGTAGGAATAAAATTGCAGCTTGGATTTAAAATGGAGATCATGGAATAACAACAACCTTAATTGCATTTATATAGTGCCTTTAACGTAGTAAAACAACTCGAGGTGCTTCACGGGAGCGATTTATTTTTTGAAAAAAAACTAAATTTGACACTGAGCCATATAAGGAGACAGGTGACCCAAAGCTTGGTTAAAAAGGTAGGTTTTAAGGAGAGGTTCAGGGAGGGAATTCTAGAGCTTAGGGCCTAGGCAGCTGAAGGCACGGCCGCCAATTGTGGAGCGATTTTAAAATCAGGGCTGTGCAAGAGGCCAGAATTGGAGGAGCGCAGAGATCTCGAAGGGTTGTAGGGCTAGAGGAGGTTAGAGATAGGGAGGGCGAGACCATGGAGGGATATGAAAACAAGGATGAGAAACCCATTCCTTTTCAAACTGTATACAATCTATCATATCGTGGATTACCTTAATTTTTAAAAAACTCTCCTGAGGGAATGTTCTACATAACGACTCACTGGGCCCCGGTAGATCAACCTAGAAAATAAAAGATCCAGCCGGAGGAGGTGGATTCTTTGTTTTTAAGAGGTGGACCCTTGCAATGTGTAGAGCTGTCAGTTGTGGTTTTTGACTGGTTTGCTATTACTTCCACCCATGGGATGGGTCAGGTGACTGCAATACCCATAATGTGACCAAAGATCGCTGAATACCAGTGATGTTTTGTTTGACAAAGACTTGAAGCGTACGTAGAGTTCATGGCAGGCTGCTGTTTACAAGGCAATTGCCCACTTCTGACAGTTCTCGTAACTCTTTTTATTTCAATGGACTCAGTCAGTGGATTCTGACATCTAACATCTGAGAAATTTCCATTCTCCAGTAAGCACTGATTATATAATGGATTGACGAACTGAAGTGAATCTGTCTGCACATCAACTTGCTGAGATCTTGCGACGTAAAAGTATAAACCCAGGGAAATGACAGTGAAATCATCCTATGGACAAGTATCAACTTATATTAAGGCAACCCAATTCACCACAACAACTTGCATTTATATAGTGCCTTTAAAATAGCAAAATGTCCCAACATGCTTCACAAGAATGTTAGCAAACAAAATTTGACACCGTGTCACATAAGAAGATATTAGGACAGGTGACCAAAAACTTGGTCAAAGAGGTAGGTTTTAAGGAGATCGAGGTGGAGAGGTTTAGAGAGGGAACGTCACAGCTGAAAGCACGGGGATGTGCAAGAGGCAAGAATTGGATGAGCACGGAGATCTTGAAGGGTTGCAAGACTGGAGGAGGATACAGAGATCGGGAGGGGTGAAGCCGTGGAGGGATTTGAAAACGAGGATGAGAATTTCAAAATCAAGGTGTTGCGAACTGGGAGCCAATGCAGGTCAGCGAGCACAGGGGTGATGGGTGAACTGGACTTGGTGGGAGTTCGAATACGGGCAGCAGAGTTTTGGATGAGCTCAAGTTTATGGATGGTGGAAGATGGGAGGCCGGCCAAGAGAGCATTGGAATAGCCGAGTCTAGAGGTAACAAAGGCATGGATGAGGATTTCAGCAGCAGATGAGCTTTTAATACCAGGATTAGCGAACAGTGATTTTATTATATCTTACATAACTACATTAATTTCACTGACTTACTTCTGAACACAGGACAGCTAGTTTCATGGAATCGAAAGGAGAGATATTACAGCTGGGGCTGTACTGTAACCTTTTTCTTTGGTCAAGGACAGCACTTGAAGGAATGAAAACTTGGAATTAGAAATTAATCTTTGGCTTTTGCTCGCTTTCCTATCGAAATGACCCCTGCCTCAAAGAGGTGTGAATCAGTCTGAAGCATGAAAAAAAAACAGGTCAACAACGCAAATCATTATCAGGACCCTCCTTCAAATAGCTCCTGATGAAATAAATATATCCATGGAAAAAATAGGATGGTTTTCCAGTCATGTGTTGCTTTGATGCAGCGTTCTATTACTTGGTGAATATGTAGCATTGAAAGTCAAGTCAGAATTCTATATGTTGTATAACTATTATTTTGGAGAAGACTTGAATGCTGCACACTGAAAAATAATTTGCAAAAAAAAGTGAATGACTGGAAAAAGTTGAATGAGATATTTTGTATCTCCCAGTGATTTATTTTTCAGGAGTTTGAAAACCATTTCAAAAGACAGTAAGTGTGAGACCCACTGGTCAATATTTTCCCCCAGCTGACTTGAATTCCTTTTCTTCAGGCAGCTTCACATCTCTTTCTAGGAATACAGTGGAACGCAGTGTAAAATGAAGCCAAAAGTTGATGTCAAACAGAAGGCTTTTCTTTCCAGTTCTATCCCTCTGACGTGCTCCTTTTACCATTCCTCTCCTGTAGATGGCGACTTCTGCTGGCATATGATTCTGTCACTGGTTACTACAGCAATAGCAGTATGAGCGTCTAATCAGTTTGGGATTCAACCAGTAAGTGTTATAACTGAGGTAGCAACAATCTCAGACATCATAAGGAGAACTGTGCTGCCAAGGCATCTTGGGACATAAATCTTGTACTGTAATCTCTACGTAGCCTCTGGGTTGTCTTTTTTCCCTCCCCCCACCCCCCCACCGCCAACTAATCTTTTTGCCATATTGTGTTCTCAAGTCTTCTGACACTGACAATAAATCCCTGAAATTAAGATTGACACTTTATGCAAAAGTTGGTGTTTTACCAAACAACCTTTTAAACATTTTAGGATCAATTTTCTGATCTTGGGCACCCATCATGCAATACACATGGGCAGAGGGTCAAGAAAATTGGGTGAGTAGGCCTTAGACCTACTCTGCACCCAAATCATCCAACCATGTATTTTCCAGAGACTACTCGTTAGTAAGAGCCTCATTAAGTCTGCAGAAAATATGAAAATGAAGGGGGCATGTGATATTTTTCTGAGCATTGCCTAGGAAATTCTAAATTCTACAGGCACATTCATCCCACATTTAAACAATAAGATTATTCAAATTTAGTCTCGGTCTCAATTTTATGACTTTGGGTGAGTGCCCACTTCTCCCACGTAGAATGTGCACATCTGCTCAATAGCCTGCCTGATGTGTTTGGCCTAATCCTTAAAATAAGGATGCTGTTTGTTAATGTTGGAAGTTTAGATTTTTTTTTGGGTAACAAACCTTAAGTTTACTAAGCAAGACTTCCCTGCAGTATTTGCAACTGCTGCTGCACTACAAGTTGCAACCAAACAAGTTTGGAATGCCTTTGGCTGTTCTCATTGCGCTGCATAAATTGGACAATGAGGACAAATTCATGAAGGGGCAATTCTGCGACTCCTATCGAACTAGAATGCAGAACTGCCTCCTTGCATATACTTTCCATGTACAGGGGGCAAAATTAAAATGGAGAGGAGCAGCTTGCCTTGCAAAATTTAGCACGTCCAACCCACCCCATTGCCAGTGCAGCTGCATCTACGCCAGGGGTGTCAAATGCATTGTATATGGTGGGTCTGATCTGACATCCTTGCACTTGGCATGGGCCACATTCAGCAAAAGTTGTTTGGACATACCGGGGTAGCATTGGTACGTGTTTCGTGATCCTGCACCAGTTTCAAGACCCTTCTGCAAAATGTGTGGAAAAACTAGGTGGATTATGCACCGTGCAATCTCCGACCAGTTTTCAGTTCTACAGCGGTCTAAAGAGCAGTCTTTAATGGTGATGTCATGGAACGTGGGGAGCCGCTACTGTGGCACAAAATTTAAAAAAGCACAGTTCTCCCGGGCTTTAGGAAGTAGTGGCCGGGAGATTCATGTCCCGCTCCAGTCGACTCGGCCCAGCATACCGCCAGCCAGATAAGACTGTTGCCCAGTCCGGATTTGTTTGACATCACTGATCTAAGCCATGGTAAATGCTGTTCTGTTCTTACACAATTGAGGCTTGGACATTCTTGAGCAAGGAGAATCTTTATCTTCATGGGCCACTTAGATACATACCAGAGAGCCTTGTCGGCTACATATGTTTCAATCAACGTTCAACTTAATTTACACTTCTCTCAAGCCGCAGATACTAATGTATCTTGAGATGTATCCACCAATGAGGCAACAATGCTCTTTCTAAACCTCGAAGCCCATTGAATTCAGACAGGACAAACCAACAAGAAAGAAATAGAAGTGCAAATAGAACTGAATTGCCTGGGCTCGCAGGTCAATTGTGGCCTATGGGCTGTAATTTGGACACCTCTATTCTAGCTTGACTTTTTAGTGGCGACCGTGTGCAATTGATAGGTAGCTCACTGGGAGCTAGGGGTTCTATTAGCTAATCTTTTTACTTAGTAGTGGCCATTTTGTGATCAATAGATGGAGTGGTAAGCAACAAGATACACTTTAGACAGTCTGCTCATTTAATGGTTCCTACTTGCGGTCAGTACCCAAGGGATCTGTAGAGGTCTTCTGGTAGAATTGTTATTTGGGTTAGAAGCATTTGAGCTGCTTCTCCAGTTCTTTTAGCTTTAGTGTTTCTGACATTTTAAAATGCCTTTAAAGATTGGACTGTGAGAAAGCCATCACCTTGGAGTATGATTTTAACAAGAGTCCACTGCTGGTGCTATTTAACGTAATGATGTTAAGACGGCATCTTTTGATTAACATTAAATTGTACTCCATTCAAGGTGGCAGTTTCATTCCACAATGATGTCAGAGTTTTTATTGAATGTTTATAATGTGAAATAATGTAGCAAAAGTAAAACTGAAAAGTAATTTGGCATCAAGTTGGTGTTGCTGCAGGTGGCCAACAAAATGTTCTCTTTAAATTTTGTAAGATGAGTTCAGACATTTGTCAATTTGTAAATTGTATTAATATTAGAGAGGCAGTTTTTGTTTGTAAGAAAAAAAACCAGGGAAATTAGATTTGCAAAAGCAGACAAGGAATTTGAAATTGTTACTTCTAAAGTGCAGAGAAATGGAAATAAAGCACCCTTTAAAAACAGATGATTGAAACAGTTTATATATTCAAATGTCAACATCAAATTAGCATTTTAGATTTTGCATGCTTGAAGTCCTTTTTACTCTGAACAATTTGATCTGATACCACTGACATTGTAGACCACATACAAGATTTCTCATCATAGAACCTTGTGCTTTCATAGCACTGATCAAGCAATGAACTTAATTACTTTCGCAACTTTGTGGAAGCAGGAACATAACCGTGGCTGATCATGCCACTCTATTTTAAGTATCAATTGTTATGCCAATAGCATTGGAGGTTACTACAAAATGTTACTTGGCCTGTTTTTCTGGATCTCCGCATGGGCCTCGTGCACGTTCCATTCAATTTCGTTGTCGATGATAACTCTTCAATTAAATATTTCCACTTAACCGACAACTGCTGTTAACTGAACAGAAAGTCGCTCACCAGAAGCTATATCTGTCCATGTTCATTGTATTCATTTATAGCTTAAGTCCACACAACTTTCATTTCTTGTTAAACATCCCTTGCTGTGTTTAGAACCAAGATTAAATTAATTAATGTTCATCAACATCGTGGATAAGTACGATTGGATGAACCCAGATTTGAATTTGAAACCTTCCACAGAGAGCTGAGATTTTTAATTGCCACCCCTGTATGTGAAAGCCTTAACACTGCATGCATGCCCTTCAAGTGATTCTGCGCTAGCTGAATTTGAATAGGTTTTAACGTGCAGGGTAATTTTCAGTAACTTCTAAAAACACTAATTTGGATTAGTTGAAATTCAGGCTCTAGCCTACAAGTCCAACAGTAGATTAGAGAACAAGGTTATATTTCATACCATGTAACTTTTCAGTCAGGCAAAATGCAAAATATATGAAAGGAACATGCAAAGGTCATTCAGCTTGTTCCATTGACATCTCCTTTGCCAGTATTTGAACAAAACATTTTCACTTTCTCCTGCCCTGGATCCAAGTTCACATTCCTCTCCTCTCTGTTGAATATCTCCATTTCAATTCAGGGAAACATGGCAAACATTTAAAGAGATATTTCAATATTCTCAATGAATATACATTCCAGTGAGAAATAAAAACTCCATGGGGAAAAGTGATTCATCAGTGGCTAACTAAAGCAGAGGCCTGTAACGTTGTGAAGAGTAGTAAGCCTGAGGATTAGGAGAGTTTTAGAAACCAGCAAAGGATGACCGAAAAATTGATAAGGGTGAAAATAGAATATGAAAGTAAACCAGAAAGAAATATTAAAAACACATTGTAAGAGCTTCTACCAGTATGTAAAAAGGAAGAGAAGCAAAAGTAAATGTTGGTCCCTTAGAGGCTGAAACAGGAGAAATTATAATGGGGAATAAGGAAATTGCAGAGATGTTAAACAAATATTTTGTATCAGTCTTCACAGTAGAAGACACAAAAAGCATACTAGAAATAATAGGGAACCAAGGGGCTAATGAGAGTGAGGAACTTAAAGTAATTAACATTAGTAGAAGAAAAAGTACTGGAGAAACTTATGGGATTAAAAGCCGATAAATCCCCTGGACCTGATGGCCAACATCCTAGGGTTCTAAAAGAGGAGGCTGCAGAGAGAGTGCATGCATTGGTTGTGATCTTCCAAAATTCCCTAGATTGTAGAACAGTCCCAGCAGATTGGAAGGTAGCAAACATAACCCCACTATTCAAGAAAGAAGGGAGAGAGAAAATAGGGAACTACAGGCCAGTTAGCCTAACATCAGTGGTCGGGATAATGCTGGAATCCATTATTAAGGAAGTGGTAACAGGGCACTTAGAAAATCATAATACAATTAGGCAGAGTCAACACTGTTTTATGAAAGGGAAATCGTGTTTGACTAATCTTATAGTTTTTTGAGGATGTAACTGGCAGGGTAGATAAAGGGGAACCAATGGATGTAGTATATTTGGATTTTCAAAAGGCATTCGATAAGGTGCCTCATAAAAGGTTGTTATGCAAAATAAGGGTTCATGGGTTGGGAGTAACATATTAGCATGGATAGAGGATTGGTTAATGGATAGAAAACAGCGCATAGGAATAAATGGGTCATTTTCAGGTTGGCGGGCTATAACTAGTGGAATGCCACAAGGATCAGTGTTTGGGCCTCAGCTATTTACAATCTAAATTAATGATTTGGATGAAGGGATCGAGTGTAATGTATCCAACTTTGCTGACAAAGTTAGGTGGGAAAGTAAGCTGTGAGGAGGACACAGTCTGCAAAGGGATATAGACAGGTTATGTGAGTGGGCAAGAAGGTGGCAGATGGAGTATAATGTGGGGAAATGTGAGGTTATTCACTTTGGTAGGAAGAATAGAAAAGCAGAATATTTTTTAAATGGTGAGAAACTATTAAATGTTGAGAAACTATTAAATGTTGATGTTCAGAGGAATTTGGGTGTCCTCATATACGAAACACAAAGTCAACATGTTGGTACAACAAGCAATAAGGAAGGGCATGTTGGCCACTATTGCAAGGGGGTTGGAGTACAAGAATAAGGAAGTTTTACTACAATTATACAGGGCTTTGGTGAGACCTCACCTGGAGCACTGTGTACAGTTTTGGTCTCCTTATCAAAGGAAGGAAATGCTTGCTTTGGAGGCGGTGCAACAAAGGTTCACTAGATTGATTCCTGGGATGGGACGGTTGTCCTACAAGGAGAGATTGAGCAGAATGGGCCTATACTATCTGGAGTTTAGAAGAATGAGAGGTGATCTTATTGAAACAGAAAAGATTCTGAGGGGGCTAGACTGGGTAGATGCTGAGGTTGTTTCCCATGGCTGGAGAGTCTAGAACTAGGGGGCATAGTTGCAGGATAAGGGGTCAGCCATTTAAGACTGAGATGAGGAGGAATTTCTTCAGAGGGTTGTGAATCTTTGGAATTCTCTACTCCAGAGGTCTGTGGATGCTGAGTCATTGAATATGTTCAAGGCTGAGATAGATAGATAGATAGATTTTTGGACTCTAGCGGAATCCAGGGATATGGAAGTGGGCAGGAAAGTGGAGTTGAGGTCGAAGATCAGCCACGATCTTATTGAATAGCGGAGCAGGCTTGAGGGGCTGTATGGCCTACTTCTGCTCCTTGCTCTTATGAAACTCTTAATGGTTGGCATGTGTGAAAAGTTATAGAAACACATTGGAGTTACAACATGGAAACAGGCCATTCTGCTCAACCAGTCCGTGTCGTTGTTTACCCTCCACTCAAATAGTTCTAATCACATCTACCCATCCTATTCCCAGATTGTTTCATCCCCCTATTCAATCTAATCTTGAATGTTGACTTAATTTCGGCCTCAACCACTAACTCTGGAAGTGAATTCCACAGCCTCACAACTCTGTGTAAAGAAGTTTCTCTTGTCCTCTGTTCTAAATCTGTGTGTTTAATGTTGTATCTATGGCCCCTCACCCAACTGCTTCTATCTACCCATCCTTTCATAATTTTAAACCTTTCCATCAAATCGACCCATAATCTGTGTTGCTCTAATGGTAAAAGACCCAATTTTTCAAGTCTTTCTTTGTATTATGTATTTTCTCAGAACTAGACAACCTCCCAATGAATCTACATTATACCCTTTCTAAAGCCTCCTTGCCCCATAACTTTTCTGATAATCACTGAACTCTCAGTTACAATTTGTTACAATTCCTTGCACCCTTTCCATTGCCTCCATTTTTCTTTGTAAGTGCAATGACCAAAATAGGACACAACACTCCACATATGTCTGCATTAATAATTTGGGTTTTTTTTTGGATTTGTATTTTGTGGATCTACTTGATATGTTAAACCGAGACCCTCTCCTCTTGTTGCAGTAATTCAGGTCGATGCTAAATCCCGTGTCACTATTCAAAGTAGATCAGGCAGCTCTTCCGTTGACCTAACCAACAGCACCAAGGTGCAGATTAACTGGTTGTTCCTCATTGCTCTCTGTGGAATCTTGCTTTGGGCATAATGAATGTAGTGTTTGCATTTCAAATGAATGCATTGTACTTTTGACACATTTCTGAGATGTGATAAATGTGCATCTTTCATTTTATGCTCCACACTAAATGTTGCTGTGTTGTTACAGGCCTCGCTGAGCTCTGAATGCAATGTCGCTTTAAATGACCAATCAATAAAAGGGAATTGCCTAATAATCAGAGCAGTCTTTAATGTTTTGCTATTTAATTATAGCCAATCATAAGTTAAAGCATGGTCAGAGAATAACAACCTTCTTGTCACCTATCTAAACATAATGGTGAAAGCAGAACCGTAGAAAGTTAGGTGAATTCCCCTATTGTGTGCCTGTCCTGCAATCGATTTGATATTATGGGGTAGATTTTGATTTTGGGCGATAGCGAGTTGGCAGCCCATTTCACACCTCTCCCGATTTTTTATTTCTATTGACTCTGAATGGAAATAAAAATAGGGAGAGATGCAAAAAGGGCTGCCAATTCGCTATCGCACAAAGTCAAAATCTACCTCTGAGTGGTAAGATCCCTCAAGCTGAATGCAGTGCTAATTGAAACCGATTTCATAATGTCAGAGGGAATCTGTATCTGAATTTCCAGTCAGATTAGAAACATTACTTGTCAGATTTAATCTGTAATTTAGATTGGATTATTTTAGATTGGATTACTTAATGCTAAATTAATTTTATTTCCAGCTTCCTGTGTTATCGACTGGAACACTTCCTGCTGCACTTGCCTATGGGCAGAGCCAGCATTCAAAACCCAACGAGAAAGTCCTGGGGAGAAAATAATCCACATAAATTGGCCAAATTGTGATCATTTAAGATTCAGAATTGACTTCAGGATTATAGTGTAAAATAAACACTATGCAATATGATTTCCAGCTAAATTAATTTTAAATGATTGAGTGAATAATTTTTTTTATTGAAAATGGGTTATTCTCTTAATAAAGATTAGCTCCACCTTGATGTTATTTGAACAATATAAATGGATTTTGACAAGGTTTAAATGTCTTCATATTAATGAAGAATTACTTCTTTCCTGTAGGATATTCTCGCTTCCCTTATAATTATCAGCACTCATTGTATCCATTGCCATTCCTCCAGTTCCAAGCCAAACCTCCCCCAAGATTCCGTGTTACTTTAGCCCTAAACTTGCATCTTTCTCTAATTCCTCTTCGATTTACCCTGAAGCCCTCTGAGTTTATCTTGTCCATGAGACCTATGTCCTGCTCTCTCGTCCCCATTCTACTAAACTGCTGACCACTCAACTTCCCCTGTTGGCCCCCATGCTAGCAGATGTTATGAATGGTTACCTCTCCTCCTCAGATAATGTCCCCCTCACTTTCAAACTGCTGTCATTACCCCCTCCTTAAAAAGCTCACCCTTGATCTCTTTATCTTTGCGAACTCCAGCCCCATCTCCAACTTTCCTTTCATCTCAAGTTCTTGAATGGGTTGTCACTTCCAAAATCTGTGCTCGTCTTTCCCGTGACTCCTGTTTGAACTTCTGCAATCAGGATTTTGCCCCGCCACAATACTGAAACGGCCCTAATTGAAGTCACAAATGACATTGTATGTGTATATGACTGTGACCGTGGTGCAATCTCCCTCCTCGTGCTTCTTGACCTCCGTGTAGCCTTCGACATTGTTGATCACACCATCGTCCTTCAACTGCTCTCCTTCGTTGTCCAGCTGAGCAGGACTGCCCTCGCTTGATTCCATGCTTTCCTATTCAATCATAGCCAAAGAATCTCCCCTGCACCGTTACCTCTGGAGTCCCCCAAGGATCTATCCTTGCCCCCTCCTCTTCTTTATCTACATGCTGCCCCTTGGCAACATCATCTGAAGACATGGCATCAGGTTCCGCACGTAAGTTCATGACACCGAGCTCTACGTCTCCATCTCTTCTCTCAACCCCTAGAATGCCTCCATGTTGTCAGCCTGCTTGTCCAACATCAGGTCCTGGCTGAACTGCAATTTCTTCCAATTAAACTTTGGGAAGACTGAAGTAATCATCTTTCCCCTCCAACCCACAAACTCTATTCTCACCAGCAATTCTATCCCCCTCCCTGGCCATTGTCTCAGGCTCAACAAGACTGTTTGCAACCTCGGTGTTCTATTTGACCCCCAGATCCTCTCCATCCCAAAGACTGCCTAATTCCAAATCCGTAACAATGCCAGTTTCTGTCCCTTCCTCAGCCTACCTGCTGCTGAAACCCGTGTTTTTTGCCACCTCCAGACTCGACTATTCCAATGCTTTCCTGACCGGCCTCCCATCGTCCCCTCTCATCCAAAACTGCTGCCCATATCCTAACCCGCTCCAAGTTACGCCTTACACATTCTCCCAGTGCTCACTGACTTACTTACATTGGCTCCCAGTCTCCCAAAGTTTCCAATTTAAATTTCTCATCCTGGTGTTCAAATCCCTTCATGGCCTTGCCCTTCCCTATCTAGGTTAGCTCCTCCAGGCCTACACCCTCTGAGAACTCTGCGTTCATCCAACTCAGACCTCTTTATGCATCTCCCACTCCCTTCAGCTGTCTTGGTCCTAAGCTCTGGAATTCCTTCCTTAAAAGTCTCTGCCTCTCCACCTCTCTCTTATTCTTTAAGACGCTCCTTCAAGTGTACCTTTTCGAACCAAGCCTTTAATCAACGCTTCTAATATCTCCTTCTTTGGCTCAGTGTCAATTTTTGTCAGACGACGCTACCGTGCAGCACTTTGGGACATTTTCCTACATTAAAGGTGTCATAAGTGCAAGTTTTTTTATTCTTGTTGTGGAAGGACAGAGTCAATGGTGTCCAGAACTGCCAGGATAAAGAATATGTGCTTAAAACAAAATTATCTTTGGCTTTTAAAATGTAATCCAGGGTAAAATAATCCTGAGGCAAAATAACTTTTAGTAGAGTTTACTGTAAATATTATCCCATCCTTTCAAAACCATGTACCTTTGGCACACCACCGACATCATCATAATGACAGCATGTCACAGTTGATGAAATTCTCTTTTCCTTTTGCTTCAATCTCAAGTGTTATGAATTTTAAACATGGCTCTACTGGATTTAAATCACCTCACTCGGTTGTTGCTGTGAAGTCTTTTTGAAATCCATGATCAAAAACCATCAACTGTAAACGGCAGCGCACACAATATGAAATAAGCTCAAGCACTGAAAGATAGAGGAGAAAGGATGCCATCAATCTCATCATAGAGGAGGGTTCTGAAAATAAGGGCCTCGATTTTTACAGGGGCGGGGAGGGTGGTGGCAGGAAGGGTATGCGGCAGCTCGGTAGTGGGTGACGAACCCAGCAAGGCCGGGGACGTAGACGTTCTGCTGACCTTAATGGCAGGGCCCTATTTGAATAAATCGCTACAGTGTCCCGCCAGACACTTGGCCAGATTGTCTACCTGGTTGGTGGGCAAGAGTGGGCACCTGGCGGCAGGAGGCCGCAGCCGGGGACCCATGGAAACGGTCCCCACCAGTTGGGGCGAGGGGGTAGAGAGAGGAGGGGAGGCCTGTGCGAAAGGTCGGGAGGGAGGGGAAGGCTCTGGGCATAATTGGGAGAGGGGTAACCTGGCGTAAGAAAGGCCCAAGGCTTCCTTGTGGGGCCCAGAGGAGCACTCGTAGCCCACAAGGAAACTGAAAATAAAACTTGCAAGCTTACCTGCCTGGGCCTCCTCTGGCCCTGACCCAGCTCCTGAAAGGATTGCCACATGGCGAAGCCATCACTGCTCCCCCGCTCGGGCCTTCAACTAAAATTGCAGATTGGGTCTCGATGACATAATCAGACCTGATCTGTGTGTTTATGGTCAGACCCCGCTTCCTTCCTGTGGGTGTCCTGCTTGGCTGCTCAAAAGAGCAGGTTAAGATCAGGACATGGCAGGAAGGCAGCGGGATCGGAGGGGGGTAAATGACTGGGCTTTATTTTAACTGCCCCCCCACCCGGCTTCCACCAGTTGGGGGCAGTTAAAATCAGGGCCATTAATGCCTCTGTTATTGCGGAAGGAACATATTTTTCTTTTCGTTATCATGCAGGAGAATGGAACACATTTTATCACAGAAACCACTTTGTTGAGTGATTTTCCTCCCTTCATGTGCTCTTTTTTGTTGAGATTTACTCAAAATTGGAAAATTATTTTTATGGTTTAGCTTTTTTTTTATTTTCTTAAGTTGGTTTAAGAACCAGCACAGGAAGTGTAGAACAAAATTCCACTTTTGGTGGCCACATTAAGTACTTTAAACTTTATATAGTTCGGATTAGTGAAAGTATTGGAGATTGATGATTGTTCCTTATTGTAACTAAATTTCAGGTAACCCCTGCTTGTTCCTCCTTTTGTGCCAGAATATTTTTGTTACACTGAGAGCTGGGACTTCCGAACACAATGAACAGTGGTTACCCTGTGATAGAGCGATTTGTGATACTGCAGGGTTTCAAGACAAGACAGTTAAACCTAATAATTGTATGACCAAAAAACCCTTTCCTTTTCATCGGCTGCTTGTAAACTCAGTTTCCATTCCTTAAAAGAAATGGATAAGATTTGTCTCTTAGATTTACGATCTAGGCCACTTCATGACTATTATTGTGTGTGTGTGGGGGAGATGGAGGATTTTTACATTTTCCTTCTTTCCATATTTTAATTCAGATCCAGGCGTCCATGAGTTGGCTCCTAGTGACTCTGTTGCTAAATCCGTTCTCCTTAACCCTCCAGTAGACCCAGGTAAACTTGGATTTAGGTGTCTGCCATTGGGCTACGTGAAACAGATTTAATAGCTTAAACACCAGGAGCAGCTCATGGATGCCAGGTTCCTGAAATTTTACAAGTTTACACTCCGGGTGCAAATGCAGACACGTCCCCTCGAAGAAAAAGGGTGGCACTGCCAAATTTAGAGCCCCCTGGTTGTCTACGGGGCAAGATAAAGCAGAAAAAGAAAGCTTATGACTGTCACAGAAAACTAAATACTGCAGAAAGCTTAGAGAAGTATAGAAAGTACAGGGATGACGTAAAAAAGGAAATAAGGAGAGCAAAGAGAGGGCATGAAAAAATATTAGCTAGTAAGATTAAAGAAAACCCAAAGATGTTTTATCAGTACATTAAGAACAAGAGGATAGCTAAGGAGAGGGTGGGACCTATCAGGGATGATTAGGGTAACTTGTGTGTAGAAGCAGAGGATGTGGGTAGGGTTGTAAATGAATATTTTGTCTCCGTATTCACAAAGGAAAGGGATGATCAGACGTAGTAGTTGAAGAGGACAGATGTGAAATATTGGATAAGGTAAACATAATGAGAAAGGACGTACTAGAGGGACTGGAATCCTTGAAAGTCGATAAATCACCAGGGCCGGTTGAATTGTTTCCTAGGCTATTGAAGGAAGCTAGGGAGGAAATAGCGGATGCTCTGAGGATCATTTTCCAATCCTCAATAGATACAGAGGAGGTACCGGAGGACTGGAAGACTGCAAATGTAGTACCATTGTTTAAAAAGGGTACGAGGGAAAAGCTGAACAATTATAGGCTGGGCAGTCTTACCCTGGTGGGTAAACTATGAGAATCAATACTGAGAGATAGGATAAACTGTCACTTGGAAAGGCCTGGTTTAATCAGGGATAGTCAGCATGGATTTGTTCAGGGAAGGTCATGCCTTACAAATCTGATTGAATTCTTTGAGGAAGTGACCAGGAGGATTGATGAGGGTAGTGCAGTGGATGTTGTTTACATGGATTTTAGTAAGGCATTTGACAAGGTTCCATAGGGCAGTCTGGTCAGAAAGGTAAAAGCCCATGGGATACAGGGAAATGTGGCGCATTGGATCCAAAATTGGCTCAGTAACAGGAAACAAAGGGTAAAAGTCGATGGATGCCTTTGCGAATGAAAATCCATTTCCAGTGGTGTGCCACAGGGCTCAGTGTTGGGTCCCTTGCTATTTGTGGTATATATTAATGAATTGGACTTGAATGTAGGGGGCATGATTGGCAAATTTGCAGACGGCACAAAAAATTAGCTGTGTAGTTGATAGTGAAGAGGATAGCTGTAGACTCCAAGAAGATATCAATGGGTTAGTGGAGTGGGCGGAAAAGTGACAAATGGAGTTCAACCCAGAGAAGTGTAAGGTAGTGCACTTAGGAAGGGAATACACAGTAAATGGGAATATATTGAGAGGGGTAGAGGAAGTGAGAGACCTTGGAGTGCATGTGCACAGGTCCCTGAAGGTGGCAGTACAGGCAGATAAGGTTGTGAAGAAGACATACGGAATGCTCTCTGTTATTAGCCGAGGTATAGAATACAAAAGCAGGGATGTAATGATGGAACAGTATAAAACGCCGGTAAGGCTGTAGCTGGAGTATTGTGTAGTTCTGGTCACCACATTACAGGAAGGACGTAATTGCTCTGGAGAGAGTGCAGAGAAGATTTACAAGAATGTTGCCAGGGCTTGAAAATTGCAGCTACAAAGAGAGATGATAGGCTGGGGCTGTTTTCCTTGAAGCAGAGGAGGCTGAGGGGAGACTTGATTGAGGTGTACAAAATTATGAGGGGACCAGATAGAGTAGACAGGAAGTACCTGTTTCCCCTGGCGGAGAATTCAAGAACTAGAGGACATAGATTTAAGCTGATTGGCAGAAGGATTAGAGGGGACATGAGGGAAAAACTTTTTTACCCAGAGGGTGGTGGGTGTATGGAATTTGCTGCCCGAATTGGTGGTAGAGGCAGGGACCCTCAACTCTTTTAAAAAGTAAGTGGACCTGCACCTAAAGTGCTGTAAGCTGCAGGGCTACGGACCGGGTGCTAGAAGGTAGGATTAGAATGGGCACCTGGTTGTTCTTTGAGCCAGCGAGGACACAATGGGCCGAATGGCCCCCTTCTGTGCTGTATCTTTTCTATGGTGTAGAGATTCTTCATTTCAGACCTCAGGTCGCAGAGGTTGGGATCACAAAGTCTTGCAGGGCCTTCTGGTCTTGGTGCCTGAATTCCTGTTGTGCGCTCCCAGTGTGCATAACTCCATTCCATGCCATGAATTCATGGCCCAGAATTTGCTGGAGTGGGGCATCTGATGGTGTGCCCGGTTAGTTAGACTTTTTCCATCATCCTTCAGCTTGAAAATTTTTTACATTGCAAATTGCTGGAAGTACGAGCTGATAATCGCATAGCGAGGGCAACAGGGAATCTGGGACCTTGATGAACGATGGGATCAACAGTCTATCTCCTCAACCAATGAGATTTAAGGATTGGGAAAGAAACAGGAATAACAGAGCAGGAAGTAGGGGTTTATATTTTCCAGAGCACTGTCTTTCTAACTGTCTTTACCAGCTCAGTACAAGTGGTTCACTCCGAATGCTTCTATTAATGTACAAACACAGGTGTGGCCACCAGTCAATTATCTAACATCTCCGAGCCTTCTCACCCAGCATTCCTCCATGTAATTCAATTATCTTTCCACCGAGCACTCTAATTATCATGCTAAATTGGGCAGCGACATTTATTGATATTAAGCAGCCTTCCTGCCTTTCTTCATTGCTGATGAGTTTGACTCTATCTACAGTGTTTTAAATCCTTGTTTGGAGAGTGGATTATTTGTTTCTTCATGTGCCCACTTGCATCCCTCCTGCTCCTGACATAACTGTAGTGCTAACTTTACAGCCTCTACTGCCTTGCCACACCTGGCACCTGGGTACTGTACAGTGCTTTGGGATGAATAAATTAAGATGGGCTGGATGGGCGACTTCATCTGTAATTCATCTTGCGATCTACGTGAAGTTGTAATATAGAGCTTATTTATTAATAAAATTTGTGTTGCTCTGGGGCTGAGGTGTGGACAACTCCAGAGGCCTGTGATCTCACTCTCATAACCCTCCAATGCAACAGCAACATCCCCAATGCCAGTGGTATGATTACATAGAATTTACAGCACAGAAACAGGCCATTTGGCCCAACTGGTCTGTGTAGGTTTTTAGGCTCCACACAAGCCTACAAGAAGGTTTTTTAAAAACATTACTGGGCATGCGACCAAATGGTTAATGGTTTTAAAAGCAACTAGGAGTTAATTTTTGTAGCGGTAGCTTAGCACCATTTTAGTGCATGATGTATTTGAACTTATCGATTGTTAGAGGCTGTTGTGTCTCTAAGCTAATCTTGGAACATCTCAGAAAATGGTATAGTCTTTCCTGTGGGTGTTTTCTTCACTGACACAACTGTTTTTCTCTTCCTGTCTGGTACATTAGCAGCCAGACTTTGGTAGGAGTGATACTGGGAGAGGAGGGAACGGTCTGCACTGATTTTTATCATCAAATGTTGATACACTGAGGCCCCCAAAATCCTGATGTCAGTGTAAAATGCTGGTGGTCGGCATGTTTGATATTTAAAGTGTGTAAAGGGTTCATTAGCAGACATTAGCAATACTAGAGCAGCTTTGTTGTGACAAATAACGTAAGTACTTGGGATCACTGCATGACCAGTGGCTTGTGGATGCTTCTCAGTGATTACTTTCACCCACCCCCCCTCCCCAATCTCCGCAAACAAAGACATTAATGCGCAATATCGCGTGATGTTTTCTGGCTTTGGGATGGCCACTATAAATTATTTAATCAGAGGAAAGCAATATTAATTCTGTGAAGAAATGGACACTCAGTAAAAGGGTTAAATGAGTAAATCATAAAGCGATAGTTGTCATCCATTATCTCATTCTTTTTACATTACCTTTACAGTCTTTTGAAATATTAAAAGCCATCAATTCATGATCTTTATCTGAACAGAATACTTGCAAATATCCATGCGCTACAAAATTATATATTACATATTTCAAAATGGTTGCTATAAACATGACCTAATTTACATTTACAAACTCCTGCTGTAATATTTCTACAATTTATTTATTTTTTCTGCACTTTCTCTGTATATTGTAACTTGCTCCTGCTGGGAATTAGTTAACCATCATTGGTTCCAATTGATAACATAATTGAGAAATAGCCAAAAGATAACTTCTATTAACACAAGTAGGATGATAATGGTTCACGTTCCTTACTGCTGCTCAGGGGAATACTAATCACAACAGCCTAATGTGCAAAGAGATGATTTGCCTTGTGCTAGTCTCTTGACTTCCTAAACTGTGACTTCAGTAATGGCTCAGTCCTGATAATTTGAAGATCTTGATTCAGCCCGAATCAATTTTCCTTTGCCTGAGGCCCCGTGAGCACCGAAACACAGAACGTTAGGCCAAGGATGTCGGAACAGAGGTCCGTCATATCAGGCCTTGCTTTGCGCTTGACATTCAATTCCTCTAATATCCTGGCGTAGGTGAGAAGCTGCTGCCTGAAGCAAAAAAATTGTATGTTACGGTGCTGGAGTGATGTCAGAATGCTGCTTGCCGCATTAACCTGGGTTTGTGCCTGGCACACATTCAACGATAAAATTACTCACAGAAAGTGGGTCTTGGAGCTTGCAGCCAGCACCTTTTTGAAAGGTAAACTGGGCATTGTATAGGCCGGCAAGGAGGAGCAGCAGGGATGGAGGTCCTGTTTTTGTCAGTGCCCAGAAGGCCCGGAAGGTGATGGGAATTAGTGCTGGACAAGTTCTTACTCTCGATCGGGCCTGGCTAAAGGCCAGGCCATTGCTCATGAGCTAAACCTGTAATTTAATCCGGATTCAGCTGTGCTCCAGGCAGGTGCAGTGCAGGAGCGCACCCCCGACATGTGCAGGGGTGGGAGGAAAGTCAACCAAAGACATCTTAGCTATTATTGACACGGATTACATTGTAGCTGTGCTAGAAGGGCCAACTAGATCGGTTGATGACAGTGGCTGACTTTTCCTTTCTCCCCTTCAGAAGTACTTTCCCATATTCCATCTGGCAATTGAAGAAAACAATAACAGTTTAAATTAACTGGCATTTTAAAGTAACTTCATTTGCCTATTTCATTTGTATATTCCATTTATAGACACCTTCTCCGTACATTAGGCAAATGTTTTCTTGCTGCTTGATCTTTATGCCCATTACAGATTTAAAAAAATATTAAGTTTCATTCAATTCTATTATTTGGGGGCATTTTAATCCATGTGTTTTTTTTTATTGAATAAACATAAATACCAGCTCCAAATGTTAGGATACTGCAGGAAAAAATGGTTTATCTACAGGAATCTGATTTAGGAACAAGGGACGATTGGGGTTCCTTTCTACAGTGCTCAAATGTCCACCCTGGTTGCTCAGCCAAAGAACGCTGATGAAATTATTCATGTTCCTGTACATAACCTCATGCTACTTTGTATCAAGATCTCACAGATAAGAGTCGGAGAAGATAAGTTTTTTTTAAAAAATGAGACCATTTTTACAACTGTGTGATCCACTTTTTATAAAGAGACCAATGTCTTCAAGTATCGCCTAAGGACTAGGCATCTTATTGACCGCTGACATCCCCACGTGATACTGAGTCACTAACCTGCTGGAGGTAGGAACCAATGTATGACATTAAATTAAGGTTCTGTTTAGATGACAAAAAGGTTCCAGGAAACTAGTTGCAAAGAGAGGGGAGTAGCAGCCATGTTGATGAGGTCATTATTTTCCCAATGAACCTTCTCCGTATTCTTTCTCTTATAGATTCTTTATGCAAATAAGATGCAGCACCTCATTGGGTTCATTAACTTTTCCGACTAAGCATCTTGAGAAATAAAAAGGAAACTGAATGCCTGAAGGATGCTTCTTAAAAGTCATCCCATGTACACCAAAAGGTTGAACTGCTGAACTCTTGTCAGGACTCAAATGTATAACCATAGAGATGTGAAGTGAGCATCTTTACCGATGTGTTATTATGTTGTCACCATAATTGCCTTTCTGTTACCGAACTGTATTTCAAAGAAAAACTAAAAGTGTCACAGTTAATTACAGCATGTTAGAAAAATGTGACATGGATCTGAAAGTATATGTTAGGTTCAGTTTTATATTTTCACTTGTGTGGTTACTATGGTAGCTGTAAATGTGCTTTTATCTTGCTCCTTATCTGGCACAGTGCAAAAATGTTATATTTTGTAATGGTACAAAATCTACACGGGTAAAAGATAGTGCAATTAAACTTAAATTCAGATGTAAATTGGGTTTGCAAAGCAATAAATCAAGACAAAATGGACAAGGCCCAAAATTATGGTGTAGCAAGAAACAGAAAGCAGAAATGGAAATTAAAAAAAAATCTTTGGGATGCCTATCACTTCAGAGAGGGCCACCCCATAGTTAACCAAATTATTGTCATCTTGCCTATCAAGGATCAGCAAAAGCTGTTGTAAGTACACCAAGGGATTTGACAGCCTCCAGATGGATGCAAGTGGGCCCCACAGGGGTGAGGGAAGTGACCTGGACCTTGAATAAAAGTTTTAAAAAAATGTTTAAATGAAAAACTGGATTGGCTGCCTTATGTGAGGCTGGGGTCTTGGGGTCTCCTGGGGCATGGGGGCAGTGCTGTTGATAGTCCCTCCTCCCCCAGTGGCGGCAAGGTGAGGGATTTTCAACCACAAAGATAGGTGGGCACTGGAGCCGTGAGCATAGTGGCCTGGATTCCAGCTAGCCAACCAGCTGCAAATGAGATGCGCCATAAACTCTGGCAGGATCAACACTGGCAGGTAAGTCCTTGTGTAACCGACAGTCACAATCCTGGTGTAACTACTGGGATCATGGCCTATGGATTTTTGGGGCTTATATGTTTTTGGTATAAAGTCAAGTTCTGGACCCTAGGGCTTAATCCCCAAATTAATCCCCCAGCATTGTGTTAGTGAAATAAGCAAAACATTAAAAGTTATTTGTATCAGCTCAAGACAATGGGAGGAGGGTCATTAGCACATTCCAGCATCTTCTAGTGATACTCACACATCTACCATTACAATGGCTTCCTTTCATTGAGCCCAGCAGGTGGCTTAGCTGAACCGACAACGTAGTTGCCATAAGACCCATATGAAAGAGTGGTGGCAGTATTGATTGGCAGCTCAATGAACCAATCCCTGACGCAGCTGGGGAGTGGTCAAGGTGAGGCTTTTTGTTTCCTGTTTAGCTGGAGAAGTCAGTTTCCTCAGGTTTGAATTTGAAACAGTCAAGAGAGCTCTCACCTCCTAATGTTAGTCAATTCAGTGAACACTGGCTTATAAAGTGAACTTAGTCTTGTATCAAGGGCAATGGCAAAATGGATTGGATTTCATTGAAAATTGTATTCTGTTCTGTCATGTATTTTGTGTAAAATAATATAATTACTAGAATGTTCATGAGTCCATCTGTCTGAAGATAGAAGGTACTTTCCAGATGGTAGGGGATGCAGGGTCCACTTATGGCATACTGGTGACGTTGAACCTGAGAGAATATCTGATGCAGACCTGAAACTTGTAACAAGAGGATTGATCAGAAGTAGCCTGATACTTTATGCTGCCTGAATGGTAAATTGTAAAGTGTGCTAAAGAAACAAATGTATTTGTTTTCTGCTTTGGTTAAAATTCAGTGGGCTGTAGTTATACAGTTGGAATTGGTTATGTTGCTACACTGATGTAAACAACATTTTAGTCAATCATGATTGCAAATGCAAACAGAAGCAAGCTTGGAGCACATGGTTTTTCACCGTAATGTAGAGGCAGATCTTATCGCTGTTGATGAGGGAAATTCTCTCTCACACGAAGCTGTGAGAAAGAGACATTCCTACTTTTTAAAAAAATCCTTATGTAGTCATTTGCCAAAAATATGTTTTTTTTTCAATTTCAGTGCAAGAAGATGGAATCATTAGGCAAATGCAATTAGTGTGTGTATTAAACTTTGTAATTAATTTTTTTAGCAGATGGGATGCAAATTTAACTGCACAACTGTGACTTCTCCAAGGCCAAGTACTTCACAGGTGTCAGGAAATGAATTCTCAATTCACTTACGCAATTCTCGAATGATGAGGGCATTCCAACCTCCTCCTCATCGCCCTGTAACCTCAAGTCCTCTTACCAATGTTCTCTTAGTGGTCAAAAAAAACCTAATCTGTTTATAGGTCCATTGACAGCCCAATTAGCAGATGTCACTGCTCCTTGACACCAAAGAAGATTTGGTAGACCTGTGAACAATTTGGTTCAGGAGGGTTGTCTTTTACTGCAGTTGTCAGCCTAGAAGGACATCCTCCCCAAGCTGGCTTCACTGTATTCCCTAAGGTGTAGGTTTTAATCAATCATTGTACCTGTTATATATTTGCTGAGTATGAGTCCCATTCTGCCGCCCAATTATCACTTCCTCTGTTCAAAACCCAATGTTCTGCTAGATCCTTGTCTCCAAGATGAAAAAAAACTTCTTTAAATTAAATACAAAATAATATTCCTTTTGTCTATGTTTCAATAAGATGCTTATTGGAGCCATTAAGGAACCAAAGCATGATCATGTAACTATGATCCTCCTTTCATTCCTTTATTAAGATAAGGAAAATGAACCAAGATGACAAAGGTAGGAATTTTACCTCAAAAAGGCCCTTGGTGCACCCAAAGACAGACTGATTAAGAGCAATGCTGAAATGATCTAAAATGAAAATTAATTACAGTTAGGGTAAACATCAGACCAGATACTCCTTAATTCCACTTTTAATTCATTGTGATTATCAATTGAAGTGCCTTCGAAGTAAGCCTGGTTAGTAAAACTGCTAACCACATACGTGGTGAGTAAATTGGCTTGTAAATTGCTTTACAAAGAATTCCAACACCGGGGAAAAATACTAAAATATATCTGCCACACCTTATGGCTTTTGTTTTGTCCATGGGTTAGGGTGACTATTGCCTCGATATTTGTGGAGGAGGCTGAAAGCGGCCAAAGAACCCGGTGAGGCCGGGGACGCGGAGGTCCTGCCAAATTTAATGGCAGGACCTCATTATAATATCTTATCCTTCCATTTCCCCCCTGGTAGCCGGCCAAATTGATAGGCCGGCCGACTGCCGGGCGAGAAAACCCAGCCCCCTGCCGAGTGACCGACTGGGTGAAGGAGAAGGACAGATTGGAAACATGGAGAGTAAAACTGGTAAAAGGGACCTCCTGAATACATTGCACTACCTGTTTGAGTCTGAGAGTAAAGGACTGGCTTAGGCCACGGTGGGGTCTGTGGGAACACTTAATGTTTAGGATTTGTGGCTGACCCCGATCGACTGTGCGGTGCTGTCTCATGCCATTGGACTCTGATACATTAAAACACGTTGATCTGCAGAACTGCTACATTCAGTGTGAAGGACTCCAGCAGCTGGGACCCATCCTACATAAATGCCGGGTGTTGGGGTAACTGTTCTTTTGTCTCTAACTGGTGATTTGTTGAACTGTCACTGATTGTTTGTGTTGTTCTTTCGTGCTGGAAGAAATGCTCGCCAGCAATTGGGGCTAGAGAGAGGCTGCGATCAGCAGTGGGAGGCCGAAGGCTTCCTTGAGGACCAGGGGGAGTACTCCTGCTCCTCCTGGCCCACAGAGTGCTGTAAAAGGCACTCTCCTTCTGGAACCGGCAGCTTCTACCTCCCTTTTACTAAGGCGTTTCCCAAGCCCTGGGAAACCCACACGGCAACTGTTAAATTTAAATCAGGCTCCCAATTGCACTGTGGGAGCCTGATTTAAATATGTTAATGAAGTGTCCCGCCTCTCCAAGTCGGGATATACGCATACCTCGCAACCCACCACCGTAAAAATGGCAGCAGGCGCATACGCATTGTGATGGGGTTGGGTTCCACGTTTTTCAGGGTTTAACCTCCTCCTGCCTCCGACCTCCTCCCTACATCTCCATAACTTCATCCACAACAAACTAAAGCTTCGCTGTCTCGAGGCAAAATGCACAAAACAAGTAATAATACCAAATTATTTTCTCAATTTTAAAAGAAAAAAAATTGTGGGAATTGTTTTCTGTTCATTAGACCTGTGTAGTACATGGAACAGCAGAGGGGGGCATACTTCTGCCTTCAGGGTTCAAATGCTTCAGCTTTATACTCGTCACTATCATTAGTGTCACTGTTGCTCCCTAGCAAGTCTCTAATTTTGTTGCAATATTTAATAATACAAATTATGCAATAAGCATGAATCTACTTTGTGAGCTATACTGTAGCACATCACTTGATCAATCAAGGCAGCAAAATTGCATCTTTAGTAAGCTGAGGCACAGTTTCTAATACATTAACAGGAAGGAACTAAGTCAGGCAATGTTCTTTGCCTTGGAGGAAAAACTGAGATCAGAATTTTAAACCATAACTACTATCAGCTCCTAGAAGAATAAAAATATTCCAGTGTCAAAGAAATACACACAAAAGCCCAGAGCAGGGTGATATTAACTATTACTTACCCAACCATCAGCTAACATGCAAAGAACTGCTCTCAGACTTGCTAGCAAGATAATGATGTAACTAAAATGGCAGAATTAAATTAGCACCCAAGTAGTTACCACAAACAACTTGGACATTCACAGCTGAAAGCCTTTCTTACCACTTCATTCTACAAATCCATAGAACAACAAAAGAAACTTCAGATTAAATAAAAAAGTTCCTAGTTCACAATTATATCTACTTGTGTGTGTGGATAATACAAAATAGCTGAAAAATGTGCTCACGTGGTATGATATTTCATCTTTGCTGATCCACAACTCTCATTTCTCCGACTATTCTGTCACTACACCTCCTGGAATATGCTCCGCATGATTTGTTTTATCACTTTGCCTCTGCCCATTCATTTAAAAGATGACTAACCACAGACAAAAGTTCCTTGAAGATAAAGTTCTGCCAATTTTCTTTCTAACCTCAAAGTAATCTAGCAACATTCCAGAGTGTTAATCATTGGACTGTTTCCAGGTCCAGATAAATTGCTGGCCCCCTGGGCTGACTGGTTTTGTCTTATACACTGTGCACTGAAGAAATACTTACACACTGAAGGAATACTAATAAGTTACTGAAATGTTAGTAACATTAACCTGATTTAAAAAAATCTAAAACAAACACAACACAACTTTAAATTAAAAAAATCAACATTTCACTTGTGGGCACCTTACCATTTATTTCTCTTCCCCATGACCATTTTAAAATGTTATTCTTCTAACTCATATATAGTATATCCTACCTATTCCTATTTTTAAAATATATTTTATTATTCCCAGTATCCTACTCCCACTGTGATCCTTTTCGTTCCACACAAACAGCAGTGATAGAATTTGCCATGAATCATCTCACTAACACGACCAGGTTAATCTTTGTATCAGAACTGGAGGGTGGGGGGCTGCTGACCGACCAGTAAAGTCTTTGGTTTCCCTCACCAAACAGGCGCATCCAGATAAGTAACAGACTCACAGTGCGGCAGGGATTAATCTATTGTTAGAAGCGACAATGTTCAACTCTGAATGGTTAAACCACACACTATTCCATGGTCCCAGTAGCACAATAACTTTTATGTTTCATGCATTATTTGTTTAGAATCTGTGGTTATATTTTGGGAATGTGATAAATTGAGTATAGTAGGCACAAGCTGTTATGATTACAGAAATTAAACTTTTTTTTGTAAACTGAGGAGAAAATCAGGCTTACCCACATCCGACTGCTATTATATCTGCAGGGGATATGCCTGCCACTGCTAAAGTTCGGTAAAAGAAGTGCTGAAGATAACAATTACCAGGATAACGTATTGGCTCCAAGAGTTCTTAAATGCATGATAATTGGAGCTTTTAGAGCTTTATGTCGCCCATTCTCTGAAGAAGGAAAAACATCAGGACTGAAAAATGTTGTTATAGCTCTGTTGGAACATAAATAACACAGTGGCACTGAATGCTGTACATTTACAGGCATCTATATTAAAAACACAATCTTCCAGTCCAATTGTCTTGTAAGACCTACACGAAGGGCATAAAAAAAAGTACAAGACAGTGGCTGCCAACCATGGTCAAACTCTCTGGAGTCTGGTCATGTGCAACGTGCATCACAGCTAAAAATGAAACAATATTGGAATTTTTTGTTACTCGCACTGTTCCACAAGCAGTGGTGTCTCCTGTGCTGAATACTTTTGCTCTCATTCTTTTGTATGTTAATATACAACACCATGTTTGATTTAGAGCATCTTGGAGTCGAAATTCCTCTTGTCAATAATTTTAGTGAAAACATTTGCTTTTGTACCAAATGGGAAATAGCCCTTTTGTACTTGTGCTGCTTCTTTTGCTAAAATTATTGACAGGAGGAATTTAATTTCCTTGTAAGAGGAAAGAAAAGTAATTGGGGGGAAAAATGTGAGGGTCTAATGGTAAAGCCTTTGCTCATAAAACACTGGAAATGTACAGCAAGTTCATCAGCCTCTGAAAAAGACAAGTGGGTTAATCTTTCAAGTATGATTCCTGCTTTTGCATGTGACCCTTTATCTGAACTGTTGAGCCTTAAACCAGGATACATTTTGCTTGTGAATGTGGGAGGGGTCAAGAGCGCTCAATCATTTGATGGAAAAATTGGCTACATATTGTACAATTCAAGCTGACGGTCTTAAACTATTGTTAATTAAGAGTGATATTAGTTGAAAACCTTAAGACATGCACATGAGGGGATAAAATTCTGTTAAAATAAAAAGTGACAGATTGAAAGATCATTCCATCGAAGTGTAGATTTATTGTAGAAAATGCTGGGTCACGGAAGTGATGGGCGTGAATTGTGCTGGGAAACAAGTCGTGTCATCTTGGCTTCAGAATGAGAAAAAGATCATGACCGCAGTTTATATTTACAATTGCATTTGAAAATGATACCATACAAAATAGGTAATCCACACTGGCACACTTACTCTAATTGCAGCTGTAACTATTGTGCAGGTTAGATAGATGTGGGAGAAGCAGAAGTAGCCTCTTAAGTGATATCCTGAAAGCCATACCTTAGAGCAATTAAAGTAAAGACGAAGTGCAGACCTGTAGGCTGGGATTTTCAGCTCTTGTGGAATCCTGGCACATCTTGAATGTGGTTAGAGTTCTGCTCGCCACAAGTGTGTGTCTCAGAGCCTGGCCACTTTCAGGATAACAATGGGCTCCCTGAACTCCACTTGGATGTGGCCAGGGAATGGCTGTGGTGGGCTTGTGTAGTGTGGCCATCTACCTCAGGCTGGGTACAAGTTGACAGATTTAACTTAAAAACTCAGAAGCACCTTAGCTTATGCATATTGATTATAGAGGCAATTCATTTTTTAAAGTCTACCTTCTGCTGCTCATAGCAATGTGGAACCTCCAGGAAGACACCAATGTTCCTTATGCCTAAGGCTAAGGCGAAAATGATAGGAAAACATTGCATGAAATTTTCCTATCATTTGTGTCTATTTACAATATGCTTGCCTTTTTTTATTACTTCAAGCCTCCTGTATTTGCAGCTTTTTTTTCCCCTTCTCCGACTTCCCTCACTTTCTGGTCTTTTTGTTTGGGCCTCATGTCTTTTCACTTTCTTAACTATTCTTTTGTTCTTTTAATGTCTTTCCATTGCTTCACTGATATTCTTCTAGGGCATCAAATCATTTTCTATTAAGTAGTTTGCTGTCATTCACCCTCTCTATGATTTAGGTTATCTGTTGCTTCACTCTAAACATATGCCTTGTGCTTTCTCTCCCCCCCCCCCCCCCCCCACCCCCCCGCACCAACAGCCCCCCACCCCCCCCCACCCCCCCACACCAACAGCCCCCCCCCCCCCCCGCAATCTTACTAAAATCCTTGCTTATTGATGAAGGGTCTAAACCTACACCGTTAACTTGCCTTTTCTATTTATAGATGTTGAATATTACCTGTACTGTTTTTTTTTTTCTTTTAGTTTGTTGTAACTGATTTTCCAATAATGAGTTGCTTCTAATTCGTTCTCAAAGTTCAGTTAGATATTGGAATCATAGGTTACAGCACGGAAGGAGGCCATTTGGCCCATCGAGTCCGCGCCGGCTCTATGCAAGAGCGATCCAGCTCGTCCCATTCCCCTGCCCTATCCTTGTAGCCCTGCAAATTTTTTCCATTCAAATACCTATCCAGCTCCCTTTTGAAGGCCATGATTGAATCTGCCTCCACCACCCACTCTGGCAGTGCATTCTAAATCCTAACCACTCACTGTGTAAAAATAAAAAAGATTTTCCTCATGTCACCTTTGGTTTTTTTGCTAATCACCTTAAGTCTATGTCCTCTAGTTCTTGACCCTTCTTCCAATGGCAACAGTTTCTCTCTATCTACTCTGTCTAGACGCTTCTTGATTTTGAATACCTCTATCAAATCTTCTCGCAACTGTCTCTGTTCCAAGGAGAACAACCCCAACTTCTCCAGTCTATCCACGTAACTAAAGTACCTCATCCCTGGAATCATTCTAGTAAATCTCTTCTGCACCCTCTCTAAAGCCTTCATATCTTTCCTAAAATGAAGTGCCCAGTACTGGACACTATACTCCACTTGTGACTGAACCAGTGTTTTATAAAGGTTCATCATGACTTCCATACTTTTGTATACTCTGTCTCTGTTTATAAAGCCCAGGATCCCGTATGCTTTTTAACCACTTTCTCAACCTGCCCTGCCACCTTCAACGATTTGTGCCCATATACCCCTGGATCTCTGTTCCTGCACCCCTTTTTAGAGTTGTGCCCTTTAGTTTATATTACCTCTCCTCGTTTTTCCTACTGAAATGTATCACTTCACATTTTTCTGCGTTAAATTTCATCTGCTACGTTTCTGCCCATGCCACCAGCCTGTCTATGTTCTCTTGAAGTCTACCACGATCCTCCTCACTGTTTTCTACCCTTCCAAGTTTTGTCATCTGCAAATTTGGAAATTGTGCCCTGTACACCCAAGTCCAAGTCATTAATACATAACCAGAAAAGCAGTGGTCCCAGCACCGACCCCTGGGAACATCACTCTGCACCTCCCTCCAATCCGAAAAACAACCGTTCACCACTACTGTTTCCTGTCACTTAGCCAATTCTGTATCCATGTTGCTACTGCCCCCGTTATTCCATGGGCTGCAATCTTGATGATCAAGTGCCGCACAGTAGGCTTATCACATGCCTTTTGAAAGTCCATATACACCACATCAACTGCATTGCCCTCATCTACCCTCTCTGTTACCTCATCAAAAAACTCGATCAGGTTAGTTATATGCGATTTGCCCTTAACAAATCCGTACTGGCTTCCCCTAATCAATCCACACTCATCCAAGTGACTGTTAATTTGGTCCTGGATTATCATTTCTAAATGTTTCCCCACCACTGAGGTTAAACTGACTGGCCTATAGTTGCTGGGTTTTTCCGTACACCTTTTTTTGAACAAGGGTGTAACATTAGCAATTCTGCGGTCCTCTGGCACCACCTCTGTATCTAAGGATTTTTTTTTATATTCGTTCATGGGATGTGGGCCTTGCTGGCGAGGCCAACATTTATTGCCCGCAAAAGTTTGGAAAATTATGGCCAGTACCTCCGCAATTTCCACACTTACTTCCCTCAGCAACCGAGGATGCATCCCATCCGGACTGGGTGGCTTATCTACTTTAAGTACAGTACCTCTTCTTTATCAATTTTTAGCCCATCCAGTATCTCAACTATATCTTCCTTTACTGAGACTCTGGCAGCATCATCTTCCTTTGTAAAGGCAGATGCAAAGTACTCATTTAGTACCTCGGCCATCCCTTCTGCTTCCATGAGTAGATCTCCTTTATGGTCTCCAATCGGCCCCAACCCTCCTTACTACATGCCTTTAGAAGACTTTTGGATTCCATTTTATGTTGGCCACCAGTCTATTCTCATAGTCTCTCTTTGCTCCTCTTATTTCCTTTTTCACTTCCCCTCTGAACTTTCTATATTCTGCCTGGTTCTCACTTGTGTTATCAACCTGACATCTGTTATATACCCCTTTTTTCCATTTCATCTTACTCACTATCTCTTGTCAACCAGGGAGCTCTGACTTTAGTTGCCCTACCTTTCTGCCTCATGGGAATGTGCCTAGATTGCATCCAAACCATCTCCTCTTTCAAGGCCGCCCACTATTCAATTTCAGTTTTGCCTGCCAATCTTTGATTCCAATTTACCCAGGCCAGATCCGTTCTCATCCCACTGAAATTGGCCCTCCTCCAATTGAATATTTTTATTTTAGAGTGGCCCGTGTCCTTTTCCATAGCTATTCTAAACTTTGATACTATGATCGTTGCTCCCTAAATGCTCCCCCACTGACACTTGCTCCACTTGGCCCAACTCATTCCTGAGAACCAAGTCCAGCAATGCCTCCTTCCTCATTGGGCTGGAAAAGTACTGGTCAAGAAAGTTATCTTGAACACACTTCAAAAATTCCTCTCCCTCTGTGCCCTTATTATTATTGTTATCCCAGTCTATATTAGGATAGTTGAAGTTCCCAGTTATCACTACTCTATAACTTTTGCACCTCTCTGTAATTTTCCTTGCAAATTTGCTCCTCTAAATCCTTCTCACCAGTTGGTGGCCAAAAGAATACACCCAGTAGTGTCTTGGCACCTCTTTTTTATTTCTTAACTCTAACCAAATAGATTCTGTCCTTGACCCCTCCAGGACATCCTCTCTCTTCAGTACTGCAATATTCTCCTTAATCAATACTGCCATACCCCCTCCTTTCTTTCCTTCCCTCTCTTTCCTGAACACCTTTTATCCAGGAATATTTAGTACCCAATCCTGCCCTTTTTGAGCCAGGTCTCCGTTATTGCCACAATATCGTATTCTCATGTGGCTATTTGCGCCTGCAGCTCACCAACCTTGTTTACCACGCTTCGTGTGTTTATACACATGCACTGCAAACCAGTCTTAGACTTTCTTGTACTCTCTCTTGGTCTGATCCCACCTAATACTGTACTATCACTTGCTCTAGTGCTCTCTTTCTCTCCTGATCCTTTGTGCCCTTGTTTCTCCTTTCCAATGCTACATTCTGGTGCCCATCCCTCTGCCAAATTAGTTTTAAACCCTCCCGCCCCCACCCCCTGCACAGCACTTGTGAACCTCCCCGCGAGGACATTGCTCCCAGCTCCGTTGAGGTGCAACCCGTCCGGCCTGTACAGGTCCCATCTTCCCCAGAACTGGTCCCAATGCCCCAGGAATCTAAAGCTCTCCCTCCTGCACCATCTCTCCAGCTACACATTCATCTGCTCTATCCTCCTATTTCTATACTCACTAGCTCATGGCACCGGAAGTAATCTGGAGATTATGACCTTTTTGAGGTTGTGTTTCTTGATCTCTTTCCTAACTCCTTAAAATCTGCCTGCAGGTCCTCATCCCTTTTTCTACCTATGTTGTTGGTTCTGATATGGACCACGACCTCTGGCTGTTCACCCTCTCAACCTGCCCAAAGAATGTTCTGCAGCCGCTCAGTGACATTCTTAACCCTGGCACCAGGGAGGCAACATACCATCCTGGGTGACCGCCAGATAGACAAGGAGGACCAGGCAGATGGTGCAGTAGTCCCCGGAGTGCATCTCTCTCTAACCTGAATACTGGTGAGGGAAAGGGTTCCTCTGCGGAGTGCAGCCAAAGCCGCAGAAAGGCCTGTCTGCTCCCCTAACACTTGCTCTCCTGACCTTTCTTCACCCCCACTCCATACAGCTGAGCCACCCATGGTGCTGTGGACTTGGCTCTGGCTGCACTCTGCAGAGGAACCCTCTCCCTCACCAGTATTCAGGTTAGAGAGCGAGATGCACTCCGGGGACTCCTGCACTATCTGCCTGGTCCTCCTTGTCTGTCTAGCGGTCACCCAGTCGCTCTCTGCCTGCACTTCCTTAAACTGTGGGGTGTCCACCTCCTGAAACATGCTATCCACATAGCTCTCAGCCTCGCGGATACACTGCAGTGACGCCAGCTGCTGCTCAAGCTCTGAAACCCGGAGCTCGAGCTCCTCCAGCACCTGTGGCTTTCCAGGTATTATTACTGTTAAATAAATCACAGACTGAAGTTAGTGCTAAACATTCATTCTGTACCTTGAACAGTTGCATGGAGACTGTTATACAAACAGTGTTGTTCCATTATTTACTAATTTAAAGCTTTTTTTTAACAGGTTCTATGAAATGTGACATGTAATTGTATAATTCATGCCATTTTTCTGAGCTTAATATTCAGCGGAGGGAGAGCCACAATATGAGTGTCTTTAGAAACTAAGTATGGTGGCAACCCTTACAAGGGTTCAAACCAAATTTGCTGCAAGTGATTGTGTAATTGGTAAAGATGGTTTGAGAAGCAGTTAGAAGAGCAGGAATCCTATATATCACCAAGGACCGCATTAGTGCGGAAATGTAGCTAGAAAGAAGCTTTGCACCCCAAAAAGCAAAATACTGCAGATGATGGAAATCTGAAATAAAACCAGAAAATGCTGGAAGCAGATGAGGCAGCATGTGTGGAAAGGGGAAGGCAGGGTTAACATTGCAGGTTAATGGGTTCTGAGGAAAGGTCATTGACCTGAAATGATAGCCTTACCTTCCTCTCTCTCTCTCCACAGATGCTGCCTGACCTGCTGAGTGTTTCCAGCATGCTCTACCTTTTTGTACCTCAGTTGCTCTGTTATTGGCCCCACCATTAGGGGATGGGTTTAGTTCCTCTACAGGTGATGTGAATATTATTATTACCTCCCAATTAACTGGGGGAAGTGTCAGCCACCCAAAATGGCCCTAAATTGTTTTATGACTGGATGATAATACATTTATCTGGGCAG
The DNA here is from genome assembly GCF_035084215.1 of Heptranchias perlo. NCBI lineage: Eukaryota > Metazoa > Chordata > Chondrichthyes > Hexanchiformes > Hexanchidae > Heptranchias > Heptranchias perlo. Next base: position 15,043,808 of record NC_090357.1, on the reverse strand, counting down.
ATTGTGAAACTGCAGCCCTCTTAATTCTCTGCAATCACCTGTTCTGGTCACCTAAAGGGGCGCAGTGAAGGATCAATCTGGATCGGTCAGCCCTCCTGTAGAGTTCCATTGTTTGCCGATTTCACAGATGATAGTTCAACAACAAATAGCTTAATGTGCAGCCAGCAGGATTGCTGAGGTTGTGGGTGGGTGCTCACAGATTTGGGAACCAGCAAATTTCCATCTGATTGATCATCTGCTGTGGGGTGAGGTAATCTGCTGGCAGGATTGTTAGAGGTGAGTGGACGCTGCCTTTAGCACTCACCTCCATGGGTTGAGACCCAAGGCTGGTGTTGGGGGCCACAGTTGGACACATCTGTGGATATAACTGCTGGAGAATAAAACTACACTACATAGCATATGCCTGCCAACATCCTTGCTTTGGCAATCTTTGGGATCCTGTTACTCAGGCTAGAGAGAAAAATCTTTATTTGCTTGTGGACTCAGTACCATCCAACGCCATGAAAACCAGTGGACAATATAAGGATGGGGGGATACTCCATGCCAGAGTTCGTGCTCTATAATATCTGGTGGATGTGGATTGAGCTGTCAGCAACCTGGAAGGTTATGAGCAATGGAGCAGGAGAGTAGTTGCTATTGTTTAAGCCAGACTTCCTAGTTCATGCCAGGACACGAGCTGCTGCAGCTGCACCTCAATATTGTGGAGAAAGTCCACAGTGCGGACGCCACCAATACTGAGAAAAGTAGGAGAGAAGATGGGATAAGTTGAGAAGCACTAGTTCAGTGGTGCCAAAGTTTGAGTTTCATAATTCTGAAATGTGTAGGAGAAAAAGACCTGAGGAAGTTACAAGCCTCTTCCATTAATTCAAAGCCATTGTTTTTTATGTAAAAATGTTTGAATTATCCAGTAGTTCAAATTAAGCAATTTACTTAACACAGCACAAGGCGAGCTTTAACAGGATTTCAATTTGAATTAACAGTTCAAATTAAGCAATTTAAAATGAAGAGTCATCTATTGTAAAGAATTGGAGCGTGTAGGAAAGACTGAGTTAGAGTAGGATACTGCCCTATTGTCTCCATTTCAGATTTAGAACTGACTCTGGGGACAGGACTGGTTGGGAATAATATAATTTATCTGTCAAACTGGCAACAGTGAGTTAGGTGAATCGATTTCTATTTGATCTACATACACAAACTATCAATAATACTTTGAAACTGCAAAATAGCAACCACACAGCTCGAACGTCTGCAGGTCTAATGGCAGAAATAATTCTGGAAATAATTTCAGGTCTTTGCTACAGCCTGTCAAGTCTCCTGCATTTTTCTTTGATGATCTAATAGAATCTAATGGCTCCCATTCTCCCCATTCATCTCCGGCATGAAGTTTCTCAACCCTTGGCAGCTTTGGGTAATTTCAGTGTAACTACTTCAGTACTTTAGTGCTTTTCATTAAGTTTCCACCACAGTAACCGAGAACTAAATCTCCTGGGCCATATGGTCTCATGCATAGTATAGACAGCAATATGCTTCACGCAGATGGGGCCTACTGTTAACTGAATTTATGATGAATCCTCCAGTGCATATTTTGTGCTCTAGTGGCATTTTACTCAAATTAGTAAATTACAGGAAAAGGTTGTCAAGCAACAAAAGCAGGAATTAGGAAACGCTCTGCTAATATTCAGAAAAATGTAACTTGAAGTAAAAGGCAAAACTGTCATTGAAGATTATGGTAGGAAATAGTCTCTGCATTTTAAGGGTTCAAATTGAAGACTGCATATTAAGTAGTGGTCAGCTTTTATTAGCTGAACTAAACTAATTGCTTAAATAGATACTTACGTCTGTTAAATCTCAGACAGATGCTGAAATTTTAAGCTCCGAATCCAAGCAAGAGGTGCAATTTTAAACACTTAATCATGTGTTATTCTAGGAGCAGATTCAGCTTGTGTAAACCCATGATATTCCTAAACAGGTGTGCACTTCATGCACAAACTTAATTGAATTAGAAACCTATAGATTCTGGGACTAATGGCTGCTTAATTGAGGCAAACAGCAGGGCAAGGTTTGTTGTATTTGATGAGGATTAAAGGTACAGTTAGTGATTCTTATCTGACAATAGTGCAAGCACAGTATTGCAGACAAGAGACGTCATATTTTGCTTATCAGTAAAATTCAGATATTAAAATCTGAGTTCAGGGGTAGGTAGTAAAGCCCCTCATTGCATCCTGCTTCAGGTGACAGTGTTGATAGCTGATTCATGGCTGAGATCACCACAGCACCGTACAATGTAATATGGGAATATCTTGTGACTACATTTAATTGGCTTTTACTGTTTCTAATCAAGATTGAAAGGGCAGCGTACAACGAATCCAATGTCGTATTAAACTATTGTGAATGGATTTTAAATTATTCTGAAACTGGGAACAGTTAAGGTGACCTTTTTGATATGGCTTGAATTTTACCTCAATAGATTGAGATCATATTTGTTTAACAAGATATTTATCCCTTCCTGAAAATTTTTTGCCATTAACTAATCTAACATCTTAGAGTGAAATATATCTTCTCCTTGTAACCACAATGTCAATAAATCATCCATTCCTACCATCAATTCTCTAACCACAGTCTTGAGCTTTCTGTAACATTTTAAATTTACACCTAAACACATTTATCTGGTGCCATGTCACACATCAGATTTGATTGTTTTGCAACATTTTAATGTGTACAGTTCATTGGCGTCGCACGTAAAAATAAAGTAAGTGCTTTACTGTAAAGTGCCAGTATTTCTCTCCATACTTCGTTATCCCGCTTGTGGTGGTTTGCTAACAAATTAATAGCCCTTGTAAATCTGTAAAATTTGGAATAAGATTGAATTTTGTAAAATTATTCTACACAGGAATGGGTTGGATCAACTAAATCCTCCCTCTGAGTCAATAAGCCTTTCTCTGCCAGTTCAAGTGCATTTTGGTGCTACTTTATAGATGCATTTAAAGAGAAGCTAGATAAGTACATGAGGGAGAAAGGAATAGAAGGATATGTTGATAGCGTGAGATGAAGTAAGATGGGTGGAGACTTGTGTGGAGGATAAAGACTGGCATCGACCTGTTGGGCCTGTTCCTGGGCTGTAAAATTCTACTTCTCCTTTTCCTCTGCCTTATTGTTGCACTGATGCTCCTCTCCTTTTGCATCTGAGTTGATGTTTCTTTTCTTCCTTCTCCAGTTGATCCTGTTGCTCCTTTTCTTCCTCTTCATGCTTGCACCACTCTTTCCCTCCTTCAACCTCCACTCTTCTTTTTCCTCCTCCATCACTGGTTGGCACATTTTAACTTCATGATGGTGTTGGCTTTCCTCTGCTGTCAGATAAGCCAGGTCTAACTCTTGGTCTGCATCTTTTCTTGTACGGGGGTGATTTTAAACCCCAAGAACGGGCGGGTGGGAGTTGAAAATAGTTGTTCTTTTGGCTCGCAAGCACAAAATTTTCAGACTTTACATTCCCAACGGGAAGCTTGTACTTTTACGCGTCGACATTAAACCTGGAAATAAAGCCGGGTTGTGGTCACGACCCAAAAAACAACTCTCTTCAACTCCCACCCGTTCTTGGGGTTTAAAATCACCCCCTACAGTTCTGATTCTTCCTGCTGTTTGCTTCTGGTAATTGGCTTTAAACTTTGAACAGCCTGTTTTTGATCTGCAGGTGATATTTAACCCATTTTAGCTGCCATCAGTTGTTAATTTGGGGTTTCTCCAAACACTTTGTATTCATGTTCACTGCAAAGGCAGTTTATATAGGAAGCCCGGAGCCTCCGAAAAGTTGATACTTAACGTTGTGCATAATATGACTGGGATAGAACCTACCCTCATACTGCTGCAATATACATCAGAAGTAGCACGGGATTCCCATTGTCCATTCCTAACCTTTAATATTTGGACAAACACCACACTGATAGACCATATGTTACAGACTAAACTACAAATTTTATTTATTGTGAGATGTAAAGTTATACTGAAGCAAAACAACTTGGGAGATGAACAGCACTTTGGTCCTTAACTGTTATGTCTGATGATTCTACCAGTTATGCCTTTACCCTACAGTTTTACCTCACTGACATGACATGGAAGCACCACTGGACTAAGTTAAAATTCTGTAGTAGGTAGATCTAGTCCAGACAGCTTCTGACACTTCAGATCAAAAGCAAACTTTTCACAATAGGCAAATGCCTAAGTGAATGGCCAGGACACCGGGTAGGGGAACCTGCTCCATTTTGAATAGTGCATTGAATCTTTTACATCCACCTGAAAGGGCAGATGGGGCCTCGGTTTAATGTCTCATCCAAAAGACCGTTGCTCTGATATTCCAACCCTTCCTCAGTACTGTGCTGAAATGTCAGTCTAAATAATGTACTGAAATCTCTGGGGTAGGAATTGAACCTACAACCTTCTGACTTGAATGAGAATGCTACCACTGAGCCAAGGCTGACTGCCTTGTAGATCATTCTTACATGCATACCAGGCAATGGCATGATCAGTGATATATATCTAATATCAAAGCATAGTTTCCTTCTTGCAAGTAGTTATGAATTTGTTACATGGCAAGGTTTACATGTGCCTGGGATTGCAGTAAGCTTTAGTTTCCATGATCTGTACTGATACCTAATATCCAAGTCTTGATTTTGCATTGGGGAGGATTGGACTTTTTTTGTAGGTGTCACACACGAGACTGGTAGCCACGATCTTATAAAAGGTTTTTTTAAAAAAAATGAATAGTAGACATTGAGATGGGGAGTGTTCTCGTGAGTGAATATCTTTGATTCAGTAACATCATTTAGATTTATGTACAAGGTTCTCCTGGCCTTAAGTGCTGTAAGCCCCAGATCCTACAATCAATCTTCCCAAGAGTGTAGGTGGTTGGATTCAGAAGTCCAATATTTACAAGTTGCACATTGAGATTTCCAATAAAGTTTGATAATCAAATTTAGCAGGAAACACATTGAACATATAGATTTTTAAAATTGCAAACTACTAAGCGAACTGGGTGGGGGATGATACCAAGGGCGGAAATGTCTTCAGGCCCATTTTCGAGCCTGAAATGGACATCACACATGGAGCATATGCAAGTGGCCTAATGCCTGCTTCAGGAGGCCGCAGGTGTTTCCGGTGTTCTTGGGGTGAATAACATTGGCCTTCCTTGCACCCTCTTTATCCTCATAAAATGGGAGCAATAACGTCCAATTTCTCCCCTAAAATGCTTTTTTCTTAAGATTTTTTTCAGATACACAATGATAGAGCATACCTCTGGTCCAAATACTCTGACTAATTGCAATATGTCAAGTTTGCAAGCAGTACCTAATACAATGTACATCCATTTTGTATAAATGTTGGTAATTTACCAACTGTTGCTATTTAATGGAATTTTGGAAGAAACAAATATTATTTCTTCAAAGATGAGTCTTGAGTGTGAACTAAGTTGTGAAACAAATTGGTGACTGCTGAGAATCAGTCTGGTAAGGAAACTGCAATTGAAGACCTGCTATGTCGTCAACAACTTCAGTATAAGAATCCATCTACTTACTTCAAAGGAATGAGATCAAATTAGCTTAAATTCTACATCTTTTCACAAAGGACTTAACGATACATTGATTAGAAATGAGCTAAATTTAAACTATAATGAATTCTGTAAAATGAGGGTAGAGAGGAATGAGAGTCTTCTAGTCATTAATTATAACAAATTAATATTATAACATAAGAACATAAGAAGTAGGAGTAGGCCATTTGGCCCATCGAGCCTGCTCCACCATTCAATAAGATCATGGCTGATCTTCGACCTCAACTGCACTTTCCCGCCCAATCCCCATATCCCTTGATTCCCCTGGAGTCCAAAAATCTATTGATCCAAGCCTTGAACATATTCAACGACTCTCAGCATCCACAGCCCTCTGGGGTAGAGAATTTCACACATTCACAACCCTCTGCATGAAGAAATTCCTCCTTTATCTCAATCTTAAATGGCTGACCCCTTATCCTGAGACTCTGCCTTCTAGTTCTAGACTTTCCTGCCAGGGGAAACAATCACTCAGCATCTACCCTGTCAAGCCCCCTCAGAATCTTGTATGTTTCGATGAGATCTCCTCATTCTTCTAAAGAGAATATAGGCCTATTCTACTTAGTCTATCCTCATAGAACAACCCTCTCATCCCAGGAACCAATCTAGTGAACCTTCATTTTACGTATATCCTTCCTTGGATTAGGAGACCAAAACTGTACACAGTACTCCAATGAGGTCTCACCCTGTAGAATTGTAGTAAGACTTCCTTACTTTTGTACTTCAACCCTTAGCTTAGTATTACAATAACTTAGTAAACTGGCTTTAAAAAGAACACCCATGCATAGTGGGTCTCCAGAGATGGGTGTTAAATTTATTAATGTTTTCCAAGGAATGCTAATGATTGGACTTCACTGTGTGGGGATTAGGGCTGGGGAACATTATTTTTCAGATACCCAAGTCCTATTACTATTCAGATAAATGGAATATGCCCTATGCTGGACACTTGGCAGGTACTGAACCAGACTCTTAAAACATTTCAAAGGGTTTAGGATTGAGGACCAGTATGGTTCTTAGCTTTTTAGGTATTCAACTGTTGCAGTTCAGTGTGAAAATACTGCTATGCCAGACGGCCTTTGAGAAGGTGCTGAATCTCATTCCCATCATTATAAGCACTTCAAAGGGTTTTAGGAACAATATTGCTCTTGGCTTTTTCAGATTTCCAGTCCTTGCTGCTTAAACAAATGGAATATGCCCGTACGCTGGACTTGCTTGACAGGTGCTGAATCTCATTCCCATTATTGCAAACATTAGAGTTGGAGGACAGTATTGTTTTTTTTTCCGGTCTCCATTTTTTTTGCTGCATGTGGATATACTGCGGTGCTGGACAATCTTTCTTCTAGGAGAAGGCATGATGTAGATTGATAATTCAATCTGAAATCTTGCCACTTCCTTTCCACTGTAGGCAGTCTAAATTTTAACAGCTCCAGTTTTCTCTGGCCCATAGTTTGAGTCTGATCCTAAGCTTTGGAAATGGATGACCATAACTCTAAGCTGTTCACCTCACTTAATCCTGTACGGTGTGAAGACTGTTAAAACAGACCTTACTAATCAAGCTCACTTTGCATACTTTTCTTGTGCCCAACACAAAAAGTCTGCTCGCATATGCGAACTGTCATTCCCCAAGCATGAAGTAATGTGATAGCCTGCCTCAGGTGAACAACAAACTCCTTTTAATGTTACCAGATATGGTATAGGACTTTCACTGCATGTCACGTCGCTTTAGGAGATGGTCAATCTCAGCCACGCTAAATGCTTTTGTACCAAGCTAAACTAAACTTTTTTTCAGTTATTTACAGAAGCAAGAAGTAACAGATAAGCAACTGAAATTAGTACAGTAGTCTTCAGCCAGAAAGGTCAAATGACTGAGGACCTTTTAAAAGCAGAACTTGGGATAAAAGTGAATGAAGATTTGACAGTGTTGTTTTCTTAATGAGTCAGTGGAATAGTCTTTGTAGAATTCCATTTTGACTCTGCTTTTTTTTTCCCAAACAGCCTATTTTTAATTAAGGTGCAATAAAGGTTTTGGGGGTGGCCAAGATGTCTAATTCTGTGTATTTTCAGGTTTGCTTTCAGCTTGGTATATCATATGATCTTTCAGCCTGGAATATGGCTTTGCTATATTAATTGACCACATGCTTTTCTTGCGTCATCGTGAACTACTTTTGTTGCATTCGGCTGTGTCCAACATTTCACTGACACTTCATAAAATGTGGTCAGGGTCCACCCTGGAGAAAGTTGCTCTGAAGGCCATGAAGAATGTTAATCACACAGAATTCCATGAGGTATCCGGTAGGCTCTCTGAGGAGAAAAGTTTTTATGCAGAAGAGTTACTAAAAGTATGGACTGCTCTGCTACAGTAAATAGTTGAGGCAGAGATCATTTAAAAGATGCAAGCACTTGAAAAGGAAGAGACAGCTATGGAGAGAGCCGGGGCAGTGGGATTAATTTTGAATTGTGGAACAAAAAGCCAGCAGAGACACGATGGGCTGAATGGCCTCCTTCTGCTCTGTCAGCTTCTTTGGTTCTATAATTATGAGCAGCAAAGTCTTTAAGCTAACTTTATTTTAAAGATGACATGACTTCTGTGTTTATATTTTTTAGTCAAGGTAATGGTGAACACTTGCCTTTAATTATTTAAGAAGCTAGCAGCTCCTGTGATTGCTCTGAAAGCTATTTCAAATTCTAGGGGCACATCTCTGGTGCCCTCACAGATTGGGGAGGCCTGGAAACCTGACAGATGCTGATGGCACTGGGGGAAGTAGCCTGGCATCTCCCCTCCTGGAAACATCTTCATAGTGTCACCATCAGTTACCTCAAAAAACCATTAACAATTTCTAGAATCGTCGAGGGTCCAAGCCACATCCCAAGCCTGGGAGTCCACTCCCTGGGCCACATCCACTGCTGGCCTTGTTTGGGGTGAGCGGAGACTCCGACCCTTATAAGATGTCATGGAAACTCCTGGGAAGGCCAGAACCTGGCATACCCATAGATTTTCAGCCCTTCCTCTGCATAACTACTGGAATAATGGTGGTTGTGTGAGGAAGGACTGTGGATTTCTGGACCCCAGATTCCTTATTACTTCTTATCTCTGTTCGGGCCGACTCTGTCTGAGAACCATCATCAATTTTAAAAAAAAACCCATTAATGTCTTTAATTACAATGCCCCTCCCATCCTTTAAAATTTTATAGCTAGGAATGTTTAGTTCCCATAGTTCTCGCCATATGTTTCCTTCAAGTTATACATGAATTAAAGTGAATATTTGGAAGACCAAATTTATTGCCTTTTGGCCCCTACCACAAACTGTTTCCTCATCACCGATTCGATCCCTCTCCCTGGCCACTGTCTTGGGCTGAGCCAAATTGTTCGCAACCTCAGCATCCTATTTGATCCCGAGCTGTGCTTCTGACCAGCTATCCTTTCCATCACAAAGACTGCCTACTTCCACTTCCATGTCTCTGCCTCAGCCCATCTGCTGCTGAAACCCTTATCCATGCTTTTGTTCCCTTTAGACTTGACTATTTCAATGTTCTAATGGCTTACCTCCCATCCTCCACCCTCCATAAACTTGAGCTCATCCAAAACGCTGCTGTCCGTATCCTAACCCTCAGCAAGTCCTATTCACTCATTACCCCTGTGTTCACTGACCTACAATGGCTTCTGGTCTAACAATACCTCAAATTTAAAATTCTCATCCTCATGTTTAAATCCATCTATGGCCTCCCGATCTCTGTAACCACCTTCAGTCCTACAACCTTCTGAGAACTCTGCGTTCCCCCAACTCTGGCCTCTTGTGCACCTCCCACTCACTTCGCCCCACCATTGGTGGCCATGCCTTCAGCTGTCTAGGCCCTAAACTTGAATACCCTCCCTGAACCTCTCCACCTCTCTCCTCCTTTCAGACCCTCCTTAAAATCTACCTCTTTGATCTTTGATCACCTCCTAATATCTCCTCTTTTGGCGTGGCATCAGTTTTTGTCTGATTGTGCTTCTGCACCCTGAAACTTTTTCATATGTTAAAGGTGTTGTATAAATGCAAACTATTGTTGACTGCAGAAAATAAAAATAAATAATGCATGCTGGCAAAAGTATATCTCTCATTGGAATTTCACACTATGCAATAGGAGAGGATGGACTGAAGGTTACATATAAAAACACACACAATGTAAGAGCTAGAGTTCCATTACTTCATATATGTAGTGTAAAATTTAGACTTGTTAACAGTTTAAGTGTTTCTGGACAATGACAGGAATTTACCCTTGGATCAGGGGTACACTTCATGAAGATCTGATGTAGAATCAAGAGCGGAAGTGACCAGCCTGTAGTACAGACACTGCTCATGAATCTGACCAGCGACCATGTGACTGTTAGCATTACTCCAGGTTCACCAACTAAAACCTAGAAACCAATAATGGTCCCTGAAATAACATGCGGGGTATTAATAAAACAAAGATACGTATCCAGCAATTGGTATGTGTGGGAATTGGTCCGAGTTCTTGCCCTTTCGTACACTATCCTATTTCATGCTGGTAAATGTATTACTTGTGAGATCCAGCTTGAAATAATGTGGAATCTGCCAATAATCTCCAGTAATTTTAGCAAATCTTTGTTTTGATGATCTGCTCCCAGTGCTGTCCACTAGTGGTAAATGTTTCCCACCATCTCTTAAATAAAAGAATCAGCCATTTTCTACAGTGTTTGCTGTGAAATACTGTTAAGCATTGTTTGACATTATTAAGTGTCAATTCAGAAGGCCTTTAATATTAAAAAATGTTCAGTGAAACTAAACATCAATCTAATTGTGTGTTACAGGTGATCTTTAATGATGGAGTTTAGTGCAAATCTGTGGGAAATTTGTGGGCTTTAGTTATTTATTCCTAGTTGGGCTTAATTTTGATTTTAAATGTGCTGTATAATTTTCAAAAATATAGTTTAATAAAACTTTTAGTGGATCCAAATTAAATCTTGCATTTGTATGGTTGCCCATATTTTTTAAATATTCAGCATTAAATCTGACTATTGTTTTACACAGTAAAAATGATGGAAAGCTCATGTATATTAGTGCTTAATTCCTTTTTGCAAAAGTCCTTGCATTGCTTTTAAAGTGGAGGGGGGCTAAAATAATCTTTCTTTATTAAACAACAAAAAGATTACAATTGACCGTGAATGCCAAATATCAGTCAAATGCCAAACAGTTAATGCTTGATAGATCTGAGACCTGTGTGTCATAAAGTTGGAATATTGTCTCCTGCAACTTGATATGGCATTTCAGCATTGACTTCAGACAATGAGATCCAAGTGTCCGTCTCAATGATTGCCTGTCACTACTTGGTATTTATGAGCACTGGAAGTTGACGTAAATAACTAAGTTCAAGCAATTTCACAGCTGGACACCCAAGGACTGTGGAAGTACTCTGGTACATATGTCTTCTGTTTAGAGCATGCATTTGGGCAGTTCAGTACGTAAACTAGTCCTAGTCTTCACAATGGCACTTATGTAGCTTGTCAAGTCTCCTACTGATGAAGCCAGAACATTATTGAAATATTTATGGGGGAGTAAGATTCAAATATTTGAGGTAAGTAGTGCTGCAGCTTGCAAAGCAGCAAATCTATGGCCATTCAAAATCATACCAAATCATACCAAAATCTTGAACCTTTTTTGGTAGGATAAAATCTAGTTAGTCCTTTAGCAAAAAATTAATTTGTCTACCCCTTCACTACACAACTAGTGGATAGACTGTGGGATCTGACATAGCATACATTGTTTGTGAGCTACAAGTCTTGTTTATAGAGAACCAACACATTTGCATCAGTTATAAAGTAACTTTTTTTCTCTTCTGATTTTTCACCCTTTTCTCTTATTTTCTCCTGTTATATTTCTTTTCCTTCAGACAATGACATAAGCTGGGATAAAAGTCTCATAAGCAGCAGTGGTCCTCAGGTACTGCAGCCAAGTGCTCATTCTTCATGTGTAAGCCCGGATAGTGAGTACTGGCAGGCCATTTCACCATGGGGGCTATCGCAGCCAAGCAGGATCTCCTCATGGCAGCACCCTCAGGCCAACCATCATCAGCTACTTCATCAGTAACCGTCGCTCTACTATAAGGTCAGCAGCGTGGTTATTTTCTGATTATTCCACAGTATTCAGCTCCATTCGCAACTCCGATAATGAAGTAGCCCATGCCAGCTAACAGCAGGATTTGGGCAAATTCAGTCTACGACTGACAAGTGGCTGATAACATTCGTCCCGCGTAAGTACCAAGCAGTGACCATCTCCAAGAAGAAAAAGCCTGACCTCTTTCCCCCAATCTTCAACAGCACCCCCATTACCAAATCCCCCACCATCAACATCTTGGGGGTCACTATTGACCAGAAGCTTAACTGGACTGGCCATAGCAACACAGTGACTATATGAGCAGAGCAGAGGCTGGGTATGCTGATGGATGGCTCACCTCGACCCCTCAAAGCCTCCCCACCATCTACAAGGCTCAAGGAAGGAGTGTGATGGAATACGCGCTCTTGCTTGAATGGGTGCAGCTACAATAACATTCAAGAGGCTCAACACCATCCAGGATAGAGCAAATTGCTTGATCTGCACCCCTGCCACTGGACTCTATCCAGCACCATCACCATTGATGCACTGTGGCTGCCTTATATACTCTATATAGGGTGCACTGCAGCAACTCGCCAGGCTTACCTAGACAGCACCTCCCAGCCTTGTGACCTCTGAAGGTCAAAAATAGAGCTGCAACATCAAGGCAACTCAATCACCTTCAGATTCCCCTCCAAGTCACACCATCCTGACTTGGAAATGTGTTGTTCTTTAATTGCCACTGTCACAATCCTGGAGTTCCCAATCTAACCCAATTGTCAGAGCTCAGTCACCACAAGGAGAAGACCCACCATGTGTTCTCTGGGCAACGAGATGGGCAATAAATATACCACACAATGTGAATTTTTTAAATCCTGTCCTTTTCCTGTATCTACACACATGCATTATCTGCAGGGGTCACTGACTGCCATCAGGATTATGAAGCCTAACCAATTGTCCCTCCAAAGTACAAGGATGTTGATGTTATGTGCAGCCAATGTATTGCTGCTCCAACAAAGATCAGTTAACTTACAACAGTCAAGGGTCCACATGGTTCAGTGTTGCAGTGCATTGTTCATTTTACCACCGTGACCTCCAATTACATTTTTGATCTTTATATATCAGTATATAAACTGATTGGAAGTAGAGATTCAGCATTAGTCATAATCTTGGCCTCCTGAACTAAAAATGACAAGATAAATCTGAAACAATACATAATGCAAATTGAACAGAAGTCAACAAGATAAAAAGATTGGGTACTGAGTCTTTCATTTTATTCCCATGGCTCTCGATCAGTGCAGAAGAAGCACTATAGATTAAATTATGTTTAATGACCTATTAAAAATGAAATGTATTTTCTTTTATTGGAACCCTAAAGCTGATTTTACTGTAGGGTGTGATGTAGATTGCATTGATGCACTTTTTGTTTTGCTTTGAAGTTTATTATTCAATAAAGTTCCATTCATTCCATTTCACTGAATAATTTGATAAAGTAATATTGCCAAAATCTTTTATACTGCCACAAAAATGTCATGTGCCTTTTTTCTCTATCATTTGTCATTCCACAAATACAAAATTCTATTGTGTAAGGTTATCCAGTGAGCCGTATGATGTATGGTACGATCAGTGAAGTTAGCTACTCTTCACTGTGGTAATGACTGGTTGGAATAGTTAGCATAAGCTCCCATCGCAGCTCTGGGGTTGCAGAAAATTTGGCTAGCAGCTCAAACTTTTAGGATCTCTGATGTGGCAGTATATAGGGGCGGGCTATTGGGGGAATTTTAACCCTAGGTCGGTTGGCTGGTAGAAAGCGCAGGTGTTGAGGCCCAGTTCGTTTTAATGGCTGGGCCTCATTAACATAATGTAGCAAACTGCCCGCCCAAAACGGGAATCCAGAGGCAGCTCGCCAGGTTCTGGGCTGTGAATATTGTATGGCTCGGAGGTTGCACAGCTGGCACTCAAGTAAGTTGGGTTGGTGTTGAGAGTTTCGCAAACACAGAAGGGGTGGCATCGCAGGGTGGCAGAGGCCGAATCTTTCTTTGCTGGACCCAAAGGAGCACTTCTGTCTCACTAAAATAATTTTAATACTTACCTGTAAAGATTTCAGCTTCTTGCCCACCAGGTTTTACTGAGCGGAACATCTATAGTGGATGTTCCTCCCCATAGGCAGTTAAAATAGCTTTGGGGTCCTATGTATGTCATATGATCCCAATTTACATGAGATTCCCACTTGCGTCAGGCGGACACCTCAAGTGCCCAAGAAAGCAGTACCGTTAAAATGACTGCAGGATGGTAAAAGTGTACCGCTTGGATTTTACCTCCTATCCTGCCTGGTTTCCACTTGGGTGGGTGAGGGAGGGAGTGGGGAAAGAAATACCTTGCAAAATATTAGTAGAAAGAAAGGAAAACGAACGTGGAGGCACAAAACATCCTGTGGACAATTGACAGCAGCATCCAATCCCTGTTTGATAGCTGGCATGGTAGATGTGATGCTGCATTATGTGCGTACCTGTTTAGCACTCCAGGCACCCTCCACAGAAGATAGTAGTAGACTTTGTCTGCCCCGGAGGTGGTGGCCAGCTCAACGCTTTACAGCATATCTGTGATGCAATCTTGGGATTACTGCCATCCAGATGAATTCAGGCTGATATCCACTTCCCACAGAGCAATTGATGAACAGTAATGTGCCTCTTTGGGTAAAGAATGTGAATTCTGGCCTGGGACCAATTCTGACTAATTTTACTGTTTAATTGAGGCTAACGCTGGTCTCCAGTGCTGCCTCCTTGTGCCTGGCCAATTTCTTGACCACAAAATCCAAAATGGAGTAAATCAGGCACATGGACATGTGCACCCAATTTTGTGACCTATGCTCACCAATAGCAAGGCTCTGCTCTGCCAGCTAAGCCTTGCAAAATTGAGGCTTTAGTATCATCTTGTGTTGGAACTGTGGAAGTTCCTTGTTGAAAGTTTCATTGCGACTCAAGAAGACTAATATAGCTGGATGGTGTCCCATTTTAAAAAAAAAAGTGAAGCATATTTCTTTTCTGGGACAAACTAATTATATTAGTTTTTATAGGAAATCACAATTTACCTTTTTTGTTTCACCAAGAATTTTAATGATGATTTAAAACATCTGGTCAATTTTATTAAAAAAAGAAAAATAAATTGGCACTTTCATTTTTTTTAGAAACCTTTTACCAAAGCACAATTTCAAACATAAATGGAATAAAAGTGAGGATGTAATTTCCACATGAGATATCTATTTCCTTTGAAGCAAATTCTACCTCTGTTTATTGCTGGACCATATTTTAGCCATTAGGAACTAAGTGTATGTATCAGGTTTCAATAGAACTATTCATATTAAGTAATTGCTTTAAATGGTTCTTAAGCTCGTCCATTAACCAAATGATTTAAAATACAGAGGAACTGAAAATTAGGTGAAGCGCATTAATCTCAACATGCTAATTATTTTGATTGCCTGGGTGTTATGTATATATTTAGATGCGGGGAGGGGGCACAGTTAAAATGGTGGGTGCGGTTCGCATTGTGTTCCCACCCCCCACCATTTTAACTAGCTGGAAATTAGGCACAGGAAGACCAAAGGAGTGGGGGCCTAATTTAAAGGGCCAAGTTGTGTCTTGATGATGCTGTCCGTTGGGCGTGCCTGCCATTTTAACTAAAGGTCTGACTAAGGGATTCACGGCCTCAAACCTGCCAGTGAAAGGCAGGATCCTGGCCACAGGAGGCCCAGGTAAATTTTAATTTTAATTCTTTTTTAAAGTTCCTTCTGGGCTAGGGGTGCTCCTCCTTGCCCCACAGGGATGCGTTGCCACCCTATCTCCCTTGTTCTCAGACATTCCCATTTCTCCCCATTCCTACTTATCTTCCTGGGGACCATTTCCTGACCCTCATGAATTTTGACTCCTGCCTGCCAGTGATGATGTCATTTCCACCAGCTTCAGGTTGTAGTCAGTGTTGGGAAATGCTAATGAGGCCCCAGAGTTAAAATTTGCCGGTCCTCATGCTAAACAGTTCGCCACCTGCTTTGACCCCCACAACTTTAGGGACTTTTTGGATGGATGAACTAAGATGGGTCAAATGGCCTTGTCCATCCATATTTATCTTGTGATTTGTGTTATCCACTGGTACTATCAAGTACTGCTTGGTCAGTTGAGCAATTGATTCTGTACTTTGCCTCAAACCATACAGCAGGAAAATGCCACTTCCCTACAGCTATCTGCTGTGTTAAAGCCTTGTCAAAAGCATCATTGATTGAATATCATTTGATTACTTTTCAAAGGGCAATCTTTTTAGACTCAATCAGCCAAACTCGCCATCACTGTGTTTGTAAACATTTGTGTAAATTTAGCATGATTTTCATGAAAACTTGCCTCAGTATTCCAATTCTAGGGTTTTAATAAAACCTTATAAGCCTAAGAAATAGGAGCAGGAGTAGGCTATATGGCCCCTTGAGCCTGCTCCGCCATTCAATAAGGTTATGGCTGATCTTCTACCTCAACTCCACTTTCCTCCCCTATCCCCATATCCCTTGATTCCCTTAGAGTCCAAATAGGCATCAATCTCAATCTTGATTATACTCAATGACTGAGCATCCACTGTCCTCTGGGGTAGAGAATTCCAAAGAGTCACAACACTCTGAGTGAAGAATTTTTTCCTCATCTCCTAAATGGCCGACCTGTTATTTTGAGACTATGATATCTAATTCTAGATTCTCCTGCTGGGGGAAACAGCCTCTCTGCATCAACCCTGTCAAGCCCTCTTTTTGAAAAAAAAATTGTTGTAAGTTTCAATGAGATCAACTCTCATTCTTTTAAACTCCAGAGAGTATAGGCCAATTTTACTCCATGATTCCTCATGGGACAACCCTCTCACCCAGGAATCAATCTAGTGAACCTTCGTTGCACCCCTCTAAGGCAAGTATAAGCTTCTGTAGGTAAGGAGACCAAAACTGCAGCAAGATCTCCTTACTCTTCTAGATCAACCCCCTTGCAATAAAGGCTAACATACCATTTGCCTTCCTAATTGCTTGCTGTACCTGCATGTTAACTTTCTGTGATTCATGTACAAAGACACCCAAATGCCTTTGACTACCAACATTTCTTAGTCAATCACCTTTTTAAAAAATATGCTGCTTTTCTATTCTTCCTACCAAAGTGGATAATTTCACGTTTTCCCACATTATACTCCGTCTGCCACCTCTCACCCACTCACTTAACCTGTCGATATCCCTTTGCAGCCACTTTGCATCCTCCTCACAGCTTACTTTCTCACTTAGCTTTGTATCTTCAGCAAACTTGGATGCATTACACTCGATGCCCTCATCCAAGTCATTGATATAGATTGTAAACAGCTGAGGCCCAAGCACTGATCATTGTGGCACTCCACTAGTTATAACCTGCCAAACCAAAAATGACCCATTTATTCCTACTCTGTTTTCTGTCCGTTAAGCAATCCTCAATCCATGCTAATATATTACCCCCAATCCCATGAGCCCTAATCTTGTGTAACAATCTCTTGTGTGGCATCTTATTGAATGCCTTTTGAAAATCCAAATATACTACATTCTTTTCCCCTTGCTAGTTACATCCTCAAAAAAGGTCTAATAGATTTGTCAAACACGATTTCCCTTTTATAAAACCATGTTGACTCTGCCTAATCATATTATAATTTTCTAAGTGCCTTGTGACTACATCCTCAATAGTAGATTCTAGCATTTTCCTACTACTGATGTCAGATTAACTGGCCTATAGCTCCCTGTTTTCTCTCCCTCCTTTCTTTAATAGTGGGGTTACATTTGCTACCTTCCAATCCACGGAGACCATTCCAGAATTTAGGCAATTTTAGAAGATCACAACCAATGCATGCAGTATCTCTACAGCCACCTCTTTTAAAACGCTAGGATGCAGGCCACCAGGTCCAGGGGATTTGTTGGCTTTTTGTCCCATTTAATTTCTCCAGTACTTTTTATTTATTAATCTTAATTACTTTAAACTCCTCCCTCATTAGACCCTTGGTTCCCCACTATTTCCGATATGTTTTTTGTGTCTTCTATTGTGAAGATAAACAAATAATTTATATCTAACTTCTCTGCCATTTCCTTATTCCCCATTATAATTTCTCCTGTCTCTGCCACTAAGGGACCCACATTTACTTTTGCTAATCTCTTCCTTTCTACATACTTGTAGAAGCTTTTACAATCTGTTTTTATATTTCTTGCTAGTTTACTCTCATTCAATTTTCTCCCTTTTTATCAATATTTTGGTCATCCTTTGCTGATTTTTAAAACTCTCCTAATCCTCAGGTTTACTACTCTTTTTGGCAACATTGTAAACCTCTTCTTTTAATCTAATACTATCCTTAACTGCTTAGATAGCCACGGTCGGATCATTTTTCCAGTGGAGCTTTTATTCCTCAAGGGAATGTATATTAATTGAGAATTATGAATTATTTATTTAAATATTCATCATTGCTTATCTACCATCATATCTTTTAATCTAATTTCCCAATCTACGTTAGCCAACTCACCACCCCCCCACCCCATACCTACATAATTGGCTTTGTTTAAATTTAAAACCCTAGTTTTGGACTTAACTACATGACTCTCAAACTCGATATGAAATTCATCATATTATGATCACTCATCCCTGGAGGATCCTTAACTATATGATTTACTAATTAATCCTGTCTTATTACACAATACTAGATCTAAAATAGCTTGTTCCCTAGTTGGTCCCTCGATATATCATTCTAGGAAACTGTCTTGAATGCATTCCATGAATTCATCCTCTAAACTACTTTTGCCAATTTGGTTTGCCCAGTCTATATGAAGATTAAAGACCCCCATGATTATTGCATTATGCTTTTAACACGATCCTCTAATTTCCTGATTTATACTCTCTCCAACACTATAACTACTGTTAGGAGGCCTATCAACTATTCTGCCCCTTGTTATTTCTTAGCTCCGCCCATACTGATTCCACATCCTGATTTTCTGAGCTAAGATCCTTTCTCACTACTGCCTTTATCACATCCTTTATTAGCAGGGCCATCCCCCCTCCTTTTCCATTTTGCCGATCTTTTCTAAAAGTCAAGTACCCTTCAATATTTAGTTCCCAACTTTGATCACCCTGCAACCACATCTCAATAATTGCTATTAGATCAAACCCATTTATCTATATTTGTGCCATTAATTCATCTATCTTGTTACAAATGCTTCGTGCATTTAGATATAGTGCCTTTCATTTTAACTTTTTACTATTTTTCCCTGATTTGACCTTAGTCACTAATGCCCTATTACCTTTGTTAAACTCTCTGTCCCTTCCTGATACACTCTGTTTGTTTTTACCCAAATCACTACTCAGCTCTATGGCCTTGATTTTTCACTTTAGACTTATAAATTTACCTTCGAACTCTCTTTTCCCACTCCCCCTTTATTAGTTTAAAACCCTATCTACCGCCCTAGTTATTTGATTTGCCAGGAATTGGTCCTAGCCTGGTTTAAGTGGAGCCCGTACCAACAGAACAGCTCCCTCTTTCCCCATGAATTGAAACCCTTGCTTCCCTCACCACTCTTTCAGCCATGTATTTAACCATCTAATCTCTTTGTCCCTATGCCAATTTGCACATGGCTCAGGTAGTAATCTAGAGATTATTATCTTTTGAGGTTCTGCTTTTTAATTTAGAAAGAAAACCTTCTTTCAGTTGTCTGATTGTAGGTACAGGAACTGCTATCAGGCAATTGTGCCTTTTCTATATTCTGTCCTCACACAGGAATTAACAATTTCTCCCATTTGTAGTAATCTGTTTACTGCATTTAACATCTCACTTTATGCTACCGAACTGTCTTTGTAACGAGGACAACTGTCAGACAGACTAAAGCAACTTGTGTATTTATTCTAAAATGAAGTGCAACAAATTGGCTAAACATACTATGCATTGAGAAAATCTGTAAAGAATCAATTCTTCTTCTCGAACTTCTTCAAATTGAATATAATAATCCATATATATTCAATAAACAAAGTATCCATTTCCTGGTAGAGCAAATTTAATCATTTTCATCTTCTCATAAACCTTCAGCCTGAACACATCATATATGTATCAATGCAGCAGGAAATTGATAGTGAGCTTTCATTCTGAGTTCACCACCTATTTTCAGAAGAACCTCAGACCTGCTTCTAACTCCTGTTTTTAAGGTTAGAAACCCAACATGTTTGTTGACATGTTTGATGTAGAGATTCTTAAATGTAACAATCCTTTATACACATATACGCGATTAACCAAACCGATGTTACAAAATAATGTTGACAATCCCAGAAAATATTAACATTTTGAGTGATGGCATTATGTACAAAATCTGTACTATAGAACAAATTATTTTATATACATCAAAGGTACAATGCAGTTAATTACACCAGAGACAAACCATTCTGATCTTTTGTGTGAATGAAATCAGCAATTCAGATTTCGGTGTAGTAGGTAACAGGAAGGAACATTTGGGTTTTGCTTTGGTAAAGGTAAAATATGTTTTTCGCGAAGTCAACGTACCACCCACCTAATCGAAACGAGTAAACAAGCCTTCTGGGTTGCACACATCTATCATTATCACTGGACTTCCTAGCACACCAAGTTCCCCAGCACGACCAGAGAACATCAATAGGTGCCCATTACAACACCCACAGCAAGCACAAACCCAACACTAGACTCCTGGGAACCAAACAAAAATTCCTTCATTGAGCAGCCAGAAATTGGATTCACACTCATCCTCAATTGATCACTGGGTTTACCATAATAGTGCACAACATTGAAAGCATTGTTAAAACCTTTGAAAATAGATTCTTAACACTCCAGGAAACAACAAATACAGTGACACTCTGAGAAAATTAACTCTGGATTTTAAGATTTCTGGGAATGAGATTTTGCCCCTTGGGGGTTTTCATATTGCTTTTATTCCAGCTGACTGATTTTTCATTCATAATATTCTGAGCAGTGCTTTGAAGTTAGGATTGTCAAGGGAGGCTAAAAGTTCACATAGATTTTCTACTTAAAACCTTTTTCATCAAGGAGTTAAATCTTGGAACATAAATTGTCTTTTTAGCTCTTTGATTCAGGAGTTTTTAATCTTTATTATTTTACCCATTACTTTTATTTTATTAGTGAGAATCTATTAATAAGGTTTGAAAGGTTACATTAAGAATGGTGTATTTTTTTTTAGTTTAAATTAATGGATTTTCTGCATGGTGAGATGGCCTTCTAGTCACTTGCCTAAATTAGCTTTTCACTCACTGGATGCTCTAACAATAACTCTGACTGGAAGAATTAACGGCGTGTAAAATTAATAAAGTATGCCAATAGTGTCAATAGCCTGACAACTAATGAGAGGGGAAGAAGGCCGTGCAGAGTGGAACAGAGGGAATTAAAAAGCCAAAGAAGAACCACTCACAAAACAGACGTGGCCTATGCTTTTCACCAACTCTACTTGAGAGAATCTGCCCCTGGCAAGTTTGTAATAGGAAATTTTGCAGTCCTGGTTCTCAGCTGATACACAATTATGAAGTAAATTGAGCTGCCCTATAATCCCATCACAACTGAGCTTGTCAATTTGGTGTAGTTGCATCATTTTTTTAATGTAAAGGCTAGAAAAATCTGCCAGGCCTGTGTAAATTTAAGCTGGTTTGGAAAAAAAAATTCTATTCACTTTTATTAACATTCTTCTTTCCCAGTTACCAAAGTCGTTACCTGACTTATTTCCTTAGTTGCTGTGTGTTTATTTTACTTTTACTCTTGTTTTTTACAGCTAGTCTATTTTCCATCACTGTGCTGACTTTACAAATACTCCATCTGGTTCTTTTCCTATCTATAGCAACCTTCCTCATAATATTCTATCTTCTGTCTTCATATCTGGTCCTGTTAAGATATACAAGAACTAAAAAAAGAGGAAACTAAAACCTGGGGGAAAAAAACAGAAAAACATGGGGACTCTGTAGCAAAATATAACATTGAAAGAAATAAATTGAGATAAGCCAAAAGTATTTTGAGTATTTTTCCCTGGGATACTGTTCAGAGACAGATGTCGCAGATGGCCCACCTCCAAACTGAACTTTCTACAAATTCTATTTGATAGTGGAAGAAATTCAGACAATGTAGGAATATGTATTTCATGCAGTAAGTAGGGGGTAAATTTCTTGCAAATGTTTGATATCTGCTCAGCAAGGCATCCAATGTGGAAGTCTATTTTAGAAATACACAATTCAATAAGAGTTACAAGGAATATATCTAAATGTTTCATTGTAAGTCATGGATTTACTTCAAAGCTTTTGACATTATGCAAATTTAGACTACATTTAATTAAGTTCTGCATTTTGGGAACTCAATTTTTATATTGCTTCTCAGAGGAGATGGTACAGATAATTACTGTAGCACTCGTTGGACTAGGAGTCCACATCAGTAAGATATTAAAGTTTTACTTAGTGCGTGTGTGATAGTGAATGAAATGAAAAAGAAAAAAGGACAGAGCGAGAGAGGAGATATACAAAAGAGGTCAAGAGTTACAGGAGAGAGAAGGAAGAGTGAGATACTTGAGAGGTATGAATATGGAGGAAGGTGATATGGGAGAGAGGGGAGGAGCAATAGGGTGAGGATGTCGAAAGAGATATGCGAGGGAAGGAGTGAAAGGGAGATTAATGAGTGGAAGAGGGAGAAAACCAGAAAGCGACAGACACACAATCATTAAAATAATCTGGTGACTGCCAGGTGTGTTAAATTACTCAGAAACCACCAAACCACTGCAGACAATCTACAGAGAGCTCCAGTAACTTTTCAAATGTATAATTAAACAGCTGTGCATAATTATTCTATCTTTAAAAATTGAAGGTAAAAACCCAGTAAATGCTGCGGATGCACAGTAAATGAATAAAAGGTGGCTTCAGGGAAATGTCTGAAAATGTGATTCTTGCAGACTTTTAAAGAGGCTATTGTCTTGAATTTTAAACTATGCCATTTGGAAAAGTCACATATAAAAGTAACCACTGTGTCATTTGGAAGCCAGCAAGTTAATAAAACAAGAAAATAAATTACACTCCGTAAGATTTATGTTGTGTCAACATTCAGTATTTTCTTGCTGGGTCTTCTAATAGAACATACTGTTACATTTTCTGTCAGTTCACTCAGTACTTTACATTGCTAAATGGTCTGTGAGAAGTAATTAAGGTGCGCATGAGGAGCCGCTGTATAAAGTCGCTAGCTGTGGCCTGATTTTTAATCCTTTACTCATCATCCTGTACTGCTACTTAATGGGAGTTTTAGTGAGAAGGTAATAGAGTCAGAGCAAGCAGCTCATAGCACAACACGCCCATACAAAGTGATATAATGCTAAGTGTTCCTTTCTCAAGCCTATTCAGGCTTATTCGCCGGTATCTGATAATGGCTTAGGTACAGTAATAATTTTAAGGGAGATATTGGCTACATAGCTCAGCAAGGTATGAATATCAGTATTAGAGATGAATTATAGTTCATTTAATGGGATGACACAAAATCGCTTATTCAAATCAAGTGAGACTGATTAATAAAAAAATTACACTGATATTAATATCTTCATAATCACAGATCAGAATGAGGTTTTTTTTTTAACCTAACAAATCCACAGTTGGTACAGAATATGACCAAGTGGAAATAAACGGGACACGTGGAAACATTAAAACATGGACAAACCAGAACCTTCCACATTCCCCCTCCGATCTCTGTTCCTCTGACTCTGACCTCTTATGCATCCTCCCCTCTCTTTGCTCCACCATTAGTGGATATGCCTTTAGCTACCTAGGCCTTAGACTCTAGAATTCCCTCTCTAAACCCTTTCACCTCCCTCACCTCCTTTTAGGCCCCTCCTCAAAACATACCTTTTTGACCAAGATTTTGGTCACTGCTCCTAGCATCTCCTTCTTTGGCTTGAGTCCATTTTTTTTGATTATGGCTCTGCAAAGCAGTGGGAATCAGTATCTGGGTAAACTGTGCTATTGCACTGCCTAAATGGTAGACACCTAAAAGGAAGAGTAAACTGAACTTGTTTCTTACTATATTGCAATCTGTAGTTTAATTTTATGAAATATTAAGTTAAAACTACTACAACCATGTACTTATTTTGCTTTGAAATGTATTTTAATAATCTGATTAACAAGCAGCATAAAAATAAATGTAATTTTGGATTCCAATTACTTCGCATGCTTTCCACAGCTAGATGTTAGGTTAATGTAGAACGCTGGAGCCTCAGTTTGCTGTGACATGGAATGTTGCAAGCTGTGATAAATGTCATCTCGTCTCTCTCTTCCACATGGCATCTCCTCTGGCATGACTCAGATTGGGACCTGACTCTTTAGAATTGTGGGAGCAGGTTGGCACCCCTACCAGTTAGTAATGAAACCAGTAAACACGATGCACCATGGGGGCTTCACAATTTCAGCTTCTCCTCCCCTCTGCCCCTGCACTCCAAAAAAAAACTAAGCTCCATTTAACTCTCATTTGATCCCATATAGCTCCTGAATGCAAAGGAAGCACGTTCAGGAATCTATGAATAGATCCAAGTTGTTCCCATTAGGCCTCAGAAATGATACCTCCAGAGCATCTCCTTAGTTTCAATGGTGGTTTAAGAAAATGCACCAATAATGTAAAGATCAAAATGCCTCTTTGATTTGAAAGGAAAAAGATTAAAGACTAGCACCTTTTCTTATTTAATCACTGTGAGGGAGGAAGGATCCTTATTGTTAGGATGTGATAAGTGAACGGCACCTCCTAGCATTTCTTTCACTGGCTTCAGATGTCCTACTTTTGATTCTGCTTGTTCAACATCCAGCAGTAGACTTAATATAGTTCTTGATCTTGATATTATCTGACTAAATTAACTAGGCAAAAGGATCGCAGTGAGGAGTAGGATGTTGCTCTTGCTTTCCTCTGAGTCAGGCTGTGCCTCAGTGCATTCAAGTGCTTTTGAAATTGTCTTCCAGTCTGATGATTTAACTTTTTCATAGAATCTAGGGTTACAGGGCAGAAATGTTGAAAAATAAATAAATTGACATTTACTGTAGCTATTTATTAGGGCAAAGTAAGTTAGTTAATTTATGCAATCGCTGTAGAAAATTAAAACTGTTCCCAATTGACCCCTCCAGGTTAAGCTGCAGACACTTTCAGAGTAGGGACTCCTTTTCAATATGCCTACAATCTCACAGAGCCAGGATAGAGCCTCCTCTTATAAACGAGTGTTGGAGAAAATATTTTGCTATATTGCAGCACTAACATCCTAAATAACACCGCAGATGCCTACACTGCATGAAGTAATATATCTTCCACTGTGAGCATTTGAAAACAATTGATTGAACTGCTAACAGGATCATTGGCAAGCCGAGCCCCCAGCTCAGTGAATCCCTGGATGAGTCTTTGCTGTTTGGAGTTTTCTAAAATTAAAGCAGACTCCTTAATACCAGTTCCTTATTGCAAGAGTGAAAAAAGAGAATAGGATCCGAAATGACCAGTTTATATAATATTCAAACCAGTGGCTAAAGTTTTCTGAAAATTATTTCTCTAGCTATGTGAATCCCTGCAGCAGCCCCATATTCTCAACTTTTAATATCGATATATCATCCAAACTTTTAGGATTTTTGCAACCAATTTGTATTTTCAATGATCACGACCGGGGAAGATTTCTGATTTTTTTTTTAGTGTACTACAAAATCCCATTCTTTATAAACAAAATGAAATGATCTTCACCAAAAAAACCGTAATGTAATTTGAAATGAAAATAATGGGCCCGATGTTAGCAGGGCTGCGGGTTCTCGGCAGGGGGGGCTATCGAGCGCGTGGGTAACGCGCCCGGTGAAATTAGTCAGCTCCCCACGTGATTGTAGCACCCAATCCACTAATTGGATCCACTTACCTGGTCTTCCGGGTTCCCCACTGCTGATCTGCGCGTCGGGCAGGCTGCGCCTGTGCAGTAAGATCTGTCGGCTGGAGGAGCTCTATTTAAAGGGGCAGTCCTCCACTGACAGATGCTGTAACAAACAGCAAAAATTACAGCATGGAGCAGCCCAGGGGGAAGGCTGCTCCCAGTTTAATGATGCCTCACCCCAGGTATCAATACATGGGGTGAGGAGGAGGGGGAGGAGAGATCTTCCTCCCGGCGTGTGGGAGGAAGCGGCCTGCCTCTGCCACCAGGAAGGCCTGGCTCGAGGTGGCAGAGGAGGTCACCAGCGCAACCAACATATCGCCCACCTGCATACAGTGCAGGAGGCGCTCCAATGACCTCAGTAGGTCAGCCAAAGTGAGTACACTTAGTCTTTCCCCTACACTCCGTCTGCCACATCACTGCCCCCACCCCACATCTCCTTCAGCACTGCCAACGCAACTCTGTCACATCACCCCTCATAACCACTCAAACCTCATCCTCATCTTACCTGCGCCTACTCAACTCGCCAGTACTCATCCCGCCACTACCACTCAACCCAATCCTCATACAATCTCATGGCTCGCTCTCATACTCACCCTCTCGTGCATCCCTTTCACGGTCAGCCTCACTCAGCCTGCCACTACCTGTGATGCAGCCACAGGGCATGCATCACATATGTGCAGTAGGCAGCGTAAGGCAAACGTGTCATGAGCATGAAGGGGATGCACAAGGGTGTTTGAGGGTTTGTCATGGGTGTAACTTATATTGAATTTCTGACCAACTCACATTACGTATTATATTGGCACCACTACTGCCACGTCTTCGCGAATCCTGTCTGGTCTGTGCAATAATGCCCTCTCCTGAGGATCACTGAGGACCCACAACTGATGCCACCCATTGTGTCACTGCAGAGTGGGTGTCGGTGTATTTGCAGGGCTCTTTTGCGCAGACGACTGAGAGACATCGGCGATGTCCCCGGTTGCACCCTGGAAGGATGCGGAGGAGAAGTTGTTGAGGGCAGTGGTGACTTTGACAGCGACAGGTAAGAAGATGGTGCTCGGGTCAGCCAGGAGCAGCTCGGCATGAAGGAGGCTGCAGATGTCCACGACTACATGTTGAGTGACCCTGAGCCTCTGTGCACTGCTGCTCCGAGAGGTCCAGGAAGCTGAGCCTCGGTCTGTGGACCCTGTGGCGAGGGTAGTGCCCTCTGCGACGCATCTCTCTCTGCGGTAGCCCTCCCTCCTGCTGTGCAGGTGGATGTGTCACAGCACTGTGTTGTGGAGCTCCACATGTCATAGGTGGACGGTGTGGATGGTGAGGCTGGTGATGCTGTTCGCCCTCCGAGGAGGTCATGACTGCAGCTACGGCGGCCCCCATCCGCAAGATGTACATCTGAGGGGTCCGCAAGGTAGGTACATATCTCTGGACCCCGGGGTAAGTGTGCAGGTTGGTGACTTTGACTGTCAGGAGGAGGGTGGTGGAGGCCAAACATTGTCCCAAGTGACAGAGTGGCCTCCTGTAATGGGTGAGGGTCTCCCCACCCCCCCTCCCCCCTGTCAAATGGACCCTTGCAGCTGCCACAGGCTGACAGCTGCAACACGTACATTTCAACTGGGAGTGTTTCCCCCACTGTGGGAAACAGTCCCAGTTTGCTCTAAAATCCCACATAATCCTTTAATCAGGTCAGTTAATGACCTGAAATACCTAAATAAATACCTTCAAGTGGAACCCCGCTGGCTTTAATTGCCTGCGGGATTCCCACCAGCGGGGGCTGCACGCGCACGCCGGCGCGTCAGCGGGGAACCCGGAAGTGGGCGGGCTCCGGCCCAGCTCCGGGATTCTCCGATTTTCGGAGCCCCCCTGCCAGGAACGCACCCGATAGCGGGTGCTAAAATGACGCCCAATCAGTCCTACTACCAGATACTGCAACATAGGCCATGAAATTCACTTCATTTGAGACAGAATTCATTGATCCTGCACTACCAGCAAGGAGCTGCAGTCAAAGTGAGCACTGTCGGGTGTTTGGCACTACAGTGTTGTAGCCCAAACTTCAGCCTGTGTACCCTTTCAACCCTTGGCTCAATGAATTTAGACTTTTTCTGGAACATGTCTTGGCATTATAATCCTCATCCCTTTCCCAATGAATTCTGTGACAGACGGGATCAATCTTGTTGTCGAGCTGCCTTAGAGACCCTGATTTTGTGAACAAAATTGCTCATGACCCTCTCAAACCCTTCATGGTGTCCACAACATTCTTTGAGCTGCCTGGTGGGTGCCCTGATTCTGAATGCATCGCTTTAACAGTGTTTCACAATTTCTCTGAGTATTCACAATCTCATTAAACCTACAGTGCATGTTTTGTTGGGTTTTTTTTCACCTCAATAGATATTATAATCACATAATATTGTTATGGTTAATTATAAAGATAATTGTTACCCACTCTTTCCATAAAAATTACTGTTCTTGAATTGTTTTCACACCAAACTGCAATTATGCAAATAACACGGACTATATCACTGTGTCATACGCACTGTCAGGCTGAAAAAAGATCAGCCACAATTATTATAGTTGGCCCAAATATTTGCAATTGATGGACCCTTTTTAAGTAGAATTTAGTGCTATTTTCTGCTTAAGTAGCCAGATGCATGTTCTGTTAACAAAGTTGAAATGCCTTGTAACATTTTCTGAGATAATTTCATTTAATCTCAAAAATGATGCGTAAATCTTTGGAAGCAGGAATACACACGGTTTAAAAGAGGGGGGGGGGGGGAAACCCTGCCTTAGTTTATGCTAAAATGTAGAGAGCGATGTGAAAAAGTAAAACCAGCAAATGCTTCCTTTCGGTTCAGTTGCTGGAATAGTAAGAAAATCCAATGCCACAGAACCAGCAAGATCAGAACTTCGAGATTTGCATCTACACAGCTCTAACTGCTGCAGTCAGAGTACTTCCTCCAAGATGCGTGTAACCTCACCTTAACTACATTGAGACTGAACTAACAACGGTCTTGAGAGTTGTACATGGTGATGTGTTTAGGTAATGACATCATCACATACTGTAAATGGCCATAAAATGGACCCCAAGTTGCCTTATAAAATGTAATTTTGTTGGGAAAAACTGACCCTTAAGAGGGCCTGTCAAGCAAAACCTTTGTTTATTCATAGTCTTCATCTTGATATAATCAACTAGATTGAAATTGCAGAGGCGTTGAATGAATTATTGATTATAACACATCTCCTTGGTCTAAGAAATGTCATTCATTGAGTCCATACTTATTGCCGATACCAATGAACTTCTTTTCTTGTACATGTTTTACTGCACCATCCTCCCTGTCTTGCAAATTTCTGCCATGCTGCAGTAAATCTTGGCTGCTGCATTAGTCCTTTCTATGGTTTATAAAATCTTAAGCCCTGATTTTAACTCGGTGCATGATTTGTCCGGTTGAGGGCCGAGGCAGGCAGTAAACCATCCCGACCTCAGCCGTGTAACTCCCGGGCCTCGGTCTGCCACCCGAAACTGGCAGGAAGTAGCTGCTGACTGGCAGGTGGGGAGCACAATGTCGGGTGGCAACAGGCCCGCTCCAGGGACCAAAGGAGCAGTCCCCGGCACTGCAGAAAGTCATGGGGAGGAGGTTTGGGAGAGCCTTGCGATCGGGTGGGGGGAGGGTGGAAGCCTAAAGCAAGGGAGGTCTAAATTTTCCTCATGTGGTAAGTTTAAAAAAAAAAGATAAATAACTTGCCTTTTTGGGCCACTTCTGGCCCTGACTCCTCTTCCCACTAGATTGGCCTGGTAGGAAAGCCTCAATGGCTTCCATGCACAAGCAGGCCCCTGATGACACCATCGAAGCCCTATTTGCATATTTTAAAGAAGAAATAAACCACCTCCTTTTTTTCCCCCGCCAACGGCTTCGGGTGATGTCCTTCCCGCCTGCTCATAAGAGCAGGATAAAATTGGAATCTGTGGCAAGTGAGCAGCACCTCGGCAGGCAAGTCCCACGGGCGATTTTAACTGCCCGCCTGCCTGGTTTCCACTAGGCAGGCAGGGAGGGTTAAAATCACTCGTCCAGTGTTCATTTATCGGCTATAATTCAGTTAAACTCTGATCGTAAATGTTGGTGAAATATTGGGCGTGTTCAGTACAAAAGGTTTTTTCACATTTGTACACTTTGATTTTTGTTGAGTTTAGAAAAAGTAAGAACCTGCACAGATTATATGAAGTCGTTTATCTAGCCTTAGATTCTGATGATGATTTCAGTCATTCTGTCGCTAAGTAAAAGAAGAGATTTGATTGAATTGAGGGGACTTAGCTTCTCTACAATATCGGTTTCTTTTTTCCACTTTTGTTTGGATTCCTATCTCTATATAGGAGCCGAATATTATCATGATCACTACTAATGGTCCTTTTCTTCTCTAAGTACTGAGGAGTGTTGCAAAAAAGGATTGTCTCTATCATTACACACGTGCAAAAGTACCCACCCATTCTTTATCTCGTCCTAAGTCGGGACTGGAAGAAGAACTTGGATTTGGCATAGAGTACAAAAGTATGGAAATCATGATGATTCTTTATAAAACATTGGTTCGGCCACAACCTTAGGAAAGATGTGAAGGCCTTAGAGAGGGTGCAGAAGAGATTTACTAGATGGTTCCAGGGATGAGGGACTTTAATTATGTGGATAGACTGGAGAAGCTGGGCTTGTTCTCCTTGGAACAGAGATGGTTGCGAAGAGATTTGATAGAGGTATTCAAAATCATGAAGGATCTAGGCAGAGTACATGGAGAGAAATTGTTCCCATTGGCGGGAGGGTCAAGAACCAAAGGACATAGATTTTAGGTGATTGGCAAAAGAAGCAAAGGTGGCATGAGGAAGAACTTTTTTTATGCAGCGAGTGGTTATGATCTGGAATGCACTGCCCGAGGGGGTGGTGGAGGCAGATTCAATCATGGCCTTCAAAAGGGAACTGGATAAATAAGTGAAAGGAAAAAATTTGCAGGGCCACGGGGATAGGGCAGGGGAGTGGGACTAGCTAGGTTGCTCTTGCATAAAGCCGGCACGGACTCAATGGGCTGAATGGCCTCCTTCTGTGCTGTAACCTTTCTATGATTCTATATATCGCATCTTTCACAACCTCAGGATAACTTCCCTTCACAGCCAATGAGGTATGTTTTTTTTGAGATGTGAGCAAAGAAATAGGCTCACAGATTGTTGTAATTAAGGTGGGTGATGATGTTCATAAGGTAGCATTTCACACGAATGGCTTCTTGTTCCTAAGCAACCCTGTTCTTTCCAGTCCTCCATTTTGTGGTCTTGGTTGAGTTATTTTCAGCACATTGGTGCTGTGTATCAGTAACACTCTGTCTCCCAGCCTCTGGATTTCACATTCACACCTCAAATCCAGTTGAAAGCTTAATTAATATTCTCCAAACTTTGTGATTATAATCTCAACAGATCAGCACAAGAATGTATGTAGGAATAGAAGATTAACAAGCAGAGGTCAGTAATTAAAATGTAATAAATCGAACAGCAGTTAACAATTACTGTTATTAATTAATTGCAATCACTGTGTACTCAAAGCACCATTTTAATATTTATATGGCATTTCAGAGGTCAGGATTCATTAACATGGTGGTCTGAATTGTAAATGATGGATCATGTTTTAACTCTTTGAACATTGATTACTGAAAGGCCAATGCTCAGAGCCAAATAATATTGTTATTGTATTCAGGAAAGGACATGTATTTGCTCAAGATTACAGGTGATTTTTTTATATATAAGTAAAATTCTGTTAACATACAACCTCCTGCTTACCTGGCTATAGGGAGAACCCAATCAGTAAAGCAGTAACATGAAGATGGATGGTTGAGTACATTACAAAGGTAGATGCAATCCCAATTTGATTTTGAGTTGTGCCACTCAAGTAAATACAAGCCTAAAGAAAAGAGGGAAAGTATATACATTAGCATAGTACTTCTTTCCCCAATTCTCCCATCCATTAGTTATTGTATCTTACATACAGGTTATTCTATTGCACTGTGAACTACAGTGCAGTTTCACTACATTTCAACATGGGTGGTATATAGCATTTAAGTTCAATCCACATAATTTGATGATGGGGATCACCACAGGTTCACCACAACATCAATAACTCAGCAAAAATGAATGAAGACCACTCCCCATAAGTATGTTATATCGAATAACACTGATTGGTGTGTGTTGCATCTTGGAGTTGCAACCAGCCAATGTGCCTTGTAACATATTCCAGCCGAGGTGTTCTCCTAATCATCATACACCAGCAATCCCCACTAGTATATTGTAAATAGGATCTTCTGTGACATTGCTCACAGTAGGTCAGAGGATACACTGCATCGTGATACTATGTGACACACACTGGATTATTGTGTTGCCAAGTAAGATTAAACTGTGCATTAGCTGTCTTGTCTCTTTAAGGTCACAATTTTAATTGCTGTAAATAGGCACAGGATGAGTTCAATTAGGTCAAATTCCTGTTAGTCATATCCTGAGATCAATTAAAGGGAGTGCTGCACTGTCTGCTGCCGTCTTTCGGATGTGACGTTAAACTGAGGTCCCGCCTACCCTCCAGAGTGGATGTAAAGGATCCCAAGGCACTATTCAAAAAAGGTAAGGGATGTTCTCCCGATATCCTGGCCCATATTTATCCCTCTACCAACACCACTAAAAACAAACAGATTGTCTGATTGTTAACCTCATTGTTGTTTGTGGGACCTGTCTTGTGGCTGCTGTCTTTCCCTACATTACAACAGTGACTACAATACAACATTTAATTGTCTGTAATATGCTTTGGTCGTGGGTCGTGAGGTTCTGAGGTCGTGAAAGGCACTATATAAATGCAAGTTCATTCTTTCTTTCTTTCTTTCTTATCAACCGAAGATGCAGAGGAGGAAAATACTTAATAGAACAGAAGCATAGAGGTTTATTGCATGAAAGAGGCCATTCAACCCCTAGGTCTCAATACTAAGCCCCCCCATGACCCTCTCCTGCCCTTCACGGTGGGAGGAGGTTAATGGCCAGAGTGCAATTGGAAGCTTGACACCAATTTAACTGCTGCTGCATGGGTTTCCGTGGGCTCAGCAAACTTGGCAGTGAAAGGGAGGCGGGAGTTGCTGGCTCCAGAAGGTGAGTGCCTTTTACAGCACTCCTTGTGGGCCAGGGGGAGCAGGACCCTCAAGGAAGCCTTCAGCCTCACATCTGCCAATTGCAGCCTCTCTCTATCCCCTGCTATGATCACCAACCTCCCCCACCTCCAGCCCTCAATGGCCTCTCTATCTCTTTCCCCCACCCCCCCCCCCCCACCCCCCTACTACCATGACCATGGCCGATCCCTCCACCACACAAGTCCCGATATGCAGCTTGCTCCCCTCCCGCAATCGCAGCCAAATCCCCCCGCCTCAGCCTCTCCAGCCGCCTCCCCGTCGATATTGCGGCTGTTATATCTCTGTCAGCTCTTTGTTAGAATAATCCAAAACTAATCTCACTGCCCTGATCTCTCCCATTGCCCTGTTTCTTCCCCTGATTCAAATGTTTATCTACTCTTCCCTTAAAAGATGCAATTGTTTCTGCCTCAACAATTCCCCTTGACAAAGCATTCCATGTACAGTGAGTTGTTTTAGAAACTGGGCCAATAACAGCTTGTAAGTGTCCTGAGGTTAAGATCATAGTCTGAGGGACAACTATACTGGAAGATAGAGGTATTCGCCAGCCACTACTGGATAAAATTTGTCAATCAAGTGGCACTAAAAAAAGAACTGCAAGGTGCGTTTTCCAGTGATGATAGAATTTAATCTTGGCCTATGTGCATTTTACATTGATTCGTAATCAGTGTTTATTAAAAGAGTAGGATGCTTTAAGCATGAAGTGTTTGCCTGTCTGTATTGCTTCTAAGTACATAGTAAATATCTCCTATAGGCTACATTCCCATTGAGAAGCTGTGATTAAAAGGAGACTCAGCATTACGGTATTGTCGGCCGATTTCTGATCCATGCCCCTTTTGAGCATGGTTCCCTTCTGGGAATGTGGGATCAGTATAATCTCTTCAGTTTTGCCAGTCATTTTCTTTTGTTCGGAGATCTGCCAGTTTCGGGACTGGATTCTCTGCTTTGGGGTAAAATAACAACAGGGTGGTACTTCCATCCACCCACCCTTCTGAATCTATGCTATCCCTAACCCATTTCCCTGGGTCAGGGGTGCATTGTGCACAGCGGGCTCCAGTCTTGTTTCCCACTGCCTGCCAGTGCCCAGCTGCAATATCCCAATGGAGCCGCAGTAAGACTGCCACTTGAGGGACAGGGAGCCTCTTATAGGTTCTCTCTTTCCATTCCCTCACCTCAGGAACATTACTGCCATTACACTGGGGCCTGCTGCCACCTTTCACATGGCAGTCCTGGGAAGTGGCAGTAACAGGCTGATGGGAGGAAAATAGGCCAGGGTCTAGGGCCCTGCCCCCCCTCACCTCTGCCACCATGTGCATGCAGCAACAGGGAAGAGGTGGCTAGTGGCCATCTGGGAAGCATCTTGGGAGAGGGAAATTGAGGTCTCACCACCCAAATTTACCTCATTATCCACCATTATTCTCTATCACTATCCCACCCCATTTCAGGCAGGATTGTAGAGGACAATCCAGCCCTAGGTCTCCCTTTGCACCAGGTTTTGCTGCTGTAACTTAGTGTGTCCCTTTAAGATCACATGGTTGCTTGCCTTCCTGAGCCTATTTGCTCTTGGGGGAGATTCTAAAATCAATTAGAGATCAGAAGAATGTTCTTTTTCTTTGGTATATTTTGAAGTGTCACCCCTGTGAAGTTTGTTAGAAGCTATTTTCTGTTGCTGGGGAAGTTTCTCCATAGGCTGAAATGATTGGCTGTGTTTCACTTTTTTGTAATCTTATCAAGTGTGGCAAAGAAATTTGCATGTGTGACAGGGATGTCTGAGCACTTCATATTATAGATTGGTGGGAGTGATCAGTCGTTGCCTTTTGACATTTGTGTCTTCTCTGAGGTGAAAATGACCAAACTATCTTTTGACCAGAGCATGGCAAACTCTGGCAGATGCTACGGTTACAGATATACACTGCGTTCCTTTATTTCACTTTTTATTAAAATCGTCCATGCAGCCCCTCCTCCGACCCCAAAGGATTCAGTCAAACTTTTGCAAGCATTAAAACGGAGTGGATTTCTTTCAGGCACAAGGCAGTTTAATTACTGAAAACATGACTAATTAAATTTGTAATGAATCAACATTAGTTCAAAGAAAGACTGCAATTTTGGGAGGTGGGAGTGCATTTAAGGAAATTATGTTCAAAAAGAATTAAGGTCGGGACTAAGAAACTCTGATCAGTTGGTAACGGTGATGTGTGGATTGTGTTTGTCTCTGTCACAAAACTGTATAGAGTAAAACTGAGGAATGGAATACTTGCTAGAACAGAGGTCAATACCCGAGAGCTCAACAAATTTTATTTGTGGTGGTGAAGCCGCTATTCATTTACCGAGATCTCGATCTGCTGTTTAAATAGTGTACATCTCCTGTACAAACTGTGGACACCTTTATAAATGGTGTAGTTCTTTCATACATTATGTATGCTAAACACACATGGCTGTTACACATGTAATAAATAACAGTAGATGTATAATGTCAGGAACGTGGCATTGGAATAGGCAGATAATATAAAGAGTATAATAATTCTGTGGGCAGGTGATAATAGGTACAATGATCCAACTGACATCTGACAAAGGTACTAAATATTGAATATAATGTATTATTTTGTACATACCACAATACTTAAATTGAGACAGATTTGCAACTACTGTTTCAATCATTTTTATTTTTGGGTTAAATTCATTGCTTAAATTGACTTTTAAGCTCACATACTCATTTTTAGATTGATATTAAATATATATTTTATGTGTTTCTCATAGCTACAGTATTTTATTCTCAAAAAATAAAATTGATATTGTCAGTCATTTTATTCTTTCTATATTGTGGTTTTGATGTGGTTAATTTATCCATAATACTTTACCTTTAAATAAAAAGGACTGTTCCTCAATAGTTCAATAAAATATGCCAGGACAGAAGTAGTTTTTTACAGTTGTGGATTAACTATTATTCATTTATTCAATGTGGGTCAAACAGTGGTGCAGCTTACCAGAGCTCCAAAGTACAGTGTGGTCCCCACATGATGTTGATGCATTTGTGAAGATTTTCTCTGTTCAATATTTTTAGTGAAGTAGCAAAACACATTCCACAATTTTGTTGAAATACCAAAACCAAAAATTGTTTTTGCTAATGGATTTCCAAGCTATTACACGTGTGTTTTTTAAATTGTCCTGGAGGTGAGGGCAATGCTGGTATGGCTGCATTATTTAGTCCCTAGTTGCTTTTGAAATTGTGATGGTGAGCCTTCCTATTGAACTACAGCAGTTCTTGCAGATAGTAGCAATGAGTAGCTTGCTAGGCTGACTTCAGAAAGCATTACGAGTCAGCCACATAGTCTGAGACTTGGAGTTACATGCAGGCCATATTAAAGGCATTATTGAACCAGTTGGGTTTTTGAGACAATCCGGCAGCTTGCACCGTCTTTTTGTTTTGGTGCCGGCCACAAAGTACAAGAGAAATTCTTGCCCATGGTAAGTTACTGATCTCAGCCACGAAGCTATTGTGAGCCCTTGGGTTGTTATTGTGTACCTTCTAGTAACTGATTATAGAGTGATGCCGGTTGAGGTATAGAAACTGATCTCCAGCTCTAATCATTCTTCTGGGGAGAGTCTGGAATGTGGAAATTCCAAAAGGGAAGAGGTGAAAGTCAGAAAATTCATAAAAATGAAGTGGATATTGCTTGTCTATATAAATGGTAGTTCGAATTTTCAGCACTGGGTTGAATCTGCAGTGCATGTTAAGGGGGTGAGGTTGGACTAATGGTTGATATGAGTGTTGGGTTAATAGTTGGGCGACACTGGAGTGTTGTGATAATGGCAGAGCTGTCGCCATCAGGAACATTTTAGGAGTGAGATTAATGATCAAGTAGAATGAGAAAGATCTCAAACCCATTGAAATAAGTGCTTCTGTGCTTTTTCAGAATGCAGTACATCTAAAGCCAATTTTAAAACCAAAATAAGCGAGTCTCACTCAGTATGAGTATCACACTAATGGCTGGACAAAGTTAGAGTGTCTGTGTTAATGGCTGGGTAATGTTGGGGTGTAGTGTCAAAAACAGGGTGGCGCTGGTGTGTCTGTTAATGGCTGGGTGATGTTCAATATAATGATGGTATGTTAGAATCAGCTTCATAGTCACTGGGTGTACCAAAAGCTAGTTTCAATTCGTGAGGCACTTTAAATAATTCATGAGCAAGAAAAGGTGCAAGTGGGTCACAGTCAGCCTTGGAAATAAAAACAGAAATGGCTGGCAGCCATTTGGGCATTCTATTTAGTTTGCTTTAAAACTGAAAAGATAAGAGAAATTCCATGAGACAATCAGAGGCGAGAGGGGCCATGCATTGAAAGTCAACTGGAGTTATCGAGGAGGTCAGCGCACCGCACCCAGAAAAATGATAGCAAATGTTGGTTCTGTGAAATGTTAATGAAGGTAGATTTTAAATAAATAAATTACAGTCATGAGGAGTGGGAGGGGAGATGCAGAGCAAACTAAGCACAACTGACTGAAAAACTTGTTACATCCGAAGATGAGAGAATTCAGATAAGGAGATGTGCCTAGAGCAGACTCACAGACATGGCAGTGCATTGATTTTTGGAGCAAACATTAATCAATGGGTGGAAAAAGAGGGATTGGTGCAGAGTCAAAGGGCCCATGAGGTGGAGCGCTGTTTTCTGTAACCTGCTCCAGAACATGAATGAATGAATTCTAATTTAGACACATTGCTCTTGAGGGTGGAGATATTATACAGTATAAACAAATACACCTGTTTAAATACAGTGGTGATATGAATATCTGAACAAAGTCTGTAACAGTCCTTGCAGAGAGGTGAAATGGAGTGCTGGGAGAAGATTTAAACTAGAAAGGCAAGGAAAATAGTTAATCTAATAGCAGAAAGATCAAATAAGAAAAGGGTCATTTAGAGGGACAGGCTTAAATGTTTTTATGGAAATACAAACAGCACAGGCATATACCTCCAACTCTAGTATTTTATACAACAAGTGAGAAGTTGATGCATCTCAGAAACATGGCAGATGCTACAGGATGGTCAACAGAAGACGCAAGGAGAGTTGGAGTTGCATTATTGCTCAGGAATTATAGAAAGATAGAAAATAGGAGCAGGAGTAGGCCATTCGTCCCTGCGACCTGCTCCGCCATTCAATGTGATCATGGCTAATCCTTTATCTCAATGCCATATTCCTGCTCTCTCCCCATACCCCTTGATGCCTTTTGTGTCTAGAAATCTATCCAGCCCCTTCTTAAATATATTCAGTGAAATACATTCAGATCACTTTTTAAAAGGTATGGATCAACCAGTAAAATGAAATAAGATTGGAATAATAAGGACTGAGCAGTAAGGGCATTAACTGATATTCTCATCAACCACCAGCACAAGGTGAGCAGAGAAATGGGGAGCTGTTTAGGCAGATCAGGAGGGCAGCAGATAGTCATAATATGTTAATTGTGAGGGATACTGACATCCCAGAGATTGAATGGATTAAGCAGAGACAACCAACAACAACAACTTGCATTTGTATAGAACCTTTTAACATAGTAAAATATCCCAAGGCGCTTCACAGGAGCGTTATCATACAAAATTTGACACTGAGTCACATAAGGAGATATTAGGACAAGTGACCAAAAACTTGGTCAAAGAGGTAGGTTTTAAGGAGCGTCATAAAGGAGGAGAGAGGGGTAGAGAGATGGAAAGGTTTAAGGAGGGAATTTCAATGTTTAGGGCCTAGGCAGCTGAAGGCACGGCCTCCAATGATGGAGCGATTAAAATCAGGGATGCTCAAGAGGGAAAATTTGGAGGAGTGCAGAGATTTTGGAGGGTAGTAGGGCTGGAGGATGTTACAGAAATAGGGAGGAGCAAGGCCATGGAGGAATGAAAATTCAAACAAATTTGCTGAGGCAGTCAGGGATGGTTTCCTCACACAACATGTGATACAAACTTCCAGATCAGAGGCTGTGTTGGATTATGTGTTTGGCAATCCACCAATTAGTAATCTAGAGGTTAGTGACCACCTGGGATCTATTGTTGTTAGGCCAAAACTAACCAATATGATAGTACAGGTCTTTGGGGAAGCAGATAATGGAGCTGAGAGAAGACTCTTGGGGAAAATTAATTGGGGAAACTACTTAAAAATACATAAGAGGTTACAACACAGAAATACCAGTCTGTCGGCCTTTACCCTCCATATAAGCAAATAGTCCCAATCACATTTACCTGCCCTGTTCCCATATCCCTTCATCCCCTAATCTAATCTAATCTTGAATGTTGGCTCAGTTTCTGTCTCAACCACTATCCCTTTTTCACAGCTTCATAACTCTGTGTAAAGAAGTTTCTCTCTCCTCTCTATGTTTAGTCTTGTGTCCATGGCCGTTCATTCAAGACCCCTCAATTACTGGAAACAGTCTGATTCTATTGACCCTGTTCCATCCTTTCAGAATTTTAAACACTTCCATCATATTGTCCTGAAATCTGCATGTTCTAATAAAAAAAAAGCCCTAATTTTCCAAGTCTTGATGTTTGTCTTTCCTCATACCAGGCAGCATCCTAGTGAATCAGCATTATTAATGCCTCAAAATCCTTCCTATAGTGTGAAGCCCAATACTGTACACGATACTCTGAGGTCTTAATGAAGCTTTCATGTTCTGTACCTATTATAAATTTGGAATTCCATTAGCTTACTTTACAGCCTTATCCAACTGAGGTACTGCCTTTAATGTCCTGTGATCCTGCAACTCCAAATCCTTCTACTCTTCCACAGCACTGAGCTTACTTCCATTCAGAGAATAACTACTGCTGTTACTTTCTTTACTAAAATGCATCATCTGACCCTTACTGAAATTGAATTCCAAAAGCCACTTTTTAGCCCACAATCAAAGAAAGTGGAACGTATTTAAGGCTCTCATACAGGATGAGGAAAGAAAGTAGGGGGTAGATTTTCAACCTGTCGCCAATGTGTAAAACTGGTGTTATGGCTCAGCCACGACTATTTCAATGTAAATTAAAATCATGCTTTTTCTATAATGGGCAGCCAATCCCCAATGCCAGTTTTACGCCCAGGCAGCAAGTTGAAAATCTACCCATATGTCACCTAGCAGGAGCTAGATCACAGTAGAGGTTGGAAGGAAACTAAAGTACAAGCAAAAGTACTTTAAGCAATACAAGTGAACAAAAGATGGGGAGGATTAGGATTCATATAAAAGGCAATTGAGGAGCTAAAGAAAATATTGGAAAAATGTGAGAAAGAAATAGAGAGACAAATCAAAGAGGGACCCAAAAAAGGTTTTGCAACCACATTAATAATAAAAGAAAGGTCAAGGAACAGCTGGGTCCATTAAAGGATTAGATAGGTCAAACTATCGCAGATGAACAGGATATTGCAGGTAGATTTATGGAGGTTTTTCACATCAATTTTGTCATAAAGAAGGGCTGTAGAAAAATCCCAGTCATTGTACATGGGGCTAAGTGATACAAAAGCGACATTGGCATTGTGGGGACCCCATTCAAAGGTTTTACATTTTACTCAACAATGATACTAAATACTTATTTAATCTGCTGTCAAATATGCACACATTTGATCGAGGAAAGGCTTGTTTGCAATAGGCAATATAAAAATAGTTGACAAAATGATCAGGGATCACTATTATCATTGTGTAGGTGTCTTTACACTAGATCTGCTTGGGGCCCCATGCGATTGCTCGGTCCTAAAACCGCCTGTTCAGTGATCCACAACACATATAGAAGTTGGTAAAGAATACATTGTGCAGAAACTGGAAGGATCAAGTATCCACAGGGCTTCCTGGCATGATGAAATTAAAGGAAGACGTGATGCTTTGGTTGATATTTTTCAGAGTTCGACAAGTACTGGAGCAGTGCCTGGGGTCTGGACAGTAGCTAATATCGTTCCAATATTCAAAAAAAAGTTAGGCACAAACCTAATAACTAGAGGCTGCTCCATAGTGGGGAAAATGGTATTCTACAAGATGCTATAAAAGAAGATCTAAAGAATACAGGTATCAAAAGGAGAAATAAGAATTATTTGAGGAGATAACTGAACTGATGGATGAGCATAATCCTGTAGATGTAGCTTATTTGAATTTTTATAAATTGCTTGACAAAGTTCCCAATGTAAGACTAATAGAGATATAAAGTTCATAGAGTATTTGATAAATTGTTTTGCTGGATTGAGAATTTGAGAATTGGAATCCTCTGCTTGGGGCAAAAGTAACCATTGGTGTTTCACAGGGATTTCTGGGACATCATTGAGAAATAGAATAGCAGCCTGTCATTGTATGTAATAAAGTTGCTGAAAAGACAAATCTATCCAGGCAGGTAATTGATTATTTTCAGAGGGACTTGGACCAAATGATGGGTTAAAATATGGCAAATGGATTTTAATATGGATAAATGTAGGGTAACGTATGTAGTGGACATGGATAACATGAGGGGGGCTCATTTGCAGAGACTGAAAAACATAAGATTTGGGAATGATGATTGATCGTACCCTGCAAGCACCAAGTCTATGTGAAAGTTATTAATAAGATAAATCAGATAATGGATTGTGTCTGGAGAGAATTGGAATTTGAGCCAGAACCGGTTGTACTAACACTGTATAGATCAATGATGAGGCATGTTTGGAATATGGCATGTAGTTTTGATCATCCTGTCTCAAAAATGATACATTAGAAAGGGTTTAAAGAAGAGCCACCAGAAGGATTCCAGATTACACGGGACTAAACTCAAACAATCAAATTTATCTTTGCTGGAGAAAAGAAGATACAGGTATTTAAAATAATTTCCCGATGCAGATAAGGTTGAATGAAGCAAACTGTTTAATTTGGACAATGAGCATAGAACTCGAGGATGCAATTTGCAAGCCCCTAGCAAGATTAGAGACTAGGAAAAAAATTCTCTTCGCGTAGTAGTGGATTTATGGAGTAGAATCCCAGAAAAAGGAATTGTTTCTGGGTCAATTAACACCTTTTAAAATGGAGCTGGATCGATATTTATTGAGAACGCGGGTTGAGGGTTATTGGCTTGATTCTCTCTTTTCAGTAGGAGGAAGGTGTGGATAAATTCAGTGAACCTACACTCCCA
The DNA here is from genome assembly GCF_035084215.1 of Heptranchias perlo. Lineage (NCBI taxonomy): Eukaryota > Metazoa > Chordata > Chondrichthyes > Hexanchiformes > Hexanchidae > Heptranchias > Heptranchias perlo. The sequence continues at coordinate 15,001,891 of NC_090357.1, read as the reverse complement.
GCAGGGAGCTGTACTCAAAGGAAGCACAAAAAGGAAAGGGCTACAACACAATTCTCCAACCTGCACTCCTTATTGGGAGCACAGGATCACTGAATATACCATTTAATGTTCCTTAAAGTCGGGGAACAACAAACAGATGGTGGTGGTGAAGCAAATAACAGAATAATCACAGATGGACTCTGGAAAGAGAGAGCCTGATGGGCTGAATGGCCTTTCTTGGTCAGACTTTCTCATGTTAATACTACTGAGCTCCAGTAAAACTTGTATGCAAATTTAAAACTGCCATTTCTACCTGCCTTATCCGCCACCTCTTGCAGCTATTCACACATTCTCTGTTGTTTTGAACATGTCTTTTATTTCTCTCATCATTGTCTCCAGCTATTATCACTTCTGCCATTTAACCAGCTCTGGTTTTCTACTGAAGCACTTTACAGGTCATTTCATTTCTTTTTCTGTGTGTGTGTGCTTTCCTTACCCTTCCCTAGATTCTGTTCTTTAAATGCTACTTATCTGTATTATCTTCCAGTTTTGACAGAGTCCACACCCGAAACATCAACTCCTCTGTTCTCTCCACAGATGTTGTCTTAACTGTTGTTTGTTTCCAATGTTTCCTGTTTTTGCCTAAAGCTATCACAGTATTATTGTAATATCATGCCTGTGAAAATATAACTTATCATTCTTACTAGATAACTTTTGCTAGTGTAGGTTTCCAGTTGTTGTACGATGTGATCCCTCTGTGAGCCAATGCACTGGCCTCATGTTAAATATAATGGAATAGGCACTATCACCAGGATCATACTGTGCCTGAAATTGAGATTCACATTTCTCTAATCTTTACCATACAAAAAACAATTCGCTATTATGTTAATCAAGGGTTTTCTGTTTAAGTTGCTGGTATAGCCAGAGGGGACACAGCTTGCTAGGCACTCAGGGTGTTGGGAGGTGAGATACAGAGTTGGATCTTATTCTCTGTATATTAATTCAAGTATCTCCAAAATGTGAGCTTATGTCAGCGGAATTAGAAAAATATATCAATTCTAACCTTTTATGAAGAAACTTCTGTGACTGTGTTGATGGCTCGAAAAATGTGAGGCCTAGTGGCAGAATGAATAATGATTAACACATGCAGTGCATAGAAGACGAAAGGAGTGGTAAGAATGAGACAAAGGTCTCTCACAAATATGAATTACTCATGGGTGCCTGGGGTGCTGGTGAATTATGATTATTTTCTGAGAAATAAAATAAAACATGAGATATTGTAATGCTAGTGGTGAATATCTGGGTTTAGGTTATAATGGTCTATAATTCACAAGAGTCATGCATAAAATAAACCCTTTAAGGTACCATTTACCAGTATTCTACGATATATTCATTCACCCTTAGACTGCTGGTGAAATTTCAGGCTCCCTTGGCCAGTTCGTTTTGTTTTTCAGGTCATGCATTGTGACACTGATAAAAGCAATAACATTAAAGTAGTAAAACTACTGAAATATTAAGAATAGCACTGTTATGAGAATAGTATCTCTAATCACTTTACTTCTGCTTCATATTCTCTTTTCTACCCCAAATCTGTTTTCTCCCCTTATTTTAACTTTTTTTTCCCCCATCTCTCCCTCCTTTCCTTTTGGGGTCTCTATGGGCCCATTATGGTACCTGCACCTGCTCTCAGTTGGTGTAGATTAGGGTAGTGTATTGGGGTCCTGAAAGACACTTTGTAAGTTCTTTCTTTACCTTTAACCTAACAAAAATCTATCCATCTCCGTGTTGAAAATTTCAATTGACCCAGCATCCAGAGCCTTTTGGCTGAGCAAGTTCCAGATTTCTACTACCCTTTCTGAGGAAAAAGTGCTTCCTGATTTCACCCCAAAATAGCTTAGCTCTAATTTTAATATTATGCCCTCTTGTTCTGGATTCCCATACCAGAGGAAATAGTTTCACTGTATCTACCCTATCGAATCCTTTTGTCATCTTAAACATCTCGATTGGATCACCCCTCAACCGTGTATGCCTCATCCTTTGGTACCTGGCATAGCGCGGCCTAACCAGCGTTCCTTAAAGGGACCGCTGCAGGCCACCCTAAACACGGCTCAAATTTTTGTTTCCTTTCATTTTTATCTTCTGCACCCACAAAAATTCTCCGTCCCGCTCACGGTTCCTGCACGACCTCCCCCACCTCCCCGAGATCGCCTCTCCCTTCCCAGGTCTGCACTGTCAGTCGTAGAAGCCGGTTAATCTCCCACCCTCCTCGACCGGCGAGCTGCTTCGGAGTGCCCACTTGCTGCTCACCGCTAACTGGCCACATGCTAATGAGACCTGACCGGCAAGATGGTTCGGGTCACACCGCCACGATGGGGCGGGCGTGGTACACTCAGCTCCCGCCTCCCAACCGATTTCCGCAGCAAACCAAACTCGGCCTCAGATTGTTTAAAATAAAAGGCTAAGCACGGAAACCGCAACATTAATAGTGGGAGTCATAAAAATTCGAGAGGTGTATCAAAGTGGGAATAGATTTAAGGAAAAGTCAGTCCAAATTTTCCCCTTCGTAACTTCAAAGTAATTCAGTACATCTGATCTTTTTGCTGGGTTGGAGAGAGGGAGATCACTCGCACTGGCTGAGCTCTTTAGCAGTCACGATCATGTGTCATTTTTAAATTTGCAACACAAAACTAAATTGGATTTTTAAAAAAAGCAAACTAGCCTTCAGATATAAAGAGATGAGAAAAGGATCCTATTCCCAAATCAAAGTTTGAGGAAATGTATTGTTTTTTTTCAAGCACTCTCTTACAGAACCTCTAGGCTTCCTGATATTTTAGCTACTAGTGTTCATAAGCTGATTGAAAGCTTCATTAACTTTTGGTTTATGGGCCCCCAACTTCGATGCGTTCAAGAAGTGCTGGAGGGGGATTTTTTTAGTGAGATTAGAATGACCTTGTGCAAAGTGTATCTGAAATCAATATAGATTAAAACCTCCAACAAGACATACAACAACCGAAGCAGGTTACATACAAATGAGTATTCTCTCTCAATGCCATGTGGAGACTCCCAGGGTAGGAATCCGTTAGTATCCAGTATCGGGCGGGTAGGCAGTGATGCAGCCACAATGTGGACCCGAACCGGGCAGCCCAAAATTGGGCCTTGGGCCATTAGTATTAATTGGGTAAGCTGCCAGCTCCTGTCGCACCTCCACAGGCAGTTTGCCCATTTGAAGGTAATGAATGTCGGGCCACTTCCCTCACCAGCAGCGACCTGAAGATAAATCCCTGGTTGGGGGTGGGAATACGCCTACTCATGATTATCAATCAGTAATAGACTTCATAGCTTATTCAGCAATTCAGCCATCTCAGTGAGGAACGTGACTAGTCAGGAGCGCTGGTTGGCGGATACCCTCTGCAAGGCCAATATATCCTTTGTGAGGTTTGGTGCCCAAAACAGAAGGCAGTACTCCAGCTGAGGTCTGACCAAGGCTTTGTACAACTGAAGCATAACTTCCTGCCCTTTTGTATTCCAACCCCCTTGAGATAAAGAAGGGAAATAAATGGATGAATGCTGCCGCTGAAGAAACTGGAGTAGAGCAGGCCCGGTTCCTGCTCCTCTCTGCGCTAACCAATTTCCCGAAGGGGGCCCAAAACGAGCATTAGATCCCCCTCACGTTGTTGTTTGTAAGGGGCCTGATGCCCGATTGTGGCGGTTGCCAGGAATGCCTGAAAAATGGCCTGACTCGATATCTGGTTGGACATCTTCCAGGTGTCCTTTGGGCGTGGGACATTGGTCATCAAAATTGGCCCTTGTGGCCATTTTACACCTGTAAAACGAGTGCAACAAGATACAATTTCTACCCCAGAGTCCAATTCTTATCAACTAATCTCTTCACATAGCTGGGCAAACCTACTCCATTTACTGGCTGTAAAAGTAATATATGAATCATTGTAATCAGTTTCCTGGTGGCTTGTAGAGCGGCCCATACAAACTGGGGAGCAAAAACTAAGATTCCTGAGTTTACTATTTTAGTACAGGCGTTCATCCATTTATGTATCATCACTCCCCCAAGATAAAAGAAAGAGGAATTTCAGACTGATGTGTTAACCATTCATACGCAGGTATCCCATGGTAGAATTTCAGAGCAAAGAGATGCCAAGATCGAACAATGAGACAAGACTCATCGTACTCTCCGTGATCAAAGACCCCCCAAAAGAAAATGTAATCTTTTGAACCAAATTAGAGGTCAGATGAGGAATCACAAGGAATTGGATATCCCTCATAAAGTTACCTGTTACACACAACTCTGCCCATCCCCTTACCCTAAACTGCATAAAAGGGTACGTTTAGAGAACCCGTGCTCCCAGCAGGGAGCGTGACTCCACAGGACCAAAAATGGGAGACAGTAACACAGCACTGTAGCACTGATCGCCAACCAGTACTCCCATTGAGTGACGTTCCCCGCTGAGATGTCTAGATTGCTGAATAAACCTTGAAGTCTGTTACTGATTGATAAACGTGAGTAGGAAACTTGAATGTGTATCCAGGCTGCGTTTACTTTAGATTTTGAGTAATTTTACCAAGTAAAATACACTGTATTTGAGGATTCTGGAAGGTTATCATATGGGAATATGAGCCTGTAATCAAAGCTGACACTTCAGTGCAGTACTGAGGGAATGCTGCATTTTGATGAAACATTGAAGCAAGGCCTTCTCTGCCTGCTGTGGTAGTTTGGGTGGAATTGGAGATCCCGTGGAGGTACTGCAAGAAGAAATTATGTTCTCCTCCAACATTTCTCTTAAGAATACCAGATTTTTTAAAAAGCCAGATTAACTGGTCATTCATCACATTTCTGTTTGTGAATTCTTTGTGTGCAAAATGGCTGCCACATTTGCCTAGATGGCAAGTCACTGCACTTCACAGTGACTCACTTGTAGACATTTCTGAAAGATGTGATCAGGCACTGTCGTAGATTTTAACTTTCAGGCCAGGCAGTAAATTTGATCTTGTAGTTCAGCTGCTCATTATATTGAAGTCAATGGGCGGGGTATATAAAGAGTGATCAATCACAATGCTGAGTTTACCATCCAGTGGTGAAAGATAAAATTTAGTCCACTATGTAAATGCAAGCTTTTTTTCCCTTTTCCTTTTTAAATCCATGCCTCTAAACTCAACACGTTTAGTACACACGATGGAACTATCCAGTAATCTTTAATATTAATACAATGCACTGCTTTCCAATTTATAATCCTCTCCCACCAAATGAAAATCACGAAATGCAGATTTTTCTAATGTAAAATTCTGTGTAATCTGTGGCGTTTTTTGGGGAACACTTTAAACTATGGAGCCGATTAACAAGTACATTTAACCAGTGGCTTAAATAAAAAACAGAAAATGCTGGAGAAGCTCAGCAAGTCAGGCAGCATCTGTGGAGAAAGAAACAGAGTTAACATTTCAGGTCGAAGACCTTTCGTCAGAACTTCATCCTGAAAAGTTAACTCTGTTTCTTTCTCCACAGACGCTGCCTGACTTGCTGAGCTTCTCCAGCATTTTCTGTTTTTATTTCAGATTTTCAGCATCCGCAGTATTTTGCTTTTGATTTAACCAGTGGCTGTTCACTTCATAATTATTAGTACAAATAATCTTAATATTCCTGCAGTACTGGTCATTTCAAATTATTTTCTGACCAGGAATAAATGTGCATAAATATGCAAATTATGTGTAATAGTAATTGATGTATCACACAGCAAAAATTAGCAAAAAAGATTTACAAGGATAATACCAGAACTGAGAGGTTAAACCTATCAGGAAAGATTGAACAGGCTGGGGCTCTTTTCTCGAGAAAAGAGAAGGCTGAAAGTTGACCTGATAGAGGTCTTTAAGATTCTCAGTTCTGGTATCGTCCTTGTAAACCTGTTTTGCACTTTTTCCAGTGCTTTTATATCCTTTTTTGTAACATGGAGACCAGAGCTGTGCACAGTACTCCAAGTGTGGTCTAACCAAGGTTCTATATAAGTTTAACATCTCTGCTTTTGAATTCTATCCATCTATAAATGAGCACCAAAGCTTTGTTTGCACTTTTTAGAAGGGTGTGCTTATTGGGTTAGATGAAGTAGGGAAGGAGGAGGCTCATGTGGAGCATAAGCACGGCATAGACCAGTTGGGCCGAATGGCCTGTTTCTTTGCTGTAGTTTCGCTGTAACTCGATGAATATGTCTTTGTTAACTGCGTTGCTACTTTTAATGATTTGTGAATTTGTACCCCTCGATCCCTTTGTGCCTCTATCCCATTTAGACTCTAATTTTCCAAGGTGGCCATAGGCCATAGGTTTCCATAGGTGGCCTCCTTATTCCTCCCAACAAAATGCATCACCTCACACTTATCTATATTGAAATCCATTTGCCATTTACGCACCCATTCTGCAAGTTTCTTAACATCATCTTGTATTTTTTCGCACTCCTCCTCAGTATTAACTATACCCCTCAATTTGGTGTCAGTCACAAATCTTGATATTGTACCTCTGATTCCCGATTCCAAATCATTTATGTAAGTGATGAACAACAGTGGTCCCAATTTCTGTACAACACCACTTCCCACCTTCTGCCAATCTGAGTAAGTACCTTTAACCCCTACTCTCTTTTCTGTTTTGTAGCTAGTTTGCTATCCATTCTCCTTCTACCATGTGGTACCTTATTGAAAGCTGTAACATTCAACAGATTTAGATAAATTTTGGATGGAGAGAGTGAGATTAAGTACGGTCTCACAGAAAAGCACTGCAAACCAAGAAAATTGTTCAAGAAAAACTTTTAAAAAGTAATGGTATGATCATAGAGTTCCTATGTAGGTAACAATCTGTCGGCGACAGTATTGTCCAAAAGTTAATCTCCTTTAATAGCGAAAGCTTAACTGAACGGGCTGGAATTTGTTGAAAAAGTAATGTAAACAACGCATGCTGTTATTAATGTGCAAATTGGCCAGCAACTTGTAGCGAGGAACGATTATCCACCTGAGAGAGTGTAGAGGGAGAGGCTGTCTTTCAAGATATCATCGGAGCTGTGTGTGAGGAGAGTATGCTTTAGTAAGGAGGCAATCGGCTGCCCCTGTGAAATGTTACAAGACGACCTTCAGCCACGTTCTAACTCCTGCAGGGTGTTGTCAGTGGCCATGAAGGTAACCATAGCCCTCAAATTTTATGCATGTGGGTCATTTCAGGCTGGCACCAGTGACATGTGCAACATCACCCAGACAGCTGTGAGGGTTTGCATTCAGCAGGTCATGGGTGCCATATTCTGCACGGCTTCTGAGTTTATCAGCCTTGACCTATCCCCAGCACGGCAAAAGGAGAGGTCTACTGCGTTCCACCAGCTCGCTGGCTTCCCCAAAGTGCAGGGGACTGTCAATGGAACCCACGTGGCACTGAAGGCACCCAATGACGCACCTGTCACTAACATCAACAGGAAAGGGCTTCATTCGTAAAATGTGATGATCCTTTGCGATGGCCAACTGCAGATTGTGAGTGTAAATGCAGATCACAAGGGACATGCTCATGATGCCTTCATCCTTTGACACTCAAACTTACATGATTCCTTCACCAGAGCACGGCAAGTATCTGGATGGATCATAGGTGTTAAGGCCTACCCGTTAATGCCGTGGCTGATGACACCCTACCGCAGGATCAATAGTGCAGCACAGAGGTACAACCTGCCTAAGTGTGCACATGCCAAGTTGTGGAGAGGACAATAGGGGTGCTAAAATCACGCTCCTGATGCTTTGACAGGTCGGGGGGAGCTTTGCAGTGTTCACCTGGTCAAAGTGGTGAGGATTGTGGTGGTCTGCAGCCCATTGCACAACTTTGCCCTGTGGGAAGGACTGACCCTTAACCAGGCAGACCAGATGCTGGTGGAAATGGACGAGATGGAGGATCCCAGCCCAGATGTCACTGGGGCCATGGTTGGTGGTCCCCCAAAGTCGTGAACTTTGCAAGAGCGGGGCAATCTATTTTCTCCTGGTCCTCATCCCTCCCTGTGAGCTAGCCGCTCTTGCGCCTAGGGCACAACCTCTCTGTCTTGTCCATTGGCTGTAATCAAGGAGCTCCAAGCTGGGGTACTGCTGCTCCAAGCGGATATTGGGAGAAGTAGTGTCTGGTGGTATCACCGCCTTCTGCAGCCCGTGCATCCTCAGACAGCTGTGCACCTGTGGGAAGAAAGAACAAAACATGTAAATTTTAAAAATATTTTCTTTCTTTTCCTCTCTCTCTCTCTCTCTCTTTATTTCTCTTACTGTACCTGGTTTGACATTCAATTCACCCTCCTGAGTCTTTCCTCCTGTTTATTTCTCAATCCTTAAATCTCTTTAGTTAAGGACTGTTGGGTCTGGTTGTTCACCCAGGTCCCAGATGCCTTGTTTCCCCTCAGTACACTATTATCAGCTCGCACTTCCAGGGTAAAACATTTTTGAACCGAAGGGTGTGGGAAAATGTCTAACTAACGGCGTGCCACGAGATACCGTGCTCCAGCAAATTCCAGCCCAATAGTTTTAATTCTTTACCCTCCTTGCCTGCATTACACATTTACCAACATTGCAGCCCAGTTGCAAACAGCCACCTATTGAATAAGCTACACAATTGCAATTATTTCTACAATCTTCCACAGCAAACTAGAAGTAATATCTATATATAATGGCTTTACACCTTGGTAAAACTTAATTGCGTTAAAACAGAGTAAGAAATTGAGAAAAAACATTGGGCTACATTTTGCTGTATCAGGGCATCTAATGGTAACTGCCGTGAGTTAGACTTGCCCCCTGCGCCCTTCAGCTTAAAATATTTTTGCCCACTAAGTTGCTGAAAGTGTGAACTGATAATGTCGCAGTGAGGGAAACAGGGCATCTGGGACCTGAGTGAACAGGGCAAGCAGCTGTGTATCTCCTTAACCAATCAAATTGAAGGATTGAGAAATAAACAGTGGAAGGAAGTGTAAATTAGAGTGAGTGAATTCGATGTTAAATCAGGTGCAGAAAGAGAAATAGAAGGAAGGAAAGATTGGATTAAAAGAAAGAGAAAGAAAAGAGACAGAAAGGAACAGTAAGAAAAAACATTTTAAAATTTGACATTTTTAAAATTTCCCCCAAAAATTCAAAACCTGAAGGAATGAGACTCCACACTTGTAATAGTTAATTTTCAGTGGCAGAGAGGTTGATTGGCAGTAATTAATAATTATCACAACGTTAAAGGTACCGACGCTTGAAATTACGAAACTTAATTTTCAATGGCGAGTTTAGTTCCTATCTACCGAGTAAATATAGCGACTTTGCCACATTCAGTGCATGTCAATGGTGAGGCAGACAGTGCTAACGGTGGAGCAGCAACTTTTGGACATTGGCATTTAACCGCGCATTTGCTCCTTGCCTGAAGATGCTCTACCATTTACGCATAAATAACAGCGTGTGCCATTAGCCTCACCATTAATTTGACAGCAAAATCTGGCCCATTCCTCATGTTTTATCCTGAATTCTTGGTATTTAAATACTTCAGATAAGTGAATAAAATATGGCAGACCAATTGTTAACTGAACAGGAACTGACCAATTTGGTCCCCTGTCTGGTTAAATGTATTTATATAACCTTATTTATTTGGGCATTGCACATACCCTGTCCTTGGATCCAATTTAGTACTGCAGACATGACCAACAGTGTTTAGACAGGAGCTCACTTTGAAGCATGAAACTGTGTCGGATCAACTTGCCGTTTTGCAGAAAAGTTAGTTTTGTTAGCAATCTGAAAAGGTCTATATGAAATACTCTGTCAATATAAATTGCCAGCACTGCATCTGAAGCTTGTCTCGGCTATCATTTCTAATCATTTTCATGAAATATTGCAATATACTTTCTTGTTACAATCAATTTGAACCGTTTTTGAAATCATTCTTACACTACAGTGTGGCATGTTTCAGGGACTACATCATGACCCCACAATATAATTTATATCCCACAATATGCTGTGTACAACACTTGAGAGGTATATTTGTGAAATGAGTTATCTTGATCATCTTTGTAATGGGATTGTCAAAAGTGAAAAATAAAGTTCATGAATGTAATGCTAACGGAATAGCCTCATACTTGTTTACATTACCAAATGGTTTGTGACATTCTGACTCCACAGGAGATGAGTGCTTATTATAACCTTAGTGAAATGCCACAGCTCCGAGCTGATTTGTTTCTCGTGCTCAGGCTGAAATAACCCGGCAAGGGCCACGACAACAGCTGTTCTTAATGCATTGAAAATTACCACTTTAACCCAGCTTCTATAGGAGAATAAGGGAAAATGAAACTCTTGCATCTATTGAAAGGGAGGGAGGATTAGGCTTTGACAAATACTCAGTGGAAAGTGCAGTGCCACTGCTAGTAGTGGCGGCTTCCTTGACTGTGGTCCTTATTTTGCTATCTTCATCCTGTTAGTGCTGGGTCTATACTGAGACTGGATATCCAATTCTCCATTTAGTTTTCAAATTGCCAACACTGTACACAAAAGAAATGGGTTGAAAACAAAATGTTTTGTACCAACTATCAAGGAAGTTTGATAAATGAAGAAAACTTTTTGTTTGTTGATGTGGGGTACCTATAAAAACTGATGAGAGCCCACATTACACTCAAACCTCATAATGGTTAAATTGATGTAATGCAAAGATCTGACATGAAGACCATTTCAAAATAACATTATCATTTTGATTATCCACTTATGAACATCAGCCTATCTGTGTTTTATCCTCCAATTTTCTCTCCTATCCTGAAAGCATTGCCTCAATAGCTTTTCTTTATCTGTGAACCTTGACAGTGGGGTGGATTTTAACTGAGTGGGTTTCCGGTGGGAAATCGCTCTGATGGATTGATTTCCCGACCGGTCGAGGCAGCAAGAGGCCACAACGATTTTAACCACTGGTCCACTTCCCGCCCAGAACGGGTGCGAAGAGGGTGCAGAGCAGGAGAAGTTCAGGCAACCAAGGGCCACCCGCTTGCTTCCAGGTAAGTGGCGGGGAGGGAAGGGGGGGGGGGGGGGCGGGAGGGAAGGGGGGGGGGGGGGGCGGGTGGGAGCAGGGGAGGCCGCGCCTTTCCTTGTGGGGCTTGGAGAAATGCTCCTGCTCCTCTGAGCCCCACAAATTAAAGTTTTAGACTTACCTGAGCTTCCCCAGCTGGGCTCCAGTTAAAATTGCTCACCTGCTTTTGGCAAGTGGCTCATCTGCCTGCAGGTTAACATTGCAAACGATCAGAAATGGTCGAGATGTGAGCAGGTAAGTAACTGCTCATCCACCCAGTTTCTGCTAATGGGGTTAAAACCGACCCTAGCGAGTGCCAGCAGACTATTTCATCGTGGAGGCATCGCAGCCAAGTCAAATCCTGTTCTGATGTCTAAACACACGCACTTACCAGTGGGAGTCACTGGATAGTTATCAAGAGCAGAAATTTGGGCTCATTCCAGCCACCCACCCCATTCCAGAGATGCTAAGGTCCTACAGTTGTTGCCCCAACTGAAATCCATCAACTCAGCTCAGGTTAGCGATTGGATTTAGGACCTCGAGTTCTATATGGCTCAGTTACACACTAGCCCAGAATATCCTGGGGAGGCCTTTTTGGAGGCACATCTTAGGTTCGATGGAAGTCCTGTCTCCCTCACAGAAGCACTCTTCATCTCAGCCCATATCCCACCATCAAGGATATCTGGGGACAGGTACGTACACCATTTGCGGCACCAATGGGGCCTCTGCCTCAGGTGTGGCAAAGGAGTTTGTATGCAGCCCCTTGCCACTGTGTAAGTGGGCCCGTGGTCATCTGGAAGCAGCAGCAGTAATTTTTTTTTTTAAATGCCCAATTTGCCATTTGGCTGTTTTCTACTACTTCTGGTGAGAACCCAGCATAACAAAGGGCAGTGGAAATCTGGAACACTCTTCCCCCGAAAAACTACTCCTGTTCCTATAACCAGGTCCCGCCCCAAATACCTCCCGTTCCTGCCCAGATAACTGCATTTATCCACCCCCACGCACCCAGAATTTTGGAACTTGTCTTTACAACTGATCCATCCGTGGAGGCCCTTAGCCATCTGTTTAAACCAGAAGATAAACACAGCATTTTCTGTGCTCTGCCAGTGTCTGTCGCTTGAGCTGCCTGGTACCGATCTCTCCAGGGACACTGTCATTTTCTTCCCCGAATAGATAGAATTTTATGCTATTGACATGTTCTTGAAATGCATTAATGTAAACAATTTTACAACACCAAGTTATAGTCCAGCAATTTTATTTTAAATTCACAAGCTTTCGGAGGCTTCCTCCTTCCTCAGGTGAACGTTGTTGGAAATGAAATCCTCGAAATGAAATCGCATTTATAATTCACAGAACAATGCTTGGTGATTACAGACAGTTTTTTCAACTGCCCGTTGCCAAGGCAATCAGTGTGCAGACAGACAGGTGTTACCTGCAAGGTCTCCGAATATACAAATCACCAAAAAAAAACAGAGATAGAGAGGTAGAAACATAGAAAAGACAGCAACTGACCCGTTATATTAAAAACAGATAACATTTGTTCGCTGGTGGGGTAACGTGTAGCGTGACATGAACCCAAGATCCCGGTTGAGGCCGTCCTCATGGGTGCGGAACTTGGCTATCAATTTCTTTTCCAACAACGTTCACCTGAGGAAGGAGGAAGCCTCCGAAAGCTTGTGAATTTAAAATAAAATTGCTGGACTATAACTTGGTGTTGTAAAATTGTTTACAATTGTCAACCCCAGTCCATCACCGGCATCTCCACATCATGCATTAATGCAAGTAGAAATGTTTACAGGCAGGTTTTGTGGGACATGTTTATTCTGTTTTTGGCAAGTTGTATTTTGTTTTGGCCAGCGAGAGGTGTCATATTCACTTGAATTGTATCGCGAGCAGATTTGTTTCACTGAATATTGTATATATAAACATTGCATTCTTTACCATTCTACATGAAGTTGTGAATCCAATAGATCACTTACCTCAAGCTTCTATCTTACTCAAAATAAGGAGTGAGAACTGACCTAAAGTTTATGCCTGTGTGAGAATTACAGTGCACAGATCAGAAAAAGTTAGAGATAAATTGCAAAACGAAGGTTCATGGCTAAGGCATTGACCCTGATTAAACACAATCAATCTGCACCTTGCTTTGCTCCAATCTGTGTAATATAAAACATCCATTATGTGTTGGAAATTACTTCTCTGTAACCTACACTGCTGCTTTTGCTGACGCTGGGAAAATCAGCAAATGCACAAAAGATTAAGAGCTTGAAGCAACCAAAGTGCATTCACTTCAAACTATCACTAATAAACAGAAACTGCATGATCTGGGGTGCAGAATTCTGGGTTAATTTAAGCAAGGGTGCTGAAATTTGGGGCAGATCCCAAATCCACCAGGGTTCTACTCTATTGAGGACTGAGCATGATATTGTACGAGGAGGGAGGGTGCTTCTTTTACTCACCTCACTTATGTAGCTCTAGTACTTTAGGAGTCTGTCTGAGGAGGGGGGGGGTGGGGAGGCGAACTTGGAATACCCTTGTAATTGAGCTAGATGGGCCCCCAGTGGGCTTAGTGGGACTTAACATCTGCTGAGAGAAAGCATAGGTGCGTTGTCAGTCTAGTGAAGGCTCTAAGAGTAATCAGTACAATGGGAATCGATCGAGGGATTGAATACTGTAACAAAGTGATCCTGTCGTTCCATTGAGAAGATTTAAAAACAACTGCGCTGACCTTCTCCATAGGCCCAATCTGGGCGTCTGGCTCCCCCTCTGAGGGGCATCAAATTCTGCTGCCTCCGTGGGTCCAACACCCCTGTAGTGCCACTACAGGCATGGGTGCCTGCCCTTTAAATGATTTGGGACGGGATTACTGGCAGGTGAGAACGGCAGGCTGAATTTCTGCCCTGCCATGTTTCCGGTGCCACGATGGCGTCGGGATTACTCCCCCATAGTTTCAGAAATTTAAAACTCATAACCGTGTGGTAAAACAACAGACCTCGCAACTTGTAATTCTGCAGTTTTGGTTCAAGACCAAATGAGTGCCTATGATACATCAGTTCATGGTCGATAACCCTGTAGGTGTTTTTTTATTTTGGGACTATGTCCAGCCTTTGAGTTTGCCTTTCTAAGTACATTGAACTCTAAGGATCTTCAACGGGATGAATTAATGTAAAAGAGGAGGTAGTTGAGAGACTGGATGGGCTAAAAATTGGTAGAGGAGGTACTGAAAAGGCTAGTTGTACTTAAAATAGATAGGTCACCCGGTCCGCATGGGATGCTTCCTAGGTTGCTGAGGGAAGTAAGGGTGGAAATTGCAGAGGTGCTGGCCATAATCTTCCAATCATCCCTAGATATGGGGGGTGGTGCCAGAGGACTGGAGAATTGCAAATGTTAAACCCTTGTTCAAAAAAGGGTGTAAGGATAAACCCAACAACTATAGGCCAGTCAGTTTAACCTCGGTGGTGTGGAAACTTTTAGAAACAATAATTCAGGACAAAATTAACAGTTACTTGGACAAGTGTGGATTAATTAGGGAAAGCCAGCATGGATTTGTTAAAGGCAAATCGTGCTTAACTAGCTTGATTGAGTTTTTTTTGAAGAGGTAACAGAGAGGGTTGATGAGGGCAATGTAGTTGAAGTGGTGTATATGGATTTCCAAAAGGCGTTTTATAAAGTGCCACATAGTAGGCTTGTCAGCAAAGTTGAAGCCCATGGAATAAAAAGGGCAGTGGCATCATGGAAATAAAATTGGCTAAGTGACAGGAAAGAGAGAAGTGGTGAACAGTCATTTTTTGGACTGGAGGGAGGTGCACATTGGTGTTCCCCAGGGGTCGGTACTAGGACCACTGCTTTTCTTGATATATATTAATGACGTGGACTTGGGTGTTAGGGGCACAATTTCTAAATTTGCAGATGACACAAAACGTTGAAATGTAGTGAACAGTGAGGAGGATAGTGATAGACTTCAAGAGAGCATAAACAGACTGGTGGAATGGGCGGACAAGTGGCAGATGAAATTTAATGCAGAGAAATGCGAAGTGATACATTTTGGTAGGAAGAATGAGGAGAGGCAATATAAACTGAAGGGTACAATTCTAAAGGGGGTGCAGGAACAGAGAGACCTGGGGGTACATGTGCACAAATCGTTGAAGGTGGCAGGGCATGTTGAGAAAGCGGTTAAAAAAGCATACGGATCCTGGGCTTTATAAATAGAGGCATAGAGCACAAAAGCAAGGAAGTTATGTCGAACCTTTATAAAACACTGGTTTGGCCACAACTGGAGCAGTGTGTCCAATTCTGGGCACCGCACTTCAGGAAGGATGCGAATGCCTTGGAGAGGGTGCAGAAAAGATTTACTAGAATGGTTCCAGGGATGAGGGACTTCAGTTATGTGGATAGACTGGAGAAGCTGGATTTCTTAGAGGTGTTCAAAATCCTGAAGGGTCTAGACAGAGTGGATGGAGAGAAACTGTTCCCATTGGCGGAAGGGTCAAGAACCAGAGGACACAGATTTAAGGTGATTCGCAAAAGAGCCAAAGGTGGCATGAGGAAAAGCTTTTTTAAGCAGCGCGTGGTTATGATCTGGAATGCGCTGCCTGAGGGGGTGATGGAGGCAGATTCAGTCGTGGCATTCAAAAGAGAATTGGATAAGTACTTGAAGGGAAAAGCATTGCAGGGCTACGGGGAAAGGGCGGGGGAGTGGGACTAGCTGGATTGCTCTTGCAGAGAGCCAGCATGGGCTCAATGGGCCGAATGGCCTCCTTCTGTGCTGTAACCTTTCTATGATTCTAACCCCACACCCCCACTTTCTAGGTAGGGAGAAAAAGAACATAATGGTTGAAATTTCTTCCCAGCTGCTACCTCCGTAACCGAAGTCAGTGGAGAGTAATGTTGAGCAGGGTGTAAAATCAGGGTTGCACCCGATCCCGTTAATTTCCTGACGGGCGCGTTAGGTTAAAATTGATCCCCTTTGTCTCGGTGGCTGCAGCCTTCAGCTTTTTTTTTAAACCTGTGCAAAATTATTTTACTTTAAAACACCAGACTTAAATATAACTCATTCTCAAATTCTCCCCATGAAGAAGAAAGAAACGTCAAAAATCCTGAAAGGTGGCAATTGGGTTTAGCTGCAGCTTAAGTCACGACAAGTTCATGTCCCACCGCACTGCCAATGTAACCATTTCATATGTCATATGGCCAATCGGTTTCAGTTTTTACAGAAATACAAACTGAATTGTGGAATGTGGTTCCAAAACACTAATAAAATCCTGAAATCCAAAGTAACGACTAGGAATTCAAATTATTCAGTCATCTTGAAGCAGGGGCTTTGACCTTTGGCCTTTGTACAGGGCTGTGTTTTAGTTGTACATTGTTTTTGAGTTATCAGCTTTTTTGAAGATGTTTGCCAGCTTTATTGAATTTTGTATGTTGACATTTATTCCATCTGTTTACACTTACTCCCACAACTTGCAACCCAGTTATAGCCAGATATTAATCCATCTCATTGTCAAAGCAGTTGATCAATGATGATGACTGCTTTTGCTTGGGAGGCTGTTCTACATATTAACGATTCTGCTATTAATTTGGTATTCACGAGGGTGGACTTTCCCAGGTCTTGTCTGTGGTGAGGCACTGCCACAGTCACAAGCATGTATCAGAAAATTGCAAGTCTTCTCTCAGTGATTTTATGTCCATTGATTTCAAGTTAACTATCCTGCTTCTGTTTACAATATCTGTACCCATGAGCATTTAAAGACTTAAAACATGTCTTTCCCCTGTCTCTTCTCCAATAAGACCAAGATCAGTTCAATAAATCTCTCTTTATAACTTAGAGCCCTAAGATTCACATTCTTGATGGTGTGTTTGAAAGGTAAAGGATAACAGCATAGGATAATCCAAAGAATTGATAAAAATGAAAAGCTGGAGAATTTGAATTCAGTTTAAAAAATATGGACATAAAAAGCTGGTATCAGTAAAAGTAACCATGAGGTTGTCGGATTGTCATAAAAACGCAACTGGTTCACTGATGTCCTTTAGGGAAGGAAACCTGCCATCTTTACCCAATCTAACCTATGTGACTCCAGTCCCACACCAACGTGACTGACTTTAAAATGCCCTCAAGTGTCCTAGCAAGCCACTCAGTTATATCAAATGGCTGCAAAGAATATCACGGACTGCAATGTTTTCAAGAATAAGGCTCACCACCACCACCTCAGGGTAACTAGGGATGGGCAATAAATGCCAGCCTTGCCAGTGATGTCCACATCTCAAGAATGAATGTATAAAAAAAACATATCTCTTTGAAGTTCAGTGATTTCACCCTCAGATGTAATGTTGTGATTCTGGATAGAATGGTCATGCTGTGAATATTTCATTTACTGCATTGTCGACATCCATTTAATACTGGCAGAGAGATTTTCAGTAGGTGGTCTTTATCAACAATTATATCATCGTATCTAGTAAATTCAATAGCCCTACCCCGAGGCTTTTAAATAAAGTGGCTGTAATGTAATTTCTTCAGCTGGTAGTGATGTATTGCAGAATGGAACAAAAATTGATCACACAGGAGGGAGCCTTTCATAATGTTTCTGTGTAAGGCCTTATTTTTTTTTAAATCTCTCTCCATCAGGACTGCTTTATTAATTATAATCGTTAAAGTTTTTATTAATTTTATCATCCCCTTAATTATCTTTAAAAAAATGGTTTCAGAAGTTGAATGCTATTCTCCCAATGGCTCACCAAATCAGTAGCTGAATCATACAGGTCAGGCTCGACTCTCGGTCTGTGTTAAGCTGATTAGGGTGATGGTAGGCACACTACATTTGGTCTCAGTACCTTTTTAGGTTAAGGAGAGGAATATTATTCTGGGTTCTTTATGATATTACGTTTTGCGACCAAAAGCAGTGCTAATAATATTAGTGCACACATTACACTGGCATGGTGTCTATTTAGAAATCTATCCCCTTGATCTTAAAACGAATGAGAGAACTAACTTGCCTGATGACTAAGTGGATTTGCACAGTGAGTAGTTCAGGCACACAGTCTGAAGATCCCAGCTTTGATCCCTATTCTATTGGCTGATCTCAGTTGGAATGGCAATCAGGGCCCAACAATTGGCCCCAGTAATCCTGAGTCATTGGAGGGGAAAATCAGTCAGGAATTTCACTGTTGATCCCGATCCAGTGACTTTTCCTGGAAAAGTGTGTGGCTGGATGTCAAATAAGGACAGAGCTCTGCTCAGCTGTGCTAATCCCTCCCCAATTAGCCTACCAGTACTCACTGTCAAGGCTTACACATGAATAATGGCCACTTGTGCAAGGTACCAGAGAACAACTAGCACCTGTGGAAACATACCCCAACAAGAAAGAAACACCTTTATGAGAGAAAAAAAAGAAATTTATAATAGGAAAGGAAAAACATGACATTGTTGAGGGAGTTACTTAGGTTAATGGTGCAAAGGAGCTGGATTAACACATATGTTTAAAATGGGCAGACAGTAATAAGACAGTAAATACCATGATTTCTACAATCCTAGGTCATTTACAATAGAAAACCTAGCTTTAGACATACTGAAAGTGGAGATAAGCTGATTGCTGAAGTCACTCCATATTCTACTGCAGCCACGGTGGATAATGGGGATACTCCAGCAATCCAGCTGTTTTCCCGGCCTTCAAGCCAAATGGGGGCAGGAAACAGTTGGCATGCGTGAAAAAGTAGTCGAAAGTATCCCAGCTACATTAAATGCCACGTACTGAGGGAAAAAGATAAAACTATCACTCGCCAGTCATCTGAACGAACCATTTATCTTATTAATATATAGCAAGACATTAAAATGAGAAATTCTAATTTTCCTGTTGGTAGTAGAATCTGCCCCAAAACTAGTGCAGATTGAAGAATCCAAACTTGTATTTTTACACCAGTGTTGTCCAATGTTAGCCACTAGCCATGTGCCTAATTGCAGTTTTGATTAGTAAATGCAAAATGAGTCATAAATACCATTGTTGGACATGTGATCTCAATATTCATATTCTCACGACATATGCACGTTTACTTTAAATTCTGTGTTTGTTGGCAAAACGATAAGGTGAAAAGCTAAATGTTCAAGTGTTTATTGAATGTTGCGTGCATCACTTCCTTTTGTTACTGAATGGTGGTAGATATTTATTAAGTAAATACATACATGAGAAGTACACTTACCTATATTGTGCGTGTAAGGCGTTTTCTACTAAAATTAGGACATGTGGCTAAAACAGTGTCGCCGTAGTCACACCTGTGGCTCGTCAGTGATTTCCATTGGACAACACTGCCCAAAACAAGATAATTCAGTTCTCCAGATGACATCATCAGCATTCAGTGCTTCAATTAATATTTCTTTTGTGTGAATTTTGTGAGGGATGTTAGTGATCGAGAATGGAACACTTTCCAGTTCAGGGACCCAGTGTTTAGCATGAGGAACTCCCCCAGCTGCGACATTGCATCAGTAAATGCAGATGAAGATCCCTCCATTTTGCTTAAACAATGTGCCTCAGCCTCAACCTCAGAAGAAGCCTCCTTCTGTGCCAGCATGGTATATTTTCTAATTCCCTCATCAGTCATCCTATTACGTCTCTGAAGGGCAAGGGTTTTGCTGTTCACCATTTATAATGAAACTGTAAACATGTATATGAAAAGTGAATTTTACTGTAATTAGTGAACAACAGGCATCATCCGTCCAAGTGAGATTTCTAAATGTTGTTTTAATTAGAGGCAAATGGATGGCAATTTAAAAACAGAAATGGACAGGAAGAAAAGTACATAAAAACCAATCCTAATTTGTTGAACAATTTAAATTTTAAAAGGAGCATTAACAGGGAGAGTGTCACCTTAAGAAGGGCATTCTCTAACCCATACAGACCGAATCAAATCTATCCCAGCTGTGTCAGATTGCTCAAAATAATGTAATTACATTTCTCTGAGAAGATGCCTGTAGTGCCATAAAATGTATCGGTCATAATTATTTTCAACCTAAAATTACTTTTCACATCAAACATAAATTTAAAAGCAATTACATTGTTGAATAATTGTTGGAACAATTTAACTCTTTCGATGCTGAATCTGTTCAGAAACATCAAAAGATGTACTTTTATTTCATATGAAATTGTTGGAAATACGCCATTATTAATGCTACCAAGGATTGTTGATCCTTCTTAATAATAACTTCCACAATGATTCAGGCCTGAGTGTGACTGAACATGCAAGCTTTATTATAGACATAAGAACAATGTTCCAATGCAGTTATACCAAACAAAAAGTACTTTATAACAGCGTTCTGATATAGTTATATCAAATAAATAAGGATTGTACAACCTGTTTGTCCCGAGCAGATGTCAGGCTGATCAGTCCTGGTTCATAGGATGTGTGGACTTCCATCATCCCGAGAAGCTGCTTCTACTAACTTTTAGTGGGACAATGTCCTAGTTCTTATATCTTTCTGAGGCATATTTGCTTCTCATAGCTTAATGGCATTAGCCCCATGATGCCATCTGTCTCGGACATCTCCCCAGGGTGCCCGTTGTTCCAGACATCTTTCGTATATCCATACTATGGTGTTAATTGTTTGTCAGACACCTTTTCGATAATGTTAACTATTGTCAATTCTATCCAGCTTATGGGGGAGGGATGTGTCCTTATTTTTCTGTGTAGTCAGGCCCCAGTATGTCCTGTTTTGGCTCCACAATCTTAATTTGGATTGTTCGGATGCAGGCAATTAAATGTCTCATCCTGCATATGCCAATCACGAAGGTTATCTAATTATCTGAACAAAGCTCCTGCAATTAATATAACAGGATTAGTCTGTGTCAATGTCCTGGCTTTTGATTATGCCTTGGGACTTCTGTTACTGATAATTGGTCTTCAATGTGTCTGTTTCACATTTCTATTGTCTCTGCAATCTTCCCAATCACTTTGCTTGCTGTCAGATTTAATGTTGTCAGACCTAACTGTCTCTGCAATATCAATGTTATCATTTCCTGAGAAATGTTGGTTCCCTTTTGTATTCTCACCCCCTCACAGTGGGTAATACAAGCTGTTAAATGTTCTTATGGACACAGGGTCTGCGCTTCCCACAGCTTTGCTTTTTAGCCAAGCGCCTAAAGCTTTGCATGTTGGGATACGTGATTATGATTTGGTATAGAAATTTCATTTCTTACAGAAATGAATCCCTATAAACTCAAAGCATTATGAAGGATGACTAGATAACTCACTGCCCCCAACTAAAAAACATACCCTGTTTTTTTGAGTTCTCCAAGTAACTTCATTCTACATGAATGAATAGATCAAAGTCACCGTTTGATCAAAGTAAAAGTTGTTCATACTGATTTAACTCACCTCAGCAGGGGCAGTGGTGTGACTGCAATTCGTTAGCTTGTTCATGAGCTGGCAAAGGAAAAAACAAAAAACAGCCAGTGGTTCTGCTCCTCGTCACTATCCATTGGCTCCTGCTGGAAAGTATATGTATATGGCTCCAACGTGGACAGCGTTAGGCTCGGTGGTGATGCTGTCCTCCATAGTTGGATAACCTGCAGACACTTACTCACACAAGATGGCTGTTTAGGGAGATACCAAAGGTTGTTGACACCTGTGGAACTGGGACAGGTTGTGTACATGTCTATCACTGGGGTGTGTGTTCCTTCAACTTACAAACTCTCGATGACTTTTCTGTTGGAACAACCGGATACCACCCTTGCAGACTCAATCCCAACCCTGATAAGGTGCTACATAGGAGGCTTGTTGGTAAGTTGGTGGAAGCTGAAACCGTAATTGCTTTTAAAAGAGAAATGGGTAAATATTTGAGAAGAAACATTTAAAAAAAGTTATGGGGTAAGGACAGGACAATGGGACTAAAGGAATGACTCTCTCAAGGCCAAATAACTGCCTTTTTGCAGTAAAATTCTTTGATTCTATTAGTCAGGAGAATAGGGGGAGAAAGTTGGGGAAAAAAATTCCATTTGGGAGCTTCCATTCATAAAATTGCTTATTTCCATGTATTTGATGTTTTAAATCACTTTTCTTCCATTCAAACAACGATGAGTTTAAATGAAGTCAGTGGAATTTGCTTTTTTTTTAAAAAAGTGAAATTTGGTGTATACAAAGATGGTGGAATTTTTCCAAACTCAATATTCAATAGAGAATTATTTGACAGCAAGTAAACCTAAATCTTCTGCTGATTTATATTCGCTAAATTCATTCAATTGCAATGATGTGTTAAATTCTATAGAATAAATTCACAGACTTTGTTGCATTATTAGTGAATTCTTATTTTTATTTGATAGCTAATAACATTGGCCCAGAAAATGCTGGAATGTCGCAGCTCATGGCTGGGGACGTGAATTGGACTTTATGCCTTACCCTTCAGATCGCTGTATATTTGCGATGAAAATTGGTGGAAATGCGAAATGATAACAGCGCTGTGACATCAACAGGGCATCTGGGACCTCATTAACATCGTGCCCAATTCTATCTCCATAACCAATGAAATTTAAGGATAGAGAAAGAAACAGAGCGAATGATGGAGAAGCAAATAGGGTGAATTAGAGCCAAGTTAGATAAGAAAGAGAAATAAGAAGAGGGTAAGAAAGAGAGTGGATTAGAAGAGAGAAGAAAGAGACAAATGAAAAGTAAGAAAAAGAAATTAAAAAGAACAAGCAGAAGAAGTGGACATTGTGACCCAGTTATGTTTGGGAATTGTTGTATTGGTCCTTGAGAAGTTAATGAGTTAATGGCAGGGTAGGTGTGCAAATTGTACAAACATTCTTACTCATATACTAAATCCCCAAATTATTTTCTTAAAGAAATCTAATTTACATTTCTGAATGTCAAAAAAAAATTGCTAAAATAGATTTATAAAAGAGTTTTAAAAAACTCCAGGAACAATTCACTACCTGCTGGAATGAGACTCCACAGTTTCATTTGTTCCATTGCTGGGCCTCCAAGGTTGAGTTTCATGTCAGAACCATAAATCACCTAATTAACGGGGTCTGTACAACATGAATTACCAGCCCAAATGGCAGCAGCGAGATTAATTCGCATTTATAGCATAAATTGAGCAAATTTCATGACATAATTAATTTCAATGGGGAGGGTTACGACAAAGTTACAATTAATGGCGGAGTGACACAATTCAAGGCATATCTCTTCTTCACCACAAATTGCCAACTAATAATGGCCATTCCAGCAATTTCTGGGCCAGTGATCTTAGAAAGTCCAATCTAATCTGTAAATTATAACATTGATTTAGCGCGAGGGAAGTAATTTTCCAAATTGTTCACTGAGGTGCTTTGCATCAAGGCATCAGTGTCTCGAATCTATTAGTTCTATAAATAGATAATCATTCTCAATTCATGCATTGCATGGCTTAGCACTTGTATTTTCAAGCATAAGAAGGAATCTTAATGCCTGCATTGGGAACCCAATCCATTTTAATGGTCAGGCCTTATTAACATCCCAAATGGGCATCCAGAGGTAGCTCGCTGGTTTTGGGCTAACAAAGATGAGCAGCCCGGATCCGGGCTACCAGGTTGGTGGCTAGACCAGAAAAATTAGACACAGTCTACTTTTTAGGCAATTGGTCAATCTCTGATGCTTTTGTGAAACTGTTCATTCCAACCTTAAGTCTAGACTTATGTGATTTGTCATTTTTCATTTACTTTTGGTCCATAAACCCCTAAGAGTGTCTAAATAGAGGTTTTTATATCAAAGTACGCAAGTACAGCCAAGGTAGGTGATGAAAAATGAATACAGGCCCATGAAACTCAGGACCACCCTCTTTGTAACCAGGAGACTCAACATATCAAATAAGAGTTTACATTTGTTGGCTGTCTTAGGGCTTTGTCTCAAGCTGTGTTTGTGACTTTGTTTAAAAATGGTTTTATACCCTAGAGCTTAGTGTTTGTTTTAGTCAGTCAGCCATGACTGCTGTGATATTTACACATCATCTCACTGCCTTTGTCAAGAAATATGTATTCTGGATCAAGATTTTTTTTCTCCCAGTTTGCAATTTATGCTCTGTCTTGCTGTTTTGACATTCAGTGGCTGTAGCCGTGTGCCTCACAATAGCTGCCGAGACCTTTCAGCTTATAAAAAGTGATGCAACATTGAACAGAATGCCAACAAATGTATGTGGTGCACATAGCAATTTGTGTGACCAGTGAAGTGTGCCTAGATGTAGCATAAATGAGAACATTAAGGGCTGTTAATGTTAAGAATACCATGAAAATACCATTTCTAAATGTAGGCAAAATCTTCCTGCATAGAATTCTGGCAGGTTTTTATTCAATGAGACCTAATTTGATAAGTAAACATCATTAATAGATTTATCAACACTTATGTAGGTTACCATTAATTAAAAATGAAGGAAAACCATGTACAGATTTGAGTCTTGGAGCTATTTATCTCAAGTTGCTAATTTGAAAATAAGAGACACAGGCCTTAAAAACAAAGGACAGTTTATTATTCAGTAGCAGTTATTTATATGTTTCTAATCAGGTTAATGCATGGTTAAAGCTTCCACCAATCCAAATAGATTTAAAGAAGTTTCGGTCTGGTATGTACTTGATTTGTTCTCATCACCTCCACCATCACATTTCTCATGAAGGTGTTAATCCATCAATTGAAAAGTGTGAAAAAAATAGTTTAGACTTATCGCCCTTCTGCAACTCCGAAACAAAGTCTTTGGAATATCCGTTTTAGACCGGGAGAACATTTTAAAATTCAGGAATGTGGCTCCAAGATTAGGATGGGATTCAAATTCACTCTCAAAATTGGGTCATTCTGACTAAATCGGGAGAATCGAGAGACATGTTTAGAACTAAATGTTCTTGAATATATGAATGTATAATGAAGTACCATTGACTCCAGTGATAAATGAGATCACTATTATTGCCAAGAATTTTACATTGCTTTTGTTTTCTCTCCATTGGTCTTGTGGGTTCCTTCAGGATTTTAATTTAAGGGGTGCTTGCACAATCCCATACTCCCCACAGGTCAGGCCGAAGGCTAGTGTGAAGTGCTTTGGGATGTTTTACAACATTAAAGGCGCTATTTTTAAGTGCAAGCTGTTGTTGGTGAGGGGATAGTCCATAATAAGATGATCACAAATGATATTTGGGTGAGGTGGGCTTGTTGGGACAAATGGCCTCCCCTTGCTCCAAAATTGACCTTTTTATGCAAACTAATAAGATTGTGGCAGTTACCTAATGCCCGTTTCAGAAGATTACACTAATGGAGAGTGGGTGGTCCAGTTAATGAAATGTCTGTTCACCTCTGGACTCTTGATTAAAATCTAAGCCAGACTGATAATCCTTGAGGGTCCTACATAGAAGTGTTTGAGGGCTTTATACGTCATTATTTAGGACTGTCTCAACTCAGTTCCTCGTGGCTTCAAATCCACAGCATAGAACTAATCATAACTAGGCACAGATTGGCAGACTCACCAAGAAAGGCCACAAGACTGTGGTGAAATAAATGGAAGGTCACCCTGGAACAATATAAATTGTAAACAATTTTACAACACCAAGTTATAGTCCAACAATTTTATTTTTAATCCCACAAGCTTTCGGAGGCTTCCTCCTTCCTCAGGTGAACGGTGTGGAAATAACATTTTCGAATCCTTCGCATTTTAAAATCACAGAACAATGCCTGGTGATTACTGCCCGTTGCCAAGGCAATCACAGTGAGCAGACAGAAAGGTGTCACCTAAAATGGCCACCGAATATACAAACCCCCAAAAACAAAAAAAAGAGAGAGAGAGAGAAGGAAGACAGTCAATGACCCGTTATATTAAAAACAGATAACATTTGTTCGCTGGTGGGGTTACGTGTAGTGTGACATGAACCCAAGATCCCGGTTGAGGCCGTCCTCATGGGTGCGGAACTTGGCTATCAATTTCTGCTCAACGATTTTGCGTTGTCGTGTGTCTCGAAGGCCGCCTTGGAGTACGCTTACCCGAAGGTCGGTGGCTGAATGTCCATGACTGCTGAAGTGTTCCCCGACAGGGAGAGAACCCTCCTGTTTGGCGATTGTTGCGCGGTGTCCGTTCATCTGTTGTCGCAGCGTCTGCATGGTCTCGCCAATGTACCATGCTCTGGGGCATCCTTTCCTGCAACGTATGAGGTAGACAACGTTGGCCGAGTCACAGGAGTATGAACCGTGCACCTGGTGGGTGGTGTCCTCTCGTGTGATGGTGGTATCTGTGTCGATGATCTGGCATGTCTTGCAGAGGTTACCGTGGCAGGGTTGTGTGGTGTCGTGGACGCTGTTCTCCTGAAGGCTGGGTAATTTGCTGCGAACGATGGTTTGTTTGAGGTTGGGTGGCTGTTTAAAGGCGAGTAGTGGAGGTGTGGGGATGGCCATAGCGAGGTGTTCGTCGTCATTGATGACATGTTGAAGGCTGCGGAGAACATGGCGTAGTTTCTCCGCTCCGGGGAAGTACTGGACGACGAAGGGTACTCTGTTGGTTGCATCCCGTGTTAGTCTTCTGAGGAGGTCTACGCGATTTTTAGCTGTGGCCCGTCGGAACTGTCGATCGATGAGTCGAGCATCATATCCCGTTCTTACTAGGGCGTCTTTCAGCGTCTGTAGGTGTCCATCGCGTTCCTCCTCGTCTGAGCAGACCCTGTGTATTCGCAGGGCCTGTCCATAGGGGATGGCCTCTTTGACGTGGTTAGGGTGGAAGCTGGAAAAGTGGAGCATCGTGAGGTTGTCCGTGGGCTTGCGGTAGAGTGAGGTGCTGAGGTGCCCGTCTTTGATGGAGATTCGTGTGTCCAAGAAAGAAACTGATTCTGAGGAGTAGTCCATGGTGAGCTTAATGGTGGGATGGAACTTGTTGATGTTATCGTGTAGTCTCGTTAGTGATTCCTCACCGTGGGTCCATAGAAAGAAAATGTCGTCGATGTATCTGGTGTGTAGTGTTGGTTGGAGGTCCTGTGCAGTGAAGAAGTCCTGCTCGAACTTGTGCATGAAAATGTTGGCGTATTGGGGTGCGAATTTGGTCCCCATGGCTGTTCCGTGTGTTTGGGTAAAGAACTGGTTATTGAAGGTGAAGACATTGTGATCCAGGATGAAGCGGATGAGTTGTAGGATGGCGTCTGGAGATTGGCTGTTGTTGGTGTTGAGTATTGATGCTGTCACAGCGATGCCGTCATCGTGGGGGATACTGGTGTAGAGTGCCGAGACATCCATCGTGGTGAGAAGTGTTCCTGGTTCAACAGGTCCGTGGGTGCTGAGTTTTTGTAGAAAGTCTGTAGTGTCGCGACAGAAGCTGGGGGTTCCCTGCACGATGGGTTTCAGGATGCCCTCGATGTATCCAGAGAGATTCTCACACAGGGTTCCATTGCCTGATACGATAGGACGTCCAGGTGTGTTGGCTTTGTGTATCTTTGGGAGGCAGTAGAAGTCTCCCACGCGGGGAGTGCGTGGGATGAGAGTGCGTAGGATGTCTACATCCTACGCATGTCTACATCCTACACGGGACGCAACCAACAGAGTACCCTTCGTCGTCCAGTACTTCCCCCGAGCGGAGAAACTACGCCAAGTTCTCCGCAGCCTTCAACATGTCATCAATGACGACGAACACCTCGCTATGGCCATCCCCACACATCAGGAGTGTGATGGAATACTCTCCACTTGCCTGGATGAGTGCAGCTCCAACAACACTCAAGAAGCTCGACACCATCCAAGATAAAGCAGCCCGCTTGATTGGCACCCCATCCACCACCCTAAACATTCACTCCCTTCACCACCGGCGCACTGTGGCTGCAGTGTGCACCATCCACAGGATGCACTGCAGCAACTCGCCAAGGCTTCTTCGACAGCACCTCCCAAACCCGCGACCTCTACCACCTAGAAGGACAAGGGCAGCAGGCGCATGGGAACACCACCACCTGCACGTTCCCCTCCAAGTCACACACCATCCCGACTTGGAAATATATCGCCGTTCCTTCATTGTCGCTGGGTCAAAATCCTGGAACTCCCTTCCTAACAGCACTGTGGGAGAACCGTCACCACACGGACTGCAGCGGTTCAAGAAGGCGGCTCACCACCACCTTCTCGAGGGCAATTAGGGTTGGGCAATAAATGCCGGCCTTGCCAGCGACGCCCACATCCCGTGAATGAATAAAAAAAAAAAAACACCTCCACTACTCGCCTTTAAACAGCCACCCAACCTCAAACAAACCATCGTTCGCAGCAAATTACCCAGCCTTCAGGAGAACAGCGTCCACGACACCACACAACCCTGCCACGGTAACCTCTGCAAGACATGCCAGATCATCGACACAGATACCACCATCACACGAGAGGACACCACCCACCAGGTGCACGGTTCATACTCCTGTGACTCGGCCAACGTTGTCTACCTCATACGTTGCAGGAAAGGATGCCCCAGAGCATGGTACATTGGCGAGACCATGCAGACGCTGCGACAACGGATGAACGGACACCGTGCAACAATCGCCAAACAGGAGGGTTCTCTCCCTGTCGGGGAACACTTCAGCAGTCATGGACATTCAGCCACCGACCTTCGGGTAAGCATACTCCAAGGCGGCCTTCGAGACACACGACAACGCAAAATCGTCGAGCAGAAATTGATAGCCAAGTTCCGCACCCATGAGGACGGCCTCAACCGGGATCTTGGGTTCATGTCACACTACACGTAACCCCACCAGCGAACAAATGTTATCTGTTTTTAATATAACGGGTCATTGACTGTCTTCCTTCTCTCTCTCTCTTTTGTTTTTGGGGGTTTGTATATTCGGTGGCCATTTTAGGTGACACCTTTCTGTCTGCTCACTGTGATTGCCTTGGCAACGGGCAGTAATCACCAGGCATTGTTCTGTGATTTTAAAATGCGAAGGATTCGAAAATGTTATTTCCACACCGTTCACCTGAGGAAGGAGGAAGCCTCCGAAAGCTTGTGGGATTAAAAATAAAATTGTTGGACTATAACTTGATGTTGTAAAATTGTTTACAATTGTCAACCCCAGTCCATCACCGGCATCTCCACATCATGGAACAATATAAGCAGTATTGTCAGGGTACAGGTCAAAGGCACGTTGCTAGAAGAGAACAGAAGAAGCTTTCAAGTGCATCTGAACCATGCAAAATATGTCTTGAGAAAGCTTGATACTACTTGCTGACTAAAGTGCAATACACACCCCTCAATTTATGCAATAAATTATGAACAGAAACATATTACTTGTTCAGTCTCTTCCAACCTACATCCACAACTCTTCTGACGCCCTCTGCCACTTTAACAGTTTCCAGTTCCCTGGCCCTAACCATCTCCTTTTTACCATGGACGTCCAGTCCCTTTACACCTCCATCCCCCACCAGGATGGCCTGTGGGCCCTCCGCTTCCTCCACCTGGCTGAACTTGTTCTTACGTTGAACAACTTCTCCTTTGACTCCACTCACTTCCTCCAAATAAAAGGTGTCGCTATGGGAACCCATATGGGTCCCAGCTATGCCTGCCTTTTTGTGGGATACATGGAACGTTTCTTGTTCCAGTCCTACTCTGGTCCCCTCCCTCACCTCTTTTTCCGGTACATTGATGGCTGTATCGATGCCGTTTCCTGCTCTCGCCCCAAACTGGAAAATTTCATCAACTTTGCTTCCAATTTCCATCCTTCCCTCGCCTTCACATGGTCAATCTCTGACTCTTCCCTTCCCTTCCTCGACTTCTCTATCTCCATTTCTGGGGGTAGGCTGTCAACCAATATTTATTATAAGCCCACTAACTCCCACAGCTACCCTGGTTACACTTCCTCCCACTCCATTTCCTGTAAGGACGCTATTCCCTTCTCCCAGTTTCTCCGCGTCCGTCACATCTGTTCTAACGATTCCACCTTCCGCACTAGTGCTTCTGATATGCCTTCCTTTTTCCTCAACTGAGGATTCCTCTCCACTCGTTGACAGGGCCCCCGACCGTGTCCATCCTATTTCCCGTACTTCTGCCCTCACCCCTTCCCTTCCCTCCCAGAACCATGTTAGGGTCCCTCTTGACCTCACCTTCCACTCCACCAGCCTCCACATTCAACGTTTCATCCTTTGCCATTTCCGCCAACTCCACTTTACAACTTCTGGACTCAACACTGATTTCAATAACTTCAGATCATAACCATCGTTCCCATTTTTTCAGTCAGCTAGTGCTGGTAATGGTTCTGCTGCTGTCATTTACAGCTACTCCTGATCAATCTTTTCTTTCTTAACTTGTCCCATTACCACCCTCCTTGCCTTGCACCATCTTCCCTTTTTGTCATTTAATCACTCGTGCCCTCTACCCTATCACAGATCTTCCCTTTTATTCTTTCCTCCCCTCCCTCCCTCCCACCCCCCTGGATCTGTACTTGCTTAAAAATGTTAACTTTTTAACATCTTCCCGTTCTGACGATAGGTCTTCGACCTGAAACGTTAGCTCTGTTTCTTTCTCCACAGATGCTGCCTGACTTGCTGAGCTTCTCCAGCATTTTCTGTTTTTACTTCAGATTTCCAGCATCCCTGCAGTATTTTGGTTTTGAGAAACATATTACTAATGTTGCAATGTATATTCCTGCAAAGTTTTATTTAATTAGGAGGCATTTACTGTTAAGTTATTAAAAAATTCTTTGAAACCTTTTACCGGAAGCTTTATTGAGAAATATAAGTTTTAAACATAATCTCAATGCCATACAGTGCAATGGGTTTTATAACACAAATATGTGAAACATCTGATGAATCCAACTATAGAAATAAAAGTGTATGTTAAAGTAGTACTGACATGAAAATTGCTCAGCAAATCTTGTTGGGAGGAATAGTCGGAAGATTGGTATGGCATTTTCATCTGATTTGCAAGAGCATGAAAATGATATACCATACTTCTGACTTTTAATTCTACCACGCAATGAGTAATGCTTTAGGGGTTAATTCAGCTCATGCTGTACCTGATCTGAGAGCCCCAAATGCAGGTACTGGGTGTTAAATATGAAAGGAATATTCCATCCCCCCAATTTGATGAGTAGAAATAAAACAAATCAAAATGGTTAATTTAACAAAGTGTCAATTAGCTGCTTCTTGGCTGACTGGCAGTTGACGTGATATAATATGGGGCTTTAAAGAGTCCCCTATCCTAAAAGTATTTACTAGTGTAATTAATGTAATACATTTGGAAATATGTATTAAGTATTAGTTAACCTTTGCTATCAACAGACCATGAAAATGGTTATAATCTGTAAAGCATATTTGCAATTGTGATTACAGTGGTGTGATTTATTTAGCAATAAAAACCTTGTGTAATATTTCATCAAATTGAGGATTGACAGGACATTGGTAGAATTGACTATTTATCAACTGAACACATACAAGTTCATCACAGTCCATTTAGCAAAACAAGGCCATTATTGTTTTATTGAAGATACATTTCATCCAGTCACCTTTGAACTGTTTTTCCTGGTGTGACTAAATGAATAACTAGTCGATCTCCTGTGGCATTGCTCACGGGTAATCTGGGATCTGAGGCATAATTTTTGATGTTTGACACAGTCCTGCTGCAACCTAACTGACTAATCTGCCCATCACTCTAATATGTGACTGACACTGGGAATGCACTCCCTGGGGACTCCAGGTGCACTATAGCTCAGTGGTAGCACTCTCGCCTCTGAGTCAGAATGTTGTGTGTTCAAGTCCCACTCCAGATATTTGAGCACAAAATGTAGGCTAACACTTGAGTGCAGTACTGAGGGAGTGCTGCACTGCTGGAGGTGCTGCCTTTCGGATGAGATGTTAAACCAAGACGTCTGCTCTCTCAGATGGATGTAAAGGATCCCATGGCACTATTTGAAGAAGAGCAGGGTGTACTACCTGGTATCCTGGCCAATATTTATCCCTCAACCAACATCACTTTAAAAAAAAAAAAAAAATATCTGGTCATTATCACATTGCTGTGTGTGGGACCTTGCTGTGTGTAAATTGGCTGCCATGACTACACTTCAAAAAAAAGTACTTCATTGGCTGTAAAGCACTTTTGAGATATCCTGGGGTCATAAAAGACGCTATATAAATGTTAGTCTTTTTTTTTCTACATTTAAAAACCACAGCCAACTGCAAATATTCAGTTTCCTGTGGCAGTTAGAAATATAAACTGCCTGACCTATCTCGCTCCACAGGTTATAGAAACCCACACTTTCTGGGCCTGATGAGCTGGCACTGATTCACCAGCTCTACTTCTGACCATGCCTGGTGGAGATCTGCTGCCAGGTGGAAATGTAAATGGTGGGAGCAGCTTCAGGCAGCCAGCAGAGCCTCACTGCAGTGAAACCACACTGTAAGGTAAAATCACCAACAGCTGCCAACCTGCATCCGACCATTCCAATCCACAGCACTTGGTCAGCCAGCCATCTGTTTCATCGCGACACCTGGGAATAACACTTTCATTGGTTTTATAGCAGTAGAGGTTCAATTCAGAGAGAGTTCTTGAACATAGTTTGAGGCACAGAGTGAAAGGAAATTGAACTGTTTTAAGTAATTGCAATTTCAGTCTGTGATTCTGCAAGTACATTACTTTAGAAGTCTTTAGCGTTGTGTCCTCTTGCTTCAAGTTGCTGGGATCTTAGAATTTGAGTTTCCTGTCAGATAGTGTGCTTGCTCTTACAAGTCAATAAGTCGATAATAAAGGGAATGATTGTTTCAGATTAACTATGCAGTGTTCTCAAAAATTGAAAGATTTATCATCACATGAATATAAACCCCTGAGTAATTCTGATTTTAAACTCATTTGCTCCCTGTTACTTTGAATTTGATAAAATCAGTTGCAGTTCATCCTACTGAATTGAATGGAAACATGAAATCAACAGTGGGAAATAACAAATTTTCAAGAGTTTTCAATGCTCCAATTCTTTGAAATTACATCACATATATAATTATGTTTATTTCTCTTAAACTCGCACAGAATTAATATAGCTTAATGCTGAATTATACAATGAGGATATAATAACACTATCTCAGTGCGATACAGTATCCTTCAGCATCAGTGCTGCAGCAAAGAAAATCTCGACTTTACAATGGAAATAAGCACTGTGATAAAGGGAGATTACAAAAGATTTATGAGTCTGGATGGAGTTTTAGTTAAAGGTTGTACTCTAAGTCTATACCCAACCAAGAAGAGGGAAGAGAATGAACAATTGCAGTGATAAGTGAGGTGGGAGCAACTTCAGGTTTATAAAGAAGTCAGTTAGTTGATTATGGAAAAAAGGAGCCTTCTTGCACTCCAATATTACATAGAATTACATGGAATGTACAGTGCAGAAACAGGCCATTTGACCCAATAGGTCTTTATGCTCCACACGAGCCTCCTCCCTTCCTACTTCATCTAACCCAACCAGCAGATCCTTCTATTCCTTTCTCCCGCATATGTTTATCTAGCTTCCCCTTAAATGCATCTATGCTAGTCACCTCAACAACTCCTTGTGATCGCCCGTTCCACATTCTAACCACTCTCTGGGTAAAGAAGTTTCTCTTGAATTCCCTATTGGATTTATTAGTGACTATCTTATATTTATGGTTCCTAACTCTGGTCTCACCGCAAGTGGAAATGTCTACTGTATGTTTAACCTATCAAACCCTTTCATAATCTTAAAGACCTCTATCAGGTCACCCCTCAGTCTTTTTTTCTAGAGAAAAGACCCCTAGCCTGTTCAATCTTTCCTGATAGGTATGATCCTGGAGCAATAATCAGTTTTGGCAGAGGACAACAAAGTACATTAGTGCTTGATGTGGTCAAGCCAGATCTGGTTTTTGATCACTAGACCATTTGCACGCTAGGTTCGTTTAAGTTTGTGCCTCTCTGACTTGAGGGAGCAAAGATGGAGGCTCTACCAGGGGAAGCAAAAGGGATGGGACACAGATTGGTTTTCTGGGGACCAAGGGCATCACAGGCAGAGGTGAGGTACCAATTAAGCTGGTAGATAAGAGCAGAGTTGTTGTGACAAGAAGAGTGAGTTGGTCATTTGCAGGTTACGTTGGGAGGTAGCTCGGGCTGAGTTCTTCCCATGGATGGATAGTGACAACTGTGGAATTGGAGGAGAGTAGAGGGTGTGGGTGGTAAGGGAAAGGTGGAAGTGTTCGGAGATTGCTATGTCAGTGATTGAGACTTTAGCGATGGAGAGGCTATGAGAGATGATGAGGTCAAGGAGATGCCCAAGGATATGGGGTGGGGAGTTTATATGAAGATGAGATTGAGAGAAGGCAGGAGGGTGGAAGTTAGAGGAGATGGGGCAAGGTGAATTGAGATGTAAGTTGAAATACCAAGGATGTGAAGGCTGAAGATGTTTAAATGCTGCATTGCTCCAATAGTAACCCATAGACCCTGTTTCTTGCTTCTGCCTTTACTATGGCAATGATTGGATATTGCTAGGCACTTTCTTGTTTGAAAAGGTTCAAATATGCATTAAGAATATTTTCAGCATTTTTGAGTGCCAACACAATTTTCAACCCAAAATGCAGCCACTTTTATTTGGTTATATCCTTTAAAGTTTCTCCTCATCTCTGGTCATCAGCCTTTTAAGGCTAATAATTTTACAGCCCCTTCGACCAAGCACCCAGAACCAGGCTCAATATGAGAGCTCACCACCTTTTGTTAAAATGAGGATGGTCCCAGAAGTCCCACCTGCGCCAGCACTCATCGAATCAGGTGGGTGCTGTCCCTGCTACACCCGCCTCCTACCCGGTCCCTCTTTTGTTTTACAGCATCTGGGCCAAGATGGCCATTGGTGTCACGCAGTGCTAAAAGATCCAGAAAAAGTCTTTCATTTCCTCACTGCTGCCAACAGGTGACTGAGAGTAAATAGTTTGAAAATGCCATAAAATCTTAAAAGCTATGGCTTTGTCAGCAATATTTTTGTGAGACAAATCCTTTTTTTTAAAAACCACTCATTTATAAAAAAAAAATACTGATGTTATATGAACAGAAGGAATTTGGAATGAGGAAAGTATTTCAGCTCTCTGAGGTTGCTTTGTTACTTAGGGTCAAAATACATTCGGACCATTTTCACCTCCATTTGCTTCTTTCTTGGCATCAAGCCCGTGTGCCGTTTATTGAATAATTATCCTATCCCTTATTTTTTGAAAGCTTTACTTGAGCCCACATGTTGCAAGTTCTCACCTATTTCCATGATTTAACAATACCGAGGGGTCGGTTTTGACCAATGGTGGACGGACGGTATCCTCCCCTTCCGACGATGAAGAGACGGCCACGACTTTGAGGCCCTGACCTCAGGCACATGAAACCGGCTTGCTGCGGGACTCCAAACAAGCGTCCGATGCAAGCTTGCTGGATTAAAGCTGGCCAATATCAGGCTGCCCCCAGCTGGCAGCAAGGCATGTGCGGGGGAAGTGGAGTGTGGTCGTGATCTCAGAGCGGGGTTCCCGGGGCAGCAGTGGACCTCGTTATTTTTGTCGGGCCTAGTGGAGCAATCCTGCTCCTCCTGACCCCACAAAATTAATTTCAAACTTACGTTTGCTGGGCCTCTTCAATTCTATCGCCTGTGGAACTGATGGGAGAGTGCATGACACACATTCTGATCAGTTCTCTCCTAAAATGCAATCACCTCTTTGCATATTTAAAGAGGCCTAGCACTTGTTTCAGGCAGGCACTTATAGGGGGCAGGCAGATAGTGGGGTTAATGGGGCAGTCAGGATATGCACCTTGTTAACAGGGTGGTAAGTCCTAAAAACATCAGCTTTCCCGAGTGTAAATTGGCCCCTAACTGTGTAGCAATCACTGCTCAAGTTATGTTTAGCTTGGCACTCATAGGAACATAGGAACATTCAGCCCCTCGAGCCTGCTTCGCCATTTGATAAGATCATGGCCGATCTGTGATCTAACTCCATATACCTGCCTTTGGCCCATATCCCTTAATACCTTTGGTTGCCAAAAAGCTATCTATCTCATTTAGCAATTGAGCCAGCATCAATTGCCATTTGCGGAAGAGAGTTCCAAACTTCTACCACCCTTTGTGTGTAGAAATGTTTTCTAATCTCACTCCTGAAAGGTCTGGCTCTAATTTTTAGACTGTGCCCCCTACTCCTAGAATCCCCAACCAGTGGAAATAGTTTCTCTCTATCCACCCTATCTGTTCCCCTTAATATCTTATAAACTTCGATCAGATCACCCCTTAACCTTCGAAACTCAAGAGAATACAACCCCAATTTGTATAATCTCTCCTCGTAACTTAACCCTTGAAGTCCGGGTATCATTCTAGTAAACCTACGCTGCACTCCCTCCAAGGCCAATATGTCGTTCCGAAGGTGCGGTGCCCAGAACTGCTCACAGTACTCCAGGTGCGGTCTAACCAGGGTTTTGTACAGCTGCAGCATAATTGACAGTGCCCAGTGAGTCTGTGTTAACAGCAGCCCTAATCCACCAAATAGACATCTTTGTTAGAAAGGCCATCAGACCAAAGAAACAGATAGCTCTTCCAGGGAGCTGCTTAAACCGCCAAGGAAGTGGAAAACTTGGGCACATACGCCAATTCATCGTGGTGCTAATATTACCGTATACTTACTGCACTCAGTGATTTGTTACCATCTGCAATAACGTCACAGCTATGTTAATTAATGTGTTGATACTTTCCACATTGATTTAAACCCAACTGCAATGGATTAGTATACAATAACTTAATGAAATCAATTATTTGGAGTAGACCTGACAAAACTAAGCAAGACTGGTATTTTTCACAATTTGAGGTGTCACTAAACACATTCTATAAGTTACATTTGAAGAGAGCATTAATACTTCTCACTCTGTTATGTAACCCATATATTTTCTGCCAAATGTGAAACTGCTGTAAACAATACAATTATAGAGATTAATTGGTATTCACTTTGAAGGAATCCACAATACATTTTCAGTGGACTGAGTAATGTGCAATTTTTATTTTTTTAAACTGATTACATTATGTTATACACTTGATTTAAAGGAATACTGATAAAATTATATATACTTAAATTGTGTTGCATTCAAAATATTTAAACTAATTAATTAGCATATGGCAAACCACATTCTGCAACCATATATTAAAGGCCCAGAAGATAAATGAGTACCTCATGTGACAATGATTTAGAAGCTGAAAATTCAGGATGCAGAAGCATGCCATAGCGTTTGTTTTATGTGTTGTGTTCTGAATGGGTATTTGGTTTCCAACATTGCGGGAAAGGGACTGAAAGTAGAAGATGATAATGATTTATTTATTGAACAAACCTTTAATGGGAAAGTTAAGTATATTGTAAAATGAAAATCTAGTAGTTAAGTTTGTTACTAATTCATAAAATATGTTAAGCACTCGAGGTGCAACCTCGTGAGTAATAATCACTGGAAGGATACAAAGAACGTCCACAGGTCCAGCAGCTGAATGAAGCGGTACATTTGCCACTTTGGTGCTTGAGGTTGTTCCCACAATCCTGCCAGGGTCGTCTCCCCTCAGTTATGTGAAGGACGAAACAGTCTGGTCAGTAGATTGCAGATTGCGTAAATTAACTGCTTGCTCAGCTTTAGTTTTGGACTCCTCAGAAACATTGTTTAAGGGAATAAGTCACACCTTGTAACTTTAATGATTTTTTTTGTGGCTATTTGGAAGATTCCTGTTACATTACTGCCGATATAGTCATGTCACAAAAGGTTGGGCATCTCCACGTTGTGTACTTCAATGAAATGGATGGAAGAGAATGGTCGAGTAATTGATTTTTTAAAAAAAAGCTTTTGTTGTTGTGTGTGTCCAATCAGATTTGTCTGGTAGTCCAGTGTCTGAAGGAGGATTGTCCTGTGTGGGTGTATGAAGGTTCTTTCTACAGTGATTTGTATGAACTAAATATATCTACAATAAATAATTGAACAACTTCTCCTTTGACTCTACTCACTTCCTCCAAATAAAAGGTGTCGCTATGGGAACCTGTATGGGTCCCAGCTATGCCTGCCTTTTCATGGGATACGTGGAACATTATTTGTTCCAGTCCTGCTCAGGACCCCTCCCTCACCTCTTTTTTTTCCAGTGCATTGATGGTGCTGTTTCCTGCTCACGCCCCAAACTGGAAAATTTCATCAACTTTGATTCCAATTTGCACCCCTCCCTCTCCTTCACATGGTCAATCTCCGACTCTTCCCTTCCCTTCCTCGACTTCTCTATCTCCATTTCTGGGGATAGGCTGTCAACCAATATCTACTATAAGTCCACTGACTCCCACAGCTACCTTGATTACACTTCCTCCCATCCCGCTTCCTGTAAGGACTCTATTCCATTCTCCCAGTTTCTCCGTGTCCGTCACATCTGTTCTGACGATGCCACCTTCCACACCAGTGCTTCCGATAGGTCTTTTTTCCTCAATCAAGGATTCCCCTCCACTATGGTTAACAGGTTCTACAACCATGTCAGCCCCATTTCCCACATTTCTGCTCATATCTCCTTATCTGTGTTTGTGTGCGTGGGTGGCTGTCTATTTGTGTGCGTGGCTGTCTGTTTGTGTGTGGGTGCGGGTGGGTGTCTCTGTGGGTGTGGATGTTTGCATGTGGGACAAGTACAGGATCTGGTTTACCTATAATGCCCTCTCTGGACAATAGCTCACTGGCGCCATCTGTCTAGGCCCAACATGAAGAATAGACAATTTTGCAAGGTAGTGGAATGCTGCAGGTGACTGTGCAACTATTCTTTTGCATCCAAAAAGAATGGAAACCACTGGGTCCCACGGAGGAGTCCCCAAACCCCGACATGTTTTGGAGGTGCTATCGCACTGATTTCAATACTTGAAGGTTAGTATCTCTGGTCTTGTGCTTGAGATGTGAATCTTTGTTGGCTTGTTCAGAGTTTTTAAATTCAGCTTATGTCAACCAAGAAAATAGCCCTTTAACCTCTGATTCAAAAGTGAAGTAATTAACTTTTCAAACAGCAGGGGTCTTCATGTGCAGGCGCAATCTTTAAACATTTGGCTTTGTTTTCAAGCTCTGCTTCCAAGCAAAGATTAGGCTATTTCTCAGCTTCCATTTTTCCCTGCGTATTAATGTTTACAATCCCAGTGGGCCTCTATGCAAGGCTGAATATTGTTGACAATCGCTCAAGTTTCTAGACCATCAAATGTACTGCAAGTGCAGATTAGATTCACGGTGAGATTTCGCAGTCCAAGTGTTGATGGGGAAACACCTTGATGGAAGGCAGCAGGAACACATTGAGCCACAGCAGAGAACTGCAGGGTCATGAGGCTCCACGGTTGCCATAGCAACTTTACAGTCCACATGCAATAGCAGTCTCAGGCCTGAAAGTATGTTACATGTTGATAAATGATAATTAAATCTGATCCGTGTAACTTGCCCAGAGGAAAAGACAAAAAAAAAATAATCATTCTTACACAGTAATGTCCTGCCCATTGGTTTTGATCTGCACCTTTTGGTTACTTTATTTTGAATATAGGTGAGATTGAATTAATTTCTGGTTTTACAGATGTACTTAATGTAAAATGGGTTGGTAGGTTAGATTTTTATTCTCTATACTTTTCATATCTCTTGTTTTTAGTACATTGCTCTGGAAGCAGCCATTTTGCTGTACACTGCTGCATTAAAGAAGTAACTGAAACTCTGTATCAGTCACAGTTTTTGTGTTTTAACACCCAATATTCTATCAGGTTCATTGTCACTAGTCACTCCAGTAAGTGATCCTTAAGTCCCTTATGATCCAGAATGCTGCCCAATATCTAGGTTAATGACAGCATGACCCAGGGATCATAACCGAGAACCGTTACTCCATACCCCGTATAAAAATATATCACATGCCACCATGTGAATTGTCCTTTCTTTATGAACAGTGGACTGGATAAACACCCTCACCAATTTAAGGTGTGGGGTTCAAAGCAATAAGCGTTTTTTTTTTACATAACCTCGATGAACAAACAGCATACCATTTAACAGTGGGACATATATTTCCCTGGACTCCTCGATTTATATAAAACAGCAAAGAAGCAATTACATTTTTTTCCAAGCATAGTCCTGAAAATGCTCTCAATTTCTGCCCTCCCTACATGTAAATTTGACCATCCAGCCATCCTTCTCCAATGGCAGGAGATATACATCACAAGCCCTCCAGCAAAATGACACAGCACACTGGTTAAGCTGGCCCAGACTTTTAAACTACAGAGAGTGTCTTGGCTGTTGGCCATAAATTTCAGACACCTACCCTAGATGGCCTGTGGGCTGCCATTATAATTCTGAGAGATGAACTCTCTGCCCACTGAGCGGTCAATCATAGTGGTCTCCAGCCAGTAAAGGCCCTACCTTTTTGCTATTAGTCTCAGAAAAATCACTACTCCAGGTTGAGGCCTATCCTATGAACTGTGCCCAAGAGGTTGCTCGTAGTCTGGATGACTGGCTACGACACTTGGTGAATTGAATAGAATGATGTCTTAAGCAGCAAGATGTCCCAATTGTACTTCTGAGGGCAACTGAACTTAATTGAGCAGCATTGTGGAGAATTCTGTGTCTCTGGATAACTATGTAAATGCATGATGTGGAGATGCCGGTGATGGACTGGGGTTGACAATTGTAAACAATTTTACAACACCAAGTTATAGTCCAGCAATTTTATTTTAAATTCACAAGCTTTCGGAGGCTACCTCCTTCCTCAGGTGAACGATGTGGAAAAAAATTCGTTCACCTGAGGAAGGAGGTAGCCTCCGAAAGCTTGTGAATTTAAAATAAAATTGCTGGACTATAACTTGGTGTTGTAAAATTGTTTACAATATGTAAATGAAAATCCAGGACATCCCTGCAGAGTGAGAGCAGTAGACAGACCACCCATGTAATTCACTAAATTAAGCTAATTTCCTCACCTGCACCATAAGGGAAAATAAAGATTTAAAAGATTTGAAAACAGAACGAATGCCATTTAGATATCATGCACTGTTCTCATATTGTTCTATGCCGGGGAAGTCAGAAAGTAAAAGCTTTTATTTATACAGTGCCTTCTCACATTGTCAGTACATCCCAAAATGTTTTTCACACCCAAT
Source organism: Heptranchias perlo (assembly GCF_035084215.1). Lineage (NCBI taxonomy): Eukaryota > Metazoa > Chordata > Chondrichthyes > Hexanchiformes > Hexanchidae > Heptranchias > Heptranchias perlo. The sequence goes on along the minus strand of NC_090357.1, from coordinate 14,960,844 downwards.
TAATTGCTTCAAAGTGTAATGTAGTCACTATTATTATGTAAGCAAATACAACAGATAATTTGCTGCATACAGCAAGATTCCTCAAACAGTCAATTAAATGAATGATCAATTAACCTGTTGTTTGAGGGAGGGAGGAATGTTGGCCATTCCCTGCTCTTGTTTGAATAGTGCTATGGCTCATTTGCATTCACCTGAACCACCAAACAAATCCTTTGGTTAATGTCTCATCTGAAAGGCTACACCTCCAATAATGCAGTACACCCTCAGTACTTCACTGAAGTGTCAGCCTCAATTGTGTACTCAAGTATTGGAGCAGGATTGCAATGCACAACATACTGATCCAGAAGCAACAGTACTACCTGTTGAGCCAAGCTAACACTTCAACGGTGGTATAGTATTTCTGCTCTGCAACCACCAAATGATAATGACACCAACCCTACTCTGAGGCCTGTAAGTTCCTTTATATTTATAAAAAGCCCATTAGAGTAATTCCTGCACTCTATATACATGCAGATGTGACCATCAAACCATCCCTCCCCATTGGGAGGAGATATAAATCACTAGCCCTATAATTAATAGGGGGAAGGTGAATAAAATGCAGTTTTGTTTGGTCACCTGTACAATTTTGTGGCATCACTCATTGTAGCCAAATAAAGTTAGGAACCTTACAGCAGTTCTTACCAATCAAGACAATGTCTTCATTAATATCTTGAATTTGTCACTAATGCACACATTGCAGCCAACAATATTTCAACAAGGTAATAAAGGATTCTCCTGCAATAGAAATATGATCAAGCCATTAGCCAAAACATTTGTGAGCATGTAGAAGGAGGGTTTTATTTAGTAACCTCTGCAGATTTAAGGTCCATTCCTATTATGCAATGTGATCTTGTTCTGAGTTTTTATGGAAATTGTATTTTGAGTGAGGTGCTGTTTAATCCCACTTTTTAAATGAAACTTTGGCAAATGAGACATGCTGGATTTTATTTTAATTAGTAAGTTTGAGGTGGTGCATTCTTTTGATATTGTTTGGTCTGTTCTCTGATGTGGTAACTGCTTGTACTCAGATTAGTGCAGAACCCAATATCTTTCCTATTTATAATAAGAAATCAGAGGCAACATGACTTACCAACACATTACCTTCTCAGTGACTTTATTGGTGGCTTTGGACTCAGGTCAATGAGGCCTGACAAACATGATAAAATATTAATAAAACAACAATATGTGCTGTGGCAATAATAGTCAGACACTCTGATCGTGTGTGATTAAATCAGGCCATTGCTTCATATTGCCACACTAATGCTAATCACCGCTGATGCAACAGCCATTAATTCTTCAAAAGCAAAATACTGCGGATGCTGGAAATCTGAAATAAAAACAGAAAATGCTGGAGAAGCTCAGCAAGTCAGGCAGCATCTGTGGAGAAAGAAACAGAGATAACGTTTCAGGTCAAAGACCTTTCGTCAGAACTGGAAGATATTTTTTTTAAAAGTTAAAGATTTTAAACAAATTCAGAGCCGGGGAGGGGAGCAAAGAACAAAAGGGGAGGTCTGTGATAGCGTAGAGGGCACGAGTGATTAAATGACAAAAGGGATGATGGTGCAAGGCAAGGAAGGAGGTAATGGGACAGGTTAAGAAACAAAAGATTGATCAGGAGTAGCTGTAAATGGCAGCAGCAGAATCATTACCAGCACTTGCTGACCAAAAAAATGGGAACAATGGTTGTGATCTGAAGTTATTGAAATCAATGTTGAGTCCAGAAGGTTGTAAAGTGCCTAAATGTTGCCTTCCTTGCCTTGCACCATCATCCCTTTTGTCATTTAATCACTCTTGCCCTCTACCTTATCACAGACCTCCCCTTTTGTTTTTTCCTCCCCTTTCCCTGGCTCTATACTTGCTCATCCATTAATTCTTGCCTGTAGTTTATGTTTTGTGGTTAAATGCTTGTTGTGCCCTAGTAAAAATGTCCTGAAATATAACCTTCATAATCCCAGGGTAGAAACTGTAAAAACTCTGCTACCCATTAATACATTTTCTAATAATTATTCAATGTCTAAATCTGTTTATTAATTAAGCAGTTGCCTTCTGAGAATTCCAAATATTTTCACACCAAATTCCAGCTATTACAAGATGTATTCTTGCATGATATCTAATTTAAACAATAGGTTTATAATAACTTGCATTTATATAGCACCTTTAAAATAGTAAAATGTCCCACGGAGCTTCACGGGTGTTATCAAACAAAATTTGACACTGAGCCATATCAGGAGATATCAGAATAGGTGACCAACAGCTTGGTCCAAGAGATCGATTTTAAGGAGCATCATAAAGGAGGAGAGAGAGGCTGAGAGGTTTAGGGAGGGAATTCCAGAGGTTAGGGCCTAGGCAGTTGAAGCCATGGCCTCCAATGGCGGAACGATTAAAATCGGAGATGCGCAAGAGGCCAGAATTGGAGGAGCCTATAAATCTGAGGGTTGTAGGAGGTTACAGAGATAGGGAGGGACGAGGGCCACGGAGGATTGGAAAAAAAGGATGAGAATTTTTAAAATGATGCGTTCCCAGACCAGGAGCCACTGTAGGTCAGTGAGCACAGGGGTGATTGGTGAACGGGATTTGGTGTGAGTTAGGCAGCAGAGGTTTGGATGAGCTCAAGTTTACGGAGGGTGCAGGATGGGAGGCCGGCCAGGAGAGCATTGGAATCATCGAGTCTAGAGGTAACAAAGTTAAATGGCTGCTCAGTTCCTTGAGGAGTGTTAAAGGATCATTTTTGTAGGTGCGTAATGTTTGGCTGCTAGGTCTTTAGATGCCGCCAACAAAATTACATTCTCAGAAACCTCAGTTTCAAAAACTTGAGCTCTCACAATTCCATTAACGGTTCATTAATCTCAGTGAAGTAATATTTTGCTCATTTTTGTTTTCAATAATGTTATGTTTTTCAGCATATTCATAAATCTCAACGAAGGAATAATGATATAAACTGCACACTTTGTCATTGTTGTAACCGTTTGCAATAGTCATTTCTAGTATCATAGTAGGTGCAGCACAGGAGGAGGCCATTCAGCCCCATCGTGCTTTTGCCAGCACTTTGAAAGAGCTATCCAATTAGTCCCATTCCCTAGCTCTTCCTCCAAAGCCCTGTAATTTTTTCCCCTTCAAGTATTTATCCAATTCCCTTTTGAAAGTTATTATTGAATCTGCTTCCACCACCTTTTCAAGCAGTGCATTCCAGATCAACTCGCTGTGTAAAAAGATGTTTTCCCATGTCACCTCTGGTTCTTTTGCCGATCACTGTAAATCTGTGTTCCCTTCTTACCGACCAATCTGCCACTGGAAACGTTTTCTCCTTATTTACTCTATCAAAACCCTTCATGATTTTGAACACCTCTATCAAATCTTTCCTTAACCTTCTGTGTTCTAAGGAGAACATCTCCAGCTTCTCCAATCTTTTCACATAACTGAATTCCCTCATCCCCGGTACCATTCCAGTCAATCTCTTCTGCACTCTCTCCTAAGGCCTTGACATCTTTCATAAAATATGGTGCCCAGAATTGAACACAATATTCCAGCTGCGGCCTAACCAGTGTTTTGTAAAGATTTAGCATAACATCCTTGCTTTTGTACTCTATACCTCAATTAATAAAGCCCAGGATCCCAAATGCTTTTTTAACAGCCTTCTCAACTTGGCCTGCTACCTTCAAAGATTTGTGTATGTGCACCCCCAGGTCTCTCTGTTCCCCTTAAAATTGTATCATTTAGTTTATATTGCCTCTCCTCATTCTTAACAAAATGCATCACTTCACACTTCTCTGCATTAAAATTCATCTGCCATGCGTCTGCCCATTTCACTAGCCTGTCTATGTCCTCCTGCAGGCTGTTACTGTCCTCCACATTGTTTACTGAATTTCCAAGTTTTGTGTCATCTGCAAACTTTTTGAAATTATGCCCTCTATACCCAAGTCCAGGTCATTAATATATATCAAAAAGAGCAGTGATGCTAATACTGGCCCCTGGGGAACACCACTGTATAGTTCCCTCCAGTCTAAAAAAACAACCGTTCGCCACTACTCTCTGCTTTCTGCCCCCTAGCCAATTTTATATCCATGCTGCTACTGTCCCTTTTAATCCCATGGGTTTTAATTTTGCTAACAAGTCGATTATGTGGTACTTTATCAAATGCTTTTTGAAAGTCCATATATACAACATCAACTGCACTACCCTCATCAACCCCCTCCGTTATTTCATCAAAGAACTCAATTAAATTAGTCAAACACGATTTTCCTTTAACAAATCTGTGCTGACTTTCATTTGTTAGCCCATACTTTTCCAAATGGCAATTTATTTTGTCCTGGATTATTGTTTCCAGAAGTTTCCCCACCGTTGACATTAGACTGACTGGCCTGTAATTGCCGGGTTTATCGCTCTCTCCTTTTTTGAACAGGGGTGTAACATTTGCAATCCTCCAGTCTTCCGGCACCATTCCCATATCTAAGGAGGATTGAAAGATTGTGGCCAGAGCCTCCACAATTTCCACCTTTTACTTCCCTCAGTAACCTAGGATGCATCCCATCTGGACTGGGTGGCTTTTTTCCACTTTAAGTACTGCCAATCTTTTAAGTACCTCCTTTATCTATTTTTATCCTATCCAATGTTGCTACCACCTCTTCCTTTACTGCTACAATGGCAGAATCCTCTTCTCTAGTGGAGACAAATGCAAAGTATTCATTTAGTGCCTCAGCCATGGCCTTTGCCTGCACAAGAAGGTCTCTTTTTTTTGTCCCTAATCGGTCCACACTTCCTTTGATTACCCTTTTACTATTTGTGTTTATAAAAGACCTTCGGGTTCCCTTTTATGTTAGCCACTAATCTATTCTCATACTCTTTCTCTGCCCCTCTTATTCTCTTTTTTAGATCTCCTCTGTGCTTTCTGTATTCAGCCTGGTTCTCTACTGTGTTATGAACCTTACATTCATCATAAGCCTCCTTTTTCTGTTTCAGAATGTTACATAGAAAATCCAGTGAATGTGACGGTACGTGCCATCAATTAAGAGAAAAATATTTCTTGATCTTTTCTGCGATAGAAAACCAGATCTAGCTCCAAGCTGGAACATGAAAAAAAGCGAACTGATGGATTCTCTGGAGGACACACTGAGGTGCCATCTCTTATGCTAATGAAATCTTTTCAACTATAGCAGCAGTTCTTCTTTTCTTTGACTACTGGGTACGATTAGCTTTAAATACAGAGTAAACAAGTTACAAGACCATGAATGGCAACAATGTTTTTTTTATTTGTTTGCAGTTTCCACACAAAACCATTGAAATGATTTTCTGGCACGGCAGATAATTCTAAATAATACATTGATTCAAGGGCCTCACTGCAGTTTTGAGCTGATCTGCCAAAAGGTGGCACCTGAGATCATGGACTGGGTGCGATTTTGTGCAGGGGGGAGGGTCAGCGCAGATCATTTCCGCAGCAGCTAAGAAATAATTGTAATGCAGCGTGACAACAGAGCATAAATTGTAGAGTCAGAACACAGTCTTCTCATTTTAATGCAGTAACATGGGCTGACATTACAAGTTGCAATGCATTTTCATTCATGCTAAACGATAGAGAATGAATTAACCATTTGCAGCCACTTAAGGCTCAATGCTTTTCTTTAGTGCAATAGTGCAGGGAATGAATGTACATTTAATCAACTTTGAATATTTACACAGTAAGGATGATCTGGAATTTCCCTGATCGCACTCACGCAGAAAAGCACGCTGACATTTACACTGATCTTGCCGACGGGAACTTGAGTTGAAATTTCCTGCGGAGCTCATTTGTCTATTCCAGAATACAAAATGCGGCATAAAACAAGCCGCAGTGGGAGTTGTAGTGAGTGCGCAGCTGTTTTCTGCCATGGTGACTCACTCTCTGAGCTTCTTGCCTCTGCTTTCTCTTCCACCATTATGCAGAACTGGGGTGGGCATTCCACCGGCTTTGGCTTCTGAACGTGTGGGGACAAACATTTCGAGTGCACTGAGACTGGTCGAGCGCAGGGCAGGTCTTGGGGAAAAGAAAATCACCATCAAACTCCAGAAATCTCAGCCACGCTGTTATCAGGTGACTCTGGGCCGTGCTGTGCCTCAATGTTTGGGCGTAAATCTACAGCAGTGCATTACTGATGTAAATGCAGGAAATTAACATGAGAGGTTTTCAGCGGATGTATTGAGGAAATTCCTACATCCCAATGTTTATTTAAAACCTATTTTGATCTTCCAGCTGTCTGACTGTCTCTGTGCAATGCAAGTTACAGTCAACTCCACCTCAATGAATAGCTAATAAATTAATATTGTCTATCAACTAATGTTTCTTTAATATACAATATAATAAATAGAATAGAAATGTGTAGGGGCTGATTTTAACCCTCCCAGGGCGGGAACGGTGCAGGAGGAGGGTTAAGATGGCGAAGTGTGTTTGCATCCCATTCCCATCCTTCACCATTTTTGCCTGAAGGCCACCTGCTCCAGAGGAACAGGGACCTGACTTAAATGGCAGAGTCGCATCCCACTGATGTCATTGGGATGCTCACAGCATTTTAACCACGGGCCTGCAAAATCTGACTGCAGAAAGGATCCTGGCCACACGGAGGCCCAGGTAAATGTTTTTCCATTTAAATTGTTAACGGTTTCTTGTGGGCCGAGAGGAGCTGGAGTGCTCCCTCCTAGCCCCACAAGGATACCCTGGACCTCCCCTGTCCCAGACATCCCCCCCCCCCCCCCATCGAATATTTACTGAACCCCCCCCCCACCTCCCCATCACCCCACATCCTTTCTATTCCCACCCTGAATTAAAATCGGCCCTATAGTGAGGGAAATGTATATAGAGTGAATCTATTCCTATAAGGCGGTAAACTGTTGGTGACAATTTCATCACCTGTCGGGGGTTTTCAGTTATTAGGACTTTCCAGTGAAATAGTAATACTAACTTTACAATTAAACGTCTGCTTACAAAAGTCAAAGTTGTAAGTGACAGCACAATCTGTGAGGTTCCACAGCAGAACCACCATGTGAAACGTGGCCCGTGGTATTGTGCACAGAATTGCTGGATCAATATATAATGTTGTTGTAAGCATGGATGTCTGACTTAAGCTGTAGCAACCAGTGGTGCTCAGGTCTTAATTTTCAAGGGGCCAGCTACCTCATTGCAATATTATAGAGGATACATTTTTAAATGGGAATAGTCAATTTTGTTCAATCTTAGTGGCTTTGGGCTTTCGATGTCAAAGAACTGTAATATTCGACCACTGGGCAAATATAGTTCTGAAAAACATGAATCTTGCTAAATGTGACATGTATGATTGAGTGTGGTACTATTTTACCAGTTTTTCCATGCATCCTTACCATCTGATTGTTTCAGCATAGATTAAATGTGATTTCAAATTGGACGATGCTTGTAACTAAGGAGAGCTTGGAATCCCTAATGGAAGATAGTTATATTGGAAACATCAATGCCAAGCTTTACTGGCAGAGTTACTAACTTACTGGGGGGGGAAATTGGTCTTCGGTGATAGTGCAAAACGGGCAATAGGAATCGGCAGCTCGTTTCTCATCTCACCCAATTTTCTTTTCCATTGATTTCAAAATCATACGAGAGTAAAATGGGCTGTCGATTCGCGATCAGACTTTTAGTGCTAGCACGAAAACCAATTACACCCCCGCTGTTCTCGGGGCTGAAAATAACATGCCATTTGTCAGTTTACTATTCAAATCTATCTATCCAGTGATTCAGTTCACTACTTGTTCTTAAAGTGGGAATAAAAACATACTGGAGGGGATGGAGTTGTCAACAAAAAGGACATCAGTTTGATGGACTCACACAGGATGTAGATGAAGATAAGGAACAAGAATGGGGCTTATCATATTTTCACGAGGACCCTGTGTGTAGTTATTGTGATAAGAGAATGTTCATTTTCATGACTAGGTATGTGTGTGGTTTGAGGATAACATATACCCAATTTAGAGATTTGCTTTGCATTAACACTGGGATAATTACCTTTATCAAATGCTCTGCAAATGATAAAGAGCTATTGCTCCAACTTCATGTTGATGATTGAAAGAATTATTCTACATATGGGACATGAGACTGAATAACATCACAAGTTCACAACTTTTCTCTTAAACTATATGATTGGAAAACAGATTTTGTAATTGCAAAGGTTTCTCCTTCACTGAGATCTCCAATTGCTTGGGTACAATTATCAATTGACAGTGGTCTGTAAATATGTGAGTCTATTCCTATCTTTTGAAATATCTACAAAATATCTTGCTTTCTATTAATATGGGATAACATTGGTAAATGTGGACTGTTGAAATAAATGAGCTAACAGAGCACCTGGTTACTCAGATAGGGTTCCAAAAAAGAAATCCCTATACCTTCGGTTTACAAAGTTACTTGAGTTTGGATTTAAGTTTTCAATGACTATCATGTTCAACATTCTCACCTTTCCACAAGGATGTGATATCTGAACCTGTCCATCTCAAGAAAAGGAATAGTCTGATCAGGTTCAATGTACAACATGGTTTTGATTATCTTCTAGTAGTCCCTTGGTGCCTGCCTGAGAATTGCACAGTTCAGAGCTGATCTCAGGGCTCTATCTCTGGTGAGCTGATGGAGAATCTTTTTGTATTGGGATTTAGCACAGAGACTTTCAGGCTTTTCCATCCTCTTGGTTGTATGAGTTTTCCTATCTACAACCATGAGGTCAAGAATCTACAAAACATAGTTTTCTGATTAATAGTATGTTTAGCTAGACTGGACTTCTACTTTTAAACAAACAAACTAATAGGCCAAGGCTTAAATGAGCCTTTCAACTATTTTCTCTCATAAGCACCATTGCTGTTGATCTTTCCTTCAGTCTTCTACTCACTGCCTTCTCTCTAGATATTTCTCACTTTCATCCGTGCTTTAAAATGTCAATGCCAGAAGGATTTATTCTTCAACTGGGTGCGTACGTGCCACAGTGTAATGATCTGCTCTCTTCTACAAACAGCAACAAGCAAAATCCATATATCAAGAAATGAATGACCGGATCTAAAAATATTACATAAAATAAATCAAATCTAATATAATTAGATTATCCCAACATAAATGGCTAACTTTTTTTAACATTTGGAGACACACTCATCGTGTGTTGAAATGTTATCATTTCAACAAGAACCAGTCTACAGACACACATACACATGTACAATTAATGACGCTCTGAATCAATCTCCATTATTGGAATCTCAAGAGAACGTGTCTGCCTGAAGGTCTCCCAATCTGATGAAAGAAAGCACTTAAGCACACAAACTGGATGGTGGTTTTTGCAGGGAGGGAGTGGCAGAGAAAATCTTTTTTTGCAATGGAAAATAATGGTAATGCAGCATGACAACTTAGCAGAAATTATAGAGTCAGAGCACAGTTTGGTCTTCGTTATGACAGGCTGCAGTAACGTAGACTGACATTAGAAGCAGTAGTGCACTTTCAGCTGTAATACTTGATCAAGAATAAATTAACCATTTACTGGCACTGAGATCAACAGTGTTCTTCATTGCAAAAAAAAACACTGCACAAAAATGGTTTGGTATTTAATCTGCTGTAAAGATTAACTCTTTGAGTACCAGAAATATGCCTGCACCAAAGGTTACAAAATAAAACTTTATTTAATTTATTAAATGTCATTAATGAGGAGGAACTGAGGTACTATCATGGTCTTGAGGGCAGGAGCATGTTAAAAACGTGAAGCTTTTCCAATGGTTTATTGGGTAAAGATACTGCCTAATGTAGCACTAAGAAGTATAGACCAGAAAGTCTTAAGTTTGGTACTTTGGGGCCCATGCTAGTGTAAGTCAGTTCTACATGGTTAAGAGCTCACCAGATTGGTAATGTGTTGATAGCATTCTATTTTTGTAAGTCAGCTAATTGCATAATTATTCACAACTTCAGTTGCAGATCTGGATTGATGCAGAGTGTACACTATTCATGGGAGTAGAAAATATGGAGACATAAATAATTCAGGGCTTTGGAAAGGAGGAAAAGGCATCTCAATCCATTAGTAGCCTTTGCCAAAATTGAAGAGCAGAGTGCTCAGAGGTGACGAGCAAAAATGAAGGAAAAAGATATCCGAAACAAAAGGAAAAGAATCCCAAAGAGTAGAAATGAGTTTGCAGGCATGCAACAGTGTAGCTTAGTATGTGACCCCATATTTGATGGCCGATGAATTACAGGTGGTCGCATGGAGGGTGGCCCTGTTTGTCACCGCATGGCACCATTCCCATGCATTATGACATGCCTGGAGGTGGAGGTAGGTTGGAGAACACAGCTGACTGTTACTGACACTGAATGCATCAGTGTGGGTGTCATCATGATCTGGTGTTGTACCTGTGTAAAAGCACGAAAAAGGCAGTGGAGGTGATATAACATCACTCCTACGTCATCTGAATATTTAATGAAGATCATACTTGTTTCAGGCAGAATCTTCCTGTGTTCACCTCCAGGCCCACCCAAAATGTGTCTCAGCTGCAAATGGATAGATGTGTTACAGATCTCCCTGCCCCCCTCCTCTTTTTCAGTCTGTTATCCCCTGAAATATGCGCACATGGGTTGTTGATGGCACACGAAGATGATCCCTGGTCTTTTCTGAACTGACTAATCTCAGCAAGGGCAGTAGTTGACCGAACGTAATTGGCCATAATGTTTTGATTTTAGGAGGCAAAAAAAATCAGCAAGGGACCTGATCTGAAAGTGTATTGGGTGAACATTGGGAAGAAATCCTATCAGCTATACGGTCAAATAACCTTTCAACACACACTGTCTAAGCTCACACATGAAGAATGGCCAATTAGACAAGGTACTGCAGGGCACCTGACACTGTGCCCTGGCAAAATTAATCACCTTCAAGAGTAAAGGGTAGAGAACGGGCAGAACAAAAGGCGACATAGAATTCTAAAGTGTGTTTCAACTCGTTCACTTCAACCTTTTGATTCTTGACTGATAAAAAAAAATAAAGTTAGCAACTGAGAAATGTATAGAATTTAAAAACATGAAACCATCTTCTACCTGCACAAAGTATATTCAGTCTCTTCAATCACTCTTTCTTTGCTTTGATTAAATATTTTATAGCCCTAATTATACAAAAGCAAATTAGTACTAATTTGTGATTTCTTGATAAGTAATTTCTCTCCTCTCCCTTTTGCAAAAAGCAAGGTCATCTATCAAATCACATGTGTTTTAGTCATTTTTTTTTATATCACACACGGCCGTACACCAGAGCACACAGGCATCATAAACTGGTGCCAATGTCTCCCAAATCAGGATATCAAGCATACTTACAATGGGATGGAACAGCTGACTTAGACACTTCAATTCTCTGAATTTAGAGCATTGTTTTCATAATGCCAATACTCAGTTCCCCTAATTTTGCCACAGCTGGGCAAATCATTCCACCAGAGGTTCTTCTTCGTGTCACTTCATTTGGATATTGCTGTCTTTCATAAACAGTACTCCCATCTGTCTATGTCTGCTCACTGCCTTCTCTCCAGATACTTCTTCTCTCATCTCTGCTTGTAAGTCATTGGTTACCACCTGCAGATCAGCTCATTCCACGGGTGCTTTTTTACAACTGCAATAAGCAAAATCATTATATCAAAATGTCTAAAAGGAATTAACACAAATCCTCCAAAATGTAATCAGATTACCTCAGTGCCAATGTGTGCCTTTCTTCAAAATTTTCAGCCATTTTGACCGTGTTGAAATGTTAACAAGAGCTAGTCTGCAGATTCTTATTAATGTTAATATTTGAAAAGCTCCATTGATACAATGTTTCCCAAAACGTTATTCCACATAGGTTTCAGCCAATTTGGCTAAAGATGGCTTCCAAAAATACACACTGGATGGCATCTGTACAGACATGGAGAAGATGAGATCATTTCTGCAGTGACAAAAAGGAATTGTAATGCCTAATGGCAACCAACAGAAATTGTAGAGTTAGAACAATGGGGTGATTTTAGGAGGCAATTGCGGGTGCGTTGGGGGCAGGGGGGCTTCGAAAATCGCGGGAATCCCGATCGGGTTCAAAAGCCGGCTCCAACCCGCCAACTTCCGAGTTTCCCAGGGACCCACCTGTGTGCGGCGGGCGACTCGAAAACGGAAGTCTCACCGGCAATTAAAGCCGGCGGGATGACAGTTAAAGAGCTGAATGTACCTCATTGAGGTACTTAAGGCACTTCACCTGTGACAGATTAAGTACTTAAAGATTTTTAGCTTACCTGGGCAGCTTGCCCACCGCTTCTGATTCACACCAGGTGAAACCAGACGTGAAGGGCCGGATCAGGGAACAAGAAACTAAATAAATTAAACAAAAAACCATGGAAGGAAGTGAAAACACTAAATGAACCTACCTTTGCACCCTGCTCCGATATCCGATGTCGCCCCCTCCCTGACGTCCCCATCTTTGCCCCCCCCTCCCCGACATCCCCCTCTCCGCCCCCCCCCCCCACATCCCCCTCTCCGCCCCCCCCCATCCCGCCCCCACAACGACATCCCCTAATCTTCCAGTCCATCGCCGGATCTTTTATTCTCCCCTACCCCGGATGACGTCTCGCTCTCTCTCTTTCTCACCCCCCACCCCGGCGTTGCAGCTCCTGACAGCAGCCAGTCTGTCAATCAGGCTAGCTGCCAGGCGCGAAACCTGGAGAGCACGTCCATCATCATCAATCAACATGCAATCGCGTTGGAAACGGTAAGTTTTGTTCATGCAGGTTTGCCACGCGCACCTTCACCACCTCCCCCACTGCCAACCTGCCACCATTGTAAAATCAAGCCCAATGTCTTTGAAAACTTTACAGGAGTAATGTTGTCAGTCTTGGCTTAGTGGTAGCACTCTTAACTCTGAGTCAGAAGATTGTGGGTCAAGTCCCACTCCAAAGACTTGAGCACATAACCTAGGCTGACACTTCGGTCTAAGTACTAACTAAGGGAGTGCTGCATTGTCAGAGATGCGGTCTTTTGGATGAGATGTTAAACCAAGGCCTTGGGCATCATTTTAGCACCCGCTATCGGGTGCGTTCCTGGCTGGGGGGGGGGCTCCGAAAATCGGGGAATCCCGGAGCAGGTCTGGATCCCGGCTCCAACCCGCCCACTTCCGGGTTCCCCACAGTCGCGCCGACGTGCGCGCGCAGCCCCCGCATGTGGGAATCCCGCAGGCAATTAAAGCCGGCGGGGTGCCAGTTGAAAGTATTTATTGTGCTATTTCAGGTCATTAACTGACCTGATTTAAGGGAATATGTGAGGAGGGGTGGGATTTTATAGACAACTGGGACTGTTTCCCATACTGGGGGAAATACTCCCAGTTGAAATGGATGTGTTGCAGCTGTCAGCCTGTGGCAGCTGCAAAGGTCCATTTGACAGGTGGGGCGGGGGGGAGACCCTCACTCATTGCAGGAGGCCACTCTGTCACTTGGGACAAAGTTTGGCCTCCACCACCCTCCTCCTGATAAGAAAATTCACCAACTTGCACACTTACCCCGGGGTCCAGAGACATGTACCTACCTTGCGGACCCCCTCAGATGTACATCTTCCGGATGGGGGCCGCCGTAGCTGCAGTCATGACCTCCTTGGAGGGCGAACAGCCTCGCCGGCCACGCCGTCCACCTCTGACACGTGGAGCTCCACAACACAGTGCTGTGACACATCCACCTGCACAGCAGAAGGGAGGGCTACCGCAGAGAGAGATGCTTCGCAGAGGGCACTACCCTCGCCACAGGGTCCACAGACCGAGGCTCAGCTTCCTGGACCTCTCTGAGCAGCAGTGCACACGGAGGCTCAGAGTCACTCGACATGTAGTCGTGGACATCTGCAGCCTCCTTCATGCCGAGCTGCTCCCCGCTGGCCCGAGCACCATCTTCTTACCTGTCGCTGTCAAAGTCACCACTGCCCTCAACAACTTCTCCGCATCATTCCAGGGTGCCACCGGGGACATCGCCGACGTCTCTCAGTCGTCTGCACAAAAGAGCCCTGCAAATACACCTATACCCACTCTGCAGTGACACAATGGGTGTCATCAGTTGTGGGTCTTCATTGTGATCCTTAGGAAAGGGCATTATTGCACAAACCAGACAAGATTCGCAAAGACGTGGCAATAGTGGTGCCAATATAATATGTAATGTGAGTTGGTCAGAAATTCAATATTAGTAAAAACCATGACAAACCCTCAAACACCCTTGTGCATCCCCTTCATGCTCATGACACGTTTGCCTTACGCTTCCTACTGCACATATGTGATGCATGCCCTGAGGCTGCAGCACAGGTAGTGGCAGGATGAGTGAGGCTGGCCGTGAAAGAGATGCATGAGAGGGTGGGTATGAGATAGAGCCATGAGATTGTATGAGGATTGGGTTGAGTGGTAGTGGCGGGATGAGTACTGGCGAGGTGAGTAAGTGCAGGTAAGATGAGGATGAGCTTTGAGTGGGTATGAGGGGTGATGTGACAGAGTAGTGTTGGCAGTGCAGAAGGAGATGTGGGTTGGGGGCGGTGATGTGGCAGATGGAGTAAGTGTACTCACTTTGGCTGACCTACTTAGGTCATTGGAGCGCCTCCTGCACTGTATGCAGGTGGGCGATATGTAGGTGGTGCAGGTGACCTCCTCTGCCACCTCGAGCCAGGCCTTCCTGGTGGCAGAGGCAGGCCGCTTCCTCCCGCCCGCCGGAGGGAAGATCTCTGTCCTCCCCCTCCTCCTCACCCCATCTAATGATACCTGGAGTGAGGCATCATTAAACTGGGAGCAGCCTTCCCCCTGGGCTGCTCCATGCTGTAATTTTTGCTATTTGTTGCAGCATCTGTCATTGGAGGACTGCCCCTTTAAATAGAGCTCCTCCAGCTGACAGAGCTTACTGCGCATGCGCAGTCCGCCCGATGCGCAGATCAGCAGTGGGGAACCCGGAAGACCAGGTAAGTGGATGCAATTAGGCTGCGATCGCGCGGGGGGCAGACTGATTTCACTGGGCGCGTTACCCACGCGCCCAATAACCCCCCCGCCGCGAACCTGCAGCCCTGGTAACATCGAGCCCCTTGTCTGCCTTCTCTGGTGGATGTAAATATCCTATGGCACTTTCAGAAGAGCAGAGAGTTCTCCTGACGTCCTGGCCAACATTTATCCCTCAACCAACACCAAAAGCATGACAAATTATCTGGTGAATTATCTCATTGCTGTTTGTGGGACTTTGCTATGTGCAAATTGGCTGCTATATTTGTCTAGATAACACACTTAAAAAAAAAAAATCACTTCATTAGTTGGGAAGAACTTTGGGACATCCTGAGGATAAGAAAGGTGCTACATAAATGTAAATTCTTTCCTTAATTTACACTAATTGGACAATTAATTCTTTACTGTATATCAATCAGTAACTTTAGCCCAACTTGGAGCTTGGACTCTTGGTATTCAGAATTCCCTTCGAAATTGAATTTATTTTTCCTGTTGTTTTATTGACAAGACCATTTGCCAAGGGCACTTGGTCCAAATGATGACTATTGCTTCCCCGATTGGAGGAGAGCAGGCACATTCACAATGGTGGGAGGAAAAATTCATCTTTTGCTTTTCCCTGCATTTAAAGCACTAATATAATGAGATCAAGAATTCATAAAACTTTGTTAGATTGGATCCTGTCAGACTTGAATCCTGTAAACTCTATAAAATATTATTGTAAACTCAGTGACGGTGGGATATGACACTATACTACAGTAATGCACCATTTCTGTCTCAAGTTTACGTCACACAATGGCAAATACTCCATTGGTATGCAGTAATGGAAGAAATTAGATGAGGATATTGGAGCTATCAGTGCCAATCTTCTCAACAGACCGTTTAGAACATGTATGATCATTCAACCTTATTTAATCTCCTGAGAGAGGAGACCAACCTATCGATAAAACTTTCAAGAACAAAAATCCTGTGAATTTCATTCCTGATTTACAAGGGCGATTGAGTAATTTTCTGGAAAGTTAAACTAATATTACAATTTATATTATTCAACCCTGACTGGCTGCATTACAGATAATACTTCCATAGTACTTACAGGATTGCAACCATCGAGTATGCGTTCATCATCTTATCCTTTCATGCCTCATTCGTGTTACCCAACCGATGCTCATCAAGCTCATTCTTGAAGGAATTAGTCAACATAACAGTAGCTTGTTTTGCCAGAGGTCCATGCCACATAGCTCCTGTGTTAGCACTCTGTGGGAACCTTTAAATGTTGTACTAGTGTCCTTTTGATATCATAGTTTAAGATAACCTGGTTACATTATCATTTTACGTACTTGGATCATTTACACTTTTATTGTCTTTTTCCAATGAACACGAGTCACCTTCAACATTTTTCTCTGTGTCCTCTCCAAATGTATTAATGTCCGTTTGAAGGTTGGGTATCTACATTGTATGCAATGAGGTAAATTTTCCACTTGCACAAAGTTTCTCTCACCAGTGATGTGACCTTAGATTGTGTAGTCCATGCTTCTCCGTCCAGCAATACTAATGGACAAAAATCCATGGGCCACATGTGTATGAATTTCTGATGTGTGCTTCTGCAGGTGAAGCTCTGTCAGGAGGATGCAAGTGGAAAATGTAACCTCGCCAATGAAATTATACAGGGTTAAAATAACCTCTTTCAACTGATCATATGTCCTCAGGATCCATCTGAATACTTGATTAGCCATGTTGATAAAATTCACATTGACTGGATATATTTCTTCACATGCAGAACATTTTCTTTCTCCCCCTTTTCTCTTGACATTCATGCATTTTGTACGAGTATGCCAATTAATCTGCACCAATGTGCATTCATTTACATTTATGCATTTTAAATTCCATTTGCCACTACCAATCCCATCTACTTAATTTCTACAATGCTTTCATTCTCCTGCACATCCTTGGTCTCTAGTGTGCAGCTTCTGGTTGTAAAGCAAATGCTCTTATTGCAGCCATTCATGCTTTCAGTTATTAAAGACTGGGAACATTTCCAGGACTACTTATAAAATAAAATCACCAGACTGTGTAAGGTACTAGGGACTATTTTTCATTTACACAATTTATCTGTAAAAATGAAAAACTCTCAATTGTTATTGGAATTTTTTTTTTTAACACTGCAACTCTATAAATTTTGTGTTAAAAACAAAAATGCTGGAAATACGCAGCGGGTCCATCAGCACCCGTGAAGAGAAAAGAAAGGTTACCTTATGTAGACCCCTCATCAGAACTGGAGACTGGAAGATAAATGAAGCTTTTAACAGAATGAAGAAAACAAAAAAAGAGGGAGAACTAGAGACAATGGAGTAGATTTGCCTCTTATGGTTGACCATTGAATAGTCATCCAGGCAGAGCACATAGAGGAAAATCAGACAGGGAAGATTGCACACCCATAACAGAGCCCACCTGACTTTCCATCCATTTAAATTAATGGACAGAAGCCCCATTCCAAGTGTGCAATTCGCCATCTGATTTTCCTCTGTGCTCTGTCCAGGCAAATATTTAACAGCTGAACGCAAAAAAGACAAATCTGCCCCAATGGATAGAAAAGCTGGAATGAGGTGAAAACTGGCAGCTGATGGGAGAGAAGAAACAACTGCAAATGACCATGTTGCATTCTGGTGGAAGCGTGGGGAGATTTATTTTTCTACTGAAATAATCTGAACGCCTCGGAGGAGCTTGGAAGAGCTACGCTGTTTCCAACAGCAAGGTGAATTTTTGACATCGTTCAGAGCATGACTAATAAATGTGCTGGCATGTGTGATGGTATGACACTCAGCAATAAGGTCCTGTGAACAGATAATTAGGAATTTAAGCCTGTAAATATTTACTTTTCACTTTTTGTCTTATATTGTCCAATTTATCTTCTCCTTTCTTCTGATAATGGGCAGTCACTGGGAGTCCAATCCTTGCAGTCTTCTGCCATCTTAAGTTGGTGTTTCTCATTCAGTTTTAACAAGATGTTAGTTCCTTACCAAACGTATGAGTTCTGAAAATTAGAATGTTTGTGTTTAGTTTGTCTGCGTCCATGATCTTTGCTGTCTAAGTTAATTAGAAAAGGACATGATGTACATTTAAAAAAACACTGGGAATCTTTCTGCTTTAGCTAGAATAGTTTTTAATGTAGATTTTCAACCAGTTTGGAAGAAAGATATATGCCCATTATTCTCCACCAAATCAGCTACCATAAGACGAAAAGTGTCACCTGTGGAAGATGAATTGTCTGTTCAGAAATGCGTTCGAATCATTAGCTATTGTCACCCTGACCAACAGAAGTGAGCCAAATGACTTATTTTACAGTGTACAGAAGCTGCTGGTCAAACAATAACACCTATTGAAAATAGCAGAAACCCTATTTCTTGGCACTGATAAAAGTGTTTGTAAAACAACTTATAAAATTACAAATTTATTTTTAATCACAAAAGCAAAACTGCCACCATTGAGCATTATCAGTAAGGTTGAAATATTTGTTGCAAACTGGTCAAGTAAGTTTCCAAAAGTTTGTTGGAGACCTGAGCAACATCAAAAATAGATCTGTGAGTTGCAATGAATCACTAGACAAATTATTTGCTTTTACATAAGAAGAGCTAGAATTCAAGGCACAAATATGCCAGAGAAGAACATTTTAATGTGGGCATGATGGAATATTCCATCTTGAGAAACAGGATTCCAATGATTCAGATCCCCATTAAGTTATGATACTGTACTCTATTACTTCATGTACTATGCAATCATCTATTATCTTTTTATTGTACATAAAGAAAGACTTGCATTTATATAGCGACTTTCACGACTTCAGGATGTCCCAAAGCGCTTTTTAGCCAATGAAGTACTTTTGAAGTGTAGCCATTGTTGTAATGTAGGAAACATGGCAGCCAATTTGCGCACAGCAAGGTCCCACAAACAGCAATGTAATAATGACCAGATAATCTGTTTTAATGAAAATTGTTAGGCCACAATTTTGGAGGGGGAGGTCTAATTTGCACACGAATACAGTACTTATTGTAAAACATGGACTGCAATGATGTATATGCAAGGTATTCAAAGCATAAATGACATCGGAACATCCATCTATTTCTGCAAACAAAGCATGCCTGTACCACCAGTGACCATCCACCAGTGCACAACTGGCAAAGTGATGTGAAATAACTACTTACATTTTGCAGCACTATTCATTCCACCGCTCAAACTGAAAACTCTCAAACTCAGTTTGTGATCTGACTTGAATCTTAAACTGAAATGGCTTGTTTACACATGCACAAAATACACTGGCACATAGAATGGTGTGCAGATGGATGAAATGAGAAACAGTTGAGCCGGCATGATTAACAATGACACACAACACATTCTTCACTGAAATAAAGGTATGAATCACAAAATACACCTGGCCAATTTGGTATGAAATTCACCCAAAATCTGTATCTTAAATTATGTACTAAGATCCTGTATACTTCAGTATCTTCCATGATTTACTGGTGAAGCAAGTGTTGTCACAGAATCTACATAGCACAAACCCAGGAGCTAATGATGCTTGAAAGGACAGATAAATTACTAATGGAAGAATTGTATCGTCAACAGTTAGGCAGTTAATAAGTGCATAACAGCCTACGTAGAATGTAAATGATAAAATGCTAAGAAAAGTAATATTTCAAAAATGTTAGGACATGCAGAGTTAACTCTTACTCTCCTGAGCGTGGGCTACCACTGTGTGTTGTGAGACATCTTGGCATTTCTACAGGCTGTGGGCTAAAAGTTCTGATGAAAAGGTTAATACTTATTTTAGATGAATGGTCCCAGAGACAGTCCTTGGTATCTGAATGCAGGTAATTGAAAGCCAAAAGGGCAGTAGCTCTGGAAGTATTGGACGAGGCACCAGTGTTGTCTCGAAATGCAGTCAAGTGAATTGGTTGTCAAAATAAGTTGTTTTTAGTTAAATTGCTCTGTTGATTTTAGGAAATAACCCAGCCCTCCCTCCAACCCCCTTCCTCTCACCAGCATCATTATTTTGATAAAGTTTCATTGGTGAATTGAACAGGGACCAGTGGCCTCTGTTTTCAGGCAAAACCTTCTGGGAAGTACCAGATATAATTTAAAAATACATTTTCAAAATCTCACTCTCTTATCACAGTTGTGGGACCGAGCACAGGTTTAGTATTCCAATTTTTGAGACCTGAGGAACGGGTTCAATAGCCCGAGCCATAAATTTGGAAAAAGGACAGCACCAGGGACAAAAATACTTTACTATAGTTCTCTCCAGCACAGAATATCTCAAACAAAAGGGAGTTTAAAGGTCAGTAAACATGGCTGTCGGTATGCAGAATAACTAATATTTATGTTATGTTATGTTCAATAGGTAAATGAAGACAAGTAACCAAGGATACATTTACCTTAGTCATTTGGTTAGGCAAAACATTCCCTCATAGCATTCTGAAGATATTTTAATAAATTTGATAGAAGCAGATAGACATGAAAGGCAACCTCGCAGCCAACATTAATAACAGCTAGATTCCCCAATTACGAGGTCGGGGGCCCTGGCTAATGATGATTATCATACATTAAAAAAGTATTCTGAATTGAAAATCTATCTTTACTCTCCAGGTTGTTTTATGTAATTGGTATATTATTGGGTCTGCCTTATTTCTTCTACTCAGCAATATTGTACTAATTATCTTTAGAGTTCACTCCCTCGTTTGATTTTCTGTTAAAATTTCTCAACCTACTCTTTTTTTATTATCTAGTGATCAAGTTCAGACACCAATCTCAATTGCCAATGATCAATTGTCAATTAGGAATGAATTATAGATTATGAGGCCTAGGTTTCAAATCACTCAGAACCTCTCACAGCTCCTGCTCTCAACCAGCAGAATGCACAGCCCTATATTAAACAGACAAATATACTTTGTTACCTGGCAACAGAGACAATCATAGATCTAATCTGGGGAAAGAGCAACACAGAATTAGGATATTCTGTTTTTTAAAAAATATGGGATTGTTCAATACTCTAATTGTATTTTAGAAGCAATATTGCCATTATTCACTTATATTTAGCTTTGTGCTAGGACCATATTCCTTCCCATAGCAACCTGCCTGCAGCTACTGTGCTTGCACTTGTAGGCTTGAAATGTGCCTGCACTTTCTTGGGTGTGGTGCAATCCCAATCTGTAGGAGGGTGCCATAGAGTGGCACAGAAGGGAACTCTCCTCACCCCACAGCCTGTGCAGAACCACCTCAACATCATCAGCCATCAACCAGGAGACCATGTGCTAGGCTGCTCCATTCTTTATCTGCAGACTTCTGCCTGCACCTAGGGCTCCTTTTACCTTCATTTTGGCCTGAAATGTCTTACTGCCTGACCCTTGAGCTTGTTGATGGGTTGAAATGCCCTTTAAAGCTCTCGAGAAGCTTTCTGAATTTTTGTCCCCCTTTTGTGACACTCCCTTTTAATTGTCTGCATCCATTTAAATTTCATTGACACACACTTTTCCTCTCCTGCTACTGATGTCACCCCTACACACTTCAGAATTTGTACTTGGAGGTGAGAATGATTATGCAAATGTACTTACACTAGAGAATTGAGTGCTATTTGCATTTGAAATGTAGACAGGCGTTAAAACAGTGTAAACCAAATTAGAAATGACTTAACCTGAAAATGAAATTTGGCCGCATTGTCTCAGCAGGAAAGTAACTCCACATAATATTAAAAGTTTGAAGACACTTATACCAAGAGTGGGCACAGCAAAGGCACATTTTACTAGTTGGGCCTCATTAGCATTCTGTCAGTGAGATAGATGGCCATGTTTTTGGATCATCTCATTAATCTGAACAGACAATCCCATACTTCAGTTGGAGGGTCGGGCATTTGGGGGTGGGGGAGCTGATTTTTTGTGAGGCCAGAAGGAGCATTAATGGCCCTCCAGGCCCCACTAAAATCATTTACAAACACCGTTTTTCACTTTTTCTGAGTGGCTTGCACATTGCTTCAGCAGCTCAACTTGAAGTACCAATGGGCAACGTATACTTCACTCACTGGCATTTCAAAATTGCATCAGAATCCAATGACGTCTTAGGACCCCGATTTACATGGGCTAATGAGGCTACTGCCTGTTTCCGGTGGTTACCTGGGCTTCCCATTTCAAGGCCGCCAATAAAATGATGGCGACTTGGAAGTCGGCAGGAATGGGGCAGTAAGTGCTGCCAAGTTCCCACTTGGCAGAAGGGACAAAAATTGGCCCCATTGAATGTAAATAAGGAAAAAGGGGCAACATACATGCTCCATGAATGATGCTGAAGTAGCTATGGGTGAAGTCAAAAGAGATCCAGGGATATTAGTGGATTTGGTACTTAACATGTCCAATCACTGTACAACAGCAACCAACAAAGCAAATAGAATAGTGAACTACATGGCCTGAACAGCACACAAGCTTTACTTGAACAGTACTGTGGTCCTGTCAGACCACACTGGAGTACTGCGTTCAGTTCTAGTCACTAAGACACAAGGATGATATTTAAGTTTTAGAGCCAGTGCAAAGAAGAACCACAAGACTAAAATCTATTTTCAGATGTCTCCACGTTGGAGAATGATGTGATTTTCAGTCTCAAAGATGTCAATGAGAAGGGACTCATTCCTAAGGGAATCAGGGGATGGGGAGTTGAGGTCGAAGATCAGCCATTGAATGGCGGAGCAGGCTCGAGGGGCCATGTGGCCTACTCCTGCTCCTATTTCTTATATTCTTATGTTCCTTGTAGAATCTGGGGTATTCTAACTTTAGTCTGGCAGGACATATGTGGCTTGCAACCCCTGGTAATCAGGCCTATGAAACCCCAACAACTCTGCTCCTGCCCGCAGTTATATTTCTTTCTCATCATGTTTCTCTTTCTTGAATTATGCAGGTTTAGAGATTCCTAATGACCTATTCTCATTGTTGCTCCCTCATTGGAGGATAAATCTTAAATCTATGTCAAGATTTGTTAGTATAGGCACCTTGAGAAATTTGCAAATTAATTGAGAACATTCATTAAAACTTTAATTAAGGTGCACAAGGCTTGCCGGTATGCATCTAGGTTACCCATAGGGACATTTCTCTGTGACATAGAAATACATGGTGCTCTTCTACACCATCGTAAATGGTGTAGAAAAGGCAAATCTGGAGACTTACTCAAGTACTCTGTGACAGCAGGACAACTGGAGGAGGGGAGACTGTTCAAATTAGCAAAAGGCAAATTTAGGATTGATATCAAGAAGTTCTTCACACGCAGAGTGGCCAATACATGGAATGGACATCCAGACAGGGTACTGGGGGCGAAATACCTGTAATTATTTAACAAACAGTTGGCCACTCTGATGCTGGGAACTGCACGTTAATTTTGAATGGATGAGCTAGGATGTTCCAAATAGTCTTCCTTATCCATATCTATTTCACAATCGTGTTAATGTATCAGTAACAGTGCTCACTTTCCAACTGAGAGGTTGCAGGTTTCTGGCATACCAATGCCTTGTCTGTGCTGAGTCCCAATGCATTTTAACAGACTGATCAATGACCTTAGATTGAGGGTTCCCTCCCAGTCGGGGAACACTTCAGCAGTCAAGGACATTCAACCACCGACCTTCGGGTAAGCGTACTCCAAGGCAGCCTTCGAGACACACGACAACGCAAAATCGTCGAGCAGAAATTGATAGCCAAGTTCCACACCCATGAGGACGGCCTCAACCGGGATCTTGGGTTTTTTTTAAATTTTTTTTATTCGTTCACAGGATGTGGGCGTCGCTGGCAAGGCCGGCATTTATTGCCCATCCCTAAGAGGGCAATTAAGAATCAACCACATTGCTGTGGGTCTGGAGTCACATATAGGCCAGACCGGGTAAGGATGGCAGGTTTCCTTCCCTAAAGGACATTAGTGAACCAGATGGGTTTTTACGACAATCCTTTCTTGTTGCCAACTTCAAAAGGAGTGCTAGATACAGCTGGAGGAAACAGAACCAGTTTATTGGAGACACAAGGGAAGCAGGTTAACACTCAGTATAGTCCAAGCCACATGCCATGCTGATGAATAGTATACTACTCCATGCTGAAAGAATTCTTAACAGTACACATAATTAGTCCTGTTTCAGGAGGCTCTTCTTAGTGCATTTTTAGTTATTGGCAGCTATTTTGTGTTAAAAGCTAGACATTACTGAATCTTAACACACAGCCTAGCTTGAAACTACATGTCTTAAATCAGCAACAGCCACAGAAAGTGTATGAGAGGAGGGAGAATGATAAGGGATGGAGGGGGCTTTGGAAATGGATAAAGAGAGGAGTCCTCAGTTCAGCATCGAGAGAAGAAATAGAAAACCCTTTTTAAAACTCTAACAACTTGTACCAATTGCTTCCCATGAAGCTGTTGTGGAAGTTGCTTATCAAATTCCATGAAGACAAAATTTCCAAAATGGTTTTTCCTATAGCTGTTCCTTCTCGATGTATTTCCACGGTAATAACTGGGGAGAGCTGAGGCAGGAGTAAGAAATCACACAACTACACTGCTAAAGCATTACCAGAACAATAGGCCTCTAATTGGCTTCTCAGACCCACTGTTGGCTGCAAAGCTTCTTAATTGTCTTGACCATCTACTTAATGAGCTATTTTATTGTATCTTTAGGAAATCAAGTTGTACATAAGAAATAGGAGCAGGAGTAGGCCGTACGGCCTCGAGTGCCTGCTCCGCCATTCATTCAGATCATGGCTGATCTTCGACCTCAACTCCACTTTCCCCTATATCCCTTCATTCCCCTAGAGTCCAAAAATCTATCTATCTCAGCCTTGAATATACTCAATGACTCAGTATCCACAGCCCTCTGGGGTAGAGAATTCCAAAGATTCACAACCCTCTGAGTGAAGAAATTCCTCCTCATCTCAGTCCTAAATGCCCGACCCCTTATCCTGTGACTATGTCTCCTAGTTCTAGACTCTCCAGCCAGGTGAAACAACCTCTCAGCATTTACCCTGGCAAGCCCGCTCAGAATCTTGTTTCAATGAGATCACTTCTCATTCTTCTAAACTCCAGGGAGTATAGGCCCATTTGTTCATTTGTGGAGCAGGCTCGAAGGGCCGAATGGCCTACTCCTGCTCCTATTTTCTATTCTACTCAACCTCCCCTGATAGGACAACCCCCTCATCCCAGGAATTAATCTAGTGAGCCTTCGTTGCACCACTTCCTTAGATAAGGAGACCTAAACTGTACGCAGTACTCCAGGTGAGGTCTCTTCAAAGCCCTATACAATTGCAGCAAGACTTCCTTACTCTTGTGCTCCAACCTGCTTGCAATAAAGCCTAACATGCCATTTGCCAATTGTCCACTTTGGGACTTAAAAGTTTTGTTTCTCAAGATCTTAAAGTTTATCTTTTCACTAAGTACTACACAGACAGTATGCAAGGTGTGCACATCATATGTTATGAGTTATGTGCAAGTTATACAGCAAGACATAAATTGTAGATACAGAACATGTGCATATTTTTTACACTTGGTGTACCCATCTGAGATATGAAAAAGCAACACCTGTTCATCCATCACCAACATAACTTGTACTGCTCTCAATCATCAGCTCCTCTGTTACAGTGGTGGCACAGCATACCTATATAATACTACAGAGACTGGTACTGAGGCATGCATAGGATATACAGTGTCACTTATCAGTAAATTGTTCTTTTTTACCAAGTAACTATGTCCCGATCCCAGCATAAATTTTCCCCTATTATCTTGTCAATCAGCACAATAAACATAGTCCATCCACCTCCAGATTTATAATAGAGATGGAGACAGATTTTAGTCAACTAATTGCTTCTGTGTAAAATTTGCTATTGATTTTGTCGAGATTGACTTGCTCAATGAACGCTTAAATGTGTTGCAATGGAAAGGTTTACTAAATTGCCTATTTTTTTTCCCCGCTCTAAAGAAATCATAACCAAAGCATAACAATTCTTGGTTTATTCATTTATCCATATTTGGCTGTGCTGCAGGTTGCTTGTTGCCATGTCCGCAGTCTGCACTAAGCCAACCTTCCAGCTGAAGAAAGCTGATGGGCAGCCGTATGGGGAAAGCAGGACAACCCTGGGTGAAATGTATTGAAAATAATTTAAATCTAACGAAGGCTGATTACAGTAGCAACCTGTCTACTTCGGTGAAATGAATTATTCACACATGCACTGATACAAGGACAAGGCCGCATGATGAAACAATGGAACCACTTCTCTCCATCAAGAATTTAAAAATCCACAAAGAAGTATGAATGATTAACCATAAATGGTATTCTTTCTTCCTGCCAGTTTTGGGCTTGCCAATGATCAGTTAGGCTTTCTAACTATCCCAAGCCATGGGGTAGATTTTCCAACTTGCCACCAAGGTATTAAACTGCTTTTGCAGGTCTAGAAACCGTCCGATTTCAATGGAAGTGACAGGTGGCCGATTCGCAGTTTACGCCCAGGCATCAAGCTGAGAATCTACCCCCATGACTCTTGCTGACATCATCACACTTTTGTGGTGTAAAATGACACTGCGCAAAATTAGCATACAAAAGTGTCACTGGGTTTGAATACTGATATCGCAGAGCATGATTTCACTTCCTTACTACTATATTAAAACAGAAACATTCCAAAAACAATACAAGAACTCAGGAAAAGTAAAGGATGCTAAATTTGATCACAATTATTACCATCTGTTTGATCTTTAAAAATGATAAAATGGTAAAATTCCTTCTCTGAGTATGCTCAAGCCAAAAGGCAGATATAGTTCTACAACATGGAACTGTCCTAAAGTTCCTGAGAGGATCCTTCACCTGCAGCATTGAGCACTGCAACTCTTGTTGCACCTGTGATAGTTCGACTTCTCAAACTCTATCCTTGCGTTCTCAGTCCAAGGAAAATTGACACATTAGCAATGGCAAAGAACTTTGCCTGTTTGATTCAGATTGCTCGAACACTTTCCCATTTAAAAAAAAACTTCTGGCTGTCTATAGCAGTCAATGAAATGAAGCAAGTAACGTCATAAATGCAGCAACATGCAATAGACAGCCGACTGTATTTAAGATGATTCTGTGGTTGTGCCTGAATGTTGATTTGTTTGTCTGGATTTCCTTGGTGTTTGATTAGCTACTTGTTATATCAATGTACTTCTGCCCAGTAGTTGTATCAGATGATCTTGGTTCTTCAATTCAGTAAAATCGTTGCAAGAAAGATCAAATGCGCCATTAACATTAGCTTTACTCTGTTTTGGACCACAATCCATACATCGATCCATATGAGAGAAAATGGAATAATAGAGAAAATGTAACCTTGAATAGTATAAAACTGCTTTAGGATACTCCCATCATGCATTATTGCTAGCACCAATTATGATATTTAGTCTTTCAATTATTTCAATGACTAGTCTAATCACTTAGTTCCCTAGAGCTGACCTATATGTAAATTGTCAGAGTTCAGTTTAAATCTATAGTAATCTGTAAATCAATTGTCAGCTTACTTATTCATCTAGTTATTGATATATGGGATGCGCCACTTAAGAGCATGTTGATTATCAGGTTTACAAACAATTTGATCTGTGTTTGTTTCTTCCCATTCATTTATACAGTCAAAGGGGACAGATAATAATTTTACCAACAGGCACAAAATTTTACCGTCGGCAATCAGGGCAATTTTTAGACATAGTTGTACTCCATTGCTCTCATCAAAAGTAGTTATGGGTGTGCATTAACACAAAGGTGGCAGCATAATTCAGAAGACTACTGAGCTCGCTGAAGGTCTGAGGTGTGACATCTCCTTCAGGGGGTCTTCTCACATCGGTTTGAGTTCACGCAGAGCACAGTATAACTCCTATTTAAGGTGCAAATTCTGCCTTTGATAGGCTAACATGGTGCAGAATGGTAATGGTCAAAGAACTAAAAGCATCAGTTTTGTCAATTATTAAAGGCAGAACCAATTAACTGAAGTAACTCCACATATTTCAATATTTTAAACACCAGCACAATAAGTTACATTTTGCCCAGATTGTATTACCACTGACAGACCTAAGTAAATACATTTCATTATGTTTTTTAATACATGACATAATTTCCAATATAAAATTACTGATTGCCATGAGTCATGGAAAATTCCAAAAACAGAGCACCAAGGATATTGAACAGGCAGTGGGGTTTCAATCTATAGATGGACGTCAAGTTCTGGTACAGAGGTGATAAGAGGGCACTGAATGTAGGCGTGGTAACACAAAGGCCAGGCTGTTTCTCTTGTGCGTTCCCCAGCTCACGGTTCTCTTATCATATATTTTAATGAACAGGAATATCGTAGGCTGGCATGTGCAGAGATTGAAAATTCCAGCCAAACTGTATAGTCAAAGAATCACATAGAACCTCATTGGTAAAATAAAAATTCTGTCTTGTATTTCAAAATAAATAAAGTGGAGTTGACTTTGTTACATTAAAAATCAACAATAAATGACACTTCTTTAAAATTAAGCTGTCACTGAAGATAACAACCTATGGAATTTACAAAGAAAGTATGATTGAAGAATGTGATAAATTTTGACTCTTTCTCTCTCAAATTATATGCATTTGTTTGACTTAGAGTTTATAATGAACTAGCTGCAGAGCGTTGGAAGGAGCTGTCACTCAAAGAATCCTCCAAAGGGTGCTATCTGCGTGTAGTGGAACATCAGGTCCACAAGGACAAGGTGTTGGACCCATAACCCCAGCTGACCCTCATCCAGAAGACTTGAGAGCTCTGAATTGCAAACTTGTAGGCCTAGAAACTGGTTTGGGCCCGACTTCGGGCTTGAACCTAACAGTGGTCACGGACTAAAACTGATGCGCAAGAAAACCACGCAAAATTGGTCCTCTTGCGTCATCGGCAGGCAATAGGTGTGTGATTGGCCTTCCAAGAGTCAGTCCAGCCCACAGTTTTAATGTTGAGTGAGATAGCACTTCCGCACTCCTGGCTCCACAATCGGGCAAGTAAAAGGAAAAGTTCTTACCTTTTTGCTGGCAGCTTCCTGCAGTCCCTTTAAAGATGCTGGTTTGGCTGTTTTTCACTTGAGAAAATTGACCGCAGCGCATGCTGCAGTCAGTCAGGAACCTATTTCATAAAAGGGCCTGAAATAAGCGATTTGCATTTGCAAAGGGCCTAACACCAGTTTCAGGCAGGTGCCTTGGGCCACAATGGGGCACCCTAATCAGGGCATGCTGCACTCCATATTGGATCCTTCAGTGCCTATGTTTTGCCTGAGGAGGATTGGTGTGGTAACCAGAGCCAATCTGTTCCACCACTGTACTCAGCCAAATTACATATTGTACCAGTGTATAACTGGATGGGACCAGATTGTATTGTCATTGTTGTTATGAGTGACTGCAGTATCTGACCAATGATCTCCTTATACATACTCTGGTGTGTGAGATGGGTGATGAAAGGGTAGCAGCTATCAACTATTGCTCATGTGTCTTCATATCTGTTTTGGTAGTGTCCAGCTTTTGTGGCACTATCTGGAAATGGCCCTATAGAGATCCTACCAGTGGTATGACATGCTTCTACATCTTAACAATATGATATAAGATGTTGACTGTGGCATCCTGGACCTCAGGGGTTGGAGTGTATGGTTTCTCACTTGAAGGATCTCCTTCACTTCTTCATCTTCATGATACTTTGTGATGGTGTTGGGTTCCTGGAGCATCTGGGTGTGGAAAACCCACCTGTGAGACATGAAAAATTATCATGAATAGACTTCGGAGCATGCATGATCTATAGGTATTTAGCTACAGTACTCTTCTTTTAGCTATAGTTGCAGGAAATCAGAAAGTAATAAATATGGATATAGGATGTCATATAAAAAGATTTACAATTATTAGCAAGCCTATTACAGACTATTTTGTGAACACTGTTCTAATATTGTAATTGTAACTTCAAAAGAAATAGGCTTATGATAATAACTAATATTTATTTATATTGCAAGTTTGCTACCAACAGCACTGGAAGAGGTTGCACACTCTACTGCCATCCTCACTAGAGGGCCATTTCTATTTTTTTGTTGTGTGCCATCTTGCCGTGAGCTACACAACGTAAGTCATCTATTTGTTTTCTGCAGTGTTTTACATTTCTTGCAACTGTTGAAACTTTATTGCATTTTTCTCAACAATGTTTGCCTGAGGATAAAATGAGGAACTCGGGAATAAAGCTGGACAGGGTGGCATAAGGTAGCTCCATCATAAGCCATATTGCTTGAGGCCCAAGGATTGCGTGTTTGGTGCAACAATTCAGTCTCACCAAAAAAAAAGTCTCCTGTGGCCCCTCTCCTTTATCACAGTTTCCCACCCTTCAACACCAGAATGCTAATGGTCAAGTCCATTTGCAATAGTTGAATGATCTTTGAGTGTTAGATGAATTCACCTGAACAATCTCAACGAAACCCTTGTTAAATGGTTTAATTTACTGTTGACAGTAAGTTAAGTAGCAGTGGTATGGAATAATTAGTGACTTGCTAAATGTACTTAGTTAATGCCATGTAAATATTTAAATGCCTCTACACCTGAGAGGCCAAGTATCTGCCCCGTAAATTTCTGATAAGAATAGGTTTATTGATGCAGCAGGGCACTGCGGTGATCTAAAATGAGTTTGCATTTCAGTGTTCTGCGATCATTACTATTAATTACTTATAGCCACATGAAACAAGCTTTAATGCTTTAATATTCCATTAATAAAAGATGTCCAGAGTTTGGTGCATCATCATCATCCTTCAGTGGGATGCATCGGTCTGCCTAGGATTTTACTCCACAAGGTGCCTGCCAAATTACTAATAAAGTTGAAAGTAGGTATGTTTTTCTTCAAAGTCAGTGAGAAGTAATTGCATGATGTTAGCATGTGGCTAATTGACAGGTTAAGCTTTCACAAATATCTTGCCCCCCCACCTCCAGTCCTAGGAGCCTTGAAGGATATGCCTATGCTTTCAACCAGAGATCTAGCTTTAGCTCTTGAGTTCAGTCATGCTAATCCCAATTCCTTCTTGCCACCTTTCATTAATCTCCACTAGGAATGTACGTTCAACTTTGGAAAAGCTACTGACTATCCACACTGTGTGTGGGATTATTTGGACCCTTGTTAAAGTGATACGGTATCTTCATTCGCCTGGAACTCACACTCCTTCAGGGTTATGATCTAGGCACACGAGGAATAAATGTAGAAGATTCCTCATCTCAAGACGTTTTTTCTAGTCCTTAACTTCCATCTGGCAGAAGGATACTCATGACCAAATGGACTTCTTAATTCTAGTGTCCATCAGTGATGTAGTTTTGTTGAAAACTACAAGGCAATGCTGATTGAAATCATCCTTTCAATTTCAATTACATTGCAATAGGCCTTTTTATATCCAGGATAACTAATGACCATTCAGACAAAAAGGTCACAGGATCAGAACCATCAATGGTATCAGTGAAGTCTATAACTTTCATATTTTCCTGACATAACTGATTTTTGTGGTCATTCAGCTTCAAATGATGCAGACCGGATGGTCTCCAATTACTTTACTGTTTCCAATCTTCCTGAGTAGAGATTCTGGATTCTGCTTCTCCCAATCTCTTAACCACCATCTCCAGTTTACTATTGATTTATTCAATGGCATGAAAGATACAATTGCGCTTCATTCCAACTGTCACCTTGGATGACACACACTTTCTTCAGTAGCTGTCAATATCAGGGGCATCAGAGAATGTTTTACAGATCAGTACTGATGTTTCTTTTATTAATTCTTTCAATACCTTAGAAATCTTTCTTGGCTGACACTTCCACTCTTTCTCTGTTTTCTGATGTTTGTATTTTATTTAAGTTATATGCTTAGTTAAGAACAAGGGGATTTGGCTCCCTCAATAGCTCAGTTGGTGAATAGACCATTGCAGTCCATATTGCCGGTTTCATATATAGAAAATATGATATCCCACAATATGTTTCATGTCTCTCTAGCAAATTTCTGACCAGTAATGAAACAACACTCTCTTGAATTTGTTGATACAATCAGGCCCCTAATGCCTCTCTTAGCACCCATTCTATTCATTCACCATGGTAGAGGTGCTGTATTTGACCTCATTGCCTGTGAATTAAGGGGAATGGGGGTTGCTCATAATTGCTATTCATTGAACGTTGTTGGAATTGAATCTGTGTGGAAGGTGGATGAAAACCGATCCAGTCTCAGCTGTGATGCTTGCAATGGTCAAATAGCTCACTGACCATGCACTGTCTATGTCTACACAAGAAGAATAGGCACATAGTAACAGTTTCAGGCAGGAGAAGACCTTCGGTCCATCTAGCCCACCTATCCACAATATTCCGTTAATGGATTTCTAATAACCCTGAATTCCATTTGTTGACCAGAACCTGTCTAGTTTCTTTGGGAGAGATACTGCAGGGCAGGTGTCCGAGGAATCCCATCCCAGCAAGGAGTCCAGAGAAGAAGGGAGAAAACTATTGGAGAAACAGGTGTCAGTGTAGGTTCTTTTTATTATAGAAATAAACAGCTGTAACAATGAGAGACAATGACAGTTTGTGTGTATTAGAAACAACTAAAAGGAATAAGCATTAAAAAATAAATATCTCAATTAGCTGTGAGAGTAACTGAAACATTCCAATCATTTAAATTTGTAAATCCAGCACTAATTGTCAATTTATTTTTTAAAAATTAGATTAGGAATAATGGAAAAATCATGAGCAACTTCTGTGCTAATTTTTAGAAATCAGATAATTCAGCGTGGTAATGAATTTAGCAATTCATGGGAAAAACTCTTCTCATTGTCATCTTGTCTCTGGCCCTGTGCACCAGGAAGCAATAATTGCATATTTACACGAGGAAATGTTTTGGGGAATTTGCTGATACATAAATAAGGCCTTTTTTGATTGGGAATGTGTGATGTCCATCTCTCAGGAAATAACTTCCAATTTTGTTAGATGGGCACTTGGAACATTAGATGTATATAACCCTTCAGTTTTCAGTTCACATCTGGGGTGCAATTCAGGAATTAATAACCCATAGAAACTACTGTGGTTTTAGATTCCTCTGTTGTGCAAAAGGTTTGAAATATAATATAGTGACACCGCAATCCGTAAGACCTGCTTGTTACTTCAGCCAGTTATAAAGGTTCATTGTCTTTGGTTAAATTAAACTTTGAAATATGCCTGAGAGACCCTTGTTTTCAATTTACTAGAAACCAACATTACATTGTCAGTAAAGTTACTCACTGTTTTCGTCGAAATAATAGTCAAGTATTGCATTTCCAGACATGTCATATCTGCAGAATTAATTCACACACACCTGTATGCACATCTGTACACTCGTTTGTGTGCATACCACACAAATCTGTGTATATACTTGCACTCCCATCTCAGCACACGTTCATATTTGTACGTACACCCACACTCCAATCTGTGGACATAACCACATCCCCCATCTGTGTGCATCTGTGGGAATGCCCATAAACACATCTGTGTGTATATTCATATACATAGCTATGTCCACATCCACATGCATGCTCACATAGTACTGCACAGTTGCAAAGCTTCTGAGTTAATTCTAAGCCAGGCTTCCACCCTTTTGGAGAAATGGTCAAATCTTATTACAAATGCATCAGGAACAACTTTATAGCTTCTCTTATCAAAGATTCATCTTCTGGAGCTTTCTTCCCATCTTCTGATCAGAATGGTGCTGAGATAAGGACCAAGAAATAAACATTGGATTGAAGAACAGGCTTGAAATAACAAAGTGTATAATAATGAGGTTTGCAGACTTGTCCAGCATTCCAGTCGCTCTGCCCTCCATCTGCACCACACATCAAGATCGACCCCACTGTGCTATAGATGCTCTAAAGTCATTCACATCTCCTGCCAGAAAAATATGTACAAGCAGATGAGTAAACTAACAGGGCAGATTTTCCTCTTCAGTATAAGAGTTTGGTGGAGCGGAATTATTATCACAAGATCGGGCACCAGCTGTTCATGAATATTTATCTATTAATGGATGGAAAATCATGGGCAAATTGTGATGAGTGCATTGGCACTGCCAAGCTCTTATGTCCTGTATATGTCTACACTATCTTCACTGCAACGTGCCACTCAATTTACACATACCTGTAGTTATACATTTTTAAGAAGCATCTATGCAGCTATAACTGTCACAGTTAGTTGGCATTATAACAACACCATGGAGTAAATTCCAATCACATGTGGGGGGAAAAAATGATCATCAGCAGTTTGTCAACGGTTACTCATGACTTCTAATACGTCAGCATGTCGGGAACGGACAATTGTTTGGTGGCATCTTCCAATCAATGACCTTACACTTTAATAACAATGTGGTAAAATACAGAGGAGGACTGATGTCACGCTTGATAATTGAAACACTGCTGTGCATGTATCAGAAGAGTTTGAGATGCAACAGTTCCTGTGAGTGAATCAATAGTAACTGACTGTCGCTATAAGGACACGTAGTATGTTGCAAACGAAATTGACTGGCAACATGTCTCATTTGCAAATCTTGTCCGTTTCATTCGGTTGTATTATTCCAGGCAACACTTCATGTGTAATCCAATGTTACCGACGACGTCACGAGAGGGTCGGAGGCCTGAGTGCTTCTTGTGTACTTCTTCCATTCTTTCTCCAGTTCTCGAAGCAATCTCAGATCAATCTTTAAGTTTGGATAGATCACAATGAGATTGTCAGAGCGCACAGAATCACAAAAGGAGAGTGGAGAAGGATGGAAATATGTGGCTCGGGCTCAATTCCTGCTTTTTAGGATTGCTCATATAAATTGCCTCATTATGGGCTGCACGTGTTATGCACTCACACATTTTATGGTCAGCTGTGCTGCTCACCATGCTACTCAGGATGAGTTTCTGATTGCTGCTGTCTGACTATCAAAGGCTCAAACCCATACTTGTCAGTTGACTAATGACCCAAGTGTGACTATCCTCTTTTGGGAAGGGTGAGCAGATTCTCTTTGGGGTCAGGATGGTTCCAAAATAATAGAGATGGTGACGGGAGATTGGGACTGGGTCAATCCTCCGTGGCTGAGCAGTGGTCCAGGGTGCTGATGATGATGATTGATCAGCCGGTCCGGCTCATAAATATGACTGAGAGGCAGAGCCTTTATCATTAACTGGAATAGATTCAGATAATGCTGCAAGACAATCCCATAACAGGTGGTCTTAGCTGTACAAACAGCAGGATTCTTAACAGTAACTCTGCGCTGGTAAGGTGTACAGTTTTATAATTGGTTAAACTCTGAATACACTTGGGGATCTCTAAAGCTTATCAACCCATGCCTGGGTATTCTGTATTGATGGAGGTGTGGTGTGTACCTGGGGTTGCGAGGGGGTTAGAACGCACAGGAAAGGGATAATATGTATGGGCAACAAGCGGGAAGCCTCGACCGCAAGCCATGTATATCAAGAAATCGCAGGCAGTGTGCCCATGGGCAGAGGGCAGGGCTCCATGTTGGTTGAGTATATTCGTAAAATCATCCTTGACTTTTCAGTTAATTGGAGACTCTTAAGCTTAGTGACGGATTTCTGTGCGTGTCAGACACCCAGCTGATTAAAACAAAAATAGGCAGCATCTAAAACACTGATCATATTGGGCGGGGCAGGGGAATTTCTCCTGTCTGTTATGTGATATGAAATCTTAAATCTGTTCTTCATAAAGGGGGTTACAATTTTGTTACACATGCGCAGAGAAAAAAAATCTCCCCCATGATTGTTTTTTGAGTCTTAATTCACAAGTGGAACCAATCACTAGTGCTAGTCAGATCAAATTGCATTATCTTAATTTGCTCCAGCTTTCACTCCAGATCTTACAGTCAGTTAAATTTCATCCCAAGCCTGCACACATACCCAGCTCCCTCTTAATAAATACACTGACGTCAAAAATCTACTCACTCAGAAGTAATGACACACATTATTTTGTTTCTATCCAAACACCTGCAAATAATGACACAAAAACGACTTCTTCCTCCAAAATCAATCCATCCTTGCTTGTTTGTGTGTGTCAGGTGGCTCTGCACCTGGCAGGTAATTTACAGAAGTATTTGCACTGTTGAACAGAAGGAAGATGGGGAAAGCAGCAGTGGCTCACGAAGGTCGATGGCCTCCCAGAGGAACTGGCACCATTTGATAGACAGGATGTGAGGGAGTATATTGAAAGATGTGACAATTTGCTCTGAATGGGACCAGCTGTTTTGTTTATTGCAACAGAACTTTTCAAGTCAGCACATTTATGTAAATAACATGATATACTCTCCTTCTGACTCAGGAGGTACATAAGCAGTCCAGTGTGGTGCTTAACCATGTAGATTAGGGAGGTCAAAGGTATGAGCCCTTATGTGCGCTGAGTTAGCAGATCTCAAGCCAGGGCAGTGACAAGAATGCTACAATTGGTCAAATTGCCCCCGGGGATAATAGACAAGCGCCCCCACTCCTGATTTCTATCCACTGATACTGCCAGAAAGTATTCGCATGTGTGGAAGTCAGTGTAGATGTGAAAGCAACTAAGAATTTGCTCAGTGTGTATACATAGCCCCTTAGGGAGCTATTAAATTGTTTAATACCTGTTAACTAATACAGTAGTGACCCTGACTTGAATCCAGGACTATATAATAGTACAAAGTAATTATGCAAATTGAAATTCTATTCTGTTCCAATTGGTTTGTTGCTCTTTGTTCACCAATAATAAACCAACTCAGTCAGTTAAAGGAAGACTTATTGCCTGCTGTTAAAAGCCTGAAAGTGCAGGAACATGGAACTGAGCTGCATTCAGAAAGTACAACAGTGTGGAACAAATTGGTTACAATTGCCCTGGTTCCAAGAAATCAATAATGCCAATTACTTCTTAGACGAAATTAAATCTACTTGATAAATAGGAAACATAGTCATTTTAGCTCCTTTTATATATAGCTGGATTTTTACATTAATGAAGAATTTGGAGATAAATGAGGAAATATCAGTAAATTCTGCAAGTTTCCAGTGTGGAACAGTGTAAATACATAATACAAATTGGCTGGGACAAAGGGAAAAGAGTGATTTGGGGGGAAGCAAAATATGGTAAAAGGAAAGGGACTTTAGAGGCTTTTGAAGTCCAGGAGGGTGATGACAAAGTAGAGGGAAGTCATTTCAAAGGGTGTACCATAGACCTGTAGGAATGGTCATCAGTGGTGAAGCCGAGGGAGTGGGAATGCGGATTCGGCTGTATGTTGGAGGAGAGATAGGTTCACACAAGTGTGTGCAACTGAGTGAAATCTCTGCGATAAGGTGGAGAGAGGCTGTAGAACGATTTGAAAATAGGGATGAGGATCTTAAACACAATTTGCTGGCCATGGGGAGGTTGTCTTCCGAATTTGTTAAAAACTGATAAATCCCCTGATCTTGATTGAAAAACGTACTATATTGCAAACCTAACAATCAATTTCAAAGGAAAACTCTTTCCTTTCTATTTTACTGACTGCATTTTTTTCAACTTGGTTCATTAAGCCTTTAATTGCGTACCTGGTAGAAGGCTGTGGTTGTAACAGAAAATTGGGCCATTCTAAAGATGATTGGATATTTCCTCTATAATTAACTCAATTGTTGTTTTTAGATACTGTGTGGAAACACTTTCTGTCCAAATAAACAGAGGACAGAAATCATGGAGTGTTGGAAAATAAACAAACTGATTTCTGGCAAAATCCATGTTATTGCCGAATGGAAATTAGGAGAAAATGTTACCAACAGCTGCATTATATTCCCATGTAAATATTGAGTGCATTTAGACTGCAAATTTAGCACTGTTGCAAAAAGGTTTCTGCTTCACAGTAATGCTAAAGTTGCAAAATTTCAAAGTCAGGTCTTAACCTTGGTCCAGAGTATGCAACTCCAGAGTTTCACACTACTTGGATTTGATACCTGATGCAGTATAACTCCAGTGTGGTGTCAAATCTGTGAGTGTTAATAGGCAATGGCCCGGAATTTGCTCTGAGCGGCGAACGAACTGCGCCCTTCGCTCATTAGATTTAAACTTGCCCACAAACGATCCACGGGCTTTAATGCAGGAACTTCCTCTAAAAGTGAGCTGCAAAAAATGCAGCGTCCTCTCCCGGGAATCTGAGAGATGTCTGAGTGGAGAAAGGATCGCTCTGTCCCCTCAACCAATCAGATTGAAGCATCCTTGACAAGCCATGCAGTGAGAACCAGGAAGTGCAAACTACAATAGTAAATTCAAAGTAAAATCAGTTAGAGAAAGCAAAATGAAGAGGGTAAGAAATATTGAATTAAGAGACAGAGATGAAAGAATTTTTTTTTTAAAAAAACTAAAAATTACCACTTTTTGAAATGTCCAGTGACAATTAAAATCGGAAGGAATGAGACTCCACATTTAAAAAAATTAATTTTCAGTGCTAGAGAGGTTGTTTGGCAGTCATTAAGACTTACCACGCCCTTAAAAGTTAGTTTAAAAAAAAAGTGTACCTTTCTCTGTAGATTAGTTTTCAGCTGGGCAGTGCAGCAAAATTCATTTCACTGATGAGCTGTCCTCCCCGTGCAGCTTTCTGTCGAGCAGGGCATCTGGTAGAGCAACTTCTGGATTTGCGTGTTTAACTGTGCATGTGCACTCGCCGGAAGTTGCTCTTCCATTTGCCCTTAAATAACGGCGAGTGCTGCTCGGCTCTCCACTATTTTTGGAGCAAATTCCGGGCCATTATGTTTGTGCCAGGGATAATGGTCAAATAAAAGTCTGGCAGCTGACTGCCACATTGCTGATAGTTTCATTGTGAATATTTGGCACGGATATTTCGGCAAAATTGTCTCTTAGTGGAAGATTATAGAGTAAGACAAAATAAACCCATACAAGGATTATAATTTAGACACAGTCCCATCATTCATTAATTTATAATCTTATAAATGATCATGAAAGGCTTTTAGATATATTTACTGGCAATAAAACCCATGTAAAAATCTCTAGGGGTTCTACCATAAAAGCTAGCATTAAAATTCCATTCACTATAAACATTTCTTGGACTGAAAATTCACATTACAATAGTACAGAATTCTTTATTTTCGAAGTACATCCTCATACAAAATTGGATTGTGAGCAGAGCAGCTAGAACTGGTCAGATCCTGCTTTCTTAGCCACAAAACAAAATTAAACCTAAAGTTAGCTCCACATGTCTGTCAACTAACAATTAAACATTTTTATCTAGATAAACAGTGAGTGGGTTTGACTATAAGTTTTATTTTTTTCCAGTGTTTGCCCCTTCATAAGGCGGTGGCTTGTTCTCGGGCTGGTTTTCTTGGCACCAGCAGCTCTCCAGTGATAAAGGGTTTTAAACCATAAGAAAAGTCAAGAATGAGAATAGGTAATTCTGCCATCTTTAACTTTTTCTGGCTTTCTGTTGTTTTCCTGCTTTCTGGTGTTTTATGTGGAATATTTTTGTTTAAACATTACGTGCAGACATCACTGAATGACATGGCTTGAAGGAGCTGTTGAGCTCATTGGTGTGAGGTAACTGAAGTAACACCCAGATTCCTTAAACCATCAAGTCTGCCTACTGATTATGGTGTCATGTCAGGTGTTCAAACCTGTTACCAGTCAGCGGTGCTATCTGTGACTGATCAACACCGAATGTTGGGCAGTGGTTAAGTAGCCTGACCATCTCCAGAAAGTGCCAATGGCTTTCAGCAGATGAGCACCTGAAGGAAGGGAATGGGACCCTTGATGGAGGAAATGCCTTCAAAAGGCAAATGACCTAATTCTTGAACTAGCCAACGGCATCCACAACCTGCAAACCGTGAGGCAGCTGCAGTACTGAACAAGGCAGTGAAAAAGCAACAATGCACGGTCCAAAACTCAACTTGTGGAGGACATGATGTGGAGATGCCGGTGATGGACTGGGGTTGACAATTGTAAACAATTTTACAACACCAAGTTATAGTCCAGCAATTTTATTTTAAATTCACAAGCTTTCGGAGGCTTCCTCCTTCCTCAGGTAAATGTTTACCTGTGGAGGACAGTCACAGAAGCTCTGTCAATAGTCAGAAAATGATGATGATGATTAGTGAAAAAACAGAAATGGACAAGAAAGAAAAGGGTATTAAGTTAATTAACATTCTTGATCAGTTTGATTCTAAAGGGGAAGCGAGTGATGGTGTATATTCTGCTTTAAGCCAATGATTTCCCCATCTTCTTTACAGCTGTAAAGATTCTGTCACAAAACTAATCTATCACCTAGCTAATACTTAAAGATCCAGTAGCTCCATGATTCTACTATTTCTTCAAATCCATGTGGATTGTATAATCATTGATTCAGTATTTGTGAGGTGTGAATCTTTAAACAAGGTCCATGATTAATTTGGTGTTGCATATTCATAATTCACTTAATTATGCATTAGTCATCTTATGCTCAAGTCTACAAAACAATATAACTTAGATATAATCCTTTTATATTTTACTGGTGAATAGTCCCAGCTGATGTGTATGATCCAGTCAGCTAAAATGTGGAATATTGTGCAGACGTTGACTACTTGTTTGACTTGTAGCTTGCTTTATGATAGGATTACCCGACAGTTTTGGCAGTTAAGGGAGATGATTTTTTTTTCCCTGTTTAACTGCTGTCTCCAAAAATGGTACTGTCTTGTACTGTGCAAGCTGCAATTGTTTACATTAGCTGGTGTAGTCGTCTGTTGGATCCTACACAGAGAGGCAAAAGATGGTACTCTTGAAGGGACTCGTTCTCCAGAAAATGTGCAGACAGCTCTTGCAGATCAGGTAATGGCTGCAATTAGCATCTCATTAGTAACATTCATACATTTACATTTGTAATACACAGTAGACTGCTTGGCCAATTTATCTACGGCATTCAAAGGAGGAAACGGATAATAATCAAGCTGATGTCGCCTGCCATTTTATCCCTGATGCTGTCAATATCCTTGCGATTCCGTGAGCCTCATTAAGACAAAACATTATGGTTAATTGAAGTCAATGAAAAACAGAAATACCTTGAATAAAAGTCAGGGTTTTCTATTGGAACAGATGTGATAGAATGTATAAGACAACAAAGTGATACCATTTAGCTGTTGTAAAGCAGGATTAAAATAAATAAACTATTTCCCAAACTCAGTAACTGTTTGTACAATATCTTGTGTTGCCAAATGAATGTGTGCCACTTAGAATTGTTGCTGTATTAAGGAATTTGCTTCCACCATCACACACCATTTAATATTCTGTACTGTTTTATAGCTTTTCCTTGACATTATTAGGTTTAGTAACTAGTGAAATGAACAGCAACATCTTATCACATTAATCAATGGGGCTGAACACTCAGAGCAAATCATCCACTTCATAAAAATGTTATTCTGCATAGAGAAGCCTAATCAGAATGAGACTTAAACTGCACTGTTGTCACTTGTAGAGAATCGCAGATTGCTACGACACTGTGACTCCCTACTTTCCAGCCTAAAGATCCGAAGAACACGATACCAGTCTCCTCATTTATGTCACACTGGAGGTTCTGGGCTTCAAAGCTGTCATGGCGTGATATTGGAGAACTGCCAGCAGGGGTACAAGCTCCATTATGAACAAGGCCAAAGGTAGACTCCGTTCACCCTTTACCAGAATCAGCAGGCACTTGCAGACATTTCTAAGAAACAGTCCGATTACGAGAACATGCCAAGAATGTTGACAAAGTCTACAAGCAAAAAAACCCACAATAACCGTTAATCTCAGTAGCTGCTAAACTAGGAGAGAAACCGGACTCACAGAGCAGATCTACAAAACTGGATTTAAAAAAATATAATTTTAGATTGTCTGTTGTACGTTGGTCAGAGGAAAATAAAATAAAATCCCTCATGATTGTGCTCTGTAAACTTTGATTAATTTCAGAAGGCATTTAAATGACATTCACATCCTTACTGGGCTGTTCTCCAATGGAACTGGCTGATCACCTCCCTCAGTGCGCTGTATATATTTTGCTCAAGAGCTGAGAGAGGATATGAAGGCCTCTATGGTAGTGTTCATGGATCCTATAATCCTGGCTGTTTTTTTTACCTCACATTCATTCTATAATGCCGGAGCACTTTTTTGACCTCTGCAAATTCCCGCTGCACTGCAATAATTTCCTGTAGTCCATTCTGTCAAATAATTCTTGCAGCAGCATAAGTAACCTGTCTCCCATATGGTGATTAAACGATATAGGCCTGTTGATCTTCACCTTATTTTGTGGGGCCTCCGCCTTCATGTCTGCCAAATAATTGTCTCCTTTTCACAGGAAGTCTACATTCTGTATTAAAATGAGTTCAGATATGTCTAAAGAGTAGTTTTGATGTTAAGTCTCTTTTCATAGAAGTGTCTAACTTACTTTAAAGACTAGCTAAATGATTAATAGTGATTTTTTTTTCAGGAAATGATTGCATTTGGATGATGTGCTAAAATTGGCTCAGCTTGGTGTGAAGGGTCAGTTCTTTCAGTACTTAAGGTTTAGCACTGCACAGCTCTGACTTATAATAATGATTAATATTTTTGAGGAGTTTGTTTTTCAAACTTCTCCC
Source organism: Heptranchias perlo (assembly GCF_035084215.1). Lineage (NCBI taxonomy): Eukaryota > Metazoa > Chordata > Chondrichthyes > Hexanchiformes > Hexanchidae > Heptranchias > Heptranchias perlo. The sequence continues at coordinate 14,918,241 of NC_090357.1, read as the reverse complement.
CTGAAACTAAAGTTTCAGCAAAACTGTAATGATGCCAAATTAACAGTTTGCTACCCATGGAAGGAATAGTTTTTTTTTTATTCGTTCATGGGATGTGGGCGTTGCTGGCAAGGCCAGCATTTATTGCCCATCCTTAATTGCCCTTGAGAAGGTAGCGGTATAAGATCAAGGATTTTCTTTGTATTCACTGGAATAAGAGAAACAGAGGTACAGTCTGCCTTTGAGTGAACCACATGACTTTAATCCATCAAGGAATTAAGATTATAATAAACCAAAAGTTTTACAAAAGCCATCAGAAACCCAAAATTATATTTCTAGCTTCAAACGATTAAGGATATCCAACTATCTTTATAATAAACAGGGTCATTAGTTGAACGTGACTGAATACGCTTTTTGTGACAATGCCTCCAAGGTTACTACATGGGATTCTGGAATTTTCCTGAATTTTGAGAATCACAGTCGCTGTTATTTTCAATTTGCTCTCAGGATGTGGACGATGTTGGTAAGGTTGTGTTTACTACCCATCCCTAATCATCCTGAGAATGTAATAGAGGCTCCTCTTCTTGAACCATTGCAGTCCTTGTGGTGATGATGCTCCCACAATGATGCTAGGTAGGGAATTCCAGGATAGTGACGATGAAGGAACAGTGATATATCTCTGAGTCAGGATGGTGTGCGACTCAGAAGGGAACTTGGAGGTGATGGTGTTTCTCAAACATTGCTGTTCATCCTTCTCTATGCTAAAGGTCATAAGAGAGGGAGGTGCTGCCAAACTAACCATGGTGAGTTGCTGTAGTGCATCTTCTAGATCGTACATACTACAGCTCTTGGAGGGAGTGGATATTGAATCTAGTGGCATGGGAGCCAATCAAGCAAACTGGTCTATCCTGGATGTTTTGAGTTTCTTGAGTGTTGTAGCTCGACCCATTCATGTATTGAGAATGCCATCACACCCCAGATTTGTACCTTGTAGATGGTGCAGAGGCTTTGAGGGGGTCAGTGGATGAGTCACTCGTCACAGGGTACCAAACCTCTGTTCTGCTTTTGTAGCCAAGGGGAGAGAATTTCAATGAGGGGCAACATTGGTCAGGATCAATCGTTCAAGGTAGAAGCGAGGGGTTTCTCAAACAGAGATCTTTAAATTCTGATTTCTGCAGGTAGGAAACGATTTTTAAAGCATTTTTTTTAATGTTTCTTTTGCCATTCTACCTACAGACACCTGCACTTGCTTTTGACTGATTTTCATATGGTCACACCACTGGCAAATTTTCAGACCGCCTCAGTCCCCTCATCCCCAACCCACAGTCAGGGCTTCTCGGGTGCAGGTATGGCATTCCCTGTGCACACCTATTCTTGTGCTTTCCACTTTGAGGAAATTCTAGGCCATGGTGTTGATGTGGCTGGTCCAGTTAACCTTCTGGTCAGGGGTCACCCCAAGATGTTCATGGTAGGAGACTCCGTGATGTAGGTGCTATTGGAGGCCAGGGAGGGATCACTGTGATTTCTCTTGTTCAAGATGGTCATTCCCTGGCACTTATATGGTGTGAATGTTTATCTGCTACTTAACTCCAAGCCTGCTGTAGGCTGTCATGGGTTGCTTCAATATCAGAGGACTTGTGAATGGAGCTAAACACTGGAATCATCCAAGAAAAGCTCCTTATGATGGAAAGAATGTCAATGATTAAGCAGCTGAAGATGGTTGGGCTAAGGTTGCTTTCCTGAGAAGCTGTGATGTCCAAGGGATGCAATGATTGGTGCCTGACAACAACATTTATATAGCGCCTTGAACAACAACCACATCTTTGTGTCAGCTTTGGCTCCAGCCATTGGAGGATTTTCTCCATGAACCCCATTGTCCTCAGTTTTTCTGGAGCTTCTTAGTGCCATACGTAGTCAAATGTTACCTGGATGGCGAGGGCAGTTGCTCTCATCTCTCTTCTGACATTCAGCTCTTGCGTTCATGTCTGGATCAAGGCTATGATGAGATCTGGAGCCAAGTGGTTCTGTCAGAAACTGAAGTATGTGTCAAGTGAGCAGGTTCTTGGTGAGTAGGTGTTGCTTGATGGCACTAGTCACCCGTTCCTTGTCACCCGTTCTCCTCAACCATACCCATCCCCCATCCTCTGATTTTCACCCCCCTCCCTCCTGCTTCCCCTCACTCCCATCTTCTTTCCTACCCTTTCCCCTCCCTCTTGTGCCTGTGTTGCCTTCCCTCCCCATCATCCTGGTAACCCTGTGATCTTCATTCCTAATCCCCTTCCTGTCATCTCCATTCCATCTATGGCTACCTCTTTCCTCCCTTTCCTCACCATCCATTCCACTCATGTCCTGTGCTTCACCCCCACCATCAGAGTCACCTCCAACCCTGTTTCCCAGCATTAAGCTAAGAAAGCGTACCCTTTTTAAAGTGCTTATTGTGCACAATAAGCACTTTAAAAACAAATTGCTGGTATCCCAGCTTTGTACTGGGAAACCAAAGAGGAAGCAACAGGCCTTCCAAGCAGATCATGGTGATAAGGACAGATGCGAGAGGGTGCAGGGCAGGAAATTCCAAGGCCTGAGGCCCAAAGGGTGCAAGATGGCAACAGCTGAGGTTGAGCCCCAAGGTCCAAGATGACGGGGAGCAGGTCAGAAGAATGGGGAGTGACAGCTAAGGTCAAAGGCAATGCTGAGAATGGGCAGATAATGACAAGACCGGACCTTGATGGAAGGCTTGATACATCAAAAGTTGGTTCCCACAGTGCAACCTTGACCGGAGAGAGACTTGGGAGGCTGCAAAGGTAAGTAGGTAACAGTGCCACCTAACTTGGAAACCAAGTATGACATGTTAGAGGGTGGGGAATAATTAGATCAAGGTACATAGACGTAATTCAACCCTCATTCTCTCATTTTTATGATATGCTTTGCTTTTATATTAGTATTTATAGTTAAATAGCAAAACTTACAACAATGTGGGAAGCAGGGAAGTCGAGTTGGTTGGAGCACAGGAGTCTCTCTCCAATACAGGTTCAGGAATTGGGAAATAATTTAACACTGATACTGGTGGAGGGCGTCATTACAGAGGTATGACAAGTTTACATGGGCAGTTTCCATTATTACTGTGGACGTACCAACTTATAAGAAAAGTTGGCACAAAAGTGTGATTAAAAATATGGCAACACGAAGTAAAGTTTTCCAGACAGTGCATGCAGACATTTTAATATCTCACTGCCACTTCTTTTTGGAAAAAAAACCTCTTCATGTAGACACAATACAGCTGCCAGTTGAGAATATGTGGAGAATTATATCCACTATTGAAGGGAAGTGTCAGTCACATGGTTCAGAAATGGTCCTCTCAGACATCCACCAACACATACACATCCCACATACGCAGCCCCACACCCACACACACACACACACACACACACACCCACACACACACGTCTGCCTTGAGACAGAAGACATGCTCAGGGCATTGAAAGTATTTTAGATGTTATGTTAAGTGCACGATTTCCTGGTATCCTTCCAGCATCACCATCATCATTTGAAAGCTGTGAGTTGGCAGAGTTGTCATTCTGCCATTTTCCTGCACGCTGCTCAGAGGTGTCACAATTTAGCGGATCTTAGAACCCTCGGAGAGTATTGCTGCATGGAGCTAGTCAACATCAAGCAAAATCCATGGACTTTTTTATCTCTCCCTCCAGATACTCTGATATCATAGGATAATATTGTATCCCTTACAAGTCTCTCGGGAGTATCCTGGAGCACCTATGCCAGCTCCTGACGCCCAATGTTGCAGGCAAATCTCCAAACTGCACCACAGTGGTGCAATCACTTGGGTTGTTTCGCACAGCTGATCTAGGACACTCCTAGATAGATCACAAAACTTCGAAGGCAGAGAATTAAATAAATATAATCCTCATGAGAGTTCAGGCCCTATCCCCAAAAATACCCACATTCTGAGATGCCAAAAAGATAAGGACCTGTTTTTTGGTGGTGAAGTAGGGAGGGAAGGAAAAGGATTCTGTCACGTTATTAAATCTGCAAATCTGGGTATCGTTTCTCGCATGAAAAATGTTGATTTCTTAAAATATACTAAATATAGTAGAACAATCCTTTTCAGCAGATACATATAATTGTTCAGATAAAAGTATCAGCCAACAGGCAGCAAGGCTTAAATTTTCCCCAAACAAATGCACTCTTAAATGATTGCAGTGAACCTTACTGCTCACAGCAGCCCAGTTCAATGACAACGATACACTTGCCCACTTCCTTAATTTTACTTCTTGTAATTCTCCAGTTTTCCAGAAATTGATCTGAGTATCTTTTGAAGGTTTTAAAAAAAAAAATTGGCCTTTCTTTCTTTTTAAATTTGCCAAAATAAATCTCCCTGTCTTCCAATTCCCCCTGTCCCCACCATCCCAACTCTATCCCCAATTTTAAAAATCAATTTTCAATGTGCATTAGAGTGTGTGAGCGTGTGTGTGACTGTTGACATAGATTTATACCCATACTGTGAATTCATAGGTGAACAGCCAGATTTATCTCAGTAATGAAAGCTTCCAGTCTTACCTTTTACTTTTGTTATTCCATGCTGCAATCCTCCAATGCTGCTCGAACACATGCACACACACTCACGCTCGCACACTCTAACGTACATTCACATTCACACTCACCCTCGCACACATACATGCGCACACACTCTGATGCACGCTCACACACGCATACACTCACACACACTCCCCACAGCTGCTGATAACTTACGGCGCAGCTCTTGAGCGCAAAATTGCAAATCGCGCTTGATGTAATCATGTGGTTCAGAAACACATAGCTACATTTTCTATTAACATTGATGAGAGTTTGATTAATTTCCATGATGTGTACTTTTACACCCATTGCAGAAAGTCGAGAAGCACTAAAGAAAGCTAAGTTATGTTTTACCATAGAAATGGCATTGTAGAATCATAAATGTGAGGTAGCTTTGCACAATATTCTTTGAAAATTCGGTTAACGATCTTTGTTTGAATATAAATTTTGGAAAATCGCAGGAATAAAACACAGTCATGTTGTTTCTCCAAGAGCAGAGTAAGGTGCCAGCACAACTCAAAGTGTTTCTGATTATAAGAACATAAGAAACAGGAGCAGGAGTAGGCCACACAGCGCCTCGAGCCTGCTCCGCCATTCAGTAAGATTGTGGCTGATCTTCGACCTCAACTCCACTTTCCCGCCCAATCCCCATATCCCTTGATTCCCCGAGAGTCCAAAAATCTATCGATATCAGCCTTGAACAAAGACAATGACTGAGCATCCACAGCCCTCTGAGGTAGAGAATGCCAAAGATTCATAACCCTCTGAGTGAAAAAAATTCTCCTCATCTTAGTCCTAAATGGCTGACCCCTTATCCTGCGACTATGCCCTCTAGTTCTAGACTCTCCAGCCAGGGGAAACAACCTCTCAGCATTTACCCTGTCAAGCCCCCTCAGAATTTTATACGTTTCAATGAGATCACCTCTCTTCTAAACTCCAGTGGGTATAGGCCCATTCTACTCAATCTCTCCTCATAGGACAACCCTCTCATCCCAGGACAACCCTCTCATCCCAGGAATCAATCTAGATTATGGAGCACGCTTCACAGCACAGGCCTAATAATAGGTTGTGCTGGAAATGAGGATCGATGTGCAGTCGTGCCTGGAACAGAGTTAAGCCAGCAGCACTTGCACAAAGTCCAGCCCATGCTGAGCAAATAAAAAGATGATTTTAGAGTTAATTGTGTTGTGTGGCTTAACCCTTTCCAATTCTCTATCAAATTATTGTTAGCACTGGGGAATTGGAAAAGGAGGCTGAGGCTGGATTGGAGAGAGAGACACAGCCAGGAGTCGGCTTTCACTGCTTCATTAAACATCATACACAGCACAGAACAGCTGCATTGCCTGTGAAATGTATCACAAGACAAATCTACAGTCTCAAAATCATGGTGAAATTATTACAGTAGTTCAAAAAAGGAAAAATAGTAATTGGACATTGCAGTTATATAAAGCTTAATGAAATCCCTCCCAGTAGCTGCCAATCTAGTGCTGCACCAGCATTGCTTTTAGCTATGTTGGAAGGGAAGATTAATTCTGAAGAGTTTGCTGAACATCGCTACCTCCTCAAAACTCCCTGTGTGTCTGTTTATGCTTCCAGTAAAGATGCCACATCTGGTTTCCAGTCAGTGCACATCGTGTAAAGAGACCAACCAGCAGAAATCTGCTGTCAGTGTTTCCACTGCCAGACAGGTTCCAGGTTCAATCCTTATATTGCTTGTTGTCGATGATCATGAATCAGTTTTATATATGTATATTATATTTAAAACATGAAAGAATTCATCAGTAATTGACTGTAACAAAATGCAAGTGTTGTGTTTCCACTGGCAGGGATATTCAATACTAAGGAAAAGATGATTAAAAATTATCTCGCTGTGTGGATAGTTAAGTGAAAAACGCCAGTTTGAGCTGATTTGGTTAAGCAGCTGTATTACAAAACAATAACACACTGAAGAAATGCACATGTAATGCTCAGATGCTAATTTCACACTGATAGCCATGCATGATTTAAAAAGAACATTACAGACAGGAAGGAAAACACAGCAAACTGCGACAGCTTTCCCCTGACTGAAAAACAAGACAAAGCTTATAGTTCCTGAAATCACTTGCTTTATCTTTAATGAAATATTGTCTCTTTGCGAGCCCCGTTATTTATTTTACAATGTGCCACTTTGTTCCAACAGCTTATGTTAATGGGTTTTGTGTTTGTTGTTCTGCATTTTCATCCTTACATATCGAATGCTTTGTTATCACTTTGCTTATTTCATCCCAAGAGCAAATTCAAGGTCGTCCAATCCGTTACGTTTCTTGCTGCATCCCAAACCTCCGATTTAACGTATCATTCATCTGGGAAAATTCTATTTTTGTTGCTAATAGGCTGTGAAACTTATTTTCTCCCAATTGCACTTTTTTTTTAGGAGACCTAACAAAATTTGTATTTTTTTTCTGTACTCACTGACTAGCTAAAAAGAATTTAAAAATATTCCCCAGTCTCTTCTTTTATCCTAATATTTACCATTATTTATCAGCGCATGTGACAGGACACACGTTGCTATGCTTTTAGGCACAGACTGATTGTTGGAATCCATTAAGGTGAAGGATGAGAATACTGTAAAATGGAACATCGCCCATTTTGTACCTTGGGAAATTATTAAGCATCTCAAGGTCAGTGCTGAGCTCCTGTACAATTAAGGATGAGTGAGCAGACTGACGTGTTTTCAATGTGGAAAATATATACACTTTTTATTAAAATTTTTACCATAATTTTCCATTTCACCTGACATTTTAAAATTACTTTACTCCCCAGTTTCGCCCTGAGTGAGAGGGCAGGTAGCTAATGTGTTCCCAGGATGACTCACTCACTCTGTCTCTCTGCAAGGGATGCTCTGCCTCTACTTTATGCAATCTCCTGTTGGGAGTCACACTTAAGAGTACTGTGTACAGATCTGGTCTCCATATTACAAAAAAAGATATAGAGGCACTGGAGAAGGTGCAAAAAAGATTTACGAGGATGATACCAGAACTGAGCGGTTCTAGCTATCAGGAAAGACTGAACCAGCTGGGGCTCTTTTCTCTAGAAAAGAGAAGGCGGACAGGTGATCTAATAGACGTCTTTAAAATTATGAAGGGGTTTGATAGGGTAGACGTAGAGACAATGGGGGCAATTTTAACCCCCAAGGATGGGTGCGTTGAGGACGATGGGAAGGTAACAATTGTAAAATGTAAAATCCGATCCCAACTCCCTTCCAACCCGCCCACTTAGAATCATAGAAAGTTACGGCACAGAAGGAGGCCGTTCGACCCATTGTCCATGCTGGCTGAAAAAGAGCTGTCCAGCTGAATACCACTTTCCAGCACTTGGTCCGTAGCCCTGTAGGTTACGGCACTTCAAGTGCACATCCAAATAATTTTTAAATGAGTTGAGGGTTTCTGCCTCGACCGCTCTTCCAGTGAGTTCCAGACCCCATCACCCTCTGGGTGAATAAATTTCTCCTCAGCTTCCCTCTAATCGGTTTTAATGGAGGCGGGTCGGAGGGCAGGCAAGCAATCTGCTCTCAGGAGGCGGGTCAGTGGGCCTCCATTTTAATAGCTTTTTTATTTTTAATTCCTGGGGGCCGGGAATCCCGGGCCTTCTGATCCTCGCCACGTTAGAGGAGGCAAGAAGGCCTGGATCAACAGGTGAGTGTCTTTATTGCACTGCTTGTGGGCCAGAAGGGACAGGAGTGTTTCCTCCAGGCCCAACAAGCTTACCTGCCGTGATCCGACACATGCGATCGGCTGACCCCCGACTCCCTCCAATGTCCGACCTCCCTGGCTCCGACCTTCTCCCCCCCCCCCCCCCCACCACGATGTCACCGATCTCTCTTCCCCCCCCCCCCCCCCCCCACCCCACGATGTCCCCACTCCTCCCGATGTCCAAACCCTGCCCCGACGACTGAACCCCACTCCCTGATGTTTGGCCCCAAGTCCCTGATGTCAGACTTACCTGGCATCTGCTCCCAGGCTGCTTTCCCCGCCCCAGAGGCAGCCAGTCCATCAATCTGGCTGCCAGTCAGGCGGGAAACCTGCTGAGAAAGTTTAAGACGTCCTGATGTCAAAAGAGTCAGGAAGTCCAAGAAACCTGTACTTCCGGGGTTCCTGTCCGGAAATGCTCCCCCCTGCACCCCACTAACATGGCTCCAAGTAAAAATCTAGGCCGATGTTTCCACTTGTGGGTGAGTTCAAAACTAGGGACCATAAATGTAAGATAGTCACGAATTCAGGAGAAACTTCTTTAGTCAGAGAATGGTTAGAATGTGGAACTTGCGACCACATGGAGTAGTTGAGGCGACAAGCATAGATGCCTTTAACAGGAAGCTAGATAAGTACATGAGGTAGAAAGGAATAGAAGGATGTGCAGAGAGGGTTATATGAAATAGGATGGGAGGAGGTTTGTGTGGAGCATAAACTAGCTGGGCCGAATGGCCTGTTTCTCTGCTGTACATTCTATGTAATTCGCTGTATGAGGAAAGTTGCGTGCAAAGCCATGTCCTTCTGTCCCATGATACACCTCGTTGGTACACAGTGAGGTCAGCGGGTCAGGTTTTTCATTTTACTCATCCGTACATAAGACACTCAAAAAAAAAATAACAGCAATTATGTAAAGTGGCTCTATTTGAAAAGGAATTAGCAATATCTGCTTTTTTTTAATAGTGTGTGACCATAAGCAATGGACTTACACTCTAACCTTTTAACCCCAGTTCTCACCATGCAGCGACCGTTAAGAGTAACACTGGGTTCTCATTATTTACATATCCTCACTGAATACTGCACTCCCCTGTGAATCTCTCACAACGCATTTTTCATTTCTCTAAAGCTCTTATTGAATTGAATCCATTTAATTCAAAATTTCACACAGCAGTGAACCGGTGTTGTTCAATTAAAAAATGTAGCCAGGAGTGTGAGCAAATGGCATCTTGTTCCTGATAAACAATAGAGCAGCATCTCACATCTCATTGTTCCACACTCTCAATCATAGGTTTACACAGTCCTGCTGGAGGTAAATAGAGAACTGTAAATCAGAATTCCAAATCATTCCTGACCTTCAATTCGTTCCCTTTTAAAGGTGCTGTTTCACATTGTTCCCACTGCAGTTTCCAGTTCCAGGAGAAAGCCAAATGTTTTTTTATTTTGTAGAATATTAGATTTCAGTAAGATTGGATTAATGTCAGTGCATAGCACCTCTTAAATGTGGTAATGGTCAAAATATAAACATAGTATTTTTTAAATTCGTTCATGGGATGTGGGCATCACTGGCGAGGCCACCATTTATTGCCCATCCCTAACCATAGTATCTAACCACAGTGCACCGGATTCTCATGTGGAGACTGACATTCAAGTTCATCTATCTCCAAATTTCTCTTCATGGAACGCTTCTAACCAACAGCACCATCTTGAATCGAAGATAAACTAGCTCAGCAAACTAAGCCCTATTGTCACCTAGTACATAACAGGTGACAGCTAAAGGAGCTGGGAGAGCAGGAGAGGTGCAGATATCAAAAGCACACAGTGTGTTTAGAGAGAGGGCATTCACATGCAACAGCTTTAATGAAGCAGATTTTAAGGTTATGCATCAAAAGTCCAGAGTATTAATAAAAAAAAATGTAAAAATCATTAAGTGCAGATCTGATCCCAGCAGTAGAAAGCTAAAGAAGGTTCAAACCAAAATCTCCTGGGAGAAATTACGTATGAAACTGAAGCCAGACATAAAACAGAATGTCAGTTTATGTGTTCAATAATTGTACCATTTAGTTGGACTGAACTGTTAAATATGATTGAATGAGCAGCCATTTTATGTCAAGTTTTCCCTCCTCTCTACTTACTGATGTCAGCTGCAATAGCACAGAGACTACTGAGCAGTAATGTCACAAACCTTGGTTTGTACAGAACAGACGAGAAGGTTTCCAGTTTTAAAATATTGACAAGTCAAATGGTAAATAGAACACTCACTGTAGTTTCCACGTTGTATGATTCAGGATTTAATTTTTTTTAATTTTTGAGGTGTTACAATTAATCAGATGTAAACCTACCTACAATTATTACAAAAGATAATTAAAGATACCTGTGAATGAACTGTTATGGTTGTTAATAATCTGTGCTTATTATCCAAGCTACAGCTACTAGTAAACTAAATTACAGAGGGGTTTAATTATCATTAGATCTAGTCTGTGTGCTAATTGTGCACTGAAGTATAATAATTTTGTTGGCCTCATTAATATTACTTGTGCTTGTTACGGAACAATTCATGGGAAATGTGTAAATTTATACAGGATTTTCTTGATTCACATATTGTGTTGATTTTATGCAGTTGAAGTTGATATAAAGCACTAGAAGGAGTAGGTCCAGTTTGATGGTAGAGCGCTGCAGGAGGTAGTTTATGGAAATGGTCAAAGATGAGTCTTCTGATGAGCTCAGCACTATGGGCAGTGGGTTAAGTCTCTTTTTGCGAGAAGCTTTAGAATAGTAGCATCAAGAACAGCAGGAGATTGTGGACCAGGAGGTTTGAGGCCATAGGTGGTGGATTTTAAGGGCTTCCTACTACCCAGATATGCTACTTATCTGAGGGACAGGGCATAAGGAAACTGTGCCTTGACAGAAATGCAGTCTCTGGCCTGTGTCAGTTCGTGGACCCAGACCTGCAGTGAAGCAGGGACTTCCAGACGAGACTCTCAGTGGAAGTTACCTCAGAACTAAATTTCCATGACACTGGGTTCTTCCAGGCAGCAGCATGAGACATCATTCAGATCTGCCAGTATGCAGTTCACTGCTTCATCAAAGAAAACAGATGCCATCTTTCTGAAGCACCTGCATATATTGTGTTTAACAGTGACATGCAGCATAAGCTGGAGAAGCAAACTCATTTTTTCTCAAATGTGTGACATTCTTGATTACCAGCCACCATTGATTGAGCTCACATCACTATTCAGGTACCTGTAGGAGTGACATTCAATGTTATGCAACCAGCAGCAACAAATTATGCAAGTTAAGGTTTATTCTCTGGGACTGTTGATAATGCACACATCTTGAGGGATTCTGGAATTGTTTGAGGGAATACAAGGTTGGCTCGTGTGACACAAACATGACTGTAGAACCCCAGATCCGAATAGAAAGGACATACAACATTGAACATTCAAGAGGCAGAAAGAAATTGACCAGATTTGTGGCTTGTTAAAAAATGTATGGAGTAGAAATTCACTTTGGGCAGTTATCTCACCGGCCGCCCGTTACACTCCCCGCCTGATATTCAGTCCCATTGACTTCAGTGCAATACCGGCCGCTTCACACTACTGCCCAGGATGAGTTTCTAGCCATATTTCTTATGTTTGCACAACTCTTCTGGTGCCTTCGGTCTGATCTAGATTGAGTTGGCAGAGTAACTGTGGTATGTTGCATGTTGCACAGTATTGCAAATGAAGGAGGGACACACTTGCTCACAGTAGCACCAGCCTGACATGACAGAGCTCAGACACTCATCAACAGTTTGTAGGCTTGAGGCCTGTATACGGCTCTTTTTTTTTCTAAAGGGAAAGCAAAATATTACATACATATTTTAACAAAAGTTGCCTTTAATTTCTCCAGTTTTTTTTTGGTTTGCTTTTTGGCAGCAGGCTAAGCTTTTTTTCAGTGCTATGTACAAAACAATTTCTTTAATAAATAAATAACAACTGCATTATTTGGACGAGCATTTGTTTTTATTAATGTAAGAGTGCATGTGTATAGTGTGTTGTGCATTTGGTGCAAGATGTACTAATCCGCGACTCGTAAGAGATGCCCCGTTGGAAGCAGTAGGTGTGGAGAATTCCTGCGGGATCTCCTGTGGGCCTGCTTGTGATTCTGCTGGGTACCTAATTCTGTGTGCCAGGAATAAAGCTGTCCTATTCTGGCTATGATGGCCTGCATGCTTTAGTGTTTTCTCCATCACTTTCCCAGAGGTGTGCGCTGACAAGGGACTTGAAATCCACCTGCCTGTTCCTGTGCTGCTGCAGGCTGAGTCTTAACGGCAGCCACTGATTGCTGAGAACAGAGACCGTTAGACTGCTGTGAAGTCTCTGAATTCCTCTTTGATGGCTGTCCCCAGTGCATTTCCAGGCATGCTAAAAACTGCAGCCCTAACAGATGCTCTAGCTGTACCGAGTGCTTAAAGTCTCCACTGCAGCTGTTGCCGACACTACGTGCTGCTCAATGGCAGTCGGCAGAACGGAGGCATCTTGCTTCACAACAGTGCCCAAGTGGGTTGTAGAATCTGCAACGCTATTCAGCTTGCATCATCTCATTCAATAAGGCAGGTGATTTTCTCACCAGATCATGCCTGCGAGGTCAGAGTCATCAGGGGCACTTCTCAGACTCATAATAAGCCCCACAGTGTGTTTGTCTCACTGGCACCTGCTCCTTGATCACATTATCAGCCTCACTGTTTACTTCTTACCTCCGAGCCAAGGAGGCCCATGGTTTTATCAGTCTTTCCTTCCTTCCATGACCTGCAGGCTTTTTGAAGCTAAGTTTAATGGCATCTAATGGAATCAGGGGGAAAACTCTCCAGTGGCTGGAGTCATACCTAGCACAAAGGAAGATGGTAGTGGTTGTTGGAGGCCAATCATCTCAGCCCCAGGACATTGCTGCAGGAGTTCGTCAGGGCAGTATCCTAGGCCCAACCATCTTCAGCTGCTTCATCAATGACCTTCCCTCCATCATAAGGTCAGAAATGGGGATGTTTGCTGATGACTGCACAGTGTTCAGTTCCATTCGCAACCCCTCAAATAATGAAGCAGTCCGAGCCCGCATGCAGCAAGACCTGGACAACATCCAGGCTTGGGCTCATAAGTGGCAAGTAACATTCGTGCCAGATAAGTGCCAGGCAATGACCATCTCCAACAAGAGAGAGTCTAACCACCTCCCCTTGACATTCAACGGCATTACCATCGCCGAATCCCCCACCATCAACATCCCGGGGGTCACAATTGACCAGAAACTTAACTGGACCAGCCATATAAATACTGTGGCTACGAGAGCAGGTCAGAGGCTGGGTATTCTGCGGCGAGTGACTCACCTCTTGACTCCCCAAAGCCTTTCCACCATCTACAAGGCACAAGTCAGGAGTGTGATGGAATACTCTCCACTTGCCTGGATGAGTGCAGCTCCAACAACACTCAAGAAGCTCAACACCATCCAAGATAAAGCAGCCCGCTTGATTGGTACCTCATCCACCACCCTAAACATTCACTCCCTTCACCACCGGCGCACTGTGGCTGCAGTGTGTACCATCCACAGGATGCACTGCAGCAACTCGCCAAGGCTTCTTCGACAGCACCTCCCAAACCCGCGACCTCTACCACCTAGAAGGACGAGAGCAGCAGGTACATGGGAACAACACCACCTGCACGTTCCCCTCCAAGTCACACACCATCCCGACTTGGAAATATATCGCCGTTCCTTCATCGTCGCTGGGTCAAAATCCTGGAACTCCCTTCCTAACAGCACTGTGGGAGAACCTTCACCACACGGACTGCAGCGGTTCAAGAAGGCGGCTCACCACCACCTTCTCAAGGGCAATTAGGGATGGGCAATAAATGCCGGCCTCGCCAGCGACGCCCACATCCCATGAACAAATAATAAAAATAATCAGTACTTCCAGATGAATCTTCTGCCCGATTCATTTCAGCCTTTGTGGTGTCCTGCATTACCAGCCTTGGTCCTTCGCCTTGGTTCCTCAATTTAAAAAAATGATTGGTTTTGTAACAGTCTTATCTGATTGGATGTTTTGATTTGTATTTCATATCTTATAATTGAGAAGGTAAGTTTTTAGCATAAGGAAGTTGATTGCTGGCCAAACCTAGTTTCTGTGTATCTATACTAAACCATTTTGGTCTAGTTCAGAATTTTACCATCGAGGGACGTAGTCTCACATTACATGGTTGGGTTACTCACAGAATAGAGTCAATATTCTTGAAGCACACTTGTTTGATCCATCAACCATTTAATTTAATTCCAAGCTTGAGGTCCAGTTCTACACTTCCTCCTTCCTTCACAAAAAGAACATTAGTGATCATGTTAGCCAAAAATATCTCTCTACAAAAATCCTCCACTTTGTGGAACTATTATTCCTTGGGTGCCTGCCAATGGTCAGAGTTTGGGCAGATGAAAACCTGACAACCATTGACATTCAGCTTTATAGTTTGCCTATTATCTTGCCAGTATTACCCTTTGCCATCAACTGTCTTAACAGTCTGTCAGGGAAAGTCACTAATTAAAGAGCTAGTTAGCCTTCAGATACATCATTAGAATTTTATGCTCTTTGCTGTTTCCAATACACTGTCGAGTCAGTTACCCAAAGGCCCTGCTACATGATCATGACATTGAGTGGCAAATCTAATAGATAGTCCTTATGTGCATATAACTGCCATTCAGATAGTTCATTGCTTAGTTTCATCATAAGAGTCATTGTATAAGTTATATGGCTAACAACAGCCTTCATGTCTTGGTATTATCAATCTGAAGCTGTAAAGAGCATGAAGTAGTTTTTCACTTGAATTTCTGAAGGCCTTATTTTGCCCATTCTCGGTATAGTAACATAGTTATAATCCTTAAAATAGGGCAGCAGCCTTTAGGATAGGCTACACCAACAAACACACACATGGCTTTTTAAATTGTCATGTTTCAGATTTAGCCCCCATTTGTACATGTGTTCTAATAAGACTGAACTAAATTCAAGATGTTCAATGCTAACTCCATCCATTTATTGATTAGTTTGGAGCTACTTTATTGCAATATTTTCTTTTGTTTTTACATGAAAGGATAATTCTTTACTGAGACACAAGGCTTGATATTTAACCGCCCACATGTCAGGAGGGAAGAGAGTGGGAGTTTAAAAATGGAGAACACATCCCAATCTGCCACTATGCGCCCACAGCCATTTTTGTGGCGGTAAGTTTTGTGTCATGTAAATCGGGGCACTTCGTTAACATAATGAAGGTCCCCCCATTCCCCCCCCCCCACCGCCACACCCTCCCCGCCTCCCTGTAAATATTGGGGCCGTAATGTTTTGCTGCATTCTGTTGTCTCTCTAACAGTCATTAACACTGAATGAAGTGTTTATCGGATCAATCAGTTTAACGATCTCCTGCCTATTAATTTAATATACAAGGCAAAACTTTTATCCGCTCTACTGTCTGACCAGTCTAGAAATTACTATTGGCGATATTAGCAGACAAATGCTTAATGTATTGACATGACCTTAGCATTAACTCTTGAGAACAAATGGATAATAGACAAAGGAATGTCCTATGAAAGTGTTAAGCATTCACTTGGGTAACATAAAAGGGAACCCAAAGTCTTTTATAAACATATAAATTGAAAAAGGAGAGTGAAAGGAAGGGTGGGGCCAACAAGGGACCAAAAAGGAGATCATCTTGTGAAGGCAGAGGGCATAGCTGAGGTATTAAATGAATATTTTGCATCTGTCTTCACTAAAGAGGAGGATGCTGCCAATGTCAATGTAAAGGAGGAGGTAGTAGTGATATTGGATAGGATAAAAATAGATAAAGAGCAGGTACTTAAAAGGTTGGCAGCGCTCAAAGTAGAAAAGATACCCGGTCCGGATGGAATGTATCCTAGGTTGTTGAGGGAAGTAAGGGTGGAAATTGCAGAGGCTTTGGCCACAATCTTCCAATTTTCATTAGATATGGGAGTGGTGGCAGAGGACTGGAGGACTGCAAATGTTACACCCATGTTCAAAAAGGGGAAAAGGGATAAACCTGACAACTACAGGCCAGTCAGCCAAATGGTGGTGGGGAAACTTTTAAGAGACAATAATCCACGGCAAAATAAATTGGCACTTGGAAAAATATGGGTTAATAAATGAAAGCTAGCACGGATTTGTTAAAGGCAAATCATGTTTGACTAACTTAATTGAGTTCTTTGATGAAGTAATGGAAAGAGTTGATGAGGGTAGTGGGGTTGATGTGTCTGTCGATTTTCAAAAGGCGTTTGATAAAGTACCACATTGTAGACTTGTCAGCAAAATTGAAGCCCATGGGATTAAAGGTGCAGTGGCTGCGTGGATATGAAATTGGCTAAGGGACAGAAAGCAGAGAATAGTGGTGAACGGATGTTTTTCAGACTGGAGGGAAGTATACAGTGGTGTTCCCCATGGGTCGGTGTTGGACCACTGCTCTTTTTGATATATATTAATTACCTGGACTTGGGTGTACAGGGAATAATTTCAAAGTTTGCAGATGACACGAAACTTGTGAGGAGGATATTAACAGACTCCAGGAGGACACAGACAGACTGGTGAAATGGGCAAATACATGGCAGATGAAAGTTAATGCAGAGAAGTGTGAAGTGGGTCATTTTGTGGAGAGGCAATATAAACGAAATGGTACAATTTTAAAGAGGGTGCAGGAACAGAGAGACCTGGGGGTATATGTACTCAAGGATTTAAAGGTGGCAGGACAAGTTAAAAAAGGCATACGGGATCCTTGGCTTCATAAATAGAGGCATAGAGTACAAAAGCAAGGAAGTTATGCCAAACCTTTATAAAACACTGCTTAGGCCTCAGCTGGAGTATTGTGGCCAATTCTGGGCACCATACTTTAGGAAGGATGTCAAGGCCTTAGAAAGGGTGCCGATGAGATTTACTAGAATGGTACCAGGGATGAAAGACTTCAGTTACACGGATAGACTAGAGAAGCTGGGGTTGTTCTCCTTAGAGCAGAGAAGATTAAGGGGAGATTTGCTAGACGTGTTCAAAATCATAATGGGTTTTGATGGAGTAAATAAGGACAAACTGTTTCCAGTTGCAGAAGGGTCAGTAACCAGAGTACACAGATTTAAGGTAATTGGCAAAAGAACCAGAGGCGAAATGAGGAAGAAAAAATTTATGCAGCGAGTTGTAATGATCTGGAATGCACTGCCTGAAAGGGTGCTGGAAGCAGATTCAATAGTAACTTTCAATAGGGAGTTGGATAAATAATTGAAGGGGAAAAATTTGCAGGGCTATGGGGAAGAGCAGGGGAGTGGCACTAATTGGATAGCTCTTTCAAAGAGCCAGCACAGGCACAATGGGCTGAATGACCTCCTTCTTTGCTGTATCATAGAGTCATAGAGTTATACAGCACGGAGAGAGGCCCTTCGACCCATCGTGTCCGCGCCGGCCATCAGCCCTGTCTACTCTAATCCCATATTCCAGCATTTGGTCCGTAGCCTTGTATGCTATGGCATTTCAAGTGCTCATCCAAATGCTTCAAATTCTATGATTCTATGGTCTGCTGATATCACCAAGAGTAATCTCTAAATAATATGCTCTATGTGTTACATCCAGCTGATTTAAGTTGGTTGAGATTTCCAAAGCTAAATTACAAATTTTTAAACTTAATTTTGTAATTAACATTATATTATAGAAGACACTGGGCAGAACTTCCAGCTTCAGCACAAGTGTAAAACAGATCGGCCGCCCGTTATACACTCCGCCGGATTATCCTTTCCATTGATTTCCACGAATCAAGTTCCAACGACTATTTCAAGATGCAGTGGGTGAAATTATCCTATCTGAAATACTTTATTTTCACACTACGATTCTTAGTCATCACAAGCTCTGAATTTTTACAAATAAGCACATAATGAGTATGATGCCAGTTGAAGAAATTATTGGGGGTTGACCTGACTAACCTAAGCCAACCTATAACTGCCCTTCACCAATCAAGACTATATAGTTTTACAAGAGACAACTGAAGTAGGTTTAAAAACTGTGTGAATTTGATGAGGATGGGCAACTCTGTCAAAATATACCTCTTACAGCATTGGTGAGATGTGGCCAGAATGTCATAGGTTTTCCTGGGCTGTCAATCCTCCATAAGTCCACAACTGAAACAATCCACAAGGGTCACTAATTGTTAAACCAAAAACATAAGAACAGCCATAGCTGCACTTCAGCGTTCTACTTCAATCCAAAACATTCACAAAAGGCATGCAAGGATCCACAGCATACTGTCCACTGAATGACTTGGCCATGGAGTCTGCATGTGCCAGTTGAGAGATTTTATTTGCCTGAGATGGAAGAAGTTGAGATACTAATACGCGCAGCTGTTGTCATTATGCAGTAACTTTATGGCCTATTTATGAGCTAGGAATGGGCCATTGACCGTTTATAAATAGGGAATTTCGCAGTATAAGAAGTGAGGGAACTCAGCATCAGAATAGCATTTTTGGAACTCAGTACAATTTCCTCGACTGTAGGGCTTTATCTGGCATAAAATAACCAACCTTCCACATTCATATAATAAGAGAATGAATGCCCAGATAATAAAGGCACTGCAATTTTGCCATAGCACTTCAGAGAGAAGTTGAGCTTCTCGTAAGTATTGAAAAGGCAATAAGAGCAAGCTCGATCATTAAAACGGTTATTGCCCCTTAATCAAACCCAATAAAATATTCTGAGGTTAGGTTATAAAGAATTCACATTCCTTGGAAATTGTAAAATTTCTCTCTGATTGTATCATGGTTGACAATAAATTTCAATAATTCTGGGAATCAGAGCAGTTTTGCATATACATGCAAACGTGTGATCAAACATTTCCCAACTTCTGATATAGCTTATGGAGCAGATGTTTAGCACACGAGCATCACAAAAATGTGCAAATTGGCTTACTTTAATTAGATTCACTATCTAATATTAACACGAGTCGTCATGGCGCAGTAATAGTATCCGTACTTCTGAATCCGAAGATTGTGGGTTGAAGCCCCACACACAGGATTTGAGCATATAATCCAGCCCGACATTCAGTGCAGTACCGAGACTGCTGCATTGTCAGAAACGCTGCATTTCAGATGCAATGTTAAACTGAGACCTTATCTGCCTATTTAGGTGGATGTAAAAGATTCTTTTTTTAAAAATGGAAGGAGTTCTCTTGCTGTCCTGCCCAACATTTGTCCCTCAACCAAAACAGATTAACTAGTCAGCTGCTGTTTGTGAGACTTTGTGCACAAAGTGACTGCACTGCAAAAAATGAATTCATTAGTTGTGAAGTGCTTTGGAATTCCCAGAGGACTTGGAAGGTGCTATATTAACAAGCTCTTTCCTTCTTAATGAACATAATTAGTGTTTTTGTTTTATGGGTCGAGGCTTCATTTGCATTTTGTTTAGTTGCCTAATTATGGTTAAATCCTGATGTCTGATAATTGGGGGGTTAAATTTTTAATGGTATCAGTATGATGGGACTTTGTCAGCTCAGTGGCAATAAAGTGAAAGTGACTCTAAAAATTCCCCACCCCTCCTAGTCTCTGAAAAATTTCTCATTTCACAATCCTACATTAATGCTATAACCATCAATCGTGTTAGAATTCTTTTGAAAAGCAGCTTTTTCTCAATCCACATTAATCTGTTTATTGTTCCGT
Source organism: Heptranchias perlo (assembly GCF_035084215.1). Classification (NCBI taxonomy): domain Eukaryota; kingdom Metazoa; phylum Chordata; class Chondrichthyes; order Hexanchiformes; family Hexanchidae; genus Heptranchias; species Heptranchias perlo. Next base: position 14,898,250 of record NC_090357.1, on the reverse strand, counting down.
TTTCTATTCGTAGAGATATGCTAAAACCTTCTGAACTCACTCAAATAGCAGAAACAGCAGCCACACAAATTGATAGCAACACTGCGTCTACAGTTGGGTAAAAAGCTCGCAATTCTCTACCACATGCAAACACATCATAAGATGAAGTTTTTTGCTCAGCTAGTCACAGCAGGAGGAGAAATCAGGCTTGGGAAGATCCACAGGGAAGCATATGCAAAAGCCTGAAGCGAAAAAAAATTGATTAGTTAATGGATTCTGCATTTACAAAGAACAGTTTGAAGCTGCAGGAGTTAGAGTGCATTTCAAAATGATGTTGGGGTATGCAAGGTGAGATGTGCAGACTGTATTAGAAAGTTTCCAAGATGCTTTGGTACAACCAAACTGTATGGAGCCATGTGGACTGGCAAGATAGGATGTCCAAGTTTGCATGTTAAAATGTGGATGCCAGATAGACTGGACTCACCTTGATTGTTAACAAATAGACAGGGTGCTTTGGAATTAGTTCCTGAGGATTTTGACTTACTGGTCAACCCCTTCATTCAAGATGTCACAAACCAGACACTAAGCGAGAGGGAATGATGATGCTTGCTCCTTCCTTGAGCTTTTATTATGTGGCTCGGTGTCAAATTTTGTTTGCTAATCACTCCTGTGAAGCGCCTTGGGACGATTTACTCCATTCAAGGCATGTTATAAATGCACATTGGATTAAAAACCAGCGGACAGGCCAACAGACTCTGTACAGGTTTCTAGCTCTGACCCCTACATCTGTAATGCCACAAAAAGCAAATATGAGGTATTGGAGCAGAGGATAATAAACTGAGAAGAATTCAGTCTAAAGGTAAATAATTAAAAGTAAGTTTCAGTGCACAAATTATTTTCAATTGTTAAAATTATTTCACACAACATTCATCTTGTGTATTCTGAATTAAATAAAATATTCCTCTTGGTAATCCACATGATTTCAATTTTTGATGGGGATGCCAGATTGTGAGGTGTTCTCACAACCCTGTATGAATCTTTGGAGAGGTTACAAGATCTTGCTGTAGTAATATATCTTATTAATGTATGCTAGGTTCAACTTAACAGCTGTAATGACACCTCTTGCATTGTGATTGTCCATTACACATTTATGGATTTTCAGTATCTTTATCCAAGCGTTTTTGAGCCACTTGGACCCCAGGGCTAACTGTTCTGAATCCTTTTTATTATTGGAAATATAGGCCCCAATTTTAACTGCTCCCATCTGGTGGAAACCTTGGGCCTCCCTTGCACCCCCAATTGTGGCCAGAGCCTCTGTTTGCGCCCAGACCCCCCACTAACTGCTAGGGAACCTTCCCATGGGTCGGCTACGGCTTCTTGCCACAAACACCTGCTGCCGCTGGCCGGCCAGGCTGTCAACCTGGCCTGTTTTGGTGCAGGACTCTACGTTCTTTTATTTAAATGAGGCCCTGCCATTAAGATCGACTGGGCCTCCCTGTCCCTGACCTTGACGGGTTTATCGCTCACTATTGCGTTTCCCTGCATCCTCCCCGCCTCCCCGTTAGTATCGGGGCCATAGTCTTTCGTAGCCCTGCCTGTTGCAGGCCTTCACCTCTGACTTATAGGCTGCAGTCGTTCATAGGCTTCTACAGTCAAAGTGTGTAGCTGCACTTCTAAAATTTCGACTGTAACGGCAAGTTTAATGGCAATTGTGTGCATACTGCACAACATTTGAACATCTTTTTAATAACATATGGAACAACACCCCAAGCTTTCAAGACATCTGTATATTTTGTACAAACGTGATTAAATCTGGCCACATGCTTACATCTGTGCTTAAAAGGAAGGATTCCATACGGAAATCCTAGTCTGGGATTACGGCCATTGTTACTCATAAGGAAACACTTTCACCTATCTCAAACATTCAGGACAAGAAGGAATGAGGGAGTTGTTAATAGAGCTGGTGTAATTTGGTGGAAGATCAGTAGAAACTCCCAGATACACCACGTAAATGGAGTTTCCGCCAATTTTCTGTCGAACTAACGGCGGCCGATCGGAAGAATCCCCGAGGAAATCCCAGAGTAAGTTTTTTGACATCACAGGCCACCTGAATATTCATGTAATTAAATCTTTTGCAATTTGAGTATTCCAACAATTTGTGGATTTATCTCAACATGTTTGCAATCAACAGCATTCAGTGCTACTGATGATCTAGCCTATATAACAATACGCTTTCTTAAGCACTGCAACTTCAACAAGTTGTGTACAATACATCATGGTTTCCTGACTGATCTCTTTGCAATCCTTAGAAATTGTCTGGAAGGAGTCTGTACCATGGAAGTTAATAGATGCTGTGACTTTCATAACTCCTGCAAGGCAGGGGAAATTACAGACTGTAAGTCACTCTAATTCCTCTCATGTCAGACAGAACATGTCCGTTGAACCTATACCTCCTCAGCTACCTGACTTTTGAATCTTGAATATCAAGATCACTAGTTCTTAGCTGATGAATTCTGTTGGACAGATAACAATCCTGATTTTGACACAATGGCAAATTCAGGTTTGAACTGCTCCATGGATTCGGCATACCCATGCTGGCAACTCAGAGGGCTGACCTGACTGAATTCTGAACTTCTACTTCCTCCCCTTAATTTGAATATGGTCCTGGCACATGTCAACATGCCAAGGGAACTTGGTCTATAGCACAGTTGGCTGGGGGGATGCAAAATCCAGTGAGGCATCAGCTTTTAAAGGACTGCAAATGGCCAGTGAATGGAAGTGGTGGTGGTGGCAGGAAAGCTGACTGTTCAGAATAGCACAAAGGATACATTTTTCAAAACTAATCCTTTTGATATGGATGAGTTGGTCCTACTTGGACTAACGGCCACCCCAAGTAAAATCTTAGGTGGAAGCTGCATAGAAGGAGCTCACTGAGTCAATATTGTCAGTTAGATCTTGAGTCAGGACAGCATCGACTCCCCGCAGGTGTTGAGCAGGCTGCTGAGTTTGCCTCTTCAGCAGTCAGTTCAATGGTCACTCCAAAAGGGCAATATTCCCAATGCCAGGATGTGCTTTGGATTCATACCCTTCTCAACTGCAATTATAAAGTACTACCTAATTCCTGACTTCAGAGTGTTTTCAGTCACTCTTGGAATAAACCAGCCAAACCAAATCAGGTTCATTCAAGGACAACCCTCAGCATATAACCTCAGGCAATTGTAAGATAAAGTGGAGTATCTGGCATTCTGTATTTCAGTAGATGACCTTTGGAGATATAATCAGCCAATGGATCAAAATTCTTTACTCCCATTCCTCATCCTCAGTGAAAACTAGTGGGACTAGATATGGCTGTCATTACCTTTCTCTTTTTTTATTCTGATCATGGAACCCTTAGCTGCACCATTGGAATCGAGCTCTGCTTCCAGAGAATATAGGCCAGTGGAGTGGAGGACAAGCCCTCTAAACAGACCACATCCTGCTCTATGCTAGCAATCCCAACACTTCCTTCCCTAGCATCTTCCAAATCATCAAAGAATTAGGCCAACTTTTAGCCTTTAAACCTTACTGCTTCAAAAAGGAAGGCCATTGCCCCGGCTCCTAATGAAATTATGAAGGGCCTAACCATTTTCCTGGACAAGGCACACAATATTCTATATGTGGACCTATCAATGAATTATATAGGGTCAAACTAACATGTTTGGGTTTGCAATTAAATGATCTTGCTTTGATTAGTCTTGTTGATAACTTAAAATTGATAGGATACTCTCCATGAATAGTCAATAGCCAGACTCAAATCCCTTTCATTTTCCACCTTTTCTAATGGATACCCACTCAATACTTATCATTGTTTTACATTTCCTGTTGCAATGTACCAGCATTTGTTAGCGCGCAAATACTTAATTTCTCTAATTGCCTTTGAATGATATTAACTCTTGTTAGTTTAGTCACCCAACTGCATAGCTTGGGGTCATAAGAAAATTTTATATTACAAGAAATACCCTCCTCTGCATTGTGGTATCAACAATACGATACCCAAACCAGGCTGCAGAATTACACTAGTCACCCTAAAGAAAGTGCATGCATTTATATAGTGCCTTTCACATCCTCAGGATGTCCCAAAGCGATTATTTTGAATTGCAGTCACAGCTGTTATGCAGGCAAACGTAACAGCCAATTTGCACACAGCAAGGTCCCGCAAACAGAAAATGAGATAAATGATATATTAAACCCATGACCTTCTGACCCAGAGGTGCAGGTGCTACCTTACTGAACCAAGCTGACACCCTGGACAAAAGTGTTGTCATTTATTATCTTCTAGTTTCTATGGTTAAACCAGTTTTCGATCTGGCTGGCTAATTTGTCACAAGTTTTAATCTTCTTTATAAATTTCATACATACTTCTGAAATAAATACCCTCAATAGCTTTTTTCCATTAATTTAGTTACCACCTCAAGTAATTCTAGTGGATTTGTGGAGCATGATCCATATATTACTTAATAAAAAACATACTGATCACTTCTTGTGGACTATATATCAGTTCTTATGAATGAATATGTTTGAAAACTAACGTGCCCCCATAAAATGCATTTTCCCTGCACTTGATGTGAGGTTAACTGGTCTATAATTCCATGATTCAGATATATCCCTCTTTTTTTTGAAAAGCCACATAAAATTCATGATCTTCTCGTCTTCAGTTACAGCTCCTAAAATATTAACCAAAGTCTAATCCATTTCTTTGAGGTTTCTGAGAATGCCACTTTATCATTGCCGTGTTTCTTCCTAACACTTACTTTGCTGATCTTTACATGAATTAAAAGATTCCTGTGGAAAAAAATGACTGTATGTAGAATTTGTCCAAAGCCTTCATTCATTAGAACATATCATAACATATGTCATTTCCTGACCCTCCTTAATAGTTCAATCCAATCTGTCACTTTTTCTTGTTAGACATCCAGCTGACCAAAAACATGTGGAAACCCATCATTATGCTTAAGACTCTCAAACCAAGTCACTGAAAATTCACACAGGTAAAGTTTGCAGTTCAATATGCAGTGTGCTCTCTTCCCCTATAAGCACATACTCCCTTACCTAAGTTGGTAAGTACAACAGCCAAGGCTTAGGGACACCCAACTGTGCACAGGAGTAGTTCTAGAATTAACCAGTTAAAACTATGTAGCTTCCAAAAGCTTGTTTAGCTAGGAGCACCCTGCACAGAGCATTGACTTGGAAGGATCTCTGGAGCCTAGTCGGAAGAATCACAACCGCCATTAATAGGTCTATCCCTCAAAGTCCCATTAATGAGCCAGGTTACCTCATGTATCGGACTACTGAGTTTGCCACAGAAGGTGGATTTGATTCCAATCTTCCATCACCGACTGTATCATCTAGGAACCACCTCAATCACAAAGAGAGGCTGCTTATTTCTCCCCCAAAAGAATATTCACCAGTTGGTGATTAGATAACTGAAAAATGTAGGCTTGTGCCTTCCCTGGATGGAAGAGCAGATAATAAGAACTCCTCATAAGCTAACTCAGCATAAAATGTGTCAATACATTGGTACCATCATCTTGACCACAACATTGAATGGTGGCATCATCAGTTGGAGCTGTGAACTTCAGCAGCAACTGCTTACCTCTTTGAAACCAATGATGGTAAGTACCAAACCCTGAATATTGTCTCCAAATAATGTGTTCCAGACCTTTGAAACCCTGAATCATAATATTTCTTTGGATCTCTCTTGCTACTTTCTGTGACCAGCTTTCGATTGTCCATTTATAACATCTAATTTTCATTATCTTTAATTGATTCCAAGTTGCTACAAGCCTAATTTCAAATTGGTCTAAATACAACCAAGTATTTAATACTAGAACTTAGAACTGAAAATGTTTCCTGGGGAATTTTGGTCATTCTGTCCCTTATGAAGTTAAGGATTATGGAGCTAATTAGCTGTTAATGATTCCAGCAGTAAACACTACCATTAGACATTAATGAGGGACAGAAAATGTGCACTGAATGTAATTACAGAACTGCTGTATTTCCTGGTTTTAAAAAATGTTTTACCATTGCTATTAAATCCACCCAAATATTAACACTAATATTAAAATCATGGACCAATATGTTTAACTTCAGAAATGCTGTATTTGTTTATTTATTCATGTTAATTATAGAACCAAATAATCAGACACAAATTCCTGGAGGGAAACATCCACTGACAGATTGTATTTTGAGTTAATGTTGTAAGGTAGTGTTCCAGTCCTGTATTAAAAATGTAATAATTAATGAGTTTAGGTTAGATGGTTTTAAGGAGTTTATATTTGCTAACATTTGCAGATCCATCCTCCTGTTGGTACCAGGGCTGAAGGTCAGGCTTATTGACATACACCATGCACATTTGCTTATTTCTGTTGAAGTTTAACATGGCTAACTGACAGCTTCCCCAGAATGTAATTTAATGTGGTGACGTTGATTTAAATGCCTGGATTTTCTCAAAACATTTTAAATGTTCGTATTAATAGATTGATTAACTCTGTTATCATGATAATTTACGATTAACCCTTCAAGGACTTCAGTAGCAATTCTGCATCTTATAAAACAATCATCAATTCACCAGATTAATGCACTACTGTTCCAAGTAGCATCCTAATATCCCTGCACAGAATTCCAATATGCCAAACCAATTATGATTCAATTCCATTGCACAAAATACCTGATCTAAGCATGTCATTTTCTCTAATTATCATTTATTATTGCACAATGCACTAAATAAGCCTCATCTACAGTCCAATTTCAGGCAGTTTATGGAAATCCTGATTGAAGCAAAATCCTGGTGCACGAATCAGACTCCTTTGCAAAAGTCAAACATTTGAAGGATTGAATTACGGAAGAAAATTACATTTCTAAATTGATTTAGAAGCCTCTTGTTCAATTTTCTAACATGATATTTGCAGGAATATACATTGATGCAAAAGCCTAGGTGAGAGTGAGCTGTATGCTCCCAATTTTCAGAGGTCAGCTCATTAGCTTAAGTTCTGGTGCAGATTTGCAGAGGTAGGGGGAGCACGTACAGTATGTCGGTGAAATTTAAAGAGATGGCGACAATTAGGGGGAAGTGGCAGACAAGGGGTGTTGCTGAGAAAGCATCCAACATTACAGTGAGTCAAGCATTCAAATCTCTTAATGATACCATTAGGTCTGCTGTGTTTCGCTCCTTGGGGAATAGCAGCCTCCATCTGAGCCAATTATCTGCCAAAGTGAGGGATGACCATTTCTATCTGCAGATGTAGGTGGACATAGATTATTTGTCATGTGGCAGGACTTACCTGGCATTCCTCAGTTGGTCTTTGTCGTCGTCTTCTTCCAAACACGTCAGACAAGAAGCTAAGAGCCAGCAGGAAAAAAAAAATAAGAAAAATGATCAAGAATTGGCTAAAGTACACTTTTATTAACAATGATGTGTCCTTCAAATGAATTTCCATATACTTACTACCACCTAGTAACTGCCCCCAGCACCCCCTCCCCCCAAGTTCTCTTCGGCATAAATAAGAATCACCACTCTGCATGTCAGAACATCAGGAAATAATATGCAGGATGCTGCCCACCCCAAGTTAATTTTAGGGGGGGGGGGTGCATTTCTTGCTGGTTTTCCCTACCCCCAGAAATTCAGGTGATGTGTATGGTGGGTGAATATCTAGAGTAACAGATTACTGCTCACCTTACCAATTAGCTCTGTCCAATTAATGTTTGTAAATCAAATGAATCCAATTGGAAAATCCAGGCTAATAAATCTGTTAGCTTTGAAAAATCTGGTACAGTAGTGTGCATCAAGATCAGAGTAGTTTGTTGGCATGGCTATGGGGGGCAGGAAAGGGAAATAGCTATGCAGGAAAGTGCAGGGACTGCCTATTTTGTCTTGATGTGCTATTGGGTTGGGTCATTATTGTTGTGATGCCTGCAGCAATGCAACATGTTAACATTTCATTATTCTATCATCTTCTCTTTCCATTCCCCCATTAGGGGTGTACCGTGGAGCTGACGAAGAGGATCTTATTGTATAGTCCTTCAGGAAGTGGTTCCAGTGTGCTCATTTAATTCCAAATATAGACAAAGGCTAAACATCAGTCAGTCTAACTAACTTATGTCTCGCAGATATCTAGTCCATATGTTTTAGCAGCAGGCTGCATTTTATCTCTACTGGTAGTGAAAGTTCTGTTTGTCTGTACATCATGGGAGCCCTTGGGCAGGCTAAAGAGTGAGTATGGTGGGATCAGAGTGTTGCTCACAGCCTTTGTGGTGTCCTGTACTAACATACAGAATGGTTGGATTTGGAAACAGGGTGCAGAAGGTGTCTGCCGCCACCCCAGCACTTGCCATTGAGGGAGGGGTGGAACTTCTGTGGCATGTGGTATGTTTGGTGTATGAGTTTGAACTGTTCTTCCCACAAGTCAGGACTTGACACCAAATTTCTCTTAACCCTGATGTCTGACTTCAGTTATAAGATGGCCCAAGTCTAACTGTGAGGCTTCCATCAGGCTTTCTGTGAAGTCTTGGAGATGACCATGAGCTACAGGGTAGAAATGTCTCTATATGTATCGTTGGGGTTGAGGAGGTTAGCTCTAGGGGGAACTGACTCTTGCTGGAGTTTGGGAAGCATCACCAGATACTGGAACAGGTCCTGCTGGAAGTAATCGAATATACAGATGGAAAGTATGTCTTGGAGTTCTGTGTTACGCCAGACTGGGGAGAGGACGGAAAGATATCAGAAAGTAGGGTCTCCAGCGAAGAGCGATCTTCACCAGCCAATGGTGTCAGCACAAGGATATGGACGACACTAGCAAGACAGTATTTATTGTGCATCCCTAGTTGCCCTGAATGCATTAAGAGTCAACCACGTTGTCCGGAACAGGTAGGCCAGACCAGGTTCCCTTCCCTGAAGGACGGTAGTGAACCAATTTGGTTTTATGACAATCTGGCAGCTTTCATTGTCATGAATTACTAGATTTTTTGAGTTCAGTTTCACAACTTACCATGTTGGGATTTGAACTCATAACCTCTAGGTTGCCAGTTCAGTACCATAACCACTTGGCTACTGTACCCCTTTTTTAGAATTAGTTAGTTGCAACATATTGTCTTGCAAAACTGATGGAAATTAATTTTTGTAGATGTTTCAGGTAGAAAAGAGATACAGATTTTAGCGTATCACTGGACTGATGAGTTGTTATGAATACTTCTGGTGCAGAAGGCTTTTTGGGCTAATGTGTTAAGTCGATAGATCAGACACCTCATCAATGAGCCAGAGGTAATCATCCCCAGGTATAAACACCCATAACTCTCAAATGCTGGCTGTGCCTTTTGTATTTGCTCTTTACATGAAAATCATTTGTCTTCATTCTAGATGTTAATGTTCCTAATAATTGCAAAATAATGTAATTTCCAAATGTTAAGCAGATACAGAAAAGGCTCTTTGAACAGTAAACATCGCTGTTAATCATATTGAGCATATTGTTGTGAGTCATAAGACTGTTATTTCTCCATAATTTGTTTTCATTTTTGATTACAAATTAACAATCACAAATTCTAACAAGTATGAGGTTCAGTTAAGCAGTTATTGATTGGATTAGAAGTATGGAAGTTATCTTGGAAAGGTCAATGTACAGTGATTGGACAATGCAAGGTGTTAGGACATTGTCTTTTCACCTTTTTCCTTTGGGATCTGGCTTCAAGATAACAGTTCAAGCACATGAGGAGAAAGTCTCCTCCATCAGCCTGACAGCCAGTAAGGGTCCATGGTGAAATGAGTTTGAGCAGACTTGGTTTAGTTTCTAGCAAGTGTAAGCCTATCATACAAAACCTCCCAAAATTAGGCACTAGTCAGTCTCACTCAGACATGCATGAAGATACTGTGTGAAAAATCTGAAGTTATGGGAACTGTTAATTCTCAAATTTTTCATCACCTTGAACATTTTGGCCAAATCCACGATCGACAATGTAATTTTCAGCATGGTTGGTCTTGTTGCCTTTGTTACATAGTTCTGGAATTAATCTCTTGAACACTTTAATGAATCATTTAACATTGCCTTGGAAATCTCCTGCGTCACCATGTGCACTTCTAAATAAAATTACTATCATATGTTTCCCACCAGAAGTATGATCATGGCTAGCTTGCTTTATACTGAAATCACTCTGTGTGATAGTTAATGGTTTTGACTTTTTTCATTAACTTGGGTTCTTCAGGGCATGGTCTCTATCTCACTCTGTCTGGTTCTTCTTATCAATGACCTCCTTCAATCATTATCCAATCCTACCCACTCCTTTACTGATGATTCTACTCTACACTCATCAGTCTCATTCTTAACATGCCTTTGGTGCATTGACTGGATAATTATACCTAGATATGTTCTCTGATGGGACAATGAAAACCTTGTTTTCTTCAGAACTTCAAAAATACAGCTTCTCCATGTCTCTTAAGTTTAGCCAACAGCTACCACCTCTTCCTCATTCCTATATTCTCAGTGTGCTGAAATCTAAATTCAGCATCATTCTTTCCTAGCACCTCAAGATTGTGGAACACTTGCCTTGCTCAGTTTTTCTTGTCTCCCAGAATCTACATACCTTTAAATTCCAAGTGTGGTATCATCTGCTTGCAACATCCTGATTTAGTTGACTCTTTTCAACCTTGGTGATGTTCTGCATTTTGGGTTTTGGCCTTTCATCTTAGTTTTCTCGTACAAACTAAAAAAAATACTGAAAGCACGCGTATATTATAGATACCATTATTTGAATCTGAAGGAATTGTATGGGTTCAAAGATGCAATCTTTTTTTTAAGCCAGGAAAATAAGATACTGAAAACATGTAATGATTTCCATGGAGACCCTACTGCAACATGCATTGCTAGTGCTGTCATAATTCCAGGCTTAGTGTTTCAGAATAAAAATGGGTTCAAGTTCAAAGGAACTTTGTTCTGCAAGGAGAAGATCAGAAGATGTGTCCAAGGCACTAACACCCATCAGTGCACCTCAAACACAATCCAGTCTTTGACCATCCTGCCCTTTCCAGCTGGGTTGTTTCTTTTTCTGGCGAAGACTGAGATTTATAAGCATGTGTGCTGTTTGCAAATTGTACTCACATCTGTTCTGTGCTGTTAATTCCTTATGCAGTGATTGGCAAGATCCAGCAACACAGAGTGGATGCCAGGTCAATTATTAACCAATAAGCATGATTTAAATCGTCCACAAAAACTATCTGGAACAAATTCAGTTGTCTGTGGATAAAAGCAGATGGAATAAATTTTGCCGGTGCTAAAAGCTTGTAGTATAGTGCAAAGAGGGTGTGTATTAGTGCCACAAAGGTTATTTAAGTAATCACAAAAATCACTTTCACAAACATTCTTGGGCAGTGAACTATTGAATCTATTTTGCTTTATTTCCAACAGAGATTCTTCTTTGCATGGGAGAATAATCCTTCCACTCAATAAGAATTGGACCTCGAAAATCTTTGGGCCTGTCAGTGTACTCCTGTCATAAGTCAGACAAGAGTGCAGTGGAAGGCCTGCAAATTTGGCCAGGATCTGGATATTCCAGGCCTTGGCCTCCACTGCGAGTATCCGTGTGAACTGTTTGGTACAGAACCTCAGTCTACCCCAAAATGGCTTCCTGTGTGAAACAGGGTGGTAAAGAACTCCTAGGCTGGTAGTTTTCCCAGACCTAGCTGGCCTCCCACTGAATGGCTGGTATGCTGAGAGCAAGAAGGCAAGAAGGCCACCAGCCCACCAGCTGATCAGACCTGAAGGTCTAGGCCAGGACCTCTGAAGAAAAAGTGCCACCTTTGTGAGTGTTTCCATCCCCTTGCACAGGGGCCAGTGTTCCCCAAAAGATTTTCTTTATGCTGGTGGCGCTGGCATATGCATGAATGGATGCCTAGTGCATCGATACCCGGCCTCCTTGAGTTACATACCAGTGGCGCAGGTACCCAGGGAACTTCGCCCTGACTCAGATACTTGGGGGAGGGGGGGTTTAATCGGTGGGCTGATCCCAGGACCCCAGCACTTCCAGCAGGATCAAAGGTCCAAGGATTTTCGAAGCCTTGGCACTTAGAAGTTTACGTGACACATTTTTGCTTTGGATAGCAAAGCTCTATTTTGAACTTGTAAAGGTAATTTTTATGAAACAAGTACTCATTCAATGGAGTAATTGAAGCTTCAGTATTTGAGTGTTTGATTCATCGACAATAACAGCAGCAACAAGAACTCACGTTCTTATAGCAATTCACACAATAAAATGTAAAGATCTCAATGATCATCTCTTTTTTTGGGCTGTACAGATATATTTAGTACCTTACACAGTTTGCTGCACTTCTAATTATAAGGAATAGTATTTGATAGATCTAGCTAAGGATTTCTGGATAATGTACTGTACATATTCAGTAGCAACATAATGGGTGCATCACCTATTGCGAATGACAAGGTAGAAGACTGAAAGGGAGAATTAAGGGCACAGATGTTGCTATTCCTATGCCTGCTCTCAATCCAAGGCTCACTGCTATACCTACCAACAATCTCCGCTCAAGACTTCCATGCAGTGTACAGTTACTTGGAGCTGCCAAAGTGGCACTGTTTAATGATGCTGAGGAAAGAAACTGTCAACAGTTGTTCTGCTTGGAGAAGGATGATCGGCAGCCAAGGTCACTAGAGCACTGTTGGTGGAAGTTAAGGTAATAACTGTTCTGAATAACTATGCCACCCGCATCTTCCTGACATCCATTTGAGACTTGACTAGAAATAGCCACTACACAGAGGACTGTTTCATTCATGAGGAGATGAGAAGGAACGCCATTCAATAAGGATCAGCAGCGGCGGAACCAAAGACAGTCATTATCAACTGATCTCTGTATGTGTTAATATGTATGTGCACGTGTCCTCTAAATGCACATGAGTTACTGCCTCAATGGGTTTTTCTAGTTTATTTACCACCACCTGTGAGTTGTCTATGGTGTCTGTGGCTGTGATTTATACAATCCTCTAGATGTGGGGCCAGAAGTTGATGTCCGCTCCTAAGACTCTGGTTTCCTTCTCACTGGAGTTACAACTACCATTGATGTCTCTTTGTCAGTTCCAGACAGTGCTTGTGCTTGAGTTACTGGGATGTCCTTGCTTGGGAAGGTTACCCTAGAATCCAGTTGTGTAGGGCACAGAACTCACATTGTCGACTATGTGGGCAGGCTGGACCTGAGTTTAGCCCGTAGGTCATTCTCTGCCTTTCTTCGAGTCCGTCAAGAAGGATGGTGAGATCATAGTTAGAAAACCAGGGTTTCAGAACAGTGCAAACAATTGTTACCTGAGCATTCTGATTTCCTCACTCCACAGTTGTATTTATCATCCATTCAGAAAGGTTGATACTTTAAGTGAGTTGAGTATCAACTAGGCTCAATGGTACCATTCTCACCTCAGTAGGTTGTGGGTTCAACACTTCAGTGCAATACCGAGGAAGTGCTGCATTTAAACACTTTCAGATGAGATGTAAAATCAAGACCCTGCCTGCCTGTTCAAGCAGACACAAAGAAGAGCACAGAGTTATCCTGTTGTCCTGGCCAACACTCATTTCTTAATCCACACCTCCGAAACAGATTAACTGGTCATTCACTTCATTGCTGTTTATGGGACGTGTCAATGTGCAAATTGGCTGCTTCATTTGTCTGCCTAACATCAGTTTCTACACTTCAAAAAGCAATTCATTGTTCTGAAGCACTTTGGGACATCCCAAGGTCATGAAAGGTGCTAAATAAATGCAATTTATTTCTTCAATCAGTTTTTTAACTGCTTGAGAAATATTAAAATAACCATCGGTGCAGGTATGTGCTGATTGGCTGGATTCTGCTGGGTGAGATTATTAAGATTGCAAAGCAGGAATCTGATTGGAGGAAGCAGAGATGCACCTGCTAGTTTGATGGACAGGTAACACACAGAACCAGAAACAGGAATACCTGAAATATAATTTCTAGAGAAGGAAAATATAGCCACATAAACATGACAAATAAAATGAATAATAAAGTATTCAAGGTTCTGAAAGAGACAGATGAAATGATGACAGCTGTAACTACAGAGGAGGTGACAATAATCATTCAGGAAATCATTAAGAGGCAAGTGAGGGATAAACAGATTGCAATGCAAGGAAACACGTATGGCTAGAGAGGGAGAGAGAAAGAGCACAAGTTGGGGAAATCAGATTTCAAATATGATTACACAATGACTTGATCTGGAAATTGAGTCATTCTAGCTTGTAATATTTCCTTATTAAATATTGAGCTAATGAAAAGAAAATGCCATATTTTGCAAGTTAATTTCAACCCCCAAGAACAGGTGGGTTGGGGGCCAGTGGGCAGTGAAAATGCTAAGTTTTTGGAGTGGGACAGCATCTCTGCTCCCATAAGCCGACTTCTGGGTTTAACCCAGGCAGGTCTGTGTACGTGTGGAGAGCAGACACCAAGAAGTCCCACCGCCATTTAAAGCTGGCTGGCCGATACTTAAGAGGGCAATGTACCTCAATGAGATACTTGAGGTACGTAATATTTTGTGTATTGGAATAATAAAACAAACCGAACCTTATCTGTTCGGGTTTCCCATCGCTTCCCATTTATGTCAGGTGAAAGCAGGTGGGAAGGGCCGGATCCGTGAGGTGAGTGATTTTATTGCACTGCTTGTGGGCCCAGAGGAACAGAAGTGCTTCATCCAGGCCCAACAAGCTCACCTGGCCAACAGGCCAACTCAGCTGACCCCCCCACCCCCCTCTGATGTTGTCCACGTCCCCCCACCACCCCCCTCCAATTTTTTCCAAGCCCGATGATCTCTCTCTCCCTCCTGCACCGCTCTCTGACATGCAGCTCCTTTCACTGCCGACAGGCAGCCAGCCTGTCAATCAGGCACGAAACCCGAAAGTGCCATTGATTGGCCTCATTGTGGTCACAATCTTCCCACTTACCTTCCGGGTTTCGCACCTGGAAATCTTCCCATCTCCCCCCCGCAACTGCTCCCTTTCCAGCTCTCTGTTAAAATTTACCCCATAGTGTTCAGTGCTGAAAGGGTTAATAGTCATGTGCTTGACAAGCATATACATATAATGACCGTTCATAATGTCTTTGCAGCTCAGACTCAGAATGTGTTTTATTGGATACTGGAATAAGTGAGATGTCTGCTCTTGTATTTCTGGTCTTATTACTATTGAGCTCATTGTGGCATTTGATAATTGACAGGATTAGTTGGCTAACTCATTTTATTGCCTCCAAATCAATATCACCTGGCGAGAAAAATAATTTTCAGTCTGAACAGTAGACGCCTGCCTTGGAAAGAATATTGTATCAATCTCACACATATTCTTGCAAAGAAAGAAAAGTTCTTATGTCCTCAATTTTGCTTTGTGCTCTACTCTTTGCACTGGTAAATGAGTCTTGGGCTAAACATTTTTTTCTCATGAGGTCAAGTAGCCTCTGAGGTATGTCAGCTGAACAATACTTGCAATAGTTTTAATGGAAAGGGAATCACAAGTATAGCGTGTTTCTAGAATGTTCTGATTTCCAGCATCTGCAGTAATTTGCTTTTTACTTGTACCAGAGGTATTTCGTCAGTTTTCAAAAACAAGCATGAAATAAAGTAGGCAGTCAGCAAGATATGCGAGCAGAATAAAAAATGCTCTAGATATCACCATGAGGACCAAAGAGGAGAATGAGAGAGAAGACAGATGGCGAATACATGGAAGAGAAAACTGTACTCACAGGCCTATGTGCCACTTCTCTCTGTGAGGTCTCAGAAACCTCCGATGGGAGCTGCAGTCAACGGACAGCTTGCTGGCTGCAGTATTCAAGGAAGAGAAACCAAGACTTAAGGAACTTCACTAGATTGAGACAAAACAAACATATGGTCTGATTCAACTGTGTAAATGCCTCTTAGCATCTGTATCCAAGCAGCTTGTGAAGGGAACACTGCCTGATGCCACATAACTGACAGACACTATCGGGCTACACACAGAAAATCAATCAATTTCCAAATCATGGATCCTGGGGCAATATTCACCGGCACTACCAAAATATAGAAATTATGATCCAACTCCATTGTAATACTTGTTATAGATTTTGAGCCCTTCAAGGTTGACAACACCGTACAATTTAATGGAAGGACAAGACCAGAAAATATGTGGAGGTTCTCTAAATCCTTTCTAACAGATTGGAGGTATGTCTGCGTGCGAGCAGTGATGACATGCAAGTGCGAATTAAGTCCTGTGCAAAATCTTTAATTGGCTTTCCCATCACTTGTTCCTGATGGATGCAGCCATTGGGGGTTTTCTTTCATTTCTCCTTAAGTGGCTAGTTTCAGCTCTGTAGAATAAGAACTCAGACCACATATAATAAAATAGAATAAAAGTAGAAAAACATGCAAATTCTCTAGCACCTAGTCTCAGCGCTGGAGCTATCCCAGTCAAAACATCTCGATCCCACCCACATACACCAATACAATCCTTAGAGGAGGAAGACTAATCAACATTGAATAGAGATGGACTCCCATCCACACTGAGACAGGAAAATGTATATGTTTTTACTTCACAATGTTGGTGTCATCAATTGAAAAAGAAACAGTCATTTAAAAAATAAGACTTTGGGGTTGATTTTAACCCTACCTGGCTGGTGGAAACTGGGCAACTAGGCATGTAAATGGACTGCGTGACTTAACCGCCAAAGCCCCGCTATCTTTGATCTAACCTGCTCTTCTGAGCAGGTGGGAAAGGAACCCGACTGAAGCTGGCAGGGTTCTCCTTTAAACATGCAGATCAGGGTTCGATTAAGTCATCAGGCCCGACTGCCATTTTAACTCTGACCTAAGTGGGGAAGGTACTGCTGCTTTCACGCCAGGTAAACTCTAGCCAGAAAAGGGTTCAGACGTCACAGGCCATTTGGGATACGTTTGTGTTTACTTTCTCTTGTGGGGCCAAGAGAAGCAGGAGTGCTGCTCCTGGAGCCCCACATGGAACGTTTAGGCCTTCCCTGCCCTACCACGAACCTCCCCCTCCCCCACTCCCGGAACCGCAATCCCCACACTGAGTGCTGGCAGGCAGCCAAGCGCAGCCCACATTTTCACATGCTGGTAGTTGCGTCCTACCCATTCAGGGCAGCATGCTAATCAGGCCTGACAGTTAAAATCAACGTGGCCTCATTCTGCCGTGAGTGGGCGTGAATCTAACTGAAACCAGATGTCTCTGGCCGGAAACTAGCTGGCTGTTAAAATCTCTCCCCTTGGGTGTATTTTGTGTTCTCTCAATTCTAATACAAAAATACTGAAGTGATGGATAAAGTGCATCGGAAGTCAAGTTCATTTCGGTATTGATAATCCTTTCTGATCACCCCGTGCATCTTTGGAACAAAAATAGACTTTGTCCGTAAGCACTAGTCTCTAGACTGCTAGAATTTAAATCAGTTTTACCAAAGGGAAAAATAAGATCCATTGCATCTCACACTCCACTTCATAACAGCCATCAGGGAAAACTTGCAGAATCTTTCCATACAGCTGTTATACAGTAGGTAATTTGCACATACTGAATTATGCCATTTGCTGGAAATTGTTCTTAATTCCAGCCATCTGCTATATTACTGTTAATAGCAAACCATCGGCATCCTAATATTCTGATTCCCATTGACTGAGAACAAGTTTGAGACACTTTATTTTTTGTGATTTTTATGTGTTTTTTCTGTATGTTTTAAGGAACCTACTGAGCAGTAACAGTCACTGCAAATGCACCTGAACAGAATGTTAAATAAGCTGAGCTTCACACTGAATGAATGGACATTGAGTCTTTTAAATAGTTATGGTAGTGTTGTGTTGATATCATTGTGGTCCAGATCTTTCTGACCGGGGCATCTCGCGGCCTGCTCCGTTAATTAGATGTTTTGCTGCACCTTTCAGCTCGAATATTTTTTGCGCCGTAACTCGCTGGAAGTGCGAGCCGGTAACAGCGCAGTGATGGCAACGTGCCATCTGGGACCATAGTGAACGGCGAGACCAACAGTGTATCCTCTTAACCAAAGAGATTTAAGGATTGAGAAAGAAACAGAGAAGGAGGGTGAATTAGAATGGGTGAATTAGTCAAATCAGGCACAGAAAGAGAGGGAAGGAAAGATTGGATTAAGAGAGAATGAAAAAAGAGACAGAAAGGAAAAGTAAGAAAAGAAATTAAAATTAAAAATTGTCATTTTTAAAATCTCCAAGAAGAATTAACTACATGCAGGAATGAGACTGAACGGTTTAATTATTCCCTTTGTGGGCCAGACAGGTTGATTGGCATTGCATTAATAATTATCACATTGTTAAAAGGGTACTTACGGTCTTGATCGCCAGCTCTAACTTTTTGCAACGTGTTTAATGGGAAATTATTGTGCAAATCCAGCAAGTTCTTAAAAATAATGGGGAGGCTAAGGGCGAGATACCGTTTGTGTGAAGCAAATGGTGGAGCGGCAGAAATCAACCAGCAAAATCTGGAGATTCGCAATTCAAGGCATATTTCTTAATCCCCTGAATTTGCGAGCCAATTTGTGCATTAATAACGGTGTGCATCGTAAACATGCCATTATTTTTCCAGCAAGATTCGGCCCAATGTGTTTCAGGAAGTGAAATGTCTATTTGATCCAGTGAAGAAAGATCTGGTTGCAACAGGAATTTTTCCAATGAAGTGTGAATCTAAGCAATGACTTTTTCAGTTATGCGTTTTATTTTGAAAAACTCAATCGAAAATTATTGATCATGGGTAAAATCAGAGAATTATAGAATGATTACAACACAGAAGGAGGCCATTTGGCCCATCGAGCCCATGCTGGCTCTTTGTAAGAGCAATCCAGTTAGTTTCATTTCCCCGTAGTCCTGCAAATTTTTTTCCCTTCAAGTATTTATCCAATTCCTTTTTGAAAGCCATGGTTGAATTCGCTTCCCTTTCAGGCAACACATTCCAGATCATAATTACTCACTGCGTTAAAAAAGCTTTTCCTCCTGTTGCCTTTGGTTCTTTTGCCAATCACCTTAAATCTGTGTCCTTTGGTTCTCAACCCTTCCGCCAATGGGAACAGTTTCTCTTTATTTACTTTATCTAAACCGTTCATGATTTTGAACACTTCTATCAAATCTCCTCTTAATCTTTTCAGCTCTAAGGAGAACAACCTCAGCTTCTCCACATAACTGAAGTCCGTCATCCCTGAAAGCGTTCTAGTAAAATCTTTTCTGCACCCTTTCTAAGGCCTTCACATCCTTCCTAAAGTGCGGTGACCAGAAAGTTTTTCTGTAAATTACCTATCAAAATTAATTACAAAATGACTGTCCATCTCTGAGGTTGATTTTATCAGCTGGTGATTTCAATCTGATTTTTATTGGTAAAATCCAGCTAATATTATTCGTAGTAATATCTTTACATGTTTGAAAATAATTCTCCCTCAATCAAACCACATTTAGGTGTCTGTATTGGAGAAACCTCCAAAGATTGAATCCATGGCAGAGATAGACGATTCTAACAATGAATGAAAACACATGCCACAGTTAAAGATTTACTCAGTATCTGTGTGTAACATGCTGACCATAATTGTAGGATTAATGTTTTGTTTTATGCTATCTCTTAATAACCAGAGGCTTCTCACAAAAGATACTGTTCAGTCAACACCTTGCAGGCAGCGCTGTCATTATTTCCACAGAGAGAAGTCTGCAGAACAGAATGTACACATTGTTTGCACATGTAAATGCAAAAGATAGTTATGTTCTTCATTCATTCTCCTCCACATACCATGGGCAATCTCCCTAGCTGTAAAATCCTACGGGGGATGTTTTGTTGAGTCTATCCTTTCAACAGCATGCCACAAATGGACCCTACCCATTTAATCTCTTGAGGGAAAGTCTGTAAATACTCTCTGATTCCAGAGGTTATCAAGCAAAATGTGGAAAATCCATCTGTCCTGATATCTCCCTCTTCCAGTCTTCAACTCTGGCTTGCTATCCAGATAATCTCCTTCCCATTTCAACAAACTACTGTATACCATGGAGTACCTGGTCACTCTTAGTTTCTACCTAATATAACCTCAAAACTAAAAGGTTGGATTTTAATATAAATTTTAAACAATTCCATAATATTTCATCATAACTCTGTTAATTGTATCATGTGACTTATTGATTAGTTTTAATTGTATTTAGATGGTGTGTGTCAATTGGGGACTCTCTTGTATCCTTTTGAAATGAGAGCTTTTCTTGGGTGTGGTGTATGTGTGTATAAGGGGAATCTAAGAACATAAGAAATAAGAGCAATAGCAGGCCAAACAGTCCCTCGAGCCTGGTCCACCATTCAATAAGATCCTGGCTGATCTTCGACCTCAACCCCACTTGCCTGCCCGATCCCCATATCCTTTGATTCCCCTAAATTTACCTAACTCAGCCTTGAACATATTCACGACTCAGCAATCACAGCCCTCTGGGGAAGAAAATTCCAAAGGTTTACAACCCTCTGTGTGAAGAAGTTCTTCCTCATCTCAGTCTTAATTGGCTGACCCCTTATCCTGCGATTATACCCCCTAGTTCTAGACTCTCCAGTCAGGGGAAACAACCTCTCAGCATCTACCCTGTCAAGCCCCTTCAGGATCTTTTTTGTTTCAATGAGATCAACTCTCATTCTTCTAAACTCCAGAGAGTATAGGCCCATTCTACCCAATCTCTCCTCACAGGAAAACCCTCTCATCCCAAGAATTAATCTAGTGAATCTTTGTTGCACCACCTCTAAAGGCAAGTATATCCTTCCTTAGATAAGGAGATCAAAACTGTTCACATGTGAATAAAGGCTTGGAAGCAACTGAAGACCTGGTTCTAGTATTCTATCCTTCACCACTTGGCTATCCAATTTATAACAAACTGTACCAACAAGGGCATTAGTAATTAATTTTAATTTATTTTAAAATAACCAATTCACTCAGATCGGATTAAGTTCAAGTTTCAGAGGTCCTGTTGAAATGGCAGCAATGCACATCCATTAAAACATTAACCCATTAGCTGACTTTTAAAAATATTACTTGTATGATGATATCACAAAAATAAACTATTAGTAATATAAGTCATAATACTTCACAGTAGCAATTTTAAAATTTTATAACTGCTTTGAGAGATTAATATATGACTAATTTTAGATGATGACTTCAATGAAACTTAATTATCTTTGTTCGTGATTACCTGTGTAAAATGTTAAAAATATGTCAAAGCTAATTTATTTGCACATTGCCACATTAAAATCATGGCTCATTTAAAGTCATAAAGGACAAATCTTGCACGAGATATCAGTGGAACGTAGAAGGAGGTGTTGAAATGCAGAAAAGGAGAACCTTAATTAAAGTAATGAACTTTTATCCATGACAAGCTCAGAAATAAGTTGCCCTGCCATTATATCTATTAGTTACTTTGAGGAGACACTTGCTGTATTCAGTGATGCTCATATTATTAGCATGAAAATATTAGCCTCGAAATAACTTGGTAATATAAGTGGACAAACACTTAATGCTGTTGCATGACATTCCTCTGCCCATTATTTTGGTTGAGGTGTTAACCCATTTTAAGTAAATATGATAAAATAGCGGACAGGAATGTCATACAAATAGGTTAACATCTCCACTAATACCGCCTACAGGCATTTCCGAGCTAAAGCCGCGGTGCAGTGGTAGCACACTCGCCTCAGAGTCAGAAGGTTCTTGGTTCAAGTCACATTCCAGAACTTGAGTACAAACTCTAAGCTGACATATCAGTGCAGTACTGAGGGAGTGCTACACTGTCAGAGGTCTTTCAGAAAAGACCTTAAATTGAGACCCCATCTCAGGTGGATGCAAAAGGTTCCATGACACTATTTCGAAAGAGAGCAGGGAAGTTCTCCCCGTGTCCTGGCCAATATTTATCCCTCCAAACAGATTATCTGGTCATCATCACATTGCTGGTTGTGGGATGTTTCTGTGCGTAGATTGGCTGCCATGTTTCCCTACATTACAACAGTACTTTATTGGCTGTAAAGCGTTTTGGGAAGTTCTGAGCTTTTGAAAGGTGTTATATGAATGCAAGTCTTTCTTTCGAAAGAGAAGTTCATTTTGTTAACCCATTTACACACTAAAAGTGAGCAGTGTATTTTAAGCCCTGCAGAGATTGGTCATGGCAAACACATTACACTAGATAGTATTGGGGTATTGAAATATGGGAAATGAGAATTGTAATTAAACTGAATGAAGTTTGCCCAAGGCTAATAAAAAAAAATGCACCTTCCAATTAAATCTTCTGCTAACTGTGGAGAAATGTTTATGACATCCATCTACTCACATAATGTTATCAAGAAGTTATGAGAAACTCATTTATTAATCTATTGACATATAAACATTGAGGAGCACATTTTAAGCTGCAAGCAGCCTGGTTGTGGAAAAGATTGTATAGGAGATATAGGTCAATACATATACAGAACAGAAAAATACAGCTTTAAAGTAAGACTGCATTAATTTTGCCTTAAATTATCTCTGCCATTTTTATGCCTTAAATTTATTTCTGTATAAATTCCTCATAATGAACAGGCTTCAGTTCAGAGATTAGTTTTATCAAATAATATGACATTAATTTTTTCACAGCTCATTTATAGTCATATATTCACAGCCACAACCTCATGATTTACCTTATCTCTTCTCCTACTCCAGTCTCACTTGAAGACTTGGGCACATAATCTAGGCTGATACTCCAGTGCAGTGCTGCATTGTCGGTGATGACATCCTTAAATCGACATGTTAAACCGAGGCTCCAACTTCCTGTGCTGGCAGCTCAGGTGGACATTAAAGATCCCAAGGAATTATTTGAAAAAGAGCAGGGAGTTCTCCTGATTTCCTGGCCAACATTTGTCCTTCAAATAATACCACCAAAAAAAACAGATCAGTTGGTCTCTTCTCTCGTTACTGTTTATGGGATCTTGCTGTGTGCAAAATGGTTGCCAAATTTGTTTATCTAACAAAATTCACTGCAGTCCAAAAAGTAGTTCATTGTGTGAAGCATCTGAGATGTTTCTGATATGTGTGATAAGACACCAGAAAAGGCGAGTACTTCAGTTTACTCTTTTCAATCTCGTTGGTCTTCTGCACTATGAGCTTTGACATTTAACTTGGGTTCCTCAGCTGAGTTCTCATGATAGATTTTCTAATTAGTTCCATTTGGTTAATGGGTGTATCATGGGCGTAACCATCAGAAAAGTGGTTAACGGTCGATTATATCAGATTTCTACCACTTAGCGCCCCATCCACTTTGTGTGCTGGCACCCGAAAAGCCTACTAGTTGTCAGTTACTCACATTGAGATGTTTACAGACATTACCTGACAATGACCATGTGGAACTGGCTACACTAACTCCAGGTCAGCAAACTGCCAGATACAGACATCTGCCATCTGCTGCAAGGAGAACTGCAGCTAATGTGCACTAGAGCATGGATGGTGACTGTAATAGTCAGTTGTGCCCTTATGTCCTTAAGTCCTCTTCCCCCCCCCCCCCCCCGCGCTCCC
Source organism: Heptranchias perlo (assembly GCF_035084215.1). Taxonomy (NCBI): domain Eukaryota; kingdom Metazoa; phylum Chordata; class Chondrichthyes; order Hexanchiformes; family Hexanchidae; genus Heptranchias; species Heptranchias perlo. The sequence continues at coordinate 14,874,708 of NC_090357.1, read as the reverse complement.
ACTTCCAGGCATTAGAAGATCTACTCCTTTATGTTCTAAGGTCCTACAGACTTTAGTGTGGTCAATAATGATATGATTGACTGTGTGAATGATGAGTTAAAAGGAACATAGGAACAAGAGTGGGTCATTCAGCCCCTCGAGCCTGTTCTGCCATTCAATTAGATCATCGCTGGTCTGCATCTTAACTCCATTCACTCATCTTGGTTCCATATCCCTTAATAACTAGCAAAAATCTACAGATCTCAGTTTTGAAATTTTCAATTGACCTAGCCTCAACAGATTTTTGGGGGAGAGAATTCCCTTTGTGTGAGAAGTGCTTCCTGACTTCACCGCTGAACGACCGAGCTCTCATTTTAAGGCTAATACCCCTTGTTCTGGAGGGGGAGGTGAGCAGTGTCATTAGCAACATCACCTTAAACTCTTACACACTGCTGGAAGAACATCAACATCAAACAGGAACCTCAGCAGGCAAAATTACTCATGAATAAACAATGATAGAAATACTAGACCTTTAAACAATATATTTACTATCTCTGGGACCAAAATAAACACACCAGACCACATAATGGAGTTTCTTAACCATTTTCTGCTGTCATGTTTTTAAGTATGAGTCAGTCTTTAAAAAAACTGTGGTGGAAGCCTTGCTATGAAAGGAAAAGATTCTGTAGTTGTGCATCAACTCACTGTTAGAGGTGTTAGCAGTATCGTTGGGCTGCATGTCATCAATTCCCCAATGGTGTAGTGAAATGCATCTGACATTCCTAGCACTCTAGCTGAGGAATTTTACTAGGTCCCCGGTAGTCCAATGGGCATATGTGTTTGGCATCTTTAATAATGGTATGAATCCAAGATCCAAATCCCATCAGTTAGTGAGGAATTAATTAAATCCCTATTTGTTTAATGGAGCATATCCATCCAAATCTCTGCCAGTCTAGCATGGGGTGGATATGAATACTATTCATGAATGGTTTTTGTTTGATTCCTTATTGACGTAATCGGAAATGCCATGTAACAAAATCCTTGGCACTCTAATACAGCCACTCCCTTGCTCTTTAGTTGGATTGTGGTGGAGACTTTTAACCCCAGCAGCCTGTTTCTCATCTGGAAAATGGGCGATCGGCAGTTGAAAATCTGGTGGGGACCGTGTGCAGCCATTTGCCTGCCTGAATCAGCTTTCAGGCGGGCCTTTAAAGGAGTGCCCAGCACTCCCGCCCAAATCAGGAAGGGAGGCTGTTTAGATATGCAAATAGGGGTCCTACGCCTGTTGTAGGACCCTGATTGCAATCTTTAAGGGGAATTTGGTGAATCATGAACAGTGCATGTCAGTCCCAGCTCTGCAGGCATCGATGGGCCAAAGAGGTGGCCCTTAAAGGAACCACAGAGTCCTCTCCCAAATGGGTAAATTTTTTTGTTTTATTATAAGAATGTTTGGGGGCCAGGATCAGTTCTCATGCCCACTGTCACCTCCCCCCACCCCCCACCTCCTCCATCTTCATCTGCAACCCCACCACCCTCAAAAGACCATACCTGCCGGCCGGCTACTGATTTTCCTCCACAGAACTGGCAAACTATATTAGCGTGTCCCTTTGGTGCCCACAACTCACCAAGAAAGTGTTAATGAGGCCTAAACCTGAAAGTGGGCACACCATTGATATAACGCCGATTCAGACCCAACCCAAAGGTCTCTCCTGGTATGTTCAAATTTCCTGGTGGCCTTAGCTAGCTGTTGTTTTTTTTTTGATTAGGGGATTAACAAAAACTTTAAAGCAATATATATTTGAATTTCAGGATGGGGAACAAAGTCTTTATCTGGATTGCATTACTGTGAATATTCATTTACAGTAGAATGTAAAAATGTGGTCACATTAATACCGATTTATCGTCGGTCCTTGTAAATGTATCGAATACTGTAAGATATAGCCACTTGTGTTGCTACAGTTATGTACTGCATTACCCAGCAGATATGTTGATGGTAAGTACAGTGCTGCATGCATATTATTGGTAATGTAAAGAGGACAAGGTGGATACTGTCAACATACTGTGAGAGTGCTCAGGCCTAAAGTGTCTTAAAGGAAGCGATATTAGACAAAATCAAGAAAAGAAAAATTAAATTAGATCCGCTTCCCCATCAAATAATCCTGGGAGTTTTGCCAGTGAAGCTATGGCTGAATAATGAGGCGATGTTAATTGCATTGTTAATGCTGCTGGCACAGCTCTCCAGTGCTGGACGAGTGCACATAAGCTGCGACTACAGCAGTTCTTCTGTGAGAACCTACAAAACTGGAAATAGCACAACTAGAAAAAACGGATGCAATTAGTAGCGTAGAAGAAGGGTTGAGTGTATCTTATGTGAAAGTCGGCAGCACCCCTGTAGGTATTGTGTAAAAGGGCATGCCAATCAGGAAAATATAAGGAGAAAAGAAAAAGAGGAGAAATAAAGAAAGAACTTTGGGACCACAAATAGTGAAGGAAGGGGATGGAAAGTGAAAGTTTTAATGAGAGGGTTTTTACATAAATGTAAGAAGAACATATAAAAATTGATATTAATTATGGCATAATTGTAATGTGTGTGTATATATATATATGAAATCTGTAATGGCAATAGAAAAATAAATTAAAACATTTCTTTATGAACTTAGGCCGGTGGTGCGATACGAGGAATCTAGTTCAGTAATTTACATGCAGTGAATGTTTCTAGAATCTTATTAGAACCAATTACTGAGAAACAATTTCAAATGACTGATTTTGTTCAATCAGAATCAAACCGATTAAATTAAGTTTTATTTCAACCAAACTGGGTGCTAGAATGTGTGAGGACCATTTAACATTTTCATAAGGACATAAGAAATAGGAGCAGGAGTAGGCCATGTGGCCCCTCGAGCCTGCTGCGCCATTCAAGAAGATCATGGCTGATCTTCGACCTCAACTCCACTTTCCCGCCTGATCCCCATATTCATCAGAGCACAATAATAATAGGCAAGTATTGAAATGCATGACACTTCTATTCATTACCTGCTACAGGAAATAGAAACCGGAATTGGCCATTCAACACACTGAGCCATTTTTGTTAGTCATGGCAACTCTATCTTTATAATCCCAAGCTCTAACTGTTTAATATCAGCACAAGAATCATCAAGAGCTACTGTGGAAGCCGCAGATAGTATGAGGATTTGTACCTCTGGGTAATGGAAAAAAGTAGTTTAACAAGTAAGTGGTCTTCAATTGGTGATTCCCGAATATCAGATCTATTAGGCTGAGTGTGATATTCAGTTAAGAACACCTTGGCCCAAAGATTCCCTGGTGCTGCTCACACTCAACCGCCGTAATTTCGTCGGGAGTGTGAAGGAAACCCTTTTTCCGCACGCTTTGCTGCACTTCCTGCAACGTTACAGGGGAGGATCAGCTCCGAGGAAATTCTTGGCCCTTAATTTTTTGTAAAATGGAGCACAATGTGGATTTGTGGCAGCGAACTTGGGTTGAATTTCTATGAGGATTCTCCCTATCGTCCACCATAAGTTCAGTAGCAGATCCACGGAAACCCCAAAGAAACAGAATCGACACTTTTTTAAGCCGTTCCCGAGGGGTTTCTGTGGATCTTCTGGCAAAGTTATGGTGGACAATCAGGAGACCCCGGCTGAAATTCAACCGCACTGTCTGATTTGTGCAAATGGAAAAATATATACTTTAAAAAAATCGAATGTGACCTCCTGTCACATGGGACCCGATTTTAACTCCGAGCGGGTTTTGGCTGGGTGGGTAGCCCCCCCACTCAGGCCTCAGTTAAAATTGCAGTCAGGACCTGATGACTTCATCAGGACCCAACATGCATATGTAAAGAAAGACCCCGGTTTTTGGGTGGGTGATCTTGCCACCTTCTCGTGAGAGCAGTTCAAAATCCTGTATGATGGGGTCCTGCCAGCTTTTTGATGGGTAAGTAACTTGGCCGATTTTAAAATCCCCCTCGTTTCTCCCGCCACTGGTTTCCACTGTGCATGTAAGGTTAAGATTGTCCTCATAAAGTCAGGATATAAAATGTACAACCTCAGTGTGATTTGAAATCAGAATGGATATTCAAGTAAGACATATATTGCAACCACTTTGGAGGAAACTGGGCATCTTTGAACACAAGGAATATTAATTAGCACACACAGTGATGTGATATAAATAAATTGCTACTTGTAACTTGTGAGGTAGGCATGTAAAATTTAGAAGAGAAGAAGGAAAATTCAGAAATACAGGGGTGGGTGACCCTTTAACGTGCATTTATACTACAATTTTTGTGTCTCTGTGAGTGGTTTCCAATTGTAAAGTTTGGAGTCGGATTGTGATCTAATTCCGGAAGGGAACAGTGTGAGGCCCCCTGGACGAGGTAGTCTCAACCCTGTATGAAGAGTAATGCAAGTGATAAACCTTGTTTATAAAGTGCTCGGGCTTCTCCTGATAGCTGTATAAACGTGCCCAGAGTTGATTTAGAGAGTGGGGGCCCTCCCACGTACACTCTCAAAATATTTAAAAGTTAACAGCAGTGCTCTCTCCTGAGCAGAATTCCAATGTGAGCTATAGTATTAAGGAGGTACTGTTTGTACACTCTTAGTGGTGGATCAACTCTTGATAGGAATGTAATTGAATGGATTTATTAAATATACATTGACTAATTGCCTTTTTAAAAGTTTATTTTGTTTCTATCAGTTACACAAAAGCGTATTTGTTTTATGCAAGGTACACTTGGCATGTTGTATTCCCATCCTTGCTGGATATTTTAACTGTAACTGAGTAATTAGTCTGTGGTTTATTCATGGGAGACATACTGGACAACAGTATTGTGCAAATACCACAACCTCTGGTTACTTGTTTTTAACACGTCCTGTAGGCTGCATTAGCAATCATCATCATTAGCCAAAGCAAATAAAAGCCACAACTGAGAGTAATGAGGTGCAACTGTTGGGACCACAGAGTAATAACCATGTGGCAGATGTAGCCTGTAACTGTGACTATAAAAGTTTATTTAATTCTATCTTGCAGACCTTTTGTACAAACTAATTCATGCAAAGAATAGGCGGCAGATAATCAGTCCAGAAGTGACTGGCGAGCTGGCCTCCCTTTCATCTCTATCAACACGTGAAATGGACGAGAGCAATGTTCTATATTCAAGACAAAATATTTCACCCGTTCCTACAGTTCTAAAATGTCCCAATATCCTCCTGCATTAGGTCCAATGATACTACCAACAAAGGAAAGATAGACAGATTAAGAACACTGAAAGAGACAGAGGCACCCAGCCTGACAGACTTCGTAATACAGCAATGAAGAATTTACCTGAGGAAGGAGGAAGTCTCCGAAAGCTTGTGAATTTAAAATAAAATTGCTGGACTATAACTTGGTGTTGTAAAATTGTTTACAATCAGCAATGAAGAAGGCAGCAAAAGAAATCGGTCACATCCTGAAGGATATTTTGAGAGAATCACTGAATACAGGAGTTGTACCAAGGAACTGGAAAGTGATGAATGTGGTGTCAATGTTAAAAAATGGATGGAGAATAACCAAGGGAATGGTGAACCCAGTGAGCTTAGCATCAGTATTTGGCAAAATAATACAAATTATACAAAAATTGGCCTTGTGGGTGATAGTGAGGAGGAAAGTGAAGACTTTTTTATTCGTTCATGGGATGTGGGCGTCGCTGGCGAGGCCGGCATTCATTGCCCATCCCTAATGCAGAAAGATATCAATGGACTGGCCAAGTGGGCAGAAAAGTGGCAAATAGAATTCAATCCGGAGAAGTGTGAGATAATGCATTTGGGGAGAGCAAACAAGGCAAGAGAATACACAATAAATGGGAGTATACTGAGAATTGTAGAGGAAGTGAGGGACCTTGAAGTGCATGTCCACCGATCCCTGAAGGTAGCAGGACAGGTAGATAAGGTGGTTAAGAAGGCATACGGAATACTTTCCTTTATTAGCCGAGGCATAGAATATAAGAGCAGGGAGGTTATGCTAGAGCTGTGTAAAACACTAGTTAGGTCACAGCTTGAGTACTCCGTACAGTTCTGGTCACCACATTACAGGAAGGATGTGATTGCACTAGAGAGGATACAGAGGAGCTTTACAAGGATGTTGCCAGGACTGGAGAATTTTAAGCTATGAGGAAAAATTGGATAAGTTGGGGTTGTTTTCTTTGGAACAGAGGAGGCTGAGGGATAATTTAATTGAGGTGTTCAAAATTATGAAGGGCCGAGATAGAGTGGATAGGAAGGACCTATTTCCCTTTGCAGAGAGGTCAATAACCAGGGGGCATAGATTTAAAGTAATTGGTAGAAGGATTACAGGGGAGCTGAGGAAAAAGTTTTTCACCCAGAGAGTGGTAGGCACCTGGAACTTACTGCCTGAATGAGTGGTAGAGGCAGAAACCCTCAATCCATTTAAAAAGTACCTGGATATGCACTTGAAGTGGCGTAACCAACAAGGCTATGGAGCAAGTGCTGGAAAGTGGGATTATGCTGGATGGCTCATTTTCGGCCGGCATGGACATGATGGGCCGAATGGTCTCCTTTTGTGTTGTAAATTTTCTATGATTCTAAAGCATTCTGAAAGAGAAAATAGTAAGGAATCAGCAAAATCAGTATGGTAGTATGGGATTGCAGGATTTACCCGATCAGCAAGTAAGGCATGTTTCAAGTGTGGGATTGCAGACTTAACCCTGTGGTAGATCTTGTTTGATTAATCCACTAAAGGGTATAGTGCATTTAATTGGAAAGGGGAACTCAGTAGATTTATTGGGCATGATTTTGACCCCGAGCCGGGAAGGGGGTCAAATTGCAGACGGGAATCCCGGAAGTACGGGTTTCTCGGACGTCCTTGCGATTTTGACGCAAGGACGTCTTTTTGTTTTGTTGGTTTGCCATCCGACTGGCCGGCCTGATTGACAGGCTGGCCTCAGTCGGACGGGAGAGCAGCCAGGGAAAGGACGTGTTCAGGTGAGTCTTTGATTGTATGGATGGGAGGGGGGGGCATGGGGGCACTGGTGGGCATGGGGGTCATGGTGGGGGGAGTCATTCATGGGGGGGGAAGGGATCGATGGTCAGTCATGGGGGGGGAGGATGCTGGTGGTGTTGGGGTCAGGGGTCATTGCGGGGTCCACGATCATGGGGAGTGGCTGGGGGTCATCGCGGGAGTCCGCAATCGTTTTGGGGGGGGCGGTGTCAGAGATCGGGGGGCTGGTTCACGATCGTTGGGGAGTCATTGTAGGTAGGCTTGTTGGGCCTGGGGGAAGCACTCCTGCTCCTCCAGGCCCACAAGCCATGCCAGGAAGGCACTTGCCTGCAGTTTCGGGCCTTCTTGCCTCCTTTCATGTGGTGTGAAGGAGAAGGCCCGAGAATCACGGCCCCCACGGGTTAAAATTGCAAAATCTGCAACAATGGAGGCCCGCGGCCTCCTTGAGCGGTTTTAGTCACCAACCCACCTCCTGGGAGTTGGTTGGTTGGTCGCCCGCCCCAATGAAAACCAGAAACGGGCGGGTTGGGGGCGGGTCTGAAATGGTTGCAAGTTTGAATGCCCCCCACCCCGCCCCCAACCCACCTGTTTTTCAATGTTAAAATCGTGCCCACTATACCGAGGCTTCAAAATTCCAATAGGGCTGCTCTACTGGTGAAGGAGTGGGGAGTGAGCCCTGAGTCCACCTAAACGGATAGGCCCAGACTCTGCCCAACGTTACGGGGGTGACGATGGGGTTATTAGCATACACGGGGTGGGAGACCATGCAAATAAGGGTTCATCAGCAGCACCTGCCCCAATATGCTGCCAGGAAAATCAGAGTGACATAGCACTGCTCTGAGGATGGAAGAGATGACCGGGAAGGACACAACGGTAATAAAGATAAGGAACTCGAGCTTCGATAGGCAGGCATAGTGGGTGCAGCTCCCAAGACACATACCCTTTATGCGGTGGGGGGAGGAGCAGGTGGGAGATCCACAGAAAGACCTACCTCCCAATGAAAAACGTGAGGTGGAATCCCTGCTGAAACTATTTGAATTTCCAGCCGCCAGACTTTAGCAAAGGATTTGACAAATAACACTTAGGCAATTACTTTACAAGGTAAAAAGACACTTAAAGGGGAGGAAGCTCTTCAAATGGATAACTAATTGGTTGAATCAGAGGATGCAAAGGGTAGTAATTAAGGAATGATAGACCTGTGAGCTTAACATTGCTATTTGGCAAAATAATAGAAAGCAGCGTCAACATGGAAAGAAGTGACTCTTGGACACCACTGAAATCAGTTCTGGGGACTTTATGGTTTTAAATGTACATTGATGATTTGGAGCCAGGAACTTCAACAAGGCTTTTCAAGTTTACCAATGATAAAAAATCAGGAGGGGTTGTAAATAGTAGGGGCAAGAAGAATTTGGTCAGGTTAGGGGATTGGGTCAAAAAGTGAGAGGTATTGTTTAGTGTAGAAGATGCAAAGCTGAGAAAGAGAAACAAACAGTTGGAGTGCAAAATAAATGGGAACAGTCTGCAGGAGAGGGAACAGAGGCTTTTAGTGGAAGACATTCTTAAACCATCAGCACAACGTACAGCAGTGGTGAAAAAAGCAAAGAGCAAACACGAGTAGAGCAGTGAAGGATGGGAAGAGTTTTACAACAGTTTGATCCAAAAGTTTGTAACAAATGTAAGAAAGGACAGGTGTTGTGAATTAGGGAGGCTTCCTCATGCCAATGAGGGCGGGTGTACTTTTCGGTCGCAAGCAAAACAAGGAGAGAGAATGGATCAGTGGCACAGAGTACAGTCCTACAGCACTGAGGGTAATGAACGAAGGAGTGCTACACATAAGAGACTGCAAGAAGGAATCAGGGAAGCAGGTAGCTCACCATGTCTACTCTGTTCAGGTTGTTAAACATCTTGCTGCATTGCAAAGTAGTCCTGGGGGTCAAGGAGATGGCAATCATTGCAACAGCCACCTCCCACCGCAGCATAAGGACAACATTCTTCATCACTTTACTGCACTCAAATACAAACAGCCTATTCCTCCTGATATGCACCTCCCTGAAGTTTGCTGCTTGTTTCTTCAATCCGGCTGCCATATGTCTTGGCCACATTGCCTGCTTCCTCCAATGCTGCACAAGGTCTCCACCTCTCCTGGCTCCATTCCAGCCCCCTTTGCCAGCTATTCAGGGTGCTTTCTAGGTCTAACTTCCATCTCTGCAGGAGGTTTCCACCTTTCCCCCCACCCTCAAAATAAAAGTATATCTTAGGCATTGTTGGCTGGATTTGACAGCTGGTATGATCCTCCATGTGCAAATTACCTGGCTTTGCCATTTAGAGCGGGGCCAGCCCTGGGACTTCATAATGGATGCAAGTCCCATCCCACTTCACTTCTGACGGTACAACAGCACTATTGGAATTTTTGGCCCATTGTGTCCACCTTCTACTGTTCCTTCACTACCAATATATTGTGTTTTTATTTGTTCATGGGATGTGGGCGTCACTGGCGAGGCCGGCATTTATTGCCCATCCCTAATTGCCCTTGAGAAGGTGGTGGTGAGCCGCCTTCTTGAACCGCTGCAGTCCGTGTGGTGACGGTTCTCCCACAGTGCTGTTAGGAAGGGAGTTCCAGGATTTTGACCCAGCGACGATGAAGGAACGGCGATATATTTCCAAGTTGGGATGGTGTGTGACTTGGAGGGGAACGTGCAGGTGGTGTTGTTCCCATGTGCCTGCTGCTCTTGTCCTTCTAGGTGGTAGAGGTCGCGGGTTTGGGAGGAGCTGTCGAAGAAGCCTTGGTGAGTTGCTGCAGTGCATCCTGTGGATGGTACACACTGCAGCCACTGTGTACCGGTGGTGAAGGGAGTGAATGTTTAGGGTGGTGGGTGGGGTGCCAATCAAGCGGGCTGCTTTATCCTGAATGGTGTCGAGCTTCTTGAGTGTTGTTGGAGCTGCACTCATCCAAGCAAGTGGAGAGTATTCCATCACACGCCTGACTTGTGCCTTGTAGATGGTGGAAAGGCTTTGGGGAGTCAGGTGGGGAGTCAGGAGGTGAGTCACTCACCGCAGAATACCCAGCCTCTGACCTGCTCGCGTAGCCACAGTATTTATATGGCTGGTCCAGTTAAGTTTCTGGTCAATGGTGACCCCCAGGATGTTGATGGTGGGGGATTCGGCGATGGTAATGCCGTTGAATGTCAAGGGGAGGTGGTTAGACTCTCTCTTGTTGGAGATGGTCATTGCCTGGCACTTATCTGGCGCGAATGTTACTTGCCACTTATGAGCCCAAGCCTGGATGTTGTCCAGGTCTTGCTGCATGCGGGCTCGGACTGCTTCATTATTTGAGGGGTTGCGAATGGAACGGAATACTGTGCAATCATCAGCGAACATCCCCATTTCTGACCTTATGATGGAGGGAATGTCATTGATGAAGCAGCTGAAGATGGTTGGGCCTAGGACACTGCCCTGAGGAACTCCTGCAGCGATGTCCTGGGGCTTAGATGATTGGCCTCCAACAACCACTACCATCTTCCTTTGTGCTAGATATGACTCCAGCCACTGGAGAGTTTTCCCCCTGATTCCCATTGACTTCAATTTTACTAGGGCTCCTTGGTGCCACACTCGGTCAAATGCTGCCTTAATGTCAAGGGCAGTCACTCTCACCTCACCTCTGGAATTCAGCTCTTTTGTCCATGTTTGGACCAAGGCTGTATTGAGGTCTGGAGCCGAGTGGTCCTGGCGGAACCCAAACTGAGCATCGTGAGCAGGTTATTGGTGAGTAAGTGCCGCTTGATAGCAATGTCTACAACACCTTCCATCACTTTGCTGATGATTGAGAGTAGACTGATGGGGCGGTAGTTGGCCGGATTGGATTTGTCCTGCTTTTTGTGGACAGGACATACCTGGGCAATTTTTCACATTGTCGGGTAGATGCCAGTGTTGTCGCTGTACTGGAATAGCTTGGCTAGAGGCGCAGCTAGTTCTGGAGCACAAGTCTTCAGCACTACGGCTGGGATATTGTTGGGGCCCATATTAGCAGTCAAATGTTGGGAGAGTCCATTAAGAGGAGGGGGCCTTTTGTTCATTGAGGGTTAAGTTCTTTAACACAATCCATTGATTTAAACAACATATAAGAAATGAATTAAATGATTCTATTATTGTGCAAGGAGCTAGAGAATGATGCTTGCAGCGATCTTGATGCTATCTGGCTTTCATAATGCAGCTAGGACATGATCCAGATCTTTGAAATGCTGAGAGGGATAGATAATGTCGATATGATTGAAGTGTTTTCTTGGATTACAGAACCAAAGGCATTGAGTACAACAGAACGAGCCTCAAGCAAGATTAAGATATGAAGAATGTTTTTGCCCACAGTGTATCACATATTTCCAAGAAACATCCACCTAATGCTGATTTGATTAACTTGCCTTCCATTGGTATATTTTTCATCATATTTATTTTATGTCTTATGAACAAGAAATCAATACACAATATCATTGGAACATTCAGCCAGTATTCATTCGTAAAGTTATTCATTAGGTTTCTTTTTCCCATTAATTTCTGCTGTATTAGAAACTTATGATGATTCAGATTGATTCGTGTTTCTTTGCATTTAACTTTGCTCAGTACTGACTTAACCTTAAGCCTATTCGTTATCATTCACTGCAGAATATTCAAGAAACCAGAGAAATTAAAATGTAAAACAATATTTTCATTTGTTTCAGTGAATATTATTTCAGCAGAGGGGTGAGACTGCTTATTTGAACAATCTAAACCAATCAGAACATGTTTTGGTATCGCATTTTATCCATCAAGCTTACCCTGAGAATTTGGAAATGCTTTAGCAACACTGTCAGTCCACCAACTTATTCTATGGAGACTAAACCCATAAGTGCTCTGTTGACATTTCACAATATTTAAAACCATTTCCCTCTGTCCTTTCCTGTGTCAGAAATGTGATGGGATCTTTTTGAAGGAAAGCAATTGATACAGTATTAACTGAATTTGGTGTCATGAATAGCAATTCACTGTGTGTAGAACTTTGAGACACACCAACAATAGGATAAGATGATATAAACTCAAACTGTTTTTATTGTAAAAACAGAATATATCAGCCTTCATGCCTCTTTTTCTGATGTGTTTACTCCAGGTTTGAGTCCAGAAATCATCCTCATTATTCTCCATTGCACCAGTTGCTTTTTGAAGGCATGGTGACCAGAACTGGATGTAATAATAAAATGTGGCCTCAGCATTTCAAAGATCTGGATCGTGTCCTGGTTGTGTTATGAAATAAAGTGTGGCCTCGCGATGTGTTCAAAATTGTAATTACACCCAGAAAGTGGGTGGGCTCCCCAATCCCGACACAATTGGGTGGGAAGCTCACCAATCAAATGTTAATGAGATCCAGGGATTAAAATATCCTTGGTCTGAAATTTATAACAGTAAGTGCTTCTCACGCTCGTCTCACCCAGCTCCCCCGAAATCCACTCCAGGTTAAAGTCCACCTCTATTAGTCTAGCATATTAAATACACTCATATTTATTGGCATCAGCTGTGGCTCAGTGGTAGCACTCTTGCCTCTGAGTCAGAAGATTGTGGGCTCAAGTTGCACTCCAGAAATTTGAGCACAATTTTGGATGAGACACTAAAACAAGTGGACATAAAAGATCCCATGGCACTATTTTGAAGAAGAGCAGGGGATTTCTCCCTGATGTGCTGGCCAATATTTATCCCTCAACCAACATTACAAAAACACATTATCTGTTCATTATCACATTGCTGTTTGTGGCGACCTTGCAGTGCGTAAATTGGCTGCCACGTTTCCTACATTACAACAGTGATTACGCTTAAAAAGTACTTCATTGGCCGTAAAGCGCTTTGGGACATCTTGAGGTTGTGAAACGCACTTTATAAATGAAAGGGTTTTTTTTACTTTTCAAAATGGTTAAACATTTTGAAATGTATCTTCTTGGGTTTTTCTCTTGACATTTTCAGAAACTTGAATTTGTGACAAATGAAAATTGCCGTACTGTGCTAAGTTTATTTTTGAATTAAAAGAAAGGACAATAATTGTAACAATTTTGTGAAATTATAGTTACCTGCCATGTTTGGCAGTAAGCATATCTGCTATGTATCTTTTTGTGGAAGTGCTTCAACTTACAAGTAAATGTGATGCTATCCTTTTATAGAAACTGTCTTTGTTAAGGGATCTGAAATAAATTACCTTCACGTTTGTAATGGGTTGACTTGCCAAAGAAATAGTTTCTTTTGACAGGATTAAATTGATTCTTGGCACCTTCGAGAGATCTAAAATATAATTAAACTTAAACTGAGTGTATGAATTGTTGTTCGCTGATTGGCAGGAAGAGAATTTCCACCTTTTGAAAGAATACGGTTGAGATCGATGGAGAATACCTAGAAGACAGTGAAATTATGATGTTGTAATGGATTCAAATTCGGGCACCTAAAGGAATATATAGGTAGCTGAGTGATTGGTAAGTGTATTAAACATTTTTACATTGCACTTTTTAACATTGCTTTTAAGATATAATTAAATGGCAGTAATGTACTTCTTGTACATTCACTCATTCAGCCTCAATTTTCACTGATTTACTTTATGCTCATCCTGCCAAGGCAATATGCATATGAGACCATTGCCATGTAATCTAATCACACCTGAAAGAATAGCTGAAACTGGTTTGCTCAGAGGTGTCCTTAATGTTGAACTGAGTTCTGTTGAATTTAATGAGAATACGTTGATCTCATATCCACACATTTGTCAACATCTTAGGCTGGCACGGTGCATTGGCGTTTGGATAGCAAACCATCCCAATGTAGTTTGCATACCTCCTACCAGCTGGTTGAACAGCAGCACTGCCAAAGCCCTAGAACAGGACATCTTCTTGTCCTCTCAGCTGCTGTGAAATGGCGCAAAAATATTTGTCAAAATGTAATTGTACAGCATTAATGGGCTCAATACTTATCTTGGCTAAACTGAAGATAGGGTGATGAATTGATGAATTCAACCCATGGTCAACCTGTTCAGTAGTCATTGCACATGTTGGTCCATCACTGATTGAACAGATTAGTGAAAAGATAACACTCCACCTGAAACTTCCTGTCTCCTGGGTGACAAATAGAGTGATTTCTGTATTGTCTTTTATTTTGTTTTGTATGATGTCAAATATTTGGGGTTTGAGAAATAGCATCAATTAGCTGTTTTGCTGGGAGGACACCATTGTTCTGTAGCCATGGTGACCAATGCACGTAACTGGTTGCCTGTAATCAGGCACTGTCAGAATAGTCAATGGGAAAAAGCAGTCTTACATGGGTTTTCTTCATTTGTTTCAATGCCTTTGTTCAGAATTAATTTAGGGAAAAAGTTGCTTAGTGGTTGGAGCTGTTAATTTGAAATGTTAACACATGCGATTGACTAGACAATGGAACAGATGATTTCTATCTCTTTGACTGATGAGGCAATAAGGGAAATGTAGGGAGAGAGTGGTAAACATCTATTAACATTACACCCCACAAGGTGTGAAATCTGTTAAACTCTCAGTATGTTGCTATCTCGGAAAGGGTTTTAACATGAACAACGCCTACAGCATAAATCACAGCGCTAATTGCTTAGCTTTAGTTCTGGCAAGGAATGCGAATACGAGGGAGGAACAGGAATTTGCAATGTCTATGTACAACATTGCATTTGTTTCATCCAAATGCCCCGATGCTTATCAGACTTTGCAAAGAACAAGTTCTGTATTCCATATATATGTATATATATATATATATATATATATACATATACACACACACAAATTCACTACTACACGTATATACAAATTCACTATTACATATATATAAAAATTCATCAGAAAAGGGAATAGTGCCAGAGGTCTGGTGGACAACTAATGTGATTTCTATGTTTAAAAAGGGATATAGAACCAGTCCAGGGAACTATAGACCAATTAGCTTAACATCGGTGGTAGGAAAGATAATAGAATCTTTACTCAAAGATGTAATAGAAAAACATCTAGAAACCAAAACGATAATATAGAATAGTCAGCACGGATTTCAAAAGGAAAGATCATGCTTGACGAACCTTATTGAATTCTTTGAAGAAGTAACAGAAAGGGTAGATAAGGGTAATGTAGTAGATGTAATATATTTGAATTTTCAAAAGGCCTTCAATAATGTATCACAGAGTAGACTCATGACTAAGGTCAGAACATGTGGAATCAGGGGACAAGTAGCAGGTGACGAAGGAGGAAGCCTCCGAAAGCTTGTGATTTTCAAATAAAATTGTTGGACTATAACTTGGTGTTGTAAGATTGTTCACATGTTACGAAGTAAGGAAGGAAAGATCTTGGTAAAAATTTCTTTATGCAAAGAGCTGTTGGAGCACGGAATTGTTTGCCACAGGGAATAATTGAGGCAGAGCCAATTGCATCTTTTCAAGAAAAAATATTTGAAGCCTGGGTTGATAGAAGACAGCGCAGGGCAGTGGGATTATCTTTGGATTTTTAAAGAAAAGAGCCAGCACAGAACCGTCTGTGCAGTAAACTTCTGTAGTTTTATCATAAAGGACAAAGTTGCAATAGGACAAGTTGAAGAGTCCATTGTGGGACATTCTGTCCAAGAACATTTCTCAGAACTGAACAGAAATGGGTTGTGTTGGGATTCAAACCTAATCTACAGTATCACCAAGATAAATCCACTAACAAACAGTAAAAAAGCTACCCTGGTCATTCAAGCAACAAATATTTTTTTTATTATTCGTTCATGGGATGTGGGCGTCGCTGGCGAGACCAGCATTTATTGCTCACCCCTAATTGCCCTTGAGAAGGTGGTGGTGAGCCGCCTTCTTGAACCGCTGCAGTCCGTGTGGTGAAGGTTCTCCCACAGTGCTGTTCGGAAGGGAGTTCCAGGATTTTGACCCAGCGATGATGAAGGAACGGCGATATATTTCCAAGTCGGGATGGTGTGTGACTTGGAGGGGAACGTGCAGGTGGTGTTGTTCCCATGTGCCCGCTGCCCTTGTTCTTCTAGGTGGTAGACGTCGTGGGTTTGGGAGGTGCTGTTGAAAAGGCCTTGGCGAGTTGCTACAGTGCATCCTGTGGATGGTACATACTGCAGCCACTGTGCACCGGTGGTGAAGGAGTGAATGTTTAGGGTGGTGGATGAGGTGCCAATCAAGCGGGCTGCTTTGTCCTGATGATGTCGAGCATCTTGAGTGTTGTTGGAGCTGCACTCATCCAGGCAAATGGAGAGTATTCCATCACACTCCTGACTTGTGCCTTGTAGATGGTGGAAAGGCTTTTGGGAGTCAAAGTGAGTCACTCGCCACAGAATATCCTGCCTCTGACCGGCTCTTGTAGCCACAGTATTTATGTGGCTGGTCCAGTTAAGTTTCTGGTCAATGGTGACCCCCAGGATGTTGATGGTGGGGGATTCGGCGATGGTAATGCCGTTGAATGTCAAGGGGAGGTGGTTAGACTCTCTCTTGTTGGAGATGGTCATTGCCTGGCACTTGTCTGGCGCAAATGTTACTTGCCACTTATCAGCCCAAGCCTGGATGTTGTCCAGGTCTTGCTGCATGCGGACACAGACTGCTTCATTATCTGAAGGGTTGTGAATGGAACTGAACACTGTGCAATCATCAGCGAACATTGCCATTTCTGACCTTATGATGGAGGGAAGGTCATTGATGAAGCAGCTGACGATGGTTGGGCCTCGGACACTGCCCTGAGGAACTTCTGCAGCAATGTCCTGGGGCTGAGATTGAGAATCCCTACGTGGTCAGTTTTCGGTAAAATATTAAAATGCCTACGTGGCAAAGAAGCAGAATGCAAAATGGTTAGAAAGGGTTAATTAGTTAGTAACTGAGATTGGTACAGGTGGCCTGGCCTCCTGCTGGGCCATATGTTTGCGTAGTCAGCAGGTTTGCATTGTCTTATCAATGTAGAGTCTTTGATGTGATTCAAGGACTGGTCTGAATGTCTCCATGTTTATGGAAGATCAATATAGGTAACGAGCTTAGCCAAAGTTGAAAGACATTCCAGGTTGGGAGATAAGGAACAGAAGGAACAGGAAAGAACATTCCAGGTTGGAAGGTGAGGAAGTATCCCCTTTGATGTCTAACAGCAGCATGATCAGCACATGGACGATCTATGATTGGCCGGCAATAATGTAACCTCGCATGGCAACCTATGCCCGGCTTATGATTGGTGTTGACCCTCGTTAAGTATGTTCCAACCCCTATTGATTTGTATAAAAACGTGTGGATTTCTGTATGTTTCTTGTTCTTGCTCTGCCAGCATAGAGGGGCTCTATCAGGAGTCCAAATCAATGCTGCAGACTAAGAACCCTGCTATTAAAGTTGTGATGAACTTTAAAATGTATTCGACTTCAGTTTTTACTGAACCAGACTGAGGGGAAAGAATCCGGATCGTCAAGATGATTGGCCTCCAACAACCACTACCATCTTCCTTTGTGCTAGATATGACTCCAGCCACTGGAGAGTTTTCCCCCTGATTCCCATTGACTTCAATTTGACAAGGGCTCCTTGGAGCCACACTCAGTCAAATGCTGCCTTGATGTCAAGGGCAGTCACTCTCACCTCACCTCTGGAATTCAGTTCTTTTGTCCATATTTCTACCAATGCGGTAATGAGGTCTGGAGCCGAGTGGTCCTGGCGGAACCCAAACTGAGCATCGGTGAGCAGGTTATTGGTGAGTAAGTGCCGCTTGATAGCACTGTCGACGACACCTTCCATCACTTTGCTGATGATTGAGAGGAGACTGATGGGGCGGTAATTGGCTGGATTGGATTTGTCCTGCTTTTTGTGGACAGGACATACCTGGGCAATTTTCCACATTGTCGGGTAGATGCCAGTGTTGTAGCTGTACTGGAACAGTTTGGCTAGAGGTGCAGCTAGTTCTGGAGCACAATACTTCAGCACTACAGCCGGGATGTTGTCGGGGCCCATAGCCTTTGCTGTATCCAGTGCACTCAGCCGTTTCTTGATATCACGTGGATTGAATCGAATTGGCTGAAGACTGGCTTCTGTGATGGTGGGGATATTGGGAGGAGGCCGAGATGGATCATCCACTCGGCACTTCTAGCTGAAGATGGTTGCAAACACTTCAGCTTTGTCTCTTGCACTCACGTGCTGGACTCCGCCATCATTGAGGATGGGGATGTTAACAGAGCCTCCTCCTCCCATTAGTTGTTTAATTGTCCACCACCATTCATGACTGGATGTGGCAGGGCTGCAGAGCTTTGATCTGATCCGTTGGTTGTGGAATCGCTTAGCTGTGTCTATAGCATGTTGCTTCCGCTGTTTAGCATGCATGTAGTCCTGAGTTGTAGCTTCACCAGGTTGGCACCTCATTTTTAGGTATGCCTGGTGCTGCTCCTGGCATGCTCTTCTACACTCCTCTTTGAACCAGGGTTGATCCCCTGGTTTGTTGGTAATGGTAGAGTGAGGAATATGCCGGGCCATGAGGTTACAGATTGTGCTGGAATACAATTCTGCTGCTGATGGCCCACAGCGCCTCATGGATGGCCAGTTTTGAGCTGCCAGATCTGTTCTGAATCTATCCCATTTAGCATGGTGATAGTGCCACACAACACGTTGGATGGTGTCCTCAGTGCGAGGACGGGACTTCGTCTCCACGAGGACTGTGCGGTGGTCACTCCTACCAATACTGTCATGGACAGATGCATCTGCGACAGGTAGATTGGTGAGGATGAGGTCAAGTAAATTTTTCCCTCGTTTGGCCCAGGCCCAGTCTGGCAGCTATGTCCTTCAGGACTCGGCCAGCTCGGTCAGTACTGGTGCTACCGAGCCATTCTTGGTGATGGACATTGAAGTCCCCCACCCAGAGTACGTTTTGTGCCCTTGCTACCTTCAGTGCTTCCTCCAAGTGGTGCTCAACATGGAGGAGGACTGACCGATCAGCAGGAGGTTTCCTTGCCCATGTTTGGCCTGATGCCATGAGATTTCATGGGGTCCAGAATCAATGTTGAGGACTCCCAGGGCCACTCCCTCCTGACTGTATATCACTGTGCAGCCACCTCTGGTTGGTCTGTCCTGCCGGTGGGACAGGACATACCCAGGGATGGTGATGGAAGAGTCTGGGACATTGGCTGAAAGGTATGCTTCTGTGAGTCAGGCTGTTACTTGACTAGTCTGTGTGACAGCTCCCCCAATTTTGGCACAAGTCCCCAGATGTTCATGAGGAGGACTTTGCAGGGTCGACTGGGTTTGGTTTGCCTTTGTCATGTCCAGTGCCTAGTGGTCCGATGCCGGGTGGTCCGTCCGGTTAATTCTTATTATGCCGTTTTTAAAGCGAGATTTTACAACTGAGTGGCTTGCTAGGCGATTTCAGAGGGCAATTAAGAATCAACCACTTTGCTGTGGGTCTGGAGTCACAGATAGGCCAGACCGAGTCGAGACAGCAGGTTTCCTTCTCTAAAGGTCATTAGTGAACCAGATGGGTTTTTACGACAATCCGGTAGCTTCATGACCACCATTACTGAAACTAGTTTTTTTTAAATTCCAGATTTTATTTAATTAATTGAATTTAAATTCCCCAGCTGCCGTGGCAGGATCTGAACTCATAACTCCAGATTATTAGTCTAGGCCTCTTGAATTACTAGTCCAGTGACATAACCACTATGCTACCGTACCCATTGCTGTTGTTATACAGCTTCAATAAACCAAAAATGTCAACAAATAAAGTGTCATTTGCTATTTTCAGTGTAAAAGTGAGCAGTTGTATTTTATGTGCAAATGTGGTTTATAACTCCTGTTACATTTACCAAAATACTTGGTTCATAAAATGCATGTATAATTAACTTTGGAACTATAATTCCATTTTGCTTCAAAGATAATTACAAAAATGAAAGGAATGATGGTTAAGGTCTCATGAGTTGTACTACTGCCATATTCCAGATACCAACCAGCTTTGCACAAGTTACTTAATGTTTTAGACCACAAAGATGGAGAGAATGTTGATCTAATCATGGCTCTGACGCAATGTGCAATGACATAAAGAATCAAAAGTTTAAGTTAAATATATAAATATATGCCTGCTTCGGCTTGCTTAAAATCATCATTGTTTCCAAATCTCTCCATGGCCTGACTCCACCCTACCTCTGCAACCACCACTAACCCCACTCACACCCTCTGCTTTACTGAATCCGAAGTACTATGTATGCCTTCACTCCACCATCAATGGCGGCACCTTCATCTAACATGGTCCTGCACTTTGGAATTCTCATCCAAAACCACTCCACCTTGCTGTGTCTCTCCCCATTTTCAAAAACCTCCTCAAAACCTGTCTCTCCATTCATGTTTTTGGTCTCTTTTCCCTCACCTCCTCCTCTTTCCTTATTTGGTGTTCAATCTGCCTTCAGCAAACATAAAATGGGACATTTTTATTCCATTAAGTGCACTACTTAAGTGTAAATTGTAGTTGAAGTAAACCAGCATCACAGGCAATAATATTATCAGTTTTGATTGTGGAATAAAAATTATGCCCAACACTTCGACATGTAGGATTCATTGGGTCTTGCCTGCAGTGGGCAGCTTATCGGAAAATTGCAGGTGCTTTGCTGGAGTTTTCTATCCATTGACAATAATGGGAGGAATATCGTGGGCAATGCACCTGCACTTCTTCTGTTCAGCCTCCCACTGTGATGTTCCAGGGGTTCGGAACGTTCCACCTGTTATATCTAAGGAACTTCTCTCCAAAACTTATGGAATCGCAATTGTACTGATGGGGGTAGAAATTTGTCTCGGACGGTAAGACAAAACGGGCAGCAAAGCACCGGCTGCCTGTTGTACTCCTCACTCGATATTCAGCTCCATTGATGTCATCTCAGGCGAGGGGTCTCACAGGCGGGAATATAGCCTGTTATGCACTTTGACCCGAGACAAATTTCTACCTCATAATGTTTTTTTTTGTTACAACTGTCATAGCTTTGTTAACTGAATAAATCACACCACACATTTAAACATAAATGGAAGTGGTAGACTAAGTAGTACTGAGCTATAAGACAAGCTTTTCTTGATGTTACAAAAACACTGCAAGCGATCGCGAAGTGGTTTATGAACAGCAACAGGACATTGAGATTGAATTGTCATGCTAAGTCCCTGTCCAGTGTTTCTTATTGCATATATTATTTACAGAATGAATAATGCATTAATGAAAGTTATTTGATTTTTGCCAGCAATCATGTGGTAAATATGCTGAGGCTGATCAAAGTGTAATGTAGCAAAAGAAAGAACGAACTTGCATTTATATAGCGCCTTTCACAACCTCAGGATGTCCCAAAGTGCTTTACAGACAAATTAAATACTTTTGAAGTGTGGTCACTGTTGTAATGTAGGAAACACGGCAGCCAATTTGCACACAGCAAGGTCCCACAAACAGCAATGAAATAAATGACCAGATCATCTGTTTTAGTGATGGTGCTGACACAAATAGTGAAGTTGATAGTAACACAGCAGCTGAAGTTATGCGGCATCATACGCAGTATTGCAAGATTGTTCTTAGGAAGCAGGCTAGCAATAAATGCCATTTTCAGTATATTTTATAACAGTTTAATTCAATCACAGCAAAAAAAGGACTTTAGACATATGCTTATGAAAAGTTTTTTTTCAGGGCAATAACTTTGTAACCCATGAAACCCTGCTGAAATTACAAGGCAAAAAAGAATGAAAAGAATTCAATATTCAGTGCTGCTGTAACATAATTCATGGTGAAACCGCTATAATTACTGCATCCAAAACCTCTGAAGTACTTTTTGTATTTGAAGTGAATGCTAAAAATGGAATGCCAACAACATGATGATGATCGTCCATTGCATTAAAATGAAGAGGAAAATTACCCTGCTGTATTTTTTTTCATGCAATTGATCAGTCATACAAAAGTTCTTGGAAACCTGAACACAAGTACAGTAATTTCAGCAATTATAACACATCCATGCATGTACTTCAACTAGCAAACAATGGAATAGCCAAAGTGCAGGGAAAATATAGCTTGCCTCATAGCTTTCAATGAGAGAGAAAATTGACATAAGTTCCCTCTGTAAGTGCTTCATCTTGCCATTGTTTCTTTTCATGGACTGGGCTTATTTGAGCTCTGAATGTTGTTTTTTTTTAAATTGCCTGTGCAGTGCCTGGTATGACAATTTCCTATTAACATCTGGGCAGAAGACCAGACAACTAAATTAGATCAGAGAGTGTTGCCAACACTTGGAGCAGTCTTTACCGTCCTTCTCAGAAAGTAAGGTCAATTAAAAAGAAAAGTGTGTAACTAAGGGACAGCAGAGGAGTAGAAAGTTATCTCGCCTGTTCAAGAGTTAAAGATCTTTCAATGTATCTGTCTTATTGTAAGAATTAATTTTTTCAACAAAGAAAAACCCCAAAGCTCAAAACCGATGCCCATACTAATTTGTAATGAATAGCAATGATTTGCTTTTTTTCCATAAACACAAGTCTCTGTTGCTCAAATGCTTGTCTCAGTTCTCTTATGTTCCTCAGAGATTTCAAGACATCAGTAAGGTGGTTGTGACATATTCACCTATTATATTGTAAGGCATTTTGAGATGGAGGAACAGTATGTTTCTTCCTGGATGACTGAGCTGGACCAGCAGACTTTCCTTGTATGTATCTTGTGACTATATTTTTATAGAATTATACATATATTACATAGCACAACATTCTAGAGCTAGACATGTATAATTACACCTACAACTCTAAATTACAGGGACTGTTTTCTTTCATTGACATGGTATGAGTGTTCAGTAGTTAGGAGGCAGGTATTGATGAACAAAGCTAGCATTAGCCAGCATTAACATTAGCGCCCTCAACAACAATTAATGCACACAGTATCTGGGATAATCTCTCCATTCCACTCCTAACACACACAGTATCTGTGGCTGAAAATGGTCCACTGCTCTAATTTGTTTCTTCATTTTTAGTTGCCTGTTTTAAGTCTTTTGTCAATTTTTGATTATTTTCTGTTGCTGTTTCATTCTATTGCACTATTGACTAACAAGTTGGCAGCACCAACATTAAATGGCAGATCAAGGCATGGGCACAACACAACTGGTATCCCAGTTATATTATCTCAGGTTTATTTGTACAGATCCAAATTTGGCTCATTTTGGACGACTTCAAATCTGGATGAATTTATCCCTTTTAAAAAATACTGGTAGTGTATATATGCCAAAAACAACCCTATTTTAGGTTTCTCTCTACTAGTTTTCTGTCACCATAACAGGAAGCATCTGGATTCATATGATCAAAGTAAGGGTGCTGTGGAGGAAGCCCTGTAGTGGGTGATGAACCCAGCAAGGCCAGTGACGTGGAGCCCCTGCCAATCTTAACTTTAATCCCCATGACTATACTCCTACTGTGTCCACCATTGCTCCATTAAATAAAAAAAAGTTTTCATTCAAAGCCACTTGGCAATGTTTCCATTGTGTTTGATGCAGTACAATGTCACATTACCTGAGAAAAAAATCCAGTTCAACAATGTATTATTTATCAAGCTGCTGTCATCTTTAAAGTGCAAAATGTCACTACAACTGATTCCCCACTTTAGAATGGAGACTATTTTGCCTCTGAGGAATTTCACTGTGTAAAGTTGAATAGAAAGATTATCCATGAAGGTCACTTTGAAACCTTATCTTTGAAATGTGTATTAACGAACAATGAGATGAAGTGAGTGCATTTACTTGAAAATTTTTAGACTAGAAGCAGAAATAGTTTTGCAAAGAACTCACAAAAAAGATTCTGCAACGGTTCACTCATGGAACCATAATAAATCATAACAAAACACCAACTGTAAAAAGAATTCCACCAGACCAATCGGTTATTTCTTATACGCAATTTGTCTCGTTAATTTTTTCTCTCTAGAATTTGCAGGTCAATTTTCGCTGCCCCGCTGTTTGCTTCGCACAAATGGTATCTCACCCTTAGTCTCCCCGTTATTTTTAAGAACTTACTGGATTTGCATATTAATTGCCCATTAAACTCGCTGCAGAAAGTAGGGCTCATAATTAACAGCATAAGTACCCTTTTAACTTGATAATTGTTAATTCAATGCCAATCAATCTCTCCGGCCCAGTAAGGGAACAATTTAACTGTTGAGTCTCGTTCCTGCATGTAGTAAATTCTTCTTAGAGATTTTGAAAATGTCAAATTTTATATTTTAAAATTTTTTTCGTTTCCTTTCTGTCTCTTTTTTTCAATCTTTCTTTCCCTCTTTATTTCTTTTTCTGTTCCTGATTTGACTCTAATTCACTCTCCTCCTCCGTTGTTCCTCTGTTTCTTTCTCAATCCTTAAATCTCATTGATTAAGGAGATAGACTGTTGGTCCCATCGTTCACTAAGGTTCTAGACTCCCTGTTGTCCATTATCAGCTCGTACTTCCAGCAAGTTATAGCGCAAAACATTTTTGAGCTGGAAGGGTGTTGGAAAAAGTCTAACTAACAGCACGCTCAGCGAGATGCCACACTCCAGCAAGATCTGGCTCAATGTTGTGGAATAGTTCCATGGGGGACAGTAATCCTCTGTTATCTCGCCCATGTCGTCTTCCACATGTAAACCCGGGTGGAGTGTGCCAGTGGCATCATATCCAAACCCGATCCTGTCATCACCAGACGGCCACACATGCACTTCCAGCAGGGGTCACTGATCAGTGATCAGGAGCAAGAATCTTGGCCAATTTTCCTCCCCCTAGCTCAGAGTTACTGAGGTCAATTGGCTGAGATCAGCTAGTTGAGCATACACTGGGGATCAAACATGGAATCTACCTGCCCTGTATGAAGATGCAAGTGGGCAGGCACTGGCGCGTGCAACCTAACCTGTATGGCATTCCATAATTGACTCTTCCATTTCTTTTACAAACACATCAGACAGGGGATTCCCATTGAGAAACCTATTGGTGTCAGAACCATGCTGGAGCATAAAAAATTAAAACAATTGGCATAACGCGTCATGCAAACCTAAGTTTCCTTCATATACTTAGCATTACCTTGCAACCTGGAAGCCCATCTCATTATGAATAGCTATCTTGGAGCTGAAGCCTGGGCAATAGCATGCAGGAAGTCCCCATTTTCAAATGAATAAATTTAGCTCCTACCTGTTTGAGTGAGGTATTTCCAATACCAGCGCTCCCATCCATGGGAAATCGCCCACAAAATAAAGTGGGCGGAGACCTGGGGTAATGAGACTCTGCTCAATTTTCCAATCAGGTCCAACCAACGTCTTTATATAGTATTACATTACATCGTGTTTACAGCACAGAAATAGACCATTTGGCCCAATAGGTCCATGCCGGCGTTTATGTTCCACACGAGCCTCCTCCCTCCATATTTCATCTCACCCTATCAACATATCCTTCTATTCCTTTCTCCCTCATGTACTTACCTAGCTTCCTCTTAAATGCATCCATGCTGTTCACCTCGACTACTCTGTGCAGTAGGAAGTTCCACCTTCCAACCGCTCTCTGAGTAAAGGGTCTGCCACAATTGCTCCTAACGTTGCTGGAATGATCAGCTCTTTTGATTCCACAGAGATACAATTTTTCCAAATTCCACTGAATTCAGGCTTCATCCAAGAAATCCAAACACATTTTTCTCATCCTATATATTCATGCCACTTTGGTCCACGACGTGGTGCATCTAATTTTTCTGACGGGCATAATTTACCTCCCACAAGCCTGACCGTTATAACTTGGCAAAAGAAAGCAAGCAGCATCAGTTGTCTCTTGGCATGAAATTAAAAGCAGTACATGTAAGCCATAGGAAAAAGAAGGAAGAGGTGTAATGTGAGTGAACTAACAAGTGTTTAAAAAGTGGGCTGAGTGTTTTTTTTTGCACACTACGAAATGACAGGATAAAAGTATAGTTTGGTTCTGGTAGACAGCGAAGTGAAGTAACTTTACACAACACAGCTAGAATTAATAATGGAATGTGTGTGCATGTCTATGCTATATAAACTCAAATTCTTTCTTACTTTTAAAACACTTGTATAATAGAATCTTAAATTGCATTCAGAACCATATTGAAACAAAGCTGAAATGTGGGAGTGACTCATCTGCCAATGAGTAGGAAAAGAGCAATGGGCCTGTTCGAAGGGGTGGAATCTTTGTGCAGCGTGGGAAGGGAAGGCCAAACAGATCCTCACCAACATCAAAATATCTTAAAAGCACAACGTCCCTTGTGCTTTCCCTGTTGGCTATCCGTAATGAATCCCGTGACTTGTAGAGGGTGTAGGAATGAAAAAGGCTGTCCATTATCCTTAGACTTTCAGCAGATTCTAAGAAGCCCGAATAGATTTTGACAGGGTATAAAAACAACTCAAAGAGATAGGATCCACCTACATACATGATGTTAATGCCAGCTCGGCTGAAGGTGATTATGCAGAGTAAAACCATATTCTTTGATCTTCTGCAAAAATGTGGAGGAATTTCTGGCACAAAGCCCAGACTCTGAGAACCCTGGTTTCTCTTGAACAGCGCAGACAGAATAACATTTGTTCACTTTCTTTTGATCTATCAATTTTGAACATTTAAGGTCTTGCGGGATAGTCAGTTAAAGTATCAACAAAGAATTAATTGAGTTGTCTTCTTACAGATGTAGGTAGCCAAAGATCTATACTGTATGGTCCATACACCTCCACACCATTATTTTATATGTATCCATATCCTTTTCCCACTAGGTTTAGCAAATTAATTTCAACGTGAATCTTTCTTTCATGCATTTAGCAATCCATTACATGTACCTGGTGGCTGTTAAATTGAGCATGATTACTTATGTTATTGCTCCTCTAAATGAATGGCAGCAGGCAATTAGCAACTCAACGTGAATGAATATTAAACTCTTCTCCTGATTTCAGACCTTATTATTGATATGGGACTTACTCAAGATTAGATAATTGGGATGTTTTGGTTACCACAGAGGGGACCCGCTAAATGTTTCCACAGTAATAATCTTTATTTATACAATCAATGCAAGCGTACATTTAAAAAAAACAATCATTTCGCTTTGCTTTAAATGAAATAGAAGCTAGTGTCATGAAACTGAGTATGGTAGCCTTGTAGTTATAGACTAGTAATCCAGAGTTCATGAGAAAGAAAGACTTGCATTTATATAGCGCCTTTCATGACCTCAGTACATCCCAAACTGCTTTACAGAAAATTAAGTACTTTTGACGTGTAGTCACTATTGTAATGTAGGAAACACGGCAGCCAAATTGCACACAGCAAAGTCCAACAAACAGCAATGAAATAAATGACCAGATACTCTGTTTTAGATGTTGGTTGAGGGATAAATCTTGTCTAGGACACTGAGGAAAACTCCCCTGCTCTTCTTCAAAATAGTAGTATGGGATCTTTTAAGTCCAATGGGGCCTCTGATTAACGTCTCATCCAAAAGACAGTACCTCTGACAATGCAGCATTCTTCTCTCAGTGCTGCACTAGATTATCAGCCTAGATTATGTGCTCAAATCTCTGGAGTGGGATTGGAACCCACAACCTTCTGACTCAGAGGCGAGATTGCTACCCACTGAGCCATAGCTGACACCTGATACCATAAGTTCAAATCCCACCATGGCAAGTTGTTTTTTGAATTCAATAAATCTTTTGATTTGTGGGCCAGCTGGTGGATTGTAAAATCCCAAATGATTCACTAGTGTCCTTCAGCGAGGGTGTCCTCCCACCCTTATCCAGTCTGGCCTCAATGTAACTCCAATCCCACACTGCATCGATGAGTCTTTATGCTCTCAAGAGAACGAGGAATGGGCAATAAACATTGCCTTACTAGTGTCGTCCACAGCCCAAGAACAAATAAAAATAACTGATAATAAAGAATTAATGGAATTTAATCCCAAACAAACATCTTTGCACTCTAAATAACATCACAGCAATTTGTCTGCTCAATCGGGTACTGAATCTATTGGAAACTGGGAAGTGAAATTTATACCCTAAGGAAATCACATGGTACAGCACTAGTGACCTCTGGCCTGTGGCCTTGCTCACAGTAAGTCAGAGGTCATGTTTTTGCAAGGAGGTGGATGCTGCAATATGGGAGTGGGGAAGGGCTGCATATCTCCACTGAAAGGATTTTGAAAGCAATTTGTAAGAGTTCTGATCAAAGAATGTAACGTAAATCTTTCTTGATTAGTTCATGAAAATAAAGGCAGAAATTGCTCCATTGCTAATAAGTGTGACCACCAGTCAGGAATTAGATGATAACATTATCGCCTCCATTCTGCATTGTGAGATCACATCTAACATGACTTTGTGCCAGGAGCAGAGATTTGAATTTCTGCCCTTTAATCTTTTTATTGCCCAAAACAGATCGATAAATACATTTTGCTCCCCACACATAAATAAACCTCTGCACAGATAGTATATAAAAATTTACATTTCTCTGATTTGTATTACATAAATTAAAGCACACAAAGCAGGTTACTTCCTTTTTATAAAAAACATTTTTTTCCCCTAAATACAGCTTTAAACATTAGTACTTTGTCTTACAATTCTAACTATATTTCCTTTTATGGTTAAAGGAATGAAATACAATGTTCTGAGCAAAAATAGTGTAAATTATATTTCCTTTCAAAAACAGTTCCATAATCTACAAAATCAGATGGGCAGGCTGTGCCAAGTATATGTTTAGGGTATGAGTTTTAATAGTGATGATCAAGAAATATAATACTTAAACCAACTTGTATCTTTCTTTATCAATTATTTCTGTGATCGTACTCAGCGTAACTAAATAGTTCTGTTTAAATAAATATATTTAAATTCCAAATATTTATCCAAAAATTTGTTCTGAATTTTAATAATGGCACAGTCCTTCCAGAATTCACCATTCTTTCAGTTGTTCTCTTTGACTTCTCTCTCAGAAGCAAAGAACATAAATGCCAACTTTCCTAACCATTTAGGATATATTATTACAGATATATAATATATATATAAAAAATGCTTACGTTTTGAATTGCAAAATTTCACTTGTTACATGTATATTTGCTAATTAAACAATCTCTTGAACTTACTTAAGTAACTTAGGGGCCACAGTTTAAAAATAAGGGGTCTCCCATTTAAGACGGAGATGAGGAGAATTTTTTTCCCTCAGAGGGTCGTGAGTCTGTGGAACTCCCTTCCCCAGGGAGTGTTGGAGGCAGGGTCATTGAATATTTTTAAGGCTGAGTTAGATAGATTCCTGATTAACAAGGGAGTCAAAGGTTATTGTAGGTAGACGGGAAAGTAGGGTTGAGGTCACAATCAGATCAACCATGATCTTATCAAATGGCACAGCAGGCTCGAGGGACCGAATGGCCCACTCCTGCTCTTAATTCGTATGTTCGTATGTAACTTACATTGATTTCCCGTTAAAGGTTTATGTTTTGTTATTTTGATCTTTATACAAACAAGAAATCAAATCAAATGACCTAGACTGCATCGAATAATTGCTCTCCTGCAGTCATCAGTGCTCCTTCAACGGAGCAGTCCAGCAGACACCATGATGGCCAGTCTTGCTGGCATAAAATGAATTCTTGGGAGTTCTTTCAATCTGTTCTCCTTTCAATCTGTTCTCCTTTTAACCTGACTCTTTTCAACTGACAATGATAGCTGTGGGAAACCCATAAACTCAAGCTGCAGGCTTCTCAGAGAGGCACAGGCCTCAGATGGAAAACATTGTTACTTTTCAAACACAGATAATACTATTGTGTAGGTAGGTTTAATCAATTTCTTCTAAATTTTGTATTTTTTCATGTCTTCATGTACAAATTTCCAGGAGTAAATCTCATCTTGCTGGATAAATCAAAATTGCAGTCAAAAGGATTTTCATAAAATATTTGGAGAGATTTGACTAATTCCCTTTCTTTTATTGGTAGGTTTTGCTACATGCTAAATAATTTGTAGTGTTCACATGCCCTTAGCAGCCCCTGTTGCCTGAGACAGCAAAGCTCTTCAGCATAAAATCACCTTCAGAAATACAGCCTCTTATTGTTGGTATAAAGAACCAGAGAGGTAACACGGTACCAGATTATGTACAGTCACGGAAAAGGAGAACAGATTGAACGAAGCAAAATTGCAAATCACTGGGTCCAAGCTCAAGCACTTACCGTACAGCCAAACAATAAATTATCTTGAAGCTTGATAACTCTAATCTCTCAACCTAATTGTCTCTCAGCTGCAAAAAAAAATACTGAGAATGATTCTTGGAACCAATTTCTTAACCACTGCATGCTATAAAAGTTCAGTAGAATTAAGAAATAAAAAAGCAGGTTGAGATAAGCCTGATAAAACTACCAGGAGCCTCCAGCTATGGGGCAGTTAAGATGAACAGAAGAGTTAGAAATCAAGACAACGGACTTCCTACAGCTCTGGAAACATTGGAAAGAGCAATTGTAGTTATGTATGGAACTTGCAATGACTGACAGATGATAACATGAGACTTGAAATGTTCTTGTACCTGATACACACTCAGATCTGACAGTTGCACATTCCTCAGCGGTTTATATCATATCCTGAAAAAGATACTGTGAGCATCTGACAACTGACCACTACAGATTTTTTAAACCTATAACCAAAATGTAAGAGAGCAATGGGAGAAGTATGATACTGAATTCAACATTTCAGCAGCTACCTGTTAAACTCAGAGACAGGATTATATTTGAATTTAGGGTTGTGGATGGACTCCTTCAGAAAACAGACATAGATTTAGTGAAATGTTCAACTGTGCAGAGCTTCAGAACTCTTGAAAGAACACAATAGACATATAAGAGCTCAGTCATAGTCCACGTTCTAAAGCAGAAGGCGAGATGGTAGGCCTACAAAATGAGACTCTCTTAGTGGTACGACAGCACCTACCAATGCAGCAATATGAGTACGGTGGGCAGAAGAAGCAACAATGAAAAGAAAATGGGATCATCATACAATTAACTGTACAGGAAATGTAACAATCTTCATCAATTTGCCTTGCAATGTCACACCAAAAAGCAGAGGAAAGCCAAAGTTTACACCATTGCAAATATGGACACCAAGCAGTATCTCAAGATTGTTTTGTCACTTTAAAGATTTGATGTGTGATATACGAATGAAGTGTGATGAATGGAGATGTCTGGAGTGTGATATGTGTGCTGGACATATCATTTATAATATATTATTAGTGGATTTCCCATGCTCTTTCTCACTGTAAATTCAGTGTTTCCGTGTTTAATAATGACAAGAGTATTAGATCAAGTAATGCACAATGCGTTATTCTGCTGCTAAGGTGAAGCTATGTTTAATATCATCTATCTCTTTATGGCCAGAAAGTCTATTTGCTAAAAGTAAACATTTAGCCTGCGATCACTCAGAGTTTAATTGTTGTTTGCTCCAAGAACTTTGCAGAGTGGAATGTGCTTGTCACTTTCAGGTTGCAACTCAGGCAGCCAACATTTTCAGATTATTTTGCATCTGTCACCAAGCATGACAATGGGAAGGACACTGAGGTATTATTTTTAATATCTATAATATATTAAAAATCTCACATCCGCTTGCACATCCTGTTTACAAAACCTTACTGCCTGTTGCCTGATCCTTTTTCACACTTTTGTGTCAACTTACTGCATTAGAAATGGAAACCTCCAGCACTGCAATGACATCTTTCTGCCAGTGGTGACACTCTAGCACCTCAGTTTTGCAACTCCAAGCTCATCAGCCTATAACTGCAGAGAAACGTTTGTGCTCCAACCAACTACTTCTCTGTTTCCCAAATTGCCATAAGTTTTGCTATTTAACAATAAGTAATATCAAATTAATATATTTTGTAAACATAAGAACAAAATGTACGACTTTAAAAAGGGGGACTGAATTATTTCTGCATGCCCTGGTCCAGATATCCTCCACCTCTAACCTGCTTGATGTGAAGACTCCACTTGGTCTCAACTCCCTGCCTGCAATGTCATGGGAGATGGACGAGTAGTATAATATATAGACAGAGGCTCGGTAGGTGTGTTCCAAATTCGAGTCTGCTGTAAGTACCTTCTCGGCTTTGGTGGCTTCATTTGCTCCCGTATGCAGAGGAACAGAGGAACAGGAATAGACTATTCAGTGCCTCGAGCCTTCTCCGCCATTCAATTGGATCATGGCTGATATGTATCCTAACTGGATCTACCCGCCTTGTTTCCATATACCATAATACCCTTACCTAACAAAAATCTATCAATCTCAGTTTTGAAATTTTCAATTGACCTCGCCTCAACAGCTTTTTGGGGGAGAGAGTTCCAGATTTTCACAACCCTTTGTGTAAACAAGTGCTTTCTGACATCACCCTTGAACGGCTAGCTCTAATTTTAAGGTTATGCCCCCTTGTTCTGGACTCCCCCACCAGAGGAAATAGTTTCTCTCAATCTACCCTATCAACTCCTTTGATCATCTTAAATACCTCAATTACACCACCCCTTAATCTTCTATATTCAAGGGAATACAAGACTAGTCTCTGCAACTGTCCTCATATTTTAACCCTTATAGCCCCGGTATCATTCTATGTGTCTTGATTTTATGGGAGCTAACTCATATTACTTGATGTAAACGACGTGACTTCCAACTAAACTCTAGTATTTCTAGCCTCTTCACCTCAGCAAAAGCCCTCACAATTTTCCCTTTAACAAATCTGACTGCCTTCACAGCCTTCGTAGAATTATATAGAATTACATAGAATTTACAGCACAGAAACGGGCCATTGGGCCTAACTGATCTGTGCCAGTGTTTATGTTCCACACAAGCCTCCTCCCATCCTTCTTCATCTAACCGTATCTGCATATACTTTTATTTCTTTCTCCCTCATGCACTTATCTAGCTGTCCCTTAAAGGCATCTATGCTATTCACCTCAACTACTCCATGTGGTAGCAAGTTCCACATTCTAACTACTCTCTGGGTAAAGAGGTTCCTCCTGAATTCTTCATTGGATTTATTAGTGACGATCTTATATTTATGACCCCTAGTTTTGGAATCTCCCACAAGTGGAAACATCTTCTCTATGTCTACCCTATCAAACCCCTTCAGAATTTAAAAGACCTCTATTAGGTCATCCCTCAGCCTTCTCTTTACTAGAGAAATGAATCTCAGCCTGTTCAGTCTTTCCTGTTTAAAAAGCCTCTCTCTCTGCCTGTATGCCCGTCTCTTTTTTAATCTTTCATTTCAAAGAGAGATGGGAATCAAAGGCCTTTCCAACACAATGGGACTGATTTTAAGTGACCCCGCCTGGTGTAAACGAACTGGTAGTGGCCTGAAAATGGTCACTTGCTGCTCCGTTTATGCTGCCGCCATCTTGGCTAGGGTCCTAAGAAGGGCGTCCATTTCAGGCAGGAGGTCACTTGTAATATGCAAATCAGGGTCCGATGACATATATAGACCCGCGGTTGCAATTTTGAGGGACAAATGGGCAGAGTGTTGAGTGGATTTCAATGGAGAGGAAAATCGGGCGGGCTGTACAATGAGCGGCCGATCGCTACTATCAATTTTCCTCCGATGCCGAAAATGAAAATCTATCCCAAGGTGTTTAAAGACAGGGACGTACCAAAGGGTTTAAATGGCATTTATAAATCACTTAAGCTTTGTCGGCACACTTTATGATGCTATCTGAACCCCTTGACATATTACTGTAAGATATTACCTCGTTATCTATTAACCAATTGCATCCAGTTTCAAGATAGTGAATGATCTGGAATCTCACTAACAAGGATGCGAATCATATGATCCAATGTATCTCATTTATTTACCTCAAGAGTTACTGTGTACACTCACTGACATCGATCAGCTCAGCAATATTGAAGACTGATCTCAAGACCAACAAGTCAATCACCTTTTATGACATTTGCATGAAGTCCAATGTCCATATTTAAAAATAATTGAAATGGAATTTTAGATATCAGCACAATCTGGGTGGGTGGGCAGATGATTTGTAGGAACTGATCAAGTTTCCATTCACAGTTTGTGGCATCATGTGAAGCTGTTGATTATGTCACTGCGCTGTTGCACTCTCTTGACGGTCCATTATTTTTAATAATCCTCTTTCATTTAGTGCAATGAAAAAAAGCCAACGCACAATTCCCCAATGTGGAAACAGATGGATTTCCAACAATCACAGATAAGTTGCTGTTTTTCATCACCAGTTACATGTAATGTTCACGTTCAATTTCACATTCTCGCAGTGCACCGGTACTGACGATACTGTAATCACTTTTTAAAAATTATATTTGTTTTGGTTGGATTCTGGGAGTGTACTAATCCGGTAAACCATTTGAGAAAATCACTGAATGAGAAAAGGCTAAAATGTGTGTCTGATGCCACATTTAGGGCTGCTAGCAAGTCCAAAAACATTTGTATTAACAGCTAACCACTCGTCGAGGTAGTCTGACACCTGAGTCAGTACAATAATAATGCCACAGAGATAGTGTCACTACTCCTGAATTGTAAATGGGACTACCTCACACACAGAGCCATAGAGTCATAAGAAGCAATTTCATTCTGACTTAAACGAATCAGGGTTATGTGAAGGGAGCAGATAATGGCAAAATTGTGAGATAATTTGAGCTGCTGATTTACTCTTGTAATAATCTGTAATCCTCATTTACCTTCTACATCTATTGCATGTTTCACTATCAATTCACAACAGAATATATATTATTTTTTTTTAAAAGTTCTGGTCAATTTAAGCAGTTCATACTCGCACCTCAACCCAAACAATTTTGTGAGATGTTTTCGCCCTTTCTTTAAAATCACAGAGGTGTACAACTGATAAAGCTGACAGCTAGCCTGTTCCAAGGCCTCTCAAACCAATTGTAAGAGTAGCATGGATTAACCCACCATCTCATTTGCTTTCTCCCTCTGATAGTTCTTCAATTGATATGTTCCCTAGATGACCCAGCTGACATTAGGAACTTGCCACTGAAAGCCTACCCGAGCACTGCAGTGCAATACACCGGATTGCCATTTAAAATCACTCCTATTCTATGAGGTCCTTTGTATCTATTTATACCAACATGTCCTCATTGTCATGAATAAATGTTCTTGTTTTATTTTTCATTTTTAATTACATTACATCTTTCAGAACATCAGAACTTTTAAGAGCAGGAAAAGGTGCTGAGCCCAACTAAACCCATGTCTTTATCATTGGATCATACAGCACAAAGGGAGGCTCTTTGGCCCATCGTGCCTGTGTCGGCTCTTTGAAAGAGCTATCCAATTAGTCCCACTCCCCCACTCTTTCCCCATAGCCCTATAAAATTTTTCCTTTTCAAGTCTTTCTACCTTCTTACTATATCCTCAACCATATAGTTGCCTCTTGAACACTTGTCTCTTAAGTCTAGTTTATTCAACACTTCCATATCTGCAGGGACATGAAAAGCAAACCACAAATCATTGATCAACTGGGCTTTGACTCTCACTGCTTTCTGCCTGATTCTGACATGTTTCCAGAATTTATAATGACAGCTCGAGAGATGGCACAGGCTAATTTACTATTTATAATTTTGTTGAGTAAGCATGACTACTTGTACAGTAATGATATGAAAAAATGCCTATTATCTCCACTGTAAACAATTTAATCACACAGAAATTATAAAATAAGTCATAATAATTGTCCATCCAAATTTCGCTTTTTCTCCTTTTTATTTTCCTGCCACTTGACGATTGAAAGTTTGAAAGCAAGTGTTTTGAAGTTGTTCTACCATACAAAGGGCAGATTCAGTGATTCCAACTGAAATGGCATCAGGATTATTGAGCGTTCACTGGACTGGCCAGCTTCCCTTCCCTAATTCCTCTTCAGTGCCCTACATGCAGCTAAAATGACAGGAGATGGTAGATTGAGTCAATACTGTCTCCCATGTCCATAGGTCATGTTTCCTATATTACAACAGTGACTACAATTCCAAAGTACTTCATTGGTTGTAATGTGCTTTGCAACGTCCTGAGGTCGTGAATGGCATTATATAAATGGAAGTCTTTCTTTCTTTCATTAACGTCATCACACACTTCGAATCACACGGGTACCAGCCCAGATACCTCGGGGAATTTAAATAGTCAGGGTCAGGAGGTAGCATGTGGTGAAACTCACAGCATTAATGGGGAGAAACAAATGGAGATGACAGCTGAGAAGCAGGAAGCACAGAGGCCAAGCCCCAGACATTTATTCAGCTGCAGGGGCCAGTGATCCTCACCTTTTATGGTAACTGCCTATTCAAAGGAGTTCCTTAATGAATGGAAGTGCATCATGCTGTCATTTGAGGCCTTTCAGAGCACCTACAGTGATAATGTATGGTGCACAATAAAACACGACCGTTCATGTAAGAGTCAGATTACATACAGCCAAATGTCCTGTCAGTCAATGATACCTGGGCCTAGAAATTTGGCCGCACAGTGCCTGTTTTTCAGGAGCTAAATGGCCCCCTAGGCCTCCAATAGGGTGGGCAGAAAGCTCAGACTTATTACGAGCCAGATGTGTGCCGCCTACCATATTGGTAAAGGCTAAAAAATCGGCGTGCAGTGCCCACGCCTGAAACAGGTGATAGGCCCTTTCCAAATTCAAATAAGGGGCCTAATGCTTGTTTGAGGTGCCCACTGCTAGATTGGTTTGCACTCAGGAAAATCAGGTCCACATGCGGCCAAACAGACATTCATTAAAGCGACTGCCTATTAGGCCGCAACCATCAAGATAAGATTTTGAAATATACTTTCCTGAATGTGGAGCCGGGAGGAGCAGGAATATTCCTCCTGACCTCACATTCAATGAACGCTGGCCAATGCCGGTCACTGCTCCCCCTCCCCCCCACCCCGATCACTCACTACCTGCACCCGCCCACCGCTACCTCTCGACCCAATTGCCCCACTTCCTGACCCAATCGCCTCCCTTCCCAACCCGGTTGCTCTCCTTCATCACTTACCTGAGGGTTGCTGCTGGTGTCGCAGTGCCCTGATCTTCACTCCAGCTTCGCTGGCGAGCTGCCTGTTACTATCCACACTTGAACACCCTGATGGTAACGAGGCCCTAGGGCCAATATCTGGTGTAACTCTGGCCTCACCATTCAGGCACAAGAATTTATCCCTGCACCCAAAAATGAGCACGCCTGAATTTCTAGGTAATGTTCTTCCTGGTACCAAGTCACCTTCAACCACTTCGTCCTCATCTGCTTCCGATTCCTTCTGTACCAATGGTTAAGATTGTACCCTAATAGCTAACTGTTCAATCTGCCCACTCCTTCACTTGTATTATTCAGTTCTTGCAGTCTTAATAGAACAGAAGCCTTTCCTATTTATGTTGGTATGGGATTGTTGTTAAGCACCACATCAGTGGCAAACCTGCACCTTTGGGAAACCTGCTGCCTGGTAAAGGTGCAGTGCCCTCTCACGCTACCTCCTTACATAAGGAAAGTGATAAACATATATCCCTTCGACATCAAGGTGACAGTCACTTGTTTGCTACATCTGTGCACAAAAGACTCATTAATTGTGCAAATGTCCTTGGTTGTGATTTGGAAGGATTGGGTGGGTAAAGGTTTATGCTGTGATTACCTTTAGAACCATGGGCAGAGCTGTCCGTGTGGTGGAAGCTGTTGGGAGGGTAGAATTGAGGAACTGACATAACTTGGTGACTGCCTCCCTCTCAAAGGATAGGTAATGAAGACAGATCTCTTCTGACATAGCCAGTGAGATGTACCTAGCTCTGAACACCTGACTCCGGGGACAAGAATAGGTGGACGGCCAACGTATTAGGTACAATTGCATGTGCCTTTCTTCCCTTCAAATCTTGAAGGAACAAAGGAATGTCCAAAGGAATTCCCATGCTGAGCAATTTGTTTGCTGCAACTGAAATATCAGCTGTCAGCAAGACTTGGGGGACAAGGATTTGAGTGAAACAGTCTTACAATGTAAAAGAAAAACATAGCTAAACACCAGCAGGAAGCAATCCGATTAGCAAAATGCAGATACAGATATCCATAAAACATAAATAAACCTTTCAAGATAACACTAAGCAGTCAATACCTTTAAGAAGTAAACCTCCAAAGGCCAGAGCAGCCAATCCCAGTAGCACTCATTACTTTGGCCAAGCGATGGCAATGGAATGAATGGTGAAAATGGTAGATTTTGACTTTATGTGATAGTGTAAAACAGGTGATAGCGAATCGGCAGCCCCTTTTTACATCTCTCCCAATTTGAAGTCAATGGAAATAAAATCGGGGAGAGATGACTCGATATCACCTGTTTTACACCATCGCACAAAGTCAAAATTTACCCCCAGTGACTTTGGCATGTGACTAATATGCATAAGATTACTTTAAACTAGGAGCTGTAATGGGCCTCCAAAAACTTTGAAAGATTTTGCCTCACTAAATTTGGGGTGGCATGAATAGGGTAATTCACGACTCGTGGATTCGCAGTCCTGAAATGTATAGGTGCAGTTATAAAGCACACTATCACTGAATCAGCCTTACGGTACAAACCTAATTATAACAAACTCTGTTATTAAAATCCTTCCACTTCCCTAGTTCCAGCTAAAGTTCTGCTATAATCTGCAAAGGAGCTCAAACATGGATAAGCTGAACATTTGATCAAAAAGAGCTATTCTGTTGATTTTCCTGAGCTTGGGGTAACAAATGTTACTGTGGTACATTGGTTGGGTTTGTGAGTATTTTGTTAATTTGAGCTTTATAAAGTTAAACACAGGAAATATTTTATTTCAAGCAAATCCTCTTTGAACTGGTCAAAACTGGTGTGTAATTAACATAGCTCCATAGTGCAAGTACAGCTCCCATTAAATATCATGCTCTCATATCTGTAATTTTAGATTACTGAACTCTCACCCGGAAGGTTCATTTTAATATCTCACTTTTGACATGGAGGATCAATTTAAGATCCAACTGTTGATTGATCCTTGCACTTAAGATTTCCCTAGAGGGTGAAATTCTCCAGTGATGCTTATATTATTTGGAGAAAATAGATAATAGAATCATAGAAAATACAGCACAGGAGGAGACCATTTGGCCCATTGCACTTGCACCAATGCTGGCTCTTCAACTATAGCTCTCTACCTTAATCCCATTACCCAACCCTTTTTCCATATTCTTTTTCAATACTTATCCAATTCCTTTTTAAATTAGGTCGTAGTCTCTGCCTCACTAGCCACTTAAGATCAATCTAATAAACCTCTTGTGTGAAAAATTCTTCTCAATTCCCCTTTTATTTCTCTAGTGATGATCCAGAATTTATTCTCCCTTGTTATCAATTTGTCAACCAGTGGAAACAATCTTTTACTATTTATCCTCTCAAAACCGTTCATAATTTTGAAAACCTCTACTAGATTCCCATTTAACCTTCTCTGTTCCAATGTTAGTTCAGAAACTTTAATGAACAATCAGCATTCGTTTTCCTTCCGTTCTTTCAATATTCCTTCCCCATCCTCTACTAAAGATGTTGACCTTTACTGGGATACCAGGAAGTGTTTTTTGTTTAACATTTTATGAATCAGCTTGGTTCATTTGCTAACACTCTTACTTCTGAATCAGAAGGCAATGAGTTCAGGCCCCACTACAAACTTGAGCACATAACCTAGGTTACACTTGAGGGATTGCTGTGTTGTAAGGGGTGCCTTTTTTGAATGATTTGTCTGCCTGCTTAGGTAGATATAAAAGATCCCATGGAACTATTTGAAGGCGAGCAGGAAGTTCTCCGGGGGTCCCTCCCTCAACCAACACCAGCAGAAACAGATCATTAGGTCATTCCTTCATTTGTGAGACCTTCTGGTGTACAAGTTGGCTGACGTGTTTGCCTACATAATAATGACTGCGCTTCAAAAGTAATCCGTTACTTGTAAAGTGTTTTGGGATGTCCTGAGGATGTGATCTGGTGCTATATGAATGCAAGTTCTTTCCTCTCCTTTCCCTGATGCAGGAACAATCTTCAGAGCAACGCTAAATACGGCAGACTAGCCTGCGTGATCATTCTTGTGGCAGTACTCCCGATTCACACACATTGGGGTAGATGTTAACCAGAAGATGGCTGATTGGTGGAGCATGCCAGCTGGCCGGCCGATAGCGCTGGTCGGAGGCCTGACCCCATTTGAGGGCCGGGCCTCGTTAGCATAAAATTGATGAACTGCACACACTGGCAACCCAATGGAGCTCACCTGCTCAATGTCCACGGCCCAGAGCCCCACTTGTCTGGGAAAAAGGAGGCCGGGGGTGGGGGTAGGGATTGTGAGTATTGGGGGGTTGGGGTGGGAGCAGGGGTGGCAGTAGCCCACAATATTCCTGTGGAGCCCAGAGAGCATTCTTGATCCAATTGGCCCCATGAAAATAATTTTGGCCCTTTTCTGCTGTAACGCCAGATTTTACCGAGCAGAATGCCCAACGACCTCTGGGTCCTAGGTACGCTAAGGGACCCCGATTTATATAGTCTAGTGAGGCTCCTGCCTAATTCAGGTTGGTGACTGGGCAGCTCAGCGAAAACCCTCGGAAGAAATAGTGGAGCAGGAACGGGGCAGTAAATCTACCACCTCCATTTTAACTCAGCTACTGCCCTGTTTCAGCTGGAGAGAGGGAGTTAAAATCTGCCCCATTCTATACTTTTAACCTAGTAAACAGGGGGATATATGACTCTTTATGTTGTGCTCGGGAATTAAGGTTAACCTATTGTTGTCAGTAAATTATCATATTAAAAAAAGTGAAAAATAGCATTCTAATTGGTTGGGCCGCAACAATTACTGTGCAGGTATATCAAATAACCATTAACGACAATAAACGCAACTGCATTTTTCAATGCTTGTGGTGATGATTTGCTCCATTCACTCTGTAATCCACATCACAAACAAATGTGGGAACGTTTCCTCTGGTCTGTACTTCTAGAAAAATCGGAAACACGTTCAAAACTTAGTACTCTGGAAATCAGAAAAAGTGTAAAAGATGTGCAATTGGCTGTATCTTTAGATATAATCTGCAAACTCAGAGGGAGTCATTTAAAATATTTTAACAGTTTGGTGATTTTTAGATCAGGGAAACCAAACATTCTCTAATCAATTTAAAATTTTCATTTCCAGCTGAAACCTCAAGGCCTAAGAATTATTTTCTTTTAAGTAGCAGATATGACATTTTTAAAAAAGATCCATTTATCTTGACTCATTTACTAGCAATGACGTAAGATCCCACCTTTAACTAACACACTTAAAAAGATTTGATTTTTTACGCCAATAATTTATGACACTGATTAATAAAAATTCAATAACCATCTCAACTAAAGATTGACTCATTCTGAGGTTAAAAAATGATAGGAATTGAAGAATGCATACAATTCCCAGTACTGTACTACATAAAACTCTCAATAAATTGATTCACAGTAAATGCCGCACTAACTCAAAGGGAGAAAGAACTCATTTATCTTTTCCATTACAGTCACTGAATTTGTCGTCGTCTCAGACACATTTGAAACACTGGGAATTACTGAATACAGGCTTAAGGTTCAAGTTCACAAGGGGAAAGAACATTCAGTAAAATTTGAATGCAACAAGTATTGAGCATAAAGATGCAATTCAGTAAACACTAAAAGATTCAGTAAGTAATCGTTATGTTCAGATCATGTAGAAAGTTTTACAAGTTGCCAGTATTTCTCTTTCCTAATTATATGAGGGACATTTTAAATAGGTTATTTTTTTAACCTTTAAGTGATTGAAACAGTAGGCCGTTCATTTGTCAAAAATGGAACCGAATCCTAATTATAAACATGGGCTGAAAGGACACTTACTATTTGGTTGACTTTTGTTTACATCAATCCGTGCAAGGATGCTGGCATCAGTTATCGTACAGAAATGCCGACCACCCAGCTTTCTGAAGCCTAGCTTTCTTCTCAGGCAGATAATTATAGTCAGGCATTTTCTTTTGTGAGCAGTTCCTGTATTACAGTTATTATCCAAGGAAGCAGTAGATGCTCTGGCTGCCTGTATACGAGCACTGATAACTCGACAAAAGATCAGGCTTTCAAAATTGAGGGAGCGTCTTCTTTCCTTTGGGTGCAAAAATTGGGTGAATGCCGATCAAAAGCGAAGTCAATGCATTTTGAGCCGTTTTTCGAAGTGTTCGTAGTTTATTTTACTTTGGATTTATTGCTGATAAGATCTGGTTTTACGCTGTTCAGTTACAAAACAGTAAGACATTGGGACCTGGACGCTGGTTGATATCAAATTGCCCAACAAAAAAAGACAAGCTTTCAAACGGGATTTACCAAAAGGACAATGAAGAGAGGGTGATTTATTCAAGTGAACTTTCATTCAACTTTGTCTTTTTTTACTGGGTTAACTGGTTGAGGAACTTATCCATTCCAGTGAGCATTACTGTTGATGCGTGTGATTAATGGGCTGTATTGATGACATGCAGTTCTATTCTATTTATGAAGTAATTGTAAACAATTTTACAACACTAAGTTATAGTCCAACAATTTTATTTGAAATTCACAAGCTTTCGGAGGCTTCCTCTTTCCTCAGGTGAATGTTGTGGAAATGAAATCCTCGAACCCTTCGCATTTATAAATCACAGAACAATACCTGGTGATTACAGATAGTCTTTCCAACTGCCCGTTGCCAAGGCAATCATAGTGTGCAGACAGAGAGGTGTTACCTACAAGGCCACCGAATATACAAACCACCAAAAAAAAAACAGAGAGGGAGAGGCAGAAACATAGAAAAGACAGCAAATGGCCCGTTATATTAAAAACAGATAACATTTGTTCACTGGTGGGGTTACGTGTAGCGTGACATGAACCCAAGATCCCGGTTGAGGCCGTCCTCATGGGTGCGGAACTTGGCTATCAATTTCTGCTCGACGATTTTGCGTTGTCGTGTGTCTCGAAGGCCGCCTTGGAGTATGCTTACCCGAAGGTCGGTGTCTGAATGTCCTTGACTGCTGAAGTGTTCCCCGACTGGGAGGGAACCCTCCTGTCTGGCGATTGTTGCGCGGTGTCCGTTCATCCGTTGTCGCAGCGTCTGCATGGTCTCGCCGATGTACCATGCTCTGGGGCATCCTTTCCTGCAACGTATGAGGTAGACAACGTTGGCCGAGTCACAGGAGTATGAACCATGCACCTGGTGGGTGGTGTCCTCTCGTGTGATGGTGGTATCTGTGTCGATGATCTGGCATGTCTTGCAGAGGTTACCGTGGCAGGGTTGTGTGGTGTCGTGGATGCTGTTCTCCTGAAAGCTGGGTAATTTGCTGCAAACGATGGTCTGTTTGAGGTTGGGTGGCTGTTTAAAGGCGAGTAGTGGAGGTGTGGGGATGGCCATAGCGAGGTGTTCGTCGTCATTGATGACATGTTGAAGGCTGCGGAGAACATGGCGTAGTTTCTCTGCTCCGGGGAAGTACTGGACGACGAAGGGTACTCTGTTGGTTGCGTCCCGTGTTAGTCTTCTGAGGAGGTCTATGCGATTTTTCGCTGTGGCCCGTCGGAACTGTCGATCGATGAGTCGAGCATCATATCCCGTTCTTACGAGGGCATCTTTCAGCGTCTGTAGGTGTCCATCGCGTTCCTCCTCGTCTGAGCAGACCCTGTGTATTCACAGGGCCTATCCATAGGGGATGGCCTCTTTAACGTGGTTAGGGTGGAAGCTGGAAAAGTGGATCATCGTGAGGTTGTCCGTGGGCTCGCGGTAGAGTGAGGTGTTGAGGTGCCCGTCTTTGATGGAGATTTGTGTGTCCAAGAAAGAAACTGATTCTGAGGAGTAGTCCATGGTGAGCTTGATGGTGGGATGGAACTTGTTGATGTCATCGTGTAGTCTCTTCAGTGATTCCTCGCCGTGGGTCCATAGAAAGAAAATGTCGTCGATGTATCTGGTGTATAGTGTTGGTTGGAGGTCCTGTGCAGTGAAGAAGTCCTGCTCGAACTTGTGCATGAAAATGTTGGCATATTGGGGTGTGAATTTGGTCCCCATGGCTGTTCCGTGTGTTTGGGTAAAGAACTGGTTATCGAAGGTGAAGACATTGTGATCCAGGATGAAGCGGATGAGTTGTAGGATGGCGTCCGGAGATTGGCTGTTGTTGGTGTTGAGTATTGATGCTGTCGCAGCGATGCCGTCATCGTGGGGGATACTGGTGTAGAGTGCCGAGACGTCCATCCTGGTGAGAAGTGTTCCTGGTTCAACTGGTCCGTGGGTACTGAGTTTTTGTAGGAAGTCTGTAGTGTCGTGACAGAAGCTGGGGGTTCCCTGCACGATGGGTTTCAGGATGCCCTCGATGTATCCAGAGAGGTTCTCACACAGGGTTCCGTTGCCTGATACGATAGGACGTCCGGGTGTGTTGGCTTTGTGTATCTTTGGGAGGCAGTAGAAGTCTCCCACGCGGGGAGTACGTGGGATGAGAGCACGTAGGATGCTTTGAAGGTCTGGATCGAAGGTCTTGATCAGTTTGTTGAGCTGGTGGGTGTGTTCTTTGGTCGGATCTGCGGGTAACGGTGTGTAGTGTTCCTGGTTTATAAAGTAAGCCGCATTTAGGTACAATATTGCAATGACTGTCACTGCTTCACATGTTGGTAACGGCATCACACATTCAACAAGTTAAGGAAGCTTAAACTCCCATTCATTTTCAATGATAAATACAGTTTGCTTAAAAAAACTGATTGGCAAAAATGTATTGGTGTTTATTGCAGACTATAGAAAGTTTAAACAGTTTAGTT
This sequence comes from Heptranchias perlo, assembly GCF_035084215.1. Lineage (NCBI taxonomy): Eukaryota > Metazoa > Chordata > Chondrichthyes > Hexanchiformes > Hexanchidae > Heptranchias > Heptranchias perlo. The sequence goes on along the minus strand of NC_090357.1, from coordinate 14,830,009 downwards.
TTCTACAACTGATAAAACACTTAACACACTAGTCACACTGCAAAACAACAATGTATAAAACACTGTATGAGTCAGGTGGCTCAATCTGCAAAAACAGCATCATTACAAGTGAAGGAAACTTTGTCCAGTGTGTAACTTAAAGAATAGCTTCTTCGCACTGAGTCCTGAATTTTCCAGTTTTTTCTGTCTTATTTTGCTCTGAATTCAGTCAGCCTCTGCAAGTAAACCAATTTTGCAGCCTGTGTCCATGTGAACAGATCATGTTAGTGTGATGCGGTGGACAGCTTTATCATTATCATTTTGTCATTTAAAGACCGCCGCAATGAGAAGAGGGAAAAGCAGCCTCCTTATTTATTTTTACACAATATTTTCTCATGGTGCAAAGAGGTTGCGGGTCCATAGGATTCGACGGGGGAAGACTTGCTCTGGTCGCTAATTGTGGAAAAATCATGAAACACTTAATAAAGGCATTTGTGATTTTGCTACAAATAGCAAACACAGCAAGTATTCCTCCTATCAGTGTATGTTAATGGGGCAATTAAAAACTTATCTTTCCTCCATCTAACAATATGCTGTTTAGTCAGAGATCCTGTCACTGTGTGGATGGGGGAAGGGGACAGACAGCATTATGCACGTTCCAACCAACCTGCCAGAAGTGTTAACTTCAGCAGTACTCAGCCATCATGTGCTGAATGCTGACTCAAAAGGAAAATGGGCAGATTTCTGAACCAGCAAAGAGCAGAGATTGGGACAAAAGGGAGATGTTTCTTCTCTCAATTTTTTCAATAGCCTTCTAACTATCATTTTCTTCAACCATGCCTTTGGGCTCCCATGCCTCAAATTCCCACTGGGCGTTCACGTCTTCCCCCATAAAGCATGCTAAGACATTCTTTTACTTGAGCACTTGTTGTGATAAACTGGTCATAAATGACGTGACTCAATATCTGCCCCCTCCCAAACATTGTGCTTGCAGTTTGTACGATGTACAGGATGCATGGCAGTAGCTCACCAAGGTTACTTTGACAGCAATCCCCTCACCTGTGAACTCTACCACTATGAAGGACAAGAGCAGCAATGTCATGGGGAACACCATTGCCTCTTTGTCCTACCCTGAATCCGGCGGGCGCCTCTTCCACCGCCAAAACCAATGGCACTTAAAATTGGAGATCGACAGAAATGGAGCTACCCCATTTTAACTGCTCGCCCACTCCTTTCTCGCCGAGTGCGGAGAGGTAAAATTCCCCACACACTCCGGTTAGCTCAGTGTATAATATGCACAACAACAGAGTTCAAGGGTGAACACTTTGAAATGCCACAGTCTTTACATCTTGGTTGATAGGTATCTGTGATTCTATATTCAATGGGCCAGGGTCCATAGAATCATGGAATCATAGAAAGCTTATGGCACAGAAGGTGGCCATTTGGCCCATCGTGTCCGCACCGGCCGAAAATGAGCCACGCGGCCTCATCCCACTTTCCAGCACTTGGTCCATTGCCTTGTAGGTCATGGCACCTCAGGTACACATCCAGGTACGTTTTAAATGTGTTGAGGGTTTCTGCCTCTACCACTCTTTCAGGCAGTGAGTTCCAGACCCCCACCACCATCTGGGTGAAAACATTTTTCCTCAGCTCCCCTCTAATCCTTCTACCAATCACTTTAAATCTATGCCCCCTGGTTATCAACCTCTCTGCTAAGGGAAATAGGTCCTTCCTATCCATTATCTAGGCCCCTCATAATTTTGTACACCTCAATTAAATCACCCCTCAGCCTCCTCTGTTCCAAAGAGAACAACCCCAGCCTATCCAATCTTTCTTCATAGCTAAAATTCTCCAGTCCTGGCAACATCCTCGTAAATCTCCTCTGTTCCCTTTCTAGTGCAATATCATCCTTCCTGTAATGTGGTGACCACGCCTAGTTTTTTCTCTAATACAGTTGCACTGTCAGAGAATCTGTTTCAGAAGCTTTACAATGATCAGGGGCTACCTTTAGTGAGTGAGAACTACCAGTAGTCCAATTATGATTGTGTGGGAGAGTGTCAGTCTTGGCTCAGTGGCAGCACTCTTGCCTCTGAGTCCTAAGGGTGTGGGTTTAAGTCCCACTCCAGAGACTTGAGCACATAATCTAGGCTGACACTTCAGTGTACTACTGAGGGAAAGCTATGTTGTTGGAGGTGCTGCCTTTCAGATGAGATATTAAACTAAAACCCAGCGGATTAGTCAGTCCTTGGGCTCATCACAGCTGAGCCCAGCTTTGTCCTCACCAAGCAGTCATCATATACACTTCCAGCAGAAGCCATTGGCTAGCAATCGGGAACAGAAACCCTGTCAGATTGTTTCCCTTTGATGCCCAGACATGCTGAAGTGAACTGTAGTGCCCCGCCTACCACGCTGATTCAATTCAGCGCAGATTACTGTCAAATATTGGAGCTTCATGGTACACTAGCCCACTAAAACCTTGGAGAAAATTTCTCATTGCTATTTACTATATCAATGTGATTTGACTCCATTAAATACTTTGAAAAGGATTAATAAAAGAAGCATTATATATGCTGGGTTCCTTTTTCATTTTCATATTCAGTTTAGGACTGTAATTGATAACATATTCATGGAGTATTAAGTAATAGATCCACTGATCTTAGAACTGTAAAGGAAATTCTGGAACCAAAGCATTAAATACAGATTAACAGCAGTGGTATAACTTAAAAGAGGAATACACTGTCAAAAGAATTGTAAAATAGTGAAATCACTGCAGGCTTTAACCAGTGTTTTTAAGTTATAGTCCTTTCCATTATTTCTATCAATATTTGCATTAATAAATGGATGTCTGATTCAGAGTAGAGACTGGAACTTGAAGATAAATTGTTGCTTGAGGGAATATGGAAAATGTATTTCCTTTCCATTAAATATGTGTCCGCTGCTACTGTAATTCTGAATTGTGTCCTAAGGTGTTTCATGATTAATTATTTTTGTAGTAATTCAGAAGCTGGAAACAAGGGTAAAGTTATCAATGAAGTTGCATGGATGAATAACTCCCAGCTCAGAAACTTCAGATGGCTTCAGCACAAGGGGAGCATTCCTGAAAAATGGGAACATTACTTTTTTTATTTGTTGCTACAATAAACAAGTAGGTAAGGAAAGGCTCAATGTGTCCTTCTTTAGATTACAGGACCAGAAAAGACTCCTAATGTGAAAACCCAGCATCAAGAAAAATGCTGCCTTTCAATTGGTTGTTCCTTTTCATCAGTATTTTATCCATAATGGAGACAGAGTTCATGCCTGAGCAAATATTCCCTTTAAAGGAACATTCCCATTAATAAAGTGCCCTTTAACTGCTGTGTACTGTACAGCAGATCTGTGGGTCGGTTGTGAATTAATAGTACAAATGTAGATGTAGCTTTGAAGAAAATTCCTCAGGATGGCATTAACCTATGTTTTGCCTTGCCCTGCCACTTTTAGTTTATTATGTCCAGTGAATGGAAAGCTGAATGACATTTTGTGAATCAATAATCATTTCAATTTGATACATAGTACTCAATTTAGCTTCTTCAAAAAAAATTGCTTGTGAATTTTGGGTTTCTAAAGATGGTTCTGAGGAATAAAAATGTATCTTGTATCATCATATAACACAGATTAAAGCTACTTCTTCACTTCCCCAGTAGTTTGCCTTTAAGCCAAGCATGCAAGCACACTCCCTGTGACATCAATGTGAAATTTTGTTTTCATTTCTAATACCAATCATATTGGAGGTCAGTGTCAAATTTCTAAGTATATGTTTTTTGCTGAAAACTCACATCCACTAGAGGCTGTCCAACTTCATTTCACTTGGAACTTTTAACTGTCGTCACAGAGAGAGAACTAGATTGGGATGGATTGAAACCCTTAAATTAAAGGTCAGTGCATCATACAATAGCCTCAGTTGATCACTAAATTAATCACATAGCAAACCCAAATTGACAGTTTGATGCCATAGCAAGAGATTATTAATTATTACAAGGGGCTGGTGAAGAGATTATAGTCACTTACATTAGTGTTGATGTTTTCCTGTGAATTGATTTGAGTAGACTAATTCTGAGGGCTTGACTGTATTCCACTTTGCCTTCAGAACTTTTATTCAGTGCGTTCTGGTTCCTAATTAGCATTTTAGACATGACATCGAACTGGCTGAAAACAAGCTCCGTAGGGTGTTTCTCAACTTATCAAGGCTCAAAACTCTGAAAAGTGACACGATTGCATCATGCAGGACCTATCAGGGTTGTGAGTGTATCAATGAAAGTTGACTCAGAAAATGTTTAAAGTTTTATTTTAAAACTGTACCTGAATCAGCACAACACAAAATACTCATACTAGGTGTGTTGGCACATAGTCAGTATATAAAAAACTTATTCTTCTCCATCATCAGAGATGATTCTCATCCATACTGAATTAAAAGCTTCTCAAAGGCTGGCAAATGTAGCAGATCTCAGGTCTGGCAGGTAGAAAGGCAAATGCAACTGAACCCAATATCCTTTTCCGAAAGTATTGGAAGTGATCGGTATTAACACATTCTGTTTTTGTGCAATCAGTGAACATGTCAATTTTATGACGGGGTTATTATCAAGAAGTCTGGTTGCATTCAGCGTGCATCATGAGCATTTCATTTTATGTTATTTTCAACTTATACAGACCAGTGAAAGAGGCCACATTTTGAATTCAAAGTGCTGGCACTCTGCGTTCTTTAAAGTATATTGATGCACTGACGATAGTTCAGAGAAGGGGAATGAGCATAATTTCAGGAATCAGAGCTTTTTGTTCTGAAAAAAAGCCACACAGAACTGAACTTGTTTTGATGAGAGGCAGAGGTGATGTCAAGGGAAGCAGGTTCTTTGGCTTCCATTCCGATTACTTCAAATTAAATTGCGAGAATAAGGCAAGGGGCCACAGGTTCAAACTAGTCAAAGGCAGATTTAGGTATGATATTAGGAAATTTGTCTTCATATAAAGAGTGGCCAACACATGGAATGAACTCCCAGTTGGGTTAAAGGCAAAGATGACCTTAGGCGACTAGTGTGTGCGTGGCTGCGGTCACTGCCCCGAGGCCACACTGAAATGCGCCTTGCGCGGACCAGACTAACCATAATTAAAAGCTTAAACATAACATATGATGATTAACAAATTAGTGTACTGCTAAACAAAATGGACTCTGCTCAACAAAATGGACTCTGTGAAAATACATTAAAAATGCTGACTTAGCACAACGAAATGATAAAACTACAGGACAGACAAAGACCAGACTGTCTTAAGTTGATAACAGTTGTTTTAATGTGATTGGAGGTCAATTGTTGCTGTCGGGGCCTAATTGGCTAATGTGTAACTAAGCAAGGCTAATAATGTAATAAACTGCTGAATGTCTGTACTTGTAAAGTATAAAAGAAGCTCAACGACCATTTTAAAGTTGAGAAGGTGACTGCGTACACTGCGGAGTGTCCAGCTGTTCTCCCAAAGCTTTGTCCAATAAACTGCATGTTGAATCTTTAAGTCTGACTCCGAGTGGTGATTTTCCCTCAACAGGTCGTGGAGGCAAAAATCCTGGAATCATTTGAGAATCAATTGGAGGCGAGACTTTAGGGTCATTTTGGATGGATGAAAAAAGATGGGCCGAATGGACTTCCTCATCGGTAATTATCTTGTGAAGAACTAGAGCATGTGAATACAAGTTTATCAAGCCTTGATAAGTCTAAAGACTATGAGTAATGGGTACATAACCACAACAAAAGCAGTCACCACTGTGTTGATAAGCTACTCTTGAAACAAAAAAGTATAACTATCAGATTAGGAATAGAATTGAAGGCTATAGTCATAAGCATAGACAGGGATGGTCAGATGGCTCTTGTGCTGCTAAGACCATGCAAAAGTGGTTACAGAAAGCTCCAAGTTACAGTTGAATAATGCAGATTGTAAGGTCAGATTGTTATTCTGCAGGCTTTCTTAACTTTTGGGGGAGACGAAGGAAAGATTTGAAAGAACTGTCCCTCAGGTGAGTGTATACGTTGAGTTGAGTCCATGACGGAACAAATTCTACCATGGAAGGAAGAGTCTTATAAGGTTGAATGACCTTTTTCATTCTATATCACCTTATGTTCTCAAGTTGTTGCTCAAGGTTCAAGGGGATGCTCTTGTCCCCAAAAGCCCCTTCCAGAAGAAGTCACCGAAGCCAAGAAATGTAAATAGCGCCAGAAATCACCGCAAAATTGGCATCGCGATTGGAACGCGCGTCCGAAAAGGTCGGGGTGAGACTTCCTGGAAATTGGGCCTCTGGCCTCATCCGCATAAAATCGGTGAGTTGCGGACACCGATCGGACGTCCCGATGCAGCTTGCCACTTGGGGCCTTCGGAAATTTGGCCAGCTCCAGCGTGGAGGCGGCCTGCAGGTAGGTTATTTTGGGGGGGAGGCGAACCGTAGGCAGGGGGAGAGCCCGGGCCGACAGCGGTCCCCAGTTTTTTTTTGTGGAGCCAGGAGGAGCATTCTTGCTTCCCCTGGCTCCACAGAAATGAAAGTATAAAAAAGTTAATTACCATCTTGTCCTTTTAAGGACAACTGGTTATGTCGCTGCAGACCTGGTAAATTAGCACGTGCCAGGGTCCCTAAAACAGGCGTCAGACCTTGATTTCCATATTCAAGGCACCTGTAGCCTGTTTCAGGCAGTTGCCCTGGACACTATGAAGTCACCAGCTTCCAATTTGGTTGCCAGCGTACTTCTGGGGGAGATCAGGCACGAGAGATTGTGGCTGGAAATTCATCCCCCAAAGCTCTATTTTTGTCTGAAAAATGGGCGCAAATTCTAATTCTCCCCACTCCCCCCCGCCAATGTCCAATTATGGATAGAGACCATCAGAAAACTGGATTTAAGCAACAGCTTAAACCTCAAGTGGGCATCAAAGCTCTTAAAATAAATTGCACTCAAACACCAGTCATGACTCATTATTTCCACATAATACTTGAATTATAACAATACCTAAATCAAGCATCAAAATCACATTTGCAAGATTCATTTTAATTGAAGTCACAGTTCAGTTAGAATTAAACTGGCACTAAAATGTTTTGCAGAATCAAGGTTTTAACCAGACTATAATGAAGCCTTAACCAAAAAGTAAATGAATACAGAACTTTTCAATATAATTTCCTTTCGATTTTTTGCTAATGCTGCCCTTTATCTTGAAATGTTAGGCAAATAAATCCAGTAAATTAAAAAAAAAATGCACAAGGGACCTGATTTTTATTGGAAAACTCAAGGTATTTATTTTCATTAAAGTAGCTCAAGCTTGAATTCTGCCAATAATACTGCGGCAAAAATCATCTGTTCCATAATCTCCAGCACCCGTCCCTTTGTGAAGGATGCAATAACATACATCGCTCCAAAAAAGGCGGTGCTGTTGGACATCATTTAAAAGTCATCTGAAACCCAAGTTACATTGATGTGCAGCAACCCAATCAAATGTGTTGTGTTCACATAAAAGCAAGTTAATCATCTCCTTTTAACATTGGTCCCAGAAAAGCTTCTGGTCATTGTGGCATAGGAATTAGTTCTTGCAGTAGCTCATTTATTTCAAATGTGCTTGTCCATTGGTTTTTTTTATCTGAGCAGAAAGCACTGTCCCTCTCAGAAAGTGGGTAAATAAAAGTCTGACCCTTAGTGAATATGTACAAGTAAGACCCACTACCAATCGTGTCAAAGACCATAGAAGCCACAGTGAATGAGAAGCTGGTGCAAACTTCAGTTACAACAACCTAATATCTTAATTTCAATTTGGCTTGAAAGAAAATTGGTTGACTTAAGAAAATCTCGACACCATGGTGCAGAATGTGATTTTTCTTATGGCGGGCATAAAGTCAGAGTAGTAGCTCTTGACATTTCTTTGGCTTGGTACGGCATGATATCCAACCTCATTGAGAAGTTAGCCACTTGTGGCACGTCTGATTAGTTGCTGAAGTGGCTGTGTGATTCCCTTGAAGGACGAAAACAATGTGATAAATGAATGTTCTTTTTATCACCAGAACCAAACAAAGTTTCCTCAAGAAAATGTCCTTGACACTCTTTTTCATGAGTGACCTGGTAGAGATGTCTTTAAAGCTAACCTTGTTCTCTTAGTTGATGCCACCACCTACAGCAGATTGGTCAACACCCCAGCTGAAACCAAAGTAGTGATTGGATCATTGCAGGCAGATACAGAGTGAATTGGACAAGCTGATAAATCAAGTATTGTGTTCAGCATTGAGAAAACAAAATGAATAATTCCGTTGAGTAAAAGCTGGATAAAGAATGAGAAAAAGACTTTTCTCTAGCACTAGAGCACCAGTACAGTACGAGGCCATGTAGACTAGTAGGCCTCATGAGGGCTATCTGATTCATGTCAGAGTGCATCCTCTATAACATCAGAAACATCTGGTCAGCCTGTTGATTCTCAATAAGACAGTGACTGCTGCAGCAGCAGCAGAAGAGTTGTTGGCATTTAATGATTTTTTTATGTTTACTTAAGGAACACAGGATTGACTGCAATTGTACCTGCACCTCAACATTCTGATAGCAATCAAAAACATCTGAACAGAATAGTATCAGCAAAGATTCACAGACCATTTCTCGTGTCTGTGGCACTCTCTCCCAGACAATATTGTCACCTGCAATTCTAACCTTGCATTCAGGAATTAAAATTCACAATGAGCATTTAATTTGCTGAGCTAGATTTGTTGCAGCATGCACCAAGCCGTGGGGAATCTGTAAATGATTTTGTCCTCCCAGCTACCACAGGGTCAAATTTAGGAGATGTTTTGGTTTTCTTCAGCTGCACCTTGTTGTTATGCCACCCATTTTCATCACCACCCTGCCCCCCCAACACAACACACACACACATGCACACACAGGGCCTGATATTAGGAGGGAGGCGGGTTGGCAGCGGGGGGTCGACTAGGCGCGTGGGTAACGCGCCCAGTGAAATCGGGGTGCTCTGCACGCAATCGCAGCCTAATTGAATGTACTTACGCGTGCTTCCGGGTTTCCCGTTCCAGACCTCCGCAGTGGGCGCACTGCGCACCCGCATCACAGGCTGACAGCAGGTGGAGCCCTATTTAAAGGGCAGTCCTCCAATGCTCCTCCTGCAGCAAAGAACCAAATTGGCAGCATGGAGCAGCCCAGAGGCAAGTCTGCTCCAAGGTTCTCAGACTCTTCACTCTGACCGATGGGGTCAGGAGGAGGAGGGAAACGTTTTTCCCAGCAAACGGGAGGAAGTGGCCTGCCTCTGCCACCAAGAAGGTCTGGCTCGAGGTGGCAGAGGAGGTCAGCAGCAGCAGTAACATCTCCCAAACCTGGGTCCAGTGCAGGAAGCGCTTTAATGACCTAGCCAGGTCAGCCAAAATGAGTATACTTACGCATTCTCCCACACTCCGTCTTCCACATCACCTCCACCACCACACAACTCCTTCTGCACTGCTACCACAACGCTCTTGCATCACTCCTCACATCCACTCAACTATCATCCTCACCTTGCCTGCAAGTACTCACCGCCCCAGTTCCCATTCGAACGCTACCACGCAACCCAATCCTCATACAATCTGATGGCTATGTCTCACACGCACCCTCCCATGCATCTCCCTCACGGTCACCCCCACCCACACCAATGCATGCGGGGGTCACTATGCAACCATCACTCAATCACGCCTCTCTGTGTTTTGCCTTGATAGGAGAAGAGATTCCAGAAGACCCAGGAGAGGTTTGATGGCGAAAGGGGACATGGAAGTGGGGACGCCACTCAAAACGCTTCCACGTCTCACCCGTTGCCCCCCTTTCAACCAGTACCCTCAATGCTGCCTCCTCTCCAGGTGGTCGAGTCTGCCCCTGCACAGGTGCAGGTGGAGCAGTGTTTGCAGGGGTCCTCACGGACACTGAAACCCAGAGGGCGTCTGTGCAAAGCATCTAATCGCTCAGGGCATGAACAAGAGCAACCTGCCACTACCTTTGCTCCAGCCACAGAGAAAGCACCAGGTAGGAGTAGCAGGAAGCGTAAGGCCAAAGGCTTTGTGAACACAAAGGGGATGGTCAAGGGTGTTTGACGAATTGTCATGTTTTTTATTTATATTTGTTTTCTTTCACATTTACAATAAATCTTCTTATTATCACCACTACTGCCACATCTTGCCAATTCTTGACTAGCTTGTGCAACAAGTCCCTTTCATGAAGCTCACCATGAACACCCACACTTGATGCCACCCATTGGGTCACCCTACAGTGGGTGTAGGTGTAGTTGTACCACTGTTTTGTGCAGGGGGTGGGGGAGGGGGCTGGTGTGGCCGCTCCTCTGTCCAGGTGATGAGGACTGGACTCTTCACACTGTCTGATGTTAGGAGGACCGTTCACATATCAGTGACTCCCTGGCCTCACGAGCAGCCATGGGTTGCTCCTCCTCCTCGGCCTCTTCCTCCTCAATATGTGTGGCAGATGTGGATGGGGCCTCCTCCAGCGGCACCCCTCTCTGTTGTGCCATGTTGTGCAGGGCACAACAGACGACTATAATGCGTCCCACTCTGTATTGGCGCGTATTGAAACGCTCCCCCAGAATGTTCAAGGCACCTGAAGCGCATCTTAAGCAGCCCTATAGCATGTGGCTGTCGTTATATCAACGCTGTGGCTCGGTGGTGGGGTTCCTCAGAGGTGTCATAAGCCACGTGTGCAGGGGGTATCCCTTGTCCCCGAGGAGCCAGCCCTTGTGGGTGTTGGGTGCGTGGAAGAGGGGCGGGACGTTGGACTCCCGGAGGATGAAGGAATCTTGGCAGCTGCCAGGGTACCTGGCGCACACGTGAAGGAATCTCTTGCGGCGGTCACAGATGAGCTGAGTGTTGATGGAGTGATAGCCCTTCCCGTTGATGAACAGTCCTGGCTCGTGTGGAGGTGCTCGTATTGCTATATGGGTGCAATCGATTACACCCTGCACCTGTGGGAAGCCAGCCACAGCGTGGAATCCCACTGCCCTCTCCGTCTGACTGAGGTCATCCATGGGGAAGTTGATAAAGTGCGTGGCCCTGCAGAACAAGCCGTTGGTGACCTGCCTTATGCACTTGTGTGCAGATGACTGAGAGACCCCGGCGATGTCCCCGGTGGCACCCTGGAAGAATCTGGAGGCGAAGAAGTTGAGGGCAGTGGTGACATTGACAGCGACAGGTGAGAAGATGCTGCTCGGTCCATCCGGGAGCAGCTCATCAATAAGGAGGCTGCAGATGTCCGCGACTACCTGGCAACTGACTCTAAGCCTCTGTATGCACTGCTCCTCGGTGATGTCCAGGAAGCTAAGCCTCGGTCTGTAGACCCTGTGGTGGGGGTAGTGCCTTCTGCGATGCATCTCTCTCTGCGGTTGCCCCTTCTCCTGCTGTGCAGGTGGATGTGTCACAGCACTGTGTTGTGGAGCTCCACGTGTCTGAGGTGGACGGCGAGGCTGGTGATGCTGTTTGTCCTCCAAGGAGGTCATGACTGCAGCTATGGCGGCCCCCATCAGGAAGATGTACATTTGAGAGGGTCCGCAAGTAGGTAAATGTGTCTGCACACCAGGGTTGAGGTTCCAAGTTGGTGAATTTAAGTGTTAGTGGGAAGGTGGTGGAGGCCAAACTTTGTCCAAAGTGACAGAGTGGCCTCCTGCAATGAGCAAGAGTCTCCCTCCTCTTCCGCCCCCCCCCGCCCAACCTGTCAAATGGACATTTGCAGCTCCCACAGGCTGGTGGCTGCAACACATCTGTTTCAACTGGGAGTGTTTCCCCCAGAACGGGAAACACGCTCAGTTGAGATGAAAATCCCAACCCTCCTAAAATATCCTACAAATCAGGTCTGCAAACGACCTGAACTATCAAATTAATTGGTTTAAGTGGGATCCCACCGGCTTTAATTGCTGGTGGGAGTCCCGCATATGGAGGCTGCACGCGCATCTAAGCGCGTCATTGGGGAACCAGAGGTGGGCGGGTTGGAGTCGGGCTCCGGACCCGCCCCAGGAATCCCGAATTTTAGTAGCCCCCCCCGCCACGAACGCACCCGCTCGGACATCTGAAAATCGACCCCATAGTCTTCAGATAATGGAATTGTTTTCTTTATAAATCCCACCCCGTTATGGCTCTTGCTTAAGCAATCCACAGTGTAGCAACCAAGTGACTCCATGTCATAGCCTTTTTTTTATTCATTCTTGGGATGGGGCGTCTCTGGCAAGGCCAGCATTTATTGACCATCCTTAATTGCCCTTGAGAAGGTGATGGTGAGCCGCCTTCTTGAACCGCTGCAGTCCGTGTGGTGAAGGTTCTCCCACAGTGCTGTTAGGTAGGGAGTTCCAGGACTTTGACCAGCGACGATGAAGGAACGGCGATACATTTCCAAGTCGGGATGGTGTGTGACTAGGAGGGGAACATGCAGATTGTGTTGTTCCCATGTACCTCCTGCTCTTGTCCTTCTAGGTGGTAAAGGTCACGGGTTTGGGAGGTGCTGTCGAAGAGGCCTTGGCGAGTTGCTGCAGTGCATCCTGTAGATGGTACAAACTACTGCCATGGTGCGCCGGTGGTGAAGGGAGTGAATGTTTAGGGTGGTGGATGGGGTGCCAATCAAGCGGGCTGCTTTTGTCCTGGATGGTGTCGAGCTTCTTGAGTGTTGTTGGAGCTGCACTCATCCAGGCAAGTGGAGAGTATTCCATCACACTCCTGACTTGTGCCTTGTCAATGGTGGAAAGGCTTTGGGGATTCAGGAGGTGAGTCATTCGCCGCAGAATACCCTTGAATACTGCTTGAGTTTAGAATGAAATTCTTCTTGTGTCACCACATTAGTGCTGCTTGGTGCGTCTGTGCGCTGTGCACTCTGTAAATAAGTAAAACAAGATTCATTTTGTGTTTTTATCTTCATAGCATCTTACCCTGTGCTAAGCTGGAAGAGAAGACATATGAACCAGAACATATGACACTCATATCTTCTAAAGTGCCATCTGTTGTCCCAGTGTATAGTTTGAGGAATCAGTGAAAAGTAATTTCCTGTCAGGGCAGCCTTCAATTCACTCACTGTTTGTTGGCCGACTCTCCTAAGATTTATTTTGACTTCTATTTTTCTCCCTATCACGATATGACTACTGCAACAAAAATGAAGCATTTTTTGCTGTGTTAGTTTATTGATTGCTTTCATTACTGTTAGATACAGAACACGCAAGGTTAATATTGGTCTCTTTTAGCTTTTTCTGCCAGGTACAGGAACCCATTTCAGTCTGGCAGGTCAAAGTCAATGAATATGTGTTTGAGTACTTGGATTCTGTCAAGCAAAGTTGGCATTACTATATTAATGTCAACTGGATGTAGTTTTGTTGAATAGTGTCTTTGATCGTTGGCTGGACAACATCTTAACTGCCAGACATCATAATCATTCAAATTAGAACAGATAAAAGGACCAAGCTAGACTAGAGTAGTGGTTTTGATTGACCTGTGAGAAGGGACAGGGTAAATGACAGGCTGTAGTCGGAAGTTTTTAGTGTGTGTATATCTAAGGTTGTGAGTGTCCAGTCAGTCTGAGGCCTGCAGAGATACTGGACTAAGTTAGTGACTCAGTAGTAGTGCTTTGCCATTTAAGAGGCGAGCATCTTTTTTCAAGGTTCAATGTATATTGGGAGATAGATCAGGGAGAAAAATATTTATTGTTTTGATGTATAACAGCAATAATAGTAAACTTTGCAATTATTGTAACATATTGGGGCAGATTTTCATCTTCCTGTGTTTGAGCACATTGGATGATCTGGGAGTAGTGAACAGAGAGAAATCAAGCGAGGAAGTCCATACATAATGGAACTATCCTGATTTTTTCATTCATTTAAATGAGTGGATGAAAAATTGGGTGGGCTCCCTTAAAGGCATGCAATCTCCTTGCCCAATTTTCCTCTATTTGCTTTCTCCAGACGATCCAACATGCCCAGGTTTATGACTGGAAAATCTGCTCCACACTGTTTTGTACTGAATACAGTTCATTTACCTGTTCTATGTTAAATAAATGTCGGTTGGTTTATAACCTGAACCTCAGTCTGATCGAATGTATCTTCAATCCACCTATTGAAGCCAGGAAGACGCACATGGCGGCCTGTGGTACTTTCCAGTAAAGCAAGTGGCAAGGGTTTTCTGATCAATCTCTGGGTTGTACCATGTAGATATTAGGCAGGTAGAGGCACACCCTGGATTGTAGGGTAGTCCTGAATCCGAGTAGAACATCAAACACAAAAGCCAAAAATGTAAAAACCACCTTCCTCGACTGACTGTTTTTAAGAGCAATGGAAGATAGTGATTTACAGTTTTCCCACAACTGTCTCCTGTAGTGAGGAATTTGGCCAGATAGTCAAGGTGTCAATAATTTTACTGTTAAGTGAAATATTGCTGCAAACTAACAACCCCCATCCTCTTGCTACATGAATGACAATACCCAAACTCTACAAGGCCCATCATAATGTTTGTAAGACCCATGATGCTTCATGATCCAGCCAAATCCTATCATCAAATGATCTGGACCCCCAAACACTGCTGTTCTGAATGGTTGCACAATGTTTCAATTACCCCCACTGTGTACCAATATATTCCTGTGTGCCACATGATAAATTATTGAGTAACTTCAGAAGATATATGTATATACTGTTTTTCTGATGTAAAATTAATTAAGAAAACATAACTTTCAGAAAAAAAATAATTTTATTACAATTCAACAGCACATCTTACGGAAACATAAGGAAAATCTGCTCTGACTGGAAACGATTCTTTTTTTTATCATAATGTTGAATGCAACTTCCAGTAACAGCCATGTGACTATATATGGAAGTTAAACTTATTACAGTATTCTATTTGGAAAACATCAGTAGATGCTATTATACTTGTAAGGGTAAATTTAGCGAATCACTGTTCCCACAGTGGAACATTGCTCAACTGAAGCAATGTATCAGAGGTATGAGTGTGGAGGTCAGCATGCCTCATTCATGACAATCCTGATTTTCCCATGATTAATTTTAAGCTGTACAATACTCAATTCATTCTGCAGATCATGATCATCAGGCTTACAACTTGCAGGACAGGCCTAATGTGATATTACTGTCATGAGCTTTTTCATTCACAGTCGGATGCAATGAGCTATCTTGACTCTACCAACAGCAGCATATTACAAAAGCAAAAATGTCTTAAATACTTACCAAATTGTACATCTTTTCTCCTCAAAGATAGGCTTTTTTCTTTTAACTTTCAGTTTGATTTCATTAAAAAAAGCAAGGAGAGAAATTGCCATTTTGATGTTTTTTAATAATATAGTTTAAGAAAATTAGAATTCTGATCATAGAATCTGTCTCATTTAATTTGCAATACATGGATGTCTTCCATTTATATGTTCTATTAGTTTTTAAAATATTTAACTGTCCCTACATCCAAAGTAGCAACTAGCTTCAGAATGCTCACCTGCATTATTTAAAACCGTACACTCTAATACCTTTAAGATTTTCAATCAGAAGGATTTGTCTTTCCAAAATCAATTATTAAAAATGAGTGGGCACATTTGCCCATTATGTTGGTATTAAAGTGATACATTTACTCTTGAAGTCCTTTGCCAATACAAACAAACTAAATAGTTCCATGCAATTTACCCTCTAGAAAAAAATAAACATTTCATTTGAAAATCAGCTTTGCTCAATGAGCTTAAATAAGAAACAGATACCACAATTAAAAGTTTGATTTACAGAACAACATGTTATTTAAAACTGAATATAAAGCAACATATTGCTTAAAGTGTACGCATTTGGTTGGTCGGACAAAAGTGTGAAAGCACATTACACAACAAGTAAAAGTTAAAATATCTTACTTACATCCAGCACTATATGGTTGCTATGTAGCTCAGAGTCAGCTCCTGTACTGTATGCTCTAAACTTTGTGAGCAATTATTGGACTGGGATTGAATTGACCAATATCTCTAATAGGTACCGGTGATGGACTGGGGTTGACAATTGTAAACAATTTTACAACACCAAGTTATAGTCCAACAATTTTATTTTTAATCCCACAAGCTTTCGGAGGTTTCCCCCTTCCTCAGGTGGTGTGGCCCACCTGAGGAAGGGGGAAGCCTCCGAAAGCTTGTGGGATTAAAAATAAAATTGTTGGACTATAACTTGGTGTTGTAAAATTGTTTCTAATAGGTACAGTAGACCCATAAATGATATGCATCTCCTTTATGATAAATATATGTACCCTATACAAAAATATAGTTACAGATCCTCTGTTATACAATTTGGAATTAATTTTGTCCAACGGTGCTATGGTATAAATGATGGAACATATGACGTATCCCGTCATTTTGATATTATAATGGGTCCATCCATGTTTAGGTGGGTGTATGGAAGATGACCAGTGGGGCATTAAATGGACAGGGACAGTCGAGTACATCCCTGTCCACTCTTACCTGCCTCAGTTATTCCCAAAAGTTGGTGGAGGGAGGGGAGAAGACCCCAGCCTACAGCTCCAGTTTGTTTTATATCAGTCTCACACTGCTAGTTAGCCACTGCCAATGCATATTAAAGATACTGTGACTATCCCCTCAGTCTCATCTATTGGCTTTTGTTAATTTTTCAAAGCTACTCAAAGCACACATCTGGCACAAAAAACATTAAGCAGCAATTTAACATTTCATATTAGAAGAAAAGTCTGGCAATTTATTAACTCTTTTAATTTCTTGGATTTAATCCTGGCACCATTAGTCCTCAGGATGTTCATATAAAATGCAACGGAAAATTTCTATTGAATACAAATGAAGACATCAATTCTTGATTCCAACTTTGTTGACAATAGAATAACTGTCATTGGTGTTTTAGATTTATGTTTGGATTTCACCCTCCTCATACTTTCTCCTCCCCAGGTTTGCTGGTGAGGTAGTGATGGAGTTCAGTAGGTCTGTTACAATTCAGGTTGAGGCAAATCAGTGCAAAGTGCACTTCTTTCAATAATCCCTTCAGTAGGTTCAAAAAAGCCCAAGTTGTTTTCTTTTTAAAACACTGCAGAATAAAAGAACATAAAAATAGTTTGATCAGTGTGCAATGCAAACATTTTCAAGTCACTTTTGAACTGTTAGTGATTTTATTATCCTCTTAACAATGATTGTAAAATAACACCTTAGTTAGTAGGCTTTACTAATTGTACTTTTATTATTAGTCTGCATTTTCTGATGTGGGTTTAATGCACCATTAAACGGATCAGGATTAGTGAACCAAAAACACCAATTTAGCCAATTATGTGGGCAGATTACAAAAGGATCTGCCATTTTCTCATGTTGCTGTAAATCACAATCCAACCAGGTTTTATTATTGGTGACAGACTTAAGGCAATGCTTTTTAAAAAATTATGGCAGAATTTTCCACTTAAAATGCTTGTTTAAATTGTAGTGGTGTATTCCAATTTGTCATGGTACAATATAAATTATGTATTTTAACATTCCTGCATATGTGTTAAAATTTACTAGCATGATATTAACTGTTTTCAGACTATAGATGAATTAAAGATATTGATGCAATAAAACTGTTCCAGAAGACTGTAAACCTCCAATTTATATATTTTATGTACAGCAGGTGATTGTGGCTCATGGCCTTGAAGTTGCTCTGTGGGATACCAACATTTGTGTGATAGCATAAAGATGTAATCCCAAGACTAAAGAACACCATAGGTAAGATTTTTAGGACCTTGCTACTTGTTGTTGGCATGAATAATACAAAAGTATCAAACATTGTGACTATTTGTTCTTGTTTATTGTATATATTGGTAAAGTAAGATAGTTTAGGGGTAATGTTGCAAGTCTGGAATACCAGTGGTCTGCCTTGCCCACCCACAGTACAAATTGGAAGTTTGGGTATGCACTGCCCATGATTTTCCAACCATTATTCTCAGACGTGTGTAATTATTCCCCTTTTTACCTCTTATCAGAAACTAAAGACTTTAGGAGGAGAATTTTGGACAGACAGTTTATCTGCACCATGCTCCATTTTATTGTGTGTAATTTCAAATCTATCATCAAGATGAAGAACATTGATTCCTTTCCCACTGTCCTCTACAGCACAAAATACTTTTGAGGGTTGCTTGCCTTTCTCAACTGTAACAGTCTGGGCCTTTTGGTGACCTGCTGTTCTGTCATAAAAGTGCATGTTTTAGCTTAATGGATTTCTTGAGCAGAATATATAATTACATTTTTCAGAAATGATTGCACCATAACTTGTACTGGGTTGTTATTTTCTGCCTTTTACTGCCACAGTGGTGTAAGTCATGCTCATTTGCACAGGTCAGGTGGCTTATTTCCAGTTGTCGGAACTGTAAGTTGGATAATTTCAACCAACTTCCCAATGGTTTTTTTTAATTACTGTCAGCAGTAAATTAGCATCCAGTGCTTTGGAAAATTGCTGATGACTTGACACTAACTGGACTTGGTCAGCTACTGCCAAAAGGCCAAGGCAGAAAACAATAATCATTGATAAAGTGAATTTGTGGTGAAGTTTTCCCTCAAAGAATAGGGGAGTGGGACTATTTGGATAGCTTTTTCAAAGAGCTGGCACAGGCATGTTGGGCTGAATGGCCTTCTTCTGTGCTGTAAGATTCGATGATTCTATGAAGTTAAGGACATCAGTATTCGGCAATGTAACATTTTTTTGCATTTTTCTTACTCAGTTTCAAAATCAGCCACTTCCAATACTGAAATAGTAATGGATTAGTAAACAACCCTCCATGCTGCCTCAAAAATTTGTGTTAATCCCAAATTTAATGCAGCAGTTCTAGAAACAGGGTAAAGACGTCCCCAAAATCATGATGCATAAAAGCCTTTCATATTCATTATATGATTAGTTACTAATCCACTCACTAACTAATCATATAATGAACATGAAAGTGTTGGTGCAATCTGTCAGGTCCTTGCCTTTGTACTCTTGGAGTACAAATCCAGCCAATATTGAAGATATAAAGGCTTCCTCTCTCTAAGGGTTTTATACGGAATGATTTTGGAGATGTCTTCATCCAGTTCCTAGAACTGATGTAGCAAAATTGGGATTAACACACATTGTTGGGACAGAATCCTGTCCGAGCTGGGTTCTGCTCAAATTCCTGCCCCCCTCCCCAGGGATAAATCTTCCACTCCCGCTCCCGGTGCCCAGGAATTAGGAGCCTCTGTTACATAAGGATGCAAGTCAACCAGAAGCAATTATGCCCAACTTTGTGCCCCTGCATAGAGAAAGAGCATGCTCAGTTATCACTCTTTTAGACACCATACACCCAACACACACCTAACGTAAATAAATCTGAGCAACATTTTTATTAAGGTTTTCCTCATTTATGGACGTTAACTCTTCACCCAAATGTTTTCAGTTATACCAGTAGGAACCGTACTGAACAGAGCAGAGACTCTGACCCAAAGGAATTCAGAAGGCGAGTGAGGTGGTAATTAGAAAGCCAGCCTTAAGTTCAGAGGCCAGTTTGATCGGAACTAGGCTATCAACTTCAAAATAAAACCGATTTGCTGTAAGAATTCATGGACTAAATAGAGTAATAAATCAATTGGAATTTTTTTTTAGGATACAAATTTGGAATCAATTATTACTTCTGTCTTTCTGTTCTTTGTTATCATTACCTCACCTAATGATGTTGGGCATTGATTAAAGAATCAAAGGATTTCAATTAAAACACACAATGAATGGTTTCAATGAAAGGCTTAGACTGTGATTTGGAGGCATTCCATGTAAAGTCAGTTGAGTGCATGAAAGAGTTCATATCGGTCTCTATGATGGAAAGATTAATTTTGCTATACAAGATGAAGTACTGATATTGTGCATCTTGCATTATCTTATCAATCATGCTGCCTATGTCTCAGTTCTTCATCTCTCCCCTCCTCCTAAATTATATACCTGAGTCTGGAGTTTGAAGAGTCATGTAGGAGAGAAGGGAAAAACAGCAGCTCTGACTTGGATTGACTCTGGACTTGGCAGTGGATTTGAAATCCAGTCTGGGTGCTTTGCTGAGGAGTATATATGCAGCCAAAATCTTGAACCAGCATCGGCCATTATGCTCAGTTTGAAGAAATCAACACCCACAAATTACTATTCTACTGTTTTACAGGCTGTTTGTTTTCCTCCAAGTTTTTCATCCAAAAGCCTTAAGAATAAATAACTAGGGATCAAACAGTATGGGCCTGCACATGAATGGTAAGGTCCGAGGGGCCCTTATATTGGTCCTTGGACCTCATTCCCATTTCAACGACGTTGCAGGAGGAGGCCACAAAGGTAAGTGATGGAAGTTCGGGGGTGATTGCGGGCCTTGGGAGGGGGGGTCGTGGGCCTGGGTGGGAGGGAGATAGAAAATTGGGGTGCCTGGAGGCTGGAGTTGAAAGGAAGCGAGATCGGGGTTCGGGGAGCCTGGAGGTCGGGGGTCTCTGAGCCGGAGGGTCCAGGAGTGCTGCTGATCGGGAGGGGGTTGAGTGTGGGGTCAGAAGGAGCACTCCTGCTCCTCCCAGCTCCATGTTCAGGTAAGTAATTTACCTTTATTGATGTAGGCATTCTGCAGGGTTGGTTTCCCCGAGTACAGCCGGCGATGGCATTGGCTGCCTCGAGGCAAACCAATCTTGCAGTGGGGACCTCAAGCAGGCATTAGGCCCCTTATTTGCACATGAAAAGAGGCTATGCCTGCTTCAGGCGTGGGTAAAGAACGCCTCTTGTTTGTCCTTACCAAATATAGCGGTTGGCACACTTCCGGTCGCATGCTCTTCCTGCCCGCCATTTTGGGAACTTAGGAGGCCGCTTAGCTCTTGAAAAACTGGCGCTAAATGGCCGAATTTCTAGGCCATGGTGTCTAATAACCACTAGGCAATAAGGCCCCCTTCCCCCTCACCCGGCTTACCCAGAGCACCAGAAAGTATTAACATGAGTGCATGAGAATTAGATGCAAAGCACCAATAAGACAGTTGTGAGAAAGGATCTTGGCTTGGAAGATCAGGAAGTAGACTCAGTATGGCTGGAGATAAGAAATAACAAGGGGCAGAAAACACTGGTGGTAGTAGTTTATAGGCCCCTAACAGTAGTTATACTGTTGGACAGAGTATTAATCAAGAAATAAGAGGAGCCTGTAACAAAGGTAATGCAATAATCGTGGGGGATTTTAATCTTCACATAGACTGGGCAAACCAAATTGGCAAAAGTATTTTGGAGGACGAGTTCATGGAATGCATTCGGGACAGTTTCCTAGAAAAATACGTAGTAGAACCAAGCAAGGATCAGGCTATTTTAGATCTTGTCTTGTATAATGAGACAGGGTTAATTAGTAATCTCATGGTAAGGGATCCTCTGGGGCAGAGTGATCGTAGTATGATAGAATTTCACATTGAGTTCGAGAGTGACGTACCTAAGTCCGAAACTAGGGTCTTAAACTTAAACAAAGCTAATTACATAGGTATGAGGGGTGAGTTGGCTCAGATTGATTGTGAAATTAAATTAAAAGATATGACGGTAGATAAGTAATGGCGAACATTTAAAGAAATATTTCATAATTCTCAACAAATATACATTCCATTGAGAAATACTGGGCGCTAAATTGGGCCGCGTAGTGCCCGTACAGCGCAACACGACCTCTTCAACATCCAAGATGGCGTCTTGGATGCGCAAGTACGTTTCCAGCGTGACGTGCGCCAGGCGCCATTTTGGTATAGGAGTTAGCGCAGGCGTAGGTAACGAACGCTGGAATCATGTAAAGTAGGAAGAAAATAGCTTCAATCAGTGTGCAAGGCTGATTTAAAGTGATAGACACCATTTTACGACTTAACGCTCAACTCAACGCACAGAACTAACTCCGACCATCTGAACGTGTCTTAGAGTGCCTGGAGGACCCCCCACTGGCGCTATTTAAAGGGATTTACAAGTTTGTGGCTGGATTATTGCTTCTGGCTGCCGAGACATTTGTACCTGTTTTTGGAGGTCTGCTACACTTGAATACTAGGACGCGGGGACATAGCCTAACATTTAGAGCCAGGACGTGTAGGAGTGAAGTTAGGAAATGCTTCTACGCGCAAAGGGTGGGAGAAGTTTGGAACAGTCTTCTGCAAATGGCAGTTAATGCTAGCTCAATTGAGAATTCTAAATCTGAGATTGATAGTTTTCTGTGAACCAAGGGTATTAAGAGATATGGGGCTAAGGCGAGTATATGGAGTTAGGTCACAGGTCCACCCTGATCTGATCGAATGGTGGAACAGGCTTGAGGGGCAAAATGCCACCGCCACTTTCTGGCTCCTGATATGTGCCAGCTTCTCCTGCAAGAAAGCGGGACGTGTGTCTGGGTGATGTGCCTGTCATGGTTGAATAGCTGCCCGTGTGTGTGGCCTGTTAGTTGTGGGTGGGCGGCTTGCAACGGTGGTAATGTGTAAGGGTGAGAAGGTTGAGTACTGATGGAAAGAGTTTGTTGGTATGTGGGAGATGGGGGGTGTAGTGCGTGGTGTAGTTGGTAGGAGACGCCACTTGACAGTTGACCTCACTCATCTTGACCACTCATGTCAAAGCATTGAACTTCTTCCTGTTCTGCATCCATGTTCATGATGCTGTGCGCCTGGCATCAACTTCATCCCCGACTACCTTTTGGGTGTATGTCTGGAGGGCCTTTTGTTCCGCCCCCACCCCCACCGTGGATGTAGGATGACCCTCTTTCTGTCCACATCTTGCACCAAGGTCTCTGATGCATCAGCAGAGAACCTTGGTGCACAGAGTCTCAGATCGACAGATTGGAGGATGTGGGATTTAGTGGTGCGCAACCTTTATTCAATGTTTTAACATAACTCATCAGTATATAAAAATAGGAATGGGACCTGCATCTGTGCTTTACATGTGCAATGTCTGATCTCCATTCAGACTCCATGCAGACAGCAGGCTGTTATATTCAGCAAATAACAGGTACTTTAAGAGATTTCTAACAGACAGCCTGGCTTTAAGAGATTGGAGTTTCCCCCTGCTGGTGGAAAGTGCAAATTGCATGGAATCCTCGTTCAACGCTGATTTCCAACACAGATTGCAGGTCAGTCCTCAGGCCTGACAAAAGTCTCGTCCTGCCTGCGCAGGGACCATTGGGCAGGGGGTAATAATAGATCGTGCTACTCCCGCCCAAAAACAGGCCCTATCCAATTTTTCCCACAAAAACTCCACGGGAAAAGTGATCCATCCGTGGCTAACTAAAGAAGTTAAGGGTAGTATTAGATTAAAAGAGGAGGCTTATAATGTTGCCATGAAGAGCAGTAAGCCTGAGGATTGGGAGAGTATTAGAAACCAGCAAAATATACCAATACTAATTACTTCAAGTTCCTCACTCTCATTAGACCTTATGTTCCCAATTACTTCTGGTATGTTTTTTGCGTCTTTTACTGTGAAGACACTTAGAAAATATTTGTTTAACATCTCTGCATTTAGAGTCATAGAGTCATAGAGTTATACAGCACGGATAGAGGCCCTTCGGCCCATCGTGTCCGCGCCGGCCATCAAGCCCTGTCTAATCTAATCCCATATTCCAGCATTTGGTCTGTAGCCTTGTATGCTATGGCATTTCAAGTGCTCATCCAAATGCTTCTTGAATGTTGTGAGGGTTCCTGCCTCCACAACCCTTTCAGGCAGTGAGTTCCAGACTCCAACCACCCTCTGGGTGAAAAAGTTCTTTCTCAAATCCCCTCTAAACCTCCCGCCTTTTACCTTGAATCTATGTCCCCTTGTTATAGAACCCTCAACGAAGGGAAAAAGCTCCTTAGTATCCATCCTATCTGTGCCCCTCATAATTTTGTACACCTCAATCATGTCCCCCCTCAGCCTCCTCTGCTCCAAGGAAAACAAACCCAATCTTCCCAGTCTCTCATCATAGCTGAAGCGCTCCAGCCCTGATAACATCCTGGTGAATCTCCTCTGCACCCTCTCCAAAGCGATCATATCCTTCCTGTAGTGTGGCGACCAGAACTGCACACAGTACTCCAGCTGTGGCCTAACCAGTGTTTTATACAGCTCCATCATAACCTCCTTGCTCTTATATTCTATGCCTTGGCTAATAAAGGCAAGTATCCCATATGCCTTCTTTACCACCTTATCTACCTGTTCCGCCGCCTTCAGGGATCTGTGAACTTGCACACCAAGATCCCTCTGACCCTCTGTCTTGCCTAGGGTCCTCCCATTCATTGTGTATTCCCTTGCCTTGTTAGTCCCTCCAAAGTGCATCACCTCGCACTTTTCCGGGTTAAATTCCATTTGCCACTGTTCCGCCCATCTGACCAACCCATCTATATCGTCCTGCAGACTGAGGCTATCCTCCTCGCTATTTACCACCCTACTAATTTTTGTATCATCAGCGAACTTACTGATCATACCTTTTACATTCATATCCAAGTCATTAATGTAGACCACAAACAGCAAGGGACCCAGCACCGATCCCTGTGGTACCCCACTGGCCACAGGCTTCCAGTCACAAAAACAACCTTCGACCATCACCCTCTGCCTTCTGCCACTAAGCCAGTTTTGTATCCAAAGTGCCAAGGCACCCTGGATTCCATGGGCTCGTACCTTCTTGACCAGTCTCCTGTGGGGGACTTTATCGAAGGCCTTACTGAAATCCATGTATACCACATCCACTGCGTTACCCTCATCCACACGCCTAGTCACCCCCTCAAAAAATTCAATCAAATTAGTCAGACATGATCTTCCCTTGACAAAGCCATGTTGACTATCCCTGATTAATCCTTGCTTCTCCAAGTGGAGACTAATTTTGTCCTTCAGAATTTTTTCCAATAATTTTCCTACCACTGATGTTAGGCTCACTGGCCTGTAGTTCCCCGGTTTTTCCCTACTCCCCTTCTTGAATAATGGTACTACATTAGCGGTTCTCCAGTCCTCTGGCACATCCCCTGTGGCCAGAGAGGTTCTGAATATATGTATTAGAGCCCCCGCAATCTCCTCCTTTGCCTCACACAGTAGCCTGGGATACATTTCGTCCGGGCCTGGGGATTTATCCATTTTTCTTTATTCCCCATTATAATTTCTCCTGTCTCAGCCTCTTAAGGGACCCACATTTACTTTTGCTTCTGTCTTCCTTTTTACACACTTGTAGAAGCTCTTACAATCTGTTTTTATATTTCTTGCTCGTTTAGTCTCATATTCTATTTTCTCCCTCTTTAACAATTTTGCAACGGTTGTAATGTGTCAGGGTGAGAAGGTTGAGTACTGATGGAAAGAGTTTGTTGGTATGTGGGTGATGGGGGTTGTAGTGCATGGAGCACTATCAGTATTAGTAAAGAAAACATATTGGAGAAAATAATGGGACTAAAAGCCAACAAATCCCCTGGACCTGATGGCCTTCATCCTAGGGTTCTAAATGGGGTGTATGCAGAGATAGTGGCTGCATTGGTTGTGATCTTCCAAAATTCCCTAGATTCTAGAACAGACCCAGTAGATTGGAAGGTAGCAAATGTAACACTGCTATTCAGGAAAGGAGGGAGAGAGAAAACAGGGAACTACAGGTTAGTTAGCCTGACATCAGTCTTCAGGAAAATGCTGGAATCCGTTATTAAGGATGTGGTAACTGGGCACTTAGAAAATCAAAGTATGATTAGGCAGAGTCAACATGGTTTTGTGAAAGGGAAATCGTGTTTGACAAATCTATTCGTTTTTTGAGCATTTAACTCGCAGGGTAGATAAAGTGGAATCAGTGGATGTAGTATATTTGGATTTTCAAAAGGCATTCGATAAGGTGCCACACAAAAGGTGGTTACACAAGATAAGGGCTCATGGGGTTGGGGGTAATATATCAACATGGATAGAGGATTGGGTAATGGACAGAAAACAGAGAGTAGGAATAAACGGGTCATTTTCAGGTTGCCAGGCTGTTACTAGTGGGGTGTCGCTAGGATCAGTGCTTGGGCTTCAGCTATTTACAATCTATATTAATGACTTAGACGAAGGGACTGAGTATAACGTATCCAAGTTTGCCGACAATGCAAAGCTAGGTGGGAAAGTAAGCTGTGAGGAGCACGCAAAGAGTCTGCACAGGGATATTGACAGGTTAAGTGAGTGGGCAAGAAGGTGGCAGATGAAATATGAGGTTATTCACTTTGGTAGGAAGAATAGAAAAACAGAATATTTTTTAAATGGTGAGAAACTATTAAATGTTGGTGTTCAGAGGGATTTGGGTGTCCTTGTACACGAAACACAGAAAGTTAACATGCAGGTACAGCAAGCAATTAGGAAGGCAAATGGTATGTTGGCCTTTATTGCAAAGAGGTTGGAGTACAAGAGTATGGAAGTCTTGCTGCAATTGGACAGGGCTTTGGTGAGACCTCACCTGGAGTACTAGGTACAGTTTTGGTCTCCTTACCTAAGGAAGGATATTCTTGCCATAGAGGTGGCGCAATGAAGGTTCACTAGATTAATTCCTGGGATGAGAGGGTTGTCCTATGAGGAGAAATTGAGCAGAATGGGCCCATATTCTCTGGAGTTTAGAAGAATGAGAGGTGATCTCATTGAAACATATAAGATTCTGAGAGGACTTGACAGTGTAGATGCTGAGAGGCTGTTTCCCCTGGCTGGAGAGTGTAGAACTAGGAGGCACAGTCTCAGGATAACGGGTCGGCCATTTAAGTCTTGGATGAGGAGAAATTTCTTCACTCGGAAGGTTGTGAATCTTTGGAACTCTCTACCCCAGAGGGCTATGGATGCTCAGTTGTTGAATATATTCAAGGCTGAGATCGATAGATTTTTGAACTCTAAGGGAATTGAGGGATATGGGGATCGGGCAGGAAAGTGGAGTTGAGGTCGAAGATCAGCCATGATCTTATTGAATGGCGGAGCAGGCTCGAAGGGCCGTATGGCCTATTTCTGCTCCTATTTCTTATGTTTCTTATGTAAACTCACAAATGAGCCAGATAACCCTTGACTGACCATCAAGAATTTATTGACTCCTACTAAATTACTTAATATAAGAAGCACATTTAAAAAAATAATATGCAATTTAACATTGTAATCTTGTAGTTCTGACCACAAACAGCAGTCTGTCACCCACCAGGGTATGAGAGTTAGTTGGTCCCAACTGACCTTCTAACTAGGGCTGCAAGTAAACATTCAGTGTTTGTTTAGTATTGAAATAACAGTGTATTTGGCAATGTGTTTTGAATGCGTTACAATATTTCCAGATAACCTCTCCAATCACGTGTTTCTGCACACAATGCACATTATAAACTGGGGCCCCTGGTGACAGACACTGTATTTATAGAATGCTGATAGGTTCAAATCCTGATGTTTCATCACCCTCAGCACTGGGACAGCAGCTTAAGTGTCTGCCATTGTCATACAATGCCAGGAAAGAAGCGCACGAGGTGTTTGACAACCTGGCAGAGTATACAGCCTACTCATGTTTTCCCAAGGTAGAGCTCTTCCAAATCAGCCTCTGAGCTGGTCTGAAGTGGCAGCCTCCATTAATGGAGATGCTCCAGAACAAAGGTGATGAAGTCACTTGAGTGGCCTAGGAGCAAGTTACAGGTCTATATGAACTCTAAAAATTTTAGCAAGTTGGAATAATGACAAATGTTTGTATTTATAATTTCCCTAATTAGATATTGTGAGATTTCTTTGAATGCAAAGCTGTCGCCTGGATTTTCCTTTGCCTTTAAGGTCCAGCTTCCCATTTTTGCTGTACAGTCTTGTCAGAGTCTGTGCTTTGCGAGTCCATGCTGTCCAATTGAGCCGTCTGATTGAAAAATGAAATTCAAGCAATTACTCACAAAAAAAATATGACATTTCATTGTTCATGTTGAGTGGCTGTTGGAGAGGACAGTAATTGTGATCTCTTCACTACATAGGTTTAGCTAGACAATGGAGGACAGTAAAAGATGGAAGGAAAATAGCAAATTAACTCAAACTCTTACTTCACTCCAACGTATTCATTTTGAGGAAATTAGTACTCAAACAAGGTTAATCCTCTGAGTGAGTGATCTACTGATGTTATAGTGGATAGATTTTAAATTAGATACAGGCAAATTATTCAGGCAAGTTATTTTGACTTGTGCACAGAAGATGTCTCCTTTCTTTGCTAAATTAAGTTTCTGATAAATGCATATTGTTTTACATATAAAGATGTTTTTTTTCCATCCCATTGAATGTCTCTAGTACCTGATCCATTCCCATTGTCCCATAATAAAAGGCTCACAATATACTCATGGTCTAATAAAAATAGGGGATAATAAAATAATGACCTTATACCTTATTGGGGGAGTTTTCCTCTGTTCTCTATGTAACAAAATCATAAACCTATTTATAACCAATGGGTTTATACACATAGCACATGGGAAATCCTCCCTAATATCTGTCTTTAATTTAGAACAAAGTATTATTGTGTACCAAAACATTCAGTATTAGTGGAAAATTACAGTTAAAGGAATACACTAGTGAATGCACTATAACAGATTCAGAGACCCCGATATATCACCACAGCAATAAAGGAATTTTCTGCCTGAAAGCACGGGTGTAGTAACTGTTCTAGGTATTAATATAGGGCAGGAGAAGAGTGCGTAGCAAGTATATAAGTTGCAGCACTTATTTCCCCAGGTAGTGGGTATAACCCCAACAGAATCAGCTACCTGAGCTTAGTGGAAGAGCAGTAAATGAGGAGTCTGAAGATTATAGGACAGGTTGGCACTGTAGTACGCCACCTGATACTAGAAAACCTGCAAGGACAGTCAACCATCTCTCAATGGTTGTGAAGGTCCACTTTCCAGTGCTGTGTACAAGGAGGCAAAGACTCTGCAGTAAGGTTCTGCTACTCTAGAAGTCTCTGTTTGAAATCAAACTCTTTAAGGTCTGTATCTCCATACAAATGAGGAGAGTCATTTACTTGCTGTAGCCCCATTTTTCACTGAACTAGGTGGCTTGTCATCAATCACCACTATTGCCATCCCCTTTTCCCTAGTGTTCAGTGACTTACCCTGTGCTTACTCCATAACATCACTAGCTACTTCTCCCATTGTGTGTGTGTATCTGTGCTGGTGTCTGCCTCAAATAATGGTGGTGATGGTTAGTGCTCGTGTGTGTGCTGCTTTTTAGGTTCAGCTTGTAGAATGTAGCATAAATATACTTTTTGTCTGTGTTGAGTTGTTAACTTGTGTTTTTTTATTGCAAGAAAAAGCAAATAAGGTATTTACACACAAGGTCACACAGTGTACTTTTCAACAGAAAAGCCATCAGCTCAGAGCAGACAAGTTGACTGGAGAGGTCTCCACAGGTGCAAGTTTCTGGGGCAGACACCATTGGTTGTCTAAAGTGTTAATTATTTAATTCACCCTGGGTCACGATATTCATCACAAACATATTTCCCATAATCAAAATCCATTCAATATTGATCAATGGCTTTTTGATCTAATGTAATTATGAGAAATGCAGATTACCACATTACAACCAGTAGGTTTGTACACCCTGCTGACCTCCATAGTTGCAATGTCTTTAAGACTCCCTCAAGAATAAAATCAGCCATTTCAAGTCGATTGGTCCATTACCTATGTCATGCTATGATCTTCTGTTATGTGCCAGAAGAGCAGTGAGGATTGAAACATGGTGATTGGGTCAATTAAAATTCCTTCTTATAGTATATTTTCTTTCTGATTGTAACACTTATACTTTGAATAACCATGTTAATTTTCACTTCTAGTATCTTGCTTGCTACATCCTTGCCAACATTTTTCTGTGTCAGTAATGTTTTTTTGCAGATGTCTTTAATAACTGCTATTTTCCTTCACATCCATATATGTTATGTACTGCTACTTTATAGTAAGATTTATGCTTTACCTTCGTACTCTCCTTTAAGTCCTGCAACTTCTTATCAATGTTTATCCAGGTCTACATATTAGATAACAGTGAGCTTACCCTTTGGGTGACATACTGACGAACCTGGTACTTTTTTGGTATTCAGAACCCATTCTTCCCCACCAAAAACTCCGCTTTGTGCTCTCCATAAAAATGGATACCAGTATTGGCTATGGAAATCCTTCTCTGTAAATTGTGCATTTCTTAAATTTCATTGAGCCATTTTATATAAAAATGTGCATTCCACAGCTAGAGTAAGTTAACCTGACTCATTAGATGTTTGAGAAATCTTTAAGTACCATCATGCAGGCTTGTTCGGATTGGCTGCTAGTTTATTGTTACGGTTTAACAAAATCACAATCCCAGGAACTGCACATTTCGATGCTGTGTGTTCCTTCGATTATGTTAGCAGTTCCCTTATTATGATTTTTTTGGGGAAGGAAGGAATGGTGGACCCAGAATTTGCTCTTTAAGACCATAACTGTTTATTAAAATAAAATCTTAATGTATTGTGGATGCATTATCCCATTCAAGTGTAATTATGTTGCTGGTAGCACAGAGAAAATAATCCACCAGAGATAGCGGGTCTCTATTTGACACAGATGAGTTGGTCACATCAAAGCTGTGAGCAATACAATCTTCCGAATTTGAGGCTTTAGTTGGCTGATAAAAACAACTTTTGGAGCTGGTTTTCAGGTAATAAGATTTTAATTTTTTTTCTCCAGTATTGCTCCTATCTGAGAAAAATGCTTTAAAAAGTTAAAATAGGTTATATTAGTTAAAAGTAAAGTTAAAATAATAAAAGGGGGAGACAATAATGAAGAAGAGAAAAATAGGAAAAGGAGAATCCAGGGTCAGCAAAAATAAATATATTTTATTTTCATTTAAAATTGAGTACACAGTTGTATAGAGATAGTATTACAGTTATAAATTAACTCAAGATTTGAATGGATTTGAGGAATTATTTCATGACATGCGAGCTGAAAACCTGACTGCCTCAGGGAGACTGAAATTTCGTTAGACATGCTGGCAGTCTAAGGGATAATGCACTTTGTACTTTAAAAAATTAATAGCAGGAACACTCTTACCTGTGGCTGGCCTCCCAATCTGAAAGACAATTGTTATCAGTTCTACAGAGGCTCAAGTGGACGCTGCAATATCAGGCACTCCCTAATATACCTGTTCCGCAACATATTACATGCAACATCTCTCAGCCCACTGAGAGGTACTCCAGAAAGGGCAACTTTCAAAGTTGCATTTATATTATTAAAGAATAGTTTAATAGAGTAGAATTACTTATTAATGAACCCTCAACATGGGCATTTCCTCTAGTGAGAACATTTTTATAAAATGATTTAAGCCACTAAAGTATTAAACATTAATATCTGTGTCACCTTCTATTGAAATTGTGCAACTTCAGATTTATAATTGGTGCTCTCTAGCTAAAATACTCACTCTTGTTCTTACCTATGAACTTTAACTGCCATGCCAAGTAATTAAAAGACATAAGAAATATTTTTACAGGAATGGGGTTTTTTGACCTTTAAGACTGCAATGGCCCTTTCCAGTTCTCCGATTGCACCTAACAGCTGGACTGATGTGAGGCGCATCAGACAACAACAACAGCTTGCATTTATATAGCTCTTTAACGCAGTAACACATCTCAAGGCGCTTCACAGGAGCAGTTATCAAACAAAATTTGACACGAGCCACATAAAAAGATAGGACAGGTGACCAAAAGCTTGGTCAAAAATATAGGTTTTAAGGAGCATCTTAAAGGAGGAGAGTGAGGTCAAGAGCAGGAGAGGTTTAGGGAGGGAATTCCAGAGCTTAGGGCCGAGGCAGCTAAAGGCCCAGCCAGCAATGGTGGAGCAAAGAAAATCGGGGATGCGCAAGAGGTCAGAATTGGAGGAACGCAGAGATCACGGAGGGTTGTAGGGCTGAAGGAGGTAACAGAGATAGGGAGACATCATATGAAAGTGCACCGACAATCACAGTGGTATAAAGGAAACAGCTTAACTGCTATATTGCTGAGCTGATGTTGTGTGTACAATTATGCCAGGATTGTGGTTTGTTTTAAGCAATGATGTTTTGACTGGCCTAATCAGCGGTTGTTTATTTTCATCATGTGACATCAGTGCTCAAGGAGCAGAGTTTGATGCATCACCAGTTTCCTCAAACTACCAATAAGATTATCATTTCCCCTGTGCACTAAAATCTTTGCAGAGAGCTACAGTCATTGTCCAAGCTGTACATTTTTAACAAGGTTTAGATTTCTGAGCATTTTAAATTAATCTCAGGGTTCTAATTGATATTCTTAGATCAGCTTAATTATGTTCCAAGCATTTTAGATTAACAAAAATGAAAACAGACTATTTATATTTTCAGAATGTTGCAAGATTCTGAGCACTATATAGAATCATAGAATGGTTACAGCACAGAAGGAGGCCATTTGGCCCATCGAGCCCATGCCGGCTGTTTGTAAGAGCAATCCAGTTAGTCCCATCCCCACGCTCTTTCCCCATAGCCCTGTAAATTTTTTCCCTTCAAGTATTTATCCATTGATCCTCAATGACTGAAATTTTGATGAATTTCACTCTCTGAGCAGATATTTTCAAATCATTGTCCTAATCATACATGAAATAAATGAAATTTATTCCAATTACGTTCAATTAGTGTTACGAGAACTGTATGATTCAGTCACTCGTACTGCCACCCATTTAATAAAGATTCATAAAATGACTGCCAGCCAACACACTGTCATTTCTTTTTCAAATCTATACTCACTAAACACCACCCACTGATCTCAGGACACTGATGTTATAAGCTGGAGGAAAATTTGTTGTCACAGACACATGTTTTCAAAGGTAATATAGTTACAAAATGCTTAGAAAGAAAGAGGAAACAAATAGAAATAAATGTCTCTTAAAAGTATTACATCCCTTACATTAATGTCCTAAATCATCTGGGGAGAAGACAATTGTACTGAATAGCAGATATAGGTCATGCCTCTTAAGTGTTCTGTCCCTTTTAATTTAGATCTATGACTCAACACGCACTGTGCCCTGGCAACCAGATGAAGGTGATAAATGTACATTGCTCTATTAGAGCTGGACACAGTAATGAATATTCATTAGCTGTCGTTTGAAAGACTGAAGTGATTTCTTTCCCCTATTGGGAATTAGTGTCTTTGGTTCTTTTAAAATTATTTGTCTCACCTGAGTGCTCGAGCTCTCTTGCTCTTTGTGCTGTAAAAGATAGCTTTTCAGACATACTTTCTGGTCTATGGTAAAATTTGCCCCTCTCAGAATTGATTATTTTTTAATTCATTCATGGGATGTGGGCGTTCCTGCAAGGCCGGCATTTATTGCCCATCCCCAATTGCCCTTGAGAAGGTGATGGTGAGCTGCCTTCTTGAACAGCTGCAGTCCATGTGGCGAAGGTTCTCCCACAGTGCTGTTAGATAGGGAGTTCCAGGATTTTGACCCAGCGACGATGAAGGAACGGCAATATATTTCCAAGTCAGGATGGTGTGTGACTTGGAGAGGAACGTGCTGGTGGTGGTGTTCCCATGTGCCTGCTGCCTTGTCCTTCTAGGTGGTAGAGGTCACAGGTTTGGGAGGTGCTGTCGAAGAAGCCTTGGCGAGTTGCTGCAGTGCACCTTGTAGATGGTACACACTGTAGCCATGGTGTAACATGGAGGGAGTGAATGTTAAAGGTGGTGGATGGGGTGCCAATCAAGTGGGCTGCTTTGTCCTGGATGGTGTCAATCTTCTTGAGTGTTGTTGGAGCTGCACTCATCCAGGCAAGTGGAGAGTATTCCATCACACTCCTGACTTGTACCCTGTAGATGGTGGAAAGGCTTTGGGGTGTCAGGAGGTGAGTCATTCGCCGCAGAATACCGAGCCTCTGACCTGCTCTTGAAGCCAAGTATTTATGTGGCTGGTCCAGTTAAGCTTCTGGTCAATGGTGACCCTCAGGATGTTGATGGTGGGGGATTCGGTGATGGTAATGCTGTTGAATATCAAGAGGAGGTGGTTAGACTCTCTCTTGTTGGAGATGATCATTGCCTGGCACTTGTCTGGCACGAATGTTACTTGCCACTTATCAGCCCAAGCCTGGATTTGGCCAGGTCTTGCTGCATCCGGGCACGGCAGGGGTTGCGAATGGAACTGAACACTGTGCAATCATCAGTGAACATCCCACTTCTGACCTTACGATGGAGGGAAGGTCATTGATGAAGCAGCTGAAGATGGTTGGTCCTAGGACACTGCCCTGAGGAACTGCTGCAGTGATGTCCTGGGGCTGAGTTGACTGGCTACCATAACCACTACCATCTTCCTTTGTGCTAGGTATTAACTCTTCAGTACTTCAATGGGGGAAGATTTTGAGGCCTCCAGCCCGGCAAAATGGGGCGTTAACATCTTGAAAATGGGTGGTGAAGGACTCACCGCCCCGTTCCTGCTGATAGTGTGGCCGTCCCTATCTTCCCCAGAGCCTACCGCGAGGTAGCTGGAGTGCCCACCTGGGTCAGACAGTGAGACTTTCAATGTACAAATTGGGGTCCTATGATGTACGTAGGACTCCGATTGCCATTTTAGGACAGTACTGGGTGGAGCGCGACTGGACACACTCTGCCCATCATCAACTGCCGATCCAGCCAAAAATGAGCCCAGAAGATGTTTTAATTTATTTTTGTGGGGCCAGGAGAAGCAGAGGGGTGGTGCCAAAATAGCACACGGGGAGGAGGGGGGGAAGTCTACCCCAGTGTTTTCCTGTTCTATTAATTCATATTCCCCCTGGTAATATTTCCAGGAGACCACTCTATTAAATAAGCACAATATTTTACTCATTGAACGAAGTTGATAGTCAGTTTAATTAGAAGGCCCTTTGGTCATGATGTGTGCTGAGCAGCGCAGACCCATTAAGAGCCTGTGGTCCATTAGTGTAGAGATTGTACTACAATAGATTTAGCTTTTAAGTCTCAGCTAACAAATCCTTAAATCTACAACCCACACTCATAATGAGATTAATCAGTTCTAAGCTGGTCTTCTGATACGAAGCCTCACTCCCAATGATAAGAACACTTCCTTTCGACTGAACCTTGACCATGGAAGTTGTGGGGA
The DNA here is from genome assembly GCF_035084215.1 of Heptranchias perlo. Classification (NCBI taxonomy): domain Eukaryota; kingdom Metazoa; phylum Chordata; class Chondrichthyes; order Hexanchiformes; family Hexanchidae; genus Heptranchias; species Heptranchias perlo. The sequence continues at coordinate 14,795,012 of NC_090357.1, read as the reverse complement.
ACATTCCTGCTTACTTTGTCTCGAAGCCGAAGGAGAATTGTTTGGCGATAAAAGCTAATGAAAGGGGAAGAAAATTGGTAAACTTCAACAAAAAAAATACATGAAAACAAAGAAATCAAAAAGAACCAGACAGGTTCCATAATTTAAAATGATCAAACATGCCATAATTACTATTAAGCATCCTTGCATGGCAATGATCTAATAGGAGTTGTTTGTGGCCACCCCTAGCATGCTGGGACTGGAGTGTGACCAAATGGGATCTGCCAACTTTATATTTCCTATTTGATTGGGGTATAGTCAGAACAGTTTCATCCATTATTCAAAAGCAGTAAAGTGTGATGAATTAGACACGCAAAAGAATCACAATAACATGATTGGGGCAGGTGTTCCACACCTGTAAGGGCACATCAAGGTCACGTGTAATCAGTTAGAGAGGGCTGGCTTCATTCCCTAAAAGGCAATGGTGAACTAGTTAGGTTTTTCTAAAATCTGGGCGGTTTCGTGGTTATTTTCCTGGTGCTGGAAGAAATTTGTTGAACACTATGCTACCGTACACTAAATTCTTCTTCTAAATTCTTCCAAGTTCTTCTCAACTGTTCATGATATCTGGGCTCCTGTGATTGACACAGATAGAAAAGCACCAAACATCCTAGCATTGTTGAAGAGGCATTTGCTTGGGAGAGCCAACATCAGGCTGCAGTGCATTAAACAATGAGGAGGATAGTGATAAACTTCAAGAGGATATAGACAGGCTGGTGGCATGGGCGGACACATGGCAGATGAAATTTAACGCAGAAAAATGCGAAGTGATACATTTCGGTAGGAAGAACAAGGAGAGGCAATATAAGCTAAAGGGCACAATTCTGAAAGGGGTACAGGAACAGAGAGATCTGGGGTATATGTACACAAATCTTTGAAAGTGGCAGGGCAGGTTGAGAAAGTGGTTAAAAAAGCATACGGGATCCTGGGCTTTATAAATAGAGGCATAGAGCACAAAAGTATGGAAGTCACGATGAACCTTCATAAAACACTAGTTCGGCCACAACTGGAGTATTGTGTTCAGTTCTGCACACCGCACTTCAGGAAAGATGTGAAGGCCTGAGAAAGGGTGCAGAAGAGATTTACTAGAATGATTCCAGGGATGAGGGACTTTAGTTACGTGGATAGACTGGAGAAGCTGGGGTTCTCCTTGGAACAGAGATGTTTGCGAGGAGATTTGATGGAGGTATTCAAAATCATGAAGGGTCTAGACAGATGAGATAGAAAGAAACTGTTCCCATTGGCAGAAGGGTCAAAAACCAGAGGACATAGATTTAAGGTGATTGGCAAAAGAACCAAAGGTGACATGAGAAAAAACTTTTTTACACAGCGAGTGGTTAGGATCTGGAATGCACTGCCCGAGGGGGTGGTGGAGGCAGATTCAATCATGGCCTTCAAAAGAGAACTGGATAAGTACTTGAAAGGAAAAAAATTGCAGGGCTATGGGGAAAGGGCGGGGGAGTGGGACTAGCTGCATTGCTGTTGCATAGAGCCAGCATGGACTCAATGGGCCGAATGGCCTCCTTCCGTGCTGTTACCTTTCTATGATTCTATGTACGCGCATTAGTCTCCACAGCCTCAGCCATAGCCATGGCAACAAATGAATCATTGAAAATATTATTTAGATAAAGACCAGGCCTCTGTAGAATTGTAATAATATAGCATTCCCAGGCCATTAAGTAGAGCTCTCTGCCAGTACAGCGATACTACCCTGGAGACTTGTTATATCCAATAAGTTGAGCGAAACCAAAAAAGATACAATAGCCAGACTTGGTTATAAGAGGCATTACAATAAATAAATCAAGATAGATAAAAAAATAAGCATACAGCATGGATTTGCACACAAGTAATCTTCACTGTAAGTATAACTAGATATTAGACCCTGTGTGCAGAATACGTGTATTTCTTACTTTAAATAGAAGTCATTATAATTGTTTTACTGCTTCTTGATGGTAATGACCATCTATTTCTGTGTGAGCCCACTCATCTTCTTCATTGAAGTTTGTTTTAATAAGTACTGCAGCAACAATATAAACAACCAGAACAAATTGTGTTGACACGGTGAATTATTCAAGTGCTGATTTCTGCTTAGATTAATGATTACAAATGATATACCTGGTGCACAAACAACAGCAGTGAAAGTTAGAAGAGAACAAAAACTCAATAAGGAGTACTGTCTTTGAATGGTGACAGGTTTTGTATATGAGCCAATTAGCAAGGAGATTTTCCGATATGGGTGCCATCTACCCTGAATGGTTAGAAACAGGTTATGCACTGGTACGAATGGAAGTGAGCCATTTGCATTCAATGTTCTGATATTAGCTTATAATTATAATTACGCATAGAGGTACAACAACCACTACTTGCATTTATATAGCGCCTTTAACGTAGTAAAAAATCCCAAGGCGCTTCACAAGAGCGTTATCAAACAAAATTTGACACCGAGCACCATCATGAGATATCAGGACCGAAAGCTTGGTCAAAGAGGTAGGTTTTAAGGAACCTCTTAAAGGAGGAGAGAGAGAGGTGGAGAGGTTTAGTGAGGGAATTTCAGAGCTTAGGGCCTAGGCAGCTGAAGGCATGGTCACCAATGGTCAAACGATTAAAATTGGGTATGCGCAAGAGGCCAGAATTGGAGGAGCGCAAAGATCTTGGAGGGTTGTAGGGCTGGAGGAGGTTACAGAGATAGGGAGGGGCGAGGCCGTGGAGGGATTTGAAAAAAGGATGAGAATTGTAAAATCAAATTAGACTTGAGCAGAAAGCATACTAGTGGTGTAAGTGAAATTTAAAGGGATAGGAACAATTAAAGGGGAGTGTTCCAAGAATGCTATAAGCCTTTGGAAAGAATTAAAAGACACCACAATCTGTTATCAGTTGTTGAAGTGAAGGTGGTTCTGCATGAGATGGTTGCAAGGAAGATTGCCCTCTATACCACTCCATGGCACCATCCCAATAGGTCAGCATTGTAACATGCCTGCAAGTAAGTCGTGCCCCGTTACAGGCCACAGATGAGGGTTACTGTCACTGGCTCTGCCAGTCTTGCATTGCATGATAGCTGCAAGTGTCCTTGCACCAGATGGCACAGCTGTGCATGTGATTCTTTGATGGCCCACACTTTGTGAAGATAGATCACCTCAAATAGGAGGTTACTTCAGCGCAGTACTGAGTGAGTGTTGCATTATCGGAGGTGCTGCCTTTTCGACGAGAAGTTAGACTGAGGCACCATTTCACTCCTCAAGCGGATGTAAAAGATCCCACGGTACTATTTGAAGAAGGGAGTCTTGGCCAATATCTGTCCCTCAACCAACATCGCTAAAACAGAGTGGGGAATACTTTTAACTTGCCGTCTGGGTATAAAACTGGCCTTGTGGATCAGTCGACCATTGTAGAAAGTGCTCAATTTATTTTCCGTTCATGGAAATAAAAATCAGGCGGTTTCTAATTCGGGCAGTCGATCTGCAATGTCAGTTTTAATGTCCAGATGGCAAGTTGAAAATTTACCCCATTATCTGGTGATTTATCTGATTGCTGTTTGTGGAATCTTGCCATTTGCAAATTAGCTGCTGTGTTCCCTACATTAAAACAGTGACAACACTTCAAAAGTACTTAATTGGCTGTAATGCTCTTTGGGAGATCCTACAGTCATGAAAGGCCCTATATTAATGTAAGCTCTTTCTATTTTTTCTATTGGGAAGCCTATTGATGCCAGTAATGGTGACGGAGGCAAAAAAAATAAAAACAATTTTCACAAATGCTCGAGTGAACCTCAGTGCCAGCAGAAAATAAAAACAAAGCAAAAACAAAGAAGAAACAGCTGAAAAACACTTATCTTAAAATCGCTGTGTCTCTTCCATGCCCTTATGTATACTTCCCATCACCTAGCAACCCTGGATACCTGTTTCACATTTGCACAAAATGAAACGACTTTCTGCACACCAGAATGTGAGGCAATAATGTGTCGGGAATCTCTTTCCTCATATTAAAACTTAACTGAAGCTCCCACCGATTTGAGAAAGGGGTTTCTGTTGACGACATTCTCTGTTACTCTTCCCACCCCACCGCCACCCAAAAAAAAAATTACATTTGACTTCAAGCAGAAATGGATCCCCTCCCACTTGTGCACACAAATTGGATGATCCCAATCAGAAAATTTGGACTACTGTGTCACTACAATTTCAAAGCTTTGGTTTCTTTAGTCTTTAATGACACTCAGACTTGCATTTTCCTCTGAAAAACTGATCAGTTTCAGCTGATGTTGAGGCGTAAAATCAATTGGAGTTGTTAAGCTGATTGCCGCCATCCCACCCTAAAAAATGGCCACCAAAATCTTCCACCAATAAAATCGCTCGTTGGTATTTCTGCTTACAAGAGCCCGGCCATCTGCATGTAAGTGCAGGCAGATAGGCTTCGCCAACATTCCTGCGCCATCTCTCCCAACTTCTATATTTAACCCAACCTTCCAAAGAACCACTACTATTTAAGTGGCAGTAGGAGCAGCACAGCAGTATCCCTGAGGTGACTTTCGTATTGAGGAGGCTCTTATGGATTTCCTGACTGAAGCATGAAGGAACTTTGCCTTTACAGTGTTTTGCAGTTGGTTCTTGCTCTGAAACTTCTCTGAAGACTTCTCCTGACAGGTTTTATGAGCGCTTGATAAATTATATTTCTGGACTGGGGAAATGGATTTTGAAAATGGGAATCTCCCTATCCCTGTGTAGTGAAGGGCAGGAGGAGGAGGATGTGGAAGAGGCTAATTTGGAGGTTGTTACAGCGAGACATCACAGAAGATGTTTGTTTCCAATACATCAATAACTACTCCACAGGGTTTATTTTGATTTCTCATTGCCCCAGAAGGCTGCAGTCCCGCCACCACCCCCACACCCCCACCCCCTCCGAAAGGGTATTGGGAATTTATGCCGGCTGTTGGCTGAATACCTGCAACCCACTTCTACCAGGAAAACAGTGTGCAGTGAACAGTTTGAAGCAGTGAAAGTAACCGTTACAGTGAATTTTTTTGACACTGTGTTCTTCCAGGCAACCTTGTCTGATTGTTTTCTCATATTAGTCATGCAGCAGCACATCAGTTCGACAAAATCTCACTGATGTTTTATTCAGGTGGGCCTCGCAGCTCCTTACCTTCTTCAGGGAGTCTGCAAAACAAGGAGAGTGAGCAGTCAATTTCTATTGATTGGAAGAGTTCCCACAGGTACAAAGAGCAATTGACAGAACACATGTGACATTGAAAGTCCTGTACAACAACCCCCTCAATTTCATTAATAGGAAAGGCTTGCATTCAATAAGCATCCAGCAAGTGTATGTGCCAATCACATTATCATGCGCATTAATGCGTGCTACCCTGGAAGCAGTCATGACAATTCTGTCATGTGACAATTCACCACAGCAGCCTTGATGACTCAAAACCACATATCAGGATGGTTAATTGGCGATCAGGGATATCCCCTGCGGTCATAACTTATAACTCCAGTCAGGGTTTTGCAGACAGGAGGAGAAAAATATAATAAGACCCATGGGACTACAAGAACTTTAATAGAACAGATCATAGGCATTTTGAAGTCTTGTTTTGGATGCCTGGATAAGTGTGGTGCAGCCGTGTAGTACTGTCCAGTAAAAATCTCCAGAACCATAATTGCTTGCTACATTCTGCATAATATCAGTATACAGAAAGGATTAGTACTTCCTGAAGTTGAAGGAGATGATGATGATGATGATGAAGAAGATTGAGAATCATAGAAAGTTACGGCACAGAAGGAGGTCATTCGGCCCATCGTGTCCGTGCCGTGAGACGGTCCTTTATCCCACGCTACGAGGAGGGTGCACCTGAAGGACAGGGAAAGCCAGCAGCCGTGTTTCATTAAATATATGTTATGAAACTGAATGGAACATCCCCTCCCCTTACACAGAACTGTTTCACAAAGACGTGCATTCTCAAAGGCTTCTGCACTGTGCCTCCATAATACAGAAGTCATTGGGGTAGAAGTCAGTAACTGATGCACCCGTTTAATGCCCAAAAAATGGGCACAAAGCATGCCGATTTAGCAGTGGGACGGCTTGCAGTCAAACTGTGCAAGCATTGGTTCCACTGCTAAATTCGTGGGGCCCATCTTTTAGGCTCCCTGAATGTGATAATGAGGGGCCTCCCACCTATTGTACGACCCCTTTACAAAATTAATTATCGATGAGCGGTGCAGGGCCAACACCTTCAGGATTCTGCAATGGTCGCCAACTAAAGTTAAGTTTAAATTTTTTTAAAATCCTTCCTGCGGAGCGAGGAGGAGCAGGAGTTCTCCCCCAAACTCCACAAGCATTGTAATCGCGCCCCCACCCTCAGAGTATGCTCCAACCCCCCCAACCAGGACATACCTGAGGGCCACTGCCGCTGACCAATTTCTATCGATCCTAGGGTCAATTGGTTTGGACGCACACTGCTCGCGCAACACCGAGATTGGGCCTGAAAGCAGGCTGGTGTTACAGGCTGTGCGTGGGCGACACGGCTTTCTCTTATCTTGGCCAAACTTGTGAGATCGTTAAACCTCTTCCTCCGCTGTACACTGACTGGCTCAGCAATCCCCCTCTGTAATGTTAATACCGCCCTCTTATGCGGCTACCTGTTCTTAGTCCTCAGGAGTTCGTCCCTTCTAGCCCCCACCTCTGCAATAACACATCCATAGATGAATCACAAAGCCTGAGAGCTCTTCCTGGGACTGACCACCCCCCCCCTCATGCAGATCAGTCATCATGGCTTGTTCAGCCATTCCATTTAAAGAAAAGTGTTTGCTGCAGCATTTCAAATGCTACATTGGGGTTAGGGTTTTTTAAATGCTGCAGCAGAGCTCAATCTCCCTCACTATCAGCATTGAACAGCATTTCTACCCATGTCATCAATGGGTTCAGATGACATTCTTCATCTTGCAGTTTATCAAATTATCTGAAACCATTAATTAAATTAAACGTTACTACTCCACAGAAGTAATTAGCCCCTTCTTAGGAAACTAGAGCAGGTTCGGGAAAAGGTCAGCAAATGTCCTGCCCTGCCACTAACCTGCCAATGGGAGGAAAATCCAACCCTTAATGTCTAAAAATATTTATTAATAATTAATGATTAATTCAGTTAATTAATATAACTAGGAATGAATTTTGTTCTGATGAAGAATGTTGCCCTAATGCATTGTAGACGAGGGGCCAATTCTGCTCTACAGTTTTAATATTCTTGTTACATAATTGAAGATTTAAAGCACAATGCCATTCCAGTTATTACTGATCAGCTCTAAAGCCAGTGCTAGCTCGGTACTTTAGTCGTAATGAACAAAGTTGTTGTCATCAGAAATTCAACATAGTTCATTTGTATTAGTGGACTTTGGGGATAAATCACATGAGTGAATTGTTTTCATGGATCCTGCACAGCTCTCCAACAGCTTAAGGCTTAAGTTCTGCGCTGAGTTAGCTGTTCTCGGACAGGGTGCAATATGGATGCTGCCATTAGCTTCAGTGTCTCTTGGCTAGAGAGAGGGACAATCAGACAAGTGTTCCCATTCCTGATTGCTATCCTATAACAGCTATTGGAAAGTGCAGGCATGTGAATCATAGGAACAGGAGTAGGCCATTTCGCCCCTCGAGCCTGTTCCGCCATTCGATGAAATCATGGCTGATCTGTGACCTAACTCCATATACCTGCCTAAGCCCCATATCTTACTACCTTTAGTTAACAAAAATCTATCAATCTTAGATTTAAAATTAACAATTGAGCTAGCATCAACTGCTGCTTGCGGAAGAGAGTTCCAAACTCCTACCACCTGAATCTCAGGGAAGGACAGGAACAAGCTTGACCAGGATGTCCCCCAATTGAATAGCCTGACACTCTCTGATTAGGCTTATACATAAAGGTTGGTCACATAGGTGTGACATACTGGAGGGCTGCTAATACAATAGATCCATAATATAATGGAAAACTCCGATAGAGTTGCAGGAAGTTTCACTTTCCACATCCCATGTAAATCTGGGACAGTATTATTCTGCAGGAACTGCATCATAATAGCCTCTTGATCTTCAATCAGTGTAATTTCAGCACTAATGTTTGTCATTGGTGTTTTCATATCCATTGAGAGAAAGATTTATACATATGTATCTAATAGTCAATGGCCTGTGGTATTGCACACAGGAGTCAAAAAAAATACTCTTCAGGTAAAAAGCAGTGAAAGGGAAAAGGGTAATTGGACAGAGGTTTGGAAATATAATTTAGTCCCCATTTCAAAGTCCTACATTCTGTTCTTTTAAAAAATATTTTCATTATAAATTCCCTTGTCCCCATTGAGAACAAACACTGCCTATGTAAACTTGTCATGTAATTACACCCTCTTGCCAGCAGTGGTGCTGCAGCACATCCATAGAAGGTTGTAATCGGACAGAGGCTGTCTCCATTATAAACATAGACATGGGAATTTATAATGTGTGTGTGTACATATATAAAAATAAAAAACACAATAGAGGCAATAGAAGGCTGTAATTTAATTCTGGGTTTGGATGAATTCCTTCATCTTGCAGTTTATGAAATTATCTGAACCCATTCATTAAATTAAACATTATTACTCACACCCAACCATTCCATAATATTTTATTTACCTGGAATTATCTGCCATAAAAATACCAGAACAAAGCTTATGTGATCTCACCAAATGGCATTTGCTCCCACATCACTACAACCCTTTTATTTATGTCCAAGAAGCAAAGAAAAAATATTTGAAATATAGACTGACATATTTACTATTGAGTTTAAAACTAATTCAATCTTATGGTTCAGTGAATTCCATAGCATCATTAAAACCACTCTGCTGCCTTATAACTCAATGCCAGCTGCAATGTATCCTGAATGCCAATCTGGTAAATAATATGTGTATCTTTTTCAACGAAAGGCAGGTACTGCTGGGCCTTACCGACCTGAGATAATTTGACATCGACAGTGCTAACTTACTGAGCTTAATCCATCACTCAGGGCATCATGTCCTTGGTATAATTCCTGTTTCTTCCACATAGTTTTATTCAAGAAATCAGGCTGACAGCACAGATTCCTAAACTGCACTCTTCAGCTGGCCTGGAACAAGTTACTTTCCAGCCCTGGTGAGCTGAAAGATCAAATATTTCACTAGTTTACCAGTACCATTGGCGCGTTTAACTCTCTACTTCTAAACGTATTTATTTTTCTTTCCCTGATGTGTCTGATCTACTGTGATCACTCACCGTCCATCCCTCCTCACTTTGGTAATTCAAGAAGAGTCTTGCTCACTAAGCAGCAAATAGTTTTAAAGTCATTTTCCAATATTGCAATTCTCACAAAGCTGGATACTGTTGGGTTTATTTTCCTGTTGCTAGGGCCAATGGTGCAGGAAATAGAAAGGTGTAAAAGCCAGATGTGAGCCACTTTATTGCCCAATGGCCTTTCAGACTAGCTAAAGTGGACTTGCTGGAAAGGAGCCATATCGATTTAAATATTATAATGCATTTAAATGACACCGAGCTTGATTTTCCATCTGTGTAAGATACAATTGGGCTGGGCACTTCCTTCACCCATCAGGATTGGTTGAAATCTTAATGAGGGATTGAAATCTTAAATAGGTTGCAGCAACGCAGCAAATATTGGAAACCGAGGTGGGTCGGAGCACACGTGTATAAAGGAACTTGCCTGATTTTCAGATATTTGCAGCGCTCCAGTGATTCAGTGCTCCTAGGCACAGAACAAAGAAAATCTCGTTTCTACAGGCATTAGGAAAAGATCTGAACCCAGGTCCCAAAGATTAAAGAGCAGCACATTACATCGCTGACCCGCTCAATTGTTTGTTTACTGTATTGTGGAGTAGGAAAATAGTTTACCAGTGAAATATCCGGACGACTGCCTGGGAATATTTTTACCTCAGAGTTGAACAATTATGCAGAAACCCAACTTTCATCAAGGAACTATGGAAGACACCTCCCTGTATTTGTTTTTACACTCAATCTACTGTAAACTATTCATTAGATTCCCTCTATGCCACTGTGAACAAAATGACTTTACAAGAACAATTGCATCCCTAGGGAGGACACGATGGGCTCAATTTTACGGGGAAATTGCGGGTGCGTTGGGGGCGGGGCAGCTCCGAAAATCGCGGAAATCCCGTTCGGGTTCGGAAGCCGGCTCCAACCCGCCGACTTCCGAGTTTCCCATGGATGCCCCAAAACCGGAAGTCCCGCTGGCTTTAATTAAAGAGCCAAATGTGAGGTAGTTAACGCACTTTACTTGTGACAGATTACTTGGTTATAACTATTTTTAACTTACCTGGGCGGCTTGCCCACCGCTTCTGATTCATGCCTGGTGAAACCAGGTGTGAAGGGCCGGATCAGGGAAAAAGAAACAAAATAAAGTACATCAAAAACCATTGCAGGGAGTTAAAACACAAAATCAACCTACCTTTCCACCCTGCTTCGATGTCTGATGCCTCCCTCTCCGATGTCCCCCTCTTCACCCCCCCGAAGTCCTCCCGATGTCCCCCTCTTCACCCCCCTCCCGCAATCTTCCCCTCTCCCCCCGATCTTCCACTCTCCCCCCAGAACCTTCCCCTCTCCCCCCCCCCCCCCCCGATCTTCCTCTCTCCCCCCCCAAACTTCTACTCTTCCCCCCCCCCCACTCCGACCTTCCACTCTTCCCCCCGCCCCCCCCCCCCCCCGATCTTCTGTTCTAGAGCCAGATGACGTGCTCTCCGGGTTTCACGCCCATCAATCAGGCCTGGCAGACGGGTGTGAAACCCAGAGAGCATTTTAATCAACAGCAATCACCATGCGATCGTGTCGGAAACGGTAAGTTTTGTTTATATGGGTTTGCCAGGCGCACCTTCAACCCCCCCACTGATGCCAATCCGCCACCATTGCAAAATTGAGCCCGATACCTGGATGCTATCAGAATAATCATCCTCTGTAAATTAGAACCAAATAAGGTATCAGTGATTATAATATTCTTTGGATATTTTGTGATATCCTGAGGTTTAACCTGTGCTCTTCAACTTGATTTATTTAACAGCTTTATTAAAACCATTTATTGATGAAAATGCATCATTCATCGGTCAAGTTAAAATGATCTCTGGGAAAATGTACGCCTTGATTTTCATTTTGATTTTACTGTAAAACTTAAGAAGGTTCTCAGAAGGACACGAAGAAACCTGGGCCTTCAAATTCCACTGATGTCGACTAGCACGTGAACACCTAAAGATAGTAGTTCCATGAGGGTTCTCCCAATCGCCCCCCATAATTTTGGTGGAAAATTCATGGAAACCCCAGAAAAGTGGCGTAAACGGCTTTATGTGGTTTCTCCGGGGTCAGTGCAATTCTTGTCCCAAAGTTAAGGCAGACAATTGGGAGAATTCCTGCTGAAATCCAACCCGTTAATGCTTGTTTGAAATTTTTCTCTCTCCTATTTTAAATCGGTTATGCCATCAGCAGAAAAAGCAGAGGGGGGATTTGCAGAAAAATAGGTTAAATGTTCATACACGAGCAATCTACAGTGCAATAAGAGTGAAATATAACACTTTCCCTGAGATGATGACGTCATTGGCTGCTTGTCACTCAACCTATTAGCATGTTAAAAGCAGACACAAAATTAGTAGCATTGGTTTGACCTTGCTGGCCCCACTGATACTCAGAAGATTAAGTGCACTGTAACCTCCTCCAGCCCTACAACCCTCCGAGATCTTTGCACTCCTTCAATTCTGGCCTCTTGCGTATCCCCAATTTTAATCTCTCCATCATTGGCAGCTGCCTAGGCCTTAACCTCTGGGATTCCCTCTCTAAACCTCTCCGCCTCTCTATCTCACTCTCCTCCTTTAAGACGCTCCTAAAAACCTACCTCTTTGACCAAGCTTTTGGTCACCTGTCCTAATATTTCCATATGTGGCTTGGTGTAAAATTTTGTTTGATTACGCTCCTATGAAGTGCCTTGGGACATTTTACTACGTTAAAGGCAAGTTGTTGTTGTCAGAAACAAGGGGGTGATTGTCACATTTGGCGGGGGCGGAGAATAGGCTTTGACCACCCCGTTACACACTCCGGCCGATATCCCTTTGGAAAGTAAATTCGGTCGGGACATATAATGGGCGATCAATCTGCCACTGCAGAAAGTGAAAATCTACCCCATAACCAAACGGCTGAGAAAATATTTACAAAGAATATTGTCAATGTAGAGATAACAAAAACAGTGAACGCTGGAAATCTGAGACACAAAACTGCAAAGACATAGTGAGCAGCTGGAAAGGAGGTTAACACTTTCACTCGAGCTGGTGGGAACACCCAAAATGTTAACCTCTCTTTCTGTGGCTGAGCTGCTGTGCAATTCCACCATTTTCTGTTTCTCATGTAATCCATTAATTCCTTGTTCATAGTCAAATCAAAAACTTATACCTCCACCTTTGAAAAAAAACATGTATTTTTCTTAACAGTTGGCCTCTCCGTCTTTGATAATAGGCCGGAATGCACTGGTAATTATTCTGACCCAGAGAAGGTAGAGGCCACAATAGTTCGGCTAAGTCCACACTGCAGTATGACATGTTTCTACCAGTGCTGTGTCAATGAGAGTTCACAGCCGCTTGGAATGTTGATCTGGGGACCTGGGTTTCATTACACATGTCAGAGGAAAGCCTGCTGACCCCAGGGACCTGCTGCTTTGATGATAGCTCGGCTCTGAATTCGAGCAATTATTGAGCTAGTTATTGCATCAACTGCACGGTGTCTATTTCATTACCTTTTACTTATGCAGCATGGAAAATAAATGAGGTTGTGTGGCAAGAATGTCTGTTCACTTATCCTGCACAGATCCATTTCAGACACATGGAGGTCGATTTTACAATGGTGGCGGGTTGGCAGCGGGGGGGTGAAGATGCGCGTGGCAAACCCCGATGAACAAAACTTACTGTTTCCGAAGCGACCGCATGTTGATTGCTGATGATTAACGTCCTCTCCGGGTTTCGCGCCCGGCAGCCAGCCTGATTGACAGGCTGGTTGCCGTCAGGAGCTGCAACGCGAGGTGGGGGGGGAGAGAAAGAGAGAGAGCGAGACGTTATCCGGCGCTGGAATGGAAGACCGGGGAGGGGGGAGTGGAAGATCCGGGGGAAGAGTGGAAGATCGGGGTTGCGGGGTGGGGGGGGAGAGGGGAAGATCGGGGTGGGGTGAAAGGGGAAGATCGGGGGGGTGAGGGGACATCAGGGAGGTGAAGAGGAAGACATCGGGGGGGGGTGAAGAGGGTGACGTCGGGGGGTGAAGAGGAGGACATTGGAGAGGGAGACTTCAGAGCAGGGTGCAAAGGTAGGTTCGTTTTGTGTTTTAACTTCCTTCTATGGTGTTTTATGTAATTTATTTGGTTTCTTTTTCCCTGATCTGGCCCTGGTTTCACCAGGCGTGAATCAGAAGCGGTGGGCAAGCCGCCCAGGTAAGTTGAAAATCGTCACAATTACTTCATCTGTCACAGGTAAAATGCCTTAAGTACCTCAATGAGGTACATTTGGCTCTTTAACTGTCATCCCGCCGGCTTTAATTGCCAGCGGGACTTCCGGTTTCGGGTCGCCCGCGCACACAGGTGGATCCCTGGGAAACTCGGAAGTTGGCGGGTTGGAGCCGGCTTCCGAACCCGAACGGGATTTCCGTGATTTTCGGAGCCCCCCGCCCCCCACCCACCTGCAATTGCCCCCCTAAAATCGAGCCCTTGGTGTAAGGGGAGATGTAGCAACATCATCGGTTGGTAGACGAAAAACAGAATTTTAGGGTTAATCCATGTTCCTCGGATCGGAGAAGGGCTGGAAATGATGTAGCCAAAGGTTCAGTACTGGGTCCATTTCTCTTGTATATATATATATGGAGGATTTGGACTTGGGCGTAGGAAGCACAATATCGACATTTGCTAACAACACAAAAAAGGTTTGTCAAGCATATGCAAATATTCTGAAGTGCACAGCAGTTCTGTCAGATCTGATGCTAAATGGCAAATTAATTTGACTCTTAAAACCATGAAAGGGAACCGTGAAAGAAAAATTAACCCATCGACAATGTGGAAACTGGGACTGTGCCTTGCCATATTCATCAGACAGCTTGGAAAACAGTCACATATTTCCCATAATTTGCTGGGAAAATGCGTATAATCCCTCAGTTGTCACTTGTACTCAACTAGAATCCGTAATTTGAAATCAAATTATGGAGCATTTAGAGAGGCACAGCGTAATCAAGGGCTGACAGCAGGGATTTGTTAAAGGCAAATTGTGTTTGACAAATTTAATAGAGTTTTTTTAAGAAATGACAGATTGTATTGATAATGGGAAGGCAGTAGTTGTGGTGATTTTCAGAAGGCATTTGAAAAGGTCTCAGAGGAGGTTTGTTACAAAATTTAAGGATATGTTACAAGGGGAAATGTAATAACATCATAGAAAGTCGGTTGATGAATGAAAAACAAATTTTTACGGTTAATCCATGTTGCTCGGATCGGAGAAGGGCTGGAAGTGGTGTATCCCAAGGTCAGTACTGGGTCCATTGCTGTTCTCGTTGTGTATATAGATGATTTGAACTTAGGCGTAGGAAGCACAATATCGAAATTTGCTAACAACATGAAAGGGGTTTGTCGAGCAGCAAACAGGACTGTAATAAACTTCAGGAGGACATGAGCAGGTCAGCGGAATGGGCAAACAGGCGGCAGTTACAATTTAATGTGAAGAAGTGTGAGGTGAAGCATTTTAGTGGGGGTGGGGGAAACAAGGAATGGGAATAGACATCCAGTGGAAAGATGCTGAAGGATGTGGAGGAAGAGAGGTCGTGGGGTGTAAATATACAGGGGGACATTTTCATCTTCACTGCCTGGGCGATAATTTGGGGAACCGATCGCCTGCCCATTATAGAACCCACCCAGACTTTCATTCCATTCACACTTCAATCTCACAATTTGTGATATCATCTGAATCCTTTGATATCATATCATACTTGCTGAAATCTGTTATTCCATATATAAATGCTGGTAATATGACCCATTAGCTTTGTAACTAATCCTGGATCGAGGTCCTTAGCAGGTCAGCACTTAAATCAATGTTCTGACCTGCTTTATGAGTATTATCAAAGGTCAGCTGAATTCACTAGATGGGAAAGCCTCATCAGAGAAAATGTCTGTGCAATCATAGTATTTTGTGTCGTATATCAATAGACTGCCAGTGTTACTGAGGGGTCCTGCTGCAGTGAGGAAAACCAGGACACCAGGTGTTTAACAGCTGTGCGTTTTGGCTAGTAGGACTGGAGATAAGGATTTGACAAAGAAGTTATTTACTGGAACAAGAAGATTGTCAATATCTCACAGTTTTTGTATCTAATGATTTTTTTCCCGTAATTTGCAATTTATAATTGCTTCCTTTGATGGGCTAACGGAGGCTGTAGCATTGGGAAAATGAGAACGGTGGAAAAAATGGTAAACATATAAAAGGATAACAGCTGCTAACATCTGGTCTGAAGAATCACAGCACCAAGTGACAGGTAGTATGGTATAACAATGTTGGGTATTTCAGCAGATTATGGAGAACTAGCACAAACAGTATACAACCGATAGAAAACACGACAAAATCTTGGTTTTCCTTTGCTTCCTGTCACTTGACGCTGTCTCAGTGTGAATTCCTCCATCATCCTGATGGTCCCTTTGTTATTCATATCACACTGTAATTGTCACCAATCCTAGGAAACAACAACTAATATTTATATAACACCTTTAACATAGGAAAACCTTCCAAGGTGCATCACAGAAGTGTAATCAGAGAATAAACAGGTGGTAATTTTTTAAAAATGTTAAAAAAATTACCCCACCTTACCCTTCTCTTTTGAAGATGGTAACAAGTGTTGGGACAGTTTGACGGGAAGCAACAGTTCTCTGACGGTTTGCTCAAGTCATCATCCCACCAGGTGTGATCTGGATTGTCAGTGCTGATGAGCTATTTGACTATGAAAGACATCACAGTTAAGCCCAATACTATCATAATCCACCATTCCCATGTTCGCTATTTTTAGCAGAAAAATAGACTCAACTAAAATAGAATGTCACACTGGGGTAAAACCCCGATATTTGGTACGTTCATGTTTAGCTCCGCTCTGGGTTTCCTGTCCTTCCAAAATTAAACGAGAAAATGAAAAGTGAGGAAAAAAAAGGTAGGAATATTGCTATGAACAGCATGATGTGCCTTGGAGATGGATCTGGGAGTGTTGCAGGAATTAAGTGTGACAATTAAAGGAAGCACCCATGATATGAAAAACTATTAATATATTACATGTAGAGATTGATGCCGATATTTGTATATTGAAATAAATTACACTGACTGTCTCTCTTTTAGCAAATCTTCTTCTGTTCTACATTTTGTTCACTGGTGGCGATGCACCCCATTGGTTGGCTGCCTGAAAACACTACCACTGGAAAATTTACCCCCACATTTCAAAGTGTCTCACAGTGTTACAAATACCAAACAATCATATAAGAAAAGAGAGAGTAAGCAAGTCATTTCAAGACAAGTTCCCCTGACCCGAAGGCAGGAATTTACATTGTTCTCTGATTTACAAGCAGCTACAAATACTTTGTCTGCAGGGACTACTTGAACAGTGGTCTTTTGTTCTGCCCTGATCCGAAAAAGTTGTTGGTATCCTGGAGGCGGCAGGTGTCCAGACCCCAGACAACTAATGAGTAATGCCACAGGAGATTGGCTGGTGTTGATAATAATTAGGCTTACTCTTCCATTTCCGCTGAGTGTGTTGTGTGCATGTGTGTTTGTGTGTGAGGGAAACGGTATTTCTGGGAATATAGAGGAAACAGACTACTAGAATTGTCAACATTAGAGAAATGTTAAGATTTATGATCAGAAAGAGTGAGACAAAATAAAAACTCATTTAAGTTTATTTTTTGGAAGGATATTTTAAATTGGGCTAATTTTTAAACAAAAACAATTTGAGTTTCACTCCAAATGAGTGGTATAATGAGTTAATGAGCATTACCTAAGATATAATTTAATATAATGTAATATAAGATGCCTTCCCAGGTAGACAAAAAAGATCCCATAACACTGTTTCAAAGAAGAGCAGGGGAGTTCTCCCTGGTGTCCTGGCCAATATTTATCCCTCAAGCAACATCACTAAAACAGATTATCTGGGCATTATCACATTGCTGTTTGTGGGACCTTGCTGTGTGCAAATTGGCTGCCATGTTTCCTACATTACAACAGTGACTACATTTCAAAAGTACTTCATTGGCTGTAAATTGCTTTGGCACGTTCTGAGGTCATGAAAGGTGCTGTATCAATCACCACAAGCTGCATCCCATCACTTTTAGCTGTTGGATTAGCTCCATTCTACATGTTGTATACAAACTAAATAAATGCAATATCCCGATGTGGAGGTACTGTGCTGAGAACTAGCACTTTTAATGCATTAACACTGGTACAATTACTGACCATATTTCCCCTGTGAGATTGGAGGAGTCAATTGTATTGTGGTGAGGTGTTTATTTTAGTTCAACTGCTATAGAACGATTCAGGAGAGTCCCAGTTATATAGCTATATCTCCACATGCTGTGACACATTATACTTCTTGAAGGGTTGTTTGTCATCCTCTCTTCAGTCAGCACATTCCCTCTTCCAGCTCACTCCTTCTCCCTCTCAGACTGGCTGACACCCTCCCTCTCCCTGTGGAACCTGCAGTATTGCCTGCCCTCCCTCACAGATGGAGAGCTATGAGCTCTCCCTTCTGGACTCACAACTATGTTCCTTCTCCCTCCTACTCATACAACCTCCCACCAACACTGCTATGCTCTCACTCCCTCTTATTCATATAGCAATGTTCCCTCCCTGGGCCACAACTGTGTTCCCTCTATCTCGCAAACCAACAATGATGCTTTCTCTCAAGACACTTGAAAATGGGAAGAAAAAAAGGGAAAAGGAAAAAGAAAAAATAGAATAAACAATGAAAAATAATATTTGGAGAACTAAAAGAAAATGATTTGTGAGGAACATCGGATGCACATTACCATACGTAAAGAAGTGCAGTAATGTGGATCATAGCTACAAAAACATGTATTTTAAGAATTTTTACTCGCGTTCTATCATTAAGTTGAGAGAGAGAGGCTATAAACCGTATGACTCACAGAGCAGACTTTACAGCTTGTAGCTTTAGGTTTTCTATGATTGGTTAGTGTAACTGAGAAGCTGTGACATCTCCCTGACCAACAGTTGTCATAACTAATGCCACATAGATACCAGGATGATAGTATCTTTCTCAAAAAACTCACAATACATGAAAAAATAAACAAATCAATGGTACAACGAATGTGCATTGAAACTGATACCAAAAACACATTGCAGATCCTTTATTTATATTAATTTTGTAAAAGAAAAAAAAATTCGCTCAGCTTTATGAAGGGTAATAGTCAATGGGACCGAGAATAATAAGATGTTAACCAAATACCTAACATTAGGGGGCTTAAAAGCTTCACTGGGATAATTACATACAGGTGGATGATGCATTTCTCTGACCTTATACTCCCTATGGCAACTCACAATCATCATTGCATCTGTTCACACCCACGCAAAAATAAAAACACTTGTTCTTCTCTCTTTAATTCATTAGGATTTTGAGATCATATTCCAGTTTTCTATTTTTTATTTCTGTTTTCTATTGACTGAACAATTGCTTGAGGCTGATTGGTGACATTTTGAATTCCACTGACACGAGCTTGGGCTATTAGTTTAAAGCTAGTGGGTTGCCTTGGTGCTGCATATTGATTTGTGTGAATGAATATCACATATTTAGAAGATTAGCAAGTGGCTGCAGGAAACAATCACATTCTTTGAGTGAGAGCAAAGTCTTGAGTGTGGCATACTTAACACGGCTGCATTATAATCAAAATTATTATTCTGACCATAGAAGAACTAAATCCATCTATGACGGATTATTCACAGGAGAACGACATTAAAATAGAATTCATTCTCTGGAACAGTGTTTTCTTGTTTTACACGGAAACAAAGTACATTTCAGAAATTGGATAAATCATAACCTCGAGCTCGGTAATGCCGAAGAAAAAGATTGTTTGCATTTTAAAAGGATTTGAAAGGGTAGATATGAAGAAACTATTTTCTCTGGTGAGAAATCAAGCACAAGGGGATATAATCTTAAAATTAGAACTAGGCCATTTAGGAGCGAAATCGGGAAGTGCTTTTTCACACAAAAGGTAGTATTAATCTGGAACTCTCCCAAATGGTTGTGGATGCTGGGCCAGTTGGAGCTTTCAAGACTGAGATTTTTGATAGGTAAGGGTATCAAGATATATGAAGCAAAGGCAGATAAATAGAGTTGAGGTGGAGTTCAGCCATGGGGCCCGATGTTAGCAGTTCTGCAGGTTCTTGGCGGGGGGGCCCCCACGCGCCCGGTGAAATTAGTCAGTTTCCCGCGCGATTGTAGGATCCAATCCACTAATTGGATCCACTTACCTGCTCCTCCGGGTTCCCCACTGCTGATCTGCACGTCGGGCGGGCTGCGCATGCGCAGTAAGATCTGTCAGCTGGAGGAGCTCTATTTAAAGGGGCAGTCCTCCACTGACAGATGCTGCAACAAATAGCAAAAATTACAGCATGGAGCAGCCCAGGGGGAAGGCTGCTCCCAATTTAATGATGCCTCACTCCAGGTATCAATACATGGGGTGAGGAGGAGGGGGAGGACAGAGATCCTCCTCCTGGCGTGCGGGAGGAAGTGGCCTGCCTCTGCCACCAGGAAGGCCTGGCTCGAGGTGGCAGAGCACAACCAACATATCGCCCACCTGCATACAGTGCAGGAGGCGCTCCAATGACCTCAGTAGGTCAGCCAAAGTGAGTACACGTAGTCTTTCCCCTACACTCCGTCTGCCACATCACTGCCCCCACCCCACATCTCCTTCAGCACTGCCAACACAACTCTGTCACATCACCCCTCATACCCACTCAAACCTCATCCTCATCTTACCTGCACCTACTCACCTCGCCAGTACTCATCCCGCCACTACCACTCAACCCAATCCTCATAGAATCTCATGGCTCTCTCTCATACTCACCCTCTTGTGCATCTCTTTCACGGCCAGCCTCACTCAACCTGCCACTACCTGTGCTGCAGCCACAGGGCATGCATCACATATGTGCAGTAGGCAGCGTAAGGCAAACGTGTCGTGAGCATGAAGGGGATGCACAAAGGTGTTTGAGGGTTTGTCATGGGTGTTACTTATATTGAATTTCTGACCAACTCACATTACATATTATATTGGCACCACTACTGCCATGTCTTCGCGAATCCTGTCTGGTTTGTGCAATAATGCCCTCTCCTGAGGATCACTATGTGGACCCACAACTGATGCCACCCACTGCAGAGTGGGTGTCGGTGTATTTGCAGGGCTCTTTTGCGCAGACGACTGAGAGACGTCGGCGCTGTCCCCGGTTGCACCCTGGAAGGATGCGGAGGAGAAGTTGTTGAGAGCAGTGGTGACTTTGACAGCGACAGGTAAGAAGATGGTGCTCGGGCCAGCCAGGAGCAGCTCGGCATGAAAGAGGCTGGAGATGTCCACGACTACATGTCGAGTGACTCTGAGTCTCCGTGTGCACTGCTGCTCAGAGAGGTCCAGGAGGCTGAGCCTCGGTCTGTGGACCCTGTGGCGAGGGTAGTGCCCTCTGCGACACATCTCTCTCTGCGGTAGCCCTCCCTCCTGCTGTACTGGTGGATGTGTCACAGCACTCTGTTGTGGAGCTCCACATGTCAGAGGTGGACGGTGTGGATGGCGAGGCTGGTGATGCTGTTCGCCCTCCGAGGAGGTCATGACTGCAGCTACGGCGGCCCCCATCCGCAATATGTACATCTGAGGGGGTCCGCAAGGTAGGTACATGTCTCCGGACCCCGGGGTAAGTGTGCAGGTTGGTGACTTTGACTGTCAGGAGGAGGGTGGTGGAGGCCAAACTTTGTCCCAAGGGACAGAGTGGCCTCCTGCAATGGGTGAGGGTCTCCCCCAACCACCTGTCAAATGGACCTTTGCAGCTGCCACAGGCTGACAGCTGCAACACGTCCATTTGACCTGGGAGTGTTTCCCCCAGTGTGGGAAACAGTCCCACTTTGTTGTAAAATCCCACATAGTCCCTTAATCAGGTCAGTTAATGACCTGAAATACCTACATAAATACTGTGATGTGGAGATGCCGGTGATGGACTGGGGTTGACAATTGTAAACAATTTTACAACACCAAGTTATAGTCCAGCAATTTTATTTTAAATTCACAAGCTTTCGGAGGCTTCCTCCTTCCTCAGGTGAGCGATGTGGAAATGAAATCCTCGAAATGAAATCGCATTTATAATTCACAGAACAATGCTTGATGATTACAGACAGTTTTTTCAACTGCCCGTTGCCAAGGCAATCAGTGTGCAGACAGACAGGTGTTACCTGCAAGGTCTCAGAATATACAAATCACCAAAAAAAAACAACAAACAAAAATAAACAGAGATAGAGAGGTAGAAACATAGTAAAGACAGCAACTGACCCGTTATATTAAAAACAGATAACATTTGTTCGCTGGTGGGGTAACGTGTCGCGTGACATGAACCCAAGATCCCGGTTGAGGCCGTCCTCATGGGTGCGGAACTTGGCTATCAATTTCTGCTCAACGATTTTGCGTTGTCGTGTGTCTCG
Source organism: Heptranchias perlo (assembly GCF_035084215.1). Taxonomy (NCBI): domain Eukaryota; kingdom Metazoa; phylum Chordata; class Chondrichthyes; order Hexanchiformes; family Hexanchidae; genus Heptranchias; species Heptranchias perlo. The sequence continues at coordinate 14,773,247 of NC_090357.1, read as the reverse complement.
AAGGCCGCCTTGGAGTATGCTTACTCGAAGGTCGGTGGCTGAATGTCCTTGACTGCTGAAGTGTTCCCCGACTGGGAGGGAACCCTCCTGTTTGGTGATTGTTGCGCGGTGTCCGTTCGTCCGTTGTCGCAGCGTCTGCATGGTCTTGCCAATGTACCATGCTCTGGGGCATCCTTTCCTGCAACGTATGAGGTAGACAACGTTGGCCGAGTCACAGGAGTATGAACCATGCACCTGGTGGGTGGCGTCCTCTCGTGTGATGGTGGTATCTGTGTCGATGATCTGGCATGTCTTGCAGAGGTTACCGTGGCAGGGTTGTGTGGTGTCGTAGACGCTGTTCTCTTGAAAGCTAGGTAATTTGCTGCGAACGATGGTCTGTTTGAGGTTGGGTGGCTGTTTAAAGGCGAGTAGTGGAGGTGTGGGGATGGCCATAGCGAGGTGTTCGTCGTCATTGATGACATGTTGAAGGCTGCGGAGAACATGGCGTAGTTTCTCCGCTCCGGGGAAGTACTGGACGACAAAGGGTACTCTGTTGGTTGCGTCCCGTGTTAGTCTCCTGAGGAGGTCTATGCGATTTTTTGCTGTGGCCCGTCGGAACTGTCGATCGATGAGTCGAGCGTCATATCCCGTTCTTACTAGGGCGTCTTTCAGCGTCTGTAGGTGTCCATCGCGTTCCTCCTCGTCTGAGCAGACCCTGTGTATTCGCAGGGCCTGTCCATAGGGGATGGCCTCTTTGACGTGGTTAGGGTGGAAGCTGGAAAAGTGGAGCATCGTGAGGTTGTCTGTGGGCTTGCGGTAGAGTGAGGTGCTGAGGTGCCCGTCTTTGATGGAGATTCGTGTGTCCAAGAAAGAAACTGATTCTGAGGAGTAGTCCATGGTGAGCTTGATGGTGGGATGGAACTTGTTGATGTTATCGTGTAGTCTCTTTAGTGATTCCTTGCCATGGGTCCATAGAAAGAAAATGTCGTCGATGTATCTGGTGTATAGTGTTGGTTTGAGGTCTTGTGCAGTGAAGAAGTCCTGCTCGAACTTGTGCATAAAAATGTTGGCGTATTGGGGTGCGAATTTGGTCCCCATGGCTGTTCCGTGTGTTTGGGTAAAGAACTGGTTATCGAAGATGAAGACATTGTGATCCAGGATGAAGCGGATGAGTTGTAGGATGGCGTCCGGAGATTGGCTGTTGTTGGTGTTGAGTATTGATGCTGTCGCAGCGATGCCGTCATCGTGGGGGATACTGGTGTATAGTGCCGAGACGTCCATCGTGGTGAGAAGTGTTCCTGGTTCAACTGGTCCGTGGGTACTGAGTTTTTGTAGGAAGTCTGTAGTGTCACGACAGAAGCTGGGGGTTCCCTGTACGATGGGTTTCAGGATGCCCTCGATGTATCCAGAGAGGTTCTCACACAGGGTTCCGTTGCCTGATACGATAGGACGTCCGGGTGTGTTGGCTTTGTGTATCTTTGGGAGGCAGTAGAAGTCTCCCACACGGGGAGTACGTGGGATGAGAGTGCGTCGGATGCTTTGAAGGTCTTTGAAACATAAATACTGTCAAGTGGCATCCCGCTGGCTTTAATTGCCTGCGGGATTCCCACCAGCGGGGGCTGCGCGCGCACGCTGGTGCGTCAGCGGGGAACCCGGAAGTGCGTGGGTTCGGGGCGGGCTCCGGTACCGCGCCAGGATTCTCCGATTTTCGGAGCCCCCCCCACGGGGAACGCACCCGATAGCGGATGCTAAAATAGAGCCCATGATCTCATTAAATGCCGGAGCAGACCTGAGGTGCTGAATGGCCTACTCCTGTCCCGAATGTCCCTATATTCCTTAACTGTGTCCAACAGAAATTAAAACAAAATCATGCAATCAATATTCCTTTATTTGGATAGATGGACACAGTGAGAATATGAGAGAATCGATGGATAATGAGAATATGAGAGGATAGAAGGACACAGTGAGAATGTGAGAGAATAGAAGGACACAGTGAGAACTTGGGGTTAAGATCAGCTTTTAAAAATGGGCTTGTGGGGCTAAATTCTTCTTGTGTTTTCTAATAAAAGCAATGGTTAAATATTCAGAAATTTGTACTGATTGGAACTAACTCAGTAATATCACTTAGAAAATGCCATCACTATAGCAGTAATACCTAAATTGGGAGTGTTTGATATCAATATGGATGAAGATGAAAAATGTTAAACCCCTTGGCACTGTCATCCTTTGACTTCATTAACTTAAAATTGACTGTTAACTAACTTGTGTGTCACCACCTGAAGCTCATTTTACTGGTTTATTTCTGAGCTCAAGGAATGTCATCAATCAAGATCACACCTTGAAAGTATTAATTTTAAGATGTTTGGAATGTTAATCATGTCTCCATACTTATCAGACACACAGAATCCAGCAATCATAGTCAGATTATTTGAATGCTAGTCACAACTGGGAACAGGTTTTATTTGCAGTGCCTGGAGAAATGGAGGTTTTCTTGTTCCATTTTTGTGTGTGAGTTGCTTTAATAATATGTTTTTTCAATGGGTGGTTGGAGAACATTTACAGTCAGTCACTGAATTTATCCCACACTTGAAGAGGACTGAACAACTCACTAGTACCACAAACATGAGCGAGCTGTGTAAGTGTGACTCAAAATCGCAATATACTCCAGGGGAGCTGGGTTTTTTTTAGAAAAGGGTTATTTGAATTGTTTTGTATGTATTTGGTGTTTGTTTTTAGTGTAATATTGTGAGTGCCACGCAGAAGTACTGCTAATGGATGGATGAATGTTTATTGATGTCAGTGTGAAGGAATTGCTGCAGTGCTGAGCAGTGGAATATCAATATAATTGTCGCATTGTGGAAAATTGAATTCGGTTTTAGGACTGTGTATTGAAGTGAGAAGAGGAGGATAGCCTGGGTGTGACAAACTATGGGACTGTACGCATGTTTGATATACACATACAAGTTGTTTTTGTCTGATAGTGGAGGTGATTGTTAGCATGAGTTGGTAAGTGAGGATGATTAAGTGTATATATAATGCCACAGTTTTATGTTATGTGGAGGACCTGAAAGTGTAACTATAGGAGAAGTGCTGCTAATCTGGGATTCTGAATCTAGGAGCGCATTTAAAGTCCCATATCCCATTTTCTATAGTCTAGTATTAAACTCAAGAGTTAAAGTGGAGAAAACATTGGTCCACTAATAATATTCTACCCCAGATATATTTATCATGTATTATAAATATGTTAGCATATCAGGGTACACTTTTTACTCTGGATGGCAGTGGTACTGGTGTAGAATGGGCAAGCACGAACTGGTGAATATGCATTTTGCCGGATTCCCATGTGTACCAGCCTGAAGTGATCTTGCACAGAACGTGCGAGGACTAAAATTCAACCAGTAAATGCACGGCAATATTAGCATGATAAGCACTAGAGCGATTTCCTGATTTTATGGCAGTAAAATGTGTTGTGCATGCTGCTGAATGATGAGTGTTAGACCAGTTTAGGTCAGACAGCAAGTGGCTGTTTAAAGGGGCACCAGATGGAATTCTCTGATGATCACTTCAAAAAGTGATCTTTACTGTGGATTTCTGAGATCTGAATTTCTAACTTTTTGTCTGTATTTTGCGATTTTTTTTTTTTGGTCTGGATTTTTGGTAGCCACATTTTTGATTGCTACATCTAAAATTCAGAATATAGACATTTGTTTGTGCATTCCTGGCTAAACAGACCAAAACATTCCCAGATTAAATCTCTCCTCTATACTGAGTTCATTGACTTGAGTGGGGGCAGGATTACAGGCAATACAATTGGCCATTATATTCCTGGGCTATGGAAGGAAAAATTAGCCAGGGTTGCTTCTCCAGGTACTCTTTCTGGAAAGTGTGTGAATGTTCAGGGAGGGCAGGATTAGGCTTGGTTTGGTGCTCCCCACGATAGAATAGGTTGCTGCCTGGGCTCCCAGCTGAAGGATGGGTGAGGTACTAGAGGGCAGCATACAATCATAGAACCAAACCCAGTATGAGGCAGTGCCTTTGGGAGAGGAGGAAAGAAAACTAGTATAAAAAAGGAACATTTCCTGAGAAAATGAGTGAAATCTGAAGAAAACTGTTATTGTGGGTCTTTGCCCTGGGATCTGTTTTGAGTTATTTTACAGCTGTCAGAAAGAGAAGGCTTTCATCTTCTCACTTCTAGGCTGAATTCAGACCATGTCTTGGAGTTGGAAAGGTCTTGTTGAACACATTTCAATACCCAGTACTTTGAGAGCTTCACTAGAGAAAATTCCAGTTTGGATAATCCTATATACCCTGCCATAACTGGATGCATCATTTATAAATAAATAAAACAATGGGAACTGAAAATCCGAAGCATGTTTTGGACATTGATTTACACTATTTACAAAACATATCTTTTGAGGGAGCCACTCCAGTATCAGGTTGTGCGATATCTCAGTGGTGAGTGGTATTCATAAACAATGACTAGAAACTGATATCAGAACTTTCTTCTGATGGTCATGTCCAGACTGGGATTGTCCAAACACTGATGCTGCTGTTACACCTATAGGTGCCTCAGGACACCAGGCAAGGCTTATTAAACAATGCTTAAGTGTGCTGTAAGTTTTATAGTAATGTCCTCTGAAACTCAAAGTGCCACTGATCATGCACTTATTCATGGTATGCCTGCACATGCACTAAGGTACTATAGAGTTTCAGACACCAGGACACCCATTGTCTATGGCTTGCTTCAACTGATAGAACATTGATATGACATTGTCTCGCAATGTACACCAGTATGGTACTTCCAAGTCCTACACCTTAAGGGCTGCTCTGAATATCCTGCTATCACAATGGCTTAGTAGGTGCATGCACTGGGCAGTGTGGCATAGTGCCATACTAAGAACAGCCCAGGTCAATGCATGTTCTATGCTGAGTTAATTGATCAGAGGCAAAGGCAATGAGGGAGTCACACGCACATTGGTAAGCAAATAGACCAGTATTTTTGTACCAATTCTAACTCGTCATCTTCTTTTTCAGTTCTTGTGTTCATAATATTGCCATTAGCTTGTGATATTTTATTTTCATTGAAACTTTAAACAACTTACTCAGTTTATGAGTGAGATTTATCCCACCAGTTGCTACAGTTCAGGTTATTTGCAAACCTGTTGTGAAATAAAAACAAAAAAGCACTGGAAATACACAGCAGACCAGTCAGCAGCTGTGAAGAGAAAAGACCTGTTACAATGTTTCAGCTGTACCTTGCTGTGTATTTCCAGCATTTGCAGTTTTTCCCTTTTGTTTTCCTGATGCAATTGGATTGACAACAGTTTCCATTTCTGATGAACCATAACCTGTGTACTTACTCTCAGCTGTCTATTACCATTAACCCTGTTCACAGTAAATTGCTTATTGGAGAATATATAGCACATCCACTATATCTCTGATCACCTAGGAAAGCAAAAAAATCACATCGCTAAACCATTTTATACAGACTAAAGTAGTTTGGGATTTACTTACAAATACAATGATACATAGAAGCAAAAGAAGTAGGCTGCCTATGAAACAGCACAATACTTATAAGAAAGCACTGGAATTGGTCCAAAGGGGTTAATATATACTTTTCAAAAAGCTGTTCCTTATATCACTTGACACATAAAAGTTTGGATAAATCAGCTGTGTTTTCTCTTTCCTTGCTACACAGTCCATAGTCTTTCAGGATGAAATGTTATACATACAATATATGAATCTCACACACCCAAGGAACCTGAGTATCTTCACCAGAACTGAAGACCGCTGAAAATGACTCCATTCAAAGTACATCCCTGCCCATTATAGTGTTTTTCCTTTTTGAATACAATGCTGTCAATCGATCGTGATTAAAGGGACAGTAGCAATTTTTTTGAAATAGACAAGCAAATGAAATGTCACACCATGACAGACAAAAGGATAATGGCTTGTAGCTGATTGGTTCTGGACAACAATTCTCATTTCGGTCAAAATTTTCAGTTGTCAAAGATATTGGATCAAGTTTATGGATAAAATATCCACTGACTATCCAATCATTACCTTCTACCACTGAAGTCTCTCTTACCCTTAATTTTTGGGAATGTCTCAGTTCTGTAGGCACCTTAGTCCAAGCTGGTCCATCTGAGCCTAATTGTGTACGGGTGTTTGGGTTCATTGTATTGCATGCAGTGGATCCCCTTTAGCTTGTGAGTACCTTGATTTTGTTGCAAAGTGGCCACTATCATCTTCTTTCTTCCATTTCTCTCATTACTTCCTGCCAATCTTTGTCAGTTGACCTTATTGTTGGTTTTGATATTATCTTTGTCCTTGCCTGGGACTTCCATTTTGGAACCCCGAGACACATTTACTTCTTCATAGACGATAGCTTCCTTTTCTTAGAACCCTCTATTTTTTGGAATTTCTATTCTAATATGGATGATTTCTCTTGTAACCTTGGTTATGAGGAGGTCTCACATCGCACCTTCCTGATTCTGGTCTGGTAATTCAAACTACCAGCTGTGTCACAACTCTGATTAATGCTGTTGATATATATTTATGAAGGTTCTATTACCACCTGTTTGAACGGCACTGTCCACACTAATAATATATCTTGTATGGCAAGAGAGGTGATAAACAATGTTCAAATATCCAAGTCCAGACTAGTCAGCCAGTGGGTAGCTTTGTAAATAGCTTGGTGTAAATCTTAGCTGCTGCCAGCAAACAATCCATTGTTTGTGACTGGTGTCCACAGTCATATTGTGTGTTGTCTCTCATATACCAGAGGCATAAGAAATGACCGCATCTGCCATGTGATGTTCTGAAATAGTTCAATACGGAAGTCGGCAATCAAGTATTTGTTTGGGACATTAGCATTGTCCCAAAACTCTTTCCAATGTGTCTCAGGATTAAATGAGGACACTTTAAGACCATTATCCAAATCCCAAAAAGGTTTACAAGATTTCAGGCATGTCTTTGGATGATTCTGGGGATCTTCATGAATTGGTAAGTTTAGGTTGGCCATAATTCGATTCCACTCATGTGTGTCTCCCTAGGTTTTGGCCAGGAGTATATATGCTGAACAACCATTGAATGGGTAATGATTTTTGTGTTCTAGTTATGATTCTCATTCTGGCATTAAGCTGCATGTCCAAGGATTTGGTATGTGAGCTGCCCGCCCAGACTGGTGTGCAATATTCAGCGGTCGAGTATACCAATACTAGAGTGTGTGTGCTCATCGGCACCCCATGTTGTTTTTGAACAAGGTTGGTCCTTGCTTTTACCTTTTCACAAGTTTCTTCCAGATAAGCTTTAAAAGTTAGGTTTCTGTCCACTGTTGTAATAAGAGAAAAGAAGCACAACTTTGTCTCCTCAGACCCAAATAGTCTAGGGATTCCTGAACCAATTTCTAATATTCCAAGACAGATAACTGACATCTGCAGGGTTAAATTTAATTGTTAGAGGTACCCTGGCTATTCATCTTTTTATTGTTTCTCTCTCTAATGTTTCAGAAAACTGAGCTTTGAGCTGTTCACAATCTGCTTTATATTGTTCTAATTCTTGTGCTCTATCTCCCATTATTTGCTTTGGACCTGAACAGACTGCTCATTTTCTGCTTCCTTCTGTTTGATTTCCTCTTCCATTAGTTGGTGTATGTGCTTCTAGTATTCTCTCAGTTCTCCTACTAATGGTTCTCTTTGCTTGTCTTTTTTGTTCTAATTCTGCATCTGCGGATAGTTAAAATCGTCCAACGAGATCCTATTCTCTTCCCGCAGGTTCCGATTTTAACCTGCTCTTCTGAGTAGGCAGGAAAGACACTTAAAATTGGGGCTTTTTTGTTTCAGTCTTGCACACATTTGATGAATTATATCATAATATGCCAATTCTTTCAGTGCTAATTCTACCTCACTATGTGTTTATTGCTGATTAAAAGAATTTGAAATTTACATAGCACCTTTCACATCCTCAAGATGTCCCAAAGTGCTTTACAACTAATGAATTATTTTTGAAGTGTAGTCACTGTTGTTTTGTAGGCAAATGCAATAACCAATTTGCATACAACAAGGTCTCGGAAGCAACAATGAGATAAATGACCAATTAATCTGTCGTTGGTGATGTTGGGGTTAAAAGATAAATGCTAGCCAGAATATTGGGAGAACTCACCTGCTCTTCAAATAGTGCCATGGGATCCTTTACATCAAGCTGAGAGTGCAACAGGATCTCAGTTTAACATCTTATCCAAAAGATAGCACCTCCAACAATGTAGCAGTCCCTCAGCACTGCACTGAAGTGACAACCTAGATTATGTGCTCAAGTCCTGAAATGGGGTTTGAACCCATGACCTGCTGACTCAGAGGCAAATGTGTTAACCCTGAAGTAGGCTGACACTTTTAATGGTGCTTTTAGATCGCATCAACACATTCTCTGACTCTGTAGTAGTTCTAGTTCTCTCTGTGCTAATTGCTATCTTATATCTTTATATTCTGTGTCCTTCTAGATGAACTCTATGCTCAACTCCTGTGTTTTCAAGTACACTAATGTGACAAGATTGGATGCAATAACTATTTTTGAATTTTGAATGTTTTACTTCCAGACTTTTTGGACGTGTCATTTTGTGTATTTTTTAATTTCCCACGGTCCGTACCCAAGTTCTGCCAGTTGCTATTAGGCAGTCATCTAAGAGTAATTTTCCACCTTTAAAAGCAAGCACTGAACTAAAAATTTCAGGAGACAAAAGCACTAATTGCAATAATTCATCAGCTACATTGTGTTGTATTAAATTTACTCAGCTCAAACACTAAGTGACAGCGATATTCGAGCTCTGAGTTTAAACATCTTTGGTCAGGTCAGTAGACTGTCATTTTAATTCATTGTGAGGAACACATTTTGTGAGCAGTTGATGCCGTTGCAGGTTATAATCACTTTCAACTTCCAGCTATTAACCTGTAGAAATTAGTTTTGCTCTGCTTAGTACAGTGTGATCATATGAACACAGACCTTCTTGCCATTAGTAACATAAAAAGAGTTTCTGGATTCTGGACACTTTGGCTGTGTTACTGATTTGAGACTGATAATTACAGAGAGCAGTTCATATCAGTAGACTGCTATCATACGCTGGACTATCCCTGGCCATGAACCATACTCCTGCCACTATGAGAGATATCTGTGCATGTGTATAAACTCCAGCTGGTAAATATATGGGGTGGAATTTTCTGAAGTTCTGTACCACCAGTGGGGTCACATACAGTGGGCAGCTTTTCAGATTGCTCATGATTTTCCTGCCTTAAATGTCAACATAAATTGTAAGGAATCTTACAACACCAGGTTATAGTCCAACAAATTTATTTTAAAATCACAAGCTTTCGGAGATTATCTCCTTCGTCAGATGAATGAATGAAAAGGTTCTCAAATCGCATATCTTATACGATGTTGGGACAGCATCACACCAATCAAAAGGTGTCGTTGTTATTCAAACAGGCCAGTCACGGAGAACAGCACGTCCCAGTACACTCGATATACATTGTGTCTTTTACACAGGCAGGCAGAAAGAAACTCAAAATGGCAGAGAGAGAGAGAGAGAATTTTAAAAAACATATAAATTTTTCCCCCTTTTTGCTGGTGGGGTTACGTGTAGCGTGACATGAACCCAAGATCCCGGTTGAGGCCGTCCTCATGGGTGCGGAACTTGGCTATCAACTTCTGCTTGACGATTTTGCGTTGTCGTGTGTCTCGAAGGCCGCCTTGGAGAACGCTTACCCGAAGATCGGTGGCTGAATGTCCTTGACTGCTAAAGTGTTCCCCGACTGGGAGGGAACCCTCCTGTTTGGCGATTGTTGCGCGGTGTCCGTTCATCCGTTGTCGCAGCGTCTGCATGGTCTCGCCAATGTACCATGCTCCGGGGCATCCTTTCCTGCAACGTATGAGGTAGACAACGTTGGCCGAGTCACAGGAGTATGAACCATGTACCTGGTGGGTGGTGTCCTCTCGTGTGATGGTGGTATCCGTGTCGATGATCTGGCATGTCTTGCAGAGGTTGCCGTGGCAGGGTTGTGTGGTGTCGTGGACGCTGTTCTCCTGAAAACTGGGTAACTTGCTGCGAACGATGGTCTGTTTGAGGTTGGGTGGCTGTTTAAAGGCGAGCAGTGGAGGCGTGGGGATGGCCAGTTTCTTTCTGCCTGCCTGTGTAAAAGACACAATGTATATCGAGTGTACTGGGACGTGCTGTTCTCCGTGACTGGCCTGTTTGAATAACAACGACACCTTTTGATTGGTGTGATGCTGTCCCAACATCGTATAAGATATGCGATTTGAGAACCTTTTCATTCATTCATCTGACGAAGGAGATAATCTCCGAAAGCTTGTGATTTTAAAATAAATTTGTTGGACTATAACCTGGTGTTGTAAGATTCCTTACATTTGTCCACCCCAGTCCATCACCGGCATCTCCACATCATGGCTACTATCGACAACATAAATTGTGGGAAAGCAGCACCTGATTTTTGAGAGTGCAAGCAGCATTGTCCACACTCTCAAAACATTAAAATAAAACACTGCTCAATGTTATAAAGCGCCCAACTGACACTAAAATGGTCCAAGATAGAATCCAATATCACTGTGTGGAGGAGTTACATCAAGACCTGGCTCCAAAGCCATACTATCACTTCTGCATCGCTTCATAGTGCAAACTGCTTCACAAAAGTTACAGCATAACTGCACACGCTTAATCACCTTAGCTACGATATCACCAAATTCCAAGCTACAATTTACCTCGCAGAAGGAAATTTGTGCCAATTCCAAACAGATAAACGTACTTTGTAATACAAATTTCACACTCTACACTCTTTAAAAGATCAGTCATTTATTTCTCAGTGAGAGTTCAAATTCAATTAGTAGTTGCAGTTAGTGAAATTTTGTGGTTAAATGTACTTAGTTAGCTTGTAATTTGCAGTTTAATGGGAACTCTAATTTCATGCTGCTGTTAAATTCAACTTCTGGCATAACAATGTCCCCAATATATTAGGAAGCTGAGATCCCAAACAACATCCAAGATTTAAAGTAGGTGTTAAATACAAATCCTGACTGCCAAACACTCAATCGGGGGAATTTAACTCCCTCTGTCTGGCAGAAACCAGGCAAAATGGTAGTTAAAACCGTACAATACCGTTTGCTGCTCGGATACTGCCCCGCGGCTGTTTTAACACTGGGCAGTTGAGGCATCCACCTGACCCAGGCAAACGCCTCATAAATATTAGCAAACTGGGGTCCTATGGCTCAGGTAGGACCCCGAGGCAATCTAAACGGCCTACAGGTTGGAGTGTCTACTGGATGCTCTGACCAGTAAAACCTGCCGGAGTAGAAGCAAGGGCCCCAAAAGGCAAGCTGCCCCCTACCCACCTGGGAACTCTGCCAGAACCCCCTCCTCCCTGTGACTTACCTGAGTACCAATGAGGCCTCAGGGCCACCCAATCCTTGCAGGCCGGCAGCCAGCCAGCAACCTCTTTATGCCCAGTTCAGGCGGGCAGCTGATCAGCGAAATGTTATTGAGGCCAGCCATTAAAATCGACCAGACCTCCAGGACAACTTCCAACCAGAAGTGTGGTGTCCATTCCCTGCTTTCCACTCAGGGGATAAAATCCCCGCTAATATATGGGGCAAGTACATTTGTAATCCCAATGTAAGATGCACTGGCTGAAGGGTTTCCATCCCATCTGTTTATAAGAAAAATGGATCCGAGTTTATTTTTGTTTTACATACAATTCTTAAATTACCTCACTTCAAACTGTCCCACATAAAATTATTGAAGTATTGATTCGGCCAGGTCTTTCATGAGCAGGACCACACTGATTGAATTCTTAACTGGTGGTGACAAGGACTGAGTCAGAGATAGAGATGTATTGCTAGAATTATCTTGTTTGTCTATATCTATTATACTACAAGAAGGTTTGGTATTAGTGATTACAGTAAAGGAAATTGATACTTAATTATAAACTGACAGAATCCAAATCATCACAAGAATGATAAACTTAACTATCACAATAGTATCACAGTATCTTAGCATTCGCTCTGCTTTTATTCAATAAAATCATCCAGAAAAGCAGAAAGAACACCAAACTCCTCTTCTCCTCAAACCTCCCTCCTTCACCCCCCTCCTCTCCATTTTCACCGTGGACTCTAAGTGCAAGGGATTCATGGATTTCTTTTTATCCAAATACTGAGGCCATCTGTACAGCTGCTGCTGCCTCCTTTCAATTTTCCATACCCCTGAACTCCTAGTTGTCCCTCCTATTCTCCAAGTAAACCTTACCCAACCCATTGTCTGCCACTTCTTCCTCATAGTCCCCTGAGCCTTTACCACACTTATCTATGAAGCCTACTCTTGCTTCCTTGATCCTCTGCCAGCCCCATTCTGGTGTCTTGGCCAATATTTATTCCTCAACCAACACCTAAAACAGATTATCTGGTCATTTGTTTCATTGCTGTTTGTGGGACCTTGCTGTGCGCAAATTGGCTGCTGCGTTTCTTACATTACAATAGTGACTACACTTCAAAAGTATTTCATTGGCTGAAAAGCGCATTTGGACGTCCTGAGGTCATAAAAGGCGCTATATAAATGCAAGGTTTTTCTTTCTTTCTTTTACCTAACTTCCCCAACCCCTTACCCTTGTCACACTGGTCCTCATGGAACTCAGTCTTGGCCCTCCCACTTTCTTTAGCTACCGGACCCACTCATACCCATCATGATGTAGGTGCTACACTGCTTCCAACAGCATTTCCTCCTTTGCCTGCAAGGTTGCCTCTGACGTATCCCAAAGACACATTTTTGGTTCCCTCCTTTTCACCATCTACACATCATCAGGAAGCATGGGGTGGGCTTCCACATGTATTCTACCTCTCTGCCTCCTCCATTGATTTAAAGGCTGTTGCTACAGTGTCCAAATGCCCATCCAACATCAAGACATGGCTGAGCTGACATTTGCTCCAGCATAATGTTGGCAAAACCAAAGCCATCCTTTTTGGCTCCTGGTAGCTGTTATGTGTCTCTGGCCTTGACTCCATCAACTTCCCTGGCTGCGACCTCAGGCTGAGTCAGGAAATGTAGAATCTTGGCATATTGTTCAATTCAAGGTCAGCTTCCTGCCCCACATCTGCACTGTTGTCAAGGCTGCTTCCTTTCATCTCTACGACATTGCTTGTCTCCGCCCCATCTTCCACAAGTTTCAACTGATTCAAAATGCTGCTGCTCTCTCCAAGCTCCTTTGACTCCCCATGCCCCAGTGAACGGACTTCAAAATTCTCATCCTTTCTTTCAAATCCCTCCATGACTTCACTCCACCCTATATTGATAAACTCCTCCTGCCTTAATGTGCCCTTCATTCCTCTAACAGTACCCTTCTCCAAGTTCCTGCACCTTCTGCTCCACCATTGATTGCCTCACATTCAGCCACGAAGCTCCTGCTCTCTAAAATTCCTTGTACCATGCCCTCTGCTTTGCCACCTCTCTCCTTGCTTTTAAATGCCCTGAAAATCAATTGTAAACAATTTTACAACACCAAGTTATAGTCCAGCAATTTTATTTTAAATTCACAAGCTTTCGGAGGCTACCTCCTTCCTCAGGTGAACGATGCGGAAAATTTTCCGCATCGTTCACCTGAGGAAGGAGGTAGCCTCCGAAAGCTTGTGAATTTAAAATAAAATTGCTGGACTATAACTTGGTGTTGTAAAATTGTTTACAATTGTCAACCCCAGTCCATCACCGGCATCTCCACATCCTGAAAATCAATGGGAGATGCTGAGCAAACACAATCCAATTGAATTGGATTTAAACTATTTTAGTCCTGATCAATTTGCTGCACTATACTTGTTACTATTATTTTTTGCTGACCTGGCTTTGAGGGAAGAGAAATGCCCATTTTTAAATTTTGTTCTTTCTCCCAACTCTATGTCGTATGCTTGGTAACAATATTGAGATGCACATGAGGTTATATCAAGTTTAATTTGAATTGTTCTTTTTTATGAACTTGGTCCAAACTGAGACTGGGGTTCACACAGCAATAAAGCGAATAGTTGGAGCGATATACTTTTCATCCGGCCTGACTCTAAGGCATTGCCCAATGTTATTGAAAGACAGGGGTTCAGTAATCGTCAGTAGATAACTGAGGTACAATTAAGAGTAAGCTTTTCAATGGGATTCTGTCTGATGTTGTCATTGTTTACAGATGTTACATCAACCACGGAGTTTTCTTGGGGATTTTGTAGCTTGGTTTTTGTGTAACAGTCAACCTGTGGGCTCAATCCTCAAATGTTTATGACTTCTGCAATCAGTGTCTCAAATTTACATTGTGTTGCCTTTCAATTTGTAGCTAAATTAATTCTCACTCTCAAGTGCCTGTGGTTTTACCCTCCCCATTCAGCGTAATGTAGCTAGATAAGAAATAAATTAGAAGTAACTGTGCTGACGGCATTTTGCCATTGAATCATATCATAGCTCAGCTGCCAATGAATAATGCGATTTGATCTGTTAAGTAAAGGCAGACAACTTGATTTCAAAACCCTTCAAAATCCACAACTAAACCTGGAATTGAAATGCAGAAATTGTGTCAATCAGCAAAGCGCATGAGAAAATTCTGAAACAATTCTGTTCTTAAATAAAAACTACAGGGGTTTTATGTAGAAAGTGTCCTCAAGATAAAGTATATCCAAAGGCACTCCACAAGTCTTGTTGGCAAGCCAGGAGAGATGGTCGTAAGGATGGGCTTTGAGAAGGTTTTTAAAGGCAGGGAGTGAGATAGAGAGGTGGAAGAGTTTAGGGAGGAGGTTCCAGAGAGTAGGGCCAAGAAAGCTGAAAGCTTTGACACCAACAGTGGAGTGAAGGGAGGGATGTATAGGAGACCAGAGTCAGAAGACCAGCGCACAAAGGAGAGCATGTAAGGCTGGAGAAGGTTGCAGAAGTATGGTGTGCCAAAGCCATGAATTAATTTGTAGATGAAGGCATGGATTTTAAATTCAATGCACTGGGAGACAGAGAGCCAGTAGAAGTCAATGAGGATAGAATTTGGAAGACCGGAAAGGAAGGCATTGGAGAGGTGGAGTCCAGAGGTAACAAAGATTCAGAACGGATCTAGCAGCTCAAAACTGGGCATCCATGAGGCGCTGTGGGCCATCAGCAGCAGCAGAATTGTATTCCACCACAATCTGTAACGTCATGGCCCGGCATATTCCTCACTCTACCATTACCAACAAGCCAGGGGATCAACCCTGGTTCAATGAGGAGTGTAGAAGAGCATGCCGGGAGCAGCACCAGGCGTACCTAAAAATGAGGTGCCAACCTGGTGAAGCTACAACTCAGGACTACATGCATGCTAAACTGCGGAAGCAACATGCTATAGACAGAGCTAAGCGATTCCACAACCAATGGATCAGATCAAAGCTCTGCAGTCCTGCCACATCCAGTCGTGAATGGTGGTGGACAATTAAACAACTAACGGGAGGAGGAGGCTCTGCAAACATCCCCATCCTCAATGATGGCGGAGTCCAGCACGTGAGTGCAAAAGACAAGGCTGAAGCGTTTGCAACCATCTTCAGCCATAAGTGCCGAGTGGATGATCCATCTCGGCCTCCTCCCGATATCCCCACCATCACAGAAGCCAGTCTTCGGCCAATTCGATTCACTCCACGTGATATCAAGAAACGGCTGAGTGCACTGGATACAGCAAAGGCTATGGGCCCCGACAACATCCCAGCTGTAGTGCTGAAGACTTGTGCTCCAGAACGAGCTGCGCCTCTAGCCAAGCTGTTCCAGTGCAGCTACAACACTGGCATCTACCCGACAATGTGGAAAATTGCCCAGGTATGTCCTGTCCACAAAAAGCAGGACAAATCCAATCCGGACAATTACCGCCCCATCAGTCTACTCTCAATCATCAGCAAAGTGATGGAAGGTGTCATCGACAATGCTATCAAGTGGCACTTACTCACCAATAACCTGCTCACCGATGCTCAGTTTGGGTTCCGCCAGGACCACTCAGCTCCAGACCTCATTACAGCCTTGGTCCAAACATGGACAAAAGAGCTGAATTCCAGAGGTGAGGTGAGAGTGACTGCCCTTGACATCAAGGCAGCATTTGACCGAGTGTGGCACCAAGGAGCCCTAATAAAATTGAAGTCAATGGGAATCAGGGGGAAAACTCTCCAGCGGCTGGAGTCATACCTAGCACAAAGGAAGATGGTAGTGGTTGTTGGAGGCCAATCATCTCAGTCCCAGGACATTGCTGCAGAAGTTCCTCAGGGCACTGTCCCAGGCCCAACCATCTTCAGCTGCTTCATCAATGACCTTCCCTCCATCATAAGGTCAGAAATGGGGATGTTCGCTGATGACTGCACAGTGTTCAGTTCCATTCGCAACCCCTCAAATAATGAAGCAGTCCGAGCCCGCATGCAGCAAGACCTGGACAACATCCAGGCTTGGGCTGATAAGTGGCAAGTAACATTCGCGCCAGATAAGTGCCGGGCAATGACCATCTCCAATAAGAGAGAGTCTAACCACCTCCCCCTGACATTCAACGGCATTACCATCACCGAATCCCCCACCATCAACATCCTGGGGGTCACCATTGACCAGAAACTTAACTGGACCAGCCATATAAATACTGTGGCTACGAGAGCAGGTCAGAGGCTGGGTATTCTGCGGCGAGTGACTCACCTCCTGACTCCCCAAAGCCTTTCCACCATCTACAAGGCACAAGTCAGGAGTGTGATGGAATACTCTCCACTTGCTTGGATGAGTGCAGCTCCAACAACACTCAAGAAGCTCGACACCATCCAAGATAAAGCAGCCCGCTTGATTGGCACCCCATCCACCACACTAAACATTCACTCCCTTCACCACCGGCGCACTGTGGCTGCAGTGTATACCATCCACAGGATGCACTGCAGCAAATCGCCAAGGCTTCTTCGACAGCACCTCCCAAACCCGCGACCTCTACCACCTAGAAGGACAAGAGCAGCAGGCACATGGGAACAACACCACCTGCACGTTCCCCTCCAAGTCACACACCATCCCGACTTGGAAATATATCGCCGTTCCTTCATTGTCGCTGGGTCAAAATCCTGGAACTCCCTTCCTAACAGCACTGTGGGAGAACCGTCACCACACGGACTGCAGCGGTTCAAGAAGGCAGCTCACCACCACCTTCTCGAGGGCAATTAGGGATGGGCAATAAATGCTGGCCTCGCCAGCGACGCCCACATCCCGTGAACGAATTTAAAAAAAAAAATTAAGGTTATGAACATATGAAAAAGGACAGAGGCAGCCATGGAATCAACACAGTAATGGAAAGGTGGAGCTGAGTGCCATCAGTGAATGTAAGGATGCTAACCATGTGCCTGAAGATGATGTAATTTCATGGGCAGCAAAAAGATGAGAAAGAGGAGAGACCAACGGCAGACCATGTGGGAGTAGGAGAAGAAGCCTACATGCATCATCAACCCACCTTCTCTACGAGTCATGCTATCTCCTGGGAGAGACAAAAAAAAAACCCAAAGAAAAACCATTAGGCCAACTTAAAAAAAGAACCTCTGAGAAACCCCTCTTCAACCCCCAAAGGCAACGATGTAAGCTCCAGTAGACTGCTATAATTGATATCACTAATTATAGCTATCCCTCACTTATCTTGTATAACTCAAGATGCCCTCCATTCTCAGGAGCTTGTCCAGCTTCCTTTTGAAGGCTTGTAATAAATCCACACTTACTGCACATTCCAGAGGTCAATGACTCTGTGAAAAGAAATACTTCCCAGCATCTAACCTCACTCTTATGTTTCCATATTTTTCCCAGTGAGAGCATGCAGGGAGGGTCCATGTCAAGGGCGAAGAGTTTTTGTTGGGGGGCAGAAATAATGGCTTCAATCTTCTCATGTTCAATTGGAGGAATGTTCGGTTCATCCATGACTTAATGTCAGACAGACAGTATGCTGCACAGAGGCAGCCATGGAATCAACGTAAGTAGTGGAAAGGTAGAGCTGAGTGCCATCAGTGAATGTAAGGATGCTGATCATGTGCCTGAAGATGATGTAATTTCATGGGCAGCATATAGATGAGGAAGAGGAGAGACCAACAGCAGACCATGTGGGAGTAGGAGAAGAAGCCATTGCTGCAGATACATTGCCTGCTTTCGGGAAGGTAAGAGTGCAACCAAAGAGGAAGGGTGGAGAAGGAGGATGGCATGGTCAGCTGCGGAGAGCTTGAGTAGGATATGGATGACAAACATGCTGAGGTTGCAGTCATAGAGGATGTCATTGGTGTCTTTTGTTAGATAGGCCCAAGGCAGTGAGCAAAGCAGAAATCAGATTGAAGGGATTCAAACAGACAGTTGTGGGAGAGGTAAGAGCAGTGCTGGGAGGCGATGACATGTTCATGGACCTTAGAGAGGAAAGAAGAGTTAGAGATGGGAAGTAATTGCAGAGGATGAATGGGGCAATGAGGGGTTTATTGAAGAGGATGTGATGAGGGTTTAGAAAAGGAAGAGAGACACTGCCTGAGCAAAAGAAGCCATTAACAATCCTGTGAGCACCGGGGTCCTAATAAGATATGAGTGGTCAGGGTTGAATGGGGAAGGGATCAGGGAGGATGCAGGAGGTGAGTCTCATAGAAAATATCAGTTTGGAGAAGGAGAGGGGAGAAGTGAGAGAAGCTGAAGAGTGACAGGGGTAATGAGGAGCTTAGGGATAGTCAGGGGAAAGATGACTGCTGAGGCAGTTGTGAAGATAGTCTCAATCTTTGAGGCCAAGAATCCAACAGCTCCTTGCAATTGTTAGAGATGAGAGTGGGGCTCGGGGCAAGGGGTTTTGAGGTGATGTTCTGTCATGGAGAAAAATAGCTGTGGGTTGTCTTTATCCTCCAGGATAATCCTGGAGCAGTAGAAGGTTTTGGTGAAGTATTGCTTGACGTGGTCAAGCCTGATTTTGCAGCAGTCATCAAGACCAGTCATGCATCAGGTAACGTCTAGTCTGTGGCTCTCACACTTTCCACCTCCACACCCTAAAGTCTAACAGTGAAAATGATGGGGATGGGAGGCAGTAAATGAATAAGTGGAAATGAGGGTGTCAAAGGTAGTGCAGGTCAGCAGCAGCACTGCTCGGTGGAGGAACGGAGGGGGGGATTGGAAGGTAGGGAGTGAGTTGCTGAGGAAACCTGGGGGAAAGTTTTTTTCCAGGCTGAAGAGTGAGAGTAATGGGTTGGAGGCAATGTTCCCTCTAATTTTTTTCGGCCATGTGAGGAATGAATTTGGATTTGAGCATCGATATAAATTTAGGCTGTGTGCACCACCGTAAAAAACATTACAACTTTGAATAGAGCATCTTTTTAGAAAACATTATTCAGGGTATGTAACAAACAGAACAAATATACAAAATAATGGATATTTGTAACAATTTAATGTTATATTGGCTGATAAATTTATATAATTTACAAAATGGGTTTCTTAAGTTGCACTAGGATTGAGCAGACCAGTCTCGTCATATTTTATTAAAAATTATCTGATGCGAATGATTCCAATCAGCTTTTTGTTGAATCAGCTTAATGGGCTCGATGTTACCAGGGCTGCGGGTTCACGGCGGGGGGGCTATTGGGCGCGTGGGTAACGCGCCCGGCGAAATCAGTCTGCCCCCCGCGCGATCGCAGCCTAATTGGATCCACTTACCTGGTCTTCCGGGTTCCCCACTGCTGATCTGCGCATCGGGCGGACTGCGCATGCGCACCAAGCTCTGTCAGCTGGAGGAGCTCTATTTAAAGGGGCAGTCCTCCACTGACTGATGCTGCAACAAATAGCAAAAATTACAGCATGGAGCAGCCCAGGGGGAAGGCTGCTCCCAGTTTAATGATGCCTCACTCCAGGTATGATTAGATGGGATGAGGAGGAGGGGGAGGACAGAGATCTTCCCCCCGGCGGGCGGGAGGAAGCGGCCTGCCTCTGCCACCAGGAAGGCCTGGCTCGAGGTGACAGAGGAGGTCACCTGCACACAGTGCAGGAGGCGCTCCAATGACCTAAGTAGGTCAGCCAAAGTGAGCACACTTACTCATTCCCCTACTCTCCATCTGCCACATCACGCCCCCACCCCACATCTCCTTCTGCACTGCCAACACAACTCTGTCACATCGCCCCTCATACCCACTCAAAGCTCATCCTCATCTTACCTGCACTTACTCACCTCGCCAGTACTCATCCCACCACTACCACTCAACCCAATCCTCATACAATCTCATGGTTCTATCTCATACTCACCCTCTCGTGCATCTCTTTCACAGTCAGCCTCACTCAACCTGCCACTATCTGTGCTGCAGCCACAGGGCATGCATCACATATGTGCAGTAGGCAGCGTAAGGCAAACGTGTCGTGAGCATGAAGGGGATGCACAAGGGTGTTTGAAGGATTGTCATGGTTGTTACTTATATTGAATTTCTGACCAACTCACATTACATATTATATTGGCACCACTACTGCCACGTCTTTGCGAATCTTGTCTGGTTTGTTGCAATAATGCCCTTTCCTGAGGATCACAATGAAGACCCACAACTGATGACACCCATTGTGTCACTGCAGAGTGGTGTAGGTGTATTTGCAGGGCTCTTTTGTGCAGACGACTGAGAGACGTTGGCGATGTCCATGGTGGCACCCTGGAAGGATGCGGAGGAGAAGTTGTTGAGGGCAGTGGTGACTTTGACAGCGACAGGTAAGAAGATGGTGCTCGGGCCAGCCGGGAGCAGCTCGGCATGAAGGAGGCTGCAGATGTCCACGACTACATATCGAGTGACTCTGAGCCTCCATGTGCACTGCTGCTCAGAGAGGTCCAGGAAGCTGAGCCTCGGTCTGTGGACCCTGTGGCGAGGGTAGTGCCCTCTGCGACGCATCTCTCTCTGCGGTTGCCCTCCCTCCTGCTGTGCAGGTGGATGTGTCACAGCACTGTGTTGTGGAGCTCCACGTGTCAGAGGTGGATGGCGAGGCTGGTGATGCTGTTCGCCCTCCGAGGAGGTCATGACTGCAGCTACGGCGGCCCCCATCCGGAAGATGTACATCTGAGGGGGTCCGCAAGGTAGGTAAATGTCTCTGGACCCCGGGGTAAGTGTGCAAGTTGGTGAATTTTCTTGTCAGGAGGAGGGTGGTGGAGGCCAAACTTTGTCCCAAGTGACAGAGTGGCCTCCTGCAATGAGTGAGGTTCTCCCCCCCCCCCCGCCCCACCTGTCAAATGGACCTTTGCAGCTGCCACAGGCTGACAGCTGCAACACGTCCATTTCAACTGGGAGTGTTTCCCCCAGTATGGGAAACAGTCCCAATTGTCTCTAAAATCCCACCCCTCCTCACATAATCCCTTAATCAGGTCAGTTAATGACCTGAAATAGCAAAGTAAATATTGTCAAGTGGCATCCCGCTGGCTTTAATTGCCTGCGGGAGTCCCACCAGCGGGGGCTGCGCGCGCACGCCGGCGCGTCTGTGGGGAACCCGGAAGTGGGCGGGTTGGAGCCGGGCTCCGGACCCGCTCCGGGATTCCCCGATTTTCAGAGCCCCCCCCCGCCAAGAATGCACCCGATAGCGGGTGCTAAAATGAAGCCCAATGACTCTGATTCAAACAGAAATAGATTGTATGCAATCAGAATTTTTAAATTGAGTCAGAAATACAAAACAGCTGTTAAATCAGTCGGTGTGAATTTGGGGAAAGGGAACAATTTAATTAAAGCTCCCCTTCCTCCCCGCCCCCCCACCACCGCACCACCATTGAATCCTCAGCAGGGTTTTAAAAATTATTCCATTACAATTATACATCTTGCAGGTCTCACTAGTTTTGGCCTCTATGTAACGCAGGGAGCAGTTTGGTCATGAAGAACCTGAACTGAGGGAGGCAACGGACAAAGATAAAAAGAGACAACCCTTGGGGAAACAGAGGGCTTTTGGATAGCAGTTGTATAAAACAATTTAAATCAACTTCATTGTTTTGATTACAAAGTGCCAATGTAATTGGAAAGTGTATTTTAGCACAATTGTAGAAGGATCTTTAATAACAGTATTACACAAGATCTGTGTCAGAATTACTTAATTTGTAAATATGAAATATGGAAATTGATAAACGATTATTATGATATGCCAGGGTAATTTGAGTTCATTTGTAGTTTACTTCAGAAGCTAACGTCGAATAGGATGGTGACAAAAACTGTTAATTGCACGAATCGTAGGCTCCTTCCAATGTTATTTGCTACCAATGCCTTAAAATATGGTTTGTCTTTAGACGAAAGAAACAGTTCTCCACAATTTGCACTGGAGGTGAAAAGCTTTCATTTAATTGAATGCATCTCCTCACGAAATCTTTACCGAATCCTCGTGTGCTGAAGTTTTCAGATTGGAAACTCAAATCAGTAATATCATGAAGGGATAGAAATGTATATGTGTATATATACTTTTATACTATTTGTCCAATATATATAAATAAATATATATAAACTTTTACACTTTTTGTCAAATTGGTATATATTTTCAGATAATATATACAAACTTTTACACCATTTATTCTATATATATATATATAAACTGTTACACTATTTATTTAATATATCATATATATATGCACATTTACACTATTTGTCCAATGAATATATATATATATATATATCCATCCATCGGACGGTATACTATTTGGAGACCGGTCTCTGACCGATCACCATTTCGTCTTCATTTACAGATGCTCCCTGATTGGCTGAGATTTCCCAGCACCTCCTGTCTGTCCTGGAGTTTGGCGCATGTGCAGGGCCTTTTGTTGTGAGTTAGGCCGGAATGAAAGGGGAGGATAATGTTCACTTTTATATTCGGGCCTGGGGCCACACTCGGTGTTTGTAAAGCCTGGACTTGGTCACCTTCGGGTTTATTAACCCATTCCCTCCAATCCTCTTACCTGCAGTGGCCGCACTTCCTCCCGCAGCCTTCATTGACCCTGCATGCTCAGGACACTCTGCCCAAAAATGAGCCTCTCCCTGCGCCTGCACGCTGGGCTCCACTGATTCAGATAGGGCACATTCTGTACCTCGCTGCATGCTGGGTGGTGCAGCCGCCATTGTTGATCTTAATCTCCGGTCTGACGGCAAAGAGATTGGAAGCAGGGAGAACGCTTTTGGACCAAGGATAATGAAATAAACTAAAATCCCAGCACTTGGTGCTATTAAAACTGCAACAAATACTCAGCACAGCTGCGACCCCCACTTTGGGAGTCCTGGCCCAGGTTTGGCGCACAGAGAAAGTGCCGTAGTGCATGGCACACAATGGACTGCTGCACAGTCACACACGCACGCAGCTTACAGGGAACGGTGATTGGAGGTAGGCATGGAGAAGTGGATGGTAAAAGAGATAAAGAAATGGTCAAGCACAGCCTTGTCAGTACTCAAGACCTCAGAAGTAGCAAGGCCACGTGAGATGGTGAAGTCAAGGTTTGACCATGGCTGTGGGCGGTGGGAGTTAAAGTAAGATTAAGTAAGAAGTCAGAGGAGAGGGAGCAAAGGAAATGAAGGTGGAGGTTTAAGTCACCGTGGATAAGTAGTTGAGCAGTGTGAAGTCTAAGGACGACAGAAGGGAAATCTTGTTGACCAAGTCTCTCAGTGGTAGCACTCTCACCTGAGTCAGAAGGTTGTGGGTTCAAGTCCCACTCCGGAGATGTGAGCACAAAATCTAGGCTGACACTCCATGCAGTACCGAGTGAGTGCTACACTATCAGAGGTGCTGTCTTTTGGATGAGACGCTAAACCCAGGTCCCGTTTGCCCTTCAGGTGGACGGAAAAGATCCCATGGTACTATTTTGAAGAAGAGCAGGGGAGTTCTCCCCGGTGGCCTGGCCAATATTTATCCCTCAACCAACATTGCTAAAGAAAAAGATTGTTTGGTCATTGCTGTTTGTGGGACCTTGCTGTGTGCAAATTGGCTGCGTGCTTCCTACATTGCAACAGTGACTACATTTCAAAAGTGCTTAATTGGTTGAAAAGCGCTTTGGGATATCCTGAGGTCATGAAAGGTGCTATATAAATTTATGTCTTTCTTTTCAATGGGATGTGGGAGGGTAGTGGACAACAACGACTTTAATTGAAAGATGGGAGGGGTGGAAGATGGTAGGTTTGTACAGGCTATATGGTAGAAGGTTTGGCCAGGCAGGGAAACGCTGGTGAGGGGGAAAGAATCACCACGTGTAAGCCATCTGTGAGTCTCAGGATTCATCCACGATCAGTTCACAGCCATTGGCCCCGATTTTATCTGCCCCCACCTGGTGAAAACTGGGCGGGGATACAGTTAAAATAAAGCCCAGTCACTTACTCCCCTCTGATCCCGCTGCCTTTCCGCCATGTCCCGATCTTAACCTGCTCTTTTGAGCAGGCGAGCAAGACACCCGCAGGAAGGAAGTGGGGTCTGACCATAATTATACAGATCGGGTCTGATTATGTCATCATCTGCAATTTTAGTTGAAGGCCCGAGCGGGGGAGCAGTGACGGCTTCCCCATCAGGCAATCCTGTCAGGAGCTGGATCGGGGCCAGAAAAGGCCCAGGCAGGTAAGTTTCAAAGTTTTATTTTAGGTTTCCTTGTGGGCCAGGAGGGCCAGATGTGCTCCCCCGAGCCTCTCAAAGAAGCCTTAGGCCTCCCTTGCACCGGCCTACCCCCTCCCGATCTTTGCCAGAGCCTTCCCCCCCTCTCCCCCACCACAATCAGCAGGATCTCCACATCCCCGACCTTGCTGGGTTCGTCTCCCGTTACTGGGCTCCCCCGCACCCTTCACGCCTCCTTGTAAAAATCGAGGCCATTGTATTAGCTATAGAATGTTCCCAAAGATAAAACCTGCTGCAAATAGGCAAAGCTGCCAAAAAAAATAAACAAAGACCATAGCTTCCAAATGTCTGAAGAATTAAAGCTCATAACTGCAGTATTTGTCCTTTCTATAACTGACCTGGCACATACTCAGCTTCCTCTGTGATTGGCATAAATTCAGAGCAATGTCAAATTAAACACTCTGAACACAGTGCAGAACACTACAGAAGGAGCCAAATCCCATAGCTGATATAGAATGAAAACACACACCTCCATGACTAATTTGTAGCTGCTGCATCGGTGAATATAGGCGAGCAGGTGTTAAACCCCTCTACATGTGTTTGGTCGATTGCCTGCTTGCTCAGTTTGACAGGAGACATGTTCGGTATGACTCATCATGATCTCCCTGTTTGTCTTCTCCACTGCCTTGAAGTATGCTAAGAACAAACAATACTTATCACAACTGTTTCTGGTAGATAAGACAAGTATATGAATTGAGTATCATAACTGCTACCCTGCTGGGCTACTTAGTTTTGATATAATTTAACTTCCTAAATTTACATAAAGGTGTTAGATATTATAAATGCAAAATCAAACAGTAAAAGTAGAATCCATTTAGCGTAGAAAGAAAGATAAAAAGGCAATGGATTTATTAAAACTTGAGACAAAGCATTTTATATAATTGCTGTGTGAGATTTCTTCTGGTAAAATAAAATTACCTTGATACCATTGAGTTTGTTCACCCTTTTTCTTATACTGTAAAAATGCTTATTACCATGACAGTGTCATTTTTGGATTGGTGGAGCAATTAAAATCGGGGATGCGCAAGAGGCCAGAATTGGAGGAGCGCAGAGATCTTGGAGGGCTGGAGGAGGTTACAGAGATAGGGAGGGACGAGGCCATGAAGAGATTTAAAATCAAGGATGTGAATTTTAAAATCGAGGCATTGCCGGGACGGGAGCCAGTGCAGGCCAACAAAGACAGGGGTGATGGGGGAACAGAACTTGATGCAAGTTAGGATACGGGCAGCAGAGTTTTGGATGAGCTCAAGTTAATGGAGGATGGAAGATAGAAGGCCGGCCAAGAGAGCATTGAAATACTCAAGTACAGAGATAACAAAGGGTTTCAGCAGCAGAAAGCTGAAGCAGGGGTGGAGACAGGTGATGTGATGGAGTTGGAAATAGACAGTTTGGTGATGGAGTGGATATTTGATCGGAAGCTCATCTCAGGGTCAAATAAAGCAATAAAGAAGGATTTCTTCATGCTAGGCCCAAATATGAAAAAAAAATCCTGTCCTCAGGCTCTATGAGATCGATCCAAGATCAGCTTCAGTGTGATTTTCAAACAAATTCCAAAAACTGATGGAAAATATTAAAATCTTTTTCCATCTTTGGGTCTAACTGTAACTTCACATCTGTGGATAAACCAGAATTGTTAAACATTATGGGGCCAATAATGCAGGATCCACAGTGAATCAACTGCTGGCTCTCCTTGAAACTAATAAGCTGACCTCACATGGAAATGCAAGGTCATGTTTATTTAAATGTTTGAGTGGCACATGACACATGATTTGCTGGAAGGAGCATGGGGACGCAGGTGGCAGGATGTGGGTCAACAGGAGCCAGTGAAAGGCAGCTGGCTGCCTGAGCATTAGTGCCATTTGTTTTTAAACTTACAGACACTAGGGACTCAAGCCCCTTGCTGGATCGAGGCTGTTGAAAGTTGAAAAAAAATGTCAGAAATGAATGGCCCTATAATTGTGAAGAGGGCTACCCAGCAGCCAAATCCCTACCTCTATTAGGACCTTACTTGAAGCCACTTAGACACTCCAGTCACATTTTGGGGAGATCCACTAACTTACATATATTGTGAGATCTTAATGAGCCTTGCACACATGTTGTACACGCGCTGGCTGGCCACGCGGAGGGATGCAGAGTGCATTAAATGCATAGTAGGCCTCAGGCCTCCACGCGCAATAATATTGGTGCCAGAACCCAACGGGTTTTCGTTCATTGGCAACAGCAATTGCATTATCATCTCACATATTTGTTAAAGAAATCAGTTGAACTCTAAGAGCAGGCAGGCAGTGCAGGGGTCCCCTGTGGCCGTCCCCCTCTCAAACAAATATACCGCTTTGGATATTGTTGAGTGGGATGACTTATCAGGGGAAGGCAGCAGCAGCCAACTTCCTGGCACCAGAGGTAGCTCTGCTGCACAGGCTGGGAGGAAAAAGAGTGGAAGAGCTATAGTGGCAGGGGATTCTATCGTAAGGGGAACAGACAGGCGTTTCTGTGGCCGTAAACGTGACTCCAGGATGGTTTGTTGCCTCCCTGGTGCCAGGGTCATGGATGTCACTGAGCGGCTACAGGGCATTCTCAAGGGGGAGGGTGAGCAGGCAGAGGTCGTGGTCCACATTGGGACCAACGACATAGGTAGGAAGGGAGATGAGGTCCTGCATCAAGAATTTAGGGAGCTAGGTAGCAGATTAAAGAGCAGGACCTCAAAGGTTGTAATCTCTGGATTACTCCCAGTGCCACGGGCTAGTGAGTATAGAAATAGGAGGATAGAACAGATGAATGCGTGGCTAAAGAGTTGGTGCAGGAGGGAGGGTTTCAGTTTCCTGGATCACTGGGCCTGCTTCTGGGGAAGGTGGGACTTGTACAAGTCGGACGGGTTGCACCTGAACCAGAGCGGGACAAATATCCTTGCGGGGAGGTTTGCTAGCACTGTTGGGGGGGGTTTAAACTAACTTGGCAGGGGGATGGGATACAGAGTGGAGCTACAATAGGGGGTGATGTGCAGCCAAATATAGAGAAAAAAACAAGTCAGCTTGGAAGACAGGGCAAATATGTGAGGGCAAGGCTGGATGGCATCTATTTTAATGCAAGGAGTCTTGCGAATAAGGTGGATGAACTGAAGGTGTTGATAAACACATGGGAGTATGATATTGTTGCTGTCACAGAGACATGGTTGAGGGAGGGGCAAGACTGGCAGCTCAATATTCCGGGGTACAGAATCTTCAGGCGAGACAGAGGGGGAGGTATAAGAGGAGGGGGGGTCGCAATATTAATTAAAGAATCAATTACTGCCATAAGGAGGGATGATATATTAGCAGGTTCCTCTAATGAGGCCATATGGGTGGAGCTTAAAAACAAAAAGGGGGCAAGCACTTTGATGGGAGTGTACTATAGACCCCCAAACAGTCAGGGGGAGATAGAGGAACAGATATGCAGGCAAATCTCAGAAAATTGTGCAAATAATAGGGTAATAATAGTGGGGGATTTCAACTTCCCCAATATTAACTGGGATACTCAGAGTGTAAAAGGCTTAGAGGGTACAAAATTCTTAACGTGCATCCAGGAGAGCTTTTTGAGCCAGCATGTAGAAAGTCCGACAAGAGAGGGGGCGTTACTGGACCTAATTCTAGGGAATGTGGCCGGCCAAGTGGAAGAAGTGCTAGTAGGTGAGCACTTTGGTGAGAGTGACCATAATTCGGTGAGATTTAAGGTGGTCATGGAAAAGGACAGGGAGGGGCTGGAAATAAAGGTTCTAAATTGGGGGAAGGCCGATTTTAATAGGATAAGACAGGATCTGGCCAAAATGGACTGGGATCAGCTGCTTGTAGGAAAATCCGCAACGGAGCAATGGGAGTCTTTCAGAAGGGAGATTGAGACCATACAATGGCAACATGTTCCCGTAAAGGTCAAGGGTGGTTCCAAGAACTCCAGGGAACCTTGGATGTCAGGGGATATACGAGAATGGATTAGGAAAAAAAGGAGGGCTTTTGGCAGATACAAAAGGCTAAAGACGGAGGAAGCCCTAGAGGAGTACAAAAAGTGCAGGGGGATACTTAAAAAAGAAATTAGGAGATCAAGGAGGGGCCATGAAATAACACTGGCGAGCAAAATAAAGGAAAATCCTAAGATGTTTTATAAGTATATTAAGGGTAAGAGGATGACTAGGGAAAAAATAGGGCCCATTAGGGACAAAAATGGCAATCTGTGTGTGGAGCCGGCAGATGTAGGAGGGGTTCTAAATGAATTTTTTGCATCTGTTTTCACTATGGAGAAGGACGATGTAGACATAGAAATACGGCAGGGGGACTGTGATATACTCGAACATATTAACATCGAGCGGGAGGAGGTATTGGCGGTTTTAGCAGGCCTAAAAATGGATAAATCCCCAGGCCCGGACGAAATGTATCCCAGGCTACTGTGTGAGGCAAAGGAGGAGATTGCGGGGGCTCTGACACATATATTCAGAACCTCTCTGGCCACAGGGGATGTGCCAGAGGACTGGAGAACCGCTAATGTAATACCATTATTCAAGAAGGGGAGTAGGGAAAAACCGGGGAACGACAGGCCAGTGAGCCTAACATCAGTGGTAGGAAAATTATTGGAAAAAATTCTGAAGGACAAAATTAGTCTCCACTTGGAGAAGCAAGGATTAATCAGGGATAGTCAACATGGCTTTGTCAAGGGAAGATCATGTCTGACTAATTTGATTGAATTTTTTGAGGGGGTGACTAGGCGTGTGGATGAGGGTAACGCAGTGGATGTGGTATACATGGATTTCAGTAAGGCCTTCGATAAAGTCCCCCACAGGAGACTGGTCAAGAAGGTACGAGCCCATGGAATCCAGGGTGCCTTGGCACTTTGGATACAAAACTGGCTTAGTGGCAGAAGGCAGAGGGTGATGGTCGAAGGTTGTTTTTGTGACTGGAAGCCTGTGGCCAGTGGGGTACCACAGGGATCGGTGCTGGGTCCCTTGCTGTTTGTGGTCTACATTAATGACTTGGATATGAATGTAAAAGGTATGATCAGTAAGTTCGCTGATGATACAAAAATTGGTAGGGTGGTAAATAGCGAGGAGGATCGCCTCAGTCTGCAGGACGATATAGATGGGTTGGTCAGATGGGCGGAACAGTGGCAAATGGAATTTAACCCGGAAAAGTGCGAGGTGATGCACTTTGGAGGGACTAACAAGGCAAGGGAATACACAATGAATGGGAGGACCCTAGGCAAGACAGAGGGTCAGAGGGATCTTGGTGTGCAAGTTCACAGATCCCTGAAGGCGGCGGAACAGGTAGATAAGGTGGTAAAGAAGGCATATGGGATACTTGCCTTTATTAGCCGAGGCATAGAATATAAGAGCAAGGAGGTTATGATGGAGCTGTATAAAACACTGGTTAGGCCACAGCTGGAGTACTGTGTGCAGTTCTGGTCGCCACACTACAGGAAGGATGTGATCGCTTTGGAGAGGGTGCAGAGGAGATTCACCAGGATGTTACCAGGGCTGGAGCGCTTCAGCTATGATGAGAGACTGGGAAGATTGGGTTTGTTTTCCTTGGAGCAGAGGAGGCTGAGGGGGGACATGATTGAGGTGTACAAAATTATGAGGGGCACAGATAGGATGGATACTAAGGAGCTTTTTCCCTTCGTTGAGGGTTCTATAACAAGGGGACATAGATTCAAGGTAAAAGGCGGGAGGTTTAGAGGGGATTTGAGAAAGAACTTTTTCACCCAGAGGGTGGTTGGAGTCTGGAACTCACTGCCTGAAAGGGTTGTGGAGGCAGGAACCCTCACAACATTCAAGAAGCATTTGGATGAGCACTTGAAATGCCATAGCATACAAGGCTACGGACCAAATGCTGGAATATGGGATTAGAGTAGACAGGGCTGATGGCCGGCGCGGACACGATGGGCCGAAGGGCCTCTATCCGTGCTGTATAACTCTAAATCTAAATCTAAATCTAAGGTCGGATACCTGGTGCACTATATTTGGGTTCGCAGGCTTAACCTTTAGCCATTTTCTGCAGCGTTCAGAAATGCTGAACTAAACAATGAATATTTGAACCTTGTATTTCTTAATGTACTGACACTGAGAAGTTAAGCCAATGGAAATTTGAAATCATTCAAATATATGCTTACACCTTCAAAATTGAGGCAGTTGATCTATGGAAGTAAATGTAGATTATCGTGGTCTCACAGCAAAGGGCACCAATATTATTGTGTGTGGAGGCCTGAGGCGATGGGTTAAAAACTGGCCTTGAGCATCAGCTTGAAGAAAAGGGAAGTCAGCGGAAAATTTGTAGATTGGCATTAGAGGGGGAAAAGGAATGGAGCAGGTACAAGCAGGAGCGGCAGAAGCACGAGGAGAAAGCAAAGGAGCAACAGTGCAAGTCGGAGATGGAGAAAAGGGACAAACAGCATCATTGTGCCTTCAAGGTACCAACAAGTTTGCAATGGTTTCCCTAATCTTTCCTGAATGAATGTCAAAGGCTATACTAGGGTTATTGCTTCACCCCCAGAGTAACTCCCAACACTATATCCATTTGGCCTTAAACAAGTTTAATGCTATTGTGTTATGACATTTCCATTAAATGGTCAGAGCAATATTTGGATATGGAGGAAAATTTTGTGCTTTGATCTGGGATTTTCTCGGCTATTAGTGAAATGGTCATAGTAATTAATACTGAGAGTAAGAATGAGTGGGCAAAATCTAGGTATGAGATTAGTGAGGGAGAGCAGGATTACTAAAGCTGTTTGAGTAGAAGCAGCAAGCTTAACTGAAATAAATGGTAAAAAAATATTATCAGGGGAGAATGGGAAAGAATGAGACTATGAGATAGAAAGAGATAGAAACACTGTTGTAGAAGGGGCAAGGGAGACCAAAAAATTAAATGAGAAAACCAGAAAAAAGAATAAGGGTTAGTTATCCAAAAATTGGAGTCAGGAGAGGCCATTGCAATTTTAAGGGGAAATTGGATAAATATTTGAAGCAGAAGAAGATATAAGACGATGGGGAGAGCCCAGGACAGTGAGATTAATTTTGGATTACTCTGGCGAAAAGCCAGCACAGACATGATGGGTGGAATTGTCTCCTTCTATGTGGTAAACATGTATCTTTCTATGGTTCTTTCCTCTAGTCTCTAAGTGATACTGGAATTATTAGAAACTTCAGTGCTGCATTTTTACAATGTCTGATTTGCCTTCAAATGTCATCACCATTACCCCCTGAGCTGTAACCACTGTGAACAGTGCTGTGTTATGAAGTGCAGTCCATTAGTTTGGCTTTCAGATTCAGGCTTCTGAATAATTAGTTATTTCATCTTCTGATAAAATACAATGGATTATAGTTCTGAATTAGCTTCCCTTTCATTTAATTCCCCTCCTTCATTGACGTTATCTCTCGCTCATGCAAAAACTACATATACTTAAGTGCAAGCACATCATTTGTTGTAAATGCACAGTATTTGTTGTATAGGATCAGGGTATTTTGGAGTTCAGTTTTTTCAAGCTCAGTGGCTGGCTATGAAAAGCCTTCAGTTAAGGATAATAGACCGTGTCGTTATAAAGAGCGCCTGCCGATGTTGGCTGCTTTGCAGAAGGCATTTGGTTCATTCTGTCAGCCTGTCAGTTCAGGACTTAAGATCAATGCTGAACCTGTCAACCACCAACAGCAGAAGTAATAATAGGGGTAATTTTAACCCTCAAGAATGGGTGGGTTGGGGGCAGGTGGGAGGTTAAAGTAATAGCTTTTTGGAGCGGGATCACATCCCGGCTGCAACGCGCCCACTTCTGGGTTTGACCCAGACAGCTTTGTATGCATGTGCACAACAGACATCCGGAAGTCCCGCCCCCACTTAAAGCCAGTGGACCAATAAGTAAAGGGGCAATGTGCCTCATTGAAATAGTTGAGGTACTTAATTTTTTGCGTATTACAAAAGTAAAATGAATTTAACCTCACCTGTTCGGGTTTCCCATCGCTTCCGATTCACTGTACAGGTGCACAGTATTTGTTGTGCAAGATCAGGGTATTTGGATGCTCCCTCTGGATGCTGGACCTGCCGATCCCAATGCTGGACCCCCCCCTCCGATGTCGACCACATCCCTCCACCTCCACACCACCCCCCCCGCCACTCTGATTTCTTCCAGGGCCCACAATCTCTATCTCCCTCCCGCCAGCACCCCCCTCTCTGTTTTGCCGCTTTGTTCCCTTCCGACAGGCAGCCAGCCAGGTGCATGGGAAATCTCGAAGCACAAATTCTCACCTTCAATTGAGTTGCGATTGCAGATTGCGATGCACTTATTTGGCTTCCAGGTTCCTCACGTGAATATCCAGGGATGCACTGGATTTCCGGCTCCAAGTTAAAATCATGCTCACTGTCTCTGCAAGAAGGCAACAGAAAATTCCATTATAGAACCTTTAGAAGCCTATGAACAATGTTTTATTCGCATTTGGGTCTAGAGTTTCAAGGTCATAGAATCTTCAAACATTTAGTAACATTTATATGGATATCAGAAAGTAATTGGAGGCGGTTCAGGAGATTATGTAACTGGAGTTAATGGCTTAATTATTCAGACTTTTCTTAACTACTATAGAAAGTAATAATGAAAGATATTGCAGTAAAGGAATATTCTGTTAATGATTTGAATTCTGCATTAAAAGCTGTCAATGGTTTGATGTTAAAATGCACACGTGAACTACAGACAGAATTTTTGAGTCATCTGCATTTAACTGTCAAGCTTTGAGGTCCCACAGTCTACTACAGAAAGCAAGATTGAACTTAAATTCTGCCCGAAGCTTTGCTTTTGTTTTGTACTTGCTGGAACTGATTTCAGGGTCTTTAATTTTAAAAAAAAAGTAAATTTGAGTCGGTGGACTGGGCTATTGGCTTGTGTGTGGAACTACTCTTATGGATTGTTACAGTTCAAAATGAACTGACGTCATCTCTTGCTCATGCAAAAAAGTACATATACACAAGTACGAGCACATCATTTGTTGTAAATGTACAGTATTTGTTGTGTATGATCAGGGTACTTTGGAGTTCAATTTTTTCAAGCATTTGCAAAAGGTGAGATAAGAAGTTGATAGTTTGCTCGTTAAGGCCTTGTTAATGAGCCTTCCGATGCTGCTCAGGCAAATTGAAAAGACATGGGGGCAATTTTCCTTCCCTTCCTCTGCATGGGTATAAGTTAAGCGTAGCACACCTGAAGTGCACTCCACTTCACAGGACCCAAACTTGCCCACGTTAGTGAGTTCAGGTTATTATTACAATCCTGATGTTCCCCTTGGAAGGGGCTCACACCCAGAAGTAAGAGGCGGAAAGTCTGCAGCTTCTGTCGGCCTCTATGGGTCTGCAGCGGTGGTAATGGCCACTGGCTTCACAGCTTCTGGCTTCTCTCAAAAAACAGCATTCAGAAGGTCTCAAGCTCATTAATCCTCCAGCCAATCTTGCCAAATGGGAGGTTCCAGGAGGTTGCTGGCAGGCCACCTTTTCTCAGTTGCTCCAGTCTGAGGGGGCTGGGTACAACCTCCAAGGTCCACTTTCAAACCCTCCAGCACCACGATTTTCCACCCAACACCCTCTGCAAGTGCTGCTACTCACCAGCAGCATCCAGGCAAGGAATTTGCCTTGAAATTTTTCATTCATGAGACTTATGTGAAATGTTGTCAAAAACAAACCCAGGGGTCCACTGTGTACTTCCTGAAACTACTGGACAGAGATGAAAGTTACACTCTCATATTCTAAATAATGACAGATTAATTGGACCCGGAGACTATTACCTTACCTTACGTAAACGTTGTCTGCCTTAGAGTTTGTTCAATATCAGCAGAAGAGTTTACTTCTCCAGGATTTATTTCAACAATACATCAATAAAGTTAAAAATGTTTATTAAATAATGAACAAATCTTTGCAATACCAATGCATAGATGAAACTATTAATTGCAGTTTGAATGGAACAATATTTTAGATGTCATTAGTACAATGTTAAGAACATCACTGGTTGCTCAGAATCTGAACTTGCACATATGTTTGATATTTTCATCATTGTGATGTTAAGAACAATGAAAATTGAAGCTATTTCCCTATTACTCTGTCAATCCTGACATCTACCATTAACATCAGTCTTACAATGGTTAGTTATGGTATTTTATCATTATATATACTGCATTTGCATAAAATAATGTGCATTGTATTTCAAATTCCATATTTTCATTGGTACAGAGTTTAGTTTTCTAGCCGTTTGATTTATGTCCATTATAAATATTTGTAAAATGTGATTAAAGGTTTCAGATTAGTGATTATAAAAAAATTTCCTCTGAAATATACCCTTTTTGAGAAACCTTATCCAAAGGATACACACAACTGTGTAACTCTACATGACAGCAGCCTCCAGTTTAGGCATTTCAAACATTTTGCATGATGAAGAGTACCTTCAACTCTGGTGGGTCGTGAATTCCAAACAACAAAACCCTCCAGCACATTTATTATGTTGCATGTTGTCAGGAGAGGAACAACTGCACAGATTGAAGTTCAGAGAAGACCAGTTCAGAGGTGGGCAGGTCCGTGCTAGGACAGAATTAAAAATCATTCCCACTCATATGTCCTCCTTGTTATATTAATGATTTTATTGTCTCTCAAATACCATAATGTAACAATGACTTATTATACTTCAAGCCTTTCTCGAGCAGGCCTCAATGATATATTGAGATTTTCTCAACTGTCATGAAGTCAATCTCCACAAAACATAACTACTCTACAGCTGGATTAACAAACCTTTTCGAATCTGTAGAGGTTAAGAAACTTGTTAGCTGCTCAAGTAGTATTAAGGTTCATAGTCATGATTGAGTGCTAATTTTAGTCACATTTTCAAAATCATATTCTTGGGATTTGCACATTTTGAAGTCATGCACTCCCACAATTCCATTAGTAGGTTGGTAGTTACAATGAAAATCATTGCACCCATTTCTTTGATAGAAAAAGAAAATCTGGCCTAATTCTCAATGGAGTTACATGACATTTTGAGAGTTGAACTTTCCCTGAATATATAATTTGTTCATGATTCACTTGCTTGGGGGTATTCCTGTTTTGCCTATGAACTTTCCTTCTATGTTATAGGTTACAGCTGTAAGAATGCTGAACTCCTTCACTGGTGTAAACTGACATATAGGATTTAGAAAAAATATTCATGTCAATATAAAGTAAGGCTGAGTTCACATACAGGCCAGAAATTAAAATCTACCTAAATTCCACTGGGACAGGCCAAAAACCAGCTATTCTCTGTTCAAGCTAAGAGAAATTTGAATATCTCTCAGAACTGAGTACAGTTCTGGTCACCCTATTATAGAAAGGATATTATTAAACTAGAAAGAATGCAGAAAAGATTTACTAGGATGCTACCGGGACTTGATGGTTTGACTTATGGGGAGAGGTTGGATTGACTGAGACTTTTTTCCCTGGAGAGTAGGAGGTTTAGGGGTGATCTTATAGAAGTCTATAAAATAATGAGGGGCATAGATAAGGTAGATGGTCAAAATCTTTTCACAAAGGTAGGGGAGTCTATAACGAGGGGGCATAGATTTAAGGTGAGAGGGGAGAGATAAAAAAGGGTCCAGAGGGGCAATTTTTTCACTCAAAGGGTGGTGAGTGTCTGGAACCAGCTGCCAGAGGCGGGTACAATTTTGTCTTTTAAAAAGCATTTGGACAGTTACATGGTTAAGATGGGTATAGAGGGATATGGTCCAAGTGCAGGCAATTGGGACTAGCTTAGTGGTATAAACTGGGCGACATGGACATGTTGGGCCGAAGGGCCTGTTTCCATGTTGTAACTTCTATAACTGAGGAATTTGTGCTTTTTATTGGTGAACACTCGCTATTTTGCCTGAAAAAAAAGTATGAGTCACATGCCACCATACTAATGGCTGCATGGAGCAGTGGATGCGGCTAGTGGTGCAGTTGGTACGAGATGCCACATGACAGTTGACCTCACTCACCTTGACCACTCGTGTCATAGCATTGAACTTCTTCCTGCACTGCCTCCATGTTCGTGGTGCTATGCTAATAGCATAATACTAATGGTGGCATGAGACCCATACTTAAATCATTTTGCTGCAGCTATTCAGATCGGTAACGCCACCTTATTAGAACAAAATACAAGGGTAGAAATTATTAGTCACCAATGCTAACATACCAAATTATTACTCATAACACAAACAGTGCATGTATTAGCACTGGCACAGAAGAATTTCACCCCCAGTTTTTATAGTTATGGTGACTGAAGGAACCGATGTACCCAGATATGGTCACACTACAGAAACATTTACATCGATATGATCTTTGTAGGGTTTTAAAATTCACTTTTAAAATCCCTTGGCTTCATGGGGGTTATATTGGATAGCCCCCAAAAACGGGCGCGGGGGTCGCAGCAATCAGTATTTACCTGATTGCTGTGAGCAGCCAGGCCTAGCTGTGCTGTTGATTGGCTGCTCAGCAGCAGGGTGTCCAGTATCACGAATGGCTAGCACCACTTAAAGGCAGCCTGCACGTCTTTGTGCGGACCCGTATCTTATATTTTGCAGACATCGCACACATAAAACACAGGTACAGGTCCCGTTACTGTTTATAAACTGTTGAGTTATGTTAAAACATTGAATAAAGGTTGTGCACTACTAAATCCCACATCTTCCAATCTGCACACCAGACCTCACCAATCTGCCGATCTGAGTTTGCACCAAGGTTCTCTAATGATGCACTGGAGGCCTTGATGCAAGAGGTGGACAGAAGGAGAGGCATCCTATATCCACAGTGGGGGGGGGGGGGGGCAAGAGGCCCTCTAGACAAATGCTCAAGCAGCAGTGGGAAGCAATAGGGGATGAAGTCAATGCCAGGCGCATAGCACCACGAACATGGATGCAGTGCAGGAAGAAGTTCAAAGCTTTGACACGAGTGGTCAAGGTGAGTGAGGTCAACTGTCAAGTGGCATCTCCTACCAATTGCACCACTGGCTGCATCCATTGCTCCACACACTATACCCCCCATCACCCACATACCAACAAACTCTTTCAATCAGTACTCAACTCTTCCAATCAGATGCTTCCTCGCACTCTCACTCATTACCACTGTTGCAAGCCGCACACCCACAACTCACAGGTCACACACACTGGCAGCTATTCAGCCATGACAGCCACATCACCCAAACATCTTGCAGGACACTCGCTGACACACGTCCTGCTTTCTGGCAGGAGAAGGTGGCGTATAACAGGAGGCAGCAAGTGGCAGTGGCTCCATGGAACATGAACCTGTTGTCCTCTCTCAGGATGACAGTATTACTGTCTCACCCCTGCCACATTGCCAGTGCCCTTGCTGTTGCCTCTTAACCAACCAGCCCACTCCCTGTAGAGTATTGAAACTTTATTATAGGAACATAAGATAGGAACAGATGTAGGCCATTTAGCCCCACGAGCCAGTTCCTTCATTCAATAAGATCATGGTTGATCTGTGACCTAATTCCATATACCTGCCTTAGCCCCATATCCCTCATTACCTTTGGTTAACAAAAATCTATCAATCACAGATTTAAAATTAACAATTGAGCTAGCATCAACTGCTGTTTGCAGAAGAGCGTTCCAAACTTCTCCCACCCTTGGCGTGCAGAAGCATTTCCTAACTTCACTCCTGCAAGTCCTGGCTCTAATTATTAGGCTATGTCCCCTAGTCCTAATATTTAAGAATAGGAGACCTCCAAAAACAGGTACAAATGCATCAGCAGCCAGAAGTAATAATCCAGCAACTAACCTGTAACTCCTGCTTGATCCCTTTAAATAACTCTGGTGGGGGTCCTCCATGCTGTTTACGACCTGCTCAACTGTGTGAGGTTAAGATAGTGCGTCGGCTGAAGCGTTCCAAAATCGCTTCTGTCCATTTAAATCAGCGTTGCACACTGATCTACCACATATTCTCCCTACTTTACATGCTGCCGGCGTTTGTCATTTATCATTACCAAGATGGCATCTGACGCACGTCACGCAAGAAGTGTGCGTGCGCTTCCGGACACCATTTTGGGTCCTTAGGAGGCCACGCAGTGCCTACAAAATGGGTGCTACGTGGCCCAATTTAAAGCCCCATAATTTTAACTCTGTTAAGTGAACATAAATCAGACCCACATGTATTTACTTACAGCAATATCCATAGCGCGTTACTTTCTGTCAGTCCCAGATGACTGATGACTGAGGTACTTAAACCTTTGGCAGACATCAGTTTGTAGAAGAGGTTCTTGTGACTGCTTCTGGGCTGGAGCAGACAGGTCAGTTGAAGTGGTGCTCCTTTGTGAAATCAGAGGGGCCGAGACATCCATACTGCAGATATGTATTCTGAAGCATTGCGAATCCTAAGATGAGTATCTGTGTCTGTGTTGCAGACAGTGCCGTTGTCTGTGTTTCTCTTACTGCTTGAAAAAATTGTCTGGATCAGCCTAAGAAATCTCTCTGTTTTTGAGAACAAAGGACTCTCTGATGTTCTCTGCACTTTCCCTTTCATAGAGAACTTTGATACTTCAGCTTTCTGCCTTGGTTCAGCACTGTGACTGTTTATTAGCTGACAGGACAATTACTGTAGTTGTTCAGTTCATCTGTATTCCATCACAGTTCAAAATACATGCTGGGCACAGATAATGGATACTGCCACCTGTATTTGTACTGTCTATAGATTACTGAAGAGACTTTTATTTGGTTGATGTTGTAGGCATTTATTTTATTCACAAAGGCAATAAAAAACCCTTGTAATTTGGCTGTGAGCATAATGATTTTTCACAATCCAATCAAAATATTACACACACACGCACACTCTTACATACCCCTCCCCCCCCAAAGAGATATTTAATACCATAGAGTCTAATTTTGATGCCGTATCCTGTATTATTTCCTTAGGGATGAATGCTAGGATTTAGACCTCTCTCCAGGACAATCATTCTTGTACTTAGATTGAGGGTGTTCTTTCCTAAAAGAGTGATTCTCAGAAATATCCACAGCCTTCATTTTCCTGCATTACTAGATTCTTCTGGTCGAAACACCAAATGAATTCAAATTGTGATGCTTTCACTATTCATCACAGCCTATCGGCTGGCATTTTTGTTTTACATCTCCACAATTATTCCATCACATTGTGCTAATGTCACTCGAAATTTGGTTACTAGCATCTCTGGCTTAATTTTAATAGAAAGAACCTCACAAAAATGAACTTTAACCTCCTCCAGCAGGTCCAAAAAACACAGCCAGCGTGAAAAACAGAAAACAGAAAGCCTTCCTGTGAAATGCACTTCAACATAAAATACAGGTACTGAAAGAAAACACCACTCTTTGTTATAGGCCTATAGACACTAGCTACTGGTGAAGCAGGGACCATTCATCTTTCTCAATTTTCTATCTCCCACATTTTTTTAACAAATGTTTACTACAGGTCTATGGGGGAGGAGTTATGGGGCCCCATGTGGGTGATGTATCTGTCCAATCGCCTACAACTTGAAAAAAGCCCTCACATGAAACATTTACTTATTTCACTCTTTCAGACACTGATCGGCCTACTGGGCATTTCTAGCATTTATTGGTTTTATTTCCAAATAAATGGGGACCAGACGCACTCTTCACGAGCACCTTTAGGATTGAAATTCAAGTAGTTCCATTACACCATTAGCTGCACATGAGAAGCACTGGTGCAGCTTTTAAATAATCAGGT
This sequence comes from Heptranchias perlo, assembly GCF_035084215.1. Classification (NCBI taxonomy): domain Eukaryota; kingdom Metazoa; phylum Chordata; class Chondrichthyes; order Hexanchiformes; family Hexanchidae; genus Heptranchias; species Heptranchias perlo. Next base: position 14,732,927 of record NC_090357.1, on the reverse strand, counting down.
AGCTGTAATGGAAAATTGCCATTAACACGGAAAGAGTGGCACTTTATTCTGCTGGACAAAAGATCCGTCCATTTATTTTTAAATGACAGGCCAACCCAATCCAAAATGGGTCAAATTCTAGCATTAGGCACATTAACCTTAACGATTGAGACCAGCTTGGTTCACTGCTCATCCCCATTGTTGACTTCTCCAGAAGATTTAACTTTGGTTGAAAGATGTTTAGGGTTATTGTTGTGGAAATCAGTCATTTGCACTAAAATAAATAGCTCCTCCAAAAGATTTCAGTCTATTTTCATTTTTGATATATTAAAATGGTATGTTTCTTAAATTTCATTTCAAACAATTACATTTTATTTCTGTGCTGTTCAATCTGCACATCATTCCTGGCGCTCTTTGTGAAGACATTAGAATAACCATCCACTTCATTCATAATTGAATATATGAAACACATCTGAAATTCCTTGTGGACAGAGCTAATTGTTAGTGGTGGATTTTGGAATGTGAGAACATTAAAGTGAAAACTTAAAAATAATTTTTTAAAGTTTGGGGCCAGATTGCTGGGTAACAGAGTGGGTTAGAACAATATGATTTAATCTGTTAGGCCAGGCCTGAAATCCAGGCCCAACTGATGTTTTGACAGCCTCCCCTCTCTTTGCTGGCTTAATGTGACCTAAATGAAATAAATTTAACCCAGTTATTAGTAGCTACAAGTCTACAATGCATAAGTGCTCATAATTTGTCACTAAATAGGTCTAAATTGGTAATCAAAGAGCTCACATGGCTATCTAGTGTGGGAAATGCAAAAATTCACACTAGGGCTGTGTTAAGAGAATAAGACAATTTTACATAATTACATAAGTATCCAGCAGAGGGGACCTTAGTTCTGAAAGTGATGCAGGTATTCCTGTTATCATCTGGCAAACAGATTGTGGGATTTGAAAAACTCACACAGGCCCCAAGAACCACAGTCACACAGATTTAAAAAAACGCTATGTATTACTCCATTCTGGAATGATTCCCGTAGCAACACGGTGATCAGCATCTGACAAATGACAAATCCAATAGCTTAATTAATATTAGCCTGTTTAATAACTTGCCTTGCAATAAGGTAAATAACCCAAGAAACATAAGTCTGTAAAGCACTTTGGGATGTTCTGAGGTCATGAAAGGTGCTATATAAATGCAAGATATTGTTGTTGACTCAGGAGGGTGGGAGACTGTGGTCTGATGGGGACTTAAGTGTCAGGCTGCATTGCAGGAGGGCCATCTACCTGGATATACAGTAACTACAGTGAGTTTGGAACTCTCTTCTGCAAATGGCAATTGATGCTAGCTCAATTGCGGAATTTAAATCTGAGATAGATAGTTTTTTGGCAACGAAATGTATTAAGGGATATGGGCCAAAGACAGGTATATGGAGTTAGATCACAGATCAGCCATGATCTTATCAAATGGCGGAGCAGGCTCGAGGGGCTGAATGGCCTACTCCTATTCCTATATTCCTATGAAGGAGGAGCCAACAGCAATGTGCTGAAGAAATGACTGAATACATTTTTGTTAAAGCTATGCCCTTATCTTTTGCGGGACCGCGCTTCATTTGGTAAACCTTTGGCTGAGTTTGAACATGGTTGCTGAAACATTAATCTGAACAGGAATAAATCAAGAGAGAGGGTTCTTGCGAAATAAATGTTTTTTCTTCAGTGCTATTCCAATTTATTTTCATATAAAACCAGCTACAAATGGGCAAGTGGTAAGCACTCTTTCTTTTAGAATATACATGGTTTGTGAATCTGTTATTAATGCGAAGTCAACAATTTAATCTTCATTGCAGTCACATTTCAGCAAGAACAATTCTGAGGTACAGCTGCCATGACAGTGCCTTATCCATACCGATATCAATTCTTAAAAATAAAACTTATCACATTAAAAACTCATTAAAAAATTCACCAAAAAGTCTAAAATTTAACTCCCCCAATCTCCTTCCAATAAGTAGCACAAAACAATTTGCCAGGCCTCTGAATAACCTGGATTCCATGTTCACCCTCCCCCCACTAAGGTTTGAATTACATTTGTTCATCAGCTTCTACAGGGCAACAATTGCCAGAAGCTACTGCTTAGAGCTACTTTATGGCCCACTCTCCCCCAAAGCATATGGAGGAGTCAGTCTGCTGAAGTTTGTTTATCTACATCCCAAATCCAGTGTGCTAAAAATATACATGAGACCTGTTTGCTTTTTATATTTATAAAACAGTGGTCTCTAAAATTTCTGAAGTTCAAAGACACTATTTTATCTGACTTATATCTGGAGAAATCTCTTTAAACTGATGATCTGATGGGATCTGTTATTTACATCCCTCTTGGTGTGATGAGGCAAATGGAATTCTGTTTTCCAATTGATGTTTGGTGTTAGAACAGATTATTAGGCCAACTGGTAGTCTCGGTCCATACCAATACTACCTTGTCCGTCTGAGTGTTAAAAATTGTTAACATTTTGATTACCTAAACATGAAGAAATTATATGATCTTCAATGGAAAAAATGTCTTATAACCCATGGACTTTCTTGGAGTCTTTAGTTCTCTATTTGTCTTGCTGCTAATATATGCGCTCTGTGAGGAATCATTCCACATGAAAGACTTTTTTTTAAAGAATTTGAGGAGGAAAGCTGTAAGGATTTGGATTCTCTTGTTTATAAACAGACAGTTTATAAATTACATAAAGTTGATCATTACTGTATTATGATCTTTCCATGCCTTTTCATTTCTTTATATTATTTTATTGCAAATAAATCTGACCAAGTAATTTTAACCTGTACACATTTGTCTGGCAGTGTATTATTTTTCACTTTCAGAGGTGATAACCCACATATTCTCCAATAAGTAATTCAAAGTGTTTCTCTTTTAATGTCTGAACCTACATCGTACTGAATGAAGTTGCAGGTTTCAGTTCATAAGGCATACAGAATCTTTCTATTATCAACAAACTACAAATAAAGAATAAACACTTCTTGTTACATTAGTTCATTTTGGAAAATAGCCTTTAGCGAGAGGCTACAATAGAAATTATCAGCATGAAACTCAAACCCAGCATAGAAGTGGTGCAATTTCAACACTCGGGAACACAGTAGTGTATATAGCAATCTTTCAACCCACCATCCAGCAACATATTAGCCCCAGTGAGAGCAAATCCCATAAAAAATTAAAACAGCAATCTCAAACAATTGTTTAAGCAAAAAATGATGATATAGAACAGACACTGAAAAAATAAATCACTCAAGTCAGACCTCATAATTCACTTGCACAAGCCTGGTGTGGGGTTGCGTATATGAAGCCCAGTTGTGTATGCTCTGTATAAATAAAACTGTTAACAGCTGTAATATGTCACTGTTACAGATAAACACCACTTGCTTGATACGGATAAACACCACCACGTTGGGAAAATGCTTGAATCCATTATTCAGGAAGTAATAACAGGGCACTTAGAAAATCATAATATGATTAGGCAGAGTCAACACTGTTTTACGAAAGGGAAGTTGTGTTTAACAAATTTATTAGAGTTCTTTGAGGATCTAACTAGCAGGATAAAGGGGAACCAGTGGATATAGTACATTTTGATTTCCAAAAGGCATTCGATAAGGTGCCACATAAAAGGTTGCTATGCAAGATAAGAGCTCATGGGGTTGGGGGTAATATATTAGCTTGGATAGAGGATTGATTAATGGACAGAAAACAGAGAGTAGGGATAAACGGGTCATTTTTAGATTTTTTTTATTCGTTAATGGGATGTGGGCGTCGCTGGCGAGGCCGGCACTTATTGCCCATCCCTAATTGCCCTTGAGAAGGTGGTGGTGAGCTGCCTTCCTGAACCGCTGCAGTCCGTGTGGTGAAGGTTCTCCCACAGTGCTGTTAGGAAGGGAGCTCCAGGATTTTGACCCAGCGACGATGAAGGAACGGCAATATATTTCCAAGTCGGGATGGTGTGTGACTTGGAGGGGAACGTGCAGGTGGTGGTGTTCCCATGTGCCTGCTGCTCTTATCCTTCTAGGTGGTAGAGGTCGCGGGTTGGCAGGCTGTAACTAGTGGGGTGCCGCAAGGATCATTGCTGGGGCCTTAGCTATTTACAATTTAAATTAATGACTTAGATGAAGGGACCGAATGTAATATATCCAAGTTTGCTGACGATACAAAGGGAGGTGGGAAAGTAAGCTGTGAGGAAGACACAAAGGGCATGATTTTATGAGGGAAAAACGGGTGGGTTGGGGGCGGGGGAGGGGAATTCAAAATTGCAACCATTTCAGTCCCGCCTCCAACCTGCTTCCAACCCACCCACATCTAGTTTTCACCGGGGTTGGGAAGAGGGGCAGGCGACCAACCCGCTCCCAGGAGCCAGGTTGGTGATTAAAACCTTTCAAGGAGCCTGTGGGCCTCCATTTTTCCAGAGTTTCCAATTTCAACCCCTGGGGGCCGGGATTCCCAGGCCTTCTCTTTTATGCCACGTGAAAGGAGGTGAGAAGGCAGGTAACATGCAGGTACAGCAAGCAATTGAGCAGGCAAATGGCATATTGGAGTTTATTGCAAGGCGGTTGGAGTCCAAGAGTAAGGAAGTCTTGCTACAATTGTACAGGGCTTTGGTGAGACCTCACCTGGAGTACTGAGTACAATTTTGGTCTCCTTATCTAAGGAAGGATATACTTGCTTTGGAGGCAGTGCAACGAAGGTTCACTAGATTAATTCCTGGGATGAGAGGATTGTCCTATGAGGTGAGATTAAGTAAAATGGGCCTATAATCTCTGGAGTTTAGAAGAATGAGAGGTGATCTCATTGAAACATATAAGATTCTGAGGGGGCTTGACATGCTAGATACTGAGAGGTTGTTTCCCCTGGCTAGTGAATCTAGAACAAGGGGACATAGTCTCAGGATCAGGGGTCGGCCATTTAAGACTGAGATGAGGAGGAATTTCTTCACTCAGAGTGTTGTGAATCTTTGGAATTCTCTAACCCAGAGGCCTGTGGATGATGAGTCCTTGAGTATATTCAAGGCTGAGATGAATAGATTTTTGGAGTCCAGGGGAATGAAGGGACATGGGGATCAGGCGGGAAAGTGGAGTTGAGGCCAAAGATCAGCTATGATCTTATTGAATGGCGGAGCAGGCTCGAGGGGCCATCTGGCCTACTCCTGCTCCTATTTCTTACGTTCTTATTGTTGCTACTGAATCTGAGAATACTCAGAATTAGAAGCTTTAAGTTGTATTGTTGAATTGCGTTTTGTACACTATAACATTGATAAACTTTTCCCCGCAATAAAGGCACCGTACACATACATGTAGCCCAGGCCCTGATCTATCAGTCACTCCCCACAATCTCGCAGGAGCTGCTCTGCCCATAATGATAAAAACATGAGTACAATTAAGGCGGGTAATAAGAGACTTGGTGAAGCAAGTGAAACTCATGGCTCAATAGGAGAAATATTAAAAGCGGCACCAATGTCATTCCATTGTTTTCATTGCTGTGGGAGTCCAGGATGCAGCACTTGACCTCCTGCATTTGACATTTTTGGATCAAAGACTGACCTGCACATTTACACATCGATAGCATACAGATTGTCGCAGCATCCTCTTTAATATGGCTTAGTGTTGTTACAATAACGCTAATGGCAGAAATTGCCCTCATGAATTCCTCAATAGGTACAAGATGGAGTCAAAGGAGTCAATAGACTTACATTTTATTCACACTAATACACACTCAGGACAAAGCAGCCCACTTGATTAACACCCCATCCACCACCCTAAACATTCACTCCCTTCACCACCGGCGCACTGTGGCTGCAGTGTGCACCATCCACAGGATGCACTGCAGCAACTCGCCAAGGCTTCTTCGACAGCACCTCCCAAACCCGTGACCTCTACCACCTAGAAGGACAAGGGCAGCAGGTACATGGGAACAACACCACCGGCACGTTCCCCTCCAAGTCACACACCACCCCGACTTGGAAATATATCGCCGTTCCTTCATCGTCGCTGGGTCAAAATCCTGGAACTCCCTTCCTAACAGCATTATGGGAGAACCTTCACCACACAGACTGCAGCGGTTCAAGAAGGCAGCTCACCACCACCTTCTCAAGGGCAATTAGGGATGGGCAATAAGTGCTGGCCTCACCAGCGACGCCCACATCCCATGACCGAATAAAAAAAAACTCATATCATTCCCTACCTAAATGTGGTGCCATCCGTAGCTCAGTGATAACACTCTTGTCTCTGAATCAGAAGCTTGTCGGTTTAAGTCCCACTCCAGAGACTTGAGCACAAAATCTAGGCTGACGGCCCAGTGTAGTACTAAGGGAGTGCTGCAATACTGGAGGTGCCATCTTTCAGATAAGACATTAAACCGAGGCCTCGACTGCCCTCTCAGGTGGACTTAAAAGATTCCATAGTACTGTTTCGAAGAAGAGCAAGGACGTTCTCCCCAGTGCCCTGGCCAATATTTATCCCTTAACCAACATCACTAAAAAAAAGATTGTCTTCTCATTGCTGTTTGTGGGACCTTGCTGTGTGCAAATTGGCTGCCTCGTTTCCTGCATTACAACAATGACTACACTTCAAAAGTACTTCACTGGCTGTCAAGTGCTTTGGGACATCCTGAAGTCATCCAAGGCACTATATAAATGCAAGTCTATCAAGTCTTTCATATATTCTGACAATATATCTGTCAATGTACAGACTAATTGTCCAGTTCTTGCAAATCGACGAATGCATAAATTCTCCTCAAGTTTAAACTTCAGTTTTAAACGTGGGCAAAATAGAAGTAAAATGTGCCTGCAATTATCTGTTTGCAATTCTTAAAAAAAAAATTCACTTGCTCTCCTGAAGATGTAGATTCATCCTGGAATCCAGCTCCCGATGACTCTCCAATTCCTAACCAAGCATGAGGCCAGACCGCAAGTGTGGCTGTGTTAATTGGAAAGTGGCGGGCATAAAAGTTGAGCCCAATCCCAACCTCATCCGACGCCCTATCGAGCAGGGCTCACAAGAGAGTGATCAGGAGCAGCAACCTGGCTGATGTTTCTGCTTTCTAGCCAGGTCCACGGAGGGCAATTGCAACAGCCCCCAGGCTGAGATCACCTGACTCAGCAGAACCTGGAACCATCTGGTCTGTCGAACTCACTTTAACACGAAGCAGTGCCATCGGGGGCGCTGTAACTAGTTGAAATCGATTCTAAGTTTTTGCAACTGACACAACTTTGCCAAACAGACATTTGAAAAAATGGATGTTTTGTTTAAGCATGATGTGGAGATGCCGGTGATGGACTGGGGTTGATAAATGTAAGGAATCTTACAACACCAGGTTATAGTCCAAACTGTTTCATTTTCAAATAAAACAGTTGGACTATAACCTGGTGTTGTAAAGATTCCTTACATTTGTTTAAGCATGAAAGATTTAACTTCTTTTTATCTCTTGATTCATCCCAGAAAAATGATATTCCCTCCTTTGATGTGCCGTCCACAGAATTCAAATGAACTTGTAATGTAAAAGGTGTCCTTTTCCCTTCATCCCTCTGTGGAGGCACAGCCAAAAGAACAGAACTTCCAAGTTATATGGAGTTGTTTTGAAATCTCTTCATTAGCTATTACAATGGAGTCCCATGCTTCTGCAGGGACTGTGCTTTGCATAAATAGACACCGAGTGTAATTTGTATTTTGCAGGAAAGGTTATTAGTTTTCTACTGATGCCACAGCAAGCAGAAAGCCTTAATGACATTAGTATTAAACTCAGCCCTTCTTGGACAAATGCCAGTTAGCTGGAGGATAGGATTGAGCATTAGAATGTGCAGATAAAAGATTAGCTTTGGTACTGTCACATTAGTGAAACCCAGTAGCCTGGATTTGTATTTAAATTATGGACAAGATAGTGTTTCACTAAATTCTCTCTAACAAATTCCATTTGTATACAATGCACATATCATTATAAGCCTGAATAATAGCAACTGCCTCAATTGTCTGCAGCCACCTCAGTCACTGAGCCGGGAGTCTTTTATATTTGATACAATATATGTTGACATAATAGTGCGCATGAAACCTTTTTTTCAGTTTATATATGATGACAGCAGTTATTGTGCCTTAAGTTAGACCTGGTGACGAGTGATTGTGGTAATTATTATGATTCTAGGTGTTGTAAGAAAATAATTGATACCATTAGAACTGTCTGACTAGGTGTTGCACTATGAAGGTTAGAAAATACAATAAAACCTTTTGCCATAAGAAACAGCTGAATGTAAAATTCAACCGAACAGCGTGCTTTTAGAGACCAGATCATGAATGGAGGGAGGGGGCAGGGGACGTCTCCCATACCCATTGCACGTGGCCTCCACTATACCTGACCTGGTTCTTCATGCTGCCAATGGGTGTAAAGTTGTAAACAGTCGAAGACTCAAAGCCACTGATAGGTTAAGATCCATGTTTCACATCTCTCTTGTTTCATTGTAAATCTGAACAATAGCCTATCACTTAAATGTGGCAGAACTATCATGGAAGCTGTGGATGGTCCATGGACACAGCCTCGTTTCAGCCCATCTAAAGAGTATGTGGATGGCTCTGTATCTTATTTACACCCCTTTTAGTGTGGTATAGAGCCATTTGTGCACTAAATCTGTGAAATCCTGTGTGCACTTGGATCACAATGGGGTCGATTTTAACTCGGGGTGGGATCGGTGCATGGAGGGCCCGAAGCGGTGGGCGCACCGGGAAGTCGTGAAGGAAATGAGGCGTGGCTGATTTTAATGGCCAAGCCTCAGTTAAATTTTTTAAATCTGTCTCCCGCCAGAATGACGTCACAGTTGGAATTGGGGCAGGCACCGGTCATCACCAGGGACCCAAGACGATGGTGTCTGGCACAAGGAAGGGGGGGAGGGGGGTTGCAGTGCCGATGGTGACCGGGGGAGGAAGAGGCAAGCCCGGGGCTAGGAAGACCCAAGGACTCCTTGAGGGAACTGGGGGAGCTCTCCTACTCTGCCTGGTCCACAAGGATTCCATATAAAAGTAAAACTTCTTAAATTACTGTGGCCTCTTCCAGACTCTCACATGGTAGAGCTGACGGGATTGGCCCCATGCATGTGTCCCGAATCTATGAGTTAAAATGGGGTCACGGTACCTGTGATGTCATCAGACCGTCACTTTTGGATTTCAGTTGTGCCCTTGTCTACCTACAGCGGGTGCCTCAGCCGACTTCAAAGTTGATGAAGATAAAATGTCGCCAGTTGGGAATGGTGTGGCCTCAGGCCGATAAGTGAACTCATGATTTTATCCCCTCCCACGCACCGTTCCCACCGGGTGGGGAGAGGGGGGTGGGAGGGTGTTAAAATCAACCTCGATGTTCCAAATTCAGCAACTCCACCAAGACTCCATGGTGACCCAGACCTACCTCACAGCCAACCAAATAACACTTGGTCTTGGGCAGTAAAAGGCCAAATCCGTTATGGTTAGAAAAGTGGCCTGGGCTTAGAGGCATTTTGATCCCCCCTACGTCTCTGTGTGGAATTGCCTCACCTCCGCCGTGTGGCTCCCCAATGGCTCAGCTGAATTCGAGAATGCCAAGTGAGAGGCTCTGTGGAATTGAATTAATGTATTCCCAGTCGTACAGCACCCACTGAATATGGGCTTTACACAAGAGAGAATGAAGGTGTCTTATGAACATTTAAAGCAAGTAATTGGAAACAGTTTTAAATAAACATAACAGTTTTGTCAATTTGAAAAGAAAATCAGCTGTTGGCAAATGTAACATGATTATTCTAAATAAGAAAGCCATTAGATTCAGTGCCCTCTCCCTTTGTGTGCGTGAGCTAATGGTAATTTTTTAAAGCAAAAATACTGTTCTGTTTTTCTCCATGAAAGACTATTCTTTTATGTGTATAATAGGGACACTTTATATCACAATTTTTTGCAGGTCATGTCCACAAATCAGTCAATAGTTGACACTACCATGATTTCTGTTGCCAATTTTTGAAATTGTCCATCTGAACAAATTGCTTGAACATTTCATTATTCTCTGATTGCGGGAGCCCACCCAGTGAGTGGCTTGTTTCTATCATAACTTTACCTCACAGCGCATTTTTACTAATAGTTTGCAGCCAACACCATTTCCAAAGCCAACAATAAACTGATTGTAAAGGGGAGCCTCTTATCACCAGACACAGTGTACGCCAACAAAATAAAAGGCTACAATTACATCTCTGCAGCAGCCTGAATCCATAGTGGCTTGTGGCTAAAGGCGAAGATGTCAATGCTTTTTAGCTGCTAGGCAGCTAAGTGGGTATGGCACTCCTTGTCATACCATACAAAGCAGCAAGGTGGTTTCACTCTCACTGCCTGTGCAGCCCTCACCACAGTCATTGGGGAAGGTACTGGTTTCTTCAAAATAGTCTCTGTCTACGAAGTTCTTCTGAAGCAGATCCGACTGTTGCAGAAACTGCTCCACTTTATAAAGCAGCAGCATTGGCAACTAGCATTGGAGGGCTGATTTAGGAAGAGAGTCTCCAACATAAATGCAGTATCAATGAGCATGTGGGATCTAAAGTCATCAGCTGTGGCTCTGAATCAGAAGGTTGTGGGTTCAAGTCTCACTCCAGAGACTTGAGCACAAAATCTGGGCTGACACTCTGAGGGAGTGTTACACTGTCAGAGGTGCCATCTTTCGAATGAGACATTAAACCAAGGCCTCGTCTACCTTCTCAGGCGGACGGTAAAATATCCCATGGCACTATTCAAAGAAGATCTCCCCAATGTACTGGCCAATATTTATCCCTCAACCAACATCACTAATCTGGTCACTATCACATTGCTGTTGGTGGGACCTTGCTGTGCACAAATTGGCTGCCTCGTTTCCTCTATTACAACAGTGACTACACTTCAAAAGTACTTCATTGGCTGTAAAGCACTTTGGGATGTTCTGAGGTTGTGAAAGGCGGCATATAATATATTAGTAGGTAAATTTGTGACCTTGATCTTTCTTCTTTTATGCCACTTATGTAAATACTCAAATAGAGGGACATCAGTATTAGTGTCCCAGCAGCCTCACTGGTACCATGGTAATGAAACCGTGGCTCACAACAAAATCTTATTCTTTTTATCATTTTCCTTACTTATGGTCATGTGCACAGTCTCATTACAACTCAGAGCTCCCTTATCGTGCTGGTACTGTAAAATGGACAAACTGTTTTGAGAAACAATTCCTCTTTCTTCCTGCCTTCCTGAAGCACTGACTCATTCTGGGATTTAAGGGCGCCATTTTAAGAGGCAGCTCTCCAGGGAGCCTTGCTTGCTGTCAGCGCTAATCGGAAATTCGGATCCGTACTGTCCTCAAATTCCTGACCTTCCTGTTCTACTTGGTGACATATATAAAACAGATATCGAATTTAATATGCCAAGGTTTATGTAGAACTGAATAAAACTTATATACTGTATCGCAATACACTCTTAAGTGGGGGCTTCTAGTAATGAAAGACAGGCCAACCCAGTGACAATCTTTTTGTCCCTCGTCCTTCATTTTGTGCTATTAGGCAAATTTTTAGAAGTGCTCCAAAGTTTCAGTGGCCCAATCCTATGACTTATAGATTGATTTATTCATTTAACATAAAGTATAGGGGGTGCATTTTCAGAACTGTGCAGAGTGTATAATCTGACTGTTGTGATTGACAGCAAATCAGACAAAGAACTGAGTCAACAGGACAGATACCAAATATCAATATCTGAAACTGATCTCCACAGAGAGATCTTGATAATGGATGGATGACACAAACACTCCATATGTCGATGCTGCTTGCTGTTGTAAGAATGTGGGGCGCTATGAGTTTTATGAGAATAGTAACTACAACAGTATGTGCAAAAACGAAGGAAGTCCCTTTCACATTAAAGACTGGACTCAGTCAGGTCATGAATCTGCTTAGTGTTTGTAGTAACCAAGCCATAGGAAGAACAGTATAATTGAGTGCATATTACACAGAGCTGGAGGTGAGTAGGAATTTGAATTAGACTGATTTTGGCAGCCTGATTAATCATCTGAAAGGCCTGATATCTTAGCAAATATATGGGCCTGATCCAATACAAAACAAGAAAGAAAATCTATGCCCTACATTTGGCCCATTGTCTCCAGACCAGCAAGGGAAAAGAAGGCCAAGATTCCCGATCCTGATTGCTGTTCAGTGCTGTTGGAAAGTGTGTGCACATGAATTTCAGCTGAGGACACAATTGGTTTTAGCTGAGGTGCCTGTCAAATAGTGCTAATTATTCTGCTGAACCCACTGTCTAGGCTAATGCGTTGTAAGTGGTTACTTGGGCAAGGTACTGCAAGGCCTGCTGCCACCTGGAAACCATACCCCAACATGCATCACTGCCATCATGAGGTGGAGATGCCGGTGATGGACTGGGGTGGACAAATGTAAAGAGTCTTACAACACCAGGTTATAGTCCAACAGCTTTATTTGAAATCACAAGCTTTCGGAGCTTTCCTCCTTCATCAGGTGAGTGTTCACACTCACCTGATGAAGGAGGAAAGCTCCGAAAGCTTGTGATTTCAAATAAAGCTGTTGGACTATAACCTGGTGTTGTAAGACTCCTTACATTTGCCATCATGAGAGGAGAGAAGAAAAAGGGAAGAAAATGGCAGAAATGAAGGATGACAAAATGATGTCTCATCTCATGAATTTATTGCATCTGCGGTAGAAATGTATGAGCTGCAGAACCTGAGTCAACTGAATAAGGAAACATTTACACTGCAAATTTAGCATTGATGTGAACCAGAGGGAGACGGCCTGAAAGCTGTCGGTTTAATATCTCTTGGAGTGTAAATCAAGTTCAGTGTCAAATCTGGCAAACAATGTGCTTAGGGATTCGTTGGACCCTCCATGCACGTTCTAAACGTCCTAACCTCAATTTAACTGTTTAAAGAGAGGTCATTCTCTCTAATCCGGTTTCTAAACATTTTTAATTTTTTAGCTGTTGGGAGAGCACTGTAATCAGACATGCACATAACTCTCTCCTGGGAAAGGCTGCTACATTTCCAGTCAGGCAGGAGCCAGGCAAAGAGATGGAACTTGAACTGCAGCTGCTGGTCTTAGACCAACACCTAGAGTGTAAAAACACCCGATGAGAGATGTCCTGTAGAGTCATATCAAGCTTCTTACACCAGGACGCTAGATCATTGCATCATGTCTTATTGTATCAGTTTCTGTTTTCTATGATTGGCACAAATACCCTTGGCATCACAAAGTCAGGTCAGATAATGATTCAGCAGCCCCACATTAAACGTTGTGTCAGATTGAGACTGTTTAAAGACATTTTTACTGCCATTTAGGAGGCTGTGTTCCTTTTGCTAGACTGAGCAGGCAGTCTGTTACCCTATTATATAACAATCAAGGTTGGGATACAGAAAAAGAGTAATAATGGAATTGAATGACACTAAATAGAAGCAATGTTTCAGCTCTCCTACATTATGGTTCCTGCCTCATTTGTTCTCACTACAGAAAGTTACATTAGAATGACCAGCATCATTTTTGCAGTATCCTATATAATTGAATCCACATAACCTGCATACAATCCTAATATAAACAAATTCTGCACATGACCTGTTATATACAACTCATTCCACTGTCCCATTATCACCTATTTCCCTGATCAGTAATGACTATGATCTGTTCTGTGCAAGTTGGTGATTTTTTTTTATTTGTCAGTAACAATCTTTTGCTTTGAGGACAGGAGCAAGGATGTCTTACTGCAGTTATACAGGGCCTTGGTAAGACCACACCTGGAGTATTGTGTGCAGTTTTGGTCTCCTTACCTAAGAAAGGATCTACTTGCCATAGAGGGAGTGCAGTGAAGGTTCACCAGACTGATCCCTGGGATGGCAGAAGTGTCATATGAGGAGAGATTGGGTTGGCTCGGCCTGTATTCACTCAAGTTTAGAAGAATGAGAGGGGATCTCATTGAAACATATAAAATTCTGACAGGGCTAGACAGACTGGATGCAGGGAGGATGTTTCCCCTGGCTGAGGGGTCCAGAACGAGGGGTCACAGTCTCAGGATATGGGGTAGGACATTTAGGACTGAGATGAGGAGAAATTTCTTCAGTCAGAGGGTGGTGAACCTGTGGAATTCTCTCCCGCAGAAGGCTGTGGAGGTCAAGTCACTGAATATATTTAAGAAGGAGCTAGATAGATTTCTCGACACAAAAGACATCAAAGGGTGTGGGGAGAGAGTGGGAATATGGTATTGAGGTAGAGGATCAGCCATGATCATATTGAATGGCGGAGCAGGCTCGAAGGGCCCAATGGCCTACTCCTGCTCCTATTTTCTATGTTTCTATGTTTATGGAGATTGACTACGTACGTAGATCATATTTTATAATCAAAATTATTGGAGAGATACCAATGCATAATGTCTTCATAGTTATGAGCAGTTATTCAAATTAAAAATGACACTGTGCCTGACATGGGAAGGGTTTCTATTTCCCAGCACTAACACCCCTTACCTTGATGAACATTTAAATTGTTGTTAGGTGAGTTTACAAAGTGGATTCCCTCATGTGGATTCCCTCACTGACACCTCACTGGATTTATGCTCCATGCGGTGCAAAGCAAAAGAAAATCGGCAAGAGCTTCACTCTGCTTTGTATCAATGTTAAATTTATTGTGTAAAATGTATATGTTATATCTATACATTGGAAAGAGAGAGAGAGAGAGAGAGAATGGAGAAGATCATTCATCACATCTAATTCACTCATCCATGAGTCAGACCAGTGAAGGGTTCCCAGCTCTCCGATCATACAATTACTTAAGCTTGACTTTTTTTACATTCACAGTCCAGATAAAATCAAAAGCTTACCTCTAGAGGTTATAGATAGAATAAAATGAATGTAACACGTGTGTATTGTCAGGTTTGTTGCACAGATGAATCAATTTATAAGCTGTTCACCAGAGCTAGACATTTCATCACTTTCCCAAAGGAGCGTGAGAGAAAACTGCAGCTTTTTTTAGAATGGCATGACTCCCCCAAGTCCAGAGCATCACTGATTGAATCCGTGTAGCCCTATGTGCTCCATCACACAATTGCTGTAAAGCTCATCTGAGGCTATTTGAACAGACTGATGCAGGTCAACAATGCTAACGTCACATACAGCAGTCTGGAAACCGTCCTTATTATTGTTCCAGAAAGAAAAGTGCAAGGTTGGCTCCTGGGACACCAAGACTACCCGCTGCAACCTTTGCTTATTTGGACAAATATAAGCTGATCAGAGAGAGCCAGCATGGATTTGTAAAGGGTAAGTCATGTCTAACGAACCGAGTTAATTTTTTTGCATCGGTAACTAACGTGGTAGATAAGGGAATGTCCATGGATGTTATTTATATGGACTTCCAGAAGGCATTTGACAAGGTTCTATATAAGAGACTGTTAACAAAAATGAGAGCGCATGGAATTGGAGGCAACCTATTGGCTTGGATAGGATATTGCTAAGGAGGTTGGAGACAGAGAGTAGGGATAATGGGTATGTACTCAAATTGGCCAATGTGACAAGTGGGATCCGTACTGGGGCCTCAGCTTTTCACGATATTTATAAATGATTTGGATGAAGGAATAGAGAGCCATATATCTACGTTTGCTGACGACACTAAGTTGGTGGCACAGTAAATAGTGTAGCTTGGAGCAGAAAGTCACAAAGGGACATTGATAGATTGGGTGAGTGGGAAAAATTGTGGCAGATGGAGTTTAATGTGGGAAAGACTGAGGTCATCCAAGGACCTTCAGGAAGGATATGTTGGCCTTGGAGAGTGGATGCAGCGCAGATTCACCAGAATGATACCGGGGTTAAATAATGAGGACAGGTTGCATACACACAGCTTGTATTCCCTTGAGTATAGAAGATTAAGGGGTGATCTAATTGAGGTGTTTAAGATGATTAAAGGATTTAATAGAGTTGAGAGAGAGAAACTATTTCCTCTGGTGGGAAAGTCCAGAACAAGGGGGCATAACCTCAAAATTAGAGCTAGGCTGTTCATGGGTGATGTCAGAAAGCATTTCTTCACACAAAGGGTAGTAGAAATTTGGAACTCTTTCCCCCAAAAAGCTATTGAGGCTAGGTCAATTGAAAATTTCAAAACTGAGAATGATAAACTTTTGTTAGACAAGGGTATTGAGGGTTACAGAACTAAGGCGGGTAGATGGAGTTAAGATGCAGGTTAGCCATGATCTAATTGAATGCAGAACTGGCTTGAGGGGCTGAATGACCTACTCCTGTTCTTATGTTTTCATGTTCTTATGTCCAAACTTGCGACATGACACCTCTATGGTAGCCACTTACATCTGCTCAGCACAGGTATAATAAGGTCCAGTTATCTACCAGAATTATCATCAAACACACCATGAACATGTTGTAGCAGAGATTTAGATGCCTACACAGATTAGGGGGTGTACTACGGTACAGTCCACCCAAGGTCTCCCACATCTTTGTGGTCTGCTGCATGATGTACAATTTACAGTGCAACAAGACACCGCCATGGAGCACCTAAATGAAGAAGGCCATGAATAGCTGCAAGAAAATGAGGTAGATAAGATGGAGGAAGCTGCAGGTTCAGCTACAAAACCACCTTTGCATGGTCTTATTGATGAAACCTTCTTCTAATTGTCCCTTTCATCCATTGCATGAACAGTTTTCCTTGCATCTTCAAAATACACTCAAGAAATATACCTTCATTTTATATTGAACAGCCAAATATACTATTCCTGTCACCCACTGAATCAGAATCCAATGGTATAACAAGAACACAGTGCAATTTTTATTACCTCAGATGTGAATTATGTGTCTTATGCTTATTCTATGTCCTTCCCCAATGGCTGAGCTCCTTGATGTGTCAGGGTGCTTGGTGTACATTAGCAGCTCTGGGGATTGAGGTGAGCAGAAGTCTGAGATGATCCACCTGCAACTTTCACCAATTCCACAGCAGTGGGGGCAGTCGAGCCCAGCCCCCTTTTGTTCTACATGTCACAGGAGGGAGGATGCCTGAGGGTTCTTGAGATGTTGTCATCATGAGAGACAGTGTCATCTGTGCCCATTCCACACATGCTCTGCTGATAGGCACTGGTTGCTACTCCTCAGGTGCTATTACCTCTTGCTCCTGCTTAATCATACTCTATATATCATCAGTACATTATCCAAATCCTCTGAGGTGGATGTCCCTGAGATGGTGCTTTGCAGGATTAGAGTGAATGACAGTGTGTGCTGTGAGGTGCCACCTATTGTTCTCCTTGTGAGACATCAAGAGAGAAAAGAAGAACATGTGTTACAATGGTGTCTTGATGACAACTCTTCAAATGTAACTTTCTGGTGAATGAGTAACATGGAATTGTTCTTCAGTGCATGCTTTGGTGTGTGATAGAATAGGATGGCAAATTGACATCAGTGCCATCATCTGCAAACAGTTCCATTTCTGACCTTACGATGGGAGGGGGGGGAGATCATTGATGAAGCAGCTGAAAATGGTTGAGCCTTGGGCCCAGTCCTGAGGAACTCCTGCAGTGATGTCCTGGGGCTGAGATGATTGGCCTCTAACAACCACAATCATCTTGCTTTGTGCCAGATATGACTCCAGCCACTGGAGGACTTTCCCCAGATCCCCATTGACTTCAGTTTTACTGGGGTTCCTTGGTGCAACACTTGGTCAAATGCTATCTTGAAATGTTATCCTCACCTCTGAAGTTCAGCTCTTGTGTCCATGTTTGGGCCAAGGCTGTAATGAAGTCTGGAGTTGAGTGGTCCTGGCGGAACTCAAACTGAGCATCGGTGAGCAGGTTATTGGTGAATAAATGCTGTTTGATAGCACGTTGATGACTCCTTCCATCACTTTGCTGATGATTGGGAGTAGCTGCTAGGGTAGTATTTGGCCAGGTTGGATTTGTCCTGCTTTTGTGGTCAGAACATACCTGGGCAATTTTCCACATTGTTGGGTAGATGCCAATATTTTAGCTGTACTGGAACAGCTTAGCTCGGGGCATGGCTAATTCTGAAGCACAGGTCTTCAGCATTACTGCCAGAATCTTGTAAGGGCCTTTAGCCTTTGCGATACCCACTGCACTCAGCCATTACTTGATGTCCTGTGGGGTGAATCAAATTGGCTGAATTCTGACATTTGTGATGGTTGGAACCTCAGGAGGAGGCCGAGAAGGATCAAACGTTCTAGCCTTGTCTTTTGCATTCATGTAATGGGCTCCACCATCATTGAGGATGGGGATGCTCATGAAGCCTTCTCTTCCTGTTAGTTGCTTAATTGTCCACCACCATTCAGGACTGGATGTGGCAGGGTTGCAGAGCTTTGATCTGATCCGTTGGTTGTGGGATCGTTTAGCTCTGTCTATAGCACGCTGCTTCCGTTGTTTAGCATGCATGTCGTCCTGTGTTGTAGCTTCACCAGCTTGATACTTCATTTTTAGGTACTCCTGGTGCTGCTCCCAGTATGCTTCTCACTGTAATTGGCCAGGTCTAAAATGGTTCAAATATGGATCAAATTCAATTCAATTCAAATTTCAATCTAGATGTTCAGCTTTCACCTCTATAAAATTTTAATCTCTCCAGTAATACCTTACAGATCTTCCTGTCAAACAAACCGATTGTTGTTGCACTAGCTCGATTGGAAACCAATTTATTTTGAGTTTCTACAATTCTCTGTGTGTGAATAGCTGCTTGGATTCCTGGTTTTATCTTCTCTTCCACATTTTACAGCCACATCCTTTTTGCTCTGCTTCCTGGATCAACTATGAAAAGCTTATTCTCCTATGTCCTACAGCCTGTGCACTACCACTGGTAAAGAAAATTAGCATACAACAAGAGAAGTGAACATTTTCTATAACATTTCTACTGCATTAGAATGGAAAATAATTGATTCAATATGTCTCACTATAGCTCGTCAAGCCTCCAATCTTCTGTACAATAAAACAATTC
Organism: Heptranchias perlo; assembly: GCF_035084215.1. Classification (NCBI taxonomy): domain Eukaryota; kingdom Metazoa; phylum Chordata; class Chondrichthyes; order Hexanchiformes; family Hexanchidae; genus Heptranchias; species Heptranchias perlo. Next base: position 14,713,955 of record NC_090357.1, on the reverse strand, counting down.
TCAGCATGTTGCTCCTTTTTGCCATGAGGTTTCTGAAAATGGTACATTTAAATTTTCAGTTGAATGCAATATATTCCCTTTGTCCTTTCTTATTTCTGTTCTCTGTGTTCTTCATATCTCCAACATTGTGCAACTCACCATAAAAACAGTAATCTACCCTTACAGTTGTTTATTCTGATTTGCTTTTTATGTTATTACTTCATCAACATAGGGTTATAGGCTCCAAATATTTACTTAATGTGCAAATCCATCATATCTTCAAATAACTTTTTTTTTGTAGATGGCAGAAGGATCTATTTTCCTCTGTGCACAAGGTTGAAGTAAGCAATGGCCCTGGAAATTGCTCAAGAAATGACTGCGAGGCTAATAGGGCTCACCGTTTTTTCAGGGCAAATGGAAGAGCAAGTCCCGGTGAGCGCACACGCACAGCCAAACACGGAAATCCGGAACTCGCTCTTCCCAATTCCCTGCTGCTCTGACAGATCCACGTTAGAGATATCGCAGGTTGGAATCAATAGGCCAGCATGAACTTGCTCTCCTGCCTAGCTGGAAACTATCCAATCTCACCAGAAAAAAGCTACACTGTGTTACATCAGGTCTAAATTAGCTTTTAACGGCATGGTAAGTATTAATAATTGCCAAACAACCTCACTGGAATTGAAAATTAACTTTAAAAATGTGGAGTCTCATTATGCCCAATTTTAATAGTTTTTGGATATTTAAAAAAATAATTTAAAATTTTTTATTTTTACTTTTTCTTCTGTCTCTTTTATCTCAGTCTTTTAATCTTACCCCACTCTTTTAATTTTGCTTTCTCTATCTGATTTTATAGTACATTTACTAATCTTATCTGACATTTCCTGGCTCTTAGTCTGCATGGTTTGTGAATGAGCTTCACTTCCTGGTTCACATAGCGTGACTTGCTTCAAGTTGATTGGTTGAGGGGAGAAAATGATCCTTTCCTCCTCTCACAGCTCAGAGAAGCCCGGGAACGACCTCTGCCCTTCTTGCAGCTTTCAATTAAAGCAAGTTGCCGCCCAGAAACCCGCAAAAAGTTTGTGGGTGAGTTAGTTACTTACGAGCGTCCGTTCGCCGCTCAGCACAATTTCCAGCTCATTGTTGAAAACGAGAGTTTAGTGAGAGAATTTTTCCTTGGGAAATATATCCCAGAGTTCCTCTCCCATGTTAGAAACTGAAGGAATGATGGAAAGAAGTTTGGAATTGAAGGAAAATTAGCAACTAATGGGAAACATGGCGCACAATAAAAATGAAAGACGCTGAAGCAAAGATGCAGACGAGAGGAAAAAAAAAGCTGATGAGATAAAGGCCTTGAAATTATGCAACATTCAAATGTTTAATGCATTTATATAGAGGTCATTCCTCTGCTATATAACACGGCAATAACCTATTTAAAATTAACTGTTCTCACCTCCATTAAAATAGCGGAGGAAGAAATTTAATATGAAAGCATTAAGGGCTAGAAATTTTGATTCCAGGTGGAAAACCATGGGCTTGAGGTGCGTGGCTTAGCAAAATCTTTACACCTTGTTATTTACACACTAATATTCCATAACATATTTCAAAAGCCAAAGGAATAAAGAAAGATAATGAAGGATACAAACTGCACACAAAAATAAACTGGGGATAAAAAACTATTCGAAGAAAAATTCTTAAAAAGAAAAGATGGAACAATGGAAAAAGGTACGGAAGTTAGCAGAAGGATAAATGTAACATTAAAAGAATAAAATACAGTGAGATCTAATATTACAAAATAAAGAAGGAATATAGAAAACAATAAATAAATAGAAAGCACAATGGGGGAGGTGAAGGAACTGCTTTGGTTGCTAGGCATGTTGGCATTCATGAATGATGTCCCTACACATAGCATCAAGAGCAAAGCTTCTCTCCCCTGGTCATAAAGATTGAGGTATTAGCAGGCCATAAAGCCTAATGTGAGGGAATTTATTGGAAGATATTATAGTCCATTCTCATTAGGATCATCATTGCCTTTCTAGCTTATACCAATCTTTATCAGTTCTCTTTGTGATTTTCAGTTTATATCACATCTACTGAACTATCTGGTGTAAAGAGCAAAGCCTAATCCCAGCTAATCTTTCTTGAAGGTTGTTGGGCTCATTCTTCCTACACATTCCTTCTATTATTTGTTTCATTCTGAAGATTATATTTTCTTCTTTAAGTATACAGGCATAAATCTAGTCTCACCAGTACATTATATAGTTAAGGTGCTACTTCCTGGGCTTAATATGTAATTGAATTATTTTTCTTAAAAATTGTACTTTATTGCTGAGGAATTTCCAATAACCAATCTGTAATCAGCCCTAAACATTCTCAGCTTTGCTTTTTATTTTGGTTTTCATCTTTATTTAACACTCCTAAATAATATTATCCGATCCAATATGTAAAACATTACATTTATCCAATTTAAAGAACATTTATCATTTTTTTTTATCCTCACACTATATTTATCCAAAATCCTTCTGAATAGTTTGTGTCTCCATATAATCTAGTGGCAAATAATTACTGTATTGAAATTAAGATTCATTGTAAAGTTTCCTACTCTAGTTCATTCTTTCTTGAACTTCAAGACTGTGGAAATGTTTACCTCTCTCATTCTTTCAATCCTTCTTTAATCTTCAGGCTTTTCAAACCGAAGCTTGGTATAACCTAATCACTACTTTCTGATTTGCCTCATCTCTTTTATTCTGTTCAACCTTGGCTGTTCAGTCTTTCTTAATAGGTATAATCTTTCAGTTCTGGTATCATCCTGGTAAATCTTTTTTGCACCCTCTCCAGTGCCTCTATATCCTTTTTATAATACAGAGAGACCAGAACTGTGCACAGTACTCAAAGTGTGGTCTAACCAAGGCTCTATACAAGTTTAACATAATTTCCCTGCTTTTCAATTCTATCCCTCTAGAAATGAACCCCAATGCTTTGTTTGTTTTTTTTAAATGTCCTTATTAACCTGGGTTGCTACTTTTACAGATTTGTGTATCAATTTGGCTCTGCACCATAGGTCTTGGCCCTTCACCCTGTTTGCTTCTTTTTTTACAAATGGCTTTATTAACCTGCATTGCTACTTTTACTGATTTGTGTATCAATTTGGCTCTGTACCACAGGTCTTGGCCCTTCACCTTGGTTTCACAAAAAACAAGCTGCAAGTTTAGATGATTCCTCGAAATTCTATTCTCCAGATCATTAATGAAGGATAAACAATGAGCTTAGGAGTGATCCTTGTAGCTCTGCACTATCATTTCACTCGACTCAAAATCCCTCTTAATCACTTATTTATCCAATTTTCACTTCATTCCTAATATCATGTGTCTGTATATTTTGTCAATTATTCTCATAGGACTGACCTTCCATAGAATTACATAGAATGTACAGCACAGAAACAGGCCATTCGGCCCAACAGGTCCATGCCGGTGTTTATGCTCCACACAAGCCTCCTCCCACCCTTCTTCATTTAATCCCATCAAAATATCCTTCGATTTGTTTCTCCCTTATGTGTTTATCTAGTTTCCCCTTAAGTGCATTTATGCTAGCCACCTCAACTATTCCCTGTGGTAGCGAGTTCCACATTCTAACCACTCTCTGGGTAAAGAAGGTTCTCCTGAATTCCTTATTGGATTTATTAGTGACTATCTTATATTTATGGCCCCTAGTTATGGTCTCCCCTGCAAGTGGAAACATCTTCTCTAAGTCTACTCTATCAAACTCTTTCATAATCTTAAAGATCTCTATTAGGTCACCCCTCAGTCTTCTCTATTCTAGAGAAAAGGTCCCCAGCCGGTTCAATCTTTCCTGATAGGTTTAACCTCTCAGTTCTGATATCATTCTAGTAAATCTTTTTTGCACCTTCTCCAGTGCCTCTATATCCTTTTTATAATATGGAGACCAGAACTGTTCACAGTACTCCAAGTGTGGTCTAACCAAGGTTCTATACAAGTTTATCATAATTTCACTGCTTTTCAATTCTATCCCTCTAGAAATGAACCCCAATGCTTTGTTTGCTTTTTTTAAAATGGCCTTATTAACCTGGGTTGCTACTTTTACTGATTGTGAATCTGTACCCCTGGATCCCTCTGCTCCTTTACCCCATTTAGACTCTTATGGTCCAAGGAGTGACGATACCGGATTCTTACTCTTAGTCTGGTTCAGCAAAAACTGAAAGCGAATACACTTGAAAGTTTTAACACAATTTATTAGCTGCAGCTGGCCCTATCTATAGAATTGATTTCAACTCTTGACAGAGTCTGGTCAATCTCATAGAACAGGCAATTTACACAGTCAAAGTTCACACAATTATACATTTTCAGAGTGGGGAGGGACATGAGTAGCAAGGGGTTAAAATCAATCATAAGCTGAGTCTGGGCAAGCCATACTAACTGACATAATGACCGACCACTCACAGGTGATACCTGTTCATACGTAGGTCACAGGAAAGGGAGTCTCACTTATCTCAGGCATGGGATGTTTTTCGACCTTGTCCGAAATAAGGATCCATTCATTAGGTAGCTGCAAAACAACACTCCCTACACCTGCTTACCCCAGAATTCAGCTTATCATATCGCTTTGCTTGATTCATAATAAAGCATACATTTTCATACAGGAAATTAATAACATAAACGAATGATCAAGGATAAACTCATTTGAAAAGCTCATTGTTCTAATTCTAGCTAGCAAAATGGGCCACTTATATTAACCCTTGGTTTACCATACTGCCATTTTGTTATGGAGGCATCTTATTGAGCTACTGAAAGCTTACTACATATGCTTTTCATTAGAGGGGCACCTCGTAGGTATTCTCAGGAGTATGTGACCTCATTCTTCCTACCAAAATATACCACATCACACTTATCTATATTGAAATTCATTTGCCAATTACATGCCCATTCTGCAAGTTTATTAATGTCTTCCAGTATTTTGTCGCAGTCCTCCTCAGTATTAACTACACCCCCCAATTTGGTGTCATCCGCAAATTTTGAATTTGTGCTTCTGATTCCCAAGTCCAAATCGTATATGTAAATAGTGAACAACAGAGGTCCCAGCACCGATCCTTGTGGAACACCACTTCCCACCTTTTGCCAATCTGAGTAAATACCTTTAACCTCTACTCTCTGTTTTCTGTTTTGTAGTCAGCTTGCTATCCATTCTGCTACTCGTCCCCTGACTCCACATGCACTGACCTTAGTCATGAGTCTACTGTGCGGTACCTTATCAAAGGCCTTTTCAAAATCCAAATATATTCCATCTACTACATTACCCTTGTCTACCCTTTCTGTTACTTCTTCAAAGGATCAATAAGGTTGGTCAAGCATGACCTTCCCTTTTGAAATCCGTGCTGACTATTCTTTATTATATTTTTTGGTTTTTAGATTTTTTTCTATTACATCTTTGAGGAAGGATTCCATTATCTTTCCTACCACCGACGTTAAGCTAATTGGTCTATAGTTCCTTGGACTTGTTCTATCTCCCTTTTTAAATATAGGAATCACATTAGCTGTCCGCCAGTCGGTCTGGCACTATTCCCTTTTCTAATGAATTTTTACATTTTTGTAATAGTGCCTCTGCTATCTCTTCCCTAACTTCCTTTAATATGCATGGATGCAATCCATCCACACCAGGGGTTTTATCCTCTTTAAGTTTGATTAGTTCATCAATTATCTCCCCCCTTTCTATCTTGAATGTCTATACATCTTTTTTGATTTCTTCTTCTAATGTCATGCCCAACATGTTTGTCTCCCTGGTAAATACAGAGGCAAAGTGATTATTTAATATTTCTGCATTTCGCTGTCATTACCTAAGAGTTTATTTTGCGTATCCCTTAGTGGTCCTATCCCTATCCTGATTTGTCTTTAGTTATTTATGTGTCTGTGGAATACTTTACTATTTCTTTTTATATTCCTTGATAATTTAATTTCTTAGTTTCTCTTTGTCTTTCCAATTGTTTTTTTGAATCTTTCCGAACCATTTTCATATTCCCTTTTGTCATCCGCTCCTTTGTTGTCTATGTACTTAGTGTTTGCCTTTTTCTTTAGTTTCAATTTTGCCCTTATTTCTTTATTGATCTATGGTGTGTCATTACTGGCTAGTTTGTTCTTGCATTTTAGTGGGATATATTTCTCCTGGACTCTATTGATCGCTGTTTTAAATGTTTCTCACTGTTGTTCTATTTCCTTGTTTGTCGGTAAATTTTTCCAGTTTATTTTCCCTAGTTCCATTCTCATCCCCTTAAAATCAGCTTATCAAGTTACTTTTCAAGATATAAATTTGTGTGCCCTGCTGCATCTCCATAGCAATGGTATCTAGGCAAACCCAGCAAATTTATCAAGACCTAAAATCATGTATAGATTCATATTTATCATATTTGATTGATCCAAATGATTTTGAATTTCATATCTACAAGCGGTTTTTGCTAGTTTTCCTCACTACTGAAATTAAGTCCAGTTTCTAGAATTATTCTATTTTTCCTCGAGAGTAGTATTACATTTGGCATCTTCAGTCCTCCATTCTTTCCTTCATAAGTAAGGACCTTTGAAAGGCCATTACCCACCTTTCCTACTTGGGTCCAGTTTTTTAAAGTGAAAACCACCTGGGCCTTATATTTCTAATTGAGTTGTTCTGCCTGCGGGGACCCTGGCGTTTTGCTGTTGGAATATTACTGCAGCTTTCCTCAATGCAAAAACTCAAAGAAAGCGTATGCCTGTCACCGTATGGCTATTATGGCCAAGAGATCAAATGGCTATTACCATGCATACATTTACTAGTCGCTCCACTTCAGATCATTGTTTTCACCAGAGGCTCAGCTACAACTAATTGTTCGACAGTAATCAATTCAAGTAAATTCTAAGGGTTGGATGTGTCATGTTTGGAATTGGACAAAATATTTCATACAATAGCTCCTATTCATGCAAGCAATTTATTTATTTGACATTTTTCTGTATTTATAAACATGTTTTTCTTTGAATAATTACTTTCAAAGTGGTGTAGCACAGTGTGTTAACACATTAGACTTTCGCTGTTGAAACTTAGCTAATATTTATCAATGACAGAATCCCCTCTCAGTTGGCTGTCACTAAGTGAAATTAATTTGTTAAGTCTCTGTTTAGCTCCCTGTGGAGGTGGCTCCGCAGAACAAGACTGTCTTCACATTTGACCACTAATTGGCAGTGTTCTGGCACGCTCTTCCAATGAAATCATCCCCTGAAGTTGAGATAAGGGGCGCTAAATTGGGCCGTGTAGCGCCCGTTGTTTCGGCACTATACGGCCTCTCCGACATCCAAGATGGCGTCTTGGATGCGCACGCACGTTTCCTGTGTGACATGCGCCAGACACCATCTTGGTATAGAAGTTAGCGCAGGCGCAGATAACGAACACTGTAATCATGTAAAGTAGGGAGAAAATGGCTTCAATGTGCAATGCTGATTTAAAGTGATAGACACCCTTTTGGGACTTATCACTCAATTCAATGCACAGTCTTAACCCCGACCATCAGAAAGTGACTTAGAGTGCCTGGAGGACCCCCCCACCGGCGCTATTTAAAGGGACCATGCAGGATTTTCAGGTTAGTGGCTAGATTATTGCTTCTGGCTGCCGAGACATTTGTAACTGTTTTTGGAGTTCTCCAAGACTTGAATACAAGGACGCGGGGATAGACCCTAACACTTAGAGCCAGAATGTGCAGGAGTGAAGTTAGGAAATGCTTCTACACGTGGCAGGCTCTTCTGCAGGCGGCAGTTGATAATCAATTGTAAATGTTAAATCTGAGATTTATCGATTTCTGTGAACCAAGAAAGGGATATGGGGCTTAGGCAGGTATATGGAGTTAGGCCACAGGTCCGCCATGATCTCATTGAATGGTGGAACAGGCTCGATGGGCTAAATTCTACTGCCACTTACTGCCTCTTGATATGCGCCACCTTCTCCTGCAAGAAAGCGGCACGTGTGTCTGGGTGATGTAACTGTCATAGTTGAATAGCTGCCAGTGTGTGTGGCCTGTGAGTTGTGGGTGGGCGGTTTGAAACAGTGGTAATGTGTAAGGGCGAGAGGAAGCATCTGATTGAAAGTTTTGAGTACTGATGGAAAGAGTTTATTGGTATGTGGGTGATGGGGGGTGTAGTGTGCAGTGCAGTTGGTAGGAGACACCACTTGACAGTTGACCTCACTCACCTTGATCGCTCATGTCAAAGCATTGAACTTCTTCCTGCACCGCATTCATGTTCATGATGCTGTGCGCCTGGCATTGACTTCGTCCCCCATTGCCTCCCATTGCCTTTTGAGTATATGTCTGGAGGGCCTCTTGCCCCCCTGCGGATATAAGATGTCCCTCCTTCTGTCCACCTCTTGCACTCAAGTGTATCAGCAGAGAACCTTGGTGCATGCACTCTCACAGGCCTGGTACCAACTCAGATCGGCAGATTGGTGAGGTCTGGTGTGCAGATTGGAGGATGCGGGATTTAGTAGTGCGCAACCTTTATTCAATGTTTTACCATAACTCATCAGTGTGTAAACATAGGGATGGGATCTGCATCTGTGTTTTACGTGTGCGATGTCTGATCTCCGTTCAGACTCCGTGCAGACAGTAGACTGTTATTTTCAGCAAATAACAGGTACCAGCTACCTTTAAGAGATTTCTAAGAAACATCCTCCCTTTAAGAGATTCAGCTCCTCTGGTTGTGGAAAGTGTGAATTGCATTGATTCCACGTGCAAGGCCTGGAAAGGAACGCTGATTGCAGGTAAGGCCTCAGGTGGATCCAAACTTGCTTCCTACCTGCGTAGGGTCCATCGGGCGTGGGGCATCAAGCTACCCCCGCCCGAAACGGACCCTTATACAAATTTTCCCCCAAGGCACCTTAGTAGATTAATGTAGAGAGAGCTTTGTGCTGTATCTGAGATTTTCATATTAGGAGTATTCAATGTTAGCAACAACCTTGTAATGATCAGAAGTTGCATCAGCACTGTCATCTGTCCACGACGTCAACACTGTTTCCATATCTCAGTTGATTCTTTTGAAACCTCTTCTGATTACTGGACAAGATAAGAAACTATTCTCTCTCTTTTGCAGGCTCTCCTGCCTCTCTCTATTTTATGGTTACATTTATAGTCAGTGCCTCTCTGAACATCCCCATCTTGTTTCTCCCAACCTGTAAATACGCTGTGTGACACACTCACTACATTCTCACCCTCCTGAATCAGGATTCATCCTACTCTAACCCATTCTTTTCCAATCTTTCCATCCTCTTTCAATCTGCAAGCTTTTAAATTACAAATATGACATTACCTAATCACTACTTCTTGAGTTAACTTATCTTCTCTTATTTTCAACCCCCGTAACATCATGTACTGAATGTAAGGAATCTTACAACACCAGGTTATTGTCCAACTGTTTTATTTGAAAATCACTATCTTTTGGAGGCTTTCTCCTTCGTCAGGTGAGTACCTGACGAAGGAGAAAGCCTCCGAAAGCATGTGATTTTCAAATAAAACAGTTGGACTATAACCTGGTGTTGTAAGATTCCTTACATTTGTCAACCCCAGTCCATCACCGGCATCTCCACATCATGTACTGAAGGCATTGGTCCTTCACCTAGGTATGAAAAGTTTTTAAAAAAACTCCTCCATTTAATGAGCACACTTGCACAAAACTGAGCTAACCAAAAATGAAATAAAAATCTAAAGTTTTTTTGTCACATCTTACAAAGCAAATAAGGTATTCCAGTGCAGGAAAACTAAATACAAGAATTTGTATTTTTTACACAGAAATTCTAAGTTTACTTTTCTGTACATTCAATATCTCATGGAGGTTGGGCAATTAATTTATTGTGGTTAAATAGCAACAAAGCCTATTTTGGAAAACTGTTTCTTCTATTGATTGCAAAATGTTATTAAAATAATTCTATATTAAGGTAACACTGCAATGCATCATTTACTAAATTACATATTACTATTGAACCTTTCCACTGTTGTCACACAATTTGATTAATAAAAGCAATTAGCACACAAAATGAAGACATAAATATCTAGCAAGCCTTTAATTGGAAACCAGCGGGAAAAGACGAATACCATGAGTTCTATGTGTTAAGTGCATAATATATTGCAATCGTATGTATCCTGAAAAAATAGCAGTTTAAAGTTCTAGCTTATGTTCGATGAGATGAATTACACATTTGAAGCCTGTTGGGTGGATATTCTAAGACAAGATGGTGTTAGTGCTTTCCTCACTGAATGGTACACCTTTCAGTTTAGCTAAGAAGTGACAAGGTTCTAGAAAGATAATATATTAATAAATGGCAGTTTCTACAGTGTCAGGTGACCAGCATCACAGGCACGAGCTTAATGGAGAATTCCACATAATTTGAAACTGTCTATCTTTCAGTAACCTGGAGCGAGCCTTTGTTTTACTGCTAGTATTCCCGCCTCGGAGTCAGAAGGTGAAGAGTTTCAGTTCTGCTCCAGACAACAAGTAGAGATTGGACTATGTTCTCTAAATACTGGGCTAACATCCAGCGGGGTAAGAAAGGAAGAAAGACTTGCATTTATGTAGCGCTTTTCATGAACTCAGGATGTCCCAAAGTGCTTTACAGCCAATGAAGTACTTTTGAAGTGCAGTCACAGTTGTAGGAAATGCAGCAGCCAATTTGCCCACAGCAAGGTCCCATAAACAGCAATGTAATAATGACCAGATGGTCTGTTTTAGTGATGTTAATTGAGGGATAAATATTGGCCAGGACATCAGGGAGAACTCCCCTGCTCTTCTTCGAAATAGTGCCATGGGATATTTTACGTCCACCTGAGAGGGCAGACAGGGCCTTGATTTAACGTCTCATCCGAAAGACAGCACCTCAGATAGTTCAGCACTCCCTCAGTACTGCACGGAAGTATCAGCCTAAATTTTGTGCTCAAGTCTCTAGAGTGGGACTTAAACCCACAACCTTATGACACAAAGGCGAGAGTGCTACCACTAACACGTCCGTATGGAGTGACCACCATATTGGTATTTAGGCATCTGTTTTACGTCTGTAAAATGGGTGCGGCATCAATGAATTTCTAGGCCACAGTCTTTTATTTTGAGCTTCTTTTAAGAAGAGTTCTTTTAACTTTTATAATCCAAGAGTTTTGTTATGAGAAAAGTGTATTCCTTTGTTTAAATACATTTCCAAACCAAATGTAATTAAATTTTGTGAGGCCTAACATTCTTATAAAAAGTTCTGGAGCTTAGAGAAAGGCATTGAGTGGTTTGCGACCAAAAATTGGTGAGTTAAGTGTCTTACTTTAGACCTGTGTTTTCATTGACTCTCACTTCCCCACATTCAGTGTGGGGAAGTGAGAGTCAATCTCAGGAAGGCCAGAAAACCATATTCAGCTGCCATCTAACTTACTGGGATTCAATCTCATCAGACCAACTCTACAGCTCAGTAAACAGAATCAGTTTAATTTCCAACTGGAGACTGTCCTTGGTTCTACATTTTTAAAAAAAAGACTGCTGTTTATGATTAATATATCTCAATGCTCTAAGTACTTTTTAAAATAAAAAATGTACCACTGTTTATCAATGTCAAGTTTTGTTTGATAAAGCTCTTGTGAAGCATCTCGGGATGTTTTATTATGTTAAAGGCACTATATAAATGCAAATTCTTGTTGTTTACTGTGGTAATCTGAGTTCTTCTGTCCAGAATAAAGACTCTACCTGAAACTTTGTTCTATCTTTTCTATTTTCAGATGCTTACTGACCTGTTATGTATTTCCAACATTTTCTGTTTTTATTTGAGTTTTTAAGCTATATTTAAGACTAACGTAGGTACTCTGAAGGAAAAGGTTGGTATATGTGTCAATCAGCAAGGAGAAACTGAAAAAGAAAAGAAGCAAGGAAATAGAAACAGAGTAGATGTAACGTAGAGAAAAATTAACAGAGCTAGAGAAGAAAGGAAGTCCAGGTTCAATCGAAATGAAAGTCAGAGAGGAACATGATTGAAAAAGGAACAGAAATTGGGAAGGTTGGATGTGAGAAAGACTCACAAAGAAGTGAATCAATTTGGGATAGAGGAGAGGATCAGTGAGCAACAAATGCTAGGTCTGTTCGGACGGATGCTCGTTTGTCAAGAATGGATGCTTGTCTGTTTGACAGTAAGGAAATTACCCTCATGTTATCAATCTGGTGCCTTCAGTAGTTTAATTTAAAGAGAGCAAACTGCCACTTTTTATCAGAACACTAGGTCAGCCGCTGCAGGTATCAGCTACATCAATAACCCTGCCCTAATTCCTCCAGGGCTAGTCTGGAATGTGACTGCAATAGCCTGATGTCATCATCCAACCCAAGCCCTGCAGCTGGCATAGCTCCACTAGGTGGGTAATCTAGAAATTTTAACTTAGATTTGTTTTTATGCAATTGAGTTTTGCTGTATAGATGTCAGAGATGAGGCAGAGGATGTAACTACTGATGGGTTTGTTGACACAAACTAAGCTTTAACTATGAGACTCAGTAAAGCAGCAAAAATATGATCTGCAATATTTTCCAATTTTGCTTGTATTTTATATTGCTGTCAGTTGAAAGTTATCAAACAGAAGCCCCTTATGATTAGATTAGAACATAAGACTATAAGAAATAGGAGCAGGAGTAGGCCACATGGCCCTTTGAGCCTGCTCCGCTATTCAATAAGATCATGGCTGATCTTCGACCTCAACTCCACTTTCCTGCCCGATCCCCATATCCCTTGATTCCCCTCGAGTCCAGAAATCTGTCTATCTCAGCCTTGAATATATTCAACGACTCAGCATCCACAGCCCTCTTGGGTACAGAATTCCAAAGATTCACAACTCTCTGAGTGAAGAAATTCCACCTCATCTCAGTCTTAAATGGCCGACTCCTTATCCTGCGTCTATGCCCCCTAGTTCTGGACTCTTCAGCCACGGGAAACAATCTCTCAGTATCTACCCTGTCAAGCCCCCTCATAATGTTATATGTTTCAATGAGATCACCTCTCATTCTTCCAAACTCCAGAGAGTATAGGCCCATTCTACTCAACCTCTCTTCATAGGACAACCCTCTCATCTCAGGAATTAATCTAGTGAACCTTCGCTGCATCTCCTCTAAGGCAAATATATCCTTCCTCAGGTAAGGAGACCAAAACAGTACACAGTACTCCAGGTGAGGTCTCACTAAAACCCTGTACAATTGTAATAAGACTTCCTTACTTTTGTACTCCAACCCCCTTGCAATAAAGGCCAACATTCCATTTGCTTTCCTAATTGCTTGCTATACCTGCATGCTAACTTTTATGTGTTTTATGATTATCATATAGCTTAATCAAACCTCTTGGTGGAGGAATTTATGACTATGATCTTTATAACTATCACAGTTATGGAGAACTCATAAGGTCGCCTGCATGATTCAAACAGCTCCTCTTTAATTCATTTATTGCATTCGAAGCATTTTTTCAATAAAATGGATGGTGCAGAGTATGTTAAACTAAGTATTGCATGGCTTTAATTTGTAATTGTGCCCAATTATATATTTGGAACTGTGCAGTGGTATCAGCTTATCTTAGTGTCAATACTTGGGGATATTGCAATTGTGCCCAAACAGCAATTTAATATTTCTGTGCCGCACTGAAATTACATGAAAATGTAGATTTTGTTATTACCTGATGATGAGCCCAATATTTTGGTTGCTTCACACGTGAGTACGTGGATGATCTGGATAAATAAATTCAGGAACTCCCCCCCCACAGTTTTATTGCTCTGGTGATACTCGGATTCTTTGTTTACATCTTCCCCCCCCTTCCCATTTTTGGTTTATTATGCAACATGTCAATTCCTGATTCAGTTGTTGGCAGGGATATCTCTGTAAGTGGCTGCCAGCAGAGAGTGTTAGAACAGCTTAGTTAACACTCACTCTTCTCCGCCCCCCCCCAACCCCCATGGGAAAGCTGAGGGGGAGGGGGACATTTTTTTTCACTTCGAGCAGACTCGAAGAAATGTTCACTTTTTACTAAACCCTATGACCCACTGGGACCACACCATTTAGAGATGTGTAATTTTGGAACGAATAAAAAATAACTAATCACAACACACCTGTAATTACGAAACTTTAACACTTCTCAAGCAGCTAATAAGCCATTTAATCAGTACCAATGTCAGCCTTTGTTCATGCCAAAATCAAAAAGGCTGGAATCTCACTGGACATGAGATTCACTGGAATAATGCCAGAGATGAGAAGCTTTAGTCATTAGGGGACACAAGGGAAACTGGGGCTCTTTGCATTAGAACAGACAGGGTTAAGAGGATTACTGATGGAGGTGATCAAAATTATGATGGTTTTGATAAAATGAATAGAGAAAAATGATTTTCACTTGTTGATCAGAAAGTAACTTGAGGGCTTAAATTTAAGACCATCACCAAAAAAAAAGGGATAGGTTAGTTGAAATTTATTTACACAAAGGCTTGTTAGGACATCTCTACTCAATGATGACTTTACAGAGTGTGATGGGTGAAGTCAGTGCACTTTAATGCATGATCTGTGAACCTAGGGTTGTGATTTATGAACCAGTATGAGTAACTTTTTCCAACTGGTACCCAAAGTAAAAATTACGTATGTGAGAGCAATACAACTAATCCTTTGGATTTTACAGGAATTTTATGCATCTGTTGTAATATTGTACTTAATATTTAAGATAGCTGCAATATACCAAATATAAATAACATATAGTTATTTATGTTCATGGAGCTTAACTATAAGTATACTCGATTAAGACAAATGTTGTGTACCTCATTATTAATAATATTTAATTAACCCAAGAACACAGTCAGAATCATGTTTCTAGTCTAGATTATAAATATGCAATATACATTGGTTATGAATTATTAAATATGTGTTGGTGTTATAATTTTCATCACCATCACCTCAAATACAAACAATTCTCAGTTAAGTTATTATTCTACAAATGAAGATGTCATTATCTAATAAGCATGGGATTAGATTATCTAGAGTTGAAATTCCACTGAGCACTATTTTTGCCTCATTGATTAAGGCGCTCATGTATAATTCCTTTATGTGTTATTTTAACAAAGCTTTTATGTCATATTTTGTTAAAATACCGCCCATAGAAGTTTCACATTACTGTGTTAGTGTAATTGGTTAGAATTCATAATTAAATATTGAAATGTTGTAGCATAATTTGTAAATAATTATATCGTCTCAGCAACCCAGAGTTTTCATTCCTGACAGTAATGTTCTTATTACATGCTACTGTGCATCACATGATATATTACACTGTAGTGATGACATCACCATCACTCTCAGTCCTGAGTTAATATAATTTTAGCACCACTTTTAACAGTCATTTGTATGGCTTTTATTTTATTTTGATTATAGGATGCATATTATTTAAATAAGTGCATTATAAGTTAAAACTGTAGGCTGTAGAAGCAAGGGATCAGAATGTAATTTTACCTTAGCTCTGGTTTCAGCCAGAAAGCATTAAAGGTTCACTCTTCCAGTTTTAAAATGATATCGGGATTCGACAGGTAAAGATAATTTATTTCCTCTGGTGAGGGAATCCAGAACAAGAGGGCATAATCTTAAAATTATAAAGCCAGGCCATTCAGGAGTGAAGTCAGAAAGCACTTCTACATACAAAGGGTAGTAGAAATCTGGAACTCTCTCCCCCAAAAGGCTGTGGATGCTGGGTCAATTGAACCTTACAAGACTGACATCGATAGATTTTTGTTAGGTAAGGGTATCAAGGGATATGGGTCAAAGGCGGGTAAATAGATTTGAGGTACAGATCAGCCATGATCTAATTGAACTGCAGAACAGGCTCGAGGGACTGAATGACCTACTCCTGTTCCTATGTTCCTTTTTGATGTTACTGGGACCCCTCAATTAACTGAGAGCCCTAGATATTACTCTCATCTAACCAACACAATTTTACATTCAGAATTAATACGTTGAGCACTGGGGGGAGTTTTTGGAATGAGATATCGAGGTTAAATAGTTTTTAGTTTTCTCCAGAATATCTATGAATTAAGAATCACCCTGTTGAGAGGAACTCGTGCTGCAGAATGTTGAAGAACTAGTGACTGCATCATGAAGTTGCAGGGTATGTTTTCCATGTGGTGAGTGGCCAAGCTGTGTCTGGGAAGCAGCAAGTGGAGGCAAGATATCACCCAAAGAGATGGTAGGAAAACAGCATTTTTACGCAACTCTGAGCAGCCAGCTCGAAGATCATTAACAGATACCTAGGAAGAGATTGCCTTTCTGTCTCTTGTTGGGCAATCATGCATCACATTGTATGAGGAGACCAAAAATGAGAGAAAGTAACATAAGACGAGGTGAATGGAGAACTTTCTCCAATCTATTACATTTTATGGCACTCATGCAATGGAAAAGAAGTGTGTACTTCCAAAACTGAAAAGGCTTTACAGTACTCAAAGGGACAAGTCCATGTTAAATATTTATGACAATATTATTACATTATTATTAAAACATTGGATTATTACGGCTTTGTTAGATTTTTTTTGCTGTTAATTTACAATAGGCACTTAAAAGAAAGTGTTCGAAATTGTTTAAAAAGGAAGGAAAGACTCAGGGGAGTAATTTTGTTCAAAGTACTCCTGCAATATCTATGTAAAAACATACATTTCTAGAAAATAAGCCTTTTAATTACAAAAATCATCAAATTTTCTGCCCCAAGAGAGGATGATGGAACAGACAGGCAGCAGCTATTTGCATAACACAAAGCGCTTCTATTCATTTTAATGGAGACTAAAGATCAGCCCGGGAGCTCACCCAGAGGCACCTAATGCTGGCAAAACATGCTACCAGCTGATTACACTCCCATTTTGCCAGCTGCTTGTTCCCCTGGGGTCTAATGGCTATTGATCAGGTCCCAGACAAGTCTGAATTTGTATCCCCCACTAAAATAAATGGAGCTGCTCTGCTGCCAGGCAGCCCCAGCCCTTCAGTGATGTCACCAGAGGAGGGCTGGAGGCAAGAAGCCCTAAATCACTGGTATCCACAGGGTTGGAAATTTTGAAGTTTTGCTTTAAAGAAGGTCAAGAAATATTTTTGTAACTTTATTTTTAATGAAGGCTCCAGGGGAGCAGTCTGAACAGAAAGTGTTTCCCATTGGACTTTCCTTTCCCTTTAAATATTTTCAGTTCTACTTATGCCGAGTCTTGCAAGACTTCAAGGAAGGGATTCAAGATTTCTGAGTGCAAGGCACCGAGAAATACATCTAAATAAAGTTACTGGAAATCAATTCTGTGACAATTTATAAATCAAATCAGGAACTAGTGCTTTGTGGTGTTCCAGTGCTGGCATGACCCTTGAAACATGCTGCAATGCACCAGTCCTTGAAAGTACTGGTTTCATTTTTTTGATGAATTTCTAAGCATCTCTAAGTTGGGGAAGCCAATGTTGGGAAATGGAGCACATTTCCATTTTTGTCATCCAGGCTCAGCATCAAACACTCTGGCCCCAATATTTATGGGGGGGGGGGCAGGGAGGGAGGGGAAGTTATCGCAGGGGGTGAGGGGTAAAAAGATCGCGGTGTGGGGAGGAATCACAATGGGGGGAGAGAGATCGCGGGGAAGCGATCGCGGAGGGGAAGATATCACGGAGGGGAAGAGATTGCGGAGGGGGTGTCTGGATATTGTTGGGGGGGAGGCAGATGGCGGTAGGTTAGCTTGAGAAGCCGAAGGGAAGCACTCCTGCTCCTCCTGGCCCACAAGCAGTGCTGGAAAAGCATTTACCTGTTGGATCCGGCAGTTCTTACCTCCCTTTAGCTGCCAGGTTTCCTGAGCCCTGGGATACCCGGCCCGCATAAGTTAAATCAAAATGGCTGCTAAAATCTGAGGCACGCAGCCTCATTAGCATATTAGAATTTCCGACCCGCCTCTTGAGAGCGGGTTACTTGCCCACCCCAATTAAACCAGAAGTAGGCGTGTTTACAGCCTCTCCCCCTCCCCCCCGCATCTCTCCCATCCATCCTGGGGGGCTAAAATTCCCCCCTTCCAGTCAGATGTAAACATCTCCCTACTCTCCCCCAACAATATGGAATAACTGTAACATCAGAGTATCTCTTAAAGTACCAGTATGAGTTTTTCCACTTCCCACAACAAGCATTCATTTTGAACTTGTGAGTCAGATTATCAGTCTAATGTCAAATTGTGGTAAATTGTGTGCTGTTGACCCAATGTTAAAAAAACCTTGACTATTCTTATAGTTGCAGTAAACCATCCAATCCAAGGCTCTTCAACCAGCTTTTTGTAGATGTTATATTTAGGTTGCTCTTTGGGCATTGAATGTGCCTGCACTGCTTTATAGTGAAAGGTCAGCTGTTTAAAATTTGATCTCGGGATGTAGGTGATGATGGCAAAGCCGCATTTATTGCCCATTCTTAGTTGTGCTGAGAAGGTGGTGGTGGGCTGTCTCCTTGAACTGCTGCAGTCCGTGTGTTGATGGTGCTCTCACAATAATGCTAGGGAGGGAATTTCAGGATATTGATGTCGTGACAATGAAATAACGATGATATATGTCCAAGTCAGGATGGTGCGTAATATGAATATATGAAAACGTGAGACAGGAATACATCAGCTGGTCCATCTGCAGAGTCCCATACAATTGTGATGTCAAGGGATTCCTTACCCTCTAGGTAACTAGTAGTTGCCCAGTCTGGCAATTTATGGCCTTCAGGACTCAGGTAGCTCTGTCAGTGGTGGTACTACCAAGTCACTTTTGGTGGTGGATGTTAAAATCCCTCATGCAGAGTACATTCTGTTCCCTTGTCCCCCTCAAAGCTTCCTCCAAGTTATGTTCAACATGGAGGAGTATTGATTAGTCAGGGAAAGAAGGTGGTAGGTGGTGATCAGCAGGAGATTTCCTTTACCTTGTTTGACCTGAATCCATGAGCCTTCTGGACTCCCAGGACCACTTCCATCTGACTATATATCACTGTGTCCCCACCTTTGGTAGGTCCATCCTGCCGGTGGGTCAAGACATACTCAAGGATGGTGGTGGGGGAGTCTGGGATGCTGGCTGATAGATATGATTCCGTGAATGCAAATATGTCAGGCTGTTGCTTGACTTGCCTCTGGGACGATGCTCCCAACTTGGGCACAAGCCCCCAGGTGTTAGTGAGGAGGATTTTACAGGGTCAAATGTGTTGATATTGCTTTAGATTTATTCTGATACGATACCTGGATCATTGCCGATAGGTCCATACAATTTTTTTCTTATTATTGAACATTGTACTGTTTGTTTACAATTGGGTGGCTTGGTTAGTCACTTCAGAGGGCATTAAGAGTGAACCACGTAGTGTGGGACTGGAGTCACATGTAGGCCAGACCGGATTGGGGAGACAAACACTCTTCCCTGACAGACATTAGTGAACCAGTTGAGTTTTTATGACAACCCGGAAATTTTCATAGCTCAAATAATTATCATTGAATTCAATTTCATAGTTTACCATGGAGAGATTGGAACTGATAGCCCTTGGGTTACAAGTCCACTTGGCTACTTACTCTAGTTACGTAATATTCTGATTGCTGGGAGTGTGTAGGGGGTCAAGGGGTAGACTACCTGTTGCAAGCAGCTCTTGAAGGATTACTCCTCACCTTCAAGCTATCTTGCTACAATAGAGGGAGTTAGAAATGGCCACAGCAATGCAATGAAATGGAAATGCTCCATTCAGTGAGGTCCTGTAGAAATAGATAGTTCTTTTTAGAGTTGAGGGATATCCTCCAGTCAAGAGCAACACCAGAGCAGCCTGGATGGAGGTGACTAAAAGATTATTTGCTGTCTCTCTTCTCCACCTGTTGCTGGGTTTGGTGTACAAGACATTTGCTGGCCTTGGGGGGTTGCCAAGGTAAGTGTGCTCACATTTTACAACGTGCCTTATAATTCATCTTAATAGCACTTCACTGCAAGCTTGATGGAGCATTGCACAGGGACAATATACAGCACACAATTTTTCATGCACTTTCCAAATGCACAGACATGCCCATGTTTTAGCAAACAGTCTTTATGGCTGCCTTGACAATGCATTTACTCTGTGATCCATTAAACGTAGCAGATAATAAATACCAAACACTGCTAAGCTGGGAACTCAGACTTAAACACATCTTCCCTCATAGACCTTTTCTCTCTACTTGTAGGAGAAAGCCACATATAACAGGTAGCAGTGCACACAGATTGTAATAGGTTACCTTATTTAAAACCTTCTGAGGCAAGAGTATGGAAGCTTCTGGGCCTAAAGACGATAGATGAAGTGAGGAGGAGGAAGTTGGAGGCCATCTCAAGCTCTCAGTTGGTATTTTCCTTTGTTTTAATTCTTTATCTCCTTCCCCACCCACTCATAGGGGTAGTAATTCATCCTAGCCAGTGACACAAAATGAGCGATAGCCAATCAGCAGCATGTTTTACACTCTGCCCGATTTACTATTCCATTGACCTGAGCTTTGGAGGTTTATCATATATCTCATGCTGTTGTTTGCAATAACAAATTGGCTTAAAAATTCAAGGCAGGGGTTGCCTCGACAACCAATGACAGCCCTGTCCTTCTCAAAGTAGTTTTGAAGTCTGGCTGCGGGATACTGCAAAGTTCTATCACAGCCTCTGTAGTAAATCATAAGGGTGCATTCTGTGAGGTCCCACCTTATCTTATAGTCTCAGCATGCAGATCTCTTCAGACATGTGCAGGTGTGAGTGCCATGACCTGTATACATGGGTGATAGCATACGGCCATCTCCTTCTTGAGTGTGGAGGTACAAAACCAGCTGGTGTGATGCTGCACTAATCCTCCTCTTCTTCCTCCAGTATCTGTAGATAGAAAAGGATTCCAAGTGGGAGACATATAGATCCTAAAAAGGCTCTGTATCATTGCAGTTCCCTTTAAAAAAGATTTGCATATTTCCAATTAGATGGGCAAAAATGTGTTAACATAAAAGTCAGTGAGTCAAAATACAGCTACTTGATATACGTACCAAGCTGAATCCCTTTTAAGAAAGAGGACCCAACATGGCTGACTTTCGGGCCTGCCGTTCAGCTCTAGTATTACGTGGGCTCTGAATGACCACAGTCAGATACCGAATGAATTAACATTGTTCCTGAGGCCTTAATGAGCATATTGCATGCATGGTATATGGGCCCACAGGGCTATTATCCCATGCTCTGCACAATGGGCACACAACAGATCTCAGCACCTGATAATGTGGGTCGCATGTATCTGATGTGCATGAGCACTACAGCTTCTGTATGCTTATCTTTAACAGCAGTACAGGCCTGCACTTTGTTGGCAAAAGATAATTTTCTCATGTTTCTAATTAAGCAAACTGAACTGTATGTAACAGGATTCATTAGCATTATCCCCATGTTATTCCCAGAACTGTGTCTCCCAAAATGAGCTAGAATCGCCTATTAACTAACTTCACTGGGATAGCAGTTCTCTTTTTGCAAATGTACTACCTCTTAGGCAGAACAGGTCCATAAAGCCAATGCTAACAAGAGCAAGACATGTTATTACTACTGGGCAGTGTGGATTAGTGAGATTATACTCTGGCTATTTCGGGCTGGCTCAACAGTTCGTAGCTCGATAAAGCGTGATTCTCTTCGTTAAGGTGCTTCTTAACCCGCCTGTCATTAGTGTTGAGTTACAGTTTGCACTAAAATCACTGACTGCAGCAGCAAACATGGCTGGAAAGAGAAAAGCGATGAGCCTCAGCCCGAAAACTGACCTCTGAAACAAGATGGAGGAGCTGCCGAAGATGAGTCAGCGCAAACAAGCAGAGCGCCTCGGTCTACCTAAATCTATTATCAGAGACAACGTGAGCAGCTGTCCACTGAATGGCATCAAAAATTCCAACCCAGACAGAAAGAGGAAGCTCGAGGGAAAGGGAGGGGAAGTTGAGGAGGCAGCTTTGCACTGATTTAACAATGCATGTAGGAGAGATGCTCTTTTCACTGGCCCTCCTCTAGCTGGTTTACTTTTTTTACTGGCGATCTGGGGGCATTTCGATTGTCAGGTTAATGTTTGAGAAGCACTACTCATTTCACCTCATTAACCGTGTCAATACCAGCAAGCCCAATATAAGCGGCAGGGACTGTACTAGTATCAAAAGGAATTTCACACCTTTTTGTGCAATTCGCTACTTATAATGGGCTATATACATAGTCATGACTGATAACAAATTATTAAAACAGTAACTTATTTATACAGTTTATAGTCAGAGTTTAATAAATGGTTATATTGGAACAGATACAAGTATGGACAATTAGGCCCTGAAAGTCTATGGGGGTTCTCCCTGTGTCCCTCTGTAACTTCGGTGGGAGACCACCAGAACCCCCAGAGTAATGGCCGTTTTCTGCCACTTGCACTGTTTTGCTAGAGGTCTCCCGCTAAAATTAGGGTGGCAGATCAGGAGAACCCCCACGTAATTTCAGGGCCTTATCCATCAATCAGAGACATTGAGAGATAGAAGGACTGATTCTCCGACCAGGTATTTTCATTGAGAAGGGGCACTCACAGTGAGTGCTGGTCGGGAGGTCATGGGCCTACAGCCCCTGAAAATCTATCAATTTAAACTCCCCAATTGGTGAATCAGCCTTTGGGAGTGATCAGCAAGATTACTCACCAAATACAAATTAACTGTTACAACTGGTCAGACGAAAGCATTGAGAAACAATCGATCACAAGTAGCTATGGACATAATTTTGATAAATGAGCATTCAAATCCAGTCAGTTCACTGCAGAAGTAATTCCATAAGTTCATAAACCTTGACTGCAGCTGTTTGAATTTAAAACCTGTAGCCACAATTCAGTAAAATCAAACAAGGTCAGGATTTAACATGTAAAGTCACCAGCATTAATCATTTAATATATCTTAACAAAGAGAGCAATGTTTTGCAAAGATTCATTCATGTTAAAATTTAAGCAGTCATCTTAAAACTAAATGCAGTAATCATCACATTCTGTATCAGTTGAAAAAGTCTCCTTATCATCCCATCCACACACCATTTCTCCTGCCTGTGGAGCTCTTTTCCAGACAGTTTCGTCCAGTCTATTGTATGGAAGTTGAAATACAGAGTTAACCAATACTGGCTGAACCGGGATTCTCCAAATGGGACTAAAACCGAACAGTCCTCTGAGAGCTCCCAAGCACACCTGCACTGCTTGTGTGGCAGCTGACTACCAGATTCTACATGGTTGGGTTGTTTAAATAATTTAAATATGCTTCCTGCATTTTATCACCTGCCCAAGTAGCACCGTTGGACTGGGGGAAGAGTGGGGACGGGAGGTCTTAAAGGTCTATTGCACTTAAAGGAAGGTATAAGCTCAGAAACATGTAGAAGAGGTAGATAGGAAATAGGAGCAGTCAGCCGGTGCAGATGCTGAGATGCTGGCATTAATGCCGGGGCCACTTCATGAGCCAACAGAAACAAGGCCGGAAATTTCCTCTGAGCTGTTCCCCGTTTCTGCCGCACTTCTTGTGAAGTTACAACAGTGGAGTGGGAGCAGCTTCAAGGAAATTCCTGGCCAAAGCATTCGTCACAGGTAAGGTATGAGGTCCCTATTCAAGAAATTTTGTACACACACGGACTCCCATTTAAACATATGCTCTTATTCACTTATGTTTTTCTTTTTCATAAGGTAGCAAAAAATGCAGCTGGAGCCAAATGTAGCAAGAAAGTTATTCACCCTTATAGAATATTCCAAAGAGCAGAAATTACAGTTGGAGGTGTCATCATACAAGTAAGCTCATACCAAATGTCTGTCTAAACCATCTAATGGAGGGGTTAAACCATTTAGGAATTTTGCATTTGTAGCTTCTGATATGATGAGACTATCATTCCTAGCACTACTTTTGCTGAAGCGAGTCTAGTCTCCTAGCCGTTTCATGTTTCATTAAAATCAATGTTATTTCCACAACACAGCATTAAATGGATCATGAAATAAATTGGGAAGCACTATCCAATAGCTTTATTATAATAGCATCTGTAACACGGAGATTGCTTCGCTACTGAACACGATGTTATACCTCAGATGTTGTTTACCAGCAAGAGAATGCATTAAAATCTCCACCTCCTCTTAACATGACCATCAAAAGATCTTTAGTCAGAATCCTGGAGAAGCTATCCAAACAAGCAAGTATTGGTGGCCTTAATGTACTCGAGTGCCAGCCTGAAGATTGCCGTATGCAATGCATACACTGTAACTGATGGCACAAGGTACATAGAGTATATAAAATAAAATGTAAATGTGACAGTGGATGGTGCCTTGAACACATTGTCAAATGAAACTCTAAATTATTTGAACCTTAATATCATGCATGTTGATGTCACCAGAACCCCCTGGGAATGTTACACCTCAACCCTCACTCTCATGCATCTTACATTCTATGTATAATCATGGTGGATAGTACTTGCCGTAGCCTCTTTCTTTATTGAGTCAGTACCCCATGCATAGAATATCAATAGCGTCTCACTGAATCGACTCTGCAATGAGTGTCATCTTGTCTGATCAGAGCCTTGTCCGTTAAGCAAATTAATGTATTAATTAGTAGCAGACCATTGCCCAACACACCATATTATATTCTCTCAAACTCTCCAATTGTCCGTGGCTGTGAAACCATTTAAATATGATTATCGTGGCAGCAGCTTAACAGAAGAAGCAAAACAGGGCGCCATGTGGAACTCTGATTAGTAAAGTAGTTAAAAAGTAATTTTCCAGGTTTTTAATTTTAAAGTTGAAGCCTTCCCATTTTGTTGACTTGTCTTAATGAAATCTCAAAACCATTAAGAAGATGTTAGACAAAACCTCCCCAGAAATAGATTCAGTCTCCCATCAGCGATATTTCAATTCAAGGATGCAGCACTTCAGGGCCACTCAGGCTGTAGAACAGAGAAGGCTTGATGCTGAGTTTGACTTTCTTAGGCGGGCAGGGGGGCGGGTGGGAAGGTGGTGTGTGGGAGGGGTAGTTCTGTAACTGTGTATAACTTCTACTCACCGTGTACAAATTCTGCCTCATCCTTGACATTATCGATGTCTAAAATTTGAGGTTGTATGTGCCCTGTGTAACAGGCTGCCCAATATTCTTTCCCATTAAAGTCGCCCATTTTTCACTACTGCCCGAGACCAAAGTCACCTCCTTGAGTCCTGGAATGCTGGAAGCATTTATAACAAGATGACTGGGCAGTTACAGTTGGGAACTATGTTGTGATAGGAACCTCAGAAACAAGTGTACCCCTAATGATGGAGACAAGTACACCATACAAGGATTTAGGTTGTCAGATGCAGAATATTGAGGGAATTAGCAAGATGCTGATGAATCTTTTTTTTAAAACTTGGATCAGAATTGTTAAAATCTAATTAATCACAGCAGGAGGTTTTTTTGAAATGAGTACATTTCAATTCATTTAATAATTTAACACCTAGAATTCATGCGCTTGTTAAGTCTGTTTTTGATGTGAATTATGTATTAGTTCTACATTACAACAGTTACTACACTTCAAAAGTGCTGCATTGGCTATAACGCGCTTTGGGACAGTCTGAGGTCGTGAAAGTCCTTATATAAATGCAAATCCTTTCCTTTAGATGACTTTACTGCTACTTTCATCATTTCCATTAATTTGTTTGCCTCTTTCTATCTTAGGGTGAAGGAAGTGTTTCATTCTGATATGAAAAGAAACATTGCATGGGGTAATTTACTGACTTGCATTGCTGACAGGAAGCCTCAGCCACTGATAGCATCAATTAAATGTGATGGAGACTTGGATGTACATTCCTGCATTTTTCATAAGCAGCAACAGCAGGCAAAGATCACCCAGCCCCCCACCCCACTCCAGCAACGCAAAGTCAGAAAATTAGCTCTTTATAGGAGAGAAATTCAATTTGCGCCCAAAACAGGTGAAGAGATGGCTCCGCGCCAGCCTGAGGCCCGAGTTAAGTCAGCACTGGACCTGATTTGAATGCAAGCGCGAGCTGCGGGCGCCAAATGATGTCCTAATGCAGCTTGCCGGTCAGGGCCCGTTCCGACTTCGAGCCGGCCCGCAGGTAGGTCCTGGGGGGGAAATCAAATCCATGATGTTGGGGGGAAGGGAATCAAATCCATAATGATGGGGGGATGGGGGTAGCAGCACACAGTATTTTTGTGGAGCCAGAAGGAAATGGGTGACCGCCAGGCAGAGTAAAAGGAGTAGGCAGGTAGAGCAGGAGTCCCCTGGGGCCATCTCCCTCTCAAACAGATATTCTGCTTTAGATACTGTTGGGGGAGATGGCTTCTCAGGGGAATGCAGCAAGAGCCAGGTTCGGGGCACCACGGGTGGCTCTCCTGCACAGGAGGAGAGGAAGAAGAGTGGCAGGGCTATAGTGATAGGGGATTCAATTGTAAGGGGAACAGATAGGCGTTTCTGCGGCCGCAAACGTGACTCCAGGATGGTATGTTGCCTCCCTGGTGCTAGGGTCAAGGATATCACCGAGCGGCTGCAGGGCATTCTGGAGGGGGAGGGTGAACAGCCACATTGGAACCAACGACATAGGGAAAAAAAGGGACGAGGTCCTGCAAGGTGAATTTAAGGAGTTAGGAGATAAATTTAAAAAGCAAGACTTCAAAGGTAGTGATCTCAGGATTACTACCGGTGCCACGTGCTGGTGAGTATAGGAACAGGAGAATAGACAGGATGAATGCCTGGCTGCAGGGATGGTGCAGGAGAGAGGGATTTAGATTCCTGGGACATTGGGACCGGTTCTGGGGAAGGTGGGACCTGTACAAGCGAGACGGGTTACACCCGAGCAGGACCGGGACCAATGTCCTCGCGGGGGTGTTTGCTAGTGCTGTTGGGGATGGTTTAAACTAGAGTGGCAGGGGGATGGGAACCTGAGCGGGGAGTCAGAAGGGAATAAAATTGAGAGCAGCAAGAGAGGGGAAGACCCAGGGGAAATCTACAATTCAAATAGTACAAACAGTTGTTCAAGAACAAGTGAGAGGGAAAAGCGTAGAGCAGCGGAAAGAAAGTGTACTTTAGGCACGACAGATAAAATAAAAACTAGAAGGCGTAAGGCGATTAACCCAGCATCAAAGCTGTGGCAGGGGGTTGGGAACCTGAGCAGGGAGACAGAGGAAAGCGTGTCAGGAAGGGACAGAAGGTATGGAGTAAAAGGTAAAGTGTTAAAAAAGGAAAAAGCAGGAACTAAGTGTCACAAAACATATTTGAAAGTTCTTTATCTGAATGCACGTAGCATTCGTAACAAAATGGACAAGTTAACGGCACAAATAACTACGTATGGGTATGATCTTGTGGCCATTACAGAAACATGGCTGCAGAGTGACAACGACTGGGAATTAAATATGCCAGGGTATTTAACAATCAGGAAGGACAGGCAGGAAGGAAGGGGAGGTGGGGTGGCTATGTTAATAAAGGAAGGAATCACTGTAATTCAGAGAAATGATATTGGGACAAAGGATCAGGATAATGAAACAGTTTGGGTAGAGATAAGGAATAATAAGGGGCAAAAAACACTCGTGGGCGTAGGAGATAGGCCTCCTAATAGTTGCAACTCTACTGGAAGAAGTATTAATCAGGAAATAGTCAGGGCATGTAATAAGGGAACAGCTATAATTATGGGGGATTTTAACTATCATATTAACTGGACAAATCAAATTGGGCAGGGCAGCCTTGAGGAAGAGTTTATTGAGTGTATTAGGGATGGATTTATTGAGCAGTATGTAACTGATCCTACAAGGGGGCAAGCAACCTTGGACCTGGTCCTGTGTAATGAGCCAGGATTAATTAATAATGTCCTAGTTAAGGATCCCCTTGGAATGAGTGACCTTAACATGGTTACATTCCATATCCAATGAGAGGGTGAGAAGGTTGGTTCTCAAACAAGCGTACTGAGCTTGAATAAAGGAGACTATGATGGTATGAGAGTGGAATTGATTAAAGTGGACTGGGAAAATAGATTAAAGGGTAAGACGGTACATGAGAAGGGGTGTTCATTCAAGGAGTTATTTTACAACTTTCAAAAAATATATATTCCACTGAGGAAAAAAGGGTGTAAAAGAAATGACAGCCATCCGTGGCTAAGTAAAGAAATTAAGGATAGCATCCGACTAAAAACAAGGACATATAAGGTAGCCAAACTTAGTGGGAGGATAGAAGATTGGGAAGTCTTCAAAAGACAGCAAAAAGTAACTAAAGGATTGATTAAGAAAGGGAAGATAGATTATGAAAATAAATTAGCAAAAAATATAAAAACAGACAGCAAGAGTTTCTACAGTTATATAAAAAGCAAAAGGGTGGCTAAGGCAAACGTAGGTCCCTTAGAGGATGAGACCGGGAAATTAATGGTGGGAAACATGGAGATGGCAAAAATGCTGAACAAATATTTTGTTTCAGTCTTTGCGGTAGAGGACACTAAGAATATCCCAACACTGGACAAACAGGGGGCTCTGGGGGCGAGGAGCTAAATACAATTAAAATCACTAAGGAATTGGTACTCAGTAAATTAATGGGACTCAAGGCGGATAAATCCCCTGGACCTGATGGCTTACATCCCAGGGTCTTGAGGGAAGTGGCAGTAGGGATTGTGGATGCTTTGGTAATAATTTTCCAAAATTCTCTGGACTCGGCAAAGGTCCCGGCAGATTGGAAAACTGCTAATGTAACACCCTTATTTAAAAAGGATAGTAGGCAGAAGGCTGGAAATTATAGACCAGTTAGCTTAACATCTGTGGTGGGTAAAATTTTGGAGTCTATTATTAAGGAGACAGTAGCAGAACATTTGGATAAACATAATTTAATAGGACAAAGTCAGCATGGCTTTACGAAGGGGAAGTCATGTCTGACAAATTTGCTTGAGTTCTTTGAGGACATAATGTACAGGGTGGATAAAGGGGAACCAGTGGACGTAGTGTATTTAGACTTCCAGAAGGCATTCAACAAGGTGCCACATAAAAGATTATTGCTCAAGATAAAGAATCACTGGATTGGGGGTAATATTCTGGCATGGGTGGAGGATTGGTTATCTAACAGGAAGCAGAGAGTTGGGATAAATGGTTCATTCTCGGACTGGCAACCAGTAGCCAGTGGTGTCCCGCAGGGGTCGGTGCTGGGTCCCCAACTCTTTACAATCTATATTAACGATTTGGAGGAGGGGACCAAGTGTAACGTATCAAAGTTTGCAGATGATACAAAGATGGGAGGGAAAGTGGAGAGTGAGGAGGACATAAAAAACCTACAGGGGGATTTAGACAGGCTGGGTGAGTGGGTGGAGATTTGGCAGATGCAATACAATATTGGAAAATGTGAGGTTATGCACTTTGGCAGGAAAAATCAGAGAGCAAGTTATTATCTTAATGGCGAGAAACTGGAAAGTACTGCAGTACAAAGGGATCTGGGGGTCCTAGTGCAAGAAAATCAAAAAGTTAGTATGCAGGTGCAGCAGGTGATCAAGAAGGCCAACGGAATGTTGGCTTTTATTGCTAGAGGGATAGAATATAAAAACAGGGAGGTATTGCTGCAGTTATATAAGGTATTGGTGAGACCGCACCTGGAACACTGCATACAGTTTTGGTGTCCATACTTAAGAAAAGACATACTTGCTCTCGAGGCAGTACAAAGAAGGTTCACTCGGTTAATCCTGGGGATGAGGGGGCGGACATATGAGGAGAGGTTGAGTAGATTGGGACTCTACTCATTGGAGTTCAGAAGAATGAGAGGCGATCTTATTGAAACATATAAGATTGTGAAGGGGCTTGATCGGGTGGATGCGGTAAGGATGTTCCCAAGGATGGGTGAAATGAGAACTAGGGGGCATAATCTTAGAATAAGGGGCTGCTCTTTCAAAACTGAGATGAGGAGAAACTTCTTCACTCAGAGGGTAGTAGGTCTGTGGAATTTGCTGCCCCAGGAAGCTGTGGAAGCTACATCATTAAATAAATTTTAAACAGAAATAGACAGTTTCCTAGAAGTAAAGGGAATTAGGGGTTACGGGGAGCGGGCAGGAAATTGGACATGAATTTAGATTTGAGGTTAGGATCAGATCAGCCATGATCTTATTGAATGGCGGAGCAGGCTCGAGGGGCCGATTGGCCTACTCCTGCTCCTATTTCTTATGTTCTTATGTTCTTATGCTCCTTCTGGCTCCATGAGAATATAGGTTTGAAAAAGTCTTGTGCCCATTTGATGAGCCTCCTCCAGCGGTCCCTTTAAGGACAGCTGGTTAGGCCGCGCAACTCCCTGGTACATCTGTGCCGCACAGTTCTACCTGAATTTTACATCAAGGTCCTACAACTGGCCTAGGACCCTGATTTGCTGGGTAAGCCAGCCTAATGCCTGATTCAGACAGGCGGGTAGCTTGCCCATTTGCAGGTCTGCCTGAATATGGCATCAGGCAGGCAGCTGAAGTGCCCCTTTGATTTTCAATTCATGGCTGCCCATTTCTCAGGTGCAAAACAAACGTCTGTGAGTTGAATTCCTGTCCCTATGTTTCCATTTGACGTGATTTTGTTTGTCTGTTGAAATATCTGGTTATAAATAAAATGACACTCTATTATCGAAAATTATTGCACAAAAAATGTTTTTCTAATTAATACAATACTGCAGGTTAAGAGCAAACAATCACTTTATCCTGGAGATAACATGTAATATCCTTTCCATATTTTATTTTTTATGTTAAGAAATGTGTGTATAATGTTTACCTGATGATGGATCACTTTCCGATTTCTACAGTTTCAAAGGTTGGATTCTAAGTTTTCTTAGCATCCCAGCGAGCCCCTTCCCCTCTGGAAATAACAGGGTGGCTCACAGTCTTTGAGAGTCGCTTAGAAATGAATAGCTTTTAATGCTGTTTTAATATATTGTATCTGTCAGGATGGCCATGCATGTTTCTCACTGAATGGGTTATTTCTGTTATGGCAGGACTGCAGAGCTTTTAGTAAAGCTTAGAATCATACATGCTACAGTAAACAAGAGTATCGAGAATTAAGGACAAGCATAAACAGTCCCAAAAAGCTGTCGTAACCTTCAAATAGAAAATGTGCACACACTTTATCGAAAGGCACCTGAGATACATGATGAAAAGTGTTGTTTGTCTGTGTATAAACCTTACCTGAATGTGGAGCCAGGAGAAGCTGCTCCAAAGCAGTCATAAGGACCGTTGTCGGACCCCTCTCAATCGCCACCCTCCCTCCCGATTACCTCCCTCCTGATCACCTCCCTTCCTCCCGATTGCCCATCGCGTCCCCCCCCCCCCCAATCCCAGGACCTACCTGAGAGCCATTGCCGGGGAAACAGCAGGCCCAACTTCATCCTTGTGGAACTGATGAGCTGCCTCCGGTCACCTGATTGGCGTCCACAGCTTGCCGGCAATATACTGATGAGGCTTGAGGCCCAATTTCAGATGACCCTCAGGCCTCTGCTTATTTCAGGCCCGAAAAAGGGTCAAAACAAATTTCCACACCTACATTCCATGTAAATTCACCCAACATTCAGAAATATACTGGAATATTGCTTAGAAAATGTTGATTTAGTAATATACTTATGCAAAATGTATTTGACCTGTGGGCTTTCCTTGTCCCTCGTCAGTTAGGTCAGGTCGGCCTGCTTACACAAGCATCCTTTAAATTACTTCTGTACTCCCATCAATATATGCAGTCCATGCATAGGATTGAACACGAACACCACACTTGCTCTGAGCTGCATGCTATTGCAGCATATTAGTGTACATGCATGAGTTAATCACAATGATTCTCTGGACCTTGCTGTTCTCTGATAAATATAGATCTGATTATTCTGTCCAGCACCTCTATAACCTACCAGACTACACAACTTGTATTAATCTGTATGGAGTGCCCTCAAAGCACATTTAAATAATGCATCATTCCTTACACCAAAGAGAGGCAGTTGCCATGACATTTTATTTCATCTTATTTCAAGATTAAGTCAATCAGTTTTCCAGTAGTGACCGGAAAACAAGTCTGACAGACACCTTCAAAACATGCCCCATCCTTCAGGAGCTAAAAAATATTGCAACATAGGAACGATAACACAGTACCGAGGGAATACCTACCTTCAAAGGAAAGCTGGCCCCTCACTCAAAATCAAGATTGGTAACACAACAAATTCTAAGAATGAGTTTGTGCTTAGAATTGTGGAGGTGGTAAAAGGGATGTCCATGCCCAATGAAGTAAAACCAATGAAACAAATGTCAACGTTTTCAGACGGAGAGGATACCCGGTGACTATAATAGTAGATGTAAGTTAAATTCAAGCCTCTACTGTTGTTTGCATGTAGGTTTCCACCAGAACGAGATTGACAATCTTAACTGGGCCAATAAAGAGTTTCTATTGCCCATGTTCAAGCACAGTGTGTGACCAGGAAGTAAGATTAATGGCATCTACGAGCTATCAGCCTAGAAGAACAGAATAAATGCAAGCAGAAAACTTAGGGGGAAGAGAGGAGGAGAGAATAGAGTACACATAGCTTATAGGAAGGTATCATCTTGTTATGGGACACAGAAGAAATGATTTCATGATTGATATATTTTTCTTCAAAACAATTTTCAGGCATGCATTGTGTATGATTTTCAACCATTTATTAATGTTAGAACATCATGTGAAGCACACACCTGAATTTCTGACAAGTGTTTCTGACAGGCAAAGCACCTTCTGAGTGAGCAAAGTCAGAAAATTACACTTCATACGTTACATCAACCTGTCTGTATGCACTGTGCACAAGCAAATAATAGAGCATGTAATGACAACAAAATACCCAAATTGATAAATGTGCTGACATTCTTAACAGTGTTCCATCTGGTCTTCTTACAAAGCAGGAAAACTCAATCGTTTACATAAGCACCAACTGTCACCACCCCCACTTTAAGTAGACACCACACATTATGAGAAGGAAGGAACCTGCATTCATATATTGCTTTCACATCCTCAAGATGTCCCAAAGCACTTCACAGCTAATTAAGTGTAATTATTGTTGTTATGTGGTCAAAGGCAGCAGCCAATTTTGCACAGCAAGGTCCTAAATGAGATAAATAACTAATTAATCTGGTTTTGCTGATGTTATTTGTGGGACGAATGTTGGCCAAGAGACCTCCCTGCTCTTCTTTAAGTAGTGCAGGAAAAGACACAAAGGATTCATTTCTTATCAGAAAAACAGTGCCGTGGACATTGCAACACTACTTCAGTACTCAACATTTCTGACTGAGAGGGAAGAGAGCTACCACAGAGTCAAACTAACCCTACAATTGAAGATTATAGTGAGTTTTAGCAAGCCACCAAACGAGTGACAATGGAGTAGCAGTGGTGGGGTTGATGTAAAACATCTGGTACAGGATGAAGATCATTGTGCTGAGTATCCCGGTTGTTTTGTATGGAGACACACACCTTTGTGGGCTGACTTTCTAATGGAGCCTGTTAAAACACAGGATCTGTGTTGCACAGATATATGTGGGATTGGAATGTGATATGGTTAGATTGGGCCAAACCTGGAAACACAAGTAGCATCTGTAGTGGAGATCTCATTAATTTAAGGCATAGGCAAAATAGTCACTTCTCTCCTGAATGCTGGTCAGGGAGCTTTGATTTCCACATTTCAAGATGCACTCAGAGCCAGCTTCAACTTGCTTGGAGAATGGCCAAGAGAGAAGTATTCCAAGGTCTAGGGGGTAAATTTAACCTAACCCGCCCGACGAGAAACTGACGGGATTGGAATGGCTGCCCTTTTTACACCCCACCTGATTTTACAGAAGTTAATAGAACCCGGGGTGTTAAATGGGTGGCCGATCTGATCGGTTTCCCACCCAGCGGGTTAGGTTAAAATTACCCCACCATTGTATGCTCATGAAGCTCAGTGGGTATTGTGAGGAGATGGCCTCATGATGAGTACCCTGAGTCTCCTTATACTGCTGCTCCTCTGCCAGGCCCAGGTTGCTGACTCTCAGGCCTCCTAACCCACCACAATATGTCCATCAATGACCACTAAACCCACGCTCTTGGACATAAAATGCCTCAGTATTATTTGATTGCTCGGGTGATACTTTAAAATATTCCCCTTCATCAAACTTACTAAGGTCGGATCTGGAGTAAATCACTCACTTCTTAATTTAACTGTGCAGCTGCAGAATGTTGCAGGGATTTATTATTGATGACCTTACCAAGGCCCGAACAAGCTTTGTGACTTGCTTTTCGTTTATATTCATGATTCTATTTTTGAATGAGCAGGAATCTTCAGAGCAGGTCTACCATGGCCACATGGCCAATTAGCACCTTCTACCAACAGT
Organism: Heptranchias perlo; assembly: GCF_035084215.1. Taxonomy (NCBI): domain Eukaryota; kingdom Metazoa; phylum Chordata; class Chondrichthyes; order Hexanchiformes; family Hexanchidae; genus Heptranchias; species Heptranchias perlo. The sequence continues at coordinate 14,679,641 of NC_090357.1, read as the reverse complement.
AAATTGCTTTTTACTAAAGTTAGCGAAGAGAGGAAAATATGAGCCATGTGTTCTTTGGTGTGTCGTGAAGAAAAGATAATGGGATAGAAATTGGTAAGCATTTTGCCCATTTCTCGGGTGTAAAACAGGTGCAACATATACCAATTTCTGGGCGCAAGGCATGGCCGCCACCATATTGGTCCTCGCTGTTTTTAGAGTCCCTAGTGGTCACCTGAAAGCAGTGTTGGACCAATTTAAAAATGCAAAGAAGGGGCTTGTGCCTATTTCAGATCCCTTCTGCAAAATTTGTTAAAGGTTAGGCGGACCAGCGCCATGCAAGCTCCCCTCCCTAAGGCCTTACCCGAGGGCCACTGCCGACGAGTCAGCAGGCCCAAAGTCGATCTCTGACATCGGGCGACTTGCCTCTGGAGGCATAACAGGCACCAATGGTTTGTGGTGTTAAAAAACCCTTTTTATTGAACATTGCTACATTTGAAGGAAAATGTTAACTATGTCCATTTCAAACATTACATTTGAAACTACAAACACAGAAAATTGCCAGAAGTTGGCAAAGCTTTCAAAAGTTTAAAACAGGCTTGCAACCAACAGCATCTGTAAACATTGGAAAAGCTTTTAGAAATTCCTAGCAGGCCTTCAGCTTGTGAAAGTGACTGATTGGAAAAGGGAAGATATTTTTGAAGCCTTAAAATCGGAGACAACATGACTATAAACTTAGTCTGTATACAGAGAAAAAGGGGCCACACATTCCGATCTCTGCATGAAAGAGTCTAAACAAAGATAATAGGGGGGCCTCCCACATTCCGATGGTTTGAGATCACTGCACGTGGTCTTAACTACATCAAAGAAAGCTAGTAATGGATGAAGCCTAGTAACAAAGAGAATGATTGGACAAAAAGAATTACTCTTTCTCCCAATCCTACGTCCCATTGGTCCAAAACAATATAAAAAGACTTTGCGATGAAAAAAGTCTCTTTGCAGTCGATGGAGTCTGAAGAAGCTTTGGTTACAGGAAGGACATCAGAAAAGAAGAAAAGACCTCAAGAGCAGAAGAGCTGATCACCCTTCAGGCCTTGATGAATAAAACCCTTGATTTAAGGTATTTATATTGCGTGATTTGCCTGATGTTTGTATGAATTGTTAAATCATTAAATAATTACGTTGCGAACTACAAAGTGTATAATGGGGAGAGTAAGGTCATATGTATTGTTTGATTTTGCTTCATGCATGCTCGGATTTATTATAACATCATTAAATAATTACTTATGATTAACGAAACTACCATGAGTGTGACTTTCTTTAACTGACTATTGTCCAGGTTCAAGAATCACTGGAAATCAGTTTTTCACCTCTATTATTAAAACAGGCCTGAAGTGAGTCTCGGGCCTTTGGCTTCTCGTGTGCTTGCAATGCGTCACCCATTTTGGACCTAACCTAATTTTTCCCCCAATTCAATCAGTTGAATTTTCTCAATTTTATTTTCTGATGCGTGTCTAAAAAACATAAGCATTGTGGCACATAGTGTAGATGGGAGCAGAAAGTTGCAAGGGGACATTGATAGATTAAGTGAGTGGGCAAAACTGCGGCTAGTGGAATTCAATGTAGGAAAGTGTGAGGTCATCCAGTTTGGCTGTAAGAAAGATAGATCAGATTATTTTCTAAATGGCGAGAAGCTAGGAACTGTGGATGAGCAGAGAGATTTAGGAGTCCCAGTACAGAAATCACTAAAAGCTAATGGACAGGTACAAAAATACAATTAAAAAGGCTGATGGAATGTTGGTCTTTCTCTCGAGGGCTAGAATACAAAGGAGTGGAAGTTATGTTACAGCTGAACAGAGACCCCACCTGGAGTATTGCATTCAGTCCTGGTCACCGCACCTCAGGAATAATGTATTGGCTTTAGATGGGGTGCAACGCAGAATCACCAGAATTATACTGGGTCTAAAAGGGTTAAATTATGAGGACAGGTTGCATCAACGTGGTTTGTATTCCCTTGAATATAGAAGGTTAAGGTGTGATCTAATTGAGGTGTTTATGATCAAAGGAGTTGATAGGGTAGATAGAGAGAAACTATTTCCTCTGGTAGGGGAGTTCAGAACTAAGGGGCATAACCTTAAAATTAGAGCTCGGCTATTCAGGGGTGATGTCAGAAAGCACTTCTTCACAGAAAGGGTCATGGAAATTTGGAACTCTCTCTCCCCAGAAGTTGTTGAGGCTAGGTCAACTGAAAATGTCAAAACTGAGATTGATAGATTTTTCTTAGGTAAGGTTATTAAGGGTTATGGAACCAAGGCGTGTAGATGGCATTAAGATACAGATCAGCCATGATCTAACTGAATGGCGGAGCAGGCTTGAGGGGCTGAATGGCCTACCCATTTCCTATGTCCTTCCTATATTCCTATAGATATGCTCAATATTGGTAATGACCACTGCAAAATACGTAAACGGCAAAGCAGAAATAAGGATTTCATAGAACGGCTAAAAAGAAATGTGAAATCAAAACAGAAAATGTTAGAAATGGATAGCAGCTCCATCAGCATCTGAAAAATGAGAGATTAATTCTGTGGATCGAAATCTCTCCAGTTCTGGTGAAGGATCTGTACCCAAAACATTAGCCTGTCATTTCACTTTACAGATACTGATTTTCCTGCTGTTATTTTTTTGTTCTCCAGCTTTTTTTGGTTTTATTTTAGGACTTTATAGAAATATTTGAATAAAGAGACTGAATGGAATCGCTCTTTGAGGTATAGATTTTCAGGTTGTTATGGAGGAAGCAATTTTCCTAGTTGACAGCAGGTAGTAGTTACTCTCCCACTTCACGCTGACTAGTGTGTTTGGAGAACATGTGAGGGAAATGTCACTTCAATGATCAATGCTGGAAAAGTAATTGGAGGAAAAGAGGTGTTTTTAATGATCTTGGACTGATTATCAGTAAAGGCAATGTCATTTTGTGCTTTGAACAGATAAAAGTGTTTTCTCTAAATATCATTTAATCAAAGTAGCACAGATAAATCAAATCTTAAAAAAAATCTTTTTGATGCAGGGTAAAAAGGTCTTGCTTTCAAAAGACTTGAATTAATGCAACTATCTGACCAGCATGGAGTGAACAGTGATGTGGTTGAGGGGCTGACTTCCTATTTGTACTGTGGGAATGAGTTTGAACAGAGTATAACACCAATAAATAGGTACCTTTTTTTTAATCACCCATTAAGTGAAACTGTAGAAGATCCTGTGGTTCAGTCTCACCAGCAGCCCTGTCATCCACATGATCTGCAGCACTGTTATGTAAAAGTACAGGAGAGCATGGAGATGAGAGCTTAGGAAGAAGAAATAACAACCAAGGTCTAATCAACTTTATTTGTCCCAAGGCTACATGGAATTTGCGACAGCATTTTGAGTTTTGACAGAAAAATAAATGTAACTGTGGAATGTGAATCCCAAAGAGAAGCTTCAAATATCCCAGAATCATCCATGTTATAAAGGTAATTTTACATATTCATTCACCATAATCTAGTGGCACTGGCTATGATTAATTGTTTTATTTAATAGAAGATTTTAAAATGTACATGCTTGTAGGGTAGCATCTTTGTCTTGATTTCATGAGATTTATCTTTAAATTACGAAGCCTTATTTCTTCTAAGATGATGTCTTAACATGTATGTTGTTTTGTATTGGTGGAAGAGCCTGAAGTTTCTGTCGATGTGGTTGGTAGCTAAAGTTCACTGTCCCAGTGTAAATGTTAATCCTGGGTCAATAATATACAGACATAATGGGCAGAATGTAAATAGAAAATGTATTGGCATAATTGCCATATGAAAATAATCCCCAGGTATAAAAATACTTTGTTTGAAGGTTGCATACATTAATTTTTCTTTGGAGGTTTGCCAGAATGAATTAGAAAAGAAAACTAGTATTGGAAACCAAGAGGAGAAAAGAGATTGTCTGGTGGCACTGGGGGATATGAAGGTAGATAGCTGTGAAAGACCTGGAAGAAGTGAGCCTAGAGGAAGGATGGCTGTTGACGGTATTGTTCCAAAGTCAAACCAATATTTAATTGCAACAAAGGCTTAGTATTTAGGTTTTAGGTCACCAGGTATTTAACACTTGTGTTCAGCATAACCCTTCCCACCCAAGTTTAATTTGAATGAAAGACGATCATAAAAACCGAAGCAGTTTGTTTTCACATGGCCTTGCAGTGGGGCCGAAAGTTAAAGAACAAATCAGTCCTAATTTAGAAATTCTAGTCATAATACTCAGCCTCAGCCTACTGCCACTCTAAAGCCACCATTATTTTTAGAAAAATGTCCTGTTTTTAAAGTGCATTTCCATTTTCCATCAAGTACTTTTGGCCCATGAATCAGTAACTATATTAGTAATAATTTACAGCTAGAAATCTAAGATTACACTTCTGTTTTTCGTTTGTTCCTCACACTTTCTCATGCACAATGCTGACCTCCGATGCAAAAAAGGACTGATTGCTTTGATGTAATCTAATTACAAATAGTGACCAACATTTTAAATTCGCTGTTTAATGGTTCAAAACATTGCTTAACAAGTTATCGACTCCCGATCACAGGCTGAATCTGCTTCAGCTTTGGGCCAACATCAAGGTCTGGTTTTGTGGATTTCTGTATACTCTATTAGTATCACATATAAATAGAGTGAACTTACAAAGTAACAAACCTCTATTGCTCGCTGTCTTTCAACAATACTTTTGGAAGGACTAACTTTGTGAGATAATGGGCCAGAAATTGCTCTGGGCGGCGAGGCCACGCTCACTGCCGCTCCTGCGAATTAAATTGAGGAAATTACTGACTGCAGGCTCTGTGGCGTCAAATTGCTTGAATTTGAACTTTAAAAAAATTGTGCGCTGTCAAACCAGCCTCTGAGCAGCGTGAGTTGCCACATCTGGAAACGTCTGTGAAGAAAAGACACGCCCCCCAAAATCTGTCAGGAAAGGAAGTCACGCCCATAGATTCAGGCTGTACTGCTCAAACAGGCACGCAGGCTTCATTCATTGTAAGTTAGTATTCTGTATATCATTGTAAATAATTTTTTTTTTAATAAAAAGCCAAAGAAATAATTGAATTAAATTAAAGAGACAGAAGAAAAAAGAAAAAAATAATAAAATAAAAATTATTAATTTTTTTTAATAATCAAAAACTATTAAAATAAGGAGTGACATGAGACTCCACATTTTTAAAAGTTAATTTTTAGTTGTTTGGCAGTCATTAAGACTTACCCGCTGTTAAAACTTAATTTAGACTTGTATTTTTAAGCCTACCTGTTTGGTGGTGTAATTAGTTACTTTCCAGGGGGGCAGATAAGCAGGTTGACGCTTTTTCAGTGATTTCTCTGATTGCAGCGTGCGATGTCCCTTTAATTCGAAGCTGTCACATCGCCTCCTAATCACTAGGAATGAGTTCTGGATTTCCGCGTTTCACTGCACATGTGCAAACGTCGGAACTTGTTCCTTCGCTTCGCCTCTAAAAACTGAGAGCACTGTTGAGCTCCTCCGTTACTTTGGGAGTGATTTGTGCCCCAATAACTTCATCTCTCCAGAGTCTCCAAATCCCGATTGCCAGGTTGGAGCCGGTGCCTCATTTTCATGGGGTTTAGTTTCCTCTGGCAACTCCCTTTCTAACACATTATGTAAGATTCATCGTGCTCTATTTCAATGCGATCATTAACCCCCTTAAAATAAAAATGAACCAGTGTGCGACAGAGGTAATTAAATAGCCTGTGTGTCCGTCAGTCACTGAGGGTGAAATTCTTCCTGTCAATAATTTTCAATAGGACAGCACGATTGCAAAATGAGGAATCCCAGTTCATTTCTGGTTAATTTTGCATTATACCAACCAATATATCTGTGCTTTACTTTAATGAGAACCTCAGGGTTATTCGAAATGCACCAAGAGAATACTATGAATAGATGGGGTTCTCCTTCCTGAAACTGTTACTATATTGCTGTATGCCTCAGTTCTATCTGTTGGTTATATTTTGATATCATACATGTCCAAGATTGAATATTTGGTCCACACTGCATTAGCTGATCTGAGCCAGGACAACTCTTGAGATGCTGCAATTGGCCTCAGTGCCTTTTGCTAGCGAGGACAAAAAATCAATCAGAGTTGCTGCTCCTGATTGCTACCCAGTGACTCCTGCTGGGAACTAGTTTGCAGGCATTGGGTGAGGATAGGGTCAAGCTTGCTTAGGATGCCCCCTTAGTCGAAAAGCCCGCCAATAGTTCAAGGCTCTGACAGGAAGAAAGATCAAATCACTTGGGCAAGGCACCAGAGAGCTTTCGAATGATATCTCAAAGCCCCTTAAGGAATGAAGCAGAAGGGAACAGCCAAATTTAAGACATAGCCATTATAATTAAGAAAAGGGGACATTTTCATTAAATTAAAAGGTGCCTGAAAATCTCATATTCTCATTTATTACTTTTATGGGACAAAAATAAATAGGTTGCAATCTGTGAAAACATTCTATAAAATCCTGCTCTGTTCGTTTACAAGACAAAGCTGAGTATTACAGATGAGATGTGCAATCCAAAAACATCATCTCTGCGATGTGGCTCCGATATTTTACAGTGTGTGCAATGGCACTTACGTTATCAGAAATATTAATGGGAACATAAAGGGCCATCATTAATGAATATAGATGAGGCAAGGATAGGTGAGGCCTTCATTTAACTATAGTGGTGTTTGATGATTACTGTTCTGGAATTCAATAGCGTAACTTTCTGAAAGTCATGCATTTTCAAACCAAAATCTAAACTGAGAAGTTTACAATCTTCCAACACACTAGGAGATTCTTCAAATTTTCAACAGTTCTTTATATTTCTCTTGTTCTCCACTGTGATATTTAAAAGTTTGTAGAAAATCATGTATTAAAGCATTGAATTATTTTTCCAGCTGACAAGCAAATTCATCTCTTTATGAGTTTCACAAACAGCATCTCTTTCAATAGTTTAACTGGGCTGGATTTCAAAACTGGAGCAGTATGTCCTTTTCGAACATTTGTTGTTTTTAACAGTGGTTTATGCTACTGAAACTTTCTGTAGATTGGCAATCTTCATTTCCAAACTAAGATTTTTTTTCATGTACAATAGAAGCCACAACATTGAAAGTGAAGAATAATTGATGTAAATTCGGTGTCCTGTGCTTCTTGTGGATTGTAGATTTTTGACCGTTCCAGTGCTTTACTCACCAGGTGCTGAGCTCGCAAAGCACAACATGCTGCTAACCGGCAGGAAGGTCCCTCACTAGCGCTATTTAAAGGGCTTATGAAGTGCTTACAGGTTAGTTGCTGGTTAATGATTCCAGGCTTGACTTCTGGGCGTTTTTTGGTGTGTTGTATCACTCTGGAAAGTTCACTTTGTCTACACAGAGAGAGATTTGTGACCATAGCAGCACATCGTGCAGGTCTGTGCCCATTATCCCAGAAGCAATCATGACTCTTTCATCCTGCACCAGTACTTTGTCCAGGCCATCAGGTTACAGGTTGACTACTGCACTACAAGGGCTCGTGATTTAGCAGAGCTGCAGGATATGAAGTGTCATGAACAGGTGCAGAAAATAATCAAGAAGGCTAATGGAATGCTGGCCTTTATATCTGGAGGACTGGAGTACAAGGGGGCAGAAGTTATGCTGCAGCTATACAAAACCCTGGTTAGACCGCACCTGGAGTACTGTGAGCAGTTCTGGGCACCGCACCTTCGGAAGGACATATTGGCCTTGGCGGGAGTGCAGCGTAGGTTTACTAGAATGATACCCGGACTTCAAGGATTAAGTTACGAGGAGAGATTACACAAATTGGGGTTGTATTCTCAAGAGCTTAGAAGGTTAAGGGGTGATCTGATCGAAGTTTATAAGATATTAAGGAGAACAGATGGAGTGGATAGAGAGAAACTATTTCCGCTGGTTGGGGATTCTAGGAGTAGGGGGCACAGTTTAAAAATTAGAGCCAGACCTTTCAGGAGTGAGATTAGAAAACATTTCTACACACAAAGGGTGGTAGAAGTTTGGAACTCTCTTCCGCAAACGGCAATTGATACTAGCTCAATTGCTAAATTTAAATGTGAGATAGATAGCTTTTTGGCAACCAAAGGTATTAAGGGATATGGGCCAAAGGCAGGTATATGGAGCTAGATCACAGATCAGCCATGATCTTATCAAATGGCGGAGCAGGCATGAGGGGCTGAATGGCCTACTCCTGTTCCTATGTTCCTATGATATGCCTATAACGAGAGCTGTACTGCCACAGGGAATGTTATCGAGCAAACAATCAGCCTGCTCAAGCAACGATTCCGCTGCCTGGACCACTCCGGAGGAGCTTGGGAGTGAACCCCTGAACGGGTATCCAGCTTTGTTGTCTGCTGCATGCTCCACAACTCCGCCATCATGAGGGAGCAGCCTTTACCACCATCTGGTCAGCAACAAGCGCAGGAGGAGAAGCAGGAAGAGGAGAAGGAAGAAGAGGAGGAGGAGATGCCAGGGAAGAGAAGGAAGGGGAGGAGGAGGTGGAGGAGATGCACAGGAAGAGAAGGACGAAGAGAAGGAGGAAGAGGAGGAGTTGCCGTGACCATCAGAGCCCCGACCTGCCCGGGCTGTCAGAGACCAGCTCATCAAGGAGCACTTCACCTAATTCAAACGTCCCTTTCTCATTCACCAACAGTCCTACAATCCTTACCACTTTCCTTACAACTGCAATCTGATTGCCTTCCTTCACTCCAGACTTATGGGTTTTGCTCTCATTTCACTACAAAGACAAACACCAAATCCAGAAATTTAACAAATATTGTCAAATCATGTCAGCAACGCAAAGAAAATGACTAATCACCCTTGTTCAAGCCCTTAGTGACTGTCTTGTGTGTTCTTTTCCCTACCCTAGTGCTTCTACGAGGTGTTTCCTCAGTAGCTACAGCTTTGGAGGTGGAAGGCTGCTGAGTTTCCATTGAAGACACTTCCTTGGTGGACGACCCCAAGCAGCTCTGGGCTCAGAGGGTCCCGCTTGGCATGAGCCGCAGGAGTCTGGGCCGGCTGGCTGAGTGCCACCAGCAGGGGCACTGACAGAGTAGCTGGCGGGGGAGCAGGCATGCTGTCATCCTGCGAGAGGACAGCAAGTACCCCGTCCATGGAACCAAGGCCAATCTCCTGGGGCGGCGCCTCAGCATTCCTAGGGCTCTGCTGGAGAACAGAGTCCAGGAGTGATGCGACACCCTGAAAGTCCCTTTCAACATTGGACCCCAATGCCACAATGGCAGTCGTTTGAGCTTCCATTGTTCTGCACAAAGCCTTGAGACATGTAGGAGCTGGACTCCTCCATGCTCTGTGACATTGTGCATAAGCTCCTTGGCAGGCTGCCCAGTGCACCTAGCATTGCTTGGTAGATGCCCATCAGCCTTCTTCAGTAGCCTGGGCCCTCGATGTCTTCATCTGAATCCTCTGCAGCAGGACTAGTCTACGACCTCGCCCTCTGGTGAGCTGGCACCTGAGTTGTCCTATCCCCCTGCCCTAGCTCCTGCACCCGGTGAGTCACCATGTGCAGGTATCTCCTCTAATCTAGCCTCTCAAATTCCTGTATTGTCAATATCTGAGTTGGTCTATCAAGTGACTGTGCATCTTCTGGAAGGCTGGGCTCCTCTTCCTCCACTGGCTGAAGAGCATCGACATTCTCAGCAGTTGAAATGAAAGAGTGGGACAAGGGTTAGCTTGTGGTGTGAGGGAGATGATCTCATGACCTGCATTAAAAAATTTAATAATCATTAGTTGGAAAATGAACCACGAACCTGATTTCCGCCCAAAATCCCCAAAATTGGCAGAGAATTTACAAATACCTGGAAGTTAATTTAAAGTCTCATATCTCCCACCTTAGCCTTGATTCTGTCACCTCCTGAACAAATCCAAAACAACATTAGATGCAACCTGCCCCTTGTACCTTCACTTTAGCTTGGATTTATCACTTCTATTCTCGCCAGATGCTGTAAAATTACTTCTTTTATAATGAACCTCAATATTTTTCCACTGCAGCTGTCAAGTTAACAGCAGTATAATTCCCAGGATCATTCCTCTGACCGTTTTAAAGACTGTAATCACATTGACTTTCTTCCAGTCCTCTGATACAACCCTTGTACCCAATGAGTGTTCGAAAAATGTATTGCCTGCACCAAACTCTGTAGTTAACGCTTTTGTTTGAGTTTTGTTAAGTTACGCCCCTGCTACGACACGGTGTGGATCTCCCAGTGGATATACCAGTAGGAACATTCATATTTTGTTCAAGGTTCTGCTTCCTCCTGCCCAAATTTATTTCCTGACTTATCTTTTCCATTTCTTCCCTCATTGCCTTACAATCATTTCTTCTATCACTGGGTACATTAGTTTTATTGTCCCCCAACCTGTATCACAAGGGTGAATAGAACGGCATCATGATCACTGCTGTTCATGTACTTCCCAAACTCCAAATTTTGCACTACCTCAAGCTAACTATTAAATAGCAGATCATCCATGACCTCTTCCCTGATACCATCTTTAACATGCTGCTCCATTAACTTCATGAATTTATCTCCTCCACTTTGAAGATTACCATCATTCCACTTAAATTAGGTTGTTTTAAATTGTCTGTAATTACTGCTCTAACCTCCATTGGTGCTCTCTTCATTTCTCTGAATAATTCTTTATCAATTTCCTTCTTTTGAAGCAATGAGGAGGTTTAACAATTCCCAAAGTGTAACATGTTTTCACCTAAATAAAGTCGGTCCATGCTTCAGTTGAGATTCCCTCTTGAATACTTTTTCATTATGCCAAACGCTATCTCTCTTCCAATCAATTTTCCTGTCCCTTGTAAAGATTTTAAACCTCATTTTATATGAAACTCACATGATGCCTCATGTCTAATCTTACATGTGCCCACCCAGTCTGAGAAGTAGTATAGTTTATTGCATAGATATTGTTACCTGGTCTGATGTACAGGGGCTGCACAGATATTGCTACTCAGTTTTCAGATAAATATCTAACGTTTAGGTGTTCATTAGTAATCTTTAAGCATTGAAAGTATCTAAATATAGAAGTAAAAACAAGAAGCAGGAAAAAATGATCAATAATTCTGAAATATCAGTGCTTGAGGATGTATTGTAAATGGAATATATCAAGGGAGAATATAAACTTTCAAAAAGGTCGGCGATGATTTTTTTTGTATAATTTGCTTTTAAATCTAGTACCCAAGAATAATTATTTTTATTCAAGTCTTTTTTAAATTTATTGAAATTAGAAAATATATAGTGGATCCAAGAAGACTGTGTTTCATCCATCCCCTGGAGCTTTTCTCTCTCATGGGTCTTATTTTATTTATGGTGTCTCATTTGTCACCATACAATGTGTTATTGTTAAATTATAATAATTTAGCACAATTTTGCTGTCACATTAATCTGGCCTTGCAGATATGGTAATACAGAATGAAAAATACCAGCAATGGAAAGGTTAATCTGAATTCTTGATGGCCTAATACTCATAAGAAGTGACCAAGATGTTACAGACAGTAGCTTATTCACTGCTCACAATCACACAAGCTTACAGATGAGGAAGGCCACTGAGCCTACCTTAGCTCGTTCATCTAGAAAAAAATACATTTCTCTCATTACAGTATATAATTGTCTTCTAAATGACTCCGAGGTTTTTGCCTTTACTATCCTAGCCAAAAGTTCACACCAAGTGCTAATCAACCTTTCCACGAAGAAAAACTTCTTGACGTCAATCCTAAATTAGCCTTTCATCTGTTTGAACCTATACACCCTATTTCTTATTGGCAAGGTTTGATAAGAATTGACTGTACAGGAATGGATGTGACAATGCACGATACGATGATTGCTAAGAGGGTGATCAAGACTATGATACTATTGGTGGGCATTCTAATCATATCATATCCCATGAAACTGAACATTCGGCAGTCTATACAAGCTAACTGGCTCCTCTCTGAGCTATCTGTTATTTATCTATCAATATTCAGGGTTTCAATTTAGAATATTGTAAATTCAGAATTCCTGATAACTTTCCAGTCTCAAAGCTATTTAAATTCCTGGTGCTATATGCATAAAGCAAGCCTTTGTAAATTAAATTTGTGATACCAGCTCATGTGATGAGTAGAAGAGGTTAAAGAGGTTGGTTTTTACACTGAAGTAATAACAGGATAATTGAGGTTTACTCAGGCTTTCAATTATTCACCGGGGTTTGTGTTGCTGCCGTGAAGCCATTTATTATTTGGGATCAGGTAAACAATTCAAGAAATTTTAGCATAATATTAGGTGTGCTGATCACACCAGTGTAAAAGTCGCACCTGTGATTTTTTACTTCACTTGGTGTTGAAATCGAGCTGAGGTATATGACATTCCCCCGAGGTATGCAGATTATCAAAACCTGTTTGGAGGCACCACATTAAATAGCACTTCAATGAACCAGGCGATCCTCATCACACGTGTTGTTGTCAGATGAGATCAGTGATGATCAGCTAAAGGTTGTCACTTGCTAAAATGAATTGTTAAAAATTCCCAGTAAACATGGGATCAGCTTGCATTTTCAAATAATTAAGCCCATTTTTCATTCATTTGCAGCAACTGCTTTTTTTCAATTTTCTACTCAGAATCAGAGTTTAAATACACTCCCAATAATGATTCAAGCTACAACTCTCAATGTGAGAGCTTTTCATTTTAATCAGGGGCAATTAGTCGCATAACCCTGTCCCCTGCCGAAAGATCGCTGGCCCGACATTAGGCTGTTAAGTGGCAGTTACTGTAACACTTAGCGCTAGAAATTTACTGAAAACGAGTTTTCAAAATAGAGCAGAAATGTATTTTTAAAACTGATAAAGTTCCTACGTATTATCAAACTCCAATTGACAAAGCTGGCAGCATCCCTTGCTCACAGTTACAGGGCAGTGTTTGTGCCTCTTATGATCTGAAAATTACAGACCTTAAGCATAAAGTGAATTAATTAGCATGCAGCAAATCCAACAATTACCCCTTTCTCAGATTATATGCTGGACAGATGATGGGGTGCTTACCATACATTCTTGATTACCCCAATATTTGCAAGAATATTATTCTGATAGATCATATGGTTCAGGCTAAGGCAATCAGATAAATTTATTTAAAAATGTAAATTGATACATAATCCCATAAACAAAAAGCAGATCTGTTATAACAATCAAGAATCTGTGATGAAAACTCAAACTCTTTCTCAATTCTCTGATAATCAATATTAAATATTTCTGTCACTCTATATGGATGAGAAGTGAAACATAACTCTGCCAGATATTTGATGAATTGTTTAGTACATTAGGACTAAGACAATGACCGTTGAAAATGTATATCTGGGCAGATCAACCCTCTCTATGAAACATTATGCATCAACAAGATGTTAAATACCACCAAATACTGCACAGACTGAAGACAATTTCTATGCTCCTGAATGCAATGCATCCAGACAGAATATGAATAAAATACCTCAGGTCTCATTGCACCTCTAATCATGAACTCCTCTTCCTCATGTGAAGCATCCAGCACATTCACAGCCCTGTTCACCACTTTCTATGGTGCCATTTAAATCCCAGCAGCAGCCAAGTATAATGAAGGGAAACATTGGCAGCCAAACCCCTGAAAAAATGGCAGAGTGCCCAGCAAGAACAACCAATGCCTAGAGCAAAAATGCAGTAGAAATGTTTGGAAAGCACACAAAAAAACATTTTTCTACACTCCTGGACATTTTACCTATCTCTACCTGTGAGGACAAACCAGTCCCCAAGATCGTTAATGCACCAATTTCAAGAGGGCTAGCGGCATGGAGTGGGTGGCCACAGTCAGGCATTCCAGTGAGGGACAGTGTTTATATAATTGTACATTGCTAATGAGGCCATGCATGCCAGTAGCATTGCCTCATCTTTCAAGCCAAAATCGGCTGTTGGGAGATTGGCTGAATCACGTGCAGTGGCCACGGGTCCAATAGACCCAACCCCCACTCACTGCCCATGAGGCTCTGCACTATCAGAGGAAACCTTGGAAAACGTACCATATACTGTAGAAATATTATAATGTAAAGCAGGAGAAGTCTCCGTTTCCATCACAATGTTCACACACTCATTGACTGTCACACATGAACTACCAACAGCTGCAGTTTTCATTTTTGCTTTCTTACAATGCTATGTTCAGCAATCTCAGCGATATATTATGATAACTCATAGTGCTTGCTTATTAAAAATGGGCATTTTTAAAACATTATTTCACAGTCAAGGTGACATGGGGCTGAAGTAAAAAATGACTGAATATTCTGAAAATCACTGAAGCTGTAAAGATATATGTTGGAAATGTGCTATTATTAATGCAACCAAGGGTTGTTAATCCTTCTTAATAATAACTTCCACAATGATTCGGGCCCAATTGTGACCAAACACGCATGCTTTATTATAGACCCAAGAACAATGTTCTAATGTGGTTATACCAAACAACAAGTATTTATATAACAACGTTCTAATAGTTACATCAAATAAACAAGGATGGTATAACCTGTCCCTAGGAAGTTCCAAGCTGATCAGGCCTGGTATCGTAGGGTGTGTGGGCCTCCGTCGTCCCAGAAGCTGCTTCTAACTGTAGTGGGACAGTGCCTCAGTTTATATATCTTTCTGAAACATATTTGCTTCGAGCAGCTTAACGACATTAGTCCCGGACATCTTCCCCCGAGGGTGCCCATTGTTCCAGACATCTTTATCCATTCTGTGTTATTAACTCTTGTCCATTCTATCTATCTTATGGGGGAGGGACTTGCTCTTATCTTTCTGTGTATTTTGATTGTTCAGATTCCGACATTTAAGATGTCTCATCCTGTATATGCCAATCACGAAGGATATCTAATTAACTGAACAAAGCTCCTGAAATTAACATAACAGGATTAGTCTGTGTCCAGGTCCTGAGTCTTTGATTATGCCTTGGGACGTTTTGTTATCGGTTTCTGACAATTGGTCTTCAATGTGTCTTGCGCTTCGCTTTTTAGCCAAGTGTCTGACGCTTTGCGGGATGGGATACATAATTATGATTTGGTCTAGAAATCGTTTTTCTTACAATATAGTATTAGCATTCACAGATATTCTTTAATTTATTAAGTACGAGTGCTTCATATCACTTTATGGGTACAAAATTGGGCCGTGTAACGCCCGTTGTTTCAGTGCTACACGGCCTCGCCAACATCCAAGATGGCGTCTTGGCTGCGTACGCATGTTTCCAGCGTGATGTGCGCCGGACGCCATCTTGGTATAGGAATTAGCGCATGCGCAAATACCGAACGCCGTAAACATGTAAAGTAAAGAGAAAATGGATATAGTCGGTATGCAACGCTGATTTAAAGTGAAAAACATCATTTTGGGACTTAACGCTCAACTCAACGCACATTCTTAACCTCAACCATCTAATCGTGTCTTAGAGTGCCTCGGGACCCGACCTGTGCTATTTAAAGGGACCATGCAGGATTTACAGGTTAGTGGCTGGATTATTGCTTCTGGCTGCCGAGACATTTGTAACTGTTTTTGGAGGTCTCCTATACTCGAATAGTACGACTAGGGGACATAGCCTAATATTTAGAGGCAGGACGTGCAGGAGTGAAGATAGGAAATGCTTCTACACACAAAGACTGGGAGAAGTTTGGAGCGCTCTTCTGCAAACGGCAGTTGATGTTCGCTCATTTGTGAATTCTAAATCTGAGATTGATACATTTCTGTGAACCAAGGGTATTAAGGGATATGGGTCTAAGGTGGGTATATGGCGTTAGGTCACAGGTCCACCAGGATCTCATTGAATGATGGAACAGGCTCGAGTGGCTAAATGCCACTGCCACTTGCTGCCTCCTGATATGCACCACTTTCTCCTGCGAGATAGGTGATGTGCTTGTCATGGATGAATAGCTGCCAGTGTGTGTGTCCTGTGAGTTGTGAGTGGGCGGCTTTCAACAATGGTAATGTGTAAGGGTGAGAGGAAGCATCTGATTGGAAGAGTCGAGTAGTGATGGAAAGTGTTTGTTGGTATGTGGGTGATGAGGGGTGTAGCTCATGGAGCAGTGGATGTGGCTAGTGGTGCAGTTGGTAGGGGACGCCACTTGACAATTGACCTCACTCACCTTGACCACTCATGTCAAAGCATTGAATTGAAATTCTTCCTGCACTGCATCCATGTTCATGATGCTGTGTGCCTGGCATTGACCTTGTCCCCCATTGCCTCCCACTGCCTTTTGGTATATGTCTGGAGGGCCACTTGCACCCCCCCTCCCGCGGATATAGGATGTCCCTCTTTCTGTCCACCTCTTGCACCAAGGCCTCTAGTGCATCAGCAGAGAACCTTGGTGCACGCATTCTTGCAGGCCTGGTACAAACTCAGATCGGCAGATTGGTGAGGTCTGGCATGCAGATTGGAGGATGCGGGATTTCATGTTGCGCAACCTTTATTCAATGTTTTAACATAACTCATCAGTTTGTAAACATAGGGACAGGAGCTGCATTTGTGCTTTGCATGTGTGATGTCTGATCTCCATTCAGACTCCGTGCAGACAGCAGACTGTTATTTTCAGCAAATATCAGGTACCAGCTACCTTTAAGAGATTTTTAAGAGACAGCCTGCCGTTAAGAGATTGGAGCCCCTCCCCTGCTGGTGGAAAGTGCAGGTTGCATCGAATCAGCGTGTCAACGCTGATTCGGAACATTGCTTGAAGGTAAGTCCTCAGGCCTGACGAAAGTCTCATCCTGCCTGCGCAGGGGCCACTGGGCGTGGGATAATAGCGGATTGTGCTACCCGCGTCCAATAATAGGCCTTATCCAATTTCCAACCCTCTCTCCCCCCCCCCCGCCCCCCCCGCTATGTATTTAACATTGAAACAATCCCATAGTAATGAGTATCTGACATTGTACCAACTGGGCAATAGGTTTGATCCAGACTATTCTATCCAGGACTGAAGATGGAGTTTAGTGAACAGAGGCTGAACTGTTGAGTGTTGGTATGTGTAATGTTTTTTAAAAAATAAAGTTTTGCCCTTTTCTTTCAACGCTTGATTGGAAAGAAATCCTAAAACAAGTTCAATATAAAAGCCTAGATAATTCTTCTGTCGCATCTGTGTCACCTAAAGTGTGGCAAGGTGAGACTTCCACTCACCCGACAAATGCGCAGTTGTCCCTGAAGAGTTTTCCATGGTCAGCCTGATTTAACTTTTTTTGGTGGGCTCCTGGCAGAGTTTCTGTCTGCACCTGGAAGCCTATTGAGGGCAAATGGAATCCCCCAGGCGTCTGGCACCTGCCGCAGGTTAATGGGACCATCCTTCTTAGAGTCATAGAGTCATAGAGTCATACAGCACGGATAGAGGCCCTTCGGCCCATCGCGTCCGCACCGGCCATCAAGCCCAGTCTAATCTAATCCCATATTCCAGCATTTGGTCCGTAGCCTTGTATGCTATGGCATTTCAAGTGCTCATCCAAATGCTTCTTGAATGTTGTGAGGGTTCCTGCCTCCACAACCCTCTCAGGCAGTGAGTTCCAGACTCCAACCACCCTCTGGGTGAAAAAGTTCTTTCTCAAATCCCCTCTAAACCTCCCGCCTTTTACCTTGAATCTATGCCCCCTTGTTATAGAACCCTCAACGAAGGGAAAAAGCTCCTTAGTATCTTCTGGCAAAGTGCCTGTCCTCTGATAGATCCTGTACAAAGTTCCTGTAGGAGAGTGAAAACGGATTGCCCTTTAAATAGCTTAAGCCAGCTGTACAGCCATTGGTTGCCTGTTTTATATATACACATATATATGTATATATATATATATATATATATGTACACATAGGTGTTCCTGACATCGGGTATCGTTATGGTACCAATGATGTGGCTCCATCATTATCGCTTATTTGATAACACCAGAAGATTAATACGGGCCATTAAACGGTAGGGGATTCAGCAGGGATAGGTCCCTCGTCCGTCTGAGTTATTCCAGACAACTATTATAAGTAAAATCCGCTTTAAAAACTTTACTGAAGCCATTTTGGAAAATGCCTAAATGGGCTCAAAGTCCAAATTTTAGAATATATATTTATATAATAATAATATTTTGCAATTATATTTCACTTTCTAGTTTGAGTTTATTTGATTATTTTCAACAACGACTTGCATTTATATCGCGCCTTTAACGTAGCAAAATGCCGCAAGCACTTCACAGGAGCATGATCAGACAAAATTTGACACCGAGCCAAATAAGGAGAAATTAAGAAGGGACCAAAAGTTTGGTCAAAGAGGTAGGTTTTAAGGAGTGCCTTAAAGGAGCAGAGAAAGGTAGAAAGGCAGAGAGGTTTCGCGAGGGAATTCCAGTGCTTAGGGCCCAGACAGCTGAAGACATGGCCTCCAATGGTGGAGCAAAGGAAATCGAGGATGCACAAGAGGCCAGAATTAGAGGAACACAGAGTTCTTGGAGGGTTGTAGGGCTGATGGAGGTTACAGAGATAGGGAGGGGTAAAGCCATATTAATTTGATTAATGCAAAAGAGATTCACAAAAGACTGAGGTCAAAATTCCTTTTCAAATAGTTTTCAACTCTACTGTTTCAATTAACTTTACCAACAAATATAAATGGCTGCATGTAGCTTAATGTGACCAGTCACATTTCAGATTAATTCAGAATGGGTTTGTCTGCATCATTATAGATGAGTTCCCTCTTCATCATTTTGACACATGCCCTTTAAGACCCAATTTATTTTAATAAGGCACAATAAAAATATTTCTTGTTGCAAAACCCAGTCGATAGCCTGTAAGATTTTTAAGCAGGTTCATCAATATGACGCATTACGGATATGAATCTGTAAACTGAAAGACAAAAACTTGAAAACGAAGCCGAATTATTGTCAAAGAAATACTTAGCCATGCGCTAAATGTTAATGTTTAAAACACAAAATTATACTCAGCGTTTGATTTCGTGACCAGAATCCTTATTCTGAGGATTGAAGTTCTAGACTGGAATTCAGAGGCCCCATTCTCCACGATTGAATCTGGCTGATCACTGAATAGAATAGGCCATAAAAGCAGTGAGCAAGGAACAGAGAGATCGCAGCAGTATCTGCCACTGCTTCCACTGCTGGGAAATACGGAGTGAAATCTTTAATCCAAGAGTGTGTTAAGATCAATTAAGTGTCAGTGAAAGCATCGACAAGTAGCCCTCCACTTTTATTATTCCAAAATGCAGCACTTGTCTGCACAATTTTCAATGAAGCCTTAAAAAGCGACAGCTGTCAGTTTGACTGTTTTAGCAAAAAACGAGTCATATTGCAATCAATGGCTTGTTTTTGGTGCAGGGGTATCAGAGGCTTAGAGCTGAGAGGGAATGAAGGTTGCACAGAAGATGTGCCCAAGCAGCAGACGTCACTGGAGTGTATTTACAGATCACTGATTTGTGCCATCTTACACAAGCAGTGCTGGAAGGTAATTCCTCAGTTAGCAGAACCTTGCATTTGGCATTTAAAATAAAAAATAGCTTTGAATTCCTATGCCTCAAAGTCTTTAGAGGCTCCACGGAGTACATGACAGGAGTCAGCCATTACTCTTTACGGCATCACATCCATTGTGGTGACGAATATAAAATTATGCTGCTTATAATACTTTGCACATGTATTGCACATGTATTAAACATTTTCCCCATTCTCTTCATTATATAAGCTGGATTCAAAAGTATGGTGTCGTCCCAATCCAATATTCCTGATGCTAACAAAGTCTTCCAAATAGTACTCCACGAGGGGTGATTTTGAAAAGCTCTGCTGCCAGCAATGAACAACACTAATACCAAATGTGGGTTGAAGAATTGGGATTGTAGTGTTGTAGCCCTATCTCTGACCCACTCTCACCACCACTGAGGCACCATAATAAGAGTAGAACCTTGTAACATGATCTCTCATAGCTAAAAAATAATAAATGTGCCAGTTGAAATGGAATGCCCATTGGAACAGGTGTTTTGTTGAAGAAATTTTTCGCAACAAGGTGTGTGGCTTGTGGTGTTTATTAGTCAAATTCAAAGTTCACCTGTGAAACACCTTTCCTCGCACAGCTGGAAGAGCACAAGTAGAAGACTACAGGCAACATTTTCCAAGACCCCTAACCACTGGTGGGATCTTATTCTGTGTGTTTAAATCCAAGATTGGGGCTTGAACCCAACCTCCAACATTTTGCCTCAGAAGCAAGAATGCTATTAACTGAGCTAAGCTGACACTTGTGTTGGAGTTCTCCTCTTTGGGGCGAAGTTCCGGCATGGCAGGACTTCCACTCATCCCCTCCAGATCCGCCCCAGTTCTGACCCGTTTCCCTGGGTCAGTGGCCATTCAGCATGCACTGGCAGGCTCCCAGCAGGACTTCCTTGACCAAAAAGAATCTGCCAGTGCGATGGCGGAAAAAGCCGGTGGTGCTGAATTGAGGACGCCGCAACAGCACCAGAAGAGGTAGTG
This sequence comes from Heptranchias perlo, assembly GCF_035084215.1. Lineage (NCBI taxonomy): Eukaryota > Metazoa > Chordata > Chondrichthyes > Hexanchiformes > Hexanchidae > Heptranchias > Heptranchias perlo. Next base: position 14,659,157 of record NC_090357.1, on the reverse strand, counting down.
AGGAACCTTAAGAGAACAGAGGTGCTCCGAAGATCAAAGTGCATGTCCTACTGAAGGCCTCGGCTGAAATCAAGACCTTCAGCAGGTAGGTATTCGGGGCCAGACTGAAGGTAAGCGAGCTGCTACAAGGCCTACCCCCTCCGATGGGGGAACTCAGGACCTTTAGAACCACTTCATCTTGCACAAGACAACCCTGGAAAGCAGTGGTAAGTGGGACGGATGGGAGAGAAATCCACCAGGGACCCAGGTCTGGCCCTCCCACTGCCATTTGCAGGCAGAAGGTAAGGAAGGAGAGGCCAGTAGCAATCCCAGCAGAAGTGTTGAGACGGAAATCTCAGTCGCGACAGTGAGGTGAAATTAGGCCTCACTGCCCAAAATTTCCGTGATTCTCTGCTGGAATCGCAAAGGAGAATCCCCTTTTGAAGCCTCTTTTTTGACAGTCCCTGGGGAGTACACAAATGTTTGAAATAAATGCCTCTGTCACACTGCACATGTTTGACGAGCTTTTGTAGTGGTGAAGCCAGAGCCAGGAAGATTTTTTTTTCAATGATAGCACCCACTAGTTTTGAGTTTGCATAATTCATAAATCATGCTTTTCTCTTGGAGCTTTAGGAACAAGACACCTGCACAGAAAACTCACTGACTGCCTGCCACGTTATCTCAGGATAGCTCGGTCTGCACTGACTGCCAAGTCATCTCAGGACATCTCAGACTGCATTGACTGCCACGTTATCTCAGGATAGATCGGTCTGCACGACTGCCACTTTCTCTCAGGATAGCTCAGTCTGCACTGACTGCCACTTTATCTCAATATAGCTCGGTCTGCACTGACTGCCACGTTACTTCAAGATAGCTCGGTCTGCACTGACTGCCAAGTTATTTCAGGATAGCTCGGTCTGCACTGCCTGCCACTTTATCTCAGGACATCTCAGTCTGCAGTGACTGCCACTTTATCGCAGGATAGCTCAGTCTGCACTGACTGTCACTTTATCTCAGGACATCTCAGTCTGCAGTGACTGCCACTTTATCTCAGGATAGCTCAGTCTGCACTGCCTGCCACGTTATCTCAGGACATCTCAGTCTGCAGTGACTGCCACTTTATCTCAGGATAGCTCAGTCTGCACTGACTGCCACTTTATCTCAGGATAGCTCGGCCTGCACTGACTGCCACTTTATCTCAGGATAGCTCGGCCTGCACTGACTGCCACTTTATCTCAGGATAGCTCAGTCTGCACTGACTGCCACTTTATCTCAGGATAGCTCAGTCTGCACTGACTGTCACTTTATCTCAGGATAGCTCAGTCTGCACTGACTGTCACTTTATCTCAGGATAGCTCAGTCTGCACTGACTGCCACTTTATCTCAGGATAGCTCAGACCGCACTGACTGCCAATTTATCTCAGGATAGCTCAGCCTGCACTGATTGCCACTTTATCTCAGGATAACTCAGTCTGCACTGATTGCCACTTTATCTCAGAATAGCTCAGTCTGCACTGAGTGCCACTTTATCTCAGGATAGCTCAGTCTGCACTGATTGCTGCTTTAACTACCCAACATACCATGTGAATGGAGATAAACAGCCAAAAAATGGGCAGCCTCACGAATGGCTCAGCTTTGGCGACTAACAATAGTGTCAATATGTGAAGTTAATGGCCCGGCTAAGAACACCAGTCACAGATTTTTTTCAAACATTAAGCACCATTAACTGTGCTGAGGCTACAAGCAAAGGACTGGCCCCTGCAGCATTAGATTTTGGTTTAAGCCACGGTTGATGGCTGCCCTTGTGTTCGTTTGTGTAGAGGTTAGATCCTAGGAGGGAATAAAATTACTTTCACTTGTTCTGCGCTGCAATAAAACCATTATTCATACTCACTAGCTTTCTTTTTATTTGTTTAACAAGCTTACTGTTTCACAAAATAATACATGCCCAAAGGAAATGGATAATAAAGGAACCTGTGAAGATACCTTTACAGCAGCCCTGCATATCTAAATGTCTTTGACTATGCAGAAGGCATGGAATTCACCATTGTGTTCTTCCTGAATGCGGATCAGATTGTCTCTTTAGAACACATTCTCTAGGGCACTGTATGTCTCTAATATCAGTGCTGGCTTGGCTCCCAATGCAGCTTGATAACCTTATAATCAGTGGATACTAAACACTCAAGGTCTTTAAGATATGCATTCTACAGGTCTACACTTCCTTTCAAAAACTGCAACCGTACTTCAAGTCTGCAGATTATTTGAGATCTGCTCAACAGTGTTTTTCTTTTCTCAAACAAACGATAATCTTCTGTTGATCATCTTTACTTCTGATAAGAATGCTAATACAGTTCCTCTTTGCTCTTTGGTATGTGACTTGATTGCCTCAAAAGCATATCGTTTTATCTAGAAGGTTTAGAGTACAAAATGTGGCTTGCTTCTTATATGCTATAGGACACGAACCATTTGACTGGTGCTGAATGGGGCAGTTATTTAAAATAAAAGGGGAGAGATATACATTAACAAGGAGTATAGTGAAAACATGAACTGCAGTTCAGTAATATGACAAAATAAGGATTCAGTAAGAACCGATCTTCAAAACACTGCACATAGGATAGTTCTCTCATTTTCAGTACTGGAGAAGCTTCACTTCTCTTTCAGGAAATTTTTAATCCATTTTACTATTAAAAAGCAGTCTGTTGGCAGGTTTCAAATCTATTCCTTTATGGTGTTGGCATTACTCGTACTACATCACCCGAGTTAATCCAGCATAGGCTCCATTAACAAATTGTTGCTTCTTTTTATCCCCGTCAGTGCAGCAAAATCATCCCTAGAATAAATTCATCATGGGCTGCACTCCAGAGAAAAATAATAGATGCATAATAAATCTCATTAGAAAGGCTTGATGCAGGTTCAAATGCAGGGACTAATGAACAATTATTTGGGGAGAATTTTGTTCCGTCCAGTGGAATTCATGGCAGTTCGACCTCCAGTGACCTCACGAGGAGGATAAACACCAGCATGGACTGGCTGAGCTGAATGAACTGTTTCCATGTTGTAACTTCCACATACCCGCATACAGCAAGCGTATATTATTGGCAAGAAGCAGAAGTGGAAACCAGCAAATTTGGAAAGGCTGGTTTGATTATGGCAGCTGGTTGCAAAGCGAAAAGGCCCAATTCTTTTTAGTTGAAAGCTTCTTTGGCCAGACCTGCCACTACTACCTCCTCCTCCCCGACCCACCTAGTGGGCACCCAACTGCACTGATACTTGCATGGGCACCCACCAATTAATTCAAATAACCTGACCTCAGAAATTCCAATGGAGATGCATCATGGATAAAGGCCTGCACCCGCCCTGGTTACACGGATATAGTGGGATCACTAACATCCGAGACCAATAACTATTTCTACCAGTCAGCTAACAGAATAACTCATGAGCGCTGAGCAGATCTATTTATCTTAAAGTCAATTCCAGATAAACTGCGCCTTCACTCATCTCATCTGACTTCATTCCTTCTTCCTGCTCGGGTCCCTTTACTGTCCCTGTTAACTTTTTAAGAAGCAGCGGTCAAACTGTGGCCTGTGGCCTACGTGCTGCCTCGAGACCTGGTTTGAAGCCGAAACAACTCAATCTCTTTTGTGCTTATATTTCTGATTTGCTGATTTGACGTGTTTGAATTTTGTAAATCACTGACTGATAAATCCTAAATCAGAACACCAAAATCTGTTCGTATCCACAGCTTGAGACACATGCAAATTACTGGGCATATGGATCGTGGCCCTCAAGAATCCATGGTATGCACCTGTGAGTCCAACTAAGACAAAAAGTTTGGAAACCCCTGCTCCAAGGAGATCGCGTTACAGGAAAGGCATTCTAAAATTACAAGTTGTTGCTGTAAACATGTTCTTCATCCAGGCACAGTTGGTTAATGGTGACAATAGCAGATGAACACTGAACACATTTGTATAACATTCCTCTACTTTAAAGGAGGCAATGAGCAGGAGGACTCCATTAAATCGCACACAGAGGAATGTCGTATAAATGTGTTAAACAGACATCTGCTGTTATTGCCAACAGTAGCCTAGAATTCCAAAGTTCCAACCACATTCAAGTAAGTTGCATTTTATTGAATTCCTAATCCAGGCATCACACTTAAATATAAAATCCAGATCCATGTTTAAGGTTTTACAATTACTTCATTTTAAATGCTGTGCACCACTGGATACAGTCAGTCCACTGCTGGATTTAAATTGGATGCAGCATCACATTTTACAGATCTCATCACTTCAGCGTAAAATATTTTTTTGTTGGTTTTTGTTGTTGTCATTTTTGTCCTGATACAATTACCGTATGAATGATTCCTAAATGGACTCGGCTTCGGAGAGTCATATATTTCTATATTTATCTATAATTAGTAGAAATCCTGACCAACTGTTACCCTGATCCAAGCACATCATTTGCAAATGACTGGTAGCTAGATGTGTGTTTATCAGGATTCCACCATATCACACAGCCTGTGAGTCAGTCCTTTGTATCTGTCACAAGTTTAAAATATTAATTTTAAACCAACATATGTTGTTTTTTCAATTCCAGTTTAATTTTTTTTCCATCAACCTGTGCTTATCACTTCATTCCATAAATCAGGCCAGACATGCAGCACTATTAGTATAATTCTTTCATTTTACAGCAGTGACGCTGTGTGTACAACTGAAGAGTTAAGCACAAGGGCAAAAGTCAATGGGCAATTTGAAGACGCATATCATTTTATTGCAATTAGATTAAGCAGCAGAGCTAAAATAGAGCACCAGCTCTATGATTCATTACTGAACCAAGTTGTACTGACCCGATGTAGTATATCTGACAATAGATGGGGAAGGGCTAGATTTTACTTAAACATAGAAACATAGAAAATAGGAGCAGGATTAGGCTATTCGGCCCTTCGAGCCTGCTCCACCATTCAGTATGATCATAGCTGATCCTCTATCTCAGAGGATCAGAGGCAGATGCAGTAGTGGAGGCGGGTACAATTTTGTCTTTTAAAAAGCATTTGGACAGTTACATGGGTAAGATGGGTATAGAGGGATATGGGCCAAGTGCAGGCAATTGGGACTAGCTTAGTGGTATAAACTGGGCGACATGGATATGTTGGGCCGAAGGGCCTGTTTCCATGTTGTAAACTTCAATGATTCTATGATTCTATGAATACCATATTCTCGCTCTCTCCTCATACCCCTTGATGCCTTCTGTGTCTAGAAATCTATCTATTTCCTTCTTAAATATATTCAGTGAATTGGCCTCCACAGCCTTCTGTGGTAGAGAATTCCACAGGTTCATCATGCTCTGAGTGAAGAAATTTCTCCTCATCTCAGTCCTAAATGTCCTACCCCGTTTCCTGAGACTGTGATCCCTTGTTCTGGACCCCCCAGCCAGGGGAAACATCCTCCCTGCATCCAGTCTGTCTAGCCCTGTCAGAATTTTATACCTTTCAATGAGATCCCCTCTCATTCTTCTAAACTCTAGTGAATACAGGCCGAATCAACCCCTAGTGTCCTAGGCCCAACCATCTTCCGTTGCTTCATCAATGACCTTCCCTCCATCATAAGATCAAAAATGGGGATATTCGCTGATGACTGTATGGTGTTCAGTTCCATTCGCAACCCCTCAGATAATTAAGCAGTCTGTGCCCGCATGCAGCAAGACCTGGACAACATCCAGGCTTGGGCTGATAAGTGGCAAGTAACATTCGCGTCAGACAAGTGCCAGGCAATGACCATCTCCAACAAGAGAGAGTCTAACCACCTCCCCTTGACATTCAATGGCATTACCATCGCCGAATCCCCCACCATCAACATCCTGGGGGTCACCATTAACCAGAAACATAACTGGACTAGCCATATAAATACTGTGGCTACAAGAGCAGGTCAGAGGCTGGGTATTCTGTGGCAAGTGACTCACCTTCTGACTTCCCAAAGCCTTTCCACCATCTACAAGGCATAAGTCAGGAGTGTGATGGAATATTCTCCACTTGCCTGGATGAATGCAGCTCCAACAACACTCAAGAAGCTCGACACCATCCAGGACAAAGCAGCCCGCTTGATTGGCACCCCATCCACCACCCGAAACATTCACTCCTGTCACCACCGGCGCACTGTGGCTGCAGTGTGCACCATCCACAGGATGCACTGTAGCAACTTGCCAAGGCTTCTTCGACAGCACCTCTCAAACCCGCGACCTCTACCACCTAGAAGGACAAGGGCAGCAGGTACATGGGAACAACATCACCTGCACATTCCCCTCCAAGACACACACCATCCTGACTTGGAAATATATCGCCGTTCCTTCATCGTCGCTGGGTCAAAATCCTGGAACTCCCTTCCTAACAGCACTGTTGGAGAACCTTCACCACACGGACTGCAGCAGTTCAAGAAGGTGGCTCACCACCACCTTCTCAAGGGCAATTAGGAATGGGCAATAAATGCTGGCCTCGCCAGCGACACCCACATCCCTTGAACGAATAAAAAGAAAATCTCTCCTCAAGAGAACAGGACTCAAAATTCAGTAATTCCAGCTCCTGCTCACTATGACCATAAGTTTCCTAATATGGGAACTGGAGTATTCTTATAACACCCCAATTACTTGCAGGGTTCAATTGGAAGAGATGTGATGGACAACAGCAAGACATTGCTACAAGTGCCTGATGCCCAGCCTCTCAAGTGGGTCTATTATGAGATTACAATATTCTCTTGATAACACCAATAGATGTTTTCAGCTAAAAGGAAATGTATTTTAATTTGTATTTCAACCCAATAGAATAATAGGAAGCTGCCTAGTGATGTCGTATTTTCTTTGCAATATGATACCCATGGGAATTCCTTCTTAATTTTCCATCCACAAAGATTCACACACGAAGACTCTCAGAAGGTACTGCTGTGGTCTATAAACTGAATGGAGCTGAAAATCATGGAATCATTACAGGGCAGAAGGAGGCCATTTGGCCCATCATGCCAGCTCTTTGTAAGAGCAATCCAGTTCGTCCCATTCCCCTACTCTTTCCCCATAACGCTGCAATTTTCAACTCTGGTGGGACTTGAACCCACAACCTTTGAATGTCTTTTCAACCATTAATTCGAAGTCTAACACACTATCCATTGTACCACAGAGCCAAAACATGAAAGTCATGTTCCCTGACTAGGAATCGAAACCAGGCCACAGTGATAAGAGCGCTGAATCCTAACCATTGGACCAGAGAAAATGTGGCTGGTATAGTAATTTTCTAGGTTATAGAAAGATGTTCATCACTGCTAGTTTCAGATACAATTTTGTTACTGTATATTTTGCCCCAAATCACAATGTTTGCCATGAGTCTTTCCATCAACCATGAAAAATGTATTTTATTTGATGACAGGAAGTGGAGTTGAGTGGGTCAATATTGAAATTCTTATTTCAATGTCCCTCCTTTCAATTTTTATGCTAAGTGTTAAAGCATTGTGACCCCAAATGTCACTGAATTTTAAAATGCCCCTCTCAATTGCCAAGTTAGGAGACAGGTGTATGCTATGTTAATTTTTGATTTGTGTAGTAGTGTACTCAATTCAGTACTATCCCCTTATTAAGCAAGAGTTGTGCAGGCATTAGGAAAAATACAAGAACATATTGATTTTCTTCTTGCACTGTATTTAATTTGGTTGCTTCTACACTATATATAGAATTGTAGTGTACCAACATGAGGATATTGCAACACTAAGGCATGGATTAAAATATGCTGTTTGTTTCCACACTAACACCAGTAGTCAAACTGCACACTGATGGTCTTTAGCAACAGCACAAACAGAAGTCGAATCCTGGCCTCACTTTAAAATGCTGATGAATACTTTGGTTGGAGCCAGAAATTATTGTTCGGAGCTATGAATCTTAACCACTTTGAAAGATATCCCTTTGTCTGGTATTTTAGCAGAGGAGTCAAGTCATGGGTTGAAGGATTAATAGCTGCCGGTAGAGAAATGCCTGATGAATATTACTCTCCTTATATTGGCAACATTAATTTTTAGACTAGTGTATACATTCATTTCTCTTAATTCAAAGTTACTTCATTCAAATTAGCTGATAATTCTTGTTTTTGCGCCAAATACCCATTTTGTCATGTTGTTTACATTGCTTAATATGAATGATTGGATAATTACATTATTTTAGCGCAAATAATAACTTTGAATTTTAATGAGTAGACTATATATGAAAACATTGCTTACAAGGATTACAAGAACAGGAATTCCTATTTAAAAATTATATGTGTACCAGGTCAAATAAACATTCAAGTTAATGGCAAAACACTGCAAATGTTAAAAGCTGTGCTATAAATAGTTTCCCTGAAGTACAAGCCTCTGTCAAATTAATACCCTTAAGCCATAGGTTTCATATCAGCATGAAAGTTTTCATATCAGTATGACACTGCTATCAGCACAGAGTGAGCACAATTCCGAAGTGAGACAATGGCCTGTCTTTGCTGTTTGTCTGGAGGTGACAGGGGAGGCGCAGTGTGATGGCTTGGTGTAGTGCAATGCCAAACTTGCTCCACTCTTCCACAGCTGCATTAAGGGCCGAAGGGCCATCAGGGCACTTGCTCAAGATCCTACATTCAGTGGAAACGATCAAAGCGTTTAGGATAAAAGCACGAGGCTGCAGCACTGACGAGGAGATGAGAAAACAATCTATCCATTCTGAGTTCATAGAACTGTCACATGTACTGACACAGGATTTGCAAGTTCAGCACAGCAGATTTTCATTAGACAAATTGTCAAATAGAATTTTCCACACACACCCACTGCACTTATTGGAATAACCAAAATACTCTATTCAAAAATACTATGCAATGCTATAATATTACTGTCTGATACTTTATGAGGTGAAATCACACTGTGTGATGTTAGATTTGTATGCTAAAATTACAAAATGTAGGGTCAATAGTGGCAAATGTAGTACCATAAGTGTGCGTTAACATCGCAGAATCATAGCTGTTTTCAGGTGCACATATCTCCCTCCATCAGCTACGTCCGTAGTTTATAAAATGACACGATACAATGGTAATGTAAACCCGCAAGAATGTGAGTTTGTTTCTGTTGTCAGGCAGTTTTAGTTATGTAAACACAAGAAGCCAGTCTTGTACATTTCCTCTCTGCCTCTCCACATTCACGGTGGAACCCAACACAACCACAAGAGACTGGCTCCTGACTCGGAGTGCAAAAGTCGGACACCAGAGAAAGGAGATTATTCTCCTGAAAGAAGAGGCGGTAAAAAAGGTACAGTCAAAGCTCCTTAGGATAAAAGGCACCATTTCAAATAACAAGAAGATTAGCTGCAATGGCCATTATTCAAGAAACAGTCACGATGCCTTTATTGTGCAACAGTCCATGGTGCCTGCGTTTTTGAAGGAGAAAAATGTTGGACGGGTGGTCCTTAGCAGAACATGGCTATCCCCTGCATCCATAGCTGCTGCCTCCATTGAAAAGACCCTTAACACCAGAGCTGTTGGCCTGCAATGCCTCAGCACCTGTTTGATGTTCTTCAGCTGCCATCTCCACTTTTAAGAAAAATGTGCCCAACAATTTACACACAATGAAAGAGATTGTGCAAAAAAGCAATAATCATGTACAGTGCTTCAAATGGTACCTCCCAGAGGGTAGGGCAGTTCCCAACTTAGCTTTGTACTTTGGTCAATGGTCCTCATATGAAATGTTAGCATATTTGAGGAGTAATGGCATCTTCAACTTCCTCTTGATATTTCCTCATTTGGCACCAAGGGCATGATTTTATCTCAGAAAAATGGGTGGGTTGAGGCCGGGGGGCAGTATAAATTTTTAAAATCTAAAACCCACCCCCCAACCTGTCTCCAACCCACCCATTTCTGGTTTTAACGGAGGCGGGATGAGGTGCGGGCAACTCACCCACTCTCAGGAAGCTTTCAAGGAGGCTGCGGGCCTCCATTTTAACAATTTTTTTTGTTTTTAACCTGGGGCCAGGATTCCCAGGCCTTCTACTTCACGCCACATGAGAGGAGTCAAGAAGGCCTGAAACAGCAGGTAAGTGCCTTTATAGCACTGCTTGTGGGCCCGGAGAAGCAGGAGTGCTTCCCCCAGGCCCAACAAGTCTACCTGCAGTGACCCCCACACGACCTCCGACCCCCTGGTGACTCCTGACCCAAACAACCCCTGACCCTCCGGTGACCCACGACCCCGAACCCCCTCCGATGACTCCCAATTCTGACCCCTCCCTCAGTGACCCCTGATGATTCCCTTCCTTGACCCACCCCCAGTGACCCCCGATGACCCCTCTCCCCCAACCCCACCTGACCACCAACCCTAAACCCCCATTTCCGGCACCACCACCCCCCCCCCCCCAAATCTAAGACGTATCCTCTTCCTCTTCTGCCATCCGACTGTCAATCAGGCTGGCCTGTCGGGCGGGAAACCATAAACAAAAAAATAAAAAACATCCTTACATCAAAATCGTAACGACATCCTGGAAACCTGTACTTCCAGGTTTCCCATCAGGAATTTCCCCCCCCCCCCCCTCCCCCACAACCACTGGCGTCTTCCTGGCTTGGAGTAAAAATTTAGGCTGAGGTGTCAGGACCAGAGTAACTGCATTGAATCTGTTGGTGATATCCCTCCATGAAACTTGCATTAGTGCATAAAAGATAGCAGCCTTCAGACTTAAATAGGGACACTCTCCTTTGGTACACCTCCTGCAGCAGGACCTCCAACTTTTCAGTATCAAAAGTAGCAGTACTCTTCACAAATCTCCATTGTGCCATTGTGTACAATTGGTCAACTTTTCTGTCATCACCATAACTTTCCTTTTAACAGGAAGCTGCAGCCCTTTAAGATTGTGTGCCCTTACCAAGTGTACTACAGGCCAAACACTCTGGGCAAGCTTTTCATGTGCCAGTAGTTCATTCAAATTAGGGGAAGAGATTCCATTCAGAAAATTTAGGATGGCCTGTCTTCTGAGCTGCTGGGCCATTTACTCTTTCCATTTAAAGAATGCAAAGGTTATTATTAGCTGTATCTTGCACATCCCCGATTTAAATCATTCCATCATTGGCAGCCGTGCCTTCAGCTGCCTGGGTCCGAAGCTCTGGAATTCCCTCCCTAAACCTCTCCACCTCTCTACCTCTCTCTTCCCCTTAAGACATTCCTTAAAATCCACCTCTTTGACCAAGCTTTTGGTCACCTATCCTAATATCTCTTTATGTGGCTTGGTGTCAAATTTTGTTTGATAACGCTCCTGTGAAGCGCCTTGGGACGTTTTACTCTGTATAAGGGGATTATAAATGTAAGTTATTGTTGTTGTCATCTCCAACACTTGAAATTCAGGTGCTGGGACTGAAATATCCAATACTGGCAGATAAATAAGTCAATAATTATGCTTCTATTACACTGCATATTTTTATATTTTTCACAGACTAAAATTAATTACGTACATTACATGCAAATAGTGTACGGTTATAATTGGTGTACTTTTTAAGGATTAGCATGGGCTTTTCTAGCCAATCAGACTGATCCCAATGCTTGTATTAAAATTACATGCTAATAGTGCACAGCATTGAATAGAGTCTTTAAGTGTAATCTCATGTTGGCAGTCCAATGACAAGGATTTTACATTATTTTTCACAGAACTCGCCACATGGGATTTTCTTCTGTTAACCTTGCTGTTGATGAGACAGCATCTGCTTCTCAGTAGAGGAAACTTTTACCAATTAAGAAGGCAGTGGACATTCCAAGAGAAGTGGAGATAATCAAACAATTTGGAATCCAGGAGAGGTGGCGGCAATAGTGCAGCAGTGAGCATCCGATTAAACATTAACAACAGTGACGAGCGACAAGGATAATTAAGGGTCTCAGGGCTTTGAGTTATAAAAGGAGGGTCACAGCTGAACTTGTTTCCATTACAGAAACAAAGGAGACATAATCCAGGTTTTTAAAATACAGAGAGGGACAGGTAATATTAATAGAAGTAGATTGTTTGATGTTGATTCTGACCACAAAACTGGATAATACAAGTACAGAATGAAAAAGTCTCAAGCATACCTGAATTTTTTAATGTAGCATGAACATGTAGAACAGACAACCTGCAAAAGCAATTAACACGCTCAGTTTTTTAAAAAAGACTAAGACTTAACTGAGACAGAAGATTAAGACAGAATGAATGTGTAGCCATTTAGCCAGCTGAATTGTAAACTGGCTTGGCAATAGAAACCCAAAGATGATGATGAATGGAAAAGCTCTCGCTTTCCTGTTCTGGCTCTCCTAATTTGGAAAAAAAGTATGGAGCAGATTTTCCAAACTGACACTCCTGATGCAGAGCTTTTTGTCATGGGAATGTAAACCAGGAATTCTAGAATGGAGGTCAGGACATCCCAATGGAAAATATTGCATAGCACTGCGAACTCTGTGTCCAAACTCCCAATGTATGAGTCCATTGTGTAAAGCCTTGCACCAGGAATGCTAATTCATAAAATCTACCTTGCAGTAATGATAAGATTATACACGCTATGTGTCCAGGTAACCAGTATAAGGGAGATAAATGGCGTTCAAAGCAAACTGAACACATGGGCTAAAGAAGGGCAGGTGGATCTAGATATGGAAATTATAAGATAATGTACATTGCGACGTAATGAAGGGGTACCCATTAACAGATGGAAAAGGGGAATAATTTGCCTGTGATCATTAATCATTCAGTGAAAATTTCCAGTCAATGTAAATAGTTGTCAACAAAATGAATCAAATATTAGGTTACAGCTCAAGGGAATTTAATTATAAATCAAAACAAACTATTTTAATCTTGCATAGATCAGTGATGAAGTCACATTTGGGTATGAAGTTTTGGGTATCCTACCTTCAACAGGGTGTTGATGTGTTGGAGAGAAATCACATAAGAGCAACAAGGATAATTCCAGGACTTAAGTTAAGAGGAGAGGCTCACAGAACTGAACTTGCTTTCATTGGAGAAAAGAGGACTGAGGAAGCAGGAAGAGGAGAGGGGGGGATGACCTAAGTCTTTAAAATGCTAATAGGCATAGGTAATGTAGACATTAGCATGGTATTTATCTTGGGCCATGAGCATTAAACAGGAGAACACAGGAGAACAATATTAACATGCAAAATTATTTTGGGTAGCATTGTGTGACATACACTGCTGTAGTTTCTATTCTAACAGTATTCTCAATGGTGTATTTAATTTCACAGGCAGCTTAATGCTTCTGTCCTTGAAAATCCTTGGCTATACAGTCAAATTGAAATTTGCCAAGACTTGATAGAGCTCTATGCATTACGGTCATGCATGCTGACACTAGATTATCCAGTAGCTTATTTTACTTCAAAATCTAACCTTCAGCTATAGGCAGTATCGAAATCATTGTTATTTCAGTATGTAACACCTTACATAACTTTCTTTTCCCATTCAAATAATAATAATATTAAAACAGAAGATGTTCAATTCTAAAAGATAGGTAATGTTCAAATGGAAAAGACAAAAAAGGGAGGGAGAAGGGTTGTCTAAGAGATCATGAGGGTTGATTCCCTAATCCGGCATTCCCAGTGAGGAATGGCACTGCCAGGAAGCATTGGTTGGGAAATCATGGGCTTGTGGCCCTGATTTTCCATCCACTAGCATAAATGGATGGAAGCTCGAGGTTTGCCATTCCTTGCTGGAAGCGCCCCATCGGGGAATCAGCCCACTGAACTCAAGAGTGATTGTCAAAAGAAAAGATGAAAGACCTAAATAAAGGACAAGATTTGCAGCAAGTAGAACATTTAATCACACTGTTATGCTAGAATTTTATTCGGATGATTATTAGGGGCTGTATTTTCCTCCCGTCACTGGTTTTAATGGAATAAGTCATGAGTGAAAAGTTCTGCAATGTTGGTAGAAAGCGGTAAGAGATTATTCACCAGGATTAGAGTTGACCTTAGGATTTTTAAATCTCCAAAAAAAGATTAAGAAACATCAACAAAAATGGATCACAAAGTCTGTTATTTCCATATTGATTTCACTCGGACAATATTCTGCAGCTGCACAGTCAAATCTGAAAGTTTTTTACAACAGGTCAGCCCTGGCATTAATGAGTTTAGTGAAAAGGAAAACTTTAATGTGTCAGCGCAGCAGTTTAAAAAAAGTACATAGCACAGAGGGCCTGAAAACATAGACGTAGGTGAGCAGCAGCAGGAGGAGAGGGTGCCCAGGACTGTTAATTGTATCCATGTGATTTATATCAATTTGTGTTAATTGTATTCAGATGATGTGTATCAATTGGGGACTCTCTTGTATCCATTTATATGAGAGTTTATCGAGGGCGTGGGGAGTGTGGGTCTCTGTTTTTAAAGGCTTGGAAGCAACTGAAGACCAGGCTCCAGTATTCTATCCTTCACCACCTGACTATCCAATTTATAACAAGGACCACAAGCAAAGCATGTACCACAATAGGATCAGCTGTTTCAGAATTGAGGAGGGGCTGCACAGAATGAGTCTCAGGCCTACCAGGGATGATGTGACTGAGATGTGGCATCTGGGCCATGAAGAACTTGAGGGCAGTCAGTGAATTGCAGATGGTTATCAGTGGCAGTAAAAGTCATCATTGCCTCCAACCTGTACGCCACAGGGACCTTCCAGACACTCATAGGCAACATATCAGGAGTCAGCGACTTTAATTACGTTTTGGACCACTAGCACTTTCTTTTCTGGACAATGATCAAATGAGTTTTTGTCGCGTGCTCTGTGTCTTGCGGTTGCATTCGTCCCTTGTTTATCATGAATTTCTCTGTTTTGCTTATCGATGTGCCCTACCAATAGGTGTTCCCTTAGCTAAGGAAGTACCACTGGTGGCTGGTTATATAACCAACTGGTGAACTGCAGGGATTTCAAAAGCCTCCGATCTATATCTGTGACACTGCCTGAGGTAACTGCATCCATGCCATGGTCTCCTTTGCTGGAGCTCATTGTCTACTGATTCTCATACAGGGCTGTGATAGCATGGAGCTGTGGCTAACACGACTGCCAATAAGCTGCTGTTGTGCTGCTGAGCCTGTGCTAGTGCTGGAAGCGATCCCTTCACAATGGCCACTGATCTGTGTGAGCTAAGAACAGGCAGCACTTCTTCCTTCCACTATAGTTTCCTGTAACCATGCTCCAAGCAATGACTGCATCTCCAGGTCTGTTCCTCAAAGCTTCCATGGGAGCAGTGGAGACATGAATGCTTCTATTGTGGCTCTGGCCTGTGTAAATGAGGTTTCCAGTGTAGATGCCATTGGAGTTGTCATGTGCTCAATGCCACACTGCAGGACTGACAATGAATTGTCCAATCGAATCATACCAACTTCCAACGTATATACGGAGATTGTTCAAAACCAAATATTCTGACATCTTCTGTTGGAAAGAAGTCCAACTGAGGATAGGCAGTCAACAGGCTGGACCTTTGATTGCACATGCTGACCCCTTCATCCACTCCCACAAAAGCTAACTCTTCCTCGGCAATAAAGAAAGAAAGAACTTACATTTATATAGCGCCTTTCATGACCTCAGGATGTCCCAAAGTGCTTATGCTATTCACCTCACCATGTGCTTCCTCCTGACCTCACTCGGATCCTATTCCCAAGTATCTCTATTTTGCTGGTGCCTGATTTAAGTCTGGGTGATAGTAGCTGATGCTACCTGCTGTAGGAACAGTGAATTATGTTGCTCAGGTGACCAGTGCTCTTCAGGCACAAGTTATACCCCACTGAGTTCTCCATTTTCTGCAAGGAGAGCAAATAGGACTCTACTAATGGATGATTCAACTTTTCAGCATTTCTACTGGTTAATTGGCTCATTAGCTGCTTGAAAGGCACAAACAGATTATAATTGCAGGTGCATCATGACTGATTGCTATTTTTTTAATTACCATCAATAAAACTCCATCCTCAGGAAATACTCAGGTTTCAAAACTCCTCATTCCTGTGATTTTGTTAGTGAACGATAAATAATAATTAAAAAAGTCATTTTCTCCTTTTTTTTTTGCAAATAGAGGATAACGTGGCCCCTGGTGTCAATATGATCAGTCATCCTTTCCTAAGTCTTGTTCTTACCATTTCACCAGTGTAAACCTAGATTTAGATTAAAACAAGCTGCACTCCAAGCTATTCATTTCACTGTATTAATCCTTTTGTTAAACAAGAGACTTGTGAAATAAATCAATGGAAAGGAATAATTTTTCTGGCACGAAAGTGAAATACAAGTCTCAGTAATTAACAGACAAAAGAAACAGTAAAAAAAAAATGATTTTACAGAGACCAGTGTTATTCTGAGATCACATGCATGAGCAAACTTGGTTCGTGAAAGGGTTAAGCTGTCTCAATAAAACAATGGAAACAATAAAAAGGGCCCGTTCAATCAGTAAAGGAAATCCGTGTGTGTTGGTGTTACAAATATCGGTGAGCACAAAGTCTTACCAGAGTTTTCTTGCCTGATTGAAACTCATTACTTTCCTGTCAAGGTCGATGGGAATTGGTTCTGCCAATGATGGAAAATCATATTTCCTGCCAACATCAGAATCGAAGAACCAAGCAAACATCTTGCCAAATTCACATCCTGGCATTGGTCTCCTGGTGTATGCAATGTGCCATCCTGTGGAACCCAGCTATCAGCTCCTATGAAAAGCTGATTCGGTATTTTTGCTACTAAGTTTGGATCACAGCATATTCCATATTTCCTGAAGGTAATGAATGAGTGATGAAACTCACTATTTGATAGCGAGAACATTTACATACAATTATGCCCGCCCCCCTCCCCTTCTCCAGCAAATCACAATTTTAAAAACTATCATTTAATTCTTCTCACCAATAATGAAATTGGACATGGCTGGCAGTCATTAATACAAACTGAAGCATTTCAAAAGTAGAGCTGGGGACCATTGAAAACACATCTACGATTTGCCACATGCAGCTGTGCAAAACATGACTTACAAAAGAACAGTAACAATGCCAGAGATGCGACCTCCACAAGGGAAAACATTAATCAGGTCTTCATCTTAAATCATCTGGAACGTGGACCTGCCATCTCCTTTAATTCTGGTGAGTGTTACACTATGAAATTCAGCACTGCAGCAACTTACCAAGGCTTCTTCTACAGCACCTCCCAAACCCACGATCTCTACCACCTAGAAGGATGAGGGGAGCAGGCATATGGGAACAACACCACCTGCACGCTCCCCTGCAAGCCACACACCATCCTGACTTGGAAATATATCGCCATTCTTCATCGTCGCTGGGTCAAAATCCTGGAATTCCCTACCTAACAGCACTGTGGGAGAACCTTTAGCACACAGACTGCAGCGGTTCAAGAAGTTTAGCTCACCACATGGCGGAGTCCAGCACGTGAGTGCAAAAGACAAGGCTGAAGCGTTTGCAACCATCTTCAGCCAGAAGTGCCGAGTGGATGATCCATCTCGGCCTCCTCCCGATATCCCCACCATCACAGAAGCCAGTCTTCAGCCAATTTGATTCACTCCACGTGATATCAAGAAACGGCTGAGTGCACTGGATACAACAAAGGTTATGGGCCCCGACAACACCCCGGCTGTAGTGCTGAAGACTTGTGCTCAAGAACTAGCCGCACCTCTAGCCAAGCTATTCCAGTACAGCTACAACACTGGCATCTACCCGACAATGTGGAAAATTGCCCAGGTATGTCCTGTCCACAAAAAGCAGGACAAATCCAATCTGGCCAATTACCGCCCCATCAGTCTACTCTCAATCATCAGCAAAGTGATGGAATGTGTCGTCGACAGTGCTATCAAGCGGGACTTACTCACCAATAACCTGCTCACCGATGCTCAGTTTGGGTTCCGCCAGAACCACTCGGCTCCAGACCTCATTACAGCCTTGGTCCAAACATGGACAAAAGAGCTGAATTCCAGAGGTGAGTTGAGAGTGACTGCCCTTGCAATCAAGGCAGCATTTGACCGAGTGTGGCACCATGGAGCCCTAGTAAATTTGAAGTCAATGGGAATCAGGGGGAAAACTCTCCAGTGGCTGGAGTCATACCTAGCACAAAGGAAGATGGTAGTGGTTGTTGGAGGCCAATCATCTCAGCCCCAGGGCATTGCTGCAGGAGTTCCTCATGGCAGTGTCCTAGGCCCAACCATCTTCAGCTGCTTCATCAATGACCTTCCCTCCATCATAAGGTCAGAAATGGGGATGTTCGCTGATGATTGCACAGTGTTCAGTTCCATTCGCAACCCCTCAAATAATGAAGCAGTCCGAGCCGGCATGCAGCAAGACCTGGACAAAAATCCAGGCTTGGTCTCATAAGTGGCAAGTAACATTTGCGCCAGACAAGTGCCAGGCAATGACCATCTCCAACAAGAGAGAGTCTAACCACCTCCCCTTGACATTCAATGGCATTACCATCACCGAATCCCCCACCATCAACATCCTGGGGGTCACCATTGACCAGAAACTTAACTGGACCAGCCATATAAATACTGTGGCTACTAGAGCAGGTCAGAGTCTGGGTATTCTGTGGCGAGTGACTCACCTCCTGACTCCCCAAAGCCTTTCCACCATCTACAAGGCACAAGTCAGGAGTGTGATGGAATACTCTCCACTTGCCTGGATGAATGCAGCTCCAACAACACTCAAGAAGCTCGACACCATCCAGGACAAAGCAGCCCACTTGATTGGCACCCCTTCCACCACCCTGAACATTCACTAACTTCACCACCGGTGCACTGTGGCTGCAGTGTGTACCATCCACAGGATGCACTGCAGCAACTTGCCAAGGCTTCTTCGACAGCACCTCCCAAACCCGCGACCTCTATCACCTAGAAGGACAAGAACAGCAGGCACATGGGAATAACACCACATGCACGTTCCCCTTCAAGTCACACACCATCCCGACTTGGAAATATATCGCCGTTCCTTCATCGTCGCTGGGTCAAAATCCTGGAACTCCCTTCCTCACAGCACTGTGGGAGAACCTTCACCACACGGACTGCAGCGGTTCAAGGCGGCGGCTCACCACCACCTTCTCAAGGACAATTAGGGATGGGCAATAAATGCCGGCCTCGTCAGCGACGCCCACATCCCATGAACGAATTAAAAAAAACACCTTCTCAAGGGCAATTAGGGATGGGCAATAAATGCTGGCTTTGCCAGCGATGCCCACATCCCATGAACGAATAAAAAAAAAACTCACCGTGAATGGTGGTGGATAATTAAACAACTAACGGGAGGAGGAGAAGGTGGCTCTATAAACATTCCCATCCTCAAAGCTGGCAGAGTCCAGCATGTGAGTGCAAAAGACAAGGCTGAAGCGTTTGCAACCATCTTCAGCCAGAAGTGTCAAGTGGATGATCCATCTCGGCCTCCTCCCGATATCCCCACCATCACAGAAGCCAGTCTTCAGCCAATTCGATTCACTCCACGTGATATCAAGAAACGGCTGGGTGCACTGAATACAACAAAGGCTATGGGCCCCCTCAACATCCCAGCTGTAGTGCTGAAGACTTGTGCTCCAAAGCTAGCCGGGCCTCCAGCCAAACTGTCAGTACATGTGGCATCTATCTAACTATGTGAAAAGTTGCTCAGCTATGTCCTGTCCACAAAAAGCAGGACAAATCCAGTCCGGCAAATTACCGTCCCATCAGAAAACTCTCAATCATCAGCAAAATGATGGAATGTGTGTTGACAGTGCTATCAAGCGGCACTTACTCTCCAATAACTTGCTCACTGGTGCTCAGTTTGGGTTCCACCAGGACCACTCGGCTCCAGACCTCATTACAGCCTTGGTCCAAACATGGACAAAAGAGCTGAATTCCAGAGGTGAGGTGAGAGTGACTGCCCTTGACATCAAGGCAGCATTTGACCGAGTGTGGCACCAAGGAGCCCAATAAAATTGAAGTCTTTGGGAATCAGGGGGAAAACTATCCATTGTCTGGAGTCATACCGAGCACAAAGGAAGATGGTACTGGTTGTTGGAAGCCAATCATCTCAGCCCCAGGACATCACTGCAGGAGTTCCTCAGGGCAGTGTCCTAGGCCCAACCAGCTTCAGCTGCTTCATCAATCACCTTCCCTCCATCATAAGGTCTGAAATCGGGATGTTCGCTGATGATTGCACAGTGTTCAGTTCCATTGGCAAGATAATGAAGCAGTCTGTGCCCGCATGCAGCAAGACCTGGACAACATCCAGGCTTGGGCTGATAAGTGGCAAGTAACATTCACGCCAGACAAGTTGTATATTCGGTGGTCCTGTAGGTAAGACCTCTCTGTCTGAACACTTTGATTGCCTTGACAACGGGCAGTTGGAAAGATTATCTGTAATCACCAGGTATTGTTCTCTGAATATAAATGCGAAACGTTCAAGGATTTTCTGACATTCACCTGACGAAGGAGGAAGCCTCCGAAAGCTTGTGATTTTCAAATAAAATTGTTGGACTATAACTTGGTGTTGTAAGATTGTTCACATCTACAAGAGAGAGTCTAACCACCTCCCCTTGACATTCAATGGCATTACCATCGCCAAATCCCCCACCATCAACATTCTGGGGGTCACCATTGACTAGAAACTTAACTGGACCAGCCACATAAATACTGTGGCTACAAGAACATGTCAGAGGCTGGGTAATCTACAATGAGTGACTCATTTCCTGACTCTCCAAAGCCTTTTCTCCATCTACAAGGCACAAGTCAGGAGTGTGATGGAATACTCTCCACTTGCCTGGATGAGTGCAACTCCAACAACACTCAAGAAGCTCGACACCATCCAGGACAAAGCAGCCCGCCTGATTGGCACCCCATCCACCACCCTAAACATTCACTCCCTTCACCACCGCGCACTGTGGCTGCAGTGTGTACCATCCACAGGATGCACTGCAGCAACTCGTCAAGGCTTCTTCGACAGCACCTCCCAAACGCGTGCCCTCTACTACCTAGAAGGACAAGGGCAGCAGGCACATGGAAACAACACCACCTGCACGTTCCCCTCCAAGTCACACACCATCCTGACTTGGAAATATATCGCCGTTCCTTCATCGTCACTGGATCAAAATCCTGGAACTCCCTTCCTAACAGCACTGTTGGAGAACCTTCACCACACGGACTACAGCGGTTCAAGAAGGCGGCTCACCACCACCTTCTCAAGGGCAATTAGGGATGGGCAATAAATGCTGGCCTTGCCAGCGACACCCACATCCCATGAACGAATAAAGAATAGGAGTGCACGTTGGAGAATCAGCGGCTACAATGTTCTCGCGTTACCCTACCCTCACTGCCTTTAAACGTAACTCCCCGACTGAGAGCATAGGAATGTTGAATTTATCCCTGTTGTATGAAACTGTGATATTACCTCATATGTAATTGTCACAGTGATTATCATTACCTGCCAAATGATCGCCACTGAAATAATATCAATGTGAGTCCTTTAAAGTTCCTGACCCATACTTTTTTTTTCAAGTTTCAACGCATTCATCTTAATGTTCAAAATTCTTGCAGTCTAATGGAGTTCTCCGTTTCTTAATTTAATTATATAATTCTACTGATGAGATTTACATTATGAAATTTTAGCAGTCACCAATGTAGTTATTTATAATGGAGAAGAATGTACATATATTACATTAACCTCGTGATACATTTAAAATTTAACTCTTTGACCGCTGTCGATGAGTTTACTCCTGGAGTCGATGTCAGGTTCCAGGGACAACTGATGAGAACATTCACTTTATCCTGGTTTAACAGGGAAAATCACATCAGACATTACATCATCCAAGTCTAGGCTTTTGATGAGCTAAAAAATGGTCCTTAAAGGTGATTTTCGGTGAATGAAAAATTTGCAAAACATGCTCCCAACTCCAAAATGGATGCCGGGACCTCGGAGGAAAATTTAAGGAGGACAAATGCTTTAAAATTTAATTTTTTTTAGAGGAAAAATAGGCAGCAGAGATAGGATAGGTTGGATTAGGTAGAATTAGTAAAAAAAATAAAGTTATAAATAGAACAAACAAATAGGAAAGAGATTATAATGAGACAATATAGTGAGCAGAATTAAAGTATGTTCTAAAACATTTTTTTTAGTTAAAATTATTCTTCAATTGTACATTTTATTTGTATAAGGTTAACAACCAACTTCATTACTGCAAGGTTAGGGTTATTCTCAGCGTTTCAATTTGTGACGTGGAAGCAATCCAAACCAGTCAGCCTGTGGAGACTGGAAGTTGGCTGGACCCGTCAGCAGTCTAAAGTTAAAGAGAAAACTATCTTGTTTGCCTTAGGGATTATGTAGTCGACCTCAGTTCCAGACACCCGAAGCCTCAGCGAATGGTCGAAATGAGTCTAAAGTAGATCGGATACATCACCTCATAATTAGTAAAATTATTGTTTTTTTGACACTGTGCAAAAATACATGATGCCCAAATGAATATAGGATGAAAGATTCAAACTGAAGGAAAGTTGTCCAAAACCAGTTTTCTGCCAAAATCCAATTTTCTGCCTGGCAGGTATCAAATGAGAAATTTGCTGGCACCTGCAGAATAATCTCCTTTAACTCTTCTGGTGATTCTATCGATTTCAATTTTCTTCCACCAAGCAGCATGATACTTAAGTCTTGCTGTGTTGGTTTTTAAGAGGAACTTGTTCTGTTTCTGATTGGATACAAATCAGAATTTCAACAGTGTATGTGTGTAAATCTGATTAGGAGGAAGGATAAGCACATGAGAGAAATCAGCGAGTTCAAAGGTTTTGGCAGAGATAGTCCAAATTTTTTGATGCAGCTTCCATTGTAATTCCTAACCGAATTGCACTCTGAAAATTGGAGTGTTGTTTTTTTTGCAGTTTGCTGTCTGCTCTGTCAAGATAAAATTCACCGGCTATAAAAATGAATGTTTTATTGGCATAACTGTAAAATAAAATGATGGCGTTACAGGAAAGAATTTTAAAAGCATGATTCGTGTTACCATTGTGTGACAGATCTTGGCATTTAATCATTTTCTCAAAGATAATATTGTGAAAGGCCACAACAGTCAGCCTTCTCCCATGCCTCTGTCTCTCCCTATTCCACTTTTACAACTAAACACTTGGGAAGTTTACTAGAACGGCCAACGTTTACTTGCTGTCTAATTTTCCCTACCTCAGGAGGAGTTTCTAGCTTTTTCCCTCTGCTCCTCAGTGATCGTACAGCTGCGAGAGAAGTGGCTCCCTCTATGCCACAGATTATTAGTGCACCAGTTATGCAGCTCCACTTCTGTATCCTGGGGGTTTCTAACTGAAAGTTATGTAAGTGATTAGCATTCCTGTACAAGTATAATGGAAATTGCAGTAGAGTCTCAGTGGCTGTGACAGTCATTTAACCAGCCTCTTATCTGGATAGAAGAAGTGGTTTGAGTGATTGAATGCATGCATGTGATAGTTACGTAACAAACGTGACTTGATGTGTGAACATATGGGTATTTATAGGATTGGGTGTTTGTTTTCATCAGAACTGCTTCCAAAAAGGTTTATACTCGTTTGTGATTGGTTATTTAAAACATTTAATAAACCAAGTAATAGAATTTTTTTAAATTTTTTTTTTACCGTGTGCACATGAATGGTGTATTTTTCATCCAGTTATCTGGGAATGCAAATTTCTCCATTTGAAATCTCCCTACCTGGGAGCTGACAGCTGGACATCTATCTAATCTATGCCTTGTCCCACCCACTCAGTGTTAGAATCATGACAATTATTCTGAACCTACTTCACTCCAGTGCTGTACAGAGTTAGAGGGCGCTAAATTGGGCCGTGTAGCGCCCGTTGTTTCGGCGCTACACGGCCTCTCCGACATTCAAGATGGCATCTTGGATGCGCATGCACGTTTCCAGTGTGACGTGCGCCAGATGCCATCTTGGTGTAGGAGTTAATGCAGGCACAGATAACGAACGCTGGAATCATGTAAAGTCGGGAGAAAATGGCTTCAATCAGTGAACAACGCTGATTTAAAGTGATAGACACCATTTTTGGACTTAACGCTCAACTCAACGCACAGTCTTAACCCCAATGATCTGAACATGTCTTAGAGTGCCTGGAGGACCCCCCCCCACCAGTGCTATTCAAAGGGGCCTAGCAGGATTTACAGGTTAGTTGCTGGATTATTGCTTCTGGCTGCTGAGACATTTGTAACTGTTTTTGGAGATCTCCTAGACTTGAATACTCGGACATGGGGACATAGCCCAACATTTAGAGCCAGGACGTGCAGGAGTGAAGTTGGGAAATATTTCTACACGCAAAGGGTGGGAGACGTTTGGAAGGCTCTTCTGCAGACGGCAGTTGATGTTAGCTCATTTGTGAAAGTTAAATCTGAGATTGATAGATTTCTGTGAACCAAGGGTAATAAGGGATATGGGGCTAAGATGGGTATATGGATTAAGGTCACAGGTCCACCATGATCTCATTGAATGGCGGAACAGGCTCGATGGGCTAAATGCCACTGCCGCTTGCTGCCTCTTGATATGCACCACCTTCTCCTGCAAGAAAGCGGTACGTGTGTCTGGGTGATGTGCCTGTCATGGTTGAATAGCTGCCAGTGTATGTGGCCTGTGAGTTGTGGGTGGGCGGCTTGAAACAGTGGTAATGTGTAAGGGTGAGAGGAAGCCTCTGATTAGCAGATTGAGTACTGATGGAAAGAGTTTGTTGGTATGTGGATGATGGGTGGTGTAGTGCGTGGTGCAGTTGGTAGGAGACGCCACTTGACAGTTGACCTTATTCACCTTGACCGCTCATGTCAAAGCATTGAACTTCTTCCTGCACTGCATCCATGTTCATGATGCTGTGCGCCTGGCATTGACTTCGTCCCCCGCTGCCTCCCACTGCCTTTTGAGTATATGTCTGGAGGGCCTCTTGCCCCCCCCCCCGCCCCCCAACTTCCCCCCACGACCACCCCCCCCGCAGATGTAGGATGTCTCTCCTTCTGCCCACTTCTTGCATCCAAGGTCCCTAGTGCATCAGCAGAGAACCTTGGTGCATGCACACTCGCAGGCCTGGTACCAGCTCAGATCGGCAGATTGGAGGATGTGGGATTTAGTAGTGTGCAACCTTTATTCAATGTTTTAACCTAACTCATCAGTGTGTAAACATGGGGATGGGACCTGCATCTGTGTTTTACATGTGCAATGTCTGATCTCCGCTCAGACTCCATGCAGACAGTAGACTGTTATTTTCAGCAAATAACAGGTACCAGCTACCTTTAAGAGATTTCTGAGAAACAGCCTCCCTTTAAGAGATTGAGCTCCCTCTGGTGGTGAAAAGTGTGAATTGCATTGATTCCACGTGCAAGGCCTGGAATGGAATGTTGATTGCAGGTGAGTCCTCAGGTGGGTCTAAACTTGGGCCCTGCCTGCGCAGGGGTCATTGGACGCGGGGTAATAGCACATCATGCTACCTACGCCCAAAAATGGCCCCTATCCAATTTTTCCCCCAGTGTATCTTCCCTCCCTGGTTGACACAGAAATTGTAAACATATTTTCACTCCTGAAAATTAAAATTATTCTCCAACATCACACTTGCAACATCTGTTCAAACAGAATGAATAAGTTATTTGTTACCAAATGCTGTGGTCTCTTCCATAAGTCATTTTTTTTTGCTTTGACTGTTCTCCTTGATTGACTTTACATCTGATCTCAATTTTTCCAGACCATTGCTTTGTCTCTCATTTTTTATCTATACCAAATGCTGCAGGGACATTTTGTTTTGTTGTGGTATTGCAAGCTATAAAGTGGTTTATACCAGCATAAAGAATTTGTCATGATCCTTCTGTGATGTACCAGGTAGCCAATTCTTTAGATTTTTTTCCAGTTCCTGTTTATCGTATTTTCCTATAGATGGTTGCTCTCATCATCTGTCGGCCTACCAACAAGGTTAGTGCAGGGATATCCAGCTAACGTCCTTGATGCTAACATGGCAACAAACAATATATAAGCCATTAGCAAACGTGAAATTGGAAGGAAAATGGGGTAGAAAATAGTCTGGGCTTGTCGACTGGGTGCTGCATGAGCAGCGCGCGTCCGAACAGAAAGGACTGACGCCATCCTGAAATTCGGCCTCGGGCCTCATCTACATCTTTGGGGCGAGCATCTCCACAGGCACCTCATCCTACCAGAAAAATGAACTTTGGGCAGTTGGCGATACTCAGGTAAGTTTTGGGAGGGCAGTTAGATCGGGTAATGGGGGTGGGGGGAGGCGATCTCCAGGACTGGGGAGTTCAGGGAAGGGGGAGGGAGAGAACTCCTGCTCCTCGTGCCTCCAACAAAGGTGTTTCTTAATTTTTTTTCAAACTTACCGTTAGTTGGTGGCCATGGAGGTCATGGAAGAATCCTGGACAGGGGAGGCCCAATGCCTGCCCCGCTCATCGGTGACTAATTTTGTAGAGGTCTTTCAACAGGCATTTGGCCCCTTATTAACATATATAAGAGGCCCAATGCCTGTTTTGGGTGTGGTCCCCACGAATTTAGCAGCGGGACCAATGCTTGTGCAAATTGAGGAAAAGCCATCCCACTTCTAAATTGGTTTGCTTTTGCACCCATTTTATACCCAAAAAATGGGTACAATGCATACCAATTTCTAACCCAATATCTCTAATAGGAACTGGTATTGGTCAAGAAAATGATCTTAAAAACTCTATCGCATTGTAGGGACAATAGAGGACCTTGAGGAGTACATGAGCCCAGCAGCACTCAGGTTAAGTTGACACTCACTCAATTGTCAAACTTCAATCAATTATGTGCACTATATGGAATCAGAGAAATATAGGCAAAAAACAAAGGCAGTGTGACAGTTCACAAGATGACCTGGACCACAGCAATATGGCAACACTGGGCAGACACAGAATCCATATGCAACATCTGCGTGCATTTTATCAAGATACAGATTTTTGCAATGAAATGTGTAACTGAAGTGCCAAATGTTGGGGGTAATTATCCGAGTGCTACTTCCCAGGAACCCGACAAATTCCTACCAATTTTCCCACCTCCCTGGCAGTGTAAACTCAGAAGATCTGTCATATTGCTTTAAGATTATTCATTGATAAACCAGGATTATAGATTTATGAGTAATGTGTTGTATATTCACTGTTGTGTTATATATGTATGTATGCCAAGAATTAAAGTGGTCTACACTGAAGATTGAGAAGTACATCTTCTAACATGATGTTAAAGAATAAGATGGGTCTAGAGATTATTAGAACACTGTAGTTAGTTACAAACCTTTTTTCTGTTAATGTCTATCACTTCCATGAATTGTTTCTGTCATTGGCATTGATTTTAGAGTACCCAGAAATCAGTGATTGCCCATGTTATAGGGTCAGGGTGGTCCAAGAAGACACTTAGGTCGAGGCGTGAGCTATTATTTTTGCCAGGATCACTTTGCATCCCTTTCCACATGGTAAGAATTCTTGCTTTCAGTTCAGAAGTCTTCCTTGACCTATGCTCAACATAGCATCCTGAGTGATAGTTATAAATCCCTGTGCATATGTCAGTGCAGATACACATATGGAATGTGTAGCATACCATGGGATTGTGTAGATATGTGACAGAAATAAACAATTAAATAATAGCAGTTGCAGTAAAGAATCAAATGGACTGAGGTCATGATCATAACAGCTTAAGAAAGCATCAAGCGAGAAAAGACTATTTGACCAAGCTCACCCCCTCCTTCCATATGTCAGGTACAATTGCCTCTATCGTGAACTCTATCACACGTATTTAATCAATCACCGAAGAGAACAGTTGTGGAAAATTGCTTACTGAGTGTCAAAGATAGTCAAAGAAAACTCTACAATATCTACCTACCCTTACACCCCTACTATTAAAACCTGGGATTTGCTTTCCATAAATGGTCAAAGCAGCACAGAAATCATTATCGCCAAATGAGTATTTTATTATTTGAGCTAATATTTATCATATTATTATAATGGACAATTATATATGATAAATATTAGCTCAAGTAATGCCATTCCAAATCAGATATTTATCCAGTTCTTTTTGTACTAAAATAGTTTTGAAAGGATTTGAAAGATTGCTTCTAACCATGGCAAATCCGATTTGATTGTACTTTAAATGCAATTTGTAAATATCCATCAGAGCTCATGAACTGCAAATATTCACTTTAAGTAAGCTTTTATTCTGAGTTAAGCTATTAAAAGATGTGTGTGTTCACTTGAGAAATTAGAGTATTTATCAAGCAAAATAGATTGAATGGATTGTTTAAAAGGTGCTAAAGAATCACAATGGATAAAAATAATTTGCACTGACAAGGAAGAATAATTAATTATGTGGACTGTCATTACCAGCCTACTGCCATTGTCTGAATTCCACTTCCTATTTAACAGAATAAAACAATAATTTTCCACACGTTTTGTCACTTTCCATTAAATTATAGCTTCTACATTTGTGACCCAATTCTCCATAGTCAAGCACTCTTCAGTGAATATCACCTTTGTTACAAAGTTTGTTTGCTTTTAAGGAATATTAACTATGCTGATATTCAGGTTATAATTTCAGTCGTGATATTACAACCCCTCTGTTTTGTTAATATTCCATAATTTCTGCAGGTTTGACTGCAATAAAAAGATTTTTACATTCGGACTATTCCCTACTGTCATTGTGCATTTAGAATCTTGATAGCACTTTTGTCACAAAAGCACTCAACCTCCCAGCTGCCATCTGACCACGTCAGAATTTAGCAACTCTGCAACATGCAGTGTGTAGCAGTCTTCCACATTGTAAGTCGCCAGTGAATAAAACGGTTAGGTTGTCTCGATCACTTAAAAATTATATAAAGGAAAATAGAAAAAGGAAAAAATTACATTTTAAACAAAGTTCTGCAATAGGCATAGTTGCATTGGCTTGTCGAGATAATGGTAACGATCACAAATCAAATATAGTGGAAAATATCAAATATTATATGAATCTAAGACCTGTGACAATACATTAGTGTACCGCATCACTAAACAGGAATAGGTTTCGGGTTTGAGAGGCACAGATTCTATTTACTCTTTCTTCAGATTCCCCTTCATTTCTCCCTCATCTTTGCACCTTATCACCACATATTCTGCAACTGGAAAAGCCATCATTGTCCATACCTTCCAAAGAATGGACAATCATATCCCACCCGGTCAAGTAATTGGTTTGTAAGATTGTTTTATTCCAAACATCTTTTTGGAATCACTGAAGCAGCAGTTGGATGCTGTAATAAGAGAACCATAGGTTTCTCTGAAAGTGTGAGCTGGATGGGCCAGCTGACCTCCATCACCTGTATATATTTTTGTGATCTTTAGTGAGGGGCAGAAGTTTAGAGATGAAGGACTCAGGTTTTCTTGAAGTTCCAATATGATTTGCGTTTGAAAAGCTGCACTGTGTATGATTCTGCCTGGAAGGTCCATATTAGAGAAAAGTTTAATTTGTGGACACCTTTTTCTGATATTGATTGTGTTGTCCATTTTGGACATGTGACTAGCATATTCATGAGCGATTGAGTAGGAGCTTAGCACTGGGTTTTACCCTCATACATCATTGCCTTTTTTGCTTGCCCATGGAATTAATGTTCTCTTTGGTTTCTCCACTTTGTGTTGCTGCTTGACACCTTCCCCTCACATAAGCAAAAAAAATTAAAATAAAGCAGCACTGCCCCACATCACAAGTAACAATGTAACAGCTTTATGTAGTGTGCCTCGAGTGCATTCAAATTGCATGGAAAAGCTTTCAGCTCTGGATCGGTTTGTCAGTTGTTTTATCTCAGGATGCATATAGCCACTAATAGAATTGCATTGGCACACTGCATATCTGTTTAATTAAGTGGGATTAATTTCCCAATTTCAGTAACAAGGGCTATGGTTATAGTGGAGTATGCATCATATTATAGAGGGGCAGACATAAAAGTACAGCTTATATTTTAATGAAACATTATATTTGTTGTTTCAAAAAGCCAATTTAGAACAGTAAAAGACTGAGTCGTGGTTGTGAGATAACGCTCTTTATCACTTGTATCTCATTTCCATTCACTGTGTGTAAGTGATTTGATAAGACCATCTCATTCCATTTGTTTATTCCCACAAAGCTGTGAGATGTTTAATGAATCCATGCCTGCTTTGTTTCAATGTAGCAGTCTAGTTACCTGAGATATGCTTTTCACTCATCCACATAATAGAGATTGATTTGATCAAATTCTTTTGTCAGTCAGCAAAGGAGGAGGTAGGCTTTCCGCTGTAATGGGAAAATTCCAGAGATTTAGTCAGGCAACTGGCAATGGTATTTTTTTGATAATTCGTAGAACTCTATCAGTGAATGTCACTTTTGAATTGTCTTCCATTACTTGTCTGTCCTGACATTTTTCTTAAAGGGCCTTGTAGCTTTTTTACAAATTCAACCAAAGCACATATTCAAAGTTGTAGCCTGCTCTTTCCAAAGACCAGCTCGTAAATTTCAAACATGTTTCAGAACTGGATCATTCTGAAGTTACATCCAACCACTGCTGATGAATGATTAATTTGCATCCTAAAGAAATCACCCTAATATTTCTGCTTTATAAAACAATTTATGATTCAGCAATAATTATGATTTGCAGCATTTCAAATGATTTAATAATTTATATTTTAATTTTTACTGCAATATGTAAATACCAATCACAACATTTTTATAGTGTATCATAATCCACATTTCGAATCACTCCAGAAGCAGGATTTATTCTCTTATTATTTTAGAAGGAGAAACCATTAATAAGTAGGTCACTGCTGTAAAGCAGAACCCTTTTGAACAGTAGCTGAGGAAAGGTAATTTCAAGGAATCTGAGATGATACCGTATCATCTAGTCTTATCTTTTCCATATGCAAAAGAGTAAAAGTTCATTAATACAATATTGAGCAAAATACGTGGCCATGCCACTCATTATACTCTCTGCTGTGCTTATCCTTTTAATATTCTGTGCTCTTGATGTTTTGTCATAATTATTACCATTATTTATCCTTCCAGTTTCAGTCACTAATTTATCATTAAATATTTTTTGTTGTTGCATATATTGGATACTCCTTAAAGGTTCTTGTAAGATTATCCAATGAATAACCAGACCATACAGACCAGAAAGGTCACCCATTTGATCCTGTCACACCAGGGACTATTCTTATCTTTATGACGTTGTCCATACTGAGTTAACCTATCTCAGTCAGGACAAGAGTAGGGATGTTACAATTGGCTTCAGCAACTTTGGGTTGGGACGGAGAAAATTGGCAACGGTTCCAGCTCTTGATCCAGTGACCCCAGCTGGAGATACGCCTATGTGGACATCAAGGGAAAATATAATTGGGTTTAGTTATGATGCTCTCTTCAATAAAATAGTCTGCTGACACATACTGTCAAATGCATGAATGAATGAGATACTGGAGTGTGTCAGCACACACAGCATTGCAGCTAGGAAAGAATCAGTAGGGGAGGAATGGAGGGGAGAAAATTGGCACAAAAAGTGCTGAGAAATGAAATATTTAAGAAAAGCATATTTATGTGCTTTTCCTAATAATCCATCATTTCCAATTGAATGATCCAACTTTTCAAAGTAGGCATACTTCTGCCAGGGCTTTGTCCTGATTTAAATTATTCAGGAGTAAATAATTCATAGAGCAGTATAAAATGACAGCCCTTATTACTGCAAAGCTATATATGGATACTTACTGGTAGAGGCCTATAAGAAAACAAGGAAAAGTGCCTGACAGAGATAAGCAGACATCATTCAGAAAATACAAAGATGCAAAATTGCACCAAATTTGCATAGTTTGAGAAATCAGAATTTTTGATCAGTTTGAACAATTTTAAAAATTGTCAGCATGAGAATCCACACAGGATAGTTTGCCACTTTATTCCTTTGGTGCATTTGCAATATCAATTAGAAGTCATATCACATATTTGTAGGCTTGGTATTTGATGCAACTTGTTTAAGAATTTCCACACTGTAAGGCAAATGACCCAAGAATTGCTTTGAATACGTCTTTAAAATGTAGTCAGTGGTATGACTGAATGCTGGTAAAGGGCTAACGCTAATTTAACCATGAAGGCTGATACAAACAAAACATTCCTTACCAGGGACAGAAGACAAGCCTTCAAGACCACTGGCCGGGAGATGGCTCATTAAGGGAGATATAAATATGTCCTGTCTTGTCTGGACCTGTGTGAGGCTCTTTGTTTGTAAAAGCCTGAAGCTGGGAGTAAAAAATGACATGGCATGTCCAGATGCCAGTGCTTCATTGATTTGGATGTGATCAAGGGTCCCAACAGGGCTCTGTGAGGTGAATGACACCAGACGGGCTGAACTCTTCTAATACTTGTGCTACTCAGATTAGTCAATAGAATTGGAGATGTTTCTTTGGAAAATAAGGATATATAAGATGGTGTTTTTGACACTAAAACTCCGTCTCAGTCTTCAGTTTTCAATCTTCAGTACTTAGTTTGTAATTCTCAGTTTAGTTTCAGTTCTTCTAGTTGTACTTTGACTAGTGTTTGTAGAATGATATCGCTGTAAAATTGAAAAGCGATTCTCCAGCAGAGATAGAGAAGATTACAGAAGTTAAGATTGTATAGTTATACCAGCCAGATACAGGCAGATATAAGCATGTCACTTTGATGCACATGTTTCCCTGAGATCAAGGGGGATGACATTTAAGCCAGCCAGTGCAACAGGCAAACTTACCCAGGTGCAGAGGAACAAAGAACAATGGATAGCATCTCTACAGATGGAGGTTCATCACTTTGACATCTCAGGAGGCTAACACCATTGTCTCAAAAGAAGGCAAGGCAAACAGTTCATCCGTGGCAGCTGGATGTTCTGGAAACTTTATAGATTTTAATCCATTCAATGGAATGACTATCTAATGTTATTAATTTGTCAGCTATCTAAGGAGTCTACTATTCATTTCATATACTGATAAGAACATAAGAACATAAGAAATAGGAGCAGGAGTAGGCCAATCGGCCCCTCGAGCCTGCTCCGCCATTCAATAAGATCATGGCTGATCTGATCCTAACCTCAAATCTAAATTCATGTCCAATTTCCTGCCTGCTCCTCGTAACCCCTAATTCCCTTTACTTCTAGGAAACTGTCGATTTCCGTTTTAAATTTATTTAATGATGTAGCTTCCACAGCTTCCTGGGGCAGCAAATTCCACAGACCCACCACCCTCTGAGTGAAGAAGTTTCTCCTCATCTCAGTTTTGAAAGAGCAGCCCCTTATTCTAAAATTATGTCCCCTAGTTCTAGTTTCACCCATCCTTGGGAACATCCTTACCGTATCCACCCGATCAAGCCCCTTCACAATCTTATATGTTTCAATACGATCGCCTCTCAATCTTCAGAACTCCAATGAGTAGAGTCCCAATCTACTCAACCTCTCCCCATATGTCCACCCCCTCATCCCCGGGATTAACCGGGATGAACTATAAATTCATAATCAGTAAGCAATTACAGCTGAATTCCTGTGACATAACTGAAGTACCTTTGTAACC